>NC_141687.1:1642840854-1644040854 GCF_964263255.1 Lissotriton vulgaris
GGGCAGCATAAATGTAAGTAAGATCGGGGAAATTGTCTTGAACTTAGTTAAGTAGACCCTCAAAAACACAGGAATATAAACAGAGGAGGAGAGAATAACAGCTTAAAATTTAACAGTTTATATGACCAGATCCATCCTAGTTCACAAACTTAAAAAAGCTGCAGAATTAGTATTAGCCTTTCAACAGGGGACTCACCAGTGAGCGGTCTGTCAAAAGGGTGCATCTTGGTCTGGTTCCCGAACAGAGTTTAAATGCAGTGTATGGGCGTCATTTTAAAGCAGGAAGAGCTTGCAGAGGTGTATCTATGTATCCAGAATGGGGCCGCCATCTGAGAGTGGTGAGAGGGCAGGAAGATTTGAGTTTACATACAGGTCTAAGTCTTTATGACCAGAATAAAGTACTATAAAATATACCATATGAGGGAAAGGGTCGGACTTCTTTGTGTTAGTTAGCAGCAATCTGATGCCATTATATATATAAAAGTCTTCATGATTGAACGCTTGTACAATAGCTTGCTTGCAAACAGTGGAGAGAGCCTAAGATAATGCGCAAGGGGTCAACTAAATCAGAATGTTTAGTCCCCCAGCATAATAGCGATATAGATATGCTATTATGGTCACTTAATACTAACTCCGTGACCCATAGGTTGGAATAGTCTGAGTTGCTTGAGATCAAAATATGATCAATATTGGTATTGGCATTCCGCCCTGTGAAGATTGGACAGTTGTTATTGTCCTTATTCTTGGTACAGCTAAGCAGTTCCAGGTCTAGCTTTACTATCCATTTATTTAAAGCTGTACCATAGCTGCAGTGGGGGAAATGTAAGTGGTCGACATCATCGTCATTACCAGACTCCTTTCTGAAGCCACATGCGTTGCTCGTGGCCAGGAATTGATATTAAAATCTCCTACCCAAAGGATGATGGTCTGCTTACGTCATAATGCCAGAATCCTTTCTATTTCATTTCCCAGTGGGTCTAAAATTTTCCCTCTACTGTTATTGAAAACATTATTATAATAGTTGACCAGTATTAAATCCTTACCTTTATTAAATTCTAGTCGCATCACCTGACTACGAGTGTCCACTTGGGTACAGCTTTTGATCTGACAAGCGACCAGTTTGTTTGATATTAATAATAATAGGCCACCCTTTGCCCTACCGGCTATGGAGTTAGCAGCGTTTAGCCAATGGGAGGTATAGCCCTCTAGAGAAATGGGCTCCTTACACTTGGAGGCAGATAATATCATGACCTGCAGTGATGAAATCCTTCCAAAAAGGTGTATCCAGTTTTCTATTGAGGCCCGCTATATTCCAGGTAACTAGACTATATCCCACCTCTGAGCCAAGATTACCAGCTGCTGGTTCATGTTGAGGCAATACTGGTATTTCTGTATGAGGGGTCATATGCGGGATTTCTGTGTTTGTTAATGATGGTTTAATTATCTCTCTACTTATTACACCAGCTGTATTATCCTCAATAGTGATGTATACAGTTGGTTTAGATGATTTGATCGCTACATTAGACAATGCAGAAGGTCGCTGGGGGCCATGTGCAAACGGTTCATTACCTACTTCGGCTAAAACATTCCATGAGACCCGTATAGAGACAATAGCCTTTGTTATACCTGCAGTCAACTCGAGTCAATCGTTGTTCTCTAATGAGTCAAAAACTTGAAATCTATGTGCGTTGGAATTGCAAAACAGGGATGGGACCTCAGGAATGTCGTCGAATTACTTGTGGCATGATTGTAATTGCCGTGTTTACTAGGTTCCAGTAGGTGCCTATCGAAATACCCTAGGGGAAGTAAAGTTGTATTAGACTCCCATGTAGATGGAGGAGGGGCATTGGCAAGGGTATTCTGAGCCGACATTGGTGATCTGAAATGTATAATTATGCAGTCCCCCTCAAAGTTTTTCCTAAGGGGGAACACCCATCCCACCCTTCGTGTTAATGTAATCTGGTTGGCCCCCTCCATTGGGGAATTACAATTATTAGACAACCAGTGGAGGGTTTTGTTTTTAAGTGTATCATAGGTTTCCACTTGGTCTTTCCTTAGTTTGGGGATATTTACGAGCACAGCAACATAGGCACCACATTCCGGAGGAAGATTAATGAATGCTGGGGTCTGTCTAATAGTAACTGTTGTTGAATCTTTATTACCTCTACTGGTTTGTTCTACAGGTACAAGTTTTTCATTTAACTCCGGGCCCTGATTTAAGGGAATTAATGCACTTTTCCCAGTAGGTGGGAGGATATTCTTTGTCAGGTCTCCACAGATATGATGATTATCAGGTTGCTTACCTACGGGAACGTTACTCAGACTTGGAGCCGCAGAAGAGCTACTGTTAATCATAACTAAAGCTCCGTTGTTTTTATCGTTATTACCCTCTTTTCCATTATTTGCCTCCGTACTTATTCTTCTTTCCTGGTATGGCCGCCTACCTATTTTGTCTAAGTTCCCACTTAATTTATGGACCTCTCTGGCAAGGTGATCCACTTTTTCATGTAAGGGCCTAATCAACTCAATTAATTTGTTAAAAACCGATTCTATGTTGTAATTACCGACTGGTGTGTCTAGATTTTGCTTCGCCCTTGTTCGTGGGGTGACCATATTCCCTGTCGGGTTAGTTTTTTTCCCTTTTCGCCTTCAGATTACCCTGCCATGATTTTATTTTCTTAGGCCTTTTGATTTAACCGGGGGGGATGGTGTGGGTAGGGGGCTATTGTCCGTAGCAGACAGTCAAGGTGTATTTAATATGTAGGAGTGATTAGTGCCAATACTATTTATACCTTCTGGTAAATCCATGTCCGCATTCACTTCACTGGTGGGGCTAAATGATCTACTCATATCAACCAGCTCAGCCAACAATACACTTGACTCCATGGAAAGACGCCTTTCAGTGCGGTCAATTTCTTGGGTAAGGACACGGACAGCTTTCACCAAATATGTGTCAATAGTATTACACACATTTTTGGCTAGCGGTCTGGCTCGGCGCTTTGCCATAACCAGTTAGTTACCTGACCCTTCCCCTGCAACAGTTTATACAGTAATACTGATATTTAAAGCATGTATACTAAAAGATTCAAGGAATATTAGTTTCTAAAATGTCACACATATATTCTCCAGACCTTGTTAAGGACGGGGCCCAGCCAAGCCTCCTCCGGCCTTTGACGGCCACAGATGGCCTGCCCTTTGCCCGGGCTTAGCCCGGCGGCACCCGCGTGCGTCCTGCGACGCAGGGGCTCTCCTACGATCTTAAGCGCCTCCGGACGAGGAATGGGCGGGAGCGGTTTCCTGCCGCTGAGACTCCTGGGACGTGTAGTTCCCCCCCCTAACTGCGGCCGCGCCAAGATGTCAGGAGGCGTGCAGCGGGTGGGGGTGACTGGCAGCAGTAGCAGGGATCGCAGAAATTGCAGGCAAGTTTTGCCCCCAAAGCCTGAGAGACACCCGCCACATATCACTCAAATAGCATTCAAGAAGAAAGATAATGAATTCTGATAGTTTTATTTTATCTGGCACAAGATAATGTTTGGCGAAGGAATGCACAGAACACCATGTTGTAGTATTGCAAACTGTTTGAACAGGAACACCCCTAAAATGTGCAGAGGTGTCTACCATTCGTCTAAAAGAGTGGGCACACAATCCTTCAGAGGTATTCTTGACAGCCAATTCGTAGCAGTATGTCACTGCACTGTCGAGGATGACCATCTAGAAATTGTTCTCTTCAATGCTTTTCAAAATTGGGCACCTTGAAAAATGAGAAACATGGTGCCATCCTTCCTAGAGGCCTGCATTCTATGAAAACAGTAACTCAAGGCCCTGCAGAGATCAAGCCTACGAAGCTGGTCTTCCCTTTTGGCAGTGGCCAATAATAGAAAGTTGTAAGAAAAATTACCTGCAACGTGAAACTGTTGTCACCCTGGGGAGGGGGTGGTGGTGGGGGGGGGGGGGGGGTTATCCTAAGTACAATGGAGACTTTAAAAAAGGTAGTGAGCGGAGGTTAGTGCACAAAGCCTACAGCTTGCTAACACATCCTGCTAATATGATGGCTAGAAGACTGAACCTTTGCCTTTAAAAATAGAGAAAATAGAGGTGCTGCCCTCTACAGCGATCAGGAAGACCCGAGTCTCAGGAGTGGTAATGAAAACTTTTCTTTGCAGAGGAAGGAGGCGAGATTATGTAATAAAGAGGAGCGCATGCAATTAGCATTTGGATAAGTTTGAGAGCATGAATGAGTTTCTGGATGTCCAACAATTTATTTTAATAGAAAATGTCATTGGGGTTGTAATGATATTTTAGACTAGAGGGAGAACATGCATATTCAAGGATTTAATCTGTGAACACGTATCAAGCTTCGTTAGCCTCTTATTAGCTTCCTACGCCCAAGAGTTGGCTTTGTCATCACTGTGCTGTCCATGAGTCTTGTCCTTGTTGATGCTTTCGTTTGTATACCCAGATCATAGGTGTAACCTACTTTAAACTATGGGGTGTTAAGCTCTTGATGGTCCATCGATGCAGTATGGTAAAGGATAGATTTTCTTTCTGTCTCCAAGTATCCAAACTGTGGAGTATCTGTGCATCTGCTGTGCATGATAAGGTCTCCCTTGTGCTCGTTTTGTAGAAAACATAAGCATTGGTGCTTCTACCTGAACAATCGCTGCAATAATCTGCAGATATAATATCATGATGGAGAGGCTGTGATTGCATGTAAATGCATTGTAAAGTTGAAACTTTTTTAAAGACATCTTAAGATCTTGGGTCTTCATATGTGCCTTTTAAAAACAATGCTGTAAGCATGGTATATGCATTTCTCAGTTCTGAACCAGGGCCTGTGGTTGGGGAGGTTTTTCCCGTCAGTACCAAGTCTCCACTGAAATCAAATACAGTGATCCCAGTTGTTACGTCCCCATGTACATTCGATGAGCATTATCCCATCAATGTTCTCCTGGAGCTAAAGCGCCGTTCACTGATTAGGGTGGTCTGTTAAGCTGCTGTTTCAATAGCGGAATTCAAAATATCATCAAGTGTTTCTATCCACAAATATGTAAATGATTCGATCTGAGCTACATGGGCGCGAGTATTCACAATATAAACTTGTCTAGACTGTCATTGAGGGGTGAAAATGCACTTAAGCTGTTGTTGGCAGACCCTCGAGTTTGCTGGAATCTCTGAAGTGGATACTGGGTAACACTGTTTTAATTGACTGAGAAGGAAGTTGATTTTACACAGCCCTTCTGTTGAGATTTTTCCTGACTTTGCGTGGGTAAGAGGTCACACAAAAAACCCACTCAGCATGCAGGGAGAAAGAATTAATTCTTCTCTCTTCTGCAGGCCTCAGTTGCGTTGAATGGAGTTGTTGCTCTAGTGCAGCTGTAACAATAATATTGTTGGTGCTAGCAGAAAAGAGGATTTAAAGCATGTGGAAATGGAGTCAGATAACATCGCTTCATGTCTGCTGTCAGCAACACCAAATGACCCGAAAGAAATATTTTCATCTGCCTGCAGAAGAGCTGTGATTCCAATTCGGCACAGTAGGAAGCAGACATGGTATTGTTGTCTGTCTCCTAAATGTGTTTATTGTAGGATTGCATGGGTTTACAGTACAAAACATTTTGTAGGATAAGGTGCAAATACCCTGTATTGTATTTTTTGGTCATGAATTTGAGTTTCATTAAGTAGGACAAGCATTGATTAAGTATACGCATCAAGTGTTCCATGGGTTTGTTTGTATGATTTGAGG
This sequence comes from Lissotriton vulgaris, assembly GCF_964263255.1. NCBI lineage: Eukaryota > Metazoa > Chordata > Amphibia > Caudata > Salamandridae > Lissotriton > Lissotriton vulgaris. The sequence continues at coordinate 1,642,846,598 of NC_141687.1, forward strand.
TCTCTGTTAATTGTTTTTTATTTCTAACAAATATAATATCTTTTTTTACGTTTTTTAAATATAGTTTGATGGAAATGCTAAACTGGCTTGTTTATGATTTAATATGGCAAGGGTGGTGCAGGCCAGGGTTGGAGATAGCTGCAAGCTTGAGTCTGCTCTCAATGCTTTCCCATATGTGGCCTTTACTTTGATCAGGGATTGCAGGTGGTATCGCTCGAGGGGAGAACAGTAGAGCGAGCAACAGAGTGGCAGAGGGAAGTGTTGCAGAAGGAAGCTACCAACATCTGTGTGTACAGATGCAGTGGCCCTTCTTCACTTTCTACCTGTTAAAGGGGGGTGCGTGTGGAGAGCTGGTGTGGTTTGCCTCAACTGTCCCAGAATCGGTCTTAATATGGCTCTGCACTATGCAAGGGGTTGTGGTACTAATCTTAGTGCAGAAAGGAAGTTATCTTTGCTCATGCATTGTTTAGATACCGAAAGACATGAGCTTTATGAACACCTCTCAGAACGAACTACTGAGGACTCAGAACTACTCAATGATTTTGAGGGGCATCTAAAACTTTACATTTTCTTACCAAAGTCTGCACAATCTTAGAGAGATTTTATTTTTTGGAATAGGGTGCAAAGAGTAGAGAAAGTAGATCAACTGAGAAATATATTAGAGTTTAGGAAGCTATCCAAGGATTATACATTTAGAGAATATTTAGAGGAACTACTTAGGAATTACTTTATGCCTGGGTGCAATTTGGAAAAAGGAAGGCATGAAATTTGGTTAAAGAATATTTCTTTAGAAGTGTGGCTCACTGGTTAGAGGAGGCAGACCTGGAAGCAGAGGTCAGCCCGGGACCAGGGTTCAATTCCCGGCTCGGCGGGGTCTTGAGTCCTAAAATGTCCATGGACTTGACAATTCTCGCTCCGGTGCCTACTCGATTCACGGGTTCACACTCTGCGACTCTAGGCAATAGCTTGCTTAATCTCCACAACGGCCCCTCGCGGCGGGATGCCTGGCTTTCACCTTGCGGATACCCTGCCAGGGTTATCTCACAGGGGAATACCAGGATGGGTTCCCTAAGCAAGCGCTTAGAAACCGCTCGGTGATTTGCGCTATATAAATTCCTGTACATTTACATTTCCGAGTTAACTGAGGTCTTAAAAATAGCTAAACAGGATCGAGCACAGTCGACCTTGGCTGGATTTAACCAAAAACGAGAAAGGGGACAGAGATAAAGCCCTTGTTTTGAACAAGAATAAGAGTGAAACAACTTCTGGAGCGAAGAATGGAATGAGCTGCTTCAGATGTGGCAATATAGGACATTTTACCAATGCCAAATAGTACCCAGCAAGAAAATCTGTATGTAAACACAATAGGAAGTTTCATTTTATGAACGTTTGAAAGCTAATTAAAGCCTCTAAAGCTGTGAGAGAAGTGGGCCAAGTGAATTAAGAAGTTGTTTTCTGAATTGGTGGGATGGAAGATAGGCTGATGGAGAAGGTAAAGGTCATGAAGTGGAAATGTTATTTGACTCGGGAGTAAAGATTACAGTGATTTTGTGGAGTTATAACACATTTTTGGAGAAAAGGTGAAAATATTCGAACCAACTGCAAACATACAGATTATGAAAGCAAACCAATAACATTTTTTCAGGTACTTTTTTGGGTGTGTTTAGATTCCTCACAGGAAAAAATATACATTTTGACTCAGGGTGAGTGCATATTCAGCGGATTTCATCAAAGAGATATGAATTTAATACATATCGGATTGTGCCATCTCAAAGCATAAGAATGTGGTAGGTAATAAAGGAAACTATATGGAAAAGTTTAGAGCAGATTTTCCAAAGGTTTTCAGGGAGAAACTAGGTTGCCTGACGGTTATATTTATCGATCAATCAACAAAATCTTTATTTGGTAATACACCCATAAAAAATAGCGAACATCATTTAAAAGGCACAAAAAACAGTTCATACATCAAAGCAAGATATACACAGCAAACCTTAGGATAAGAGGTATTATATAATTAAAGTGTTTTTGTGCCCAAAATGGCATTGGAACTTGCCTTAGCGACCTCAAGATCACTTGTCATGGACGACGATTTACTTAGATTCGTTTTTTAAATTCAGGTCACACCTTAAAGATGAAAAAGCATGTTCACAAAAAAAAAAAAAGGAAATATACCAATTGCTTAGAAGATGAGGAATAAACCTTTCACAGTCAAAGAAGATGCAGTTACAAAATAAGCTCTGAAGGCATAATTGAGAAAGTAGAAGTCATTGCATGGTTGCCCTCAATTGTGGTGGACAGAAAACAAGAGGGTGAGATAAGACTCTGCATAGGCCTTTGTAAGAGACCTTCTTAAGCTTCATTAATGTGTTGTAGTAGATAAACATCCTCTATTAAAGGTTACAGCAATGATGTTTCAGTTAAGCTAAGCCAAGAGGTTTTCTACCCAAGATCAGAATTCTGTGTATCTTAAGATTAGACTTCATGATGACTCTAAAAATCTAATATCTTTCCTAACTCCACTGGGTACACACAGGTTCATTTGCATGCCTTGCAGATTAGTCTCAGTGTGCCCGATTCACAAAAGTATTCTGAGACAAAATCCCAACTTTACAACTTTCGGTATTCACAAAAGGCATTTAGTAGTAATAAACTTAGCAATCCTAACTTTACTACTACTAAATGCCTTTTGTGAATACCGAATGTCATAAAGTTAGGATTTTGTCTCAGATTATATTTGTGAATCAGGGCCAGTAACTTCAGTTTTCCAGCGTGCCATGGAAGCTGTACTTGTTTACATCCAGGGAGTTAGAATTTACCAAGATGGCATTTTAGTCTGAGTTGACAATCAAGAGAAAGATGATAATAGGCAGACTACTTCTTTGAAAGCTACACTAGAGTGGCCTAACACTTAGGGCTAGTAAATGCAAACTTAATCAGGTAGATAGGGTGCAAAGTGACTCAGGAAGGCACTCAACAGAAACATGAATTTGCCATGGCCATTAAAGAACTCGCACCTCCCAAGAACAAAGAGGGGCTCTCCGTCTTCCTTGGGACGGTACGTTAATATGTTCATTTTGTACCAAATTTCTCAAGTAGGGGGGGCGTGGCTAGCAGCATGGCCGGCTAAGACGTGTCTTGCCGGAGCTCCGGCCGGGCTGCCAACTAATCCGACGTTTCTACCTTACCCCGGACGAAGGCTCTCTCATCAGGCAGTGTGTGCGGGCGCGCTGCATCAGGGGCTTGCTTTGTGGCACCGACAGCGCCGTGGATCTCCCATTACTCCGCCGTAATCGGCACCAGATCGGGTGCGCTCGCACCAGGCAAGATGGCGGCGGCAGCATAGGAGACGGCCGCAGGAGAGAAGAGCAGACCGCGGAATCCTGACTAGGTGCGGGAGAAGGGCCGGCGGCGGAGCGGAAAGCCTGGGGACTGACCCGCGTCCCGGGGCAGAGAAGTGAAGACCTCGCAGTGCCAGAACCTCTGGGTCGCGCACCGGCCGCCTTCACCAAGATGGCGGCCGCCTACGAATGGAGCCGGTGAGCGAAATCGGAGGAGTGGGGCAAACCGCGCCGGCGGACACCAGCGTTGTGCAGTAGCCTGGGGCCGAGAGCGGGAGAAGTCCGGACCTGCTTCCCCCCCCCCCCGCCTGAAGGTGAGGAGATCGAACGACTGGTGCAGGGAAGCTCCCTCGCCCCTGCGAGGTGGAACGGAGCGAGGCTTGAGGCAGAAGGGAGCTCGGGGTGCGACATCCTGGAGGTGAGGCCACCCGGGGAAGGACCTTGTGGTGGGGGCTGGTGATTTTCACCAGGCTCGAGACTGTGCCATCCGCTTTGATTGCGACACCCTCCCCCCTCCTCCCCCCCCCTGCACCCGACCCACCTGACGCGTAGTACTGCGGTGCAGCGAGGCCCCCGGGGTGCGGGGACCGGCGGCTAACGGCGGCAGCGGACAACAGACGGCGACGGCCGCTGACCACTAGAGGGGACTGCGTCTGGAACGGCGCGGTCCAGTAACCCAGCCTACTGTCGAGGGGAAAGCGAAGGAGCCAGGCCTGGGGGCGAACTCAGGACATCAAGGGTTGCTCCGTCCCGCGGACCTGACGCAGAGCACTACACAGCGGGTGGTGCGAGGAGTGATAAGCGCGATTCGGGGGACGGCGAAAGGAGCGACTCCCCAGCAGGCACCCCACCGCGCTCCTCCACGGGTTGGAGAGTACGCCTCAGCCACTCCGAGCACCACAGCTGGATCGCCACCCAGAGCAACCGGGGATCTGAATCTGCCATAGACACTTCCCTGGTGGCTGAGAGGGGAGGGGTCGAGGTGCTTCAACGGGGGACGTGTGGTGCAAAACAACGGCCACGCGACGCTCACCCCCCCCCCCACCCAAGAGCTACACCCAGACTAGTGACTGCACCTGGAAAAGGTATCCACGTGTTGGGGACAGCGCCAGGAACGCAGGCGCTCATCTACAACAAGTCGCAGACGTCAATAGGGATCACACCAGAATCACGGCCGGTCCTACAGCGAGGGCAGTCATGGGGAAAAGAGATCCGATCCCTAAACCAACGAAGCAAGGCCCTATGGACAACTTTGTAACATCGAGACCAAACGTGGACCAGCGGCCGGATACGCCTGGACCGCTTACCGAAACGGCAATGCTCCTGGCAGCCATCCAAGCATCTAGAAGTGACATCCAGGAATCGCGGGCTGCCTTAGAGGTAAAAATCGGAAAAGTGGGCTCCGAGATAACGCTGCTACGTCAGGACTTTCGCAATTTAACAGAGAGAGTAACATTGGCCGAGAACAGAGTCACAGATAATGAGTCGTCGATCACAGCGTTAAAGAAAGACATGGCAGAGCTGCAGGCCTCACATCGCCACCTGCAATGGAAGGTGGATGATGCCGAAAATAGGTCCCGCCGCAACAACCTCCGCTTTGTGGGTTTTAGAGAAGGACTTGAAGGGAGGGATGTGGCCTCCTTCCTCCATGCATGGCTAAAGACTACCTTACCCGCGGCTCAGTTCTCTACCTGTTTCGTTATTGAGAGGGCCCACAGGGCGCTGCTGGCCAAGCCGCCGGAGGGCGCGAGACCGAGGCCGGTCATTGCGAGATTCCTAAACTATGCTGACAGAGACTTAATCCTTAGAGAAGCCAGGAAGCTGGGGGAGATCCGATTCGAAAATGCCACGATTATGATCTTCCCAGACTATAGCCAGGAGGTCTCAAAACAACGCCGCTCCTTTGACTCGGTGAAGCTGAAATTACGTGCCTTGAAATTGGACTACATGGTCCTCTTCCCGGCGAAACAAAGTTATCTATAAAGACAAAACCATTTTCTTCACGTGCCCGGAGGACGCCTGGCAATGGCTAGAGGAACGCCCCATTTTGAACAGTAGGGAAACAGCGGGAAGAGACGCCATAGACAGATCGCTGAGGGAAAGGACGCGATGGGAACAGCCGAAACCACAAAGACGAAGATCCGGAAAGATCAAAGGACGTAAACCAGCGACGCCCTATCAGACCCGCGGCACTAGCGGGAGGAGAGGGGGCAGATCGACGTCCCCGAACAACAACAACTCTATGTCGGGCTCCAGGTTCAGCAGCCTACGAAATGGTATCCACTCGGAGGGTGACGAGGACGAAGATTCGGAGGGGCGTGAATCCGGAGGAGACGGAGAGAACAGTCGTGCCGAATCGGTCCACCCCCTGGTCGCTGAGATACAGCTACTGGAACAGGACTCATCGGGTCTGGGTCCCGCGACGGACACCCAAGATTCGCACTCATGAACATGGACTTCCGGGGGACATTGAGATAGCAGCCCGGTACCGGGAACACGCAAGTTGGCACGCCTTTACATGTTGTTTTTCTTGTTCTTTCAGTTGTTTGGTGTATGATGGGAGGGAAAGGTGGGAGGGCGACAGACCTTCTCGCACGGATGGTTAGGTCCCTGGAAGGGGAGCGACTGGAAGGGGAGGGAGGTGGGGTGGGGGAGGTGGGGAAGACATGGTTTTTTTTGCAATTGTGAGTTGGGGGAACAGGGGAGCTGGAAAGGGAGGGGGAAACAAGTTGAGAAACAGCGACTACATGCCACTACGCACATTACACCACATCACCTCAGGAGCCCTACCTGGAAATACGAAGGGAACACACAATGGCAGATCCACTAGATCACACTCACACGGGTGACACAGACGTCACAATATTATCTTGGAATGTGAATGGCCTTGGGTCAAAGATCAAACGGGGCCTAGTAAATGCATATCTAAAAAGGCTGGCGCCGGACATTATATTACTCCAGGAAACCCACCTAAGAGGCACTCAGTGCGCTTTTATAGCAAGAGGCAGACACGTGCTGCTTGCGCACTCGGGTTACACGGCGGACTCCAGGGGGGCTGCAATCCTCGTTACAAAATCCACATCGTTCACCATCACTCGTACATGGTTGGACCCTCAGGGGACGTATGCAGGAGTACAGGGAACATGGAGGAGGCGCAGGTACACAATCGTCTCAGTCTATGCCCCCCAAAACTCCAGGCGCGCACCCTCACGGCAGTCACTTTATCCTTCTAGACACGGCAGATACGATCCAGATAGTAGGGGGGGACTTCAATGATGTAATGTGTGCCACAAGGGACAGATCGGGGACCCCACATACGGCGGGACACGGCACGGCACTGGCTCGACAGATGCACACTTTGGGCCTCACAGATGTCTGGAGATGGCTCCACCACACACAGGAGGCCTACTCCTTTTACTCCGGGGCACACAGGGTCTTTTCCAGACTGGATTATATATTTACCTCTAGGCAAGAACTCACCGTCAATGACTTAGCGGAATATAAAGCACGGGGAATCTCAGACCACTCCCCCCTGTCTGTACACCTGGGACGAGGGAGGAGGGAAAAGACCAGGGAATGGCAACTTGCGGCGTGGGACCTGCGAACACAGGATCTATTGAAGGGAATTAGGGCAGACAAAGGTGTATGTGGCTGAGAATGAGGGTTCAGTAGAGTCAGGGATCACACTCTGGGAAGCACTTAAGCCAGTCCTTAGGGATCGTATAAACAGCAGACGGGGGGCGGCCAGGAAGGAGTTACAACATACGGTTACAAATGAGGAGGTCTCGATCTTAGCCCTCGAAGCAGAATATCACCATGGGAAGGACGAAAAAATACTTAGGAAATTGCTAGACACACAAAGGCACTATAGAGAACTTGTCACTGGGGAAGCACGCACACAGGCACTGGCGACACTCCACCGCCTATACGACGTGGGTGATAAATCTGGTAAACTTCTAGCATGGCTGAGCAAGAGAGAAAGGGCGGCACGCTGGGTAGACAGGATTGAAGTGACGGGGAGCAGATCAGCCTGTACGGACGAGGCCATAGCAGAGGCCTTTGCTACGTATTATAAAGACTTTTATAGAGCTAGAGATTTGGGGGGCGAGGTTGAAGCCAACCACTATCTGTGCGACATGGAGGTCCCAACACTGTCCCAGGAGGACGCCACGGACCTGGAAGCAGAGATTACACTAGAGGAAATTGCAGAGGCAATAGTGTCCCTGAAGCCGGGGAAGACGCCGGGACCCAACGGCTTCCCAGCGGAATTCTTCAAACGTACGGCAGACCTGCTGCAACGTCATATTAAAAAGCTCTTTGTTGAGGCACTCCAAAAGGCAAGCCTGCCAACTGATCTGGCCACGGCCACAATTGTCCCTATACACAAGGAGGGTAAACCCAGAGACATATGTGCCTCCTACAGCCCGATCTCTCTCCTCAATATGGAGACGAAGATTCTGGCCACTGTCCTTGCTAGGCGCCTGCGGAGGGTGATTTCTGATTTAGTACATGCGGACCAGTCTGGGTTCCTTCCAGACAGGGCAACCAAATTAAACCTCCGCCGCACACATAACTGGCTGCAGGAAGTCCGAGAGAGGAGCGAGCCCCATTGGTTCCTCTCATTGGATGCAGAAAAGGCCTTCGATGCAGTTCACTGGCCCTTCTTGTTTGAGACGCTACGGAGGTTCGGCTTTGGCCCTAAGTTCTTACAATGGATTAGACTCCTATACGCTGCCCCAAAGGCACGAGTGAGAGTAAATGGACGACTGTCACGCGAATTCCACATCAACAGAGGAACACGCCAGGGGTGCCCACTGTCCCCCCTTCTATTCACATTGACGATAGAAATACTAGCAATCCGGATCCGACGGAATCAGGGTATTAGGGGGTTCACCTGGGGAGACTCGGAAGCTACCCAGGAAAAAATGTCACTATATGCGGACGACGTCCTGCTGTTTGTGACGGAGCCGGATGCCACGATCCCGGTCCTGTTCAAAGAGTTGGATGACTTCGGAGCGAGAGCGGGTCATACAATTAATTGGCATAAATCGTTTCTATATGACCCACAGGGCCGAGAGCGAAGGGATTGCCTACCGGAACTCCTCATTCACACCACAGAGGGATTCCAGTCCTTGGGGGTATTCATAACGCTAGACGAGACACTTTCCCTTAATAACAATGTGACCCGCATCATGGCAAGTGCGAAATTAGAAATGGACCGGTGGAGGCAGCTCCCGCTCACCCTATTGGGGCGCGCAGCACTATATAAAATGGTTCTGCTGCCAAAATTCCTCTATGCGCTGCAAAATGAATATTACCCGCTCCCTCCTACAACCTTGCCTAAAATCCACGCGGATCTGCGAACATTCTTATGGTTGGGGAAACACCAGAGAATAGCCTTAGCCACACTACAACGCCACCAGTACAGTGGTGGGATCTCCCTTCCCAACCTGGAGGCATACTATTGGGCAGAACACCTTACCCCGATAAATGAATGGTTGCATGCAGCAATAGATCACCCTACTTATGCGCTAGAACGATCAAAATGGTCTCACACAAACGTTCTGTACTACTTATACGGAGGTCCAGGGGGGAAGCACCTTCTGCCGGCTACTAGGATCACGTTGACTGCATGGAACAGGGCGACCAAACGCATGGGATGGGACAAACGGCCCACCCGACAGATGCCACTATGGCACTGTAAGTGGCACTGTAAGTGGCTGGGTGAACTTAACAAACTGACAGGCTTTAGGCAGTGGGATGACATTGGCATTTCGACCATAGGGGACGTGATTGCTAGGGGAGACCTGAAAACATTCCACGCCTTACAGGGGGACTTTGGCCTACATAACACTCAGTATTACAGATACACACTGCTAAGGCACGCCTGGGGGGCACAGGACATTGTTCTGGCAGACATCCCTGAATACGCCCCTTTAGAGGGTAGGTTATTGCAGGAGCAAAAGGGAGGGGAGCGGTGTCCCTCACGTACAGAAGGCTGACCAACAATACATTGGGAACCCTACAAGACCTGAGAAACAAATGGGAGGCAGACACGGGGAGATGGAAGACCTGGACTGGGAGATGGTTCTTATGCACCCTCGTGAGGTTGCGATTAAGTCCAGACTCCGTCTCATACAGCTGAAGGTGTTGCACAGAGCCTACTATGACAGGGTGCGACTGTACAAAATGGGGAAGGTGACGGACACTGCATTCCTTAGATGCCACCAACCAGAGGGGAATTTCTACCACATCCTTTGGGGCTGTGCAATCATACAGGAATACTGGGAGGACATATTTGGGGAATTGGATGAAGTCCTGGGAACTACTCTACCACGTGACCCAAAACTAGCTCTGTTGGGGTTGACAACCGAAGTCGACCTGGCCCGCCCCTTGATCATATTCCTAGTGCTGGCATTGGTGGTGGCCAAGAGAGACATTGCTCGGCGATGGGGAGCGGCCGAACTGCCAGACTTAGAGGAATGGAGGAGAGGGCTTGACCTCTATATGGCGGCTGAGAGAGTGACATATAAAGCCAGGGGTTGCCCCGAAAAGTTCCGGAGAGTATGGACTAAGTGGAGGCAATACCACGGACTAGAGTGAACGCACAGGGGATATGAAGGAGAACTTTGTTATACTTGATGTTTGATATACACCCAAAGGTGGAGACAGGGATTGGGCCTGTTAAATGTCTTACTGTAGAACCCTGTTTTTGTCCGGTGGATGTAACTTTAACAGCAAATGGTAGACGGACTTCGGGGTGGGGGGGGAGGGCGGGCATAGTAGGAGCTGTTTTTTAGGGGTTGTTTTTTCTCATTTATTGGCATTCGTAACCAGCTTTAGTTAAAACTGTACTGTCGTTTTTGATATGTAAATAATCCTAATGAGCAAACGAAAAGTTGCGGTACTGACGGATACTGGCTGAATGTTGAAGCCAGCCCGTGTCCTCCTATATTCTCAGATGATACGCCTAGAGCAACAATAAAAATGTATTTGAAAAAAAAAAAATTATCAAGTAAAACTAAGACAATTTGTTATGGCTTCTAATGGAGGTTCGTGTAGGGGCACAAGAGGCTCAGAGCTAAACAGACCTCAAGCACTGCAATAACATGATTGTTCAGCTCAGTGCTTATCACAGCAAAAAGATAAGTACTTTAATACACAAAAAGACAATGCTACACATTTACGCAAAAAGTAGGAAATAACCAATATGCGGGTGCTAGGCCAATACATCTAAGAAGGCTGCCTGCCCACTAACTTTATCACTCTAAACCTCTTGTATACTAGAGTCTTTCAGGAGTTGAAATTAGTCTCTTTCGGGCGATGTAGGAATTGGCCCTTTTTTGGCTTAAGTTCCCCAAACTTTTACTTTCCCCCTAGACCATTTTTCTGACATGGTGTTGCCAACTTAGATGCTTTGGGCACTTTGACACTGCTGATCAGTGTCAAAGTGCAAGTGCTCCCTGTATAAAGTATAATGGTAATTGGTGTTGATGATTGGTATGTTTGCCTTACTAGTAAAGTGCACTATGTGTGCCAGAGCTGGTAATGCAAATGCTACTAGTAGGCTTGCAGCACTACTTGTGCCACCCACACCAGTAGCCTCAAAGAGGGAACTCAGGCCTGCCATTGCAGTGCCTGCGCACAGTTTTTTAAACTGCCATGTTGTTCTGTGTGTCTCTGTCTGGTTGTGGGCTACCTGTCTGGATTTGAAAGTGGTAAGATCTGGGGAATGTCTTGACCCAGGGGAGGAGGTGAGACAGCAACGGGCTGACCTACATCTGGAGTGTAGAGGGAGGAGTAGCCCCTAGAGGTGAAGAGGTCTGGGCTGCTGCCATAAAACAATTGTCCCATCTCCTGCTGAGTGATTGAGAATTCAGACCCCCACTAATCAAAAGAAAAAGGTGTCACTGGCAGGGATGCACCCAGAACTGGTTTGAACAGGGGTCAGTGCCCCCCTGAGCACAAAGACTTCAAAGCCATTGAGGGGTATAACTGAGAGCTGAAGCCCCTGAACTTTGGAGAATGGCTTGATCAAGATTGAACGAGGCTGGAGCTACTTTGTGGTCAAGTGGAACCTTTGCCAAGGAAGAAACAACTGAAGAGACTGAAGGAAAGGACTGACCCTTGCTGTGTGTTCTGGGGCTGGCCTGAAGTTTGCTGTTTTAAACACGGAAAGGCTAAAAGTGACTTTGCTGTGTGCTGTGTCCCACTTCTTCAAAAGACTTTGCTGTGCTATGTCCTGGAGTAATATATCCCCAAGGGCTCAAGGTGAGTTGGCTCCCTGTTGCGGAAACTCAGGAACACAAAAGTTTCTAGGATAGTCTCAGCGACGCTGTGTCCGTGTGCTTTTTGCAGCCCGAGACCCTCGTAAGGAGTGCCCTATGATCATGGGAACCTGGAGTCCAAGCGAGGCTCAGCGACGATGTGTGCGTGTGCTTCTTGCAGCCGGAACCCTTTGTGAGGCTCGTCCTGTTATTGTGTGCACCGGAATTTAAGTGAGTCGCAGCGATGCTGTGTGCATGTACTTTGTGCAGCCTGAGACCTTTGTGAGGATTGCCTTGTTAATGTTCACACTCTGAATCAATTGAGTCTTCCAATTGAGTCTCAGCGACACTGTGTGTGTGTGTGTGTGTGCGATTGGTGCAGCCTGAGACCTTCGTGAGGATTGCCTTGTTATCGTGCACCCAGAGTTAAAGTGAGTCTCAGCGACACTGTATGCGTGTTCTTCGTGCAGCCTGAGACCTTTGTGAGGAGTTCCCGGTGATCGTGCACCCGAAGCTCAAGTAAGTCTCAGTGACGCTGTGTGCATGTGCCCTGTGGCATCCTGAGATCTTCGTAGCAGTAGAGGCCCGGACCGGCAGCCCTGGAGGAGCTGAGCCGCCGGCCGAGCCCGCCGTTGCCAATTCACAAAGATTGCATTGGAGGCCCGAGTTGCTGGAGGCGGAGAAGAGAGTGAGGTCGCACCCCCCAGATAATGTGTGTCGACGCCTGGGGCAGGGTGCGGGCTCAGAGGGAGACGCTCCCGGCCTCTTGCTTATTCTGGCAGCGCAAGCCTCTGCTTCAGCTCGTATCGCGGCCCATACTGGACAAGGGAGTGGCAGTACCGAGGCCAGAGTGTGTAGCTGAACTTTCTGTTATACCATACCAGTGTTGGGGGCAACTGTTGACAGAGGCTAACAGAGATAGCACGAGTGGCGGAGAGACCGCCTAAGGGACCGTGATCGGTGCTTGAGTGTATTATGCATTACTTTATTTCTGCATAATGGAGTAAATGATTGTCGTATTACACATTACATTATTCTTGCATAACGAATTACCGGTTTGGTGCATTACGCATTGCATTATTCCTGCAGAAGGAACTACCCGATTAGTATATTACACATGGCATTATTCCTGCCTAACGAACTTCCTGATTAGTGTATTACGCATTCTATTATTTTTGCATAACGAAGTACCTGGTTCATGAGTTACGCATTGCATTATTTCTACATTGCAAAGGGCCAGATTGTTGCGTTAAGCATCACATTTTTGTTCCTTTGCGAAGTGCCTTATTCTAGCATTATGAACTGCATAACATGGTATCAGGACTACAGTGGAATGTTTATAAGTGCTCATTAATATGACCAGAACTTACAAGGGCTGGCTGGCCTTACAACCAGCCAGGAGGAATATTACACATACTCATATGTTGGATTTATTTTGTGTGGTCTTATCGTATATCTTTTTATATAAAATGTATACTCATTTTTATAAAACTCGTGTGGAGACCATTTGTGGTGTCATCTTTGGGTTGCTGTGAGCATGGTTGCAAATACTTTACACATTTGCCTTGAAGATAAGCCCGTGAGCGGGGTCTATCTCAGAAGGTGTCCTTCCTTTCCCCGATGTGGAAACACAGGTCCTTATTTGGCCTAGGGTACCTACCTCAGCCAACCACGGATCCCGGGTCTAACAGGCTATATTAGCATTCAGTCCTTCTCTCATCTGTGGTAGGGCACGGGTCAGCTGCCCACCCTTAATCCAGGTTCACTGGAGGCTTGCTGGCCACAGCTGCCCTTTTTGGTTCAGGCTAGCACAGGCTGCACTGCAGTGTCCTGGAAGCCAAGTCAACTGTCTTTGAATAGCAGCCCTCTTCCAGGCATGATGCCTTCCGCAGCAATTAGGCCTGACAGAGTTGCAGCAGGGAGATGATTTGGCAGGTTTAAAAGCTTTTAGTAGTAATGGATGTGTCTGATTGGACTCACTGGGAAGTAGTGCCAATCAGTACTTTCACATATGGGGCCTTAACTTCATAAAGGCAAGTTGCTTCTTCTTAGCAGTGTAGTTCAAAAGGCACACAATAGACAAGTGCCACATCTACCATTACAGTCATTTTGGGCACACAAACCAGTGGTGCAGGTCAATGCCAATCCATTCTTCAGCAGTTCAAGACAAGTAGGCTTCTGCCATGGCTGCGACGACACGGAAGATGACTGGATCCGCTCAGGCATATTTCAGCAGTGCCACGGACCTTCTACATGGGTTCACTGACCGGCTCCACAGAACTGCCAGAGTTGCTGTTAGAAAGCTGAATTGGAACCAACCCCTATTCTGCCTTTGCTAGAACATAAGAAATGCGTTACTTACCTGTAACTGCAGTTATCCAGTATTAGTGTCTTTCATAGATTCACATGCCTGAATCATTCCCCGTCGTCGAGACGGGAGCCTCCGGTATATAAAAAAGTAATGTCCTGAGACATACATAAAGAGATTAGGTCTAAGGGTCTCACCTTAGTAACCTATCTAGGTCCTTATGCAGGAAGGACCAAACAGAGTAGGCTCCAGGGTCCCACCTTGGTAGCCTATCTGAGTCCTTTTGTAAAAAAGGACCAAAGTAAAAGAAACAACCAATCAGCTACCACCTCCCTCTAGAACCTTCCTGTGAGGAGCCTCAGTCTCTCAGATTTTCGTACGCACCAAGTTGGTTAGGTGTAAACCTGTTAGAGAGAGGTGAGTCCTGCCAGGGGAGGCGGGAGGGTGCATGTGAATCTATGAAAGACACTAATACTGGATAACTGCAGTTACAGGTAAGTAACGCATTTCTTATCCAGTATTTGGGTGTCTTTCATAGATTCACATGCCTGAATCAGAGTAGCAAGCAATACAATATGCACATCCTGTGTTGATACAGAACATATACGCCTGCAAATAAGGAACATTTGTGACTGTATAAACAACAGCATACAATGTCATGCAGAATCTAGTAATAAAGAAATGTGCATACCAGTCCAGGATGGTGGGAAGCAGGAGGGCTCACCTCACTGGAATAGATGGCGAAGCACCGCTCTGCCCACTGCTGCGTCTTTCGTCAGCTCAGCATCCAAGCAGTAGTGCCTGGTAAATGTATGCGGGGACTTCCAGGTCGCCGCTCTACAGATGTCCAGGAGTGGCACCCCAGCAAACAGTGCCCTAGACGTAGACATGGCCCTGGTGGAGTGGGCTTTGGCCCGTGAGTCCAGAGGTCGTCCTGCCTGTTCTTGGCAGAGAGTTATGGCTGAAGAGATCCATCTTGATATACTTTGCTTTGATAGGGGCATGCCCTTCCTAGGTCTGCTGAATGCGACGAAGAGTTGGGATGACTTCCTGTAGTGTCTTGTTCTATCAAGATAGAATTTGAGGCATCTCTGAAGGTCTAAAGAGTGCAGTGATCTCTCAGCCGGAGTAGATGGGTTCGGAAAGAATGATTTAAGAACCACGGGCTCATTTAGATGGAAGTCCGATGGGACTTTGGGTATGAATCGTGGGTTAGTACGCAGGATGACTCTGTCCTCTTTGAATTGTAAGAAAGGGTCCTGAATGGATAGGGCTTGCAATTCGCCCACTCTTCTGGCCAAGGTTAGTGCCAGTAGGAGGGCTGTCTTCCACGACAGGAATTTGATATCCGATTTGTGGATAGGCTCAAAGGGATGCTTCATCAACTGGTGAAGAACTACGTTGAGTTGCCACGTTGGAGGGACTGGTTTTGGTCTAGGGAAGGACCTAAAAAGGCCCTTTAGGAATTGTTTGATGAGCCTGTCCGCCCACAGGGAGGGACCCCTAGAAGTTCGAGTGAACCTAGAAATTGCTGCCAGGTGGACCTTGATGGACGCATGGGCAAGGCCTGAGTGCGCCAGTTGTAGGAGGTATGGCAGGAGTTGTTGGGGAGTGACCTGGAAGGGATGTAGACCTTCCTTCTCACACCAGACGCAGAAGCGTTTCCATTTGAGAGTATAAGTCTTTTTTGTGCTGTCAGCTCTAGCGTTGGACAGGACGTCTTTGCACTCTTGCGGTATGTTTAGATGACTGAACTCGCGGTATTCAGGAGCCAGGCTGACAATTTCAGAGGGCCCAGGTTCGGGTGGAGAACCTGTCCGTGAGACATCGTGAGTAGCGTTGGGTAACTGTGTAGGCGAAGAGGTGGATGGACCGATAGACGATGGAGCTCCGTGTACCAGTGCTGCCTCGGCCAGGATGGGGCGATGAGGATCAGGGTGCAGGGCTCCGATTTCATTTTCCTGATTACCCTGGGTATCAGTGGGAATGGCGGAAAGGCGTAAGCAAACACGTTCTGCCAGGCTATGGAAAATGCATTCCCTGGTGTTCCTGGTTGGGGAAGCCTGCTTGCGAAGCTTGGGCATCTGGCGTTCTCCCTGGTGGCGAAGAGGTCTATCTGTGGTGTCCCCCACTTCGCGAAGATGTAGCCCAATGCACTCTCGTCTAACTCCCATTCGTGGGATAGGGACTGTTCTCTGCTGAGGGCGTCCGCCAGGACGTTGTCTTTGCCCGGAACGTATTCGGCTTTGAGGGTGATGCCATGTTGTAGAAGCCAGTTCCAAACTCTCTGAGATTCTCGAGAGAGAGAGAGCGAGCGCGTCCCTCCCTGTTTGTTCAGGTAGTGCATCGTCGTGGTGTTGTCTGTCCTGACTAGCACTGGGGAGTTTCGGATGCGCGGGAGGAACGATTGGAGCGCCAGGAAGACTGCTCGTAGCTCTAGAATGTTGATGTGGAGTTTGGATTCCTGTGGCGTCCATTTTCCGTTGGTCTGTAGTTCTTGCAGGACTGCACCCCAGCCCTCCAAGGATGCGTCCGTGGTGATGATATGTGGTTGCGCCGGAAGCAGGAACGGTAGTCCTTGCGACAGGTGTTTGGCTGATCTCCACCATTGTAGACTCTCTTGTAGCGTGACCATCCGGAACGACTGCTTCTTTAAGAACCCATTGAGAGCCCTCAAGTCGAGGATCGGACGCCATTTCTTCCCCTTTTTGTGGATGAGGAAGAAGTGGGAATAAAATCCCTCCCCCTTCTGGGTGTGGGGAACTCTTTCTATTGCGCCCTTCTGGAGCATGGAAGCCAGTTCCTGGCGAAGCAGCCGCAGGTGTCTGTGAGGGCGCTTGACGGGTGGTGTCCGTGGAGAGGAATTCCAGAGAGTGGCTGAATTGAAGAAGCTGTAGAACCCACCGGTCCGTTGTTATTTGCCGCCAATTTTGAAGGTAAAAAGAAAGTTTTCCTCCAAGTCGCAAAGAAGGCGATGGTGGAGGGGCTGGCCAATTGGTAGAGTCATTGGCGATTGCCTGCGGGTCTCTTCTGTCCTTTTCCTCTGTAGGATGATTTGTTGAAGGAGGACTGACGTCCCGACTGGTTTTGGCGCTGTTGAAACTGCGTCTTACCCTGTGAGTATGAGTAAGAGGACTTATTTTGATAAAAGCCTCTATAGGAGGATTGTCCCCTCCCCCTGTTGGTACGAAAGGACTGATTGCGAGATTGCAGAGTGCCTAGGGCTCTGGCTGTGTCGGTGTCCTTCTTGATTGCGGTGAGGGCTTCGTCAATCTTCTCGCCAAACAGATGATCACCATCATAAGGCATATCTAGAATTTTGGTCTGGACCTCCTGTCTGAAAGAGGTGGCCTTAAGCCAGCCTTGGCGTCTTAGGACAGCGGCGCCTGCCAGCTGCCTGAATCCAGTCATGGCCACGTCAATGGCGCAGTCGATCAGTTCTGAAGCCGATGTTTGGCCCTCGAGGAGGAGCGAGTGTGCCTCCGCTTTAAGATCTTCTGGCAGGTCGGCAATGTAGGGCGCGATGTCCGCCCAGAGTTGGCGGTTGTAACGCCCGAGAAGGGCGATGGAATTGGCGATCTTCACCGTTGTCGCAGAGGTAGTGGAAAAACGTTTCCCAACTGCATCCAACTTCCTGCCTTCTTTATCTGGTGGTGTCGATAAAGGTGATGCAGGGTTACGCGAGTTCTTCTGCGCCGCCTGGGTGACCACAGAGTCCGCCTTGGGGTGACCCGTAAGGCATGCTGGAGCCGACGACGTAGCTCTGTATTTTTTGTCCAGCCTGGGTACGATTACCTGCAGGGAGGCTGGAGACTGCATGAGCTGCTTGCCCTGTTTAAGTAGAAAATCAATGATCGGGATCGATCTTGTAGTTTTCTTTGTTGGCTCTTTAAAGTCATAGAGGAAACATTCAGTTTCCTGAGATTCCATGGACATATGGAACCTTTTGGCTGCCCTTTCCATGAGGTTATGGAAACCTCCAATATCTGCCGGTGGAGACTCAGAGGATTGCGGCTCCGGAGAGGCTGGAGAGTGAGTGACATAGTCTTGGTCTGCATCCACGTCCGTATCATCATCTCGGACTTCCCCTTCTTCATGTTCCCTTTCCTCGTCCTCGGACGAGACGGGGTCTTGAGCAGGGTCCTGTGTCCTAGGAAGAACCAGTGGAGGGGGCTTATGTCTTGGCACCTGCGCAGGAACGGTCACAGCTGGCTGCGGAGTTGGCGGAACAGCAGGGGTGGCTTTCTGTGGAAACCGCTCTTTGTAGTCCTGAACGAGGAAGCGCAAGTCTGAAACTAAGGAGGCTGGCAAGCACACCATTGGGGTCACCTGGGTGTGAACTTGGGTAGACACAACTGGAGGAACTGATTCTTCAACCTCCTGCTCTTCGTCCGTACTCTGGCACTTGACAATCAAGTCTGAGGGGCTAGTGGCCTGGGTAAACATCTCCTCCTCCGGTTCTTGGTCCTGTAAGAAGCAGGATGGCGTCAGCTGTTGGACCTTACTAGGCGAAGTCATCTCCGGAGTAATCGGTATTTTGGTGATTCTGATGGAGACATGGGATGTCTGAGCGTCCATCGCATGTGATAGGAGCTCGGATTCTTTCCAGGTACCAGCAGCCGTCGATATGGTCTTCGTCGACGGTGCGTCCGTCGACGACGCTCTCGTCGACGGTGCCTTAGGTAACTTTTCCGCTGTCGACTGCTTCGTCGTCGGCGCCGTCGTCGACGGTGTGACCTTCGTCGATGGTGTCGTCGTCGACGTCCTCGTCGACGGTGCCGTCGTCGACGTCCTCGTCGTCGACGTCCTCGTCTACGGTCGTGTCGTCGACGGAGCGGAGGATGAAAGCGGTCTTCCTGCTGACGACGAGTGAGTTAGAGTCGTCGATGAGGAGGACGCCGACGATGCCATCGTCGTCGATACCGTCGTTGTCGATGTAGAGACGGTCTTTAGCGATGAGGTGGGCGCCGATTGCGCCGTCGTCACCGTAAGCAGTGGTTGCTTCCTGGGGACAGGAAGGTCCTTGCTAGACACGGTAGGCTTGCCCTCTGAAGACCTTTTGGACTTCTTAGGAGGGGTTGCTGAGTGGCCAGGCGAGGAAGCCCTAGGCCTCTTCAGGGAAAACTGTGAGGCGCCAGACATGCTCTCACCTTCGGAAATGAGGTCGCCTTCCGGTTTGTCCTTAAGCCTGTTTAGCCAAATTAGAAGTCTCCCTTCCCGGTCTTTCTGGGTCTTGACGGAGAACTTACGGCAAATCCTGCAGTCTATGGACTGGTGGTGAGGATAGAGGCAATATAGGCATTCCTCATGTTCGTCGTCCACGTGAAGCCTCAGTTTACCACAGGAGGCACAGGGACGGAAAAGTGCTCTCTTCTTGACATCAGCTATAGCAAGAAAGTCGAAAAAACTGTGAAGTTAGAAGAAAATCCAATATTCCTGAGGAGAACTCAGGTGGAGACTCCCTAGCACAACGTGCGGTAGAAAATCTGAGAGACTGAGGCTCCTCACAGGAAGGTTCTAGAGGGAGGTGGTAGCTGATTGGTTGTTTCTTTTACTTTGGTCCTTTTTTACAAAAGGACTCAGATAGGCTACCAAGGTGGGACCCTGGAGCCTACTCTGTTTGGTCCTTCCTGCATAAGGACCTAGATAGGTTACTAAGGTGAGACCCTTAGACCTAATCTCTTTATGTATGTCTCAGGACATTACTTTTTTATATACTGGAGGCTCCCGTCTCGACGACGGGGAATGATTCAGGCATGTGAATCTATGAAAGACACCCAAATACTGGATAATTATGAAGATCTTTTACAAGCAGTGTAGTGTGTACCAGTCTCCCTCAACAAAATAGAGTGGGATAGGCAAATGAGTGAAAGGACAATGCCATTTTTCTCAAGTTAAGATAATTGTAGAAATAACACTTCAACAATAGTGGCTAAGGGGTGTGCCAGTGGGTGGGGATTGTAGAGTCTATATTTCAGGAGTCTAAGATAATACGGGTAGAGTCTGAGAATAGTCTTAGATTATTCTGAACACTCTACATCATCAATCTGGCAGCTTTCCTTCCCTCAGAATTATAACGCACCCAAGTTCTGCCAAGTACATATAAGTTGTGGTGCAGACTACACAAATTATGCATCTAATCCCAATCAATTCAACTCCATGTTACAGAGTCTCGTTCTTCACAACTAGTCGCACTATCATTTTGGCAACCTTCTAGAAATGACGTTCTCTATACTACTACAGATCATGTGGGTGGTGCTGTTGCACTTCATATTACCAGTGAGTTAAACAAACAGAATGATGCCATCAGTCTAAAGTTACTGGTTACATTGAAACACGTAGGAACTCCTCAGTTAGACAGGCATAGAGTAGTTACAATTACGGCAAGCCTGACATGGCTTTTCATCCTCCTGGATGTCACTAAATTGAGAACCATACATCGTGTAATTGTGGCATCGGTTACACAGTGCTTTTAAGTGATGTTCGAAGTACGATATCTTTTTTTTTTTTTTTTTTTAGAGTATGGGTGGAAGAGGCAGGGAGCGCCTTAGGAATGAAAACAATAATGCTGGTCAGAGGGCAAACAGAAGGGGGGGAGAAGGAGTGCAAGAAAAGCAACAGTTTTGTATTACTGGGAGGAACTGGTCATTAATGTCTGAATGGCTGACAGAAGTAGCTCTAGAAGGTGACTTCAAGCTTTCTAAACGCTAGAGCTCAGAAGCTTTGGGTGGCTGGTACAGGAAGGACTGTGAACAAGTGATGCGTGTCAGCTATCTGAAATGAGACTCTGCTTGACCATGCGATTAAGGGTATCAGCAATGTGTGGGTCCTGGTACGAGGGTTTTTCAGAGGGGGAAATTTGTTGGCTAGGTAGTTAGGGCATATAACCGATCTCCGCCAAGTTAGACATTCAATACATGTTCAAATGATAAAATGTTGAAATCCTCAGAAAGGATCAAATGAGATCTTTCAACAGCTGAAGGAGGATAGTTAATTCTGTCTGTACAACAAAACGTTCAAACTTACAATGTGAGGGATGAAGTTGCAAAGGGGTTTTTAATGTAAACGGTTTTGATACAAAGCACGTTCTATTGATCGTGCCAAAACCTCTCAATGATACAACACGGTTCCTCTTATAAAGCAGTGGTCTATCTTCTTGAAAGGGTGAACTAAAAACAATAAAGAGTATTTTCTCTGTAATTATTACAACTTAAAGAAAAAATAGACCAAACCTCTCCGGCTCTCAAAGCCCTTCACTGGCTTCCCGTGGTCTGGAGAACAAAAGTGACCCTTCTTTGCACAGTTTATAAAGTATGGAAAGCCCTTGATCTCAAACACATGCAATCTGCAACAGCACTACATGGTACATAGGACCACAAGCTAGCACTTTACAAAAACATGATACAAACGCCAAATAATTTGCCACTTAATTTTGTTCCGGAAGGGATGTTGTGTTTGGCATTCATGTTTATCTTGTTCATTTTTCCTTTCTTACAAATCTAGATTTTGTGTGTCCCAATTCAGTTTACAGCCCAGTCCACCCAACAACCAGATTTAACTCTTGAGTCGGAAAACAATCTAATTGGCTTTTGAGAAACAAGAAGCATTACTGAGCACACCAGAAAACACATGGAACAGACAATTTCCAAGTTATAGCCATTTATGAAAGGATAGTGCACTATTTCATAGTTGTGATGGTCAATGGAAACAGAAACTGATCTATACAATTCGTCACAGCACTTTGTTTTCATGAAGCACGCTTGCATCGTGAAAGCAATGCCGACGGTTTAATCGCAATGCTTAAAGATTAGGCTTTTGTGATGTGCAAGGACTGTATTAAAATAATAGGATTACAAATGGATTTGACTGCGAATTTAGGGTAATAGCCGTACAACAGAATCATAGCAAGCCTTATAAGAGGGCATGCACATACAAACGCTTTATGTTACTTGCCAAAACGCAAAGACTGACAAAAATGAGGTCAAGTCATCCAAGCCTTTGTGCCAAACTGCTTTTCTACAATTACTTCACTGGCCAGAGATAACATTTCCAATAGACCTCAGGTTTTCAGCCTGGCAACCTATGCATACAACTACATTAACAGAGTACCCATTCAAGGAAAAGTCAAACCATGTGTTTATTATGAAACAAAATAAAATATAAAACAACGCACATTAAAACAATCAAATACACGTTTTCGTATATACATCCACTATAACCATTTAGAGAGAACACTCAACAGTTTTTTTTTTGTAAGCAACTAGCTAGCTAGATTTTATTAGACCTAGAATGAACAGGATATAGAAATCTCATGTCAGACAACAGTGCCCAAAAATATGGGAAGGAAGACGGGGCAATATGGAAGCAGCCTAAATTTAACAATCACAGTGGGAAATAAAACCAAACGATTTTTTTTTTTAATTACACTTAACTAATGTCATGCAAATCGCAAGAAGGTGCATAAAAGCAGTTTAAATTAGGCACTGATAAAGCCAAAAGAGCTGGCTTTTTAAAAGTGAAATATCACTGATGGGCAAGTTTGTATGCAGCATTCGTCTGATGGGTAGATGTTAAAGAAGTAAACGGTTGGATTAATGGATAAATGAGCGATTTTATTGACTATGTGGCACAGCTTCTATATGTACTTTTAATGTTACATACAGCAGAGCATAGCTGTATGTTAACATTAAATGTGTGGTTATAGTACGGGTGAAGAAAGCAGGCCAGCTTGTTTTCCCAAGAGAGAACTCTTTAAATTGTTCAGATAATAAAATGTGCGGCAGATTGTCACGTTTTTATAAGGCTTACGTTAACAGGCCCTTCCCTATTGCACTTTCACAAAGACAGCAGTTGAAATGTCTCAACAAGAGATGAGCACGCTAATTCAGTCTTATAGAAAGGAGGGACAAAACTAATAGTAAGCTTCAGTGATCACCCTATATTTTGAAAAAAGTGTTATTCACTGTCCTGTGAAACTAAAGAAGAGACTACCATGAATTAACTCCTCCTCACGCCATAAAGCACCAATTGTAAGAAAGGTGCGTCCATAAGATACCGTATATAGATGGATTGAACACACTGGTCAGACGCTGGTGGACTGCTGAAGCACTGAGTTCCCGGTGATTCTTTACATATTCTTACGAACAAGCCAATCCAAATATGCTGTTCTATAACGAGCTATAACTTATGTTCTGTTTAGACTAACTGATTACAGATGTGCGATATATGCTTGGAGCTTATCTAACCGTTTCCCTAAAGTGCGTAATTATTGAACTGGTTAAAACATTTACAATGCTCCTGATAAAATGATTTGTGGATAAGCAGTGTTATATGACAAATTACACAGTGTAAAACATCGAACACTGCATTCTGATCGCGGGATTTGGGAGGTCAGCCTAGGGCTCTATGTTCCACCTGCAGATCCGAGATTCTCCAACAGGTTTTGTCTGACTCCTAACATACTTGTCTAAATTAGCATAATTGACTAGGGAGGGAGAGGCCCTGTCAGTCTTCTTTTTCTCGGAAAGGGTTGCAGTTTCTATCAGGTGTGACTGCAAAAATTTGGGAGTAATACGACATAATGGATAATCAATTGGTGAGACTCTTTTTTGAAGAGTTAGTGTGGCCATGGATTAATAGATAAATGAAAACATTGTAGAAATGTGGTGAGTGACTTCCCATCAACCGAGTAAGAAGCAAGGGGTCTCTGTTCCTCAAAGCATGAAATGTTACAAATCAAGTTTTTCTACGATGTATGAAGAAATGCCATTGATGGCAGGGACAGCATCATTCCAGGGGTGGAGACTTATTTAAAGATGATGAGAATGGGCCAACATTTACCACCATTATCCCTGTGACAGCAATATATGCTGCCATATTGTAGACAACAGCCACGGACGCATGCGTGCAAACCCGCCTCACTACTCTTACAAAGGAAAAAGGTACAGTCTTCCTCCAAAACTGGGAGGAGTGACAATTTCTTGACAGCGTACCTGTTTAAATTAAAGACAGTGTAGTGTACAGTGAGGCCAATCAGTCTACAGAACACATCATTATACCAGCACACCACTCAAGTTTCTTGAACTTGTCAACAGTCCTACACAACCTTAAGAGCAAAATACACTAAAATTGTGCCAACCTGCATTCTCGCCTTCTGGGGCTGCCATTCATCACTTGCAATCACAGCGGGCATTATCATGATCTCCTTAAGCGGCCATTCACAGGCACAGAAGGGGATCATGCTGTCTACATACAGAGAATACACTAACTATGCGACTTGCGATTTTAGTGCACGGGTTGCAGGAATCACAGTTCCAAAACATGGAGCAGAGGCTGCCATTATTTGTTTCTGAATAGTGCTATCAACCGCCAAAACACAAATTTGTAGAGCTACAGTCTGTGTACACACTGCAGACCTCACAATTTAAGTGAAAACAAATGCATGGCATTATTGTCTACTGAACAGGAAAATTAAATGGCCGGACAGCCCCAGTCCATAGCCCCTCAGGCGCTTGCCTCTCTGGCGTCACTGGTTTCTCTCATCCCCCATTTAGTTTTCACAGTGTTATGTTAAACAGGGCAGAACACAGTTTCCAAACCCAGACTCTAAAGCCAGAGTCACCACATTCAGTTTAGTAGACTGTGTGGTCTCAGTAGCACCCAACAAGATGATGGACGGAGTGATTAAACTTTTCAACCACTCACCCCCAGTCAAGAGATCTGGGTTTAATTTATAGTTCTTTTGCTCACTATGCCACCCCAGTTTGGACCCAACCATATGCAAATCAGTCTAGTCCCTGCACCTCATGGGACCAGTCCAGCTGAACTGCTGGGCCAGGTCCTCCCTGGACCAGAAACAAGTGTCCAGGTAGCATCAAAAAGGCGTGACGCCTCACTGGGATGGATATGTAGTTTGATGTGGTGGTACCCAACGTAAGATTATACTCTAATCTGAATGACTTATAAGTTCCTGTTCCATTTAGAACATGTTGAGCTTTATGCATAAAGGGGAGACAAAAAAAACATGCACTGCGCATAAGAACTTGTTCTACTACTGTACCAATGAAAATGTCAGTGAAGAGGCAAATCTCCATTTGTTACGATTGGAGTTCAACCATTGGCTGTAACGTAGACAGGGCCATCAATGGTGGGGGGGAGGAAGAAGGTTTAGAAGTTTTACCATCGCTAGGCATGGACAGTGGGGGGTGGGTGAACTCTGAAAGTGGTGGCGTGAAAATACCTTCTTTGATTTGGATTTGTACGAGTGAGCCTGGCCTCCTTTGAAGCAGAATATGAGTTATTTTAACAAGCATTTGCAATGCAATAGGTCTCGCATTTACGCAAGTTTAAGCTATCGGCATTGTAAATGACAATGTCTGTTAGTTTTGCTTTAAAAGGGAATATACTGCTTGGTTTTGTTTTTTACTCAAACCGACCCTGATTGAAGTATGTGTGAGTAAATGTGTATACTAGCGTAGTTTCTGTGAATGGGCATATGTGTGTGTGTATGTGTCTGAATGTAAAAGGCTCAGAATGGACGGCCAAGTGTGCAACCTGTATGGTAAACAGTGAACATAAAGAGCACCTTAAATGGATCTGTAGAACTAATTAAATCTGCATGCAATACCACAATGCCTGCACCTTGGTGGTCATCACACATGAGAAGGAAACACTTTCCACGTAGGATCAAAACAAAGACAACACCCTTCCAACCACACACCATTCATGGTGTAGCATGCTGCCTTCGTGGACGTACCCTATAGGGGTGGTATACTGCATATGTTACAATACAAATGTAGCTTTTGAAGGAGCAACACTGCTTGAAAACAGCACATGCCTTTGCACTCAGCCTCCCTTCCCCACCACCCCCTTCAGCACTGTCCCTTCTGAAATTCCTTTTCCTGTTTTGCAGCCAGTGAGTTGTGGAGTAATGAGGGTTTAGAGGTGGCAGGGAGAAAGGCCATTCAGTCCCAATATCAGTGTGGCTAGTTCTCTTTAAGGGACATATTCACTGTGAGCACATCTGCTATTGTACTCTCATAGGCTTGCTTGTATGTCCTTTAAAAACAAACAACATTTTGTGAAAGCAGGCGACACTTGTATATCAAGGAGAGTCATCAGCTCCAGCAAATGTCAACTTCTAGTTCGCAGAATCACGATGTGTAGGTATTTATATTCAGAGAGGCCTCGATTATAGGGGGAAATCCACGGTAACTGATTTTCTGCAGCTGTAAGGGTGGGTTTGTATGACCACGAAAATGAATGCCCCCCATAACCCTGCAAGAATAGTATTATATTATTTATAAATATTTAAGAGATCTTATATACCAAAGCTTATTGGTGTTAAAAGACGCATCAACAGAACACATCCTGCGCTGTTTATGATGGAGGAAATTGCTACGCCTGAAGTAATTTCTTCAATATTTGTAACATAGGCTCCTGCGTACGTGCAGAGGGGGGTATTCCAAAGCGGTGTTGCCACCCGGAGAAAGTCCTATCACCCACACCAAGGCTTTTTGTGGAATGTACCATCTGAATTTCTCAGCCTTACATCCGCTCATATGTTGATAGAGTACCCTATGCACAGTGGTCAGCAATTTAAACTGCCACATTTGTTCGCACTGGAAACCATTCTAGAGACCAAAGAGTGGTGGGCACACGGTCCCCTTGATTTAGCCGCACAATCAGCTTTTCCGTGGTATTCTGAGTTAGCTGCAGAAGAGCCATTATTGTTTCTTCTGCTCCTAGATAATTGCTATTAGTATTGTTAGGCCACACTTTAATTATAGTAGTGACCACGGTCTGAGAAGATGGGGAATGACAAGGCAATATTATCTGTAGCCCCTTCAGTTTGAGTGCCATGTGCAAATGTGCGGAACATCCGCATAACTTCCTGCATAAGCACAAACTATGCAATTGTTTTTTTCATCCATAACTCACATTTAAACCAGCACCTAGAAAATAGAGGAGATCGTGGTACAATATAGGTGGGGATGACCCGGGGCCATGAAAGAATAGTCATTCTGGAATTTTCCTTTGATGATGTCATCGTGGGTTTTGAGATCTATTGTTGCGACATTCTACAGATGGTCCATTTAAAATCATTCTAGGGCCAGTGTTCACACATATTTTGGTACAGGGCAGTGTTAACGACACAAAAACCCAGAACCCTCACTGGAGCCGAAGAAGCTTTCTGCTGTCACTTCTGCCTGTTAAACAACAAGCTGGTTCGGTGGAGCAGACGGGGGAGAGAAACCGAAATCACACGCTGCCAGCCTCCGGGAACAGGAGATGTGCACGTGTACGGAGTGCACATCTCCTGTCCGCGAGTGCCATCTCCTGTCTCCCTTCGGGACAGAAAGCGGCAGTAATAGTCTCGCAAGCGAAACAGCGCATGCGCTGCATTCGCACGCGAGGCCTTCAAACGGACTTTGAAAATGAAGGGGGTTGAGTAGGTCACCCTACTTTCAAGTAAAAAATATCTTTTTAAATGAAGCAACCTTTTTTTGGAGGGGGAATGAGAGTCGAAACGTTAAGTAACCATCCAGGGCAGTGTAATAGAAAAACAAAATCAATGTCTTCTAATCCGCATGGCCTCAAAAAGAGAAAAGGAGGTCAGTATTTCAGAAGGGAAGAGGAAAAGGTGCAGAATGATATTGTACGAGAGGCCACAAGCAAATGAACCTGGATGCCAAAAACGCAAGTTGGTGCAACCATGAGGGCTCATATCCGAATTAATTGTCAATTCTTGGATTGGAATCATGCAAACAAAAATCAAATGTTAAACACACTTAAGCATCCCACTTTAATAGATCTAGGCTTTTCCTCCGGCACTTCAATCTTCATTAACCGCTCAAATGCAGTGGACAAACTGTTCACGCCCATCACATTACCTTTATACCAGAAGGAAAAAAAATCTAAATACTCGAAATGTGATGCAAGAGCTTCCCCCACACCTTACATTTGTTTCTTTTGCTACTGATATGCGCACTGCGCGGATAGGACAGTAACAGAAGTGATCTAGTACACTTTGCTCCTGCACAGCTCAGTGCCCCCCAACCACAGATTAAATAAAGTATTTTAGGATACAAGACAACATCCTCTTTCCTGGGATAGCTAGCCCAAGAGGATTTTTGCTTGGGGATCACCCCATGAACACAATCCCAAAGCCAGAATCCTTCAAATAGACACCAGGGATAATTTTGGGATTATGGGTGGGAGTTAGCAGGCCTTTGGGGAAAACCAAGGACTCCACCCCCTCACCAAAAAAACATAGTCTTTATATTCCCTTTAACCCCTTCGGTGCTTATAACTAGCTCAGCTCGTCATGAGGCACAGTGCTCGTGTGCTCATGACGAGCTGAGTTCGTCATGACCACACCCATTTCCATTATGGTCCAGCACAGCAGGGGAATATCTTAAGCAGCCAAGGTGTTAAGGATGGTGAAGGATATCCCCAACACAGGGACAAGCAGTGTTGCGGACTGTCAGAGTTTGACGTTTGCAGGGCATTCAGGGTATGAAAAAGCAATTGGATCCACACAATTCAAACCAACCTGGACTCTTATGGCTGTCTAGCTGTCAGAAATATCCTAGATTTAGTAGGTTTATACGTATGCCAGCCGAGCTGGGGGCCAAATATCGCAGCTAACATCATCAAAATGGGTCAATATGCAAAGCAAATATTTTGATGTATCCACATCCCATTGGTAGGGCCTTGCCTGTCCTATAAGCGGAGTATCGTTTTTATCGGGAGAACTGTGGGAATACAGAATAGAAGAATATGTATTATTAATTAAATTTCTCACCATTTTTGCCCACTAAATATAAGCCAATCTTCAAGAAAGAAAACCTTTTGTAAAATACCTTCTGATTCACATAACAGTATGGGTAACCCTGAATTAATTTTTGTAGAAATAACTACCATTCCTTAAAACAGAAGCTTAAGAACTAAATGTGCATGTATTGTCTAAATCTCCATTTTTCATAGATTAGATTTTACCACATGAATTGTATTCAGTCATTACAAAATGTAATAGCTGAAGCTAAGTTGTTGGTTCTCATTACTGTGTTTTTTGGACAACCAACAAACGCTACAGAACCCCATGATCAGAAAGGTCTGACGGACTGAATAGTATATTATTTTTATAATTCAGCCATGAAAAAAATATTACAAATGAAAACATTGCAATTTTGTTCTCGTATTGTTTGCATTAGTGTTTCATTTCAACAGTTAGCTTCTTAGAGAAAACCAAATGACACCTTGCCAAATTCTGATTTTGGCCTACTTTTCAGAAATGTATACATCACCAACAAGTTTCAAACATGTTTTCACCACAAAATTACAAATGGGTAACCACAAAAAAGGCTAACGCAAAAACGGTGGTAACTTTCTTTAACAACTGTCTGTGAAAGATGGGGGCATAGCATTCTTAGCACTGCAAATCTTTTTCCGATGGCATTTCTTAGAAAACAAAAAAAACGTGCTTTCTTGCACAATGCTTTGACATCACCCCCCCCCCCCCCCACACCTTCCCCCTTCTTTTTTTTATTTGCTACTTTTTGGCTATTTTCTCATTTTGTGTACCAAAATGTGCTCGCTCAGCACTGGGGTAGAAAAAGTCTCAGCCACTACGAGGTTAACGATTTATTTGAGCGACCTTGTTTTTGTCAGCTTGTTTATCAACCAGATGGTGACTTGGGCAGCTTGCCAAGAGTCCCAGATTGGGGACTGGTTTGCACTGGTACAAACACCACGAAGCTAGCTGTAATTGGAGCTGTGTTTTCTTCCCAGCTGTGAAGTGAGAACATGGCGCTCTGGAACCACACATCCACTGGTGCTAGTCAGGGGAAGCATTATGTTTTTGAATGTGCATGCCTTGTCCTGGTTCCGCAAGAGCATGCAGTACCTGGAGTGGGAATGTGAACATCAGGCCCCACACAGTGGGCTTATGTAAAGTTACTACACGAGGTACAAGATGTAGCTCTTATAGGCTTAGCCTGCCTGTGCCTCACTTAGGTTATATATAGACCCACTAGAACGATCTTTCTTTCACAAGTCAGTCATGCCTTACCTACATCTCCAATTACAACTTCAACCTTGCCTATTCTGGTGTGCCTATGCTGGGCCTCGGATATGTGCATTATACAGGTTCAAGCTGAACCCACAATTGATAGCCCAGTTACTTTTTCTTCTATGCAGTTCTAAGACATATCCAGCTTAACTGGGAAGCCCGTCTGTTAAAATCCAATTGGCTATACTGGACAATGCCTGGTTTCTAGATATGTTTACATAGAACTTGCCCTCTACTGGAGATGAGGTTTGTGGGCTGCACTCCTAAACCCCTCCAAAGCCAGCAAGCCCCAGATCCTTTTAACCTGCATATGATAGGATTAATTCTATTTTAGAGGTTTACACTCTTCTGGACAAGCCTTTTACAGGTTTGGTATAGCTTCTTCTGACACAGTCTCTGGGGTCAAATCTATAACAAACTGGCAGGTACAGACTCAGCCCGATTCTTACTGGCTCAGAATTTCCTGGACATGCGACTGGTAAGTCAACTAGCCAAAATGTTCAACACTTGAGCATTGGCCTCTTTCTCAAGTTATGAAAATAATTTCCTGTCGTATCTGCATTGGTCTTCAGTGTTGACTTTGGCTGTGTAGTTTTAATTGCTCTCATGTGGGATATTGCACTAAAATGTGCTCTCCTGTGTGTTGTCTATGTGCTTTTAGAATTGTGCCATATGTGCATTACATGACCACAAACATGCGAGAGAAAATGTTACTTACCTGTAACTAGAGTTCTGCAACTTTGTTATCTTTCATAGATTCACACACTTAAATATCCCATTCCCAGGAGCCACACCTATCCCCATCATTGGAGCCTTTGGTAGTCAAAGTTGAAAAAGCAGTGGGTACATGTACTCAAATAACAGTGAACAATATCCACAGACTATATCACGTACACCTCATTATGTGACTCAAAATTTGACCTATGGTATCAAGGGACTCACAGATCCAACTTTCCAGAAAGGCTGAGCTGCTCTGCATTTTTCCCAACAAGTTCACGCAGCAAATAAATAATAAGCCTCATTACTGGGAAGGTTGCATGTGCACCTCTGAAATGTATTCAAATAGAAAGCCTGTAGTTACAGGTAAGCAACTTTTTATCCTCCAAGATTTGAATTTTTATAGATACACATGCTTGTCCTGTGATTCATGCTTGTCCTGTGATTACCATAGCAGTAACTGCATAATACACATGATAAAGAAGAAGTAATGTGGTTACCGAAGTTAACTGGACCCACTGCTGTCTGAGAGGTCATCTGGATGTTGAGGTAGGACTGCTTAATGAAGGTGTGCGCTGAAGACCAAGTTGTTGATTTACAGATATCAGTTGTTAGGTTGCTAAGTCTCAGGTGGAGCGAGCTCTTACATGGTTTCCAAGATGTCTGCCAAATTTTATATGGCAAAAAGGTATGCATGCTGAAATTCAACAAGTTATACCCCAAATTGATAAGGCAGAGCCTCTTTCATCATGGCTGTATGATAGAGTTGATCTGATTTTCTAAACGTCTTAGTCCTGTCAAAGCAGAAGTTCAGGCAGTTTTTTAAATCAAAAGAATGCAGTTCCCCTCCAGCGGCAGTAAAGGGCTATGGTAAGAAAGTTGGGAAGTAAGTGTTGTAATTCATGTGTGAAGATGTTGGTACTTGGGGCATAAAACAGCGGTGCATTATCAGCACAACTCTAGGTCTTTCAATCTTGAAGTACCGGGGCTTAACTGCTATTGAATAGCCCCCACTTTCCTGACTGATAGGAGAATCGGTGCACAACTTTTCATGTGCATCCCACAATAGTATTCAACTCCCAGGAAGATGATTGCTTGATAACTGCAGAATAAGCCTTTCATAAAATTCTTCACACTCTAGAGGAGAAAAAGGGGTGGTGTTGGGGGAGTTCTGATACCTTGAGTACGTCTTAGTTGCTGAAGATGCTCTGCCTATCATTAGGATATTACATCAGTCAGGTGAGATGTTGAGGGATCTGAATTCTAAATCTGTAGCTGCCAGGCAATTCAGTGGAGTGATCAAGGATTGTGGTTAAGAACTCGATCAGGATTCTTGGTTCACAGATAATGATCTTAAACTGAATTAGGACCTCCACGGGCCGGTCCCATAGCACTGTGTGCCAGAAGTGCCCCACCAAAGCAGGGATTATGAGCATCAGCTTGCATACCTCTTTTAGTTGTCAATGAACTTCCAAGGTGAGAGGGGCTTGTGGAAAATCATAAGCACAGATCACAGACCAGGAAATTGAAAGAGCTCCCCCTTGCGTCCCTGGATACCAAGGTCTCCTTCAGTAAAGCAGGCATGTTGCATGGTCTGCATTGGCCAGCAGGTCATGTGGGTGTAGCCCATCTGTGAAAAATATCTGCAGTTTATTCATGTCCACCTCTCACTCACAAAAGTCTGAAGGGCATCTGCTCATGGTGCCCGCATTGCATTTTGTGGGCCATGGACAGGCTCCCCCATCTTGTGACGTAGAACCCAATTATAAAGTGTAACAGCTTAGTTTGATACAGTCCATGGCATATTTCCGCCTGGTTTCTTAAGTGAAGTCATGTTGCACCTTCTTAAGAGTATTTATGACTGGCAATCAGGGTAAGGCTTTCAGGACCAATTTTACTGTCCTCATACCAAGATGCTGATGTGAAGACGCATCTCTTTTCTGTTGTCCAACAGTAGTAAGTAGAAATATTTTGGACAAGGGCTCCCCAGCTGTGAAGGGACGCATCTGTTGTCCAGTGGAATTGACGATCTTCCAAGTTCTGACTCCCAAAGATGGAGGCTTGTTGTGCTTTGGGATTCAAAACAACATTCTCTCGATGTCCTGTCACTTGTTGTCATTAAAGATCCAGTTACTCTTGGACAGGACACATTTGGAGGTGGCTCTGAGGAATAGAGGAGTGTAAGATTATGCCTCATATGGTCTTTTTCTGTGAACTCAAAGCTGTGACTTTTAGCCAAGTTATTTTTTCACTATTAGCTTGTTGCTCCTTTCCTGCAATGGATAAACTTTGAGGGTGAGCATGCAGATACGAGATCCTAAGAAAAGGGTCTGCTTCTGCAGTGATAATATTGACGTTTTCATGTTTAGGGTGAGACCAAGCTTGTTTAGCAGGTACATGGTGGAATTCGCCACTAGGTTCGTTCTTTGGGTTGTTGATGGGCTAGTTGGCTAGGTTGGGAAATACTATTACTCCTTACAGCTGCAAGTGCTTGATCAATAAAGACATTCAGTGAAGACTCTTGGGCTGAACAAAAATCAAAAGGCAGTGCACTGAACTGAAAGTGGTGACAGTTGACTATGAGCAAGAGGAACGGGCTATGCATAGAATGAATTGTAATATGAAGGATCTTCCATTGTTGATGGATTGAAGTATAGTGCAAAAAACATTTCTGAATGACTATTTCTTTATTAAACTAGTTAAGCCAATCATATCTACAATACGGCACCATTCACACGATTTCTTTTACACCAGAAAGAAGCTTGAATACAATTTCTAACTGGGATGGGACTTTGGTGACAGCTCCATCAAGATTTTTGGGAGAAATGTTATTTCCGACTCCAGGCTTCCCGATGCAAATGTGTCTTCTTTTTTGGTTATTTTCTTATTGACATTATAGGGAGCAGGAAAATGATTTCTATGGCAAGACCATGTCGTATAATATCAACTTTTTCTAGATTAAAAACACACCAGGCTGGAAAACATGCACGTACCTTCGCTCCCACTGGCTTGGAAAATTAGGTAGATCAGTGGTCTGGTTATCTATTGCAGAATGAGTCTAGGTCTTAATCCAGTCTACCTGCCATAATATTGATAGCCTCAAGACACCCCCAGGTAGCCGAGCGCTTAATAAACCTATATAACATAACATTTACCCCCTTCATAAGGCATGCCCGTTAGATTGTTCCTGGGAGCCATAATGGTAAGAACTGGTTGAGTGAAATATGACTGGCGACATGGTACATCTTCGAAGGATTTGAGAGCTACAACAAGCCTTTCCCAGGCCCTCGCTCTCTCCAATGCTTTCTCACTCCCCGTGCGATTTTGCAATTTGTAATCTATTCACTCCCTCACACTCAGCCCATTACAGCAAGTCAACTTTCCACTTAGCAACAAAAGGGCCCTGTTGCACCTTCCAGTGATTGGTAATGGTTCTCTTGGACAGTAGGAAGTCCAAATCTAAAAATTTACTAATGATTTTGTTTTTTGAGGTATGGGGAAACCTGTGTAGGATACAATGAGCCATGAAGAGATCTAGTTCCCTGTCAGTGAGATCTGTCAATATAGCTGTTATCTCTTCCCAATAGCTATAGAAAAGCGAGAAATCCCACAGCATATGTTTAAAATCCGCGCTGTGTTCATTACATCTCGGGCAGGTCGCTGACTGGGCCGGGAAATATGTGTGCAATTTTGCTGGGGTAAGGTATGCTCTGCGTAGAATATGAAAGTGCACTAGCTGAAACCTCGTGTTCCTCGTGCTCTTCCAGGCTCTCTCCACTAGTTCACCCCATGTCTTGTCCAAATGGCCGTCCCTATGTCCGTTTCCCACTTAAGCTTCAAGGCAGACAGGTGGCTGATTCTGTGGCAGCCATAGTTTAAAACATACTCAGCCTTGCACCCACCTTCCATTGTCTTCTCACAGTTAGTAATGACACCTGGCAGGCTTGCCTGATTTCACTCAGCTCCCTCTCATTCCAATGCATTGCCCTACTGAGCATTAGCTGTCCTGTTCTTTTGTAGCCAGCACGTAAGCGACACGCCTGGGAGGGTGGTGAAGGAGGAATGGCGGGCTGGTCCTAGGAGCTTGTTCGTTCATGGACTTTGCCGGGGTAGGCGATGTCGGCAGGTTACAGAACCACTGATGTGTCATCAATCACATGCTTTGCCATGTATCTCTGACACGTGACTGGGGACTGTAACTGAACCCCCTTTTGTCGTTTGCTCTTCAATGGAAACTAATAAAAAAAAATTCAAAAAATGGCTGAAAAGTTCCAGAGGATGAGTACCCACGATGGCCACAAAATTGTTTCAACAGGTAAGTGACCAATCTGTGTCCATATTTGCTTCAAGTGCTTGTGGTTCTTCACCTACATGCGCTCCAAAGAGCCACTGGCCAGAGAAAGGCAAGTCTAATCCTTCCAATTGTATGGCAGACAGAAAAAAGTGTTTATCTATCCTCACCGGCCTAACATTACTACTGCAGCCATCTTCTGAAAGCCACTGTTTGAGGCATCTCAACGGGTTCTATAAAAGCAGAAGAGAAAAGCTCACCTTCTTGGAGCTAGGCATTAGCCTGTTATTTGCAATCAGCTGATCGGTTATTCAGAAAAGAGAAAGATGGTGTCATAATTTCCTATTGTAAAGCACGAAAATGGCACCAACATTAGAGATTTAGACTGCTTTACCACTGAAGGCTCAAAACTTTTTGCCCATGGTT
Organism: Lissotriton vulgaris; assembly: GCF_964263255.1. Classification (NCBI taxonomy): domain Eukaryota; kingdom Metazoa; phylum Chordata; class Amphibia; order Caudata; family Salamandridae; genus Lissotriton; species Lissotriton vulgaris. The sequence continues at coordinate 1,642,882,017 of NC_141687.1, forward strand.
TCTAAAACAGGGTACTCTATCTAGTGGCCAAAGAAGGGCAACAATGGACTTGTGGATTTCCTTTGAACAGTTACAAAGATAACAGATTGGGCTTTAACCTAGTTGAGAAGCCACGTAGGAGAGAATCTATCAGTTTGTAATTTGTAATCCCGTTTGGCAATGTAGAATGTTCTCATCACTGGGTTTCTCATACAGGACAAACGTTCCTCCCACAAACGATCTAGCACGGATATAGTCCGGACTGAATTTATCAACTTTTCTTTGAAATCACAGCTGGAGTTGGTAGACAATTTGGGAGATGCTCTCTCGATGAAACTGTTGTGGCTATAAATATCATCAGGGGGTGAATCTCTAAGCTACGTCACAGGGCTTAGCTCATCACCCATAAAAGTCTTAGGACGCGGTTGTGATCACAGTCATCAACACTGCCATCACTTAAGGCGAATTGCTCTTGTAAACAGAATGACTCGAACATCAGCAATTTACGGGTTACCTCCGCATTCTCCTGCTTGAAATTATCTTACAGTGGGAATTAACGGGATGTATGTTTGTATAAGTTTGTAAACCACAATAATAATGTCTTTATTAAAACCGAAGCATGAGCATTGGTGTAAAGTTGTTGTTTTCCCTAACTTGTCTAGGGCGAGACCAGGCCATTTTGCTGATGATTCACTAAGAGGCAGATCCAAAGGCAGTTCTGATATGTTTTGCCAGAAAGGAGAGGATTGCTAGGTTGAGAGAGATCTGGATGTGGGACTTTGTGAGCATCTATTTTTGATGAGTGCTAATCGTGCATAGGACTTAAACACAGAAATTCTCCATTAGGTCTTGAAAGACTCTGGAAATTCAACTTGTATTTGAAGCAGAAGAGGCTGTGCAAAGGTGTGCTGGCCATCTTTGGAGTATTTGTAGATCTGGTCCTTCTTCGTCACTTGAAATGATACCTATGCCCAAGTCATTCGAAATCTGAAGCATGATCCTCGTGCTCTTTGCAGATATGAGAAATTCCAGAACCTATTTTGGACCCCTCCACTTTTATCTTGTAGCATTGGCACACTTGGTGGAAACCACATCTCATGATAGCTCACGGACAACGCATGAAGTAATTGGCTTACTGTCATTTAGAGTCTTTTGAACAAAGATTTAGCAGATTTCACATATTCTCACCACATGGCCAGAGCAATGAAGAAATAGCAGGCATTTCTTGTGGGAGTCATGGTAGATCTTCTTGCCCTACAAAATGGTCAAAGTTTAAATAAAGCTATAGCCTTAGAAATTGTATTAGTCATCTGAACGACCTTCATGGGCTCAGGCAGCCAAATAAGGTGAAGGAAACACAGAGAACCTTTCTGTAGGAGGTGGTGCACAATCTCAGCCGCCAGACGGCGGAGAACATTGAAGAATGTGGCTTTGTAAAACATACAATGCTGGGGAATGAGTGGCTCAGCATCAAATCCCAGACAGTGCCGAGGGGGTGTGGCAGGCAGACTTGATGAACAACCTCTTAGTGTTCAAAAATCAGTGGAGTGAGACACTGCACTGTTTATTTAATGGGCAGTTAATATAGTAGGAATAACTACAACATCGATGTACAGTTGAAGCCACCACATTTTGCCATTTTAGAAAAAATAAAACAATGGGCTAGGTAAACCCCATGCAAAAGAAAAACTGCACAGTGGTTATGTTATGTTATGTTATGTTATATTTATTCTTTTGTATAGCGCAACGGTTACTCGAAAAGAGTGTCCCGGCGCTTTGGGTAAGGAGAACTGATTCGCAATAACATAACACATTAAAAAGAGAGTACAGAACAAACAAGTAAAAAAGGGACTGCTGGGGGGTCTACTGGGTGAACAACCAGGTTTTAAGACCTCTCCTAAAATCAAGAAGACTAGTAGCCCCCCGAAGTGGGAGCGGAAGCGAATTCCACATCTGTGGAGCCAGCAGGCTGAAGGAGCGGCCGCCCAGGCGCGCTCTCTTAACTCGAGGGACAACCGCCAGGAGCAAAGACTCTGACCTCAGAGAACGAGCAGGATGGTAAAAGGCCAGTCTCTTGGCACATTTTCAGTGATAAACAAGTTTTCATATTGCCCACTTAACTGGGTTTTCAGTTACTATTAAGGGGATACGAACTAACTTAGAACGTGCTTGTTCATTCCTACCACAACGTGTTTACAAAGTATTGCACTTCATGAAAATATTCTGGGAGAGACTTGACGGAATTTTGGCATTTAGTCAAGTGGGGGAGTGGCAATCCGAGTAAAGTGCCTATAAATCACGTGGAACCAGACCAGTGGGTCCGACATTTTAGTAGTCAATTTGCTAGGGACTCGAATCCCCAAGTTATCTATGTGATGCCCCACTCGACACCCGCTCTCTGCATTACCAAGAAGGAGGTGGAACATGCTCTCCTACAGGTCCCAAAGGGCAGGGCCCCGGGTCTTGACTGCATTCCCACAGATTTGTTTTTACAAGACCTAGACCACTGGGCTACGTACATACAATTGTTGATGAATGCTATCGACGGGGTGGCAGTGATTCCAAGAACCTGGGCTGGTGCGGTGATCCTTCCCAGCTTTAAGAAAGGGGACCTCTTCAATCCAGGAAATTACAGGCCCATAAGCCTGATCGATTGCATTCAAAAGGTTGTGGCAAGGGTAATTGTAGGCAGAATGCAGGCTTGGTTAGAGGATTTTCACATCCTCTCTGATTTACAAGCTGGGTTCCGGCAGGGTGTAAGTACAGTGGACCAGATTTTAAGGTTTGGTCTTATTTACTGGCGAACTGTTACCCTGGGCAAAGGTTCAATTTTTGCTGCCTTTGTGGACCTCAAGTCTGCTTTCGATTTAGTTCCTCGCCCAAAGAGTTGGCTCACCCTTTCCAAACTAGGCATGCCTCTGGATATCCTGGCCTTTGTAATTAAACTCTACATGGATAACTATGCCCAAGTCAGATGGGACATGGCAGGCAGCACCACAGCTGAGTTTCCGGTGGAGAAGGGTGTAAGGCAGGGCTGCGTACTAGCGCCCACTTTATTTTCAATCTATAAAAATGGGGTTTTAGATTACTTTGAAAACTATCCCACTGATGCCCTGAGTTTAGCAGGAAAAAGGATACCCCTCCTGATGTTTGCAGACGACACCCTCATTTTATCGAAAACAAGACAGGGACTTCAACGCGCCCTCTCAAGATTTGAGGTGTTCTGTGCGGACCATGACCTTATTGTAAACGTAGACAAAACAAAGTTTATGGTCCTCCAGAATTCTAGCAAATCCACTGGCGAAGTCAGAATGCAGGAGGGCATTTTAGAACAAGCTGAGATTTTTTCTTATCTGGGGGTAACGATCGACAAAAAACTCAGTTGGAAACCCCAAATAGATAGCCTGACTGTGAGGCATGCCCAACTCTCTGGAGTATTACTCAAGGACCAAAGATATTCTTACACTAAACCCGTAGCTTCTGTACTACAGATCTATAAATCTAGAATTAGTGCTTCTATCTTGTATGGTGTAGTGGTATGGGAATTTGGAACCTCTAGCGGTGAGTCAAAACAAATTTTTAAGATCGGTGGTTGGGCTCCCGCAATCTACCCCCTTGGTTCCATTATATCTAGATCTTGGGTGCCATTCCATCAAATATGTTGCGCTTTATAGGCTAGTAGTATATTGGAGGAGACTTTGGGTGACACCAGAGATGGCCAATTATGCCCTGGCTTTATTAGAAGTCAGAGAGCTTGATGTAAACAAGAAGCTCCTCTGGTTCAGTTGTGTTAGAAACATTCTTTGTGAGTTGGGGTTGAGTTGCCTGAGGACCTCCCCTGCAGCAAGCTCATTTCCAAGTAAAGCAGAACTAAAGGCTGCCTACTGGCATATGATAAACCTTAGACGGTTTACAGTTTCCACTGGTCTGACCCTGACTAATACATTCCTTGAGATCAAGCTTGAACCTAAACTTGAGCAGTATTGGGATAGAATTACCTCCCCTCGTGATAGGAAATTATTCCATCAGTTCAGAGTAGGCTCATTATCCACCAAGGCCTTTATTTCGAGGTGGTCAAAATTAGACGCAAGTAGTAGTAATTGCCCATACTGCTCAGATAGGGTTGAATCTATACCACACATTTTTTTTGCGTGCCCGGCATATAGCGTACCGAGGCGACGCTGGCTGAAACCAATTTGTCTAGCTTTGGGTATTCGAGAATACAAAGAGGTGTATAGAATATTAAAAACATCCTTAGAAGGGCCAATTATGATAGCAACGGCCACGTTTTTGGGTCATGTGTGGGTAACTCGGTGGGAATGGTGGAAGGTTCAAGTAATCGAATCCATTGTATAGTATGTGATATTGTATTATTATTGAATGATGCATTTTATGTTTCATTTGATGTATTTTAACAGTAGATGGATAATTTTCTATCATGTTAAATATAGGCCGCTAACAAGGGTTAGTTTTTAGAACTAGTTTTTAGGTTTCGGCTGGGGAACGGAGCGTAAGCTCCGCCCCCAGAGAAATCTCTAGTCTTCAGTAAGGGACTCTTGGAATACGCCCTCTGTCCCATTGGCTAGCTCCATAAATGGAGGCTAGCCATTGGAACAGAGAGGCGTCCGTCATGGCCGGACCAGATTCGGGGGCGTTCCCGAGAATTTTTGGCTTTTGGCTACGTCATGCGACGTCAGCCAAAAGCCGGGAACGCCCCCGAATCTGGTCCGGCCGGGCCGTGCTTGCTGCTGTCCTGCCTTCCTCCGTGTGCATTGAGAGGTGAGTAAATTGTCAGTAGGATGTACTTTGTATACTTTTAGTTATATTCTCGAGTTCTCAGTATGTAAACGGAAGTATACACCAACTTAGATGCACACAGGTGAAAACCCGACAGTCATGGCATCGTTTTACATGCATGTCTTCAGTGTGCTGTTTTCAACTGCATTGAGGTTGGCGCAGATTAAGCGACTGAAAACTGATTTTTTTTCAGAATACTTCTGAAATCACTGTTTGGGGGTTGCTCGAATTCGGTTGGTTTTTGCCGGAGGGTCAAATGCTAAATCTCGCCTTTTGAAGCCAAGGCTCGTCTTAATAGTTAACTAACTACGCGCTTTCAGATGAATGCGTCACACCTGTGACACGAACCACCGTCTGGACTGTGGTGGTGGTGCTTCTTCTGCGCGCCAGCTCCTGAACCGCTGGCATTGTCTGTGCACCCCCACGCCCCTCCCCGGCCGGGCAGGTTCTACTTCTTGTCCTCAGAGGGGCCACGGCCCCCTCCACCCCCAGAGACGGGGAGGCTGCCCGGTATCTGAGGCGGGCTCCGCAGACAAAGGCCTCCTGCGCGGCACCCCCGGCCTTTCCTTTCATCCTGCCGGGGACTTCACACCTCAGTCTGGGGCATTGTCCGAGCGAGAGCAGGAACTGACGGGGGCCGAGACAAAGCGCCCGCCATAAAATGCTAAAGGCTGCTCTTCCTGCGTCTCTTTCTTCCTATCTGTCGCCCTCCCGTTCTTACTTTCTATCTTTCCCTTTAGTTTGCTTTTCATTCTTTAAGTCTTGTTCCTGGATGCGAGCTAACAGTAATGCTTGAACTTGTTTCCTGCTGAATATAGCGCAACTTTCAGTGTTAGGAAAAACTTGGGAAAGCCTGATGACATCAAAAGATTTTTTTTACAGATGCTAGTCATGGAATAACAAGGCCTTTACCACAAGCTAAGCAATCTTTTACGATGCCTCGTGTTAATGACGCTTCCTCATTTTCCCAAATTGAGTGCCACAACAACAGGGGGGGAGGGGGGGGATTTGAACCCAGCCACCTATATAGCTTAGCCCCAGCTGGTGACTGCCGCTGCAGGCGGACTGCCAAAGGCACCCGGGGGTGTGGGAGGGGGGAATACTACCTTAGTTTACCTCCCCGAAAGCGCACACTCTCTAGTACGTAGCATAAACTAGACCTGTAGGACAATAAATGGCTTTTAAGCTAGCTCCGAGGGTTGTCTGCAGTTGATCGGTGTAAACTGCTGGACACGGGTTCGAGTCACAGCTTTCATAGATGTAATGCGGGCGGTCCAACCAGTGCCTCGGTTTACCAAGACTCATTACAGCGCCAAGAAGGGATAGCGCGTAGAGTGCGATGCACATTACCACGTGCACGGCTCGTGCACCGTTGCTTTGGGTCTGTTGTAACCTGCCCTTTGTGCTCGGAGCCTGCCCCTCGTGCACTAACCCTCCCCCACTACAACCCTCCCTGCTTGAAAACTCGGATCCTTCAGTCGGCCACAGAATCCGCTCAGCCCGACTTGGCAATTAAAGCGCTTTGCCGGGCACAGAGTGGAGGAGATCCGTGCTGAACTTCGTTGTTTGATGCAGTGTCGGCTACAACTGCCCCCACCCTCCTCAATAGCTCACTTGTTTTAATTAATGTTCATTCGTTTGTATACTTGGGCAGCTTTTTCGTTTTTTGTTGTTGCTGTTTTAAATAGCATGAATTCGACCCGACGGTATTGGAGCGCTTTACACGAGCACCAGTTACCTTACACAAGGACTCGTTAATTTTTGTAAGCACGGGGAGATTACGTGATTTGTCCAGAGTCCCAGGATGTTGAGCCCACGCCGAGATTGCAACCTGGTTCCTCCGTTATAAAGTCGCCAGCTCTGGTTGTTACGCCGCACCCGCTCCCTTTGTTTTCTTTTTGCTGTGCTTCAGAGCGGCAGGAGTTAAATCCCAGACGGATGCTGCAGAAAGGTCGCTTGTTCCTCCGCTAGACTGCTGTGAACGGGTAGCACTATTAATGGGAAGAACTCGCATCACAACCCGATCAACCTTTATTTTACAATTTCACGAAAAATATGGTATGTCGCATCCAGATGCTTCAGAGCAAAACCTGCAAACTATTCATGGTAGAAATATAATATTTAGGAATGGGTGTCTGGCTCTGTGTGTGTGTGTCTGGCTCTGTCTGTGTGTCTGGCTCTGTCTGTGTGTCTGGCTCTGTGTGTGTCTGGCTGGCTCTAGAAAACAGCATTCAAGGATCGAATTGACAACAACGCCCACAACAGCAAGGAACTTTTCAACATCGTCAAGGAATTTTCCAACCCCTCGGCCAACTCCAACGACATCACCCCCTCTCAAACCCTCTGCGACTCCCTAGCCTCTTTTTTCCACAACAAGATTGCTGACATCCACAACAGCTTTGACAACCAACCCGGAAGCCAACCCACCCTACCATCTGCTGACCATCTTCCCCCCGTAAACACCCTTAACGACTGGAACCCAATCTCCACCGAGGACACCATCCGCCTGATGAATTCCATCCACTCTGGATCCCCCACAGACCCATGCCCTCACCACATCTTCAACAAAGCAGACTCCGTCATAGCTCCGCACCTCCGAGACGTCATCAACTGCTCCTTCAACTCCGCTACCTTCCCAGAAGACTGGAAACACGCTGAACTCACCGCCCTTCTGAAAAAACCAACAGCAGACACCACCGAACTCAAAAACTACCGCCCCATCTCGCTTCTTCCATTCTTGGCCAAAGTCCTCGAGAAAGCCGTCAACAACCAGCTCGCCGCCTTCCTCGAAGCCAACAAATCACTCGACCCCTCACAATCTGGCTTCCGAGCCAAACACAGCACTGAGACCGCCCTCATCGCAGCAACAGACGACATTCGAACTCTACTGGACAATGGAGACATAGTCGCCCTCATCCTCCTCGACCTCTCTGCAGCCTTCGACACAGTCTGCCACAGCACCCTTTTACAACGCCTCAGAAACATCGGAATCCAAGGAAAAGCACTGGAATGGATCACCTCGTTCCTCACCGGAAGAACCCAGAGAGTCCGCCTCCCACCATTCAAGTCCGAGGCCTCTGAAATCATCTGCGGCGTACCTCAAGGATCCTCACTCAGTCCCACCCTCTTCAACGTATACATGAGCCCCCTCGCGGCCATCGCCCGCCAACACAACCTCAACATCATCTCTTACGCGGACGACACTCAACTGATCCTTTCTCTCACCAAGGACCCCAGCACCGCCAAAACTAACCTACACGAAGGAATGAAAGAAGTCGCCGAATGGATGAAACAAAGCCGTCTGAAACTGAATTCAGACAAAACAGAAGTCCTCATCTTAGGTACATCCCCCTCTGCATGGGACGACTCCTGGTGGCCGGAAGCCCTCGGAAAAGCACCCATCCCGACAGACCACGCACGGAACCTTGGCGTCATCCTGGATTCTTCACTCTCCATGAACAGACAAGTCAGCGCCGTATCCTCTTCCTGCTTTAACATTCTTCGCATGCTCAGAAAAACATTTCGCTGGATCCCCTCCGAAACAAGGAAAACAGTCACCCACGCTCTAGTCACGAGCCGACTGGACTACGGAAACACCCTCTACGCAGGTACCACCGCTAAACTCCAGAAGAAACTACAACGAATCCAAAACGCCTCAGCCAGGCTCATATTAGACATCCCACGCAACGAACACATCTCTGGTCACCTTAAAGACCTCCACTGGCTACCCGTCAATAAGAGGATCACTTTCCGACTGCTTACCCACGCACACAAATCACTCTACGACATCGGACCAGATTGCCTCAACTCTCGACTGTCCTTCTACACCCCCTCCCGCCAACTTCGCTCTTCCAGCCAAGCCTTCGCCACTGTACCTCGCATCAACAAGACCACCATGGGAGGCAGATCCTTTTCATACCTGGCTGCCAAAACATGGAACTCACTCCCCGCTTACCTTCGCCTCACCCAGAATCACCTAGCGTTCAGAAAGCAGCTTAAAACGTGGATATTTGACAAATAATCCTCCTCCCCTTCCTAAGCGCCTTGAAACCCTCTGGGTATGTAGTGCGCTATACAGATTTTATGACTTGACTTGACTTGTGTGTGTCTGGCTCTGTGTGTGTGTGTGTCTGGCTCTGTCTGTGTGTCTGGCTCTGTGTGTGTCTGGCTGGCTCTCTGTGTGTGTCCGGCTCCGTGTGTGTGTGTGTCTGGCTCTGTGTGTGTGTGTGTCTGGCTCTGTGTGTGTGTGTGTGTCTGGCTCTGTGTGTGTGTGTGTCTGGCTCTGTGTGTGTGTGTGTCTGGCTCTGTGTGTGTGTGTGTGTCTGGCTCTGTGTGTGTGTGTCTGGCTCTGTGTGTGCGTGTCTGGCTCTGTGTGTGTGTCTGGCTCTGTGTGTGTGTCTGGCTCTCTGTGTGTGTGTCTGGCTCTCTGTGTGTGTGTCTGGCTCTGTGTGTGTGTCTGGCTCTGTGTGTGTGTCTGGCTCTGTGTGTGTGTCTGGCTCTGTGTGTGTGTCTGGCTCTGTGTGTGTGTCTGGCTCTGTGTGTGTGTCTGGCTCTGTGTGTGTGTGTCTGGCTCTGTGTGTGTGTGTGTGTGTGTGTCTGGCTCTGTGTGTCTGGCTCTGTGTGTGTGTGTGTCTGGCTCTGTGTGTGTGTGTGTCTGGCTCTGTGTGTGTGTGTGTCTGGCTCTGTGTGTGTGTGTGTGTCTGGCTCTGTGTGTGTGTGTCTGGCTCTGTGTGTGTGTCTGGCTCTGTGTGTGTGTGTGTGTGTGTGTGTGTGTCTGGCTCTGTGTGTGTGTGTGTCTGGCTCTGTGTGTGTGTGTGTCTGGCTCTGTGTGTGTGTCTGGCTCTGTGTGTGTGTGTGTCTGTCTCTGTGTGTGTGTGTCTGCCTGTGTGTGTGTGTGTGTGTCTGGCTGTGTGTGTGTGTGTGTGTGTCTGGCTGTGTGTGGCTGTGTGTGTGTGTGTGTGTCTGGCTGTGTGTGTGTGTGTGTCTGGCTGTGTGTGTGTGTGTCTGGCTGTGTGTGTGTGTCTGGCTGTGTGTGTGTGTGTGTCTGGCTGTGTGTGTGTGTGTGTGTGTCTGGCTCTGTGTGTGTGTGTCTGGCTCTGTGTGTGTGTGTGTGTGTGTCTGGCTCTGTGTGTGTGTGTCTGGCTCTGTGTGTGTGTGTCTGGCTCTGTGTGTGTGTGTGTCTGGCTCTGTGTGTGTGTGTGTCTGGCTGTGTGTGTGTGTGTGTGTCTGGCTCTGTGTGTGTGTGTGTCTGGCTCTGTGTGTGTGTGTGTGTGTGTGTGTGTGTGTCTGGCTCTGTGTGTGTGTAGGGCTCTGTGTGTGAGCAATGCCAATAGCTCTAACTTTTCCAAAGGCGAAACCATTGCATTGTAAATGCTTGTTATATCGTGTTATTTATTATTTAACGATGAACGTGATATGTTCTTATACAATCAAGTCTTTTGTCCCAGTGATTATTTGCTATGGCTAACCAGGCGTTTATTGTTGTATTGTGACAACTTTTGTGATTTTTTTTAAATCGAAATAAAGTTTATAAACTGAAACTGAAAATATTCCATCCCAAATGTTTGATCAAACACAGGCATGCCAAAAACTAATGTAGTGTAGTTCCTATATTCCCAATAGGCTCTGCGCATTGGAATAACATAAACAGCAGTGTAAACGTAGGACTGAGGTCAACTAGGTCTCTACTGACTATGTTAGACTTAATTAGTTTTGCCAGCTAGCTCAGAGGTCACTAGAAACTTTCTTGAATGAATAGGGAGGGGTTAACTTCCCTGATTTAGACAAGAAGGGATTAGCTTCTGACAACCATATAACATGACAACTTTGCTCCCCCAGAATATGGAGTATATCTCCAGAGTTGTGTGAAAACAATAGACAGCTATTTCACTCAGTCAATCGTGCATGCTTAATTTCACCAGGGTGCAGAGAAATAGAGAGACGGGCGTTTTCAATAAAAGGTGTTATTTTATTGAGCAGTCTTCTTTCTCATGCAAGAGAAATGAATTGCCACAATTGCAATACTTATCATGAAGTAAAGTGCGTACAGTAAAAGGAGTATTATGAAATAATACTGTAAAAGCATTGATATGGTTTTTTAGCCATATGATACTTTAAAACGGATAAAATATTTACATACATAAAAACATTGACTAACAAACTCAACTGGTGCTTCTAAGATACACCTACCCCGGTGTACCTGACCTAAGCCTAATACGTGGGAAGAAGTAAGTCAATTGCAGTTTTAAGTTAAGTTGGGTTTTTTGCCAAGAATCTGAATCAAGAATTCTCTCTAAGGTTTGAATCAGCTCCGTACCTTGGTTATAGAATGAAGGAGGTCTTGTATGTCGTTTCTCAGGACTCTATCTCCCAGTAACCCGCAAGGGTGACTGGAAACACCGGAGCTGAATTTCTCGCCGTGAGAAAAGGCAGCTTCTTTCCCGGTGTGTCAAAGGGGAGGGACAGCTTCCTTCGGCTCTCGCATCAGCTGGGCTTCGGATAAGTAGATAGCCGCTCTGCTCCACACCACCGTGAGTTGCTTAAGGCAAGTGTTGGTATATTTATACCTGGAAGGTGCCGTGTTTGACGTAAGGTTGGACATAAGACGTCAATAAAAGATGTCACTAAGAACTGACTGTTCCTTTAGTGCTCGCAGGAGTTCTATGACAAATCAAAACAAAGACATGGGGAATTCCCAGGTTGCTGAAGGTTTGGTGTGTCGAAAGAACTCGTTGTGCTCTCTAGGAATCTAAGGAAGTAGCCGTGCCGTATTTGTGCTGCGTGGGCTATGACTAAATATGGGTAAAATTCTTATGCCTTCATAAGGACATGATTTATCATAACCACATAGGGGCATGAATCAGGAATATTTAATTAGGGTCCTAGATACATTCACAACACCCACTCCACATATGATGTCCATCATTACTAAATACTAAGCAATATATAAACATATAGGTATGCATGTGTTTTTCAGCCCACCCCAAAATACAATGAATGCATTTGAAATGGTATAGATACACGAAATGAGTATTATACTGTACGCTTTCAAGCAGAGTTATCATTCAGGAAATGCAAATATGAATATTGGCTGAATGAATTGCAAAAATACATTTATGAAATGGTTCTGAATACAGAAAAAAGTTTGAGACCATTTCATCACATAGTTATACAAGATTGTACATTGGCTAGAGGCCGATTCAAAATATTGTCTCTAGAGTCTCTAAAAATAGAACTTCTGTTCTCTAAGAAAGGTTCTACTTTAAGCAGAGTACCATGTGCCAAATAACTGTAAATATTTTGGAAATTTGGGAAAAATAATTTTGTTCTCGCGAAGTGAGAAAAAAATAGTTTCACTGTCTTTTTAGAGTTCTGTTTATCAAAACTGATGGCCGAATTCAGAGTTCAGGGAACGCTGTGAGCTCGCTTTTTCAAATATTATTCTCGTTGTTAGGGGAGAACATTACTTCTGATAGGCCGGTAAAAAATGCATCTACAACAGTAGGTGAAAGTTGGGCCAACTCCGAAAAGGTGGAAATAGTGCATATGTGTGATGCATTGCCATCACCAATGTCGGGATCAGCAATTTTCACAGAAGGTTGTACCTGTGTGTTGCTGCTTTCATCTCGTACCTCACCGCCACTTATTCGTAATGGTGAAGTCTCAACGAATGCCATCATCAGAATAGGTAGCCGCTGAGGACAACACGTTGCACGAGTCGTTACCGGACAAAGCAAAGCGTCGATATCCAATGTTACTGCTGATGGTAGTGTAAGACAAATGTCCAACACGCATTCTTCTCCGCATAGCAGACATCGAAGCACAGGTAAGATGCAATTTTGCCAAATTTGTCTGAATGAAAGAAACCAGGTAGTATTCAGATCTCTTAGCCGGGCCAATCCGAGGACTTTAGTAATACGTTCTAGGTATCGTATTGCTAAGATCGTTTCTTCCATTGTTGCCAGAGTTTTGTCTGTGACTTGGCTTGCCATATCGGAGCAGAAGGAACAAAAATAAAATTCCTAATACAAGTCCCAAAATAAGAGGCAGGCCACCGAAGAGCGAATGCACAAAATTCGGGAAGATGCCAAGAAATGCTTCGAAGGGTGTTAGCAGTCCCGAAAAAATTGTCTTAAATACATGTGCGATGCCACTGGTATCTGATATGTTTAAGATTTGGCTTAACACTTCTACGAAATGCACCGGGAAATTTATCGATAATAGGGTATGTATCTCTGCCGCTGTCCTTGCAACTTGCAGGGCATAGGTCTCTTTGGACGAGGTTAAAGGCGCAGTTGTCTGTAAAAGAATAGACTTCATTCTGCTATAAGTATCAATTCGAATAGAAGAGATATTCACATAAGGCCATATTGCCGCCTCCATGTCTGGATTGCTGTTTGGATACAATACTTGCATACAGCAAATGACCCTGGATGTTACAGTTACGAGATAGGGTTTTCCTGGCACCATGCCACAGCAGCTGTGGTCACTTATTAGAACGTAGCTACCGTTGGAAAGCTGTCTGAAAAATGGCAGATGGGGTGCCCTGCAGATGACATGAAAGGTTGTTCGAAGAACCTTCACAGGCCCCTTGCAAGTTAATATCTTGACACAGGAGTGTAGTGCTTAGTGATTTTTTACAATCATTACCACTAAGAAATACCTCTTTTTTCCCTTCACTGTAACATTTGTGTGTATAAGGTAAATTCCAGGTCGATTTGATGTATCCTTTACCCAACCTTTCATACAGGCCTGCTGGTATATATTTTTGGCAGTATTGAAACTGAAAAGTCGTTATCGGGATTGTAATGGTGCCATGTATTATCCATTCAATGACAGGTCTGACATTGTCAATGGTAATCTCTCTAGTTTTTCAATGCTCAGTATCTATAGTCTGCTCCTTTTTGTGCCAAACTGATTTGTTTATCAGTAAGGTTAAAGATAGAAAACAATGACGTTGTGTTGATTAAACGCCATGGCACATAGCCTGAACGCAGGTTTTGCAACGTCCAGCCTAGCTGTACAATAGAACGTAATTGGGACTGGCCATGTTGTAACATTGGTTGGTAGCAGTTATATGTCCATATACAACTGTCCCCCTAGGCACTGGGTATGTTGCTGACAAAAATCCAGCACTTTTTACGAATAATGTGTTCCTCACAACCAATTGTTTGTATTCAATTTTATTTCATTGAATTCTGAATCTTTGTGTTCAATCCACATCATGTGTTCATTTATCAAAGTTTAAATTTCATCCAAAGAATAATTCATATCCAATGCATTTCGGTGGTTAAACTACCTTCATCAGGGAAACCATCTGCAAATAACAAACAATAATCGCTAAGCATACTGTGTAATGACAGTTTCACTTATCACAATCTACATTTTGAGTTACCAACGTGCTATACGGAGAAATAATCTGGTTCTACGTCTGACTACATCGTGTTAATGAAAACAAGAAGGTTGATACGAGTGACTGTACTAACTGTCGCATTACTTCAGAAACTCTTTGCTCTGTAATGGTTCATACATTCATGATAAACACACTCTTGTTAATAAAATTGTTATTGGGAACATATCTCTACAAGGTTCAGTGAAAACCGATAAAAGACCTACTGTCCATGTGTTTACTGTCGCTAAAGTTTAAACTCTGCTGCCTACCATAAACAACTCCGTACAAAGCGTTCTTATTTCAGTAATCGTACCCCTTCGGTTTCCTTCCCCTCTCTAAAAAAAAATAATTCCCTCGTTTACGCTCTGCTCTCACCTTCAAAAGCTCCTCTGGGGTCTACTAGATGCAACCTCGATTACGCGCTGCTTTCATTTCCGGGTTTAAATAGTTATGTGGTGTTCTGCGCATGCGCTTACTCGCGTATTACGCTAATGTTGTACGCGTAAAGGTGTTTTTTTATATACAATCAAGGCTAACTTTATTAACTATTTCTCATGCTATCGTGTGTTTGTTTTACACTAAATCGCTCAACCTTCATAATATTTGTGACTTAATGCTCACTTGCTTGACTTGCCTTCACGATGTCTAGAATATTAAAGACCAGTGTAACCTACTAACGCTACATTGAGTGTCCATGGTCATAGCGGCAGAACAAACATCTGCCAGCATCATACTACTACTTAAATACTGGCGAGTAAAAAAACATTCCATTCTGTGTGTACGCATACATTACTGAATTTTTACAAATAACACAAATTCTGTCCTGTCATTTAACCTGTGTGGTTTCAGGCTGTTCAAGTAAAAAATCCAATGATTTTCTCGCTTAAATAGGTTTTTCTTATTGGTAGGTACTTCTTTTCTGTCGACTTGCTCTAAGATGCATGCCCTTAATTGACTGATATGGTGTTTTTTCTCTGAAAAGTGTGTCGCCACTGTTGGCTTAAGTGAGCCTGTACGAATATTGCTCTTATGCTCGGTCAATCTTATTTTTAGTTTTCTTTCTGTGTGGCCTACATATACAGAGCCATACGGGCATTTCAACATGTAGATTATGTTGGACGCGTCACATGTTGTACTAACTCTAAGGTAGATATTGTTTCCTTTCATGGGATGGGTGATGACGTTGCCCTTCATCACATTATGGCAATTGCTGCAGTTCAGACACGGGGTAGTGCCTCGAAAACTTGTTACCTCATGAGGTTCGATAGACGTTTTAAGAAAATCTGACACGTTTTTAGCTCTAGTATAAGCAAACATGGGTTCCTTAGAGAATATTCCTTTGAAGTCTGGTTCAAATATCAACATTGGCCAATGTCTTTTAATTGTAGTTTTATACTGTTGACTTACATTGGAGTATTTACTGACACATGTGAGTCGTTTCTCATCCGCTCGTATCTTGCCTGAAAGAAGCTCCTCTCGGGTTTTTAACAAGGTCCTTTGTTGTGCTTGTTGCATTATTGATTCCGGATATCCTCTATCCAAAAATCTTTTGTTCATTATTGATAGTTGTTGTTTCAATTGATCTTCTTCTGAGACCACTCTCTTCACACTGAGAAATTGCGAATAAGGTAAATGTCTCTTAAGTGCTGGGGGGTGATGGCTGTCAAATCTAAGTAAGTTGTTCCAATCAGTCTCCTTCCGGTAGAGGTTTGTGGTAAAGTGACCTCCCACTTGAGTAATTTCGACGTCCAGGTATTGAATACTGGTTTCACTTATTTTCCATGTGAATTTTATTCTTTCTTCTTTGGTGTCCAACTTTACTATTTGTTCCTGTAAGCTTTGATTGGTACCCTTCGAAACTACGAATATATCATCTATGAATCGTACATACAAGTTCGTATGTTCCATCCAGTTGTCATTCTTGTACACGTGCTCTTCTTCAAATGATGCCATGTAGAGATTTGCGTATGCTGGGGCGGCACAGTTACCCATTGAAGTTCCACTTTTCTGGATGAACCATCTGTTGTCATAGTGGAAGTAGCTATACATGAGGGTGAATTCTATGAGTTCCATTAAAAATACTTATAGCTCCTGTGGGTAATCACTTAGAACTAAAGCTCTTTCTACAGCCTCTAGGCCTTGTCGGTGGGGGATAGATGTGTATAGAGCTTTTAAGTCTATGGTTGCCATGGTTGACTGTCCTTCACATTTCATAGCTTTCAGTTTCACCAAAAAGTCTGTGGTGTCCTTTATGTAGGACGGAGTTTTTAGTACCAAAGTTTGAAGGTGTTTATCTAAAAACTTCCCATTGGGCTCATGTAGACTTTTTTTGGTGGATACAATGGGTCCGCATGGTGGTTTCACGGGATCCTTATGGACTTTGGGAACCATGTATAACACGGGGCTGTTCGGATTGTCCTGTGTTAAGTATTTTCTGGCCCGTTCGTTAATCACTCTCTTCTCATACGCGTTGTGCAAGATGGTGTGTAGTGTTCTCTTTATTACTTCTGTAGGATCAAAACTGATTTCCATATAGGTGTGTTCATCAGCCAAATGTTCCATTACCACTTCTTGATAATATGATTTATTGAGAAGGACCAGTGCTCCCCCTTAATCCGCTTTTTGGCAGATAATGTTCTTGTTGTTTGATATAGATTTTAGTGTACCAAATTCTTTATTGGTCATGTTCATCCGTTTGCTTTTCTTTTTGGTGTTCAGTTGGCTTATATCCTTCTTACATAATTGTTCAAAAAGGTCAATAGTCTTATGGCTTATCGGGGCCATGTATGTGCTGTGGGTTTTTAAACCTTTTAGTTTGTCTGGTTCTTGAGGTCTGGTGTCCGTAACTATATTCTCAAAAAAATGACGTAATCTCATTTTCCAGGTTAACTTGAACCTGCGTAAATACCGGCGTATATGAAACGTTTTTGACGCTGTTTGCGAGGTCCCATTATGAAATCTCGCAAGTCAGCACCTTCTTTAAGTAAAGTTAAGTGTTGCTTGATTTCGGGAAATGTGGATTTCTGTAGCCAGTCAAGGCATAGTTTTCCTACACTATATGTTGTAACTATCCCTGAATGTTGTCTGTGGGAATATCTAGGGTCTGGCCTGTTCTGTTTGAACCCCTGTATTTTGTTCAGGAATCTATTTTGACAGTTATTTGTGTCTATAGGCTAGATCAACCACTTTTTCCAATCAAGATTTGTTCTGTTTTGTTTTAAAATATAGGACACGTCTAACCCCTCATCTGTAGTGGTGTTACTATCGGGCATAAGTTTTGGTATAGACGGGTTATTTAAATCTTTTATCTTGGCTAAACCAAGACAGGTGGTTTGCTGAATTGTGTCATTCAGGAACATTATTTTTTCTGGGATCATGCAGGCTCTGAATAATGCTTCTAGACCTTGTACCTGCCATTCTTTTGTTCCCCAGATGGTTTTTGTTTCAATGTTTTTCCAAAACTCAAAACCAAATGTTGACATTTTATCATAAATTTTTTCAGAATAAATCAATTTAGTATTTTTCAGCATGTTTTTCATTCCGGTCTTATTTAAGATCTTGAAATAAAACATTTCTGGATCCGTGTGATTAAACCCTGAAAAGTATAGGAATTTTTCATAAAAAGTTTTTGAACTGCCTATTGGCGGAGTTGGACAATGTTCCCACTGATTATAACTAAAAATATTTCTAGGATTCGCAGACTTATGCAGATAATGATGACCATAGTGGTTATAACAGTACACTTCTTCATAATTCGATGAACCCTGTAAGTAATCATGTTCTGTACATTTTGGTGACATTTCTAAATCTGACATCATATTATTAATATTTTTAAAGTCCCAATCATCAGAGAAAGAACTTGGTGTCACAAAGTCACTCAATGAAATCTTGAATTGGTGTGGATACTTCAAGAGCTCTACTGGGCCATAGATTTCATAGTCAGTTCTGTCCCATGCTATACCACAGGTATAGGCTTTGCTGTGATGTTCACTGATGATAATTCTCTTTTCTCTATGTGAGAGGATCTGTGTGGTTTCAGGACCAAGTTGATGTTCTGACTTGCTGTGTCCATTGTACTGTATTTTCCATAAATACATTTCCCCAAAATTAAAACTAAGATTAGCCAAAGCAGTAGGATAAGTACACCTAACTCAATCCATAGTTCAATCTAAGGGGAAATCAGATATGTTTCTTTGAGTTGATGAAAAAGTTCTATAATTTTCTTTTTGAAAGTTTTTGTTGCTGGCTTGTCTCCATGTTCACTCGGATCATCGGAAAAATCAAAGTTGATAAAGTAGCCAGATGCAGTTCTGTCAATTGGTGGGATTGTTTCCGGATTTCCATTGATCTTTGCATTTTCTCTTGTTTCATTTGTATAGTCGGAGGCTACATCGTTGTAGACTGGTGTTTCTTCATGAACTGTTGCAATTTGGGTTTCAAGGGGCACAAGTTCCATGGCTTTGTTGCATAGTCCTTTTTTATTCACTGATGGTTTATCGAAAGTGATTAGACTTTCAGTTTGAACCTCTTGGATTGTAGCAAGATTTGGTCTTCTACTACTTCTTGGGAGTCCACTGGGCCTACTACTTATTATTGGCCACATGATTGTGGTTTCACCAGGTCGATGGATACAACTCTGTTCTCCTTTTTACCAGCAAGTGGCGGTAGTACTACTGATCTTGTTCCGCTGACAGCTAAGACAGGTACTGCTTTTCTGTAAGAAGGCCCAAATTCCTTCTTCACCGCAATTTTTTCTCTGACCAGATCCCCAATCTTTGGAATCCAGACAGGTCTTGCTGGGACAGGTGGTTCTTCAGTGGTTGTTGGCTTAGACTTTATGTTACTTAGACTTTCCTTGTTTCATTCAAGTCCTGTAAAACAGCCAAACGATCTTTGATATCAAAGGTTTTTTCTTCCACCACTGAAGTTTGACAGTCTAAATCCTGGATTTTCATTCTAGTGCCGAACCATAGTTCGTATGGAGTGAAACCCTTAAGAGAATTTCTTGGCAGATTGTTAAGACTACGTTGGACACTTGTTAGATGTTTGACCCACCCATCACCTAATACCCTCGCTGTTATAGATTTATGTCACGTTTTTTTCTTTCCACAACCACATTTCCCTCAGGATGGAAGGGAGAAGAGTACTGCAATGCCCATGCTGCTCATGGCCTCTTTGTAAGCTTGAGAGCTAAACGCAGGACCCTGGTCAGAATGTAGCATGCCAATTGCGAATGTGCCGATAAAGACTCGCAAATCTTTTATAACAGTTCTGGCGTCAGCAGAGCGCTGGGGCCACATCTTCAGTGAGTCTAGGCTTAATAATTATGGGGCCGCATTTGTCCGGTCGGACGTCTGTGCATAGATAGCCTGATGCTGTCTAATAGTGGTGTCTGGGCTGGTGCCTGGTCCGGTTCACAACTGCGATCTCTGTTGCAGTCCTCACAATTCATTGCAAAATTGTAAATTTCTACGCTCATCCCCGGCCACCAGTATTGTGATTGTAATTCTATCAGAGATTTCAGGATCTCTTGGTGCCTCAGACCCAATCCCATGTGTGCTTCTTGTATCAAGAAGATTCTCCGGTTCGTGTTTGGAATTACTCTATCCCCCACTCCAGGGATTTGAGCAAACGGAACGGAGTTCGAAACCATTATGTATGTATTATTGAGTGGATAGTGGAGAGGTAATGCCGCATAGTCACCTTTTAATAAGGCTTTTACTGCCAGCATGGTTTCTCCATCTATTTGTTTTTCTGAACGCTTTTTAGTGGCTACGGAAGCCGGTTGACCAGCTACTGCTGTGGCTCTATCAGCCAATGAATTCCCTGCAACGTGAACGCAATCACGTCGATGACTCAGTGTATGTATCATGTGAGTCTTTTGTAGTTCTTTCTGCAAAAGAACTACTTGTTCCCAAAGCTTTTTATGCTTTATTGTGGCACCTGTGTCATCTTTGTAACCGTTTTGAATCCAAGTCTGCATGTTCTTATTGTAAGATTGGACGCAGTATCATGTGAGTCTTTTGTAGTTCTTTCTGCAAAAGAACTACTTGTTCCCAAAGCTTTTTATGCTTTATTGTGGCACCTGTGTCATCTTTGTAACCGTTTTGAATCCAAGTCTGCATGTTCTTATTGTAAGATTGGACGCAGTATTGTGAATCGCACACTATTAGTGTGGGGAATTCGCGATCGGCATTTACAAGCGCCATCTTTAGAGATCTTATTTCAGCTCGCTGAGCTGTACAGTTTCTGAATGATTCAGTTTTAGTCTGAATTTACCTAAGCGCCAACGAGCTTTAACAATCGCTAGAGCGTTGTTGTAAATTTGCTTTTCCAGAACAAAATGTTGTGCAAATCTGTCTGTGTAGATTACACAGGTGTACTGTTCAAGAGGCAGAATTTCGATTGGCAGAGGATATTCATATTCATATTCCAGATTTTCTAGTTTTTTCATTTTCGGATCAAAATAGTGTTTCACGTCTTCTGTAGCAAGAGAATTTTCCCATTGTATCCATTTTGGATCTAATGCCACAGCATTTAGATTGCGTGGGTTTGTTAATGCCTCGATGGCTGGTTCTGATGTAAAAACAGTTATTCTCTTGCCTTGGGCTAGGGCTCTTTCTCTTGCTACAGCAGTTTGAACCGTTGTCAGAATTTTTTCTGTAGAACTGAATTTCATTTCAGCTTGTGTGTCCAAATGTGATTTGTAAGCTATTGGTACTGTTTCTCCCTCATTAGAGGTCAGGTATATGAATCCGCATCTTCCTGGGATGACTCGGATTACAAGATTGCGTTTGTTTGCGCGTGTTTGCAGTTTTGTTTTAGTTTACAGGTCTGTCTGTAATGATCTCAAAATTTCTGTGTGTTTTTGAGTCCAATATTTGGTTTGAAATCAGGTTTTATTAATTCGTAGAGAGGTTTAACCCTCTCTGCATAATTTAGAATGTATGTTCTTCCGAAATTCAGGAAACCTAGTATTGATTGTAAATTCTTCTGCGTTTTAGGTGCTTGGAGTACTGCACATTTCTCTAAGAAATTGTCTGCTAGGCTTTTGCCATCACTTGATAATTCATATCCTAAAAACAGGACAGTTAGATGGGCTATTCTTGACTTTTTAAAGTTAAATTTGTAACCTTCTGATGCGAACCCAAGTATTATGGCGTTTACTCTTTTCAAGTGAGTCTCCAGGTCATCGTCTTTAAGATAGATTTCATCCGCATAAAATAATGCCTCATCATCATACATTTGTAGTAATTCTGTTACCCTTGCTGAGAATAATCCTGGGCTATTCTTGAATCCCTGTGGGAGTCGACAAAGTTGTTTTTGCGACCCCATTATTGAGAAAGCGGTCAAATACCTGCTTTCAGGTGCAATGTTTTGACAGAAGAATCCATTAGAGATATCTAATGTCTTTTTATATTTTTTGCGCACAATGTTATTCATTAGTGCTGCACAGTGTGAGTTTTGGACTGCAAAAGTTTAGATGTCTGTAGTCCAAAACTAGACGATATGAATCGTCTGGCTTGGAGACAGGAAACAAAGGATTGTTCATTTGTGAGGTGCATGTTTCAATCACCCCCTGATATTCAAGTTGATCTAAGATCTCTCTGACTTGCTTTTTAGCTTCTTGTTTAACTGGGTACTGCCTGTGTGCAGTAGGTTGATTTTTTAACTGGATTTTGTGGGGAGGAGAATCCTCATCCCATCCTACATGATTTTTATATAAAGCAGGGGCTTGTGCCACTGCCCATTTTCTTGCAAATGTGTATTTTTTATGAATTGGGATATGATTTGAGAAGGCAGGCATAATCATTTCTTCGCCATGAGGGCAGTCCCTGACAAACTCTGGTGGCCAGTATTTTTCAGCTAACAGGATATCATAGCCTTTAGATAGATTCTCCCAAAAGAGACCTTTTTAGGGCTCGACCTCTGCCAATGCGCTTGCACATTGCAGATGTCGAGACATATTGGGTCTTAACGAGAGCTTAACCAAACTGGCGATTTGATGCTGTGCCCGTGAAAAAAGCGCGTGCACGCATCAAAGCCACCAGCCTCCCTCAAACAAACTTCCCCCAGCGTGCGCTCTGGCATTTCTCCTCCCCTAATTATTCACTGCCCAAGGCCGGCCGGCACATCAAAGGCTGCTGCTCCCCGTGCGTCTCGTCACCCTTACTCTCCCCTATTCTTCCCTTCTTTTAGTTGTATTTCCGCAATGATGCAGTATTTAAATTCCATTTTATTTACAGCGTTTCGGTTTTGAAAACTTTTTTTCCCACCATGCTTAGTTATGGCAGGTTAACAATACCCATATTTTGCTTAAAAATACATGACATCTCTTATTTTCCACGTGAAAACATTGTTGATTTGTTTTTGCCCCCGTGTAGCGTTGGGGCTTGCTCTTTTCTTTCTTTGGATGTGCATTGACTGTTACTCTCCCCTATTCTTCCCTTCTTTTAGTTGTATTTCCGCTATGACGCAGTACTTAAATTCCATTTTATTTACATTGTTTCGGTTTTGAAAACTTTTTTTCCCACCATGCTTAGTTATGGCTGGTTAACAATGCCCATATTTTGCTTAAAAATACTTGACATCTCTTATTTTCCATGTGAAAACATGGTTGCTTTGTTTTAGCCCCTGTGTAACGTTGGGGCTTGCTCTTTTCTTTCTTTGGATGTGCATTGACTGCCAACAGTAGCAGTCACTACGCCTCACCTTCCTTTCAACTTTTGACAGTAAATGCCTGAGCACCCCATTCGGAGCACTGGTATTTCCCACCAATATTAAAAGGACCCGAAGATGATGCGAGACGATGACAAACCCGAGAAAGAGGGCTCGGTTCGTAGCAATGCCTCAAGGTACGGATTTTTTTTCTTACTTTTTCTAAAAGGGGAGTTTGCATGTGAACACGTTTACATACAGTCACACACACTTAGTTATAGGTAAAACATTTATTATTGCATTTTTTTCTGACTCTTACAGTGGATGACCTTGAGCGATGCCACTCCCTATTTTACCAAATTCTCAAAGTTGGAGTGGGTTTCAGGCGTTTTGAGTGTTTTAGAACAACTTTTACATTTGTTAATACACAGGTAATTTAATTATGTAATTGCCTATTTTCTGAGCACGCTGCTTTTGCGTATGTGACCCTCTCGTTTTGGACACCACTGCATTGCACCATTTGACAGCCAAAGCATACGTTACTGTTTTAAGTGTGTTTTTAGGCTTTTGAATGGACATTCTCGAAAGAAACCTTGTGCATCTGTTTTAACTAGAAAGTTGTAGTTGATGTCTATATCGTTTCATCTTTAAATGCCACACGGTTGCACGCACGTTGCTGTCAAGTACCTAAATCGAAAGTAGAAGTAAATGTGGTGTTTTTTGTTTTATTTATTTATTTTTTACACTTTTTTTTTACCAACTATAACGAATAGCTTGGAATTCCGGGGCATCGTGCTATCCGGTATAACGTGCTTCGACGCCTTGTCTGGTGTAGTATAAGCACTATATAATTGCAATTTGCATCCTGCTGATATTTTAAATGTTATGATTCAGTAGTTTTGCAAAGAGAGTAGCTGCCACTTGGAGCTAGAACTTGTTGCATTCAAGTGATTTAGAAGAGCACCAGTTAAATCAGGCTCCATTTGCTGAATTCTAGACTCCCTCCTCCATTGCCCAGAGGCGCTGACAACCCTCTGCTATCGCCTGCTCTTTACACTCGATATGCCTCATGAGCACGCTGTGCCTCTAATTCGAAGGGAGGAGGCTGACACCCTGTCCCCAGCAGGCCGCCTCCTCGCCAGACTGCGCTGTTTACTGTAGCTGCCGCTTCTTTTCACTTTTTAGAAATGCTGCAAACAAACAGGACGTGTTTATCCGATATTTTACTTCCTGAGGCGTAAAATCTTCTGCGCAGAAACGCTTCTAATATCTCACCAAACAATAGTGAGTAAAGATACTCCACTGCCCAACACAGAAGAACTGAAATAAGGGATGCGCGTCCCCTCTTATCTCTCCGCTCTCCTTACTCTCACCACTCTCCCCTCCCTCTCTCACCTCCCTCTCACCTCAATCTCCCCTCTCCTCACTATCCTCACTATCCCCACTCTCCCCTCTCACCACTATTCCCTCTCACCATTCTCCCCTCTCCCCTCCCTCTCCCCTCTCCTCACTCTCCAATCCCTCTCTCCCCTCTCCTCACTCTCCCCTCTCCTCACTCTCCCCTCTCCTCACTCTCCCCTCTCCTCACTCTCCCCTCACTCTCCCCTCTCCTCACTCTCCCCACTCCCCCCTCCCCTCTCCTCACTCTCCCCTCTCCTCACACTCCCCTCTCCTCACTCTCCCCTCTCCTCACTCTCCCCTCTCCTCATTCAACCCTCTCCTCATTCAACCCTCTCCTCACTCTCCCCTCTTATTCTCTCTCAACTCTCTTCTCCTAACTACTCTCTACCCTCTAACCTCTCTCCTATCGTCCCGCTCCCCTCAGCACCACCACAGCATCACTCAGCACCACCACATCATCACTCAGCATCACCCCAGCATCACTCAGCACCACCACAGCACCAATCATCACCACAGCATCACTCAGCACCACCACAGCATCACTCAGCACCACCACAGCATCACTCAGCACCACCACAGCATCACTCAGCACCACCCCAGCATCACTCAGTACCACCACAGCATCACTCAGCACCACCACAGCACCACTCAGCACCACCACAGCACCACTCAGCACCACCACAGCACCACTCAGCACCACCACAGCATCACTCAGCACCACCACAGCATCACTCAGCACCACCACAGCATCACTCAGCACCACCACAGCACCACTCAGCACCACCACAGCATCACTCAGCACCACCACAGCATCACTCAGCACCACCACAGCATCACTCGGCACCACCACAGCATCACTCGGCACCACCACAGCATCACTCGGCACCACCACAGCATCACTCGGCACCACCACAGCATCACTCGGCACCACCACAGCATCACTCGGCACCACCACAGCACCACTCGGCACCACCACAGCACCACTCGGCACCACCACAGCACCACTCGGCATCACTCGGCACCACCACAGCATCACTCGGCACCACCACAGCATCACTCGGCACCACCACAGCATCACTCAGAACCACCACAGCATCACTCAGCACCACCACAGCATCACTCAGCAGCACCACAGCATCACTCAGCAGCACCACAGCATCACTCAGCAGCGCCCCTGTATCACTCAGCACCACCTCAGCATCACTCAGCGCAACCACAGCATCACTCAGCGCAACCACAGCATCACTCAGCGTAACCACAGCATCACTCAGCGCAACCACAGCATCACTCAGCGCAACCACAGCATCACTCAGCGCAACCACAGCATCACTCAGCGCAACCACAGCATCACTCAGCGCAACCACAGCATCACTCAGCGCAACCACAGCATCACACAGCGTAACCACAGCATCACTCAGCGTAACCACAGCATCACTCAGCGCAACCACAGCATCACTCAGCGCAACCACAGCATCACTCAGCGCAACCACAGCATCACTCAGCGCAACCACAGCATCACTCAGCGCAACCACAGCATCACTCAGCGCAACCACAGCATCACTCAGCGCAACCACAGCATCACTCAGCGCAACCACAGCATCACTCAGCGCAACCACAGCATCACTCAGCGCAACCACAGCATCACTCAGCGCAACCACAGCATCACTCAGCGCAACTACAGCATCACTCTGCGCAACTACAGCATCACTCAGCGCAACCACAGCATCACTAAGAGCAACCACAGCATCACTAAGAGCAACCACAGCATCACTGGTTCAAATCTGTTCTTTCAATGTTTCAAGCTTTCACGCTTTATTACAAATCACAAAAAGATGTTAATATTTCACTTCTGGAGGGAGGGTTGCCCAGGTGTGCGAGACATTATCAGCTATCATGCTGGTAGGAAACGAAAGCCGCAGTAATTAGTCGCTGATCTTGAAAAGAGAATTGGTGATATGGAAACCAGCTACCTAGAATCTCCCCAGTCAGCCTCCCACTGAAAGTCTTTACATACACTATTTGCCCTCCAACAAAATGTGTTAAATGCCGCAGATGAGGAGTGGTTAACCAATCAGAGCAGAAAACAAACAGGGAGAGAAGCCCAGTAAAACACTTAAATGGTTGTGCACGAATATGTCTGGGCAAGGCCCTATTGCATATATTCAGAACTAGATGGGAACAATATTAGTGGGGATTCTGAGATGGCCTAGGGGTTTGCAACATGCCACATGAACTGGAGGTCTTTATAGTGGATCTCGCACCAAGAAAGTGGTCAGGAGAGAAGTAGCAATTCCTAGAGGGAATCATTCCCAATGAGAAACTTGTAGAGGCCTTATCCCAGTTGTAATCAGGAAATTCGCTGGGCCTCAAGAGGCTTCCAGATGAATTTGTCAAAGACTATAGTTCCCTGGTGACTGATCCCCTTTGGTAGTAGTTCTTACAGGCACAGGAAGGAGGGATGCTTCCCCATGATATGCGCATGGCTGATACAGTGGTGATCCCCTAGTCCAGTCGCCTCCTGAGCAAATGATCCTCGTATCATCCCATATCCATCCTTAATTTGGAGATGTGCTTACTCTGGCTGGAAAGTTACTTGGTCCTCAAGCACTTCTGCTGGTGGACTTCAATAAAGCCTTCCGTTCAGTGGGCTGGGATGATCTGTTTTCTCTGGTGATTAAAATGAATGTTGGGCCGCAGTTTATTCAGTTGGGGAAGCTGTTGTGTATGTATTTAACAGCACAGGTCAGGATTGGACGATCATTGTGAGAGGCTTTGCCGGTGCAACGGGGTACTTGGCAGGGATTTCCATTGATCCATCTCCCCACCATGTTTTCTATGATAGGAAATGAAACACTGGCTGAATGTCTAAGAATCAATGCTCGGGTGAAAAGATAAAACTGGGCCCCTTGGACAGCTAGCTGACTGAGTGGCACTGTAGGCAGATGCCCTCATTTTTTTTAGATGACCCTCCATGTCTCGACCCAGGGTATTAAAGCTACTCAACATTTTTGGCAAATATACAGGGCTGGTAATTAACAAATCCAAATAATCAGTGTGCCCAATTGTTCTTCTAATGCAATCCTTGGACTGTGCTGGAGATTTCCAGCCATTCAGGGAAGGTTTGTTTTAATTATCTAGGGGTTTGTGATGGAAGACTCCAAAAGAGCATGGGAGAAAAATATACAAGCCCAACTAGATCGCTTGAATGGAGACTTTGGGCCCTGCCGTGCACTTCCCCTATTGTCCAGGTATGTTCCGCTAGCTTTAAAATTGTAGTTTTGCTTAGTTTGCTTTATCAAAGGCAGAATTTTCCATACACTAGCCACCATTTTTTCTTCAAATGAGATAACTCGGCTCTAGGGAGATTTCTGTGGAATCAACACCCTCCTCGAAAATGCTTTAAGTCCACCTACGACAGAGGCATAATGGCTGCCGACTTCACCTATTATAGGGCGTCACATATGTCTATAACTGAAAAGTTGTGGTTCGATACGATGGGGGATCCGGCTTTTGCCTCAGATTTACAACAAACAATTTGCTGATCTCACATTTCCTTTATAGGGGGTCGACTACTCTAGATTTTCCTACGGCTACAGTGGTGGCGTTCCGGGTATGGGTTCCTATGGCTATAGTGGTGGTGTTCCGGGTATGGGAGGAAACACTTTGGACATTGCGATGGAGACAGAAACTGACTGCGGAGACTCCTGTGGACCGGATCCTGGGTTTGAAGGCTTCGGAAAGTCGGATACTAGTAGTATCTTGAAACTTGGAGAAGTCATGTCTGGTGCAAAAACGAAATAGTTTGTGGAGCTGTAGATGGAATACGATCTCCAGACAGCCAATTCTTCCGGTACCTACAGCTCTTGCATGCACTTATGTCTTATGTAGCTCACTTGATACTCTCAGAACACATACCTTAAGAAACTATGGTCATTCTTGGATTACTCATGGATCATAAGATTTAAAATACTTACTGCTCATTGGTGATTCATTTGCCAGATACGTTCAACTCACTGCAGGAGGCATGGGAACAATTCCTAGGCCCCCTATGGGAAGACAACTTGAGAGAGGCCAGGACTGTACCACAGGAGGCGGTGACAGTCACAATTTCGAGCCATACAACTCAAATATCTGCACAGAGCCTATTTTACCCACCACAGACTGTGCATGGTGGGGGTGCTGATGTTGCTGCTGTGTCTGCAGCGTGATTTCCATCATGGGGACTTGTTACACACTATCTGGAGCGAGGGGAAGATTATTCCTTTTTTAGAAGGTGTTCGATTGCCTTGGAGGAGTCCTGGATGAAAAACTCCACTAGACACTAAGTTGGCATAGCTACATATCACACTTGATGCAACAATAGAGCCAAAATGGCCTTGTTATAGCTCGGCCTCTTAGTGGCGAAGAGGGACACCCCAAAGGCCTAGAAAGACTTGAGATCCCCTCACCGGAGGGGTGGAAGAGAGGGATGGACCCCTGCATGAGTTCGGAACGACCCATTTACACCAGAGGATGTCCTTATAAACAAACAGATATGAAAAGACTGGTGTCAATGCAGGAATCTAAACCAAGATCTTGGGAGACCACAATTTACACAATTTTTATGGGTTACGGCGGATGTGTATCGGGTGGTGAATGGGGGGAGGGTTCTCTTTAAGTGGTGGTTAATTGCTCAATATGTGTTGTATGATGGAGATGTATCAGTGGAAACATCGTGTTGGCAATATTTCCTTGTAAACTGGCAGTTAAGTAATAACACGAACGCTAATAAAAAAAAGACATTTTAAAAATACTTGTTTGCCAAGCAGACACTTGACATTTTATACAATTGCTGTGTACTTAAACATAACCTTGTAACGCTTCTCTCGTAACTTGGGGGAGTGTTGTAAATATTGTACCAGTGTCCTTCTCTATGTAAGCACTGGTGTCTACAGTCTTGGTAAAAAAGCATGTGTGTCCACCATTCTCTCATTCATGTCTTCTAACCCCTATCCTTACAATCTCGGGGTTTCTCAGCCATGCTAGGTTCTTGTGCCCTGCCTGTTAATGCACATTTCTTAAAAAAAATGCTTTCAACGCCACCCAAAATACTGAAAAGAAAAAAGGAGTACGTCTGTACAAACTGAAAAGATCAGAAAACACAAGCAACAAGTCAGGTCAGTCAGTCTCGAACCACAACAAATTCGAGGTAAAAAAAGAATACCTAAAATAAACTGGTTTTTTTCCTATTTCTTTCAAACTTACCCCAAGCTAATCATGTCTTTTGAAAATGAATGGACTTGTTTTTTAGCTGCCAAGTCTCCCCCAGTGATGTTGCAAAGTCTCCACCAGTGGTGTTTAAGGCTAGCGTGTGTGAGACACTTCCAGTGCTTAATATGTAGAGAAATGAAGGAAGACGGTGGAAGGAAGGCACGACCCTAATGAACATGTGCCAGTCATAGTTATTTGGAGACTGGAGAGACTCTAGTTCACCGGCAGTAACTGGGAGGTAAAAAGCAGTAAACTGGCATTATGCAGCAGCAGCTGGAATTCTAATCATTAGCAAAGGATTACACCACTTAAGTAAATCGTGACAGCTGGCACTCCAGATAAAGTAGATTGTGCCACAACAGCCTTCAAAAGAGGCAAATGAGGACCTTTGGTCTAAGAAAATTATTTACTATCGTTTTTTTCATATAGACCTACGCCAGTTAAGATTAAAACAAAAATAATAAACTACAAAAATATATGCGCCAGTCAGGCAATACATAGGTTTTACATGTAAGTAATCCATCCAACTTTAGTCAGTGTAATTCTTTTGTATGAAGCTGAAGATTACTGTGTACATTTGTCATGCACACGGGTGTGCTACAGGTTACTAATTGTACACCTTTTGATGCATTATTGCAAGTCACAAGCAGGCTAATGATACCTGTGGGTAGCTTAGCGCAAGGTGAGCTGAATTAAGAATGCATATAAAATCTAAAAATCAACCTTTCACCTCCTGAGCAAGTATGATGCATCCCACCATAGTGTGCTCATTGCACTTTTAATGACTTTCCCCTCTCACACACCAAACACGTCACTGCCTCTGTCCTGCCACGCCAGATATTCAAAAATAATGCTACTGACCAAAGCTAACGATATTTTTAGATTGACTACCCGACACACATGAAGCTCTATAGCTGTTGTTTACAATGAGGGGTTTAGGGGAGGAGCAGGTTGGTATCCTGGTTCTATGAAATGCTTCTCCATATGTTCACACCGCCATTCCATACACTAAGCGCCTGATGGGAAACCCGTCTCCAGACACAACTTACAGATAAGCAATGGGAGAAGGTATTGGGAAGCACAGGACCTCCCCAAACTCAAGTCTCAAATGCATACAGTTCAATTGTTTTCACGCAACCGATTTAACTCCCAAGAGGTTAAAAAAAAATCCGACATTTTAATGTGGTCGTGTTGGTGGGTGGCGAATTTGGATTTGAAGAATTACACATTGATATTATTACAAAGCTTGTTATGAACTGTGACTACTGTTAGTCCTATGTTGTGCTGCAATGTGCCATGCTTATATTTATAAGCAGTGCGATAATTGATGAGACAATGTATTAGACATCGCACTCACAGATGTATGGTCGTGTTTTGTTTATGAAGGTGCAAACTCTCTGACTCATCTCAAACATCTTTCTACTACTCTTTCCAATGAACTACCCTATTTCTCACCGTATACCCCTATCAATATATCCTCTACCTCCACTCTCATTCATCCCAAACCCTATACCACTACTGTGATCCCCAAAATAACCCTTTCTAGACTCTTCCCTCCTCGCATCATCTCATACCTCTTTTACTATTCAGATACCCGAAAACAAGCCTTTCTAAACCCTTCCCTCCGACTCTTCCCAAGCCTCCTCCTACTGATATGAGCTACAAAACATCCCTCCACTATCCTTCTCAATCCAAATAACAGACTAAACTAAAATGCCCACCATTCAAATTACTTCCATATACTAATTCACCACTAATCCTTTATGGGTTCCGGAGTAGCGTGCTACTCGCTGAAAGAGCGCTCCAACACCACATCAGGAGTATAAAGTGTTATATAAATGCAAACCTTTTTCCTCTTCTATCCCTCCACTATCCTTCTCAATCCAAATAACTGACTAACATATCCACCTCTCAGATGACTTTTGTTTTTCACTGTACTAATTCAGCACCAATCCTTTATGGGTTCTGGAGTAGTGTGCTACTCGCAGAAAAAGCAATTGGACGCCTCGTCAGGAGTAGTAAGAGCTATATAAATACAATTCCAATATAATACAGTGGATAAACATTTGTACACTGTATCTCCAATTATCTTCAGCCAAACACCCCCACACAAAACAATCTATTACAGTAACAAACACAAATGTACCCGCGACTAGCACTATTTAAGTAAAGCTCACAGGGTAAAGTGCGTGCACGGTCATTGGCCCATACTTCATTAACAGGATTCATGGTGCTTAGTAGTTGTCACAGACATGAGCTCTAATTTACCTGCTCTATCGCATTAATCCTAACCCCGAATTAAAGCTCTTTTAAAGTACAAACAGGACAGCAGACTGTATACAGTACGCTTTCAACCCGGTTAGACATTTTATGTTATCTACAAATGAAGTTCCCTTTCCAAATTTAATTTTACCAGTATTAAGTAACCCAACAGCCTCGCTGCTACTGCATGCCAAAGCAGATTGTGTAGGAGTTCTAAAATTCACAGCTCATTTCAACTGTAATAAAAGCTTTATCTTGGAGTTCACTTTAATTCCAGGAGAAACCCAGAACCACCCTACCAGACGAGCTAGTTAAACTGTCACTACCACACTCGACCGTGAGCTCAGAGATGGAACCCCAATACATCATAGATGACATAACCCAGCCTCACGTATAACATTCTAGTACAATATAACATATCTCCCATCTTATACTTACATAAAAATGGAGAACAGAAAAGAACAGAAAAGAAACGAAAGAAATGACCATGTGAATAAACTACAGAAAATAACAGAAAAGAAAAGAAAGAAATGACAATGTGAATAAACTTCTTTAGAAGATCAAAGTATTTCCAACAAAGACAATGTAATCTCCAAGGTACTCAGGTGCTCTTCACTCTTCACTTCCCACCTGTCTCTAAACACGAGAAGAACCCAACAACCCGTCTCCTCCTCTTCCATAACCACTGTCTCTTACAACCTCATCAGACACGTTCCTTCCGTAACTTTCATGATTTCCTTAAATTCACCATCAGCCGACGTCATCCAAGGCGACACTCCTTTTCCAGCCTCCATCTGCAAATCCAACTTGTACTTTCCATTCTTCCTCTGATACAACACCACTCTCATCAAATTCCACGTCTGTCCTTTCATCAACTTTACCCAACTTCCACCAACCGCTTTGACCTTATACAGACCTCTGAACTTCTTGAGCATTGGAGTAAAAAAAAAAAAAACTTGACCTTAACCCAATCACCAACATAGATGAACAACTTATCTGCCTTCACATCAGACCATGAGTCCTCTACTTTTTAGAAACCGTACTAAAACGCATCCAAGCTGGAAGCAAATACGTCCCCGCTACCCTACCACGCATCATCTCAAAAGAACTCACACCTAGACTACTAATAACAGTTGTCCTGTATGCCCACACTGTCTCTTACCACCTCATCAGACACATACCTTCTGTAACTTCCTCTGTCATTATTGTAGGACACTAACCACCCTAAGATAAACAGTACTGGGGTACTGACCACCCCACGAACTCACCACCCTTCTCCTTGCCACGTCTGGATGTCGCCAAAATGTTGTACATATAATAACAGGAATCAAAGCTTTATCTTGGAGTTCACTTTAATTCCAGGAGAAACCCAGAACCACCCTACCAGACGCAGCTGGTTAAACTGTCACTACCACACTCGACCGTGAGCTCAGAGATGGGATCCCAATACATCATAGATGACATAACCCAGCCTCACGTATAACATTCTAGTACAATATAACAGAATCACCCAGGTACATGGCTGTGGAATGCTGGAAAATATTCTTGTTACTAGAGAATGAAGCCTCGTTCCACACACCCGTAGAAGGTCAGCTCGGTACACCTCTGCTTTAAAACACAACATTTCAAGCAATTTCCTGCCAGCAAGCTCTACACTAAATTCCGATTTATGGTATCATTCAATACCCAAGTCTCAAACTTCATGTTCCTGGACTCAGCTTCTCTACAGCCAAGTTGACCTGCGCAATTCCCTTGTCAAGTACTCTGCCTCATGGCGGTATGTAATATATAAAAAGACATCTTTTACAAATAACCCAGCCAATTTATACTTGTCCATATTAAATATAATGATTATTCACAGGAAATTAAACACATCCCTAAAACTGTCTTACTCTGAAAATCAACTAGCCAAACTCCCTTAGAGCAGATATAAATGTCTAATCGGTCGACCACATCAACTAACACAAATATATATATATATATATATATATATGCAGACTCTGGTGCTTGTGCTAAAATTATTTGCACCCAATAGTCAGGAGGGCACATTCAAAAATATTAGCCTGTGATTAAATACATGGTCAATCGTGCTAGAAAGATCATGCAAGCATGGGAAACCTGAAAGATAAAGAAGGTCCAAATGTCGCTACTGGCGAGAACACACCAGAGAAGAGGGAATCACTCAAAACCATGCTTTCTTCAACTGGAGGTGAACTTTCTTTAGAAGAGAAATTTGATGCAAAGGTATAAATTAAATGTCTGACTGCCCCATCCCTTTGAGTTGGGTTATAGGAATCCTGGCATTTGGTTTATACTTGTGTTGTAAATATGCCAGACTGTGGGATCCAGGGAGTGTAAAATACTTTGATGACTTGGTCGTTGATAACCAACTGATAATTTTCTACATTCGATTTAGGTACACTGTCAATTTTAAAATTTTTAACACATCGGGTGCAGATTTCTCACTCGAGCTGATGACAAATCTCCAAGCTTATCCTCACTTCTTGCTTGGTTGAATAAGGCATTGTTCTCTATTTTAATTAGGATCCGAATTGATTCAAACGTACAGTGGACACTACTAAATGTCCTATACTACTATCCTTTGTCTGTCAATCTACTGTTTATTGCCTGACCAAAGACCTTGGACAGTCAGGCCACCCAGTTACGGTTACTGAGGCACCCGTTCTGATCACTCAAGTTTCACACAGTTTCTAGAATGATCCACACCTAGCATTTTCTTCTCGCCGCCACCAGGGGAAGAGGCTGAAGACCTTGAGGAGACAAAATAAGTCAAACTTCCCTAGCCCTGCTACTTTCCGTTCTCTGGGTACTTCTGTACAATGTTTCTATGTATCTGTGAATGAGAAACGAAGACGCAGGAAGCCATAGATCCCAATAGAGCTGGTGGAATGCAGTAGTGCATTATTACTAGTCAAAAGGAAAATTTTCTGTAACTGAATGAATGCAACCCACCCGCCAAGTACAGCATCCTGGCTTAAAGAGGTGGCAATATGCAATATTAATTCCAAGACATTTGTCAGGCTTCAATTGCCTACGGCAAGACCACAATACATATGGGACCTGCTGCGGCCAATCCTTATGGCCTGAGTAGCCAACAGGATAATGAATGATGCAATGTGGAAACTCTTGCCGTGCAAATCTCGTTATTCTTTTTCTCCTCCACTGTGGAACAATGTTATTTTCAATGGTTATTTATACCTCAGGTCTCTTTTAAAGGCCTGATGTAGTCAAACTGTAAGGACTCTATTTGTTTATCAGAAGTCTTTTGAACTCTGAACTGCTTTGTTAATGTGGAAGGGCAATAAATGTATTTACACAATTGTACTTCACACAATGGTTGCCGTACTTTTTCTTATGTTGATCTTTTTTATCAGCTTAATTCTAAAATGTCATAAAGAAGTGCTTAAAAAAGATCTTTTCACACTTCTAACAGCAAAAAATCTCTTCTCACACACCTGCAATTGTGACATTTAAAATCACGCCTTGCATTTTATTATACGAGCTGGATAAACTGTGGAGTTGACGAAGTCCCAGATTCCAGAGAACATGCATCGTCTTCCAAAAGCCTTGCAGCAGGAGTCTGTTTTAGGCACCTGCCATCCAAATTGAGACATAAGTGAATATTAACCATGTAGAGATGACTTCGGTAGCAGATTTCAGACCAAAGATTGGGATCTTGTGCTGGCCATGACAAAAAAAATGCTCTTCATAACTTGGGTCTTGGATATTAGAGTGAAGACTCAAGTCTTCTTGGGTCTGACAGTTATAGGTTAAATTGACCTAAAAGCTCACACTGAAATTGAGTGAGTTGACTTTGCTGAACTGGAAGAAATATGTACCAAATGGACTTCATTGACCTAGAATCATTTGTTGCACTCACCAGAGTGCCTTCATTGACCCGGTTCCCTCTGGCCCATCAAATCACTGAAGGCACTGCAATCTCGCTCCATTTTCGTAAGTGATGCTTTTCAAGACGGGGTTAGTCACACCCAATTACAACAAGATTGTGGAAGTAACTCTTTGCTAGACAGAGGACGTCAGCTCGCATATTATTCTCTCCTTCAAAACTCTCTGGAGAGGTAACCTTGGACAGAATATTTCATTCTCCCAAAGGAGCAGTCAATGTGTTGGCACATCATGGAAATTCTATGCTCCTATCGTCAAAAGCTTGATAGGCCTTGTCAAACAACCTTATTTATGCTTTAACCCCTTCAACGCTCATGACGAGCTCAGCTCGTCATGAGTTACGCCTGTCGTACTCTCATGACGAGCTGAGCTCATCATGAACCGCGTTTTTTTAAAAAACTCAGCGCACAGCGGGAAAACACGTAGCCCGCATGGGGTTAAAGAAGCCTGTCAGTGTTGGTCCTGCTGAGACGCATACCCGTTTCTGCTGACTTTCATGCTCTATCTACCACAATGCCAGCTCATTCAACGTCCCACGTTCTCATTCAACATATATTACTTATATTGTAGGATAATTTTCCATCTTACAGAATAAGATCCCTCTGGAATTACCCATTTCTAACCAAGGGATTCCTCAGGGCAAATTTCACACTGGCAAGAAGTTGTAGCAAACCAGTCATTTACAGTGCCTGCACTTGTTTAACCACATACTGATTTTAATGATGCCATGCTCCTGCAGCACATTTGCTTTTTAAAGGTGTCAGAAGGTGTTGCCCTGCTTTTGATGACAAATGTACGAAATCTATAAAAGCAAGCTAAAAGGACAGATTGGCTTGCCCTGTGCATGTGTACCAGGCACACTGCGTCATGTCCTCTTGTTTTTACCATCGTTTTTAGGTCTCGCCTGTCGATGCGCATGCGCATCGAGCAAGCGAGACTATTGGGACTTATCCACTCTTTCCCCAACTTGCAAGGAATCGTGGCGATTCCTTGCAGTGCCCGTGACTTTTAAGCTCAATGCGCATGCGCATTGAGCTTAAAAGCGCGTGCACATCAGTTCCCTCAGCCGCACTCCAGGCCCCTGCTGCTTTCACACCCCCTCCCCGCTCCGCCCCCTCCCCTGCCCGCCGTCTGTTCCCTCAGCCGTCTGTACCCTGCTGCTTAACACCCTCTCCCCCGCTCCGCCCCCTCCCCGCCATGTCGCATTTCTCCTCCCCCCTCCCCACAGCAATGCCCTCCTAACAACACACACACCCTCTCCCCCGCTCCGCCCCCTCCCCGCCATGTCGCATTTCTCCTCCCCCCTCCCCACAGCAATGCCCTCCTAACACACAGAAGCCCACCTCCGGCCCGCCTTCCTGATTGAACTATACGTAAACTAATTAGGCCCACGCACAATTCATCACAGGACTTGACGAGGTGGGATGCGTACGAACGAGTCTTTGAAGGTGGAAGATGTTTGCTCCCTCCTGATCTCACCCCGAGCATGAGCCATAACTGGAGCCTGTAGCACGGGAAGCAGGCGGGACCTACCTCAAAGCCTCGCATATTTTTTGTAACAATATTCACAGCAAGATAAAACTTGGACAAATGTCACAGCACCTTCACGAGCACAGTGGCGTCTAAGAAGGTGCATCGTGCGTGTGCCCAGTCACGCAATGCCCTCCTAACAACACACACACCCTCTCCCCCGCTCCGCCCCCTTCCCGCCATGTCGCATTTCTCCTCCCCCCTCCCCACAGCAATGCCCTCCTAACACACAGTGCTCCCTGATGCAATGTATCTTTTGTTAGTCGCTCGCGCCGCATATGCAACCTATGGGCTTTATTTATAGAAGGTGCAACCTTTTTCGTCATTGCGCTGATAATTACTGAGACTTCTTTTGGCATCATTGCATATTGGGCATAGATGAAAATTATGCCCATCTTACGCTTTTGATCTTTAAAATATCCTAACAATAATTAGGTTTGGACATAATGACTATCGCCACAATATGGCCGCTATGAAAAGAGCGAACTATATGACCCGCGATGGGCACGCCCCCTCCAATTGACGCAGGTGTTCCGGTTTCTCTAGGCTCGCCGCGTTATTTAAACAAACCCAATACCATTTCGGTTTCCTGCCCGGCTCTCTGTTGCTGTTACGTGCACCAGCGCTCCAGCTGACCGCAACAGTCTTATCTCGGTAAGTCTTACGTTGGCAAGCTGACTTTTAGGCTAGTTCATTCTGTCGGTTTTTTTGCTTCTTGCCGTGACGGGTGGCCCTCTCATTATCTTCGCTTCATACGACATGTTGGAATGAAGGGTGTTCTATGATGGGGGCTTTATTATTTATGACTGCTTGCACTATGCGGATTTGCTGTTTTTTCTTCTTGTTACCTTTGCAGCTTACATACTGCGCTGGTTAGTTTTGCTTCCTTTATTTGCCATCCTTGACCCACTTTCAGACCTGGACTGTGTTCTTATCATGCACCGGGATCTAGGGGGGGTCAGAATGATAACCGTATGGAATTGATGCCCACTTTCCAGGGGGCTGGTGATTTAACACCTCTTCTCTATCTATAATACAGTTATAATTCATGTGAATAACAGAAGCTCCTATTAAACTACACCTATCTTTGGACTCATCATATGGTACATGAGCAGCTCTCAAAATGCGTGTGACTATCAATGTAACAATAGGACTGGAAAGTTTTCAAGAATACATGGAAAACAAATCTCCTAAAATTAAATCGTTTTTGTATCGAAGAATTTATATGTGGATGAAAGTATATTGAGAATTCTGCTACTTATCTTTGTTTATTGACATTAATATGTAGCTCCCCACAAAAATACAATAGAGCACTTTCTAGCAGGATGTACACATAATAAATATGTAACATATAACAGTAGGCACCCTCAACCCCTCACCCTCACTCACCCTCAACCCCTCACCCTCACCCTCAACCCCTCACCCAACCTCAACCCCTCACCCTCACTCACCCTCACTCACCCTCAACCCCTCACCCTCAACCCCTCACTCACCCTCACTCATGCTCACTCACCCTCAACCCCTCACCCTCACCCTCACCCTAACTCACACTCATCCTCACTCACCCTCACCCTCACTCACACTCACCCTCACCCTCACTCACCCTCACCCACCCTCACTCACCCTCAACCCCTCACACAGTGCAATAGGTCTCGGAGCATTTGAGTTAGAGCTTTTAGAATTGTTTATGGCTTTTTTTATTTGTAATTCTTTAGCATTGGCTACAGGAAACAAAAATGCTAAAGATTTACAAAAAAAAACCATAAACAATTCTAAAAGCACTAACTCTAATGCTGCGAGACCTATTGCATTTCCAATGCTTGTTTTATTTGTTTTTTTACATCTTTACACAGCATGTCAAATTAAATTAACATAGTAACAAATATTTTCAGGACAATATTGTCCCTTAGAGGCTTGTTTAATATGTTCTATGTGGTGACTTGTCGTTACCACATTATTCATAACTCTTTTTATCCCGACATGGATAGGGCTGTATACAGGATCTAGTATGTTGTGTTTATCTCTTTTTGCAAGTGTTTGCAATAGTGTTCGTACCGTTGTTACCATCAACATTTGGGTGGTCTCCTAATGTAACCTCTTTTTGACTAACTGCTACGTGTTGTGTGTTATTTTGGAATGTGTTTTATACTGTAGTGTTAATTATTGTTCCTTTAATTAAGAGTTGATCCCCAATTTGCTCTGTAATCATGGTGATTGAGCAACAGGTGGTTCTGTAAGTTTTTGGTGCATTTCTGTTCAGTCTATTACCTTATTCATTACTTTTTCATTTTGTCTTACATTCTTCATAGGGCTTCCTTCTGCCCCAAGCCATTTCATCACATCTAGAACTCCGGAACTATATCTAGACCGGTGATGATTTAGCCAGTGGATAGCAATATGCATTTTGGCCAGTACCATTTAGAGGTTTGCAAAAGTATTTCTCATTTTACCTCTATAGTTTCTTTTTGCGGACAGCAGTCTTAAACGTTGTTTTTCCATTGGTTTAGGAAATCCTCCTTGCACTGTTGCAGTGTGCATGCTATTTTTGACCAGTAACTTTGGATCACCGGACTGCGACAATCTATATGCGAGAAGTCCGCTAACCCCTCCTGCCATTGTATACAGCCAGACAGCCTACATTTATTAATTTTATTCAGTAAAATTGGTGTCAAATATGTCATATGAATGGCACTACATTGCAGCAACTTTAAACAGGCATTGCTAGATTTTGTTTGACCCATTGGCATGCTTTGCCTCATTCCAGGGCAGTTAGTGGTTAATCCCAATCTGCTGTCCATTTATCATAGTCGACAGAAGCGTTTCCTCCCCTAGGCCATCTAAAAGCTTTGCAGATGTTGGCCACAAGTCTTTTACATTGTTACACTGTTGCCCTGGCCTTTGAGCATTTTAGTGGTTTGAGACCATAGCTTCCGTCATAAGATTGTCTTTTAGCATTATGTTATGTGTACCACTAAGAGACTGTTCCCAGTTTTCTTCTTTCTCTAATAAGTGCACTGCATGTTGCAAATGAGTGGTCATGTACTAAAGCTCTATATCAGGTAGTTCTATGCCTCCCTTATAGGGTTTCAAGTTTGAGACTATTACGTTTTCCATATCAGGAAGACCAGCGACTGAACTAGGACAGTGTTTCCCAAACTGTGGGTCCCAAGCTGATTTTTGGTGGAACTCTAAAGTCAAAGCAATAAATAAAGATGCCTTTAGATTCTGTATTTATCTCGTCACATTTGCTACAATTCAAAGATGGAGATCAAATATCAGGATATGTGTTCTGCTGCTTATCTTTTTTTTTAAACATGGGGACTGGTGTTTACAAACTCCTCTCACTTTGCAGTCAGAGAAAGTAATGTGAATTATGTCCCAATCTTGCTGGAGTACATTTAGTGCAGAAGGAAAGGCTGTAGGATGCCATTTTTTTGTAACGCAAAGTGTAAATACCTGTAAGTGAACTGTACACATTCATCAGTTAAGAAAGCAGAAATGAAGCACTGCTTTTGTAATTTAAGGGTGAGGGAAAGAAAGATTTTAATAAGATCAAAACGAATCAAGACAGTTTATTTGGTGATGCTCATATAATATTCACTAAAACCCGATTTCCACACATTATCATTTGTGCGTAATACAGTTTGATCACTAAAACTGTATGTCTGCGCAAATTTAGTGACCATTTCAATGGAAATTTATTGTCTGTAAATGACAATACACTACCACACGATGTTTCATTTACATTAAAAACAAAAAGTCACCCACCTCGTGTCCATTAAAGCTAGGTGGGTCGCTTTCTAAAAAGTGGGTTATGGTTCTAAAAAGTTTGGGAAGTACTGATCTAGGATATTAGAATCTCCTTGCAGGACTGTAAGGGGACCCTTGAAGTGTATAGAGGCACTGCAGTAAGAAAAACATATTTGCTATAGCCAGTACCAATTACCAGTAGCAGTAGTGTGTTCCAGAATGCTGTAGAGGTTTTAAATTTTATCATACGTTTTCTCATATTTAAAGTGTCTTTGTTGTGTATTTTGGGCCACATGAATACCAAGATACCTGAAAGTGGTAGTTTTGCATCCCAGATCTGGTATTGGGTGGCTTATGCGCTCTCTCACTTAGCCCACTCACTGTGTCCAGTTTAGATTTAGCCCAGTTAATTTTAAGCCCAATCTCTTGAATATCTCATAGTACAGGAATCTATTGAACCTGATACTTCGGATATATCATTGAATCATCTGCATACATGGAGACAAAGGGCCATATGTAGGTGGGCTATTACAGGTCAGTAACGGCCGAAAATCAGTAAATTTCCTGTTACCGACCGGTATTTAGCCCTTTGCGATGTAGGAGGCTGGATTTAAGGATTCTGTAATTTACCGATTTGTTAATTTAAAGAATCTGTAAAATACTGATTCCTTAATTTAAGGAAATCTGTAAATTACCGAATCCTTAAATCCTATGTATGGAGCACTCAAGTGAGTGCATTTTTGGTTTAAGGATTCGTTATTTACCACCAACTACAAGTTGGTGGTAAATACCGAATATCTTTAAAAAAGTAATTTTGTGCTTTTTTTAAAGTGCCATGTGGCAGACATACATGCCCTTAGGACATGTGCGTGTGCCACATGTGCACACATGCACGATTCAGGGGTGCAACAGGGTGTCAATGTGACACCCTGCCACCCTTGAATATGCTCCCCTTATTACCGATTCGGTATTTACCGAATCGGTAATAGTGAATCCAGGCCCTTAGGAATGAATGGGAAGGTATTCCTTATTACCGATTCAGTAAATACCAAAATCGATAATAACTAATATTACTGAATCAGTAAAATTTACAGATTTTTTACCTACATTCTATTTACATTCTATTTACCGATTCTTAAATACCGAATCGGTAAAATTCGGTATTTAGGAATCAGTAAATAGAAATTACCTACATCTGGCCCAAAGTGATTTTTGCTTCTACTGACACACCCTAGTCTTACAGGAGGTATTTTATTCGGATTGCCTATGGTGAGTCACCAGTGCATACAAAAGTTGAGGCACAGGAGCAACCCTGTCTTGTGAACGGTTTCAAATGTAAACTTTCTTGCACAGTTTGTCTTCTTTTAATCCTGGCAGTGTGTGAAGAATAGTTAACAGTTGGGCTGCCTAAAGTTTGTGAGCAAGTAAAGATGTTTTTATAGAAACATT
Source organism: Lissotriton vulgaris (assembly GCF_964263255.1). NCBI lineage: Eukaryota > Metazoa > Chordata > Amphibia > Caudata > Salamandridae > Lissotriton > Lissotriton vulgaris. The sequence goes on from NC_141687.1 coordinate 1,642,924,411, forward strand.
ATCTGGTACTTGAAATGTGTCTCTAGCGAAAAGGTGAGGACCAACAGATTTTTTTTTTAATCGCAGACAAGGGAGAACAATCGGGGTGACAGAGTAATAAGTTTAAAACCATATATTAAGGTGTTTAAATAAGATACTGAAAAAGGGGCAGGCTGGATGCGTCACAATTTAGCCCCAACCCTAAGTTTTGAGTGATAGTCAATCCTCAATACAAAACAATGATTCACTTGAATAAAATCTTACATACTAGAAACAATTTCATTCATAGTTCACTATCCATGTTAAGAGTCTGTAGATAACTACTTGTATAAATATCTTTTCTTCAAAAACAATGACTTATGTAAGTGTTGTTCAATGCAGAAGATTACTGAGGCACAGGACTATGAAATAATGGCATAGTAATAACACCCTGGGACATACAATATTATAATAGTGAATTTAAGTCACAAGTTTTTCGGTGTTGCACGTTGAATGCTTTTTGCAATATGCTTTTCAAAGCATGAACTGACTAGCTCAAGAATTAAATACACCCCAAAGAACTTTATTTTTAAACTTATTGCGCCTCCATAGACAAATGGTTTTACTACGTTCTGGCCCATCACCAGAAGCAGCTGTGCACTCCTTCACTCAAGCAGCATGGGATAGCGAATGTAAATCAGAAGCATAGGACAAACAAGCAGATTTAAAAACACTTTCAATGAGAAACACAAAACAAATAATGGTAAGAATGTTTTAGATGACAGCAATAGAATCGCTTCTTGTAAACAACCTATCAAAAAGATGGTTTAGATGTTCATGTCTAAATGTGGGACAAAAAAAGAAGGTCTGTTGACAAATCTCCACATCATAATCTGCTCTGCTGATAAACCTCGATTGAAAAACACGAGCAGACTAAGCCACGGTTAAAAATAGTAAAAACGCTAAACCTCGCATGTGTGTATCCAGCCCATTTCATAATCGCCAGGCATCACTCGGTCGTCGAGGACAAACCAATCTCTCTCTGTTGAGGTAGGCACAATTAGGCCGTTATTAAAAGCATAACTAAAAGGATCCCAATCACGTCAATTGTTTTTATCAAGAAAACAACCTAGATACTTCAAATGTCATTCGCCACAAATACAAGAAGCTTTCCATTAAACACCTGCAATCATCCTTTCACAGGGGTTGGTTATAGGGATAAACCGTTCGTTCTAAAAAACCGCACAATTCCTGCCCATCTTCGCTCTCTTTGGCGGGTACAGCAACGCAACATCACACAAGGTGCTACAAGAAGGCAGCGCATAGGAAACCAAATCAACAGTGAGCAAAAAAATACAAATACACACGAGTAGAGATTGTCATCCACGCTAAAAAGGGGAGGAGGTCTCATTTTTATGTTCATACACCAGCAGGGGGTGGTAGGATGCAAATCATGCACACTGCACGCACAATCCAATGTTTCACCCGTGGCGAATGAAATATGTTTTAAGAGAGTCGACAGCGTAAAGACATAGCAGTTTCAGATAAACACAGACACAGCACTGAACGAGGCGCCGAGGGCACATGAGCGCCTGCAAGGCATTGGTAAATACAATGCTTCTGGATGCTGCCAACATCTCCCCAGGGAATCCCCGATTCTGTGTGCGCTGGTGAAGGGGAAAGAATGGTAAACAAAAGCATATGCCGCTGTGGGGAGACAACATGAAGACAAACGCCGAGGGCCCGAGCCCCATAACTGTCCTGGGAGTTTCAGGCACCGTCGGTGAAAGGCTGTGTGTGCCACGTTATAATCCGTGTTGTTGACTTCTGTTTGGATCCATCCAGCAATTATTGCCCAAAGAGCCTGCCGTTTGGACGGCGTGCATGGAAGTTTACACTTCAATGAGCTGGTTTTGACACGATTTGCAGATCAAAACATGCACCTGTGTTGCTGCGACGACCGTCTAATTCCAGAGGCTCGGCGCGTGAACAGATAATGTATACTTTACGTGAACGTATAGACAGACAACGCAAGTAGTGTCAACAGCGCTGATGGATGTATGCTGGCAATTTCCAGTCTCAGGGAGGTGCACTACGTCAATGTTCCCGAACTCCTGTGCTGGACCGATTTTAGATCAAGTGGCACCGATACTACGTTCGGGGACGAATTAAATAAAACCTGCATTCAAACTGGGTGTCAAATAGCACACACAGGCTAAGCTCATCCAGACAGGGAGCCTTGGCAGGCGGTCCCCCATGTGAGCAGTACCGGACAAAGTGGGTAGAAAGACTCAGCACACTGCCAGGGCAAAGGGAACTCTTTAGATGGCGAAGGAGGGAGAGGGGGAATCGTACCTCACGTGTGGGCAAAGAGCTGTGTGTGATTCCTGCAAGCTTAGTGGGCATTCACAAGGGTAGGTCTCATCAGGATGGCATTGGGAACTTAGAAGGTACACACGTCACCAGAAACATTTAGTGGCCATATACACCTCACCTTAGCCAGAGTCGCTCCAGCAGGCAAAGTTTACCACAAGCACTATGTGGAGGGTTAAGTAGGCATATACCTAACAGGTGTTCGGGCGGGCATAGTAGTCAAACCTTGCCTGCCAATCGACTTCGGCCGGCTCACACCTCCAATCCAATGGGAACTACCATGCAAGGAGGGAGAGCAGCAGGTGCACCTCACCTGTGATGGCTGGCTGTGCTGCCACACCTCTTTGGAGTCGCCACCTCGCTCCATGCTGGTAAGACTCTGCTTCCAGTCTTCAGCGCTAACATGACAATCTAATGTTTTCAAACAACTATTGTTCTCGTTAGATTTCATTTAACTAACTATGGGGCCAAAGGTTTGTAACAGAAAGAAACTTCAGGCCTGTCGAGATGTGTCCTCGCGACCTAAAGCAGGGTGGCATCCCCACACTCGCAGGAAAGAGGGACGAGAAATACGTGGCCACAGATGTGGTACCGCAGGGTCCTAACCCTTCGTGATAAATCAGGTTTCATGCTCTCGGTCATATGCTCCATCATTAGGATGGAATAGCCCCTTCCAGTGAGTGACACAAAGGCAGACACAGCTCCCTCCATCCTTGCCTCAACACCAGAAAGGAACAGAAGGCGACGATCTCCTTACCGTTTTCCCGCCTACTCCGTGCGGACTGCGGGAGCGCGCCGCCTGACAGCAGCACCGGGCACCGACACTGGGCGCAAGAAGAGGACAGCCTCAACTGCCCGAGAGCAGCAGCTGCGGGTACCAGTCAGTCGACAGCGAGCTCTGCCCTCGCCGCCACAGTTTCTGCACAACCCCGCCTCCTCGCTCTCCCTTTCCCTTTATTCTCCCCGCTCCATAAACATTGTAGTAAATTCCGACTGGATGGAGAGGTGGAGCTCAACTTGTGACGTTGCCACGAGTGGGCTGGGCTTCGGACTGGCTGTAGCAAAGAAGCCATGCAATACAATGCGCATGTACTGCTCCGCAGCACAGCAACCCGCGCGCAGAACCGTTTTAACGATGCGATGTGAATGGGCGTGGCTTACAGCGACGGCCATGTTACGGAGGGACAACACTGGTAACACGTTGCATGCAACACCTTTAGCCTGACTCCAAGATGACAATAGCCGAGCACAGGGCTGCGTGGATGTGCTTCTTGGATACAAATTGGTATGTTAAAAGGGTTGGAAAGCAGGAGAGTTGGACACAAAATATTAAATAGCATTAAACGCCACCACCCAACATGGACACTATTTTCAGACCCACCTGACCAAACTGTTATTAACAGTAAACCTGACTGATTCTTCTATAGAATGTGTCATACGTGGCCTCTGTTGCAGGTGATCAACGCTTTAAGAACAGCCGTTATCCTCCGCTACCACAACACAATACACCTGGGACTGAAAGTCGACCCCCACACCCTTCTACCGCCTGGGTACGTGGAATGCTCGGGGCTGCAAAACACTTTAACCCCAGGCAAGGCAACCCTTTAATCCCAGTTTGCATTGGCTAATGCCGCATGGTGTCATCTTGGATGCCTCTTTCCTCAGTGAAAGAAAACGTTAACATATTCAACAAGCATTTGCAATGCTATAGGTCTCGCATTAGGAAAGTTTGAGCTATTGGTATTGTAAATGTCAATTTTTTTATTTATGTGTTGGTTTTGAAAATAGCAAAATTAATAGCTTTGTCATTTACAATGCCAATAGTTTTAACTTTTGCAAATGTGACACCTATAGCATTTGTAATGCAATATGTGTTGTATTTACGTGACTTAGATGTATTGATATTACAAATAACAATGGCTTTTATTTTTTTAAATTATTAATACATAAAAGTTATTGTAATTTATAATCGTGACGTCACTTCCTGTTGTGACGTCACTTCCGGTTACAGCGCCCCCCCCCCCCCACTTCTTTTTTTACGACTTGGGCCCTGATTGACTCCTATCGGACCCAGCATCTGTCCTTTATCCAACGGTACCCTCAGTCTAGGCACTTTATGACGTGGACCTGGATTCGGGCTCTTTCCAGCCATTGGCGACAGACGGATGGGGGGGAGGGGGTGGAGCTGCAGCTGTCTAGATACCTCTGCAAGGTGGTGCAGGTTGGAGAACCCCTGGAGAGAGCTGCAAGCTTCCCTCACTCTCAGTGATGTTTAATAGATTCCCCCTCCCTGTCATCAGATACACATTTTGCAGTCCAGCTTTCCTTTACTATAGTCATGCATTCTGGGAGTTGTAGTCTTGATTCACACCAAGTGAACCACTTGGACTGACGCCCCAGGAAGCAGTGGTTTGTAAAAGGCAAGGGCCGGGGCCCTGAGGCTCTGGTGCCATGAGCCAGGCCTGCAGATTTCTGTTTTCCTTTCAGCCCTTGAGGAAGGCTCTCTGACCTGCTAGTCCACTGCCCAGCCTTGCCAAGATGCCCTGGTCTGAGGCGTGGTCCTGCACAGGTGAAAGGTCAGGAGGATGCCCTGTGGACTCGGGTCACGTGGTGCAGACACGTTGCATCAAGACGCAAGGATGAGTCCGGTGCCTACCTCCTCGCCTACTTCTGGCCTGTGAAAAGCTGCGTACACGTCCCTGCTTCAAAGCCCCTCAAGGCTGGCAGGGTAAACAAGGCTGTTTACCTGGGCGTCTGTTGCACCCTCTCAGATGGGCCTGCCCGTGTTGTGTCAGCCCTGTGCTGGCCCTGGCCGAGTGTGAGGGGGTGTGGGGGGACAGGAATGCTTGTGAGGAGGCCACCCCTCTCACTTTCCTCGTGTTGACAGTGCATCTTTTCACCTGCCCTCGAAGCGGCCCCCTTCACACCTCAGACAGTACACATGTGATCCCCTTTGAAGGAGTGTTTGAGTGAAGGGGGTGGGAGTGTTGTGCGGGTAGGGGAGAGCCCAGGCAGGCTGGCTCCAGTTTGGACTCTGCTATGCGGCTGCTATGTGCCTCGACTATTTGTGGCACACACGCTGGTGACAGCCCCACGGCGGCCATGCAGACTCGAGGCCACATTCGCCGCGCATACGCGGTACAAGTCAGACACTTACTCCTGTCGATATGTGGCTAGTTGGGAATAAATTCAGAACTTTTAAGGAAGATTCAGGCCAGTCCCAGGAGCCCACGCATGCGTAACCATTTATTCAAACAGGGCTGTGGAAACAGAGCTTAACCGTGACCCCACTTTTGTTTGCAATATGTTTTTTCTTTCTCCAAGGGGGAACCCCCGCATCTCCGTTCTCACCCTAAATTCAAATGTATTTCTAACACTTCACAGCAGTAAATTCGGGGCGGGGCCTCCCTGCTGCAGTGAATATTCCTGCAGACTTTCCCTGGCGGCCCCTCCATCGGCCCTCAGAATCCCACCCCTAGCAGGGTTGCTTGCACGGAATTTTTTTTTATTACTGGCGCAATTTCCACATTAGCAAAACACCCGGCATAATTCAATCAATGCAATGTGTTTTACATTTGTTAAAAACCACAAAATAGTTAACATTTTCCGAGTTCATCGAGTGTAAAGCAAGGAACTAATTCCAAGTTGCTCATTTGCACTTGATTTCCAAACTTTTTTAAAATTGATTCCTAAAGGAGCGCTCAATGCTTTTTACCTGTTACGATGGTTTCTAACCCAAATATAACTTATTCGATGGAGGGTCTTCCAGCGAATCCAGCTGAGAGGAGAGGAGAGGCGGCCCGTTGTGACCGCGGCGGCTGGGACACTGCACGCACAGCTAGTAGCCAGAAGGAGGCGTGCTCGCGACAGGCTGGGGAACGCGCGCACACGTTCCAGGCAGCCACAGAGGCCTGGCGCGCACCGCCTCCCTGTGCCGTGTTGCGCGTCGTGGGTCTCGTCCCCTTTTCCTCTTCCGTTTGGAAGACTCCGCTCCTGGTAGTGCCCCCCGCCCAGTGTGTGCACCGCGGGGCCTGTTTCCTACGCTGGGGGCCTGCAGCCGCCGCTCCCAGCGATGTTGGCGGAGGCTGGCGGGGATGCGCCCCAGGTCTGGGGGAAGCTGCCGGTTTTGCAGCCACTCTCGCCACCTTCTTCCCCAGCGGGAGATTATCCTATCGGTCCTTCCCCTGAAGCCGGGCCCGCCTTCCCACCACTGCCTCCTCCACCCGGAGCCTCCGGAGCTGCAGAGGAGCCTGACTCTCTAGACGGCCGGAGTACGAGGAGGAAGAGGTGGAGATTCCGCTGACCGCTCCGGCGCCTAACCAGTAAGTACCGATTCGGGGGTATGGCAGATCTCCCGGTGCATGGGGCGGGGGGGTGTGTGTGTGCAGGGGGGTGGGAGGGGGGCGGCGGCGTGTGTATGCATGCCTGTCTGTGTGTGTGCGTGTCTGTATGTGTGTGTGTGCGTGCAGGGGGGTGGGGGGGCGGCAGCATGTGTGTGTGTGCGCACGTGTGTGTGTGTGTGTGTCTGTGTGTGTGTGTGTGTGTGTGTGTGTGTGTGTGTGTGTGTGTGTGTGTGTGTGTGTGTGCCGCATCTGCATGGTTGAAGGAGCTTGTTTATTTTGCATGTAAAGCACACCAATACCTTCGTGAGTGTGCACAATATAGAACTGCAAAGCCAATTTACAGCGAAATAGTGAACTGCTGCAGAGTTAAGAATAGAGGTAGGGCTGGGGGTTTCCCTTTAAGGCATAAGCACCGCGATGAGCCTGGTGCATACCGGGCTGACAGTAGGGAGCCAGGAACAGGTTAAAGGCCCGGAAGAGTTTCTCTTGCCAATGAGAGCTGTAAACCTAGGCAAAGGGCAACGCCGCGTCTACATGGCTGAAGGAGCTAGTGTAATCCGCATGTAAAGTACAGCAATACCTTCGTGACTGTGCACAATATAAAACTGCAAAGCCAATTTACGGCGAAATAGTGAACTGCTGCAGAGTTAAGAATTTGCGGCCCTCACAATACCGCCAGCTGAGTGCAAGTCAAACAGGGGCATCAAAGGAAGCAAAGGAGATGGACGGGGACAGCTGGGCATAGAAACGCGACCCGAGCCCCTTGCAATAAAGATCTGCCCCAGAGAACACATGGGAGAAACGCAAGTAGGGTGTCACGACTCACGGGGCACCTAGCACAGATTGAGCAAGAGGACTGCAAGCAAAGGCCAAGGTGCACCTGGGGATAGTCAAAAAACAAAGGGTGAGAGAGGGCCTGAGGGGAGTCGTATTTATAGACCTATTGGTACCTTGTCCCCCAACTAAATAGCAAAAAACACGAGGGGTACCAGAAGTCTGAGTATGAGAACCTACAAAGTGTTCATTCTGTAAAAGAAAACCAACAGGTTAATGTACAGGGTATAACAATCCTAGTAATATGGATGTAGAACTGCAGGAGAAGAGATAGCTAAAAAAAACAGCCTCAAGAGTGCTTGAAAAAGTACCCATCAGCCCGCTCAATAGCGGAGCATCGTCATCTGGGTTGCATGGTTGAAAATGTGGTGTCCAGAATGCCCTTCCCTAGGAAAAACCAGGGCTAGCAGAACTTGGACCACTTGGTTGACCCTCAACCATTAAAGATGATCAGGTGCAGACTGAAAGGTGCTAGGTTGCAGTGCTCAGAAAATTGTGAGAAAAGAAAGGGAAAAAAAAGTTGTAATCCACGTGTTCTAAAAATACCTAACTTGATGTCATTTGTATAACTTTATTGGGTCTGACCATCAAGGTGGTATGATTAAAAGCAGAGTGAAAAATAGCATGCAAGGAATTGCTATTCACCATGAATGTAAATTGGTCGACATGTTTCAGCCTGAATAGGCTTTCTTCAGGACCTATGATGCACTACTGCAACATTTACTTACTGTGAAAGAAACTACAGAACTGCTCCAGTTCCTCAAATAAGAAAATGGTATTTCTTCTCCTGTGTATAAAGATTAAGCAGAAAATAACAATCATTATTATTATTTCAAGGGATATCGTGTGTGCCTGGTGCACTGATTAATCCTATGATCATTCACTCACCCAAGTTCTAGGGAGGAATCACCTCACCTCACCTGGCACTGGCTCAGAGTGAAGGAGGCCACGCACTAAAAAACAAAAAAATGCAAAACATACGTTTCATTTAGAAAACCACTTGGACTAAGGGTAGTCCAAACATAGTTTATTCAACAAACAGCGACAACTGAAGAGGCAGTAATGGAGGTCGGTTTTGTTTTACAGAATGAACACTTTGTAGGTTCACATACTCAGGCACCTGGGGATAGCTCGGCAAGGTTAAAGGGTCCGGCCGCGAGACGCGCTCTGTGGTGGGGGAGGGGGAGGAGAGCTGTGTGCGCTTTGGGAGAACAAGCAAGAGGAAAGTGCGCTGGCCTAGAGCGTAACCGCGCATTGACGCCAGCCCCTTTGAAGAAAAAAATAAAATAAAAGCGAAACTGACCATGTAGCGCGCGCACCGCGATGCACGTTACAAGCAGCCAAGGTGCCAAAGCGCGCCCACGAGGTCAAATCTCCGGCAGGAGAAGCGCGCGTCAGTCTGCTGTCCACATTCCCCCCAGAGTGATAACATAAGTTGTCGAGCCCTAGACAGCAAAAGCTTCGCTTTTGCTTTAGTCTAGGCTCGACCTAAAAATGTAATCCATAAAGTTATGTTCAATAAATAACAATCATTTGATTATATCTATTCACGTTTCTGTGTAGGTTGTGCGCACAGGCAAACTGCGGTTTAATGATATGTAAATGGTTACTTCTGACAGGACTTCTATGTCTGTAAGTAACTATGTACTAACTGTTATTAATTTTTCAAACCAAAAGTTTCGTTCAATTTACTAAACAAATTTTGTAGTCTGTGAAAAGTTTGGCGTCAACTAAAACAGCGTTTAACACCTTGGCTGCTAGGGGGTTTTCCCCTCCTGTGCTGATGATTTATGAATACTATAGTTTCATGACAAGGTCAACTCGTCATAAGCACAGCGCAGGTAACACCCATGACGAGTTGAACTTGTCATGAGCATGGAAGGGGTTAATCTTTTGTGTGAAGACAAAGCAATTTCCACGATTTGAACGTCAAAACAATACACAAAAATACAGAAACAAATATACATCAAATAAATACTAGATTTATTAAATGTTTTCATTCACACAAAAATACCCCAAAAATAATTTTAAGGGAAGGTAGAAATTTGGTTTTCATTTTAAAAGATGATTCAATATTCTAGACTTTAGCACATCACTTTGCCTTTTTTTAAATCCTAACGTATGCTGTCTTTTTGTCAGTGCATAAAAGTGCTTCAACTGAGAGCACACATTATGCATACTAGATTCAATTCAAATAAGCTCTATACGATTTTACAATAAAAACACATGATTGTTAAGCTGGTCTTTGTTAAAAAAAAATCGATAAAAAAGTATAGAAACAGTGTCATTTGTTAGTAAAATAGTCTAATTATAAAAAACATGCATTTAGAAGTTCATATGCCAATAGCTTTCCTGTATTTGAATACACATTTCAAATAGCAAGCAATAGACCTTGTAAAATTTATGTTCTCTAGGCAAAAAAAAGCCTTCAACACGAACAGGGTTCTTAGTTCTGAAAATAAATACAAAGACATCTTCAAGATAGTCAGAGAACTTTCCAATACCGACAGCGTCACACTGGCCATCACGCCTTCCAAAGCCTTATGTGACAAACTAAATGCTTTCTTCATTGACAAAATTAAGGCTATCCAGAATTCCATCTCTCCTAGCTCTCATGATTGGAAATCATATCAGCAATTTACTAACTCAACAACACTGTCTAGCTTTCAAAACATTACCTCAGACCGGAAAGCCCAGAAGTGCTATCTGCCGCCGGGGGCTAGTCGCCCCCACCCGCAAGGAGTAACAGGGAGCGGGCCGCCCAGTAAACGAAAGCCCGCGAGGTTACCCGCCCGCCCGACCCCGGGCCACTACTACCGTTTTTTAATCTTACTTCCCTAAGCTGAGCCCGGGACCGGGACCCCTGCACAATTGGTCGTGGGGGGGGGGGAGAAGGGAAAGAGCACACTCACCCAATCAGCGAGCGCCTCAGCTGCAATCAGGACAGCGATCACCACCACCAGACGGCGTGTCCAGCGAGGCAGCGACCGCAGCATGTCCGGCGAGACAAAGAGGTCGTAAGTAGGGTGAGGGGACCTATATACCCCCTCACCCCGCCTCGCGCACCGGACATGACGCGGCCCCGCCTGCGCAGAGGAAGGGGACTCCCCCAGAGTCCCTGCCACCTCAAGGGGAAGGGGGTTGTGGCGTGCCCGATGCCACTAGAGGGCCCCCCTCTTGAGTGGCCTCCTGCGGAGGCCTCGGGCAGCCGCAATATGGCTTCCCCAACGACCCCTGTCCCTTTAAGATACAAAAAGATATTCTTGCATAATTCCCAGACACCTTTCTTTTCCTGCTATACCTCTCCCTGGAGCAAGGGGTGGTCCCACGTGCTTTCAAACAGGCAGTGCTAGTTCCGCTTCAAAAGAAAGCCTGAGTAGATCACAATCTACTGAGTAATTACAGACCCATATCGCTCCTCCCTTATCCTGCAAAAGTGCTTGAACACGTAGCAAAACTCCTTTGCACATTCATCGAAGAGACTCATTTCTTGGACTCCCACCAGGCAGGCTTCAGACCGTCACACTCAACTGAATCAGTCACCTTAGGCGTAATGGATGACCCGAAGGTGGGAGCAGACAGGGGGTGCACACAGGCATTAGTACTGCTCGACCTGTCCGCTGCATTCAATACCGTAGATCACACCATATTAGCAGATACAATGGCAGTGGCAGGCCTGAGAGGCACGGGCCTGTATTGGATGATTTCATTCCTAGGGAACCGCACCCAGTCTGTTAGTCTGGCAACCTTTAACTCAGCTAGGGTCAATACCACCTGTGGTGTACCTCAGGGCTCATCCCTCTGCCCCCACCTGTTAAACATTTATATCTGCCCCCTGATTCATTCCCTCCAAACCAGGGGAGTGAAGGTATATAACTATGCAGATGATATGCAGGTGATATTCCCGATTTACCAGATGGAGGAATCTAAGGTCTTCCAAAATACCATGCTTTTTATTAACCCCTTCGCTGCGGGGCAAATTCCGCCGCCGTGCAAGGGTGGTGGGGTTTGGTGTGGCGCTCCTGTACTCAGGACGGCTCCCGTCCGTCATAAATCACGGTGGGCTTGTGCTCATGACGGCCGGGAGCCATCCGAACTCCGCCCACTGATTAATTCTCTTGCACAGGCAGGGAATTAATATGGAGTGGGCAGAGCGGCAACATTCGGACAGCTCCTGGCCATCATGTGCACACGCCTACTGTGACTTATGACAGCCGGGAGCAGTCATAAGCACTCAACGAGCTAAAGACTGGATGAGTCACAACCATCTGAAATTAAACTCTGACAAAACAGAGATAGTCATTTCTAATAACAGATTCCATCATTGGACGTCAGGACACTGGCCAGCTGCATTGGGCACTCGGCCTATCGATAAGAACTCAGTCAAAAGTCTGAGGATCAAAATCAATGCCATCTGATCCATGCATGAACAGATCAGTCTGGTCACTTCCGTGTGCGTCTATCATCTAAGGACTTTCAAGAAAATCAAAAGATTTTTTACTAGGGAGGCAAGCATGGTAATCATACCCATAGATTGCAGGTGATCCAGAATCAGGCGGCTAGGTTAGTTTTTCAGCAACATAGACACTGTCATACTAAGCCACTAATGAAGCATCTTCACTGGCTTCCTGTGACCCAGCGGCCCATGTTTAAGACAGGCTGCATGATTTTCAAAGCACTCCACGTGACGCGCCCCAAATTCATCTCCACAAAGATTTCGAGGTACCTTCCCAAACGGAATCTCAGATCAGCCTCTATGAATATTCTGACTATCCCTAGATTTAAGCCTAAGAGAATGGGTGGTTTTCGTTTCTCTGTACTCGGCCTAAAACTCTGTAATTCCATACCGATTGACATCAGACTAACGTCTGAGTACATAAGCTTCAGAAAAAAACAGAAAACTTGTCTGTTTACCCAAGCCTACTGTTAGAGTATACTTCAGGACGGGTTCTCCTATCTCCGATAGTGCCAAGAGACCTTTCGGTGAAAGAGAGCTTAATAAATCCCCCAAACATAAACATTGTAACACTAGGAACTTTGGCCGACATTGTCTGTAACCAAGCAACCTTAAAATTGGTAAAATCCATCGCTTTCTAGGTTCAGTATAAAATTTGTAAAATAAAAGGACATGCATTGTTGTTTGCAGAGATTTATCATCACATGGGCACATGATCTTCGACCAATCATTCATATTGGGGAAACTGGATAACCTTTGAAAGAACTCCAATCTAAAGCGGGTTAACACCATCCTGTCATATTCGCCGAACATAGTTTTTAGTTAGGGTTGAATACTATAGGTGGTTAACATCATTTGGTTCGCCTGCACTGTGGTCTTTAGTATTTCAGTAGAAAATCTATTAGTCTCAAGGAGCGTTGTACACATTATTTTTAGGTTGATTCTACAGACATTCGTTAAAGTGCTAGGGTCTTCAAAGTATTCCGGGTGCCCAAGGTCTTCGTAAATTTTTAAATATATTTTAGCAATGAGATGCTTATGGCCCATTGTAATTTTAAACTATCCTTTAAGATATCCCGGTTAACACCGGTTTTGGGATTAGACCATATCCTGTGCCACAGTAAAATGGGTTGTGTTTTTATAAGAACCGATAAATACGGCATCCCCAATTCAGTATGGCATATATAGGTTGATGTGCTGCTCGGGACTGCCAATAGGTATCAGAAAAAGCATTCTCGACTGACTGTAGGGGCTGAGGGTTTTCATATCTCCAAACACCAGCACCGTACATGGCTGTGGAGACGCATTTGGCTTTGTAAATTTGTAATAGCTCTACAACCATCCGTCTTTCCAGTTTTCTCGTGAAATTGGCCAGGGGAGCAGTAGCTTTCATAAATTGTAGTTTTCTTGCTTGCACAGCCTGGGACAAACTCCCCTTATGGTCAAAGAGAATGCTGAGATAAGAAAATCTTTTAGTGAATTCTATCATTATTGTCAATAAAGATATCCCCACAATATGAGCCATTATGCCCACATTTCATTATATACGTTTTGGATGTGTTCACCCCAAGACCCAGATTTTGCATGAATGTTGAAAAGCAAGAGACAGCCCTTCGTAGCCCCAATTGTGTTCATGGCATCAAAACTGCGTCCTCCGCATACAATAGTGCGGGTAATGAATGTCTATCTAACTGTGGAAGGTCCTGGCACTGATTCGCCAGCACTTGGCTTAATTCATTTGTATACAAAGTGAAAAGAAAGGGAGCAAGAACACATCCTTGCCCAACCCCCTTTCTAATTTTAAAACTGGCCGTACACTTCCCAGTGACCCCGTATTTTACCCGTCCCTTTGCATCATTGTATAGATTTAAACCCTGTTCGATCGTGCCTAAGTCCTGCCTAAAGCCAAATTGTAGTTCTGTTATGATGCCTTTATCTTCAGCCCAATCTTGTAGACTGCTCAGTATAATACGTTCCACCACCTTGACCGAAGAATCTAACAGGGATATGGGTCAATAACATGCAGGGCTATGACGATCTTTTTTTTAAAATTGGAACCAAAGTTGATTCCGACCATGTTGTTATAAAGCCGGAGGAGAAACATGCTTCTATTACTTGGGTGAACAGTGGCACCCTTGGGGGCAAGTTTGGTTTATAAAGGTCTAAGGGGACTCCATCAGAGAGAAAAGTGCATCTACGGGATGGTGAATAGATGGCAATATCTCCTGCAGATGTGAGGGAATTGCCGTTAAAATCTCATGTGCGTTGTTGTTATTATTATACATGCTCGAATAATGATCCACCCCATGATCCTCGGAAATGGCTCTCTCTATGGATGGTAGATCTCGAGGGGCTAAAAATAGAACATTCACTGCCTCCCAACAGGCGGTGTTGTCTCTAATTAATGTTGCTTAAGAACATAAAAGTATGCAGTCCCTGAAAGGTGGAGTACTAATGAATTTCTTTTCTAACAGATGTTTTTGTTTTACTTGGTTGGTCATCAATTAACAGGTACCATACTACTGGTTTTTGGTTGGTTCATCAGGGACACATTTCCAGACAACCATCCACTGTGTAGAGCGCTTTAATTTTTCACCTAGGTCCTGGCGAAGAGCCGCTAGAACTGCGGTCTATTAGCCAAGAAACATGTGAACCACTTTGTAGTGCGCTAATCCCAAAACATTAGTTTAGTAATGCGCCTCACTGTTTTTAACCAGGTAGCAAATCCTGTTGATTAAAATTGTTGTCTCTGGAACTTCCTTTTCCTGTTTTAATCTTCACTTCATGCACCTACACTCCTTACATCCTCATAATATTTACCATCACAAAATACAAACATACACCCACCTTTCAAACCACACAAAGGAACAAACTCCAATGCCAAGCTTTCTCTCTTCCACCACACCTAACACAGATACAGCAACACAAAAACTCTCTTCTATCCGCCTCTCATCCAATGGACAATTTAGAACCTTACTACATGTCTCACATACTGCACCACCACCGACTCATACACCTTCTGCCCTAAACACACACAAACAATATAAGCAATGTGCCACACCTCACAACTTCGCTTCTCCATGTCTACTGCACAACAATGTTACACCCCGAAAACAATACAGCACACCAACTCACTCTCAAACACCATCCCCACCACATACACACACAGGCCCATCAAAATGCATTCTTAGCATGCTGGATGAGGAACATGATACAGAACAGCTACACAATTGCTATCATAATACAGCTAATGCCAGCACTAAAACACACCTGCTAGAAACCCACACAATACTGATCACTCTTCTACAAAACAAAGTCTCACTATCACCAAAGGCCATTCTCTAAACTGTCTACTAATAAATGCTCGATCCCTCTCTAAAACCAAACATCACATCTACAACCTTCTCACAGATGCAAAACCAGACATACTATTCATAACTGAATCATGGTTGGGAGATGGTATGGCTCCAGTCCTGCATGAAGCCGTTCCTCTAGACTATCAAACTATCACCCAAAATCATGTAGACAAAAAAGGAGGTGGTCCAGCTGTTGTGTTCAGGCAAACATTATATATCATTAAAGTTGACGACATCTCCATAAAGAATTGTGAGGCTCTTCTAACAAGATGCAATCCTACACAGTCTTCCTCCTTTACAGACCTCCACCTAGCAAGGCAACATTCCCAGATGCACTTCTAGACCCAGTTTCAAACCTGATAATACACTCCAAACTATGCGTTCTGGATGACCTTAATATTTGGTTTGACAAACCCAATATGAGCCATCCAAAAACAATCACTGGCCTAGATGCATTGAACCTGCATCAGATTGTCCACAAACCCACACACATCGCTGGACATATCCTAGATGTAATCTTTTCCTAATATTGAACTAGTTAACTTTCAAACTATAACTCCAGTCAAATGGTCAGACCACCACTTGCTTGCTTTCCAACATAAAGCAACACTAAGCGACTCACCTAAAACTACCTTACATCCATTCACCTATCGGCCGTGGAACAAACTCAATTTGGAACACTTAGAAACACAACTAACATCCAGTACAAATCTGGAAACAATAAATTCTGTTCAAAATCAATATGAGTGGCTACAGGAAGCTTTTGACATCCTGATACCACTTAAAACCACACAACAGAACAAAAGAAAAAAAGTGCCTTGGAGAAACAGAAACAAAAGACATAAAACAACAAATTAGAATGCTGCAACGTACCTGGCTCAAAACAAACGCCAAACAAGACAAACTTCACCTACAGAAAATGAACAGATTATACAAGTCAGCTATCAAAAAAGCTAAGAAAAGGTACTATTCAGACAATTCAAAATGCTAAATGTGCAAATAAAGAATTCTATAAAATACTCAATGAATTTCGCAAACCAAATTGCCTAGAAGGAGCTCATCCTGTTACTTAAGATTTTACAGACAAACTGGAAAATCATTACACGGACAAAGCAGACACATTGGCCTCGTACTTAAAACCGAAACAAAGCACCAGCACTAACCCTTGTACAAAACAACAATCCAAGAATACTCTAACCTAGCCTCTCTGTTCCTCCCAACACATAACACACAATGAATTTATGGACCTGGTCAAAGCAAGCAGGTCTGCCGGCAGCCCTTCTGACCCATGTCTACCACAAACTTTCAAGACAATTCTTTTTAACCGCATCGCTGCGGGAGATATTTTCCTCCTGTGCTGGGCCCCTATGTAAATGGGTGTGGTCGTGACGGAACCATTCTGTCATCAGCACAGCCCAACCGTGACTGATGACGGAATGGTTCCGTCACAAGCATCGAAGGGGTTAACAACCTCTGCTGCCACTCCAGTAAGAAGAATCATCAATGATTCCTTAACTACTGGAATATTTCAAGACTAACTCAAAAAGTCACACATATGCCCTTTACTGAAGAAAACAAACTTGGACCCTCTAAACCCGGACTACTACAGACCCATTACAAATGGACCTTTCCTAGGCAAACTGATAGAAAGAGCAGCGTTTGCCCAGATGTCACAATTCATTGAAGAGAATGACATACTTTCAGACTTCCAAACAGGATTCAGTCCGGGGAGAGGCACGGAATCTGCCCTCCTTGCCACCTGGGATGACCTGAACAATACAGTGGACCGCAAGGGGGTTGCTGCACTGCTCCTCTTGGACCACTCAGCTGCCTTTGACACAGTTGACCATGACACTCTGAAACAAAGACTCTATGAAGCCGGCATAGAGGGAACTGCTCTAGACTGGATCGCCTCCTACCATCGAAACAGATCTAATGTCATCCATACCCCACTTTTCTCGTCCAAACAATACTCCACAAAAGCAGGGGCCCCTCAAGGCTCTATCATCTCGCACATGCTTTGCAACATCTACATGAAGTAATTACTGGAACTGATCAATCAATTTCACCTCACGTGCTATAACTATGCAGATGACACACAAATACTCCTTTAACCCGGAATTCCCCAAAGCCATTGGAAAATCGCAATTTTCGGTTGTCTCAGAGCCGTGGATTAGTGGATGACTTGGAGCCATCTCAAATTAAAAGCTTCCAAAACGGAAATAACCATGTGTGGCAATGGGAAAAATTATGACCCGCTTGCAGTCTGGCCTGATGAACTGGGATCACCACCTTAAGTATCAAAGGAAGAAAGAAACCTCGGAATGACCAAGGACTCCAAGCTGTCGATAAATGCCAAAGTGGACAAACTAGCAAGATCAAGCTTTGTCACTATAAAAACGCTGCGACAAATTTTCCCTCATTTGGGATTTCCTCACAAGTCCAAGCTACCATCTCCCTTGTTCTGTCCAAACTATTACGGCAATAGCCTCTGCCACTTACCACCTTTAACGACCATGAAAAGACTACAACTGATTAAGAACTTGGCTGCCAGACTACTCTTAAATATCAAACCACGAGACCACATCTCACCTGCCTTGAATGCCCTGCATTGGTTACCGGTTGCCAGAAGATCCATGTTCAAGCTACTTTGTATCACCCACAAAGTAATACATGGAATGGGACCACTCTTCATCAGAAATAAAATCACCAAACACATTCAACAAAGGAACCTCCGCTCTAAAGGGGCATCTCGCCTCAAAATCCTAAGATTAAAAAAAAAAAAAAACATGTATAGCACATCCTTCTCTGTTCAAGCAGCTAAACTATGGAACTCTTTACCCCTGTCGTAAATATTTAATTTACCATCTTAATTTCTATGCAGGTAAGTACTTAATCAATAATAACTCAATCGGAAAGAAAAAAACAGAGTCCGTGGTGTTAGAGTTCTTAGGGGTTTTATTCCTTAAAAAGGAATCGTTCCGGAACTGGATATCATGTTCCTGCAACCACCAGGGGTTCAGGAAGGGATAGAGCAATATTTTATTGACAATACATAGCTTATATACTTATATCACATCATAGGAACCAATATAGTAGGCGTAACAGCAGAGAGAAGACAAGATAACAGCATCCACGTGTTAGTAGTACGTAATCAGAAGGCGTGAACTAGGCGTGAACTAGAGGTGTGTGCTAGAAACGTCACAGGTAGGTGTCATAAGTGGGTGGCACAAAACAGAAATGTTGCAATGTCAGCAGAAATCGGAGGCTTTGGATGCGCGCGCAGCTGCATGACGTGTGATTGACGTGAAACCGGAGGGTGCAGGGGACTTGACATTTACACTAGCGGAAAGAGACAGAAGTCTGGCATGTCAGATCAACTCGTACTTCTATCATATCCGATATCTGATGTTTTAGGAACTGAGCTATCTGAGCGGAAAGGTCTCTGGGGCAGAAGCTATTCTATACTGATGAGTGTGCGTGTATAAGCGCCTAAGTGTCTACATGAGAAGCGTGGGGGCATGGGCCTTCCATGGGAGCATGGTAACAGAGCTATGAATTACTTGCACGGAGACAGTGAGGCCGGCCCTTCTGCTCTGCAGCTGGGGGGATGTTTACTTAAACTAGTAGGCAGGAATGCATTTTCGAGGAGCGGAACAGATAATTCGAAGGTTGTAGTCAGTCTTGGCAGGCAGCAGGCTGAGCTAAGCGCGGTGAGCCGCGCTGAAAGTAAGTCAGAGTTCACGGGTACAGAGACAGCCTGGGCTGAGGCTTTCAGAGTCAGAAGCCAGAGAAAGGCTCGATGGCAGGATTTCAGGGCCTACTTTGTCAGAGCTGAAAAACGTGTAAAGTACACTACAAAAAGACGTTGGCATAGCATACTTAGGAACGGACTATTCAACCCATTCAGGGTGGGTCTGAAAGAGGACATGTTAACGTTGGACGCAAATGTATTTGCGTCTTCATAGCTGGCACAGGAGGGAAGTTACATGCACTTTAAGCTGGTACATGGAGACGGTGGGGTACACGCTAGGGAACACAACTTGACCATAAAATTTATATTTCCTCATTCCCTCCTTGTTCCCTACGGACCCTTCATGATATATCGATCCTCATGAATCGATCCGTTTGTTCTTGTAACATCATTTGTTCATCTTTTTTTCTTTGACGTTGTGAGAGAAAACTGGAATGTTCAATGCATGATGTGGCGCACAGTCCACAAATCGCTGGCCCACACTGTAGGCACAGGCAACAACTGAATACTATGACTAGGCCAATACCTAGGAAGGATAGGATCTTCCATCCCCAAGCAGTTAACGTTGTCCAGAACCAACCGGACCAAGTCCAGGTGCCTGGATTCTGATGTATCAGATTGGCAATTTTATGAAGACGTGTAATAGCTTTGTATACGGATGGCGCGTTTTCTGGAATGAAAACACAGCAACTTGACCCGATGACCTTACAGGCTCCACCTCTATCTGCCAAGATGACGTCAATAACAAGACGATTCTGAAGGACAACAACCCGCATGGCGGACTGCTCTTCGGTTAAGTTACCTAGGGCGGAGGCAGTTTCATTCACTACTGCTTCAAGTGTTCTAGTTAATCTGCGTATTAGTTTACTATTTTGAACGGGGCCTAAAAAGAAAAAGAATCCTTTATTAAAATCGGTATATTGTTCCCATGCCGTTTCTGTGTAGTCGACAAGCGGGAGATCTCGTCGGAGTCTAGTCTTTACTAGATTGGTATTTCTGTGATAATCAGGAGGGGCTAGAAAAACAGGTGGCAGAAGGAATGCAATATAACAGGTACCATCCCAATCTGGAGGTAAGCGTATGTATGCGGTATGACCACAAACAAAATAAGAATGACGGGTAGCTTTAAAGGACGATTTACCTTGATCACTGAATTCGACCACAGTAGTACATTTACTATGACCTAAGTGTACTGAACCTTTCTTACTGACACATAATTCACCAGTAACTGGTAATACTGACATAGCGGGCAGAACTGGTGCAGCTTCGGATTCAACAGTAAGAATCATAAGGTTAATTGTGTAATTACCTAATCCATATACTTCATTTTCTAGATCAGTTCCTATTCTAGTGGGAAGTCCCTTCTTGTCAGGGTAACAGACGTTAAGCAGAACTAAGTTCAAGTTTCCCCAAACCCAGCTCCCTTTGAAAACAGCAATATCAGGATCTAAGGAATTAATTATTTTAAACCATGCACCACAGGAGCCATTGTGAGTGAACGGGTACGGAAAGAGGGGCAGAGCTCCCTTGTAATTCTGGTAGGGAGGGAGTCGGCCACATATCCAGCAGTTTGTAGCATTATTAGTCTGATGGGAATAATGTAACATACTAATGAATGTGTTGTTGCGCAGCGCGAGTCTGTAAGAAAGTTCATGTGGAGGTAACTCACTAAAAGAATGTTCAGCAGAAACATTGTAAGCAGATTGTTCACGCTTGAAAATAGGGTAATAGATAGGAAGCAGTATACTTGCAACAATAATCAGAAGACTTAGAAAAAACATAATTAATAATGTCACTATACAGTGACTCCGCAGTGATTTGCAATATGTACGTTTCTTGAGTTGTCTCTCTCTCTCTCTATCTCGATCTAGGGGATACATGTCAGAAACTATTTAACCGATTCACCTAGGGGAGGACTTAAACAATTAAACTGTCTGACTTGCTAGATCGGAGTTTTAGTTTATACTCCTCTTGGGGAGTTTTCTCTCGTTCGGAAACTTTAAAGTCA
This sequence comes from Lissotriton vulgaris, assembly GCF_964263255.1. Taxonomy (NCBI): domain Eukaryota; kingdom Metazoa; phylum Chordata; class Amphibia; order Caudata; family Salamandridae; genus Lissotriton; species Lissotriton vulgaris. The sequence continues at coordinate 1,642,945,493 of NC_141687.1, forward strand.
CTAGGCTCAATACAGTCTTTGGAGGGGGTGGACGAGTCTGGGTCTGGTTTCAGTTCGTTGCATTGTTTAATATGACTCGTGTGGATCCACCCCTTTCTGCCCTCCACCTTTACTGCGGTCCTCGTAGTAAGAAGGACGGTCTTCGGCGCTTTCCAGCGGGGCTCCAGCGGACTTTTCCTGTCGAAGTTCCTAATTAAGACCAGGTCCCCAGGACGGACATCATGCGGCTTTACATCAGTGTTGTCAGGGAAGGCTGCGGCAACCTGTGAACGACATGATTGGAGTGCAGACATCAAGGAGGCAAGGTAATCTGTCAACATGTTACAATCAACATCAGTAATTTTCTTAGGAATGGGCGTCCCCCACATATTCGGTGGTCTGCCAAAGACCACTTCGTACGGGGATAGTCCTGATCTCGAGTGGGCAACCATTCTCATGTAGAACAGTGCAACTGGCAGGGCGACTATCCAGTCGACCCCTTTCTCTTGACATATTTTAGCAAGGCGGGTCTTTAGTGTCTGGTTATGCCTCTCTACAAGGCCTGCGGCTTCGGGATGTCGGACACAATGGAATTTCCACTGATATCCTAGCAGCAAAGAAACTTGTTTCATTAACTCGGATGAGAATGGCTGTCCGTTATCTGAGTACACGACACGAGGCAAGCCGTACCGTGGGAAGAATTCTCGAACCAGCTGCTTGGCAGTGGTCGGAGCAGTGTAATCTGGGACTGGATATGCTTCGGTCCAACGAGAAAGTGCACAAACAATTACGAGAACATATTTGAATCCTCGACAACGGTCCATCTGGATATAATCCATCTGGAGGACTTCAAAAGGGTGATCGGGAGGATGAAATCCACCTTGCTCTACAGGGACGCTTTTACCTGGATTGAACTGACAACAGATCATGCAAGTACGCACTTTCTGTTTTGCTGCTGCTCGTAAGTGTTTATTGCTCCAGAGATTTTGTAAACTGTCTAACATCGCTTTTTCTCCTAGATGTGCTGGACTATGTGCTGTATTGATTATGACTTGAACCATAGAATCAGGGAGAAACCATGTAGATTTTCCCTTTGTCATCCAACCTTGATCTGTCTGGATCCCTCCTAGTTCAGTCCATTTCTTTATTTCATCTGGGGTAGCATGTGTCTGAATATCGATTACATCTAGTGTGGGATCCCTGACTGTCATACAATTTGTCGGTACTATTGTCTTTGTCACGTCAGTTGTCTGGGTGTGAGTCAGTGCTGTATGTTTTCCTGTCTGGTCTGCCAGGTCGTTACCCTGGGAAACAGAATCTGTAACTTTAGTATGTGCTTTACACTTCATGACGGATATGCCTGAAGGCAGATGTATCGCTTCTAACAGTGCTTGAATGAGGGGACCGTGTTGGATCTTGGCACCGTGAGAGGTCAAAAACCTCGTTCTTGCCATAACATGCCGAAGTCGTGTACAACTCCGAAGGCATAACGGGAATCAGTGTATATGTTGACATTTCTGTTCTTGGCTAGTATACAGGCTCGGGTCAGAGCAATAAGCTCTGCCGCTTGAGCGGACAGTGTGTCAATACGATGTGTTTCTTTAACTTCGGTTTCAGTGGTCACTGCATACGCGGCCACTAATTCTCCTGTACTTGTTCTCATACATGAACCATCCACATAAAGTGTCAGGTCTGGATTTGTCAGTGGAACATCTGTTAAGTCTCGTCGAGGTTTTGTTACTGCATTAATGATCTCTATACAATCATGCGGGGCTGGATCTGTCATAGTTGAAGGTAACAGTGTTGCGGGGTTCAGAATGCTGCAGCGTCTGATTTCTATGTGTGGCTGGAATAGCGTCAATTCATAACCTGTCAGTCGTGCTATAGTCAAGTGCTGAGTCTGGGTTCTGTTTAAAAGAACCTCTACAGAATGTGGGACTTGTACTGTTAACTGATGTCCTAAAACAATTGAGTCGCTCTGTCTGATTGCTAACGCTGTTGCTGCTACTGACTTCAAGCACGCAGGGAGCGCCTGGGCTACTGAATCCAATGTACTTGAAAAATAAGCGCAAGGCTTATGTGAACCTGCTTGGTCTTGAGTGAGGACAGACAATGCTGTACCATCACGTTCTGTAACAAAAAGTGTAAACGGTTTGCTGTAACATGGTGTCGCTAAAACTGGTGCTTGGCATAAGGCTTTCTTTAATTCTTCAAAAGCTTGTGTGTGTTCCTGAGTCCAAGGGAGGACAGTCGAAGTCGCTGCCTCCTGTGTTGTTAACTGAATGAGTGGTTTAGCTAGAAATGCATACTGGGGGACCCATTGTCGGCAGTACGAGGTGAGGCCTATGAAGGCCCGCACTTCCTTTTGTGTCTGGGGTTGTGGCATATTTACAATTAGCTGAATGCGATCGGGAGTGAGCTGTCTCCCCACTTTGGACAGCAAGTGACCCAAGTACACAACTTGCTGAACACAGAATTGTAGCTTCGAAGGAGACACCTTGTGTCCCTTGTCGGCCAGGAAATGTAAAACTGTCAGTGATGCTTGTTCACATTCGGGCTCACTTCGTGCGGTGATCAGCAGATCATCGACGTATTGCAGTAAAGCGGTGTTAACTGGCATTTGAATACAATCTAGTTGTCTTTTCAGTGCTTGACTATAGATGCTGGGGCTTTCTGTGAATCCTTGAGGTGCGCGGGAAAATTTGAAACTTCGTCCATTTAAACTGAATCCGAAGAGGTATTGGCTCTCTGGATCAATGGGTACACTAAAGAAAGCGTTCTTGAGATCAATTACAGTAAAGAACGTTGCTTCAGAATCAATAGCAGTCAATAGGGAAGAGATATCGGGGACCACAGGGTACTGTGGTACAATGCATTTATTCAGTTCTCGCAGATCAATCACCAGCCGATATACTGGCGGTGCATTGGGATCAGTACGTTTAAGAATTGGAATGATGGGTGAATTACAGATATTGGAGTCAGTCTCTACGACCACTCCTTGGGCAATGAGCTCTTCAATGATTTCCAGTAAAGCCACTACAGCATCAGGTTTTAACTTGTATTGTCTGATTCGTGGTAAAACAACTCCTGGCTTGAGTGTAACACGGTATGGTGTGATATGCATACAACCTACATCAGTTGGGCCTTTTGCCCACAAGTGATCTGGTACATTTTTCAATCTGACATCAAACTCTCGTAATACATAATGACCCTTGAAATCCCGCAGAAAGAGTCTAACTCCTTCCGGGGAACAGCATATTATGGCTCCTAGAGCCTTCAATGTCTTTATTCCTAACAGATTTTCTGGACATGATTTCGTCAATAACAGGTCTGTAACTCGTGATAATGGACCTACAGCCAGGGGGACGGGTTCTGATACCTCATTTACAATGGGCTGTCCTGAAAAACCAAGGGAAACATTCTGCGAGCCTGAGAGGGGCCCCTGGGACTTCGTCATGGCTTATTGTGGTGCGGCTTGCCCCTGTGTCAATTAAAAACTTTCTGTCTTTTCCCAATACTTGACTGTGTACATAAGGACCTTCTTGATCTACAGGAATTTCAATAAGAGGCAAGCCCAACTCCCTCTCTAGGCTGTTTCATGCGTATCGTTGGTAATCGGGGTAAGCAGCTTGGGCATACTGGTACATCTGTTGGGAAACTTGCTGAGTCGCGGCAATAGGCTGTGGCTGTGGTACCGCTACTGTCTGTGCTGTATGAGATGAAGCATGCATGGGCTGCGTATTCTGCATGGGCTTACGTTCTGTGAAGTCTGTTGCTGGGCCTGATCTTGTCTCGGTGGATGCGGTCTCTCTTTAGTTTTACCTGTTGATATGTTATGTTTCAGAACTGGACATTCATGTACGTAGTGACCTGGCTGCTTGCAATAGTTGCATGTCCCTTTAACGGGAGCTGCGGTGTGACCTGTCTGGGTCGTACCCTTTCTGTGGCCGTCAGTTGGAACCGACTGGGCTACTAACATTTTCATTTTCGTGTCTTTCATACGTTTCTGTTCCTGATCCTGTTCTTCTCTAATTCTGTTCTGATGGTATTGTAACATTTGTAACATCTGTGATGGCGTATTTGCTTGCCATGTACTCTCAACCTTGTATACACGGTTTTTAACTGCTAACAGGGAATTCTCGACTAACTTTGATACAAAAAGATGCGGGTATGACTCGCTACTGGGTTTAAGACCACTATTAATAATGAAACATTTCTCGAATCTTGAATAGAAGTCACTAGTATCTTCATCTGGCTTCTGTTTACATGCTGAGATTGCGTCCCAGTCTTCCTTTCTAGTTGCCAATAATCTTGGCAGAACCTGTACTATCAAACTTGGTAATGCTTTAGTTTTCTCCCCAAGGCCTACCCCTGGGACACGTTTGTTCTCTTCGTCTTCTATTTCTGCCCATACAATCTTTTTCTCTCCCACCTCCCATTCTTTTTCCTTGAGCTTCTCGTAGATGCCCGTGGGCAGCAGTACCTTTAACATTTTCATGATATCTTCATATGTGTAGTCCCCCATCAGTAACATGTCTTTAAGTTCTCTGTGAAAACCTGCAGGGTCTTTATCATGACACGGTACTAGTTTCTTCATTTCTAACAGTTCTAACTTGGTCAGAGGCGTGTGTACATACACACGTTTCAAGGTATGATCGGTACCCATAACTGGATGCACTTCTCGTAAGGGGTTCTGACTTTCAATGCCGTGCAGACGTTCCATATGATACATTTTCCTTTCTGGGGGCGGAGCGGGAACATATTCGGAGCTTACGAAAGTGTTATATCTATGTCGTTGTTCTAAAATTATTTGTATTAACTTGGTACTTAGACCTCTCCATCTATCCATGAGTAGTGCTTCTAATGTATCGTGTAAGGGACCTGGATCAGAATGTTGGTTTCTGTATAACGTGAGGAGGTGCTGAATCATGTATACACCTGCTAATTTCTGCTCGTCTGGGGAAAGGTTCAGGAATGTCTGCGCTACGGTGTCATCATTATATATATCCGGATTGTCAGCCCATAATACTGCTGACCGAGCTAGTTCTTGTTCATCCATAGAATTGAGTACGTGGTACCCTATTCGGTCTCAAAGCCTTTTATCAGTCTCTTGGAACTGATGTTCAGGAGAATTCGGATTGGTTAAGCCAGAGAGAAAAACTCTCTTGCTTTCTGGACGAATGCCTTTCCTAAGGTAAGTTCCCTTACCTACATACGCTATCGTATCTGTAGTTTTTTCGGGTTCTTCAAGTTCTTCTTCCTCCTCGGAGGAAGCCTTTTCTTTCTCTTTTTCGTGTATGTCTATCACTGCTTTTCTGATTCTCTTGTACATACTGGCTATGCAAGTCCCCTTATCATGTTTTCCTTCAGATATGTTTTGGCCCCACTTGTTGAGTGCATCTAATTCATCCTGTTCTGTTTCAGGCCTGTCTCGTTCTCTTATTAGGCAATTTATAAAAAAACGTAGTATATATGCTTGAGTGTCAACTTTCTGATGCTCCATGGCATCCTTAATACTTTCAGGGTCTTTCCCAGTCTGAACAAAGTGATATATTCTATCTAGGCGCTCTTTCATTCCTGCAAATAACAGCAGGTAATCGGTAGCATATCGTAACCGTAGTGATGCCATCATCATTCTATCGTCTTTGCCGGGTACTGGATCATATCTGCAAACTGCAAGTGGTTCTTTGAGTAGGTCGAGACGGGGTGATTTGAACGTGAAAGGACTCTGCATATCCCTAAGGTGTACTCTGTGTGTCAATGGCGGGGTCCGAAGACCCCCTATCGCACCTCCTGTGGCGGAAGCTTGGACATTATCTCTCTGTGGAGTCTGTATCTGCACTTGAATTTGTCTTTTAGTGGGGTCAGGTAGAAGCGGTTTCGGTAGATCAACTTTAGGTGCGGGAAGTGGTGGGGGTGGAGGAATGGTGGGAACCTGTTGTGGTACTGGCGGAATATGATCTTGGGGCGGGTTACCACCTCCGTCCCCGTCGGTAGGCAGGGCGCGGACAGGTAGGTTGGTGTAAGCGGGAGCTACATCCTCTAGATAGGAATTCAGAAAAATGTCTTTAGTGGTCCTGTGAGTTACTTTAGTTGGAACCAATGGTGGCGGCAGATTTTTCGGTATTTCTGAAGCGGCCTCAGGCGAACCCTCGGCCGCGAGATACATGCCATTTACGAGATTGTTTCGGGCGCGGTCTATTTGCTCTGATTTTACTCGGATCCCTTCAGTAACTAATTCATTTTCTTGGGCTTGATCTGATTCTTTAAGTCTGTCTTCTCTACGTAGTGCTTTTTCAGCACGCTTGTGTGATTCCTTACGCCAAAACTCTATGGCGTCTTTCTGAGATTGTCTGGCTTTCTTTTTCCATAGTGCTTCTTCTACCTTCATGATGCACTCGGCATCCCATGTTCCGGTAACAGGCCATCTGTGTCTCTCGTCTAGATGCTTAGTATAATCGGCCCATAAATCTAGATACAGTATGGCATCTAAGCCATGCTTATGGTACATAAAATTTCCAGGCGTGTCCCTAGGGGGGATAGGAATTTCTTCCTCTAGTATCCCTTTCCTAGTTCCTATCTGCTTTAACTTGTTGAAAAACGGCATCTTGTTTACTTAGTACTGAATGCTCAATCCTTGCTACTTAATACTGAATACAGCTAGTTATACAAGAACACAATAATGCACATTAAAAACAGTCACACTCATACCACGACATTAATCACATGAAAAGACATTTGAGACATATGACTGCCCCCTATACCGGATGTACTGCTAAACAGCGCAGATACACTGCTAAGAACAGTGCAAGAACTTGAAATAACTGATGTACTGCTAAACAGTACAGATACACTGTCTAAAACAGTGCAGACCGGACTTGTGTACCCAAACCCGTCTAGATACGTCCCAGCAATGGTACTCACCGGGAAGCATGGAAAACAGAAGGCCTCGGAAAACTCGACTGGACTGGACCGGACTCGACTCGACTCGACACGTGGATACTTCGGAAAACTGGTGGGCCTCTTGACACCTCGGACCTTGCTTCTTTCGGCTAGGCTCTGGTCGGGATCCTCCGCACTCCTCACCGCCTCGTCTGGGTGCTGATTGCAGTCTTCGTCACCTCCGTGGGCCAGAGGGAGATACAGGAAATCCTGCCGGTACGCGTAGGTTCCGTCTAACTGATGGCAGGGGACAGAGTTTGCAACGCACCAACCGGCGCGTGGGGTGGGGGAGGGGTCCCTGTTCGGGCGCCAAAATGTCGTAAATATTTAATTTACCATCTTAATTTCTATGCAGGTAAGTACTTAATCAATAATAACTCAATCGGAAAGAAAAAAACAGAGTCCGTGGTGTTAGAGTTCTTAGGGGTTTTATTCCTTAAAAAGGAATCGTTCCGGAACTGGATATCATGTTCCTGCAACCACCAGGGGTTCAGGAAGGGATAGAGCAATATTTTATTGACAATACATAGCTTATATACTTATATCACATCATAGGAACCAATATAGTAGGCGTAACAGCAGAGAGAAGACAAGATAACAGCATCCACGTGTTAGTAGTACGTAATCAGAAGGCGTGAACTAGGCGTGAACTAGAGGTGTGTGCTAGAAACGTCACAGGTAGGTGTCATAAGTGGGTGGCACAAAACAGAAATGTTGCAATGTCAGCAGAAATCGGAGGCTTTGGATGCGCGCGCAGCTGCATGACGTGTGATTGACGTGAAACCGGAGGGTGCAGGGGACTTGACATTTACACTAGCGGAAAGAGACAGAAGTCTGGCATGTCAGATCAACTCGTACTTCTATCATATCTGATATCTGATGTTTTAGGAACTGAGCTATCTGAGCGGAAAGGTCTCTGGGGCAGAAGCTATTCTATACTGACTGAGTGTGCGTGTATAAGCGCCTAAGTGTCTACATGAGAAGCGTGGGGGCATGGGCCTTCCATGGGAGCATGGTAACAGAGCTATGAATTACTTGCACGGAGACAGTGAGGCCGGCCCTTCTGCTCTGCAGCTGGGGGGATGTTTACTTAAACTAGTAGGCAGGAATGCATTTTCGAGGAGCGGAACAGATAATTCGAAGGTTGTAGTCAGTCTTGGCAGGCAGCAGGCTGAGCTAAGCGCGGTGAGCCGCGCTGAAAGTAAGTCAGAGTTCACGGGTACAGAGACAGCCTGGGCTGAGGCTTTCAGAGTCAGAAGCCAGAGAAAGGCTCGATGGCAGGATTTCAGGGCCTACTTTGTCAGAGCTGAAAAACGTGTAAAGTACACTACAAAAAGACGTTGGCATAGCATACTTAGGAACGGACTATTCAACCCATTCAGGGTGGGTCTGAAAGAGGACATGTTAACGTTGGACGCAAATGTATTTGCGTCTTCATAGCTGGCACAGGAGGGAAGTTACATGCACTTTAAGCTGGTACATGGAGACGGTGGGGTACACGCTAGGGAACACAACTTGACCATAAAATTTATATTTCCTCACCCCCAACATAAGATCCACCGACAACCACCTTATCTTCAGAAAACGACTCAAGAATTGGCTCTGCTAAACATAAGCACCATACGCAAACAGAAATTTACAGCATATCCCTATGTATATAAGCATTTATTTTCACTATTATATGTTCCTATCTTTGAGTATTGCTTTGTATAAACATGTAGAATAATTAGGTTGTTAAAAAAACCAACAAAAAAATTAATAAAAAATAAATACCAATCTTATTTAGTCTACATATACTTGCTTCCATTGTGCATTTATGTACCTCCATGTACTTCGATCTGTGTGTCTGTTACTTTTCTCCTGAAAAAGCATATCCAATGCACTATCCTATTTCTCATCCTGTACCTCTATCAATATCTTTAATCTACATATACATACCTCCTTTATGTATCTATATACTTACAATGTACTTATGGATTTATATATTAATCACTTTCTTCTAATTTAGCATTTCCAATGCACTACCTTATTTCTCAGCCTATACTTCTCTCAATATCTTTTAGCCCAACTCTGACTCATCTTAAAATTCTTTCTACTACTCTTTTCAATGCACTAACCTATCTCTCACCCTATACATCTATCAATATATCCTCTACATCCACCCTCTCATTAATCTCAAACCCCATACCACTACTATGATCCCCAAAATAACCCTTTCTAGACTCTCCCCTACTCTACCCCTCCTTGCATCATCTGACACCTCTTTTACTATACCGATCTCCCAAAACAAACCTTTCTAAACTCTTCCCCTCTAAAAACCCTTTTTTACTCATCTAAAATCCTCCTCCTACTGCTATGACCTAAAAAATAAAATATATATATAAAAAAGTCCTTTAATCTTCTATCCCTCCACTAGCCTTTTCAATCAAAATAACAGACTAACATGTTCACTTCTCAGATTCCATATTCCACTATACTAATTCACCACTAATCCTTTATGGGTTCCAGTGTAGCGTCCTACTCGCCAATAAAGGGTTACAACACCCCATCAGGGTATATATAAATGCAAACCTTTTTCCCTTTTCTACCCCTCCCCAACCCTTCTCAATCCAAATAACTGACAAACATAGCCACCACTCAAATTAATTTCATGTTTCACCCTACTAATTCAACACTAATCCTTATGGGTTCCAGAGAAGCCTGCTACTCGACAAAAAAGCGCTTCAAAACCCCATCAGGGGTAGCAAAGGCTATATAAATACAAACCTCTTTCCCTCTTCTATCCTGCCACCTACCCTTCTCTATCCAAATAACGGAATAACATATCCACCGCTCAAATTACTTCATATTTCACTAAACTAATTTTCAACACTAATCCTTTATGGGTTCCGGAGTAGCGTGCTACTCGCCAGAAAAGCGCTTCCACACCCATCAGGGGTAACAGGTGCCAAATTAATTCAAACTTTTCTTTCCTTTTTATCCCTCCGCTATCATTCTCACTCCAAATAACTGATTAATATCCACCACTCAAATTACTTTCATACTTCACCATACTAATTCACCACTAATCCTTTAATCCTTTATGGGTTTCCGGAGTAGCGTGCGTCAACACCCCATTAGGGGTAACATCGTTATATAAATGCAAACCTTTTTTCCTCTTCTATCCTTCTGCTATCCTCTTGAATCCAAATAGCTGACTAACCTATCCTCCACTTAAAATGTTGTTGCATGTTTCACTACACTAATTCAAAAGTAATCCTCCATGGGTCTCGGAGTAGCGTGTTACTCGACAAACAAGTGCTTTGATGCCTCGTATGGGGTAGTAAGCGCTATACAAATGCAATTATAATACAATACACATATAGGTTCCCCCACCCTCATGGTACCATACTACAATTTGGATTAAAAGATAACCACTGAAGAGCCCCTCATAGGAAGCCCGTCAGTTATTGTAGCGCCGACCTGACACAGGAGCATGCCCTATGATGAAGCATAACACCCAACCGGGTGTGTGAGGGCCCTAATTCCCACAGAAGGAATTCCCCATTCCCCTGTATCCTATGAACACTGATGACCATTCTGATCTTCTGTCTCCTTGTTTCCACCTTTTAGGAACTGCATACCTTCTTGTTCGCATTATTATCAGGGCATGTATGCTGGACCTTCAAAACCCCTTAGTCCCTCCTTTCTCAAGTTTTTGTGCAGAGCTTCCCATAGTTCTTCACTTAGCGTGCTTTTGCGTTTTTTGAGGGTGTGTTTATATTCTCCTCTAGCCACTTTAATTTCTTGCAGATTTCTAATGGGCTTATGTAAAGCGTGTTTCAAGTTATTAAGAGCTTTAGTGCATTTAGTGACGAACCAGCCCTATTTAACTCTGTTTTTTTTGTTCTCCCAGATAAAGCATTCTTACCTTCTCCTGTGATCCATACGAAAGATGTTAAAATTTCAACATGAGCGGTAGTCTCATCGAGACACGCTAAAAAGACAGATTTACAAATTCGTTAATAATGACTTGGTGAATACAACAGAGTCCACCATGGGCCACCGAAGAGTATAGCCATTAGTCTTATTCAAGGCTATGTTTTGAACTATATGGGCTGATTTACCCTTAGTGTTTAGTATGTCACAGGGAAGTGAAGAGTATATACTTAATGGATAGTGATTGCTAATCAGGTTTTTGTAAGTGGTAGAGGTTTTAAGCCTGCTGGAATGCCTATTAGACAGGAGAATTCAGTCGATGGTTGAAGACAACCCTCTGCCGTTAACAGTGGTTCAGGCTGCAGCAGTGGCAGGTGCTGGGTAGCCCACAAAGTCAGTCACACGCACACACTCACAGACCCATACAGCCACTCATGCACCCACTCGGAGGCAGAAAAACACTCCAACGCGCACTTACACACTCATACAGCCCCTCAGAGACCTAGAGAACCACCGACACACCCACTCACAGACCTACAGAAGCAATCACACTCGCACACACCCACTCACAAACCCACACAGCCAATCATGCATGCACTTATACACCCACCACATCCACTTACATACCTATACAACCACTCACACACCCAGGTTACAGGGACATTATAGTTAGCAAATAGCATTATAAAACAGAGAAATTCACAGGAAAAAAACCAAAGGTTACAGGGACGTTCTAGTTAGGTTCTGATTTTACGCACACAAAACCATCAAAATACAGCAGTTCTAGTTAGCTCAAGTCCCTCCTGCCCTAAGGTAATTATAACTGGCGTCCATGCCATGCACTGCTATTTACCCCACGAATTACATTACTTATGACATTATTGATAATATCACTGCAACATTTGCAGTGAAACAATTGATGAGGAAATTGCATGGTGGAGGTGCGAGTTTAAGTTACCTTAGGGCACAAGTTCTAGTTACTTGAGATAATTAGAATTGCTGAATTTCCATGGTTTTGGGTGTGTAAAATCTGAACCCAACTATAACGTTCCTTTAATCTTTGTTTTTCTTAGTAAATTTCTAGTTTTTTAATGACATTTCCTAACTATAACGTCCCTGTAACCTTTGTTTTTCCAGGGGATTTTTTAAAAAAAAAAATATATATATATATATATATATATATATATATATATATATATATATATATATATATATATATATATATATATATATATATATATATATATATATATATATATATATATATATATATATATATATATATATATATATATATATATATATATATATATATATATATATATATATATATATATATATATTAATTCAATTAGCCCAGCAGCCGCCGAGCTCCGCTCCACCCAAGCCTCAAACGAAGGCGGTTCGCGTGCAGGTTGCGAGCCTCTATATCAATTCAAATCCCGACCTTTAGTTTTCAGTCAAGGAACACACGAACACTTCTTGCTGGAGAAATAGCCTTTAATGCAGTGTAAAGGCAACCAAAACTCTACGCGGTGAGCTCCCGAAACGCGTAGAGTTTTGGTTCCCTTTACAAATCCATTCTCATCATTCTATCCCTAATTCCACTTTTCAAGCCAATCCTCATCATTCTACCCCTACTCCATACACTACTAAACACGCATGAAATCAAGAGCACAAACTTTACAAAATCAATGCACAAGAAAAGACAAACTTTTTTTTTCACTAACCTACTACTAATCTTGAGGTCCGGAGTAGAGTGCTACTCACTGATAAAGCATCTGGATGCCTTGTCAGGGGTCGTAAGCTCTATACATTTATAATACCGTACTTCAGATAGATATATTAGGCATCCCGTAATTGAAGCCACATATGCTTGAGAATCTCTCCTCTCTAATCAAAGTAATTCACTGGTTAAGGACGGTAGGCAATGCTATTCAGTAATCAGGTCTGATCCAGTCAGTGAAAGAAAGATTTTAAACAGTGGTGAAACCGATGATCATTTGAGTTAAACATTACAAACGCGCACTTACACACTCATACAGCCCCTCAGAGACCTAGAGAACCACCGACACACCCACTCACAGACCTACAGAGCAATCACACTCGTACACACCCACTCACAAACCCACACAGCCAATCATGCATGCACTTATACACCCACCACATCCACTTACATACCTATACAACCACTCACACACCCAGGTTACAGGGACATTATAGTTAGCAAATAGCATTATAAAACAGAGAAATTCACAGGAAAAAAACCAAAGGTTACAGGGACGTTCTAGTTAGGTTCTGATTTTACGCACACAAAACCATCAAAATACAGCAGTTCTAGTTATCTCAAGTCCCTCCTGCCCTAAGGTAATTATAACTGGCGTCCATGCCATGCACTGCTATTTACCCCACGAATTACATTACTTATGACATTATTGATAATATCACTGCAACATTTGCAGTGAAACAATTGATGAGGAAATTGCATGGTGGAGGTGTGAGTTTAAGTTACCTTAGGGCACAAGTTCTAGTTACTTGAGATAATTAGAATTGCTGAATTTCCATGGTTTTGGGTGTGTAAAATCTGAACCCAACTATAACGTTCCTTTAATCTTTGTTTTTCTTAGTAAATTTCTAGTTTTTTAATGACATTTCCTAACTATAACGTCCCTGTAACCTTTGTTTTTCCAGGGGAAAAAAAATTAAATATATATATATATATATATATATATATATATATATATATATATATATATATATATATATATATATATATATATATATATATATATATATATCAATTCAATTAGCCCAGCAGACGCCGAGCTCCGCTCCACTCAAGCCTCAAACGAAGGCGGTTCGCGTGCAGGTTGCGAGCCTCTATATCAATTCAAATCCCGACCTTTAGTTTTCAGTCAAGGAACACACGAACACTTCTTGCTGGAGAAATAGCCTTTAATGCAGTGTAAAGGCAACCAAAACTCTACGCGGTGAGCTCCCGAAACGCGTAGAGTTTTGGTTCCCATTACAAATCCATTCTCATCATTCTAGCCCTAATTCCACTTTTCAAGCCCATCCTCATCATTCTACCCCTACTCCATACACTACTAAACACGCATGAAATCAAGAGCACAAACTTTACAAAATCAATGCACAAGAAAAGACAAACTTTTTTTTTCACTAACCTACTACTAATCTTGAGGTCCGGAGTAGAGTGCTACTCACTGATAAAGCATCTGGATGCCTTGTCAGGGGTCGTAAGCTCTATACATTTATAATACCGTACTTCAGATAGATATATTAGGCATCCCGTAATTGAAGCCACATATGCTTGAGAATCTCTCCTCTCTAATCAAAGTAATTCACTGGTTAAGGACGGTAGGCAATGCTATTCAGTAATCAGGTCTGATCCAGTCAGTGAAAGAAAGATTTTAAACAGTGGTGAAACCGATGATCATTTGAGTTAAACATTACAAATTCTAAATTAAGAAATGTGTTACTAACACCAAATTACCATTCTCTGCCCCAGGTTATTCCAAAATACAATTCAAACCGAAAACACCTTCGAAACAAGGAGAAACTCAGATTTAAAAAAGTCCCAACTCAGCTAGAGCAAACCTATCTATAGATAAAATTGCGCTCCAAAACCAACTGAAAAAAGTTCCAACTGATCAAGGAACAAATAACTAACTGATTGACCTTGAAAGGGATGAGGCTTGCCACCGGCCCATCTCACATGGTACTTGAAGCTTTTAGGTAAAGTCATTTTAAATTGGTAGCCTTGAAAAATATAGGAATGAACAACAAACCAAAGGACCTGACCTGAGCTGGGTGAAAGTTCATTGAAGAGTTTGACATGTATGTATTATTTCAGGAAACATGGCAGGTTGACCCTATATTTATAGAATGTTATGCAAACTACAACAATCAGATAATTCCTTCTATAATTACATGCTGCATTAGAAAACCTTAAGCTCACGATTTTATACTGTTTTTATTGCTGGAGAACTGAATCGCATATCCCTTTACTAACCATGCGACAAAGGAGATCCTGTGGAATTTACAGATGATGATGTCTTGGGTGCAATTAACTGTCTGAAATATGTTTGCTTTGTTTTCAATGCAACAACTGCTTGAGCCCCAATCCCATAAACTTGGCAGGGTGTTGAAATAGTTCCAATACCCAAAAATTTAAAAATTTCAGATCCGTACTACTGTAGGCCAATTAGCCTTATTGACAGTTCATAGAAGGTTTCTGCCAAATACATTTTAAAAAGGCTTAATGATTGTTTAAAGGTTAAAGCTAATCTATACTACTTCCAAGTGTGTTGTCAGGATAATGTAAGCACAATAGATCAAATATTCAGATTCTTATTGGTTGTATGGAAGGTTGTATTTTTAGGTAAAGTACCCTCATTTGTGGCATTTGTTGACATAGCATATGCCTTTGATATTTCACCAAGATCAAGGCCTTGGAAAGCATTGGAAGAGAAAGGTGTCCCAACAGATCTTTTGATACTGATTACCTGTTTATACACTAATAACTTTGCAACAGTGCAATATAGCCACACTGGCAAGACTACATCACAATTCACATTTAAATTGGGCATCCAACAGGGTTGTGTTTTAGCCCTGCAATATTTATTATCTTTTCTTAATAGCATAGTTGAACTTCTCACCGACTGTGTCAACAAAAATTCATAAAACACATACATAAATTATGAAATAGTTTATTCGATTCACAAATTTTAAAAAATTCAACATTTTAATGGAAAGGTTGGATCTATTCTAAATTCAATTGCGGCCACCCATCATCCACACCATATTCTGTTTGATGCACTTGCACTGCTCCTACAAATCAATCGGAGGCTGAACCTGGCCTAGCTCTTCCTCCAGGTTACAGTATTCTGTCCTTAAACAGAGTGTCTAGAGGGGGCAGTATTGCGGTCATTTTTAAATCCTGCTACTCCTGCTTATTTGTTAAGGAGTCGATGGAGGGATGCGAATGCGCTAGTTTTAGAATCACTTTCAGCGCCCATTCGACTATGTCAGGGCAGTTGGTCTACCGCCCTCCTGGGCCTGCTAAGGAGTTCAAATCTGCCCTCTTGGATGCCTACGGCAGGCTAGCAATGTGCGCATCCAACTTCAGCATTTTAGGTGATCTTAACCTGCATTTCGATCTTCATCATGACACTGAAATCGGCAGTTTGCTTGCAGATCTGATGGCCTGCCAATTAAGTCAATTGGTCTCTGGCCCCACCCATACGGCCGGCAACTTGCTGGACCCCGTTTTTTCTAATATTCCTTCCGCTTCTGTTAGAATACCCAAGCTAGTAGGTTGGTTTGACCACTTTCTGGTCTCTATGTCCTTCCTTGTGTTCGAGCCCCCGTACAGGGCCGTTCAACGGCCCTTCTTTACACGCCCTTGGAGCAAATTGAAGCTAGAGTATTTCCACGCTCTTCTTGCTGCAAACCCTCCTAAACTACACAGTGATTCTGATATGTCCTATAGATCACTTTGTAATTGGATTGTTCATGAGCTGGATTCTTTCATCCCAGCCAAATGGACATAAGGTCGTAAGTCGGATTCAAGCCCATGGTTTAATGATTCTTTGGCAACATTACGTAAATCCTGTAAGAAACTGGAGCGTGCCTGGAGAAGGGACTATAACCCCGCGGCTCAAAGTTGCTATGTGGCCGCTATTAAGAGCTACCATAGGACCATTTACACCATCTGGGCGGCTTACTTTGCTAACTAAATCACGCTAAGCCGTAACCCGGCCAAGTGTATTTTTAAAATACTCAAGGACCTCAGAGTTAGGAAAAACTCTTCTGCTTCCGTGATTATGTCTGAACAACATTGTGAGGACTTGGCGACCTTCTTTGTTAATAAAGTAGAAACCATCTATAGGTCTTTTCCTTTGGTGCCTCCACCTTCTAGTGCTACCCCCGGCTCGCCTCCTTATCATTCTTTGAAGGTTATTCCCATCATCATGCAGGAAGAGTTTGTACTACTGAGTGGGAAAGTTAGATCCTCTAAAACCAGCCCAGTTTAGGGACTCTCTATCTGTGTTCCTGGCTCCCTTGTGCCAGGTTGTTAATACATCTCTCTCCACAGCTGTGGTCTCTGAGCTATGGAAGCTGGTGATGGTGACTCCTATACTTAAAAAACCTTCATTGGACCGGACTAAAGTGGAACATTTCCACCCGATATCCCTTCTGCCATGGGTAGCTAAGATTGCTGAGGCTCATGTGAACAACATCTGAACAGGGTTTTTGAATATTAATGGCACTTTGGATCCCTCCCAGAATGGCTTCCGCCCAGGTCACAGTACGGAGACTGCTCTCTTGGCTGTGACAGAGCATCTGCGGACCATTCTCCACTCAGGACACACGGCAGCACTGATTTTGCTCGATCTCAGTGCCGCATTTTACACAGTCTCCCACAGGATTCTTTTACATCGTCTGGAGGAGGCGGGTGTCGCAGGCCTAGCACTGGAATGGTTTAGATCTTTCCTGTCAGGGAGATTATTCTGCGTGTCTGCCCCCCGTTTCTCTCTCTTGTTCATTCCATCGGTCAGGGTGGACCTCAGGACTCTGCCCTGAGTCCTGTACTTTTTAATCAGTACGTCCAACCCCTTACTACGGTGTTTAGGAACAAGGGCCTCACCATGGTCTCCTACGCTGATGATACGCAGTTGGTGGTGGCCCTCTCCGATGGCTCCACGCAGGATGCTTCCAAGTTTAGGAGCGGCCTGGCTGCTGTCGCAGTTTGGATGACCACCAACTGCCTGCAGCTGAACGCTAATAAACCGGAGGTGTTGCTGGTAGGGAAGGACAGGAAATTGTGGAGTGAGCAATGGTGGCCCACCACTCTTGGTAGTGCTCCCACCCCTAAGATGGTGGCCAAGAACCTGGGGGTATGGATAGATTCTACCCTCAGTTTCTAGGATCACAATAAGAAAGTGGCAGGCACTTGCTTCGGCCTTCTTCTGGGACTTAGGCCCCTGCTGGGGTTCATGATCCTCCTACCCGTCAGCTGATTGTCCAATCGGCCATTCTATCTAGATAGGACTATGTAAGCTCACTCCTCCTAGGGGCTAATCAAGCTGAGATTATACATTTGCAGCGTGTCCAAATTGCTGCTGCCAGAGTCCTCTTGGGGCTTCCCCGTAGCTGCTCCGCTGCCAGTGCTAGCCCCGGTTACACTGGTTGCCCATGGCCAGGTGGATCGAATTTAAGGCCCTTTGTCCTTTAAAATTTTGAAGCTTGCATCCCCTAGGCTCCTAGTCAATCTGCTGGTCCCTTATGTTACGAGCCGCCATATGCGTTCTCTGGGACAGCATTTGGTTGTGATCCCCCGAGTTAACTGTCTCCGGGCTGGGGGCCGGTCCTTCTGCTGTCTAGCAGTCAAGCTATGGAACTCCTTGCCCTTCCAGATCCGTAGCTTGATCCGCTTGCTGGACTTCAGAAAAGCCATTAAAACTTTCCTCTTCCTCTCTGCTTAGCCCTTTTCTCTTTCCTAATTTCATTACTTTTTGCGCCGACCTGTCTGGTTTCTTAGCCTCCATGTGTGTCTGCTGTGAGCGCCGGGATGCCTCTTCGTTGAGGCAGATGCCCGCTATATAAGCCTAGTTAACATAACATAGTTAACATACCAACTGAATTTTAGTCCTCCAATTTCAAATTCCTTCACATTTACAGAACCTTTAAAATTATTCAATTGTCCATTTTCCTCTTTATTTACATACAATTACTCTACTAATATTATATAATTCTTTAATCAGTCGCAGACCTGAACCAGAGGTTAAGAGCTAATGCCTTAGACTAGTGTTGCATAATTTGTTCTAATGAAGCCTTTTATCACCATCAGTAAGCCATAAGGGAAATTGCTTCCTTAAAGGCAGAAACTTGGTTGCTATGTGTCCAAACATCCTAGTAAACTAGGGTTATCACAGTACTGGGCTGACCCCAAATCCATTAAATCAACTACAGCGAAGGTCCTTTAAAGGTATTGGGCTGTGCTCAATCAGAAAAGGTTGTAAAATTAAGAAATGTTAGAGTACAAAAATTAAAATGTGAGACTTTTTTTGAGAAAGAAATGTATTCATTGTAGGACAAAATTCTTTTTATGAAATTTAGCTATGCTATTTTGAAAACTGGCACACTTCACTGCAAATTGGACAAACAACATGGATTGGTTATCATACAGTTGTGCACTTTTTATATTTTGTGCTTTATATTACAATGACAGAATGAAGTGGATGATTACTGTTTTCAGAAATCTATGGGGTACCAAACCAATAGAATTTATATTATTATGAACTTCCATGCAACCGGTACTATTTTTGTTGTTTCAAACTTTTTACTCCAAGCTTGAAGGAAAATAATAAGCTATATGGATTTTGTACAATCATGTATATAGTACGTTTAAACGTTATGTAACATTTCTACTCACTTTTTATTTGAAAATATTCTTTTAAATACAAAAAGGTTTTCAAATGTTTTTTTTAAGATGTGTGTTCATCATGCAGATGTGATGCAGTTTTATGGGTAATGAACACCTGCAATAAACATGGCGTTTGGCTGATTGATAATGCATGCCATACCATTACACTTTTGACCCTGTGCAACATTGTACCAACACTGGAGCATCAATGTCTTCCATTGACTACAAAGTGCGTCAAAGACCAACACTGGCCCCATTTAAAGTATATGGACCGGGGGAGTGGCCAAGATGGCGGCGTGAGCAGACGTCCTGCTCCGAAGCTCCCGCCGACGGCTAAATATAGCAAAGGCTTACCGGCCGTATCTGCTGCGGTCGGCTTTGCCTGCCGGTGGGCCGGCTTCCCGAGTACCTGGGGAGTGATTTTGGCTCAGCGGACGCTGCTCCGGGGGCTCCTGACGCCCGGTGCGGATTAGCGAACTGGTGAGGGGGCCGAAGCTGGCGGAGAAGCGCTGCCGCTCGGGCTGCGTGCCGGAGAGCCGAGGGTGCTGATCTGCGCCCTGAAGGTTGAGAGCGACGAGGAGCGGGAGTGAACTGAACAGGCGCACTAGCGGAGGTGGGGAGCAGCGGCCTCTTGCTTCATCAGCGGAGGAGGCCTGTGGGGCTTGCAGAGAGGTATGTGACACTGTGGACAAGTGGGACAGACCCCCCCCACTCTCAGCGGGGCAGCGGAGGAATTGTACAGCTGAGTGGGGAGAGCAAGAGTCACTGCACTGCGGGAGTCGCGTACCACACGCCCCGACTGCCTGTAAGAGACCGGGGCTGGCGCAAGACGTTGAGTGCACCCCCCGGCTTGTGCCTGAGTTTTGGCGATTGTGGATCCACCTTGGGGCTGTTAACGTGGACTTACTCATCCTTGACTGGGCCGGAGTTGGTGGCGCGAAGGCGGAAGTGAGAGGTTTGGCTCGGACGCCGGGAGACGAGACAGACAGCACGGAGGGGAGGCTGACGCTTGCAGCAGCGATCCGGACTGGTTTGGTGGGGTGGAGAGACACCCTCACGTCAGAAGAGGAACGACTCGAGACCTGGGGCCAGCACTGGGGAGCTCGGTGGTGCTGACTATTGGAGGAGTGTTGGCTGCTGAGGGTGAGTTTGCCGCCTAGAGTCCAAGGTGAGGCCGCTTCCGGTTGCTTTGCGGGCCACAGAGGGAGACCCACGGGACTGGCGACTGACTGGAGTTTGCGAGTGGCTTGCCTGGTCTGGAGAGGGGCGCTTGGTTGTGGTGGGCCGGGTGAGCGTCTTCCAAAGAGCATACGGGCAGGTATGTCCACGACAAGGGTACGTAAGGAGAACACTGTTAAAGATTTATTTGCCATGGCCCAGGCGAGTCAACAACCTAAAGACATGGCGGCGAGTGCGACCCGCTCTACTGGGGATCAGATGGATGGCTCGGAGCCTATCACCAAAGCCTTTCTTGAATCGCTTTTCGCCACCCTAAGAGAAGACATACACACTTTGCAGAATGAATTCGCCGAAATCAAAGGAGGTGCGCAGAGATGTGGACGGTATAGGGGAACTGGTGGCAGAGCTGGAGACCAAGAGTGATGGGCGGGATACCGAAGTGAGGTGCTGCGCCAGGAAATAGTGCGGATTCATGACCAGCAGGTTGATTTGAAAACACATCTGGAAGATTTGGAGTATCGTTCCTGACGCCATAACGTCCGTATTCGAGGTGTCACGCTGACTGAAGATACCATGGACTTGTTCAGATTTACGAGCGAGCTCTTTAATCACATACTGGGGCGCCCCTTGGAGTCCGAGCTCTGGCTGGATAGGGTTCATTGTGTGGGTCCTCAACACTCGTCAGCGTCCCCCTCCCCCCCCTGACATTTTGGTTTGTGTGCAAGATTACCGCACAAAAGAAGAAATCCTTCAGAAGGCCCAACAACAACACCCTCTGTCATTCAAGGGCCAATCTCCAGTCTTATACCAGGATCTGTCCGCACTTACACTGCAGTAACGCAGAACCTTTAAGCCAGTCACAACCTACTTAGAGCAGCATAACATTTCCTATAGCTGGGGCCACCCCTTCAGACTGATGTTTAAAAGGGACAAAAAAAACTCCACCAGCTTCGGTCTCTGAAGCAAGCATGCCGCTTGCTGGGCTTGGACCCCCCCGGCCGAGGAAGACGAGCGTGGGGAGCCCACTGTGGAGTCAGAGGACAACAGGCCTAGGTGGCGTCAACAGGGCAGACGGTGCCGTGTACGAAAGCCTCCTGTGGCTGAGATCAAAGATGGCCAGCGTGCCGCGGTTGAGGCTGTTTCATCTGGTCTAGACCCGCCTCACCCCAGCTGTCCTTGCCTATGGCTGTCTTACTGATTTTGGTTTGGCCTCTGCCGTCGGCGGGAGGGAGTGTTCTAATGTACTGCCTAGTCTACCCCGTTGCTGTATCTTTCCAATCACCTACGGATAATGGACAATGTGTATTGTTGGAAATGTGTTTTTTTTCCATGGGGTTCCTCTGGGAGCGTGGGGTGGGGATGTTCCAGGTCCATGGGTACCCATGGGTGGGTCCAAGCGATGGGTTCGTAATGGCTTGCTGGAGGCTCAGTTGGTTGCAGTCCGCGCAGGGCTGCCAGCCCTACCTTCCTGGGCACGATGAGAGTGCTGCTAGCATTTTCTTTTTGGGTGCGCTGAATTTGGTGTGAGTCATGCCTAATACTGAACTCCGAATCCTGACATTGAATGTCAGAGGACTTAACAATCCAGTGAAGCGGAAGGCAGTCCTCTCTTTCTTGGAGCACTCGAAGGCTGATATTTGCCTCCTGCAGGAGACGCATCTCCTGCAGAAGGAATGTCACAGGCTTAAGTCCCGGTGTTTTCCACTCCAGTTTTTCTCCTCAGCTTCCACCAAAACGGCAGGGGTGGCGATTCTGGTGGCCCAACGGTTCAGGGACAAGGTCCTGCAGAAAGGGTAGGTTGTTGCCCTATAGATTCTCCCTGGGTGTGTAAGTCTTTACAGTATGCTCTGTCTATGACCCTAATGAGGGCCAGGAGAAGTTCTTTCATTTAGCGCTTAACGACCGCTGCTGCCTCCCCCGACCGGCATGTTCTGCTGGGTGGGGATTTTAACCTAGTGTTCGATAACCTTCTAGACAGGTCAGGTCAGTGTTCCTCTCAGACGTGTGCTCTATCTGACGGGGGTTGGCCAGGCTGGGGGAGATGGGTTTGGTGGACCTCTGGCGTAGCTTTCACAGGGGGGACAGAGAATACACATACTACTCTAATGCCCACAAGACATATGCTAGTTTAGATTATTTTCTGTCCTCCACATCACTCCAGGCACTTACGACGGAAGTAGAAATAGGTGCTGCGGCACTCTCCGATCACGCGCTATTGTCTGTGGTGTTTTTCTTTCCGCCAGTAACGCGAGTAATGCGGTGCTGGAGACTAGACACGCTTTTACACCGTAAGGAGGAAGTGGAGAAGGTCAAGGGGGTCATAGCGGATTACCTAAGGCCCAGGTGGCCCCTCTACTGACCGCTCTCTTTAATTCCTTCGCGGAGCCGGGAGCTATCCCGCGATATCTCCTGGAAGGACCACTCGCAATGTGAGGCGTACCATCCCATATCCCTTCTTTATGTCGACCTCAAGATATATAAGGGCATCCTGGCGGCCGGGCTTGCACCACTCATGCCAGGGTTGATTGACCCAGACCAGGCTGGGTTCATCCCGGAACGATAAACAGCGGACAACACTAAGAGAGCCCTGCACTTGATAGAGAAAGCTATGCAGGTGCCGGGTGAGTTCATGATCCTCACGATCGATGCTGAAACAGGTCCTGATAAGAGCGGGAATGGGAGAAAGGTTCCGCACATTGGTTCTGAACTGTTATAAGTTCCCCACGGCGATGGTTCTGGTAAACGGTTGAACCTCACCCCGCTTCCGCATCGAGCGGGGAAAGAGACAGGGGTGCCCCTTGTCACCCCTGCTCTTCGCGCTTTACATGGAGCCACTGGCGCAGGCTATGAGACTTAATCTTTAAGTGCGGGGATTAAGTTTGGGTCGTATGTTCATACAATAAGCCTCTACGCGGCCAATGTGCTTCTTTCTTTGTCCTCTTCCAGTGAGTCGCTGCCGGCTTGTGTTGACGCTCTGGATGCGTTTGCGCAGTCGGCATGCTTTAAGGTCAATATGAGTAAGTCGGTGGCTCTAGACCTCTCTTTACGGGGACTCACACGGGAGCATTTACAGGAGAATTTCCCTTTCCGATGGGCGTCTGAGGCAATCCCATATTTGGGGATTCAGCTGGCGTCTACATTGCACGATACGGTCCGTATCAACTATGCACGGGTTCAACAGAAAATCAGGCAAGAGTTTGGTAGATGGAGGCACCTTCCACTATCCTGGTTGGGAAGGGTGGCTGCTATAAAAATGACAATTCTCCCACAGATTATTTATTTATTCCGCACAATCCCATTGCGGCCCCCAGATGGGTGGATCTGCCAGACTCAATCGGAGTTGGCACAGTTTATTTGGAATGGCAAGCGACCAAAAATGAAACTCAGACTGGCGACACTCCCCCCTGAGAAGGGAGGGCTCGGCCTCCCGGACTTGTTGCTTTATTTTCAGGCAGCTGTAGGAAGTACAATCCAATCTTATCTTCAAAGTATGAGTCCACGAATAGTTGTAGTTGAAAACAGGATTTATTCCACAAGTAGGACCCACGACATGAGAACCCACGACATGAGACATGAACAGCAGGGCAGTAACTGAATAATATAGGCAGTGACTGAAAGATGCACTTTAACAATTCCAGAATATAGAATTAACAGATACAAACCTTCCATAAAGAAATACACTCTCTACAGCAGCCCAGCTACGGACTATTGTTGAATGGAGCAGGTGGGAGTCCGAAAAACACTGGCTCTTTCAAGACCAGGCGGTCGCGGGTTGCCCACTCCAGGAGGTTCCCATCCTCCGACGGGGGCATAGACCCTCTAACCTGTATGCCTCACATATTACCAGGGTTTTAATGGAGGTGTGGGACCACACTAATATTAAGCATGAGTTTACTTCGTTTCCATCACCCCTTACGCCCCTGATGGATAACCCTGATTTTGGGCCCGGGCAAGACACCTTAGGTTTCACAAGGTGGCGACTGGCGGGATGTAGATTTTTGTTTCACCTATATGCAGACAAGGGGGTAATTCCATTTGAGGACTTTCGCCGGGAATTTGGCCTGCCGGAATCAGAACGGCTTAGGTATCTTCAAGCACGACACTGGGCGCTCAATGGTCAGGTTAGGGAGGAGGCGGATCGACGCCTGCGGCCATACGAATATTGGTTAATCACTCGGAAAACGGATAAAAAGCTCATAACGGACTTGTATCTCATGCTCTTAGATAAGTACACACATGTCTACAACGCGGGAGAGCGCGTTGGGAGAGGGAGCTGGGGCGCACGCTTAGTAACAAAGAGTGGGAGGGTATTTACTACTGGGCGCGGCATTCCACTTATCATATGAAACTGACTGACACCCTCACTAAAATAGCATCATATTGGTACTACACACCGGAGAAACTACATGAGATTGACCCCACGAGGGAGGCATCCTGCTGGCGCGGGTGTGGAGCGAGGGGCACATTGGTCCATCTACTGTGGGACTGTGCCCAGCTTCGGGGGTACTGGAAGCAAATCCTTGACGAGGTGGACTTGCATCTTGACACGGAAATCCCACTGTTCCCTTCATATGTTTTGTTAGGGTTGCCTAACCTCATCAGATATCCACTGCGTTCACGTAGGGGTCGTCTAATTGCTATTGCCCTGGGTTCTGCCATACAGAATGTTCTGTCCCAATGGCGCACACCGCACATTCCCACGTTTCAGTGGTGGTTGCACCGCTTGTGGCACGTGTTGGGTATGGAAAAGCTGTCCTTGACTTTGGCGGGGGAGGGTACTGAATATTCGGAGCTTTGGCAGCCATTTTTGTCCTTACTCGGTACTGAATTTAGAGAGGTGACGCGCCCACGCTACTTACGTTTATTGCAACTGTCAAGGGTGCAAGGTTAGGGAGCACTCCAACAGATTACTACACCAGTGACGTGGGGTATTGGACCTGGAACATGGGTGGTGGGTAGGAGGCAGGGGGGGGGTTAGTTGGGTGGTTTGTTATTGTTTTTGTTTCCTTTGCACATTTGATTGCCCATAAGGAGTACCCAGCTGCGGTGCCAGTTTTGCCTTCATGTACAGCCAGTGTATATTATTGTCAATGATTTTTTTGGCTTCAAAGGCACTGAATGTTTGGTATCATGTGATTACATGCGATGTCTTGTGTGTGCTCATTTGTCAATACACAGATTTAATACTAAAGTATATGGACCATCAACATTTCTGTTATGTTACACTCTGCAATGTAAAATGTTAATTTTCAATAACTCCTCAACCTTAAATGCAAAGGCACATACATTTCCACAAATATTGACACTTTAATTTTTTATGCTTTTTAAAAACAAATAGTATATTTACACATTGAATTTTAAAAACAAATGCATCTCTGGCATTAACCTGAAGAGGATTAACTTGTATATAATAACGAACCTTCACGTCACCTCCACATCAGGAGCACTGAATGCTCAAATGCAGCGACCAGGAGAGAGTCAAAGAAGCAGAGGGAGTTTTGGTTAACTACTTCAGGTGTATGCAGTGTCCTGGGCCATGTAAAGAATATAGAACTATACTTAAACATAGATAGGTGTTGCTACAACCAACAAATTGGAGAGCAATTCATGCACGATCGCATAGAACAAATTATCTAGCTAATTTAAAAAGAAACATACACTGATTTTTCCTCTAGAATGTAACTGCATACCTGGAAGAAAAGCACTGAATTCCAATAGTCGCCTTTACTGGATACCATCAATTTATACAGATAATTCAAGTCTCAACCGTAGGATGAAAGTCTCACACGTTCAAGCCTAATCAAATTCTTGCCTGTCTAAAAGACTGGGTCAATTTATTTCATAGGAATCTCAAAACAAGGAGTCATTATTTTACCTTAAAAATATGGGACTGCAAAAACAACAAATTCTTTAACTTAAACATAGCATTGATTCATTAAATGCATCCAATCGGAGGGAAAATCAAAATGAGAAAATGGATACCTTAAATAAAAACAATCAAATCTCAGTAAAAAACGAATTAAATAATACCTCCAAATAGCAGACAATTCAGAAGAATAAATAAAGCAGAAATAAATAACTTCAATAAACTGTGAGACAATGAATCTCTAGATGTATTTAGCAAAGAGAATACAGTAATCGTTTATACCATAAAAAGACATTTAAAAGACTATTTGATTAGGGCTGATTTCTTGAAAACCTTATCAATGCATCAATACTAAAGAACATATAAATGTTGCACTTTTCCAAGTCTGAACTGCGAGAATTTTGGAAAAAAATTACTTGGTTTAGAGATACCACACTGGCACAAGAAAAAAAATCAAGGAACCTGTTCGTTCACTACTAATTTATCTGATCAATTGACCTTGTGGGCTAACATATGTGTGCCAGACATCAAGTAAAATAAAGACAAATAAAAACATAAATCCAGCTGCCCACCCTTTCAGTCAAGCTCCTCCAATGAGGCCAGTATTTCAAGAGGGCACACTGGCAAGAACAGACACGATTCATTGGGGTTCTCTAGAGGTGCAGCGAGAGCAAGAGGCAACATAGGCATGTCCAGAAGGCCCCTAATGTAGGATCTTACTCCAATAAGGGCTTCATCCTCTTCAGGTAGGGGCAGATTGGCACAGTTTCTCCACAAATGGAGTCAGTTGACTTCAGACGCATGGGTTCTTCAGAGAGTCATGGTGTTCCACACAGAATTCTATGACTTCCTAATGCAGGCTACACTCATACGAGCCTAGCATTCTCTGAAAAGCAAACGTGCCCGAGATCAGGAGGTGGCAGAATTGCAAGTTAAAGGAGCTATTGCAAGATTGTACGTACAAAGGACTTTGTAAGCAAACTCTTTCTAGAGGAGAAAAAAAAAGGTCTTCATACCGGTGATGAACCTTAGGGACTTCAACAAGGTGCCATTATTGATACTTAAGAATGGAAGGTATCTATATACTCTGGGATATTATTCCTCCTGGGGACTGGATTGTCCCTATCAATCTCAAGGATGTATATCTGACAAACATCCCCTTCGGCCTCACTGGAGATTACAAGGTTAATTTGAAGAAATTAAAGTAACGTGAAAAGGTTCACATGTAAAGTACCACTAAAATTATATACCGAAGGAATTTCCCTGTTTCATAAGTCTGCAGTGGTAAATTTCACAACGGATGCAAGTTTTTTTTTTTTTAAACTATTTACTTTGCTTCAAAAAACAAATATTAATTAATTCAACACAACAGGTCAGTTAAGAATAACAAGTACATATACACCGAAAGAAAGAAAATATCTTATGTAAGCTTACAAGGGGGAGAAAGCCACTCAAAGTCAAGTCAAACTCCTCATTAAAGGATATCCTCAACATTTAGTACTTCTTACTGGCCATCGTTGGAAATGAATGAATAAAAATGTATAAAGCGTACAAATTGGATGATCTCATTTGTTTAATACTGAAATGGACGCTGTTCTCAATCACATACCTAGGGGGAAGAGCAAGATTGTGCCTGATATTTTGTTAAACATTAGCCTTCTGTCTAAACCACTCAAATTTTACCCATGTGAATCTTAAATTATCAATTTACAGATATTAATTTCAGGCTGGTCTTGTCAACAACATCCCATAGGAATAGATAAAACACCTGACAAGTCAACATGGGGAGAATGAAGAACATGTATACATGAGGCACAGTTGTAACAAAGTATGAATCACTTCTTAAAGAAAAAAAAGACGTATTTAGTAAAATATGAACTCGTCACATAGGATACAGATTTCCACCCCAGCTACAATCAAATGCAACAGAGTAAATTCAAAAACATAATGCAACAGAGTAAATTCAAAAAAAGTATTTGATTTCAGAATATTGAAGTCAAATCATAATTTTGGTTATTCAGAAAGACAAATTATTGAAAATACAGGCCTGGACTGGTATAAGGATATTCCGACGGACGCTGATTTAGTCAGAGACCACCTAATGCACGCTTCATTTTTGTAGATTTGATTCAATCATAGAAAATACATTTATCGAATGCTTTTGCAACCTATTGCAGTGGATGAACTGCTTACTCGATTTGGAGCAGATGTCTCCACTATAATGACAGCACTTAAAATACATGTTTAAGTAACTTGTTGGCTTTCATGAAATAGTTTTGGCTTTCTAGTTAACAGTTCCAGAGCTTTGGAAATATCAACAGTGTCATGTCAACCAAGGAAGCAAAAGGTCACAGAATACAGCTGACGACTTCCTGATTTAAATAGGAAAATGTAGCAATCTTCGAGCCGAAGTAATGTACAATTTACATACAAAAAACACATTTATCTATTCTTAGACTTACGCATATTATTAAAAGATATGATGAGGCTTCGTGGCTGCCGGTGAATTGGTTTAAATCAGTGGTGGTTCCACTTGTGAACCTTCGACAAATTGTGGTAGATGGATATCCCCAATCTTAAGAATACCCCGGGACATTGGGCATTTGGGAGCCACATTACTCTAGACCCAGAAGAAAGCTGGAACTTGAATATCCTGACCCTCTTAAATAAGCTCAGGTGTCAAATAGGGCCTGGTGGGGGAGTTGACACTCTCTATATTGGGTAAGGGTGCCCTACTTAAAGAGATTTCTCTACCTCAAATCCTCTACATATTACAAAATTACCCCTTCACATTATCCTCTGCCCTTTTTAAACCGTTGAAATCTGATTTCACATCTTTTTTTATGAAACAAGGGTAGAGGGGTGCTAGTCAATAAATGTGTCCGATCACCCTACCATGGTGGGCTGGGCATCCCCGATATTCAAATGTATTACTAGGCTGCTCAATTGCTCCCTATCAATGATTGGCTGTTGGGGGATTGAGATGACCCACCTCTATGGCTAGTATTGCACTGCCTGAAATTGTTTGGCCTATTAACTCAATTATATAACAAGAAACCTGATGCCTCTCTTCTATTAACCATGAAAATAACCATAAGTACAGTGTGTCAAAAGGTTGTCAGATTTCAGGATGTGGGACAATATTGGTATATCAATACTGGGGGACATTTGGACTACAAACCACAGGAAACCCCTGCAGATTTGACAGTAGAGTATGACTTGCGTAAGTTCTAGTTTATTTGATTTTTTCACCTAAGACATGTCCTAGATAACTGCAAACGTAGGTTGAATCCCATACCGGATTTTAATCCATTGGCAGGAGAGTTGACCGTGGTAAAAGGTGAGAATAAGGACATCTCCGTTTGGAGCGCGACCTAGTGGGGAATACCTCTGATCCCCCCTGAGCCCTTTACAGCTCTCAGAACCAAGTGGAAAACAGATATTGGCAAGATCAATGTGGATGATTGCTGCAATGTGAAGATGGATGCTAGAGTAGCATTTACCTTGGCAAAACTGAGGCTCATTCAATGTACATATTTTCATATGGTTTCCGATTCTCCAGATTGATTTCTTCATATGAAAAGCACCCCATCCCCTGATTGTACATGGTGTGATGAGGCAATAGGTGCACTTATCCATTTAATGTGGGAAATCCCGGTCATCCAAGCATACTGTTCTCAGATTTGTAAACTGCTGCAAGAGGTAATCGGCATCCCTATCGATCAAAGTCCTTAAAGTATTCTCTTGGGGATACAGGCTAGGAAACGAATAGAGGTGACAGAATGCTGATTGCATCGAATCTCTTGGTGGCTAAACAAGACCTAGCTTGCCACTGGGGGCACCTATTGCTCCAACTGTATCAAAATGGGTTAGAGGCATGTACAAATGCACCGTAGAAGAGGAGTCGGTCTATAAAAACTGGGGCTGCCCTGGGAAACATAAAAAGAGTTGGAGGAATTGTTGTGATTATTACTAGTCAATTGGCCACTCCCCCTTAACATTCCACTCCACTATTCTTTGTTATACGAGGTTGATACACGTTCAGTGCCTTGCTTACGATCAGTCATTGTTCTCTTTTGAATGTCTATATACGGCTTCTGCTGCTTCCTTTGGTCTTTCTACTCTGTGTTGGCTATTTGCAAAAGAATAACCAATAAAAGTGGTTTAAAGAAAATAAATGGAATTTGATTGTCGCTCGCCCTTTATTTCTACAAGGACCATATTGTAACATGAAAGCATTTAATAGACTTTAACAAACACGACCCAAGGCCAATTTGGGTTCACTTGGCCCACAAACAAACTTGGTCCACCATATCAAATGGCTCCCGAAAGTAAACAATACAAACAAATAAATAATCATAGTGCAAGACATTTGGACAGCTCACCATAATTCAAATATCTAATGTCCCAAGCTTAGGACAGGAGGAAGCGAACTTGTTCTATAAGTAAATTATCCAGTTTAAAAGCTTCCAATTCTTCTAATAATTTAAGTACACATTTCCAAACAAACCTGGAGACTGCATCCACTAAAGATATTAATCTGCATTAACTTGGAATAGTCTTGTCACCCTTAGTGACCCGTACCAAATTATCTGATTTCTGCCCACAGCTGCGAGGTAACCAAAGAGTGCCAAATATATTAAAGCTCACCATTCAGTTTCAGGATTTTTTTTTCAATTTGCTTATGAAAATCCTTGACCAAGTTAAAAAACAAAACCTCACCATGGTATACTATCTTCCAATTCATTTACTTTCAAAAAGAAAGAGCCTTATCTATTTGTAGGATAAGATAAGATAGGATAGATGTGACAAGAAGGTTTGTGCTAGCGTCACACAATATGTTTTATGCTTGTTGATACACTTTTAAAGCTTGCAAACTCTGAAACACTATATACAATTTTTTGAAGAAATGTTTTCCTGAAAAAACTTGTATTGCTAGAGAATTTAACAATGTCTTTTTATTACATTTTTGTTTAAAAGTTCACGTAAAATGCTAGCGATGTTGACATAAATATAAGGATTTTGGCATAACTTCATATGGTTCTATATTTAATGTACATGTTTGATTTAAGGTGATTATTGTCAAGTAATATACATATTTACTTAAGATTTTAAATACAAAAAGTGGGCTTCAGTAAAAGTCCACCAAGTCTCCAGCTCCAACCACTAGGGTCTAACCACCCACTTTCAGGTTTATGGGCAAAGAAGTGGTTCATATGGACAGCATGTAATAACCATTTCCTAATAAAAGTTTTTATTAAAACAAATGACTAGTCCACAACTTTAGCTAGAATATTTGTGAAAAAGCAGTTTACCAGGATTTTATGCAAGAATACTATATGTACGTACAAGGGATACGGGTTGACTGACTCTAGCTGGCAGTATAGTAGCCATTGTTACAAACAAAACACTGCAGACCAGCAGACCCCAAATTCATACCAAAGAGCTCCCCTTGACACACACTTTTTTATGAATGTATCTGGTTTTGACCACATGAACTTTAAACCCTCAATTTTTAAGGCAGCATTCCGACATTGTAAGCAAGTA
Source organism: Lissotriton vulgaris (assembly GCF_964263255.1). Taxonomy (NCBI): domain Eukaryota; kingdom Metazoa; phylum Chordata; class Amphibia; order Caudata; family Salamandridae; genus Lissotriton; species Lissotriton vulgaris. The sequence goes on from NC_141687.1 coordinate 1,642,977,373, forward strand.
GAGCTTTCTCTGGGCCGATGGACTAAGCAGAACAGTCAACTGACTGGTTAATATAAAGGTAATGTTTAAAAGGGGTGTAATAATTATCTATCCCAACATAACTTAGTTTGTTTGTGCCAGTAAGGAAGATATTTTTCATTCAGCTCAGCCAGTACAAAGCAAGGACCTCCTGCCAGATGTGGCCCAGTGGATTGCTATTCCCTTTTTTTGTAAACACATCGCAACTGCATAGGGTGCCATTCCTGGATGTGCCAAATTGCCCGAAAAAGCAACAATCATTAGCAACAGGTCTGATGTTGGCTACCAGCCCTATGGGTTTGGTCAATACTTGTTTTGACAGTGTTTTAGAAGAGCTTTAGTGTCGGGTGATCTGCAAGTCCCCAACAACATAAAAAAAATGTATATATTGCTAAAAGCAAAAATATATTTTGGTCTCCAAAAGCACACATTGTCAGTTTCTGTCATCGAAAAAAACTACTGTGTGTGCAGATGAGCTCCTTACGAAAGAGCAAAGTGTTGTCACTCACAGTGATGCCTGCCAATGGCTGAAGTGGGAGGAGCCATTGTCCAATGATGTAGTGGAAACATGTGAATGAATATGTGAATGAACAACAGAACAATTGACGAAGAGGGCTAACCAAAACACCACAATTTGTAAGTATATTATACATACAATTTTAGTAAAATCGAAATGTTGTGGCTTACTAACGCCAGGCGTGGACGGCTACCAAATAAGACTCCCTCCAACGTAGCAAGGATAAATATTGTCCTGGCACTACTTGTCGAAATTGAGCTAATTTCTGACATATCTAAAGTATCCTCGGTTTTTAAATCCAATCAGCAGGGCATTTCAATAATCTCAGATCCTAACATCTCTATGCACTCTTTTTAAAATTCCTCATACAGCGAAATCCAAAGCTGGGCTCCTGGTACATGGAAAGCTCTTCATCCTATATAGGCTTTCCTGCTTCTGTTGTTTATTTATAATTCAAGATAAAAATAGAACAGGGAAACCGGTGACTTGAGAAATAGGAAAGGAACAGTAAACAAGGCTTCCTCATTGTTAACAACGTTTGTCGACCAGCGCCAAACACCAGGGAGTGCATACTCTCGACATACTTCAGACCAGCGGCACAACACACATCACCTTTAGGCACCTGCAACTCTGCAAATGGCCCATAGATTTTAATTACTCGTTTAGCAGGGAGAAGGGATGGGATAAAAAATAAATAGAAAAACAAAAAATATCAGTAGCACCAGAGCTAGCGAAATCACGATATGTATTTGGTGAACTCTTCATGTATGCTGATCAGTTTTAAGGACTGATTAAAGAGAGATCACAGCCATGCTTGAGGGGTCCTTATTTGCAACAATCGCTGAATTCTTTCGAAACTGGTGTGTCCCACGGCAATGCACCCAGGTCACACCCACTCCGAGGATCGGTGGGTTATTATTATACTTATGTTGGGAACGATACAGAGTGACAACTAGTCTCCAGGCTCCTCTGCTATGAATTCCACAGTATGGGCCTTGACCACATCCAGTGGTTGAGATCTGCACTGTTACTGTGCCCCTTCATTCTTATTCGAATGTTGGGATACATAGGGGTTAAGCTCAGACCTTCTACATAAAGAGGGGCTTTTTGGTCTAGACGGGCATTTTTTCTTCCATATGTGACTGCACTAGGCCCAACAGTGCAAAGGCAAATCAGGCAATACTTGCTATCATCTACGAGAAGTCACACAAAAGACAGGAAGCAAACTCATCAGTTTCAAGAACCGGCCCTTTCAGACAAAGAATTGCAGGTCAGATCAGCATGTACACTCTACCACTATTTCCTCTCTGTGACAAATGCACAACAGAGTCATTGGGTTAAAGAAAAAATAACAAACCTAATTCAATAATAATATCTCAAACTAGTGGCTGAGTTGGATAAAAAAGAGAAAACAAAAATGGGAGTCTCACCCTTTTACCCAGAATTGTCAGAGGAAAAATAATTAAGAAATAGTAAGCTGAGAGAAAAAGAAAGACTAAAGGACTGCACAGAATAAAGTTTGTATAGTTAGATAGCAATCCTAAGGGTACTGTGGTGCTAAAGGGGAGAGCAAAATGAACAAAAGGGAATATGCTGCCAATTAAAAACTAATAATCAGTCCGGTCTGAAGTTGATTTCAGAACAGAGTTAATAAGACTGTGTTGAAATCTTTGAGCGAGTTAAAGATGGTTCAAGAATTAGAATGTATGCTGAAATCAAGAACACCCCCACAGCTAGCACGCTTGAAGGATGACAACATAATAAGATCAGTAGAAACAAATGGAGGCAACACGGAGGAACACAGTACCGGAAATGGGATCAGAGGAATGACAAACCAATGTTGAGAATGGCACAATAACAAATGCAAAGAAATGTAAAGAGAATTTGTTGGGCCACTGACAATCAATTAAGGTCAGCCAGATGACTAAACATGATGCCGAGATTCAAGCCCTAGCTGAAATGTTACCAAAATGATGCCCCACTGCTTTTTCAAACTGCAGACCAGCGATTAACCTTCCTTAGCTCAGCAAAGCTAATGAGAGAGGAGTTTCTCTGCAGCTCATAGTTGATATTAACCAGCATCTCCTTGTACCTCATCAATCAGACTTCTGCTCTGGCTGCAGCAAGGAGTCTGACACTATCAAAAATCCTAGATGCAGTGCACTAGATGGTGGTGCGTCCTGCATGGTCATATCTCACAGAGGCATTTAATGCATTTGATCATGGTCTGCTTTTCTACATACTGGAATTTCACACAATTTTGTTGAACTCTCTTGAGCTGGTTCACCTTCTTTCTAATTATTTGAATCCAAGTTGCTGAAGTTTGGCAACCGAAACAACCTTCCCCTAGATCATTTGTAGTGAACCAAAGAGCTCCATTCTAGCCCCCCAAAATGTTTAACCGGTAAATTGAGCCACAGAGACCACTATGTGGGAAGAGGAGTTTCTATTCACCAAATTTACGTTAGAACATCCTTCTTAAAAGATATATTCTCTGTTCATTCATTATAAGCTCAATCATCAAAAAAATCAAGAGGCCTTCCCCTGACTCCAAAATACAAAAATGCATATGACCCAATACTCCTTAATGAACTCAAGACCGAAGGACTTCTTGTGCTCACTGTTTTCCCTGGTGCATTCATTGGGCTCTACCCTTGATCTCGATCTCTTGACTTTGCCTTACGTCAACAAAATTGCAAAAATCCAAAACTTTCACCTTAAAAAAGAAAAAAGGAAATGAAGCCTCTGCTTAAGTTCTAACATTCAATAGTAGCTGCTGTCCATGCAATAGTTATCTTGAGTCTAGGCAGTGACAATGCCATTGCTGCTGTAGACCCTCAAACTGTACTTAATGTTCTTATGGCATTTCTACATTGTAAGGCCAAACTTTGCTTACCAACCAAAGAGTTACTTTGTATCGCCCTACTCTTTAACACTAGCATCAGCTTCCAATTAAAGCAAGAATAAAAGTTAAACTGGGCTAACCTACAAAGCTCTGCACCTGAACACGCCACTATACTTGGATGACTTTCTAAACATCTTAGCTGAGGCCAAGGAAGTGTTACAATTACCAGTAAGAACAGAATCAATGATGACTCTGTGTCAAGAATGAAAGTATTGAGATGGCCAATCAGATATGACAGAAAGAAGTTTATAAAGGGTGACAAAGGTAGAAAGAGGAGTGAAGCGGTCTTAGAACAATATAGCTGTCTGAACAGCTGAAATAAGATCTGTCACAGGAGTGTTGGCAATACTCGCTTAACCCCATGCGCGCTACGCGTTTTCCCGCTGTGCGCTGAGTTTTTTAAAAACCCGCGGTTCATGACGAGCTCAGCTCGTCATGAGCGTACGACAGGCGTAACTCATGACGAGCTAAGCTCGTCATGAGTGTCGAAGGGGTTAAGTGAGATTAAATGAGGAGCATATGTTATTAACCTCCAATAAGAAAAACATAAAAGCTCCCCAAAAAACCCTATATCATTGGGGATGGTTATGCATTTCATGGTAAAATACAAAGCAGTAACCTTGAATATATTTGAGACATGACAATTTGACATGGAAATTCCAGCACGAAATAAGACAGATGGGAAAATATCAGACCCTGAATTGGATCAGGAGGGGGGCGACGGAGCAGACAGGGGCTACTGGGTCTCAACCATGGAGATTGAGGCCGTTTGCTACTGGTGTCCTGGAGTCTGCAAGTTGGGCCAAATACAACCCATAATGCTCTTGACTCTCAGAGTATTGAAGGCGAGCAGTCAAAGGCTTTTCACGGAGGTAGTGCGAGGGGACAAGAGCACAAAAATAAACGGTCAACCAACAGACACAATAAAGTATTGTCCAGCTCAGTGCAGATCTTTTAAAGAAACTCCTTTGATCTCACAGATACTACACAGTTAAACAGGAACTGCAATTACAGGGTTCTAACTCAAAGCTAACGACTTCAGTACGGTGCTACATGCCCCTGATGGTGCTCTCTCCCCTCTCCTGGTTATTTCTAATTAATACAGTCTCAGGAAGACACTAATTAGACACAGGTGCAGATTACTTCAACTTACCCTCCGATGAGATATGCAACTCAGTTCGCCTTTCATCGAGTGCACACAAAAAAAATCAGTTTACTTACTGACCTAGCAATGGAACAGGGACCACTGGAGGAAGTCAGTGTGGTAGCCTTGCGCAATGGCACAGGTTTTCAGCAGCAGCGGCCTTAACAGCGTGAAGAAGAGAGGAGCGCAGGAATAGTACTTGCAATCATTATGCAAGTGTAAACATAAGTCTCAAAGTGTGGTGTTCAAAATACAGCAATAAAGTGTCTTGTGCAAATGTAAACACAAATATAGTAAAATTCCTTATGCAGGCAACAACATGCACAATTATTTGATAAAATAGCCTGGAGTAGCACCGCATATCATGTAGGGAGTCTTTATATCCCCACAATGTTTCTTAAGCGGACAGCATAAGAAATTCAATTGTGAATTATCAAGCAGATATATTCAGACTGTAGATAAAACAGGACTGATCTGCACCTTCTAATATTCAGAGTCTTCAGCATCGCCACTATAAGCTGTTTCCTTGGTAGGGAGTATAATTTGCGCCAAAAAAAATGAAAATGTAACATTTTCTGACTGGAGATTGAGTCACAGGGACAGGGTTCGAGTGATATCCGACAATAGACGTTACTTGGATAAGAAACCAGAAGGTAAGCTATACCGAACATGAACCTAATCAATAAAATTGTTGCAGGTGAGGAAATGGCAATTAGAGAAAAGGTTCCATGATTAAGTCAGTACTAACAAGAGGGAGGTACTCACTATCCCTCTTGTTTCCCTTCTCTCGATATTGCCTTTGTTGTTTGTGGGCAGACAAAGTCTTCTGATAATTGTTTTTTAGTGATGGGGTAATTAGCTGAGGATTCTGGAAGCAGTCCGTTCTCACTAGCATAGCAAACTGCTCCCTTACATATCTCAAATAGGTCATACACTGTGCATTATCTAAAAGCATATAATCATTAATTATGGCCCAATTGAGAAGGGTTTCTTGTTTGACCCAGATTGCTCTGCAGAGCATTAGGGGTGCTAATTTGATACGGTCCTATAGGGTCACCATACCCAACTCCATATGACAGAGGGATATGGGGCGACTGTTTGGGACTGACATAAGCCTTCTCAGAAACAGATTCTCGGTGATCTGTAAGTTGTTAACATCACAGTATCCCCATTTCCTAGAGGAGCAGCGTGCAGTATAAATGTTGACCAAAACATTCATAGGTTTGGAGCCCAGTTTACCAGCAAATCTAAACTGGGCCTCAATGGTTAGGTGAAACCGGAGCTTCCTAGACTTAATCAGATAAAACCATGTACCTTTTTGTTCGAACAGGACCCTAAGTTAAGAAGAATTCGAAACGTAAAGGAGTTTGTCTCCATTACTATATTGAGGTTTCAAGGAAGAATAGGGCTTCCATGCAACCATGATATGCCACTTGGCATTATTAATTTTTAGACCCATATTGTTCATGAAAGAGATAAACCTGTTTTAGTAATTTTGAAAGACCTACACTTGTTCTTTATATTAGGACGCAGTCGCCTGCGTAACGTGGGGCAGGCATTTTCCTAGAACCCACCTTCGGTGTATCAGCTCCCTCTAAATTAAGATATTTCTCAAGATCATTAATATATAAACAAAATAAAAAAAGAAGGCCAGTACACACCCTTGCCTACTCTGCGTTGCATGTCAATTGGGTCAGAAAGTCCTCCATTTGGCCCATACCTTACCTTCCATGTCACACAATCATGCATGTGTGCCAAAAAGTGTATTAATGCTGAGTCAATATCCATTTCGAGCATTTTCATCAAGAGCTTCACTCTATCCACCTAGCCTTAAGCTGAGGTTCGGTCCATAAAACCTAAATGTAAGGTATCACACTTTGCCACAGTATATTTGGATATAAACAGATGCAGGTTGAGGCACTGTTTCACAGTGCCGACGCTTTTCCTGAAAACATACTGCACATCAGTAAAACACCCTTTGTCTGCCACCCATGCTGCCAATCGATATAGTAGGATCCTGCCCATGATCTTGCTCGTTGTATCAATTAATGAGATCGACTCTGTAGCATTGGAGGTCGGCTCTATCACCTTTTTAGGTCGAGGACCGGAAATGCTGTCTTGCCAGCTTCCGGTAGGAGATCTAATGTTTCTTAGTAGTGTGGTTTAACCCGCCTCTCTCCTCCATTGGCTGGCTTCCTAAACGGAGGCCGGCCATTGGAGGAGAGAGCCGTCACTCCAATTTATCCCCGTCTCTTTCGGATTCAGTGACGTGTTTTTGGCGTTCTTTCGCCCTGTGACGTCACCCGTCACTTAGAACGCCTAAACACGCCCCCGAATCCGAAAATTTCGGAAGCTTGCGGCCGCCATTTTTTTTTGTTTTGTTGTGAGGAACAGCTCCGAGGTTCGGTTTTGTTTTAAATATCTTGCTTGCTTCTTTATATAATGTCAATGACGCCATGCCCTGCCTAGTCATTTATGCCTAAACCCCTGTGGCATCCTTTCTGTGAAGTAATCTCGTCATTCATGAAAATGTTAAAAACTTGAAACATCTCCATTTCCGGTGCCACGCTGAAGCAAAAGGAGAGTTCCTGACTGCCTCTTTCCCCGAAATAAGTCTGCACCCTCCGTACCATCTTTACCCCGTAGCCTTCCCATCGCAGCCTTCTGCCGTGCTCGCACGCTCCTCTCTCTACATCTTCCAAACCTCGCAGGCCAGGCACTGAGCAGAGGAGGGGAATGTATGGCTGCGTCACAGGTCCATTTACCCTAATGGGTTCCCGGGCTCAAGTGACTCGTAATGACAGTTTCCGAATCACATCCCTGCCAGCACAAGCTGGCAGGGGAAAGTCATGGCACATGCAATCTGTTCGACTTCCCGCCCGCTGACAGTGATTTTCCGCCCTGGCTCCCACTTCCCCGTGTGCAGGCCACCAGAGCCGGGGCGGATAGCCACCTCTAACACACGGAGGGGTTTCACTACGCCTAGCGGTCCCGGGGCTCTGTGCCCCCTCCCCCACCCCAGCTAGGTGTTCTGGAGTCCAGCAGCACAATTCGCCTCCCTCCCCGAGCTGGATATATATTTTTTCTATGACACTGGTGAACCTTTGACTGCTCAGACCCTTACAGTGAGTGACACACAGGTTCCACTCCCTCACGGACTCGTCTCTGTGCTGGCGGCTAGCCCCCAGGGGAGGAGGACTGCGTGTGGGGCAGGAGTGGTTTAGCAGAGGAGGGCAGTCCTACGGGTAGGGGTGCAAAAGCAGGATCTCCGGCAGGACTCGAAGTCTCTGTGCCCTGGAGCTCAGGGGTAACACTTGAGGGAGTACGGATAAAGGCACTTACTGAACCCCACATCAGGGAAAACCCTCCGGGTGGACCTGAAGCAGGCACGCTGACGAAAGGCACCGAACAGAATAGTTTGACACGAGGGGCAGGCACGCAACGCTGAAGGAGCCAGGGAACAACGCACCTCTGTACAGAGAAGCAGGCACGCCTGCTACACGAGGAGCAGGCACGTCGAGGGACCCTGCCACAAGAGGAGCAGGCACATCGAGGGACCCTGCCACAAGAGGAGCAGGCACACTGAAGGAGCCAGGAGAACAACGCAACTCTGTACAGAGAAGTAGGCACGCCAGGGGACCCTGCCACATGGGGAACGTGAAGGAACCCTGGCACACAAGGAGCAGGCACATCGAAGGAGTCAGCAGCAGAACACGCCACTCCACAGAGAGGGTAGCACAGATCGAGCAGGCACGTGTGGGGACCCTGCCGCACTAGGAGGAATTACGTCTGAGGACCGTGCTGCACGAGGAGCCAGCAGCACAAAGCATCACTCCACAGAGGGCAGCACAGAGCGAGGAGGCACGTCTGGGGGAACCTGCCTCACGAGGAGAGGCACGTCTGGAAAACGCTGCCGCACAAGGAGCAGGCACAGTGGGGCTCTGCCGCATGGGGAGCAGGCACGCTAAAGCAGCCAGCCGCACAAACACTCCACCCACAGAGTAGCACAGAGCGAGCAGGCAAGTGGAAAGCATCCGTCCGGAGGTCTTGCTGGACGTGGAGAGACCTTGCACTGCCTGGAACAGGTACCTCTAGGGAGCAGGAGGCATAGAAAGCAAACACACCAAGGGAACTTAAAGCACAGAGAGGAGACACTCCCCGGAAAACCGCAACACAGAACACCACCTCCGGAGAACTTCGCACAGACCCCTGGAGAGAACCTGTAGCGCACAGCAGGTAGCGAAAATCACCTACTAAAGTGCGAGGGCGTCTGGCAGAACCTTGGCATCTCTCTAGGGTCCTGCGTCAGTCAGGGGCTCATGCTCTGGTCCTCGGGGAAGCAGGAAGCGCATCAGCTAACAAGGGCCTGCAGCAGAGGGCACATCTCCCTCAGGGTCTCTCGGTCCTCACACGCCGCTGAGGCCTTCAGCTCCACCAAAGACAGTCTACCGCTCGGAGGTCGAGAGACCGCCCAGCCCACGCACTGTACTGCTATCTGGGCATCCGTCACAGAGGGGCACCTGGCCCCCCGCCCAAGGGACCAACTGAGGACGACGTGCCCCCCCAGACTAGCAAAGAGTCACCCCACCACAGCGGCTCAGAGCCCCGTGCAAGGGAAGCAGCCAGGGAGGCCCCTGCCCCCGGCAATACATGGCACATTATATAAACCGAATTGTATGTAGGTACTTGGTTAAGATGGCTGTATTGGACATAGTCATTTAATCGACCTCATATGCATGAAAGTCTGTGTGGCCCAACCAGAATTAAAAAAAAACTGACATTAAGGTTACAGACAGCTATCCGCTGTACATGCATTATCCCACTGAGCTATCTTACCAGTCGCCTTCCAGGCGGCCTGTCTTCCTGGTTAGGGGGCTTGAGGTCACATTGTAATGGATCCTGTGCCTTGAGAGAATAGATCGAGGTGTCCAGTGTCCCTGTTGAGTTTATACGAACTTTAACTGCCACCTTTCCAACTTGTAGTAAAAGTAGATGTTTCATGAAAGCCTGCACGTTGTACCCTGGCCCTCACATGGGATGGATCGGGCCGGGGGTGAGACTTCATCTAGTGTGTGTCACTCCATTGAAAAAGAGAGTCCCCCACATTCCAGCCTCTGAAAACCACTTCTAGTTTTTTACAGTTTTAAAGAAGGCTGAAGTGAGGCTGCTTTCCAGTGGGCGAGATGCTGACAAAACATTAAGTCATGTTGAATCCGTATGGCTGACGCTTTATTTCTTTTTCTGTCTGTCTCTCTCGCTCTTTCTTCCTCCTCGGTCTTTCCACTCTTTCCTGGCCTTTCATCTTTTCTCTTCAATCTCCTTTCCCTTCTCTCTCCAGCGCACCCTCCCCTCTTCATGTCTCACTCTGTCGCCTCCTCACGGTCTCCCACCCCCTCAGTATGCCGGGGAGCCCTGTCGCCTGTCTCATCTCCCTTATCTCACTCGCTTCCACACCTGTCCCACAGCTCATCTCTTTCTCTCTTTCTTAAACAGTACAGGACCCCATTCACCAGTCTGTTCCCCTCACCAGCGTTTGTTGCTTAGTGTCCACCCCTCTCCCAATATCTGTCCCTCATACCAGTGTCTATCCCTATGCATGTCCCTCCCCGGACATCTGTTGCCACCTACACTCATTTCTGTCTCCCGCCACCAGTGTCCACCCTCACCGCTGATGTCTGCCCCAACACCAGTGTCTGTCCTCACACAGGTGTTTGCCTGTTCCCATACACTAGTACCAGTCCCTCAGCAGCACTGTCTGTTCCCCTTCACCAGCGTCTGTTCCCCTTCACCAGCGTCTGTTCCCCTTCACCAGCGTCTGTTCCCCTTTAACCACTGTCTGCTCCCTTTAACCACTGTCTGTTCCCCTTTAACCACTGTCTGCTCCCTTTAACCACTGTCTGCTCCCTTTAACCACTGTCTGCTCCCTTTAACCACTGTCTGCTCCCATTAACCACTGTATTTTCCCATTAACCACTGTCTTTTCCCATTAACCACTGTCTTTTCCCTTTAACCACTGTCTTTCCCTTTAACCACTGTCTTTTCCCTTTAACCACTGTCTGCTCCCTTTCACCAGTGTCTGCTCCCTTTCACCAGAGTCTGCTCCCTTTCACCAGAGTCTGCTCCCTTTCACCAGAGTCTGCTCCCCTTCAACAGTGTCAGTTCCCCTTCAACAGTGTCAGTTCCCCTTCACCAGTGTCAGTTCCCCTTCACCAGTGTCAGTTCCCCTTCACCAGTGTCAGTTCCCCTTCACCAGTGTCTGCTGCTTAGTGTCTACCGCTCCCCCAATATCTGCCCTAACACCAGTATCTGTCCCTCATACTAGTACTATCCCCATACATGTCCCTCCCCATACATCCGTCGCCACCTACACTTGTGTCTGGCTCCTGTCGCCAGTGTCTGTTCCACTTCACCAGTGTCTGTCGCTTAGTGTCCACCCCTCCCCCAGTATCTGTCCCTCATACCAGTGTCTATCCCCATACATGTCCCTCCCATACATCCGTCGCCACCTACACTTGTGTATGCCTCGCAGCACCAGTGCCCATCCTCACCACTGAGGTCTGCCCCAACACCATGTCCGTCCTTACACCAGTAAGAGTCTGCCTGTCTCCCTACGCTGGCACCAGTCCCTCAGCAACAGTGTCTGTCCCCAAATGTTGCAGTTTCTGTCTCAGCAAGGAGGGAGCACATATTTGCAGACTGTAGACATGTGAATAGGTCAGCAGCTGTTACGTGTCTGGGAACCACTAGGAATCCATTTCAGAAAGGGGCCAATGCCACCAGGAAGGCAACATTTTCCCTCTACATCCCTCCACCAGGCATGCCCTCCACAGACATTTAGGAGCAGTTAGAAGTGTGAGTGCGTGGAAAGGAATGTGGGATCTGCCCCTTATGGACACCAACTGCTGGAGTCTGTATCAAAGGGTCGCCTCTTCCCCGCTTTCCAAGAAGCAGACTCAGTTATAGGTGAGACTCTGTGTGGGTGGCTCTGTGTGTGTGTGTGTGTGGGGGGGGGGTGTGGGGGTGTGTGTGTGTGGGGGTGGCTGTGTGTGTGTGTGTGGGGGTGGCTTTGTGCGTGTGGGTGGCTCTGCGTGTGGTGGCTCTGTGTGTGTGGGTGGCTCTGTGTGTGTGGGTGGGTGGCTCTGTGTGTGTGTGTGGGTGGCTCTATGTGTGTGGCTCTGTGTGTGTGGCTCTGTGTGTGTGGTTCTGTGTAGCTCTGTGTGTGTGGCTCTGTGGATAGCTTTTTTTGTAGGTGGCTCTATGTGTGGGTGGCTCTGTCTGTGTGAGGGTGACTTTGTGTAGGTGGCTCTGTGTGTGTGGGTGGCTCTATGTGAATGACTCTGTGGGTGGCTCTGTATGTGTGTGTGGGTGGCTTTGTGTGTTTGGCTCTGTGGGTGTAAATGCAATAGGTCATGCATTTGCAAGGGATTAAGCTATTGGCATCGTAAATGACAATGCCATTTATTTAACGATTAAGCTATTGGCAATGTAAATGACAATGCCATTTATTTATGATTTAAAAAAAAAATGTCATGAGCAATGCCAATAGCTCTACCTTTAATAATGGCGAGACCATTGCATTGTAAATGCTTGTTTGATTATGGCTACTAGGTTAGAACTTAGCCACGATTTCGGAGGCCCTTCAATGGCTACACTTCCAGAAATGTGTAAGAAGTGGACCCCACATATCAAGATTCTACAAAAAGTGGTCAGCTGATACCCCGTCACGGCCTGGGGCCTTAATCCTGGACTGCTTTCCGGTGCACATTTAACCTCCTTATAGGTAGGTAAGTCTATGACCGCACTGTCTTCTGTAGTTTAGCTGTAGACCGGTTCAAGATGACTATCACTGCCTTCATTTCTACTATAAAACCCAGTGAAGTGCTCAACCCATTCATGTGGTAGAACAATGGCATCAATATGTGAGTTCTAATCTTCAGTAAAGTAAGAGTCATTAACTGTCTTTCAGAACAAGCAGTTTTTTTCTCTAGACGTGCTAAATGCAGCTTTTCCCATGCATCTTTCCTGATATCCGACTTTCTCTTCATTGTTTATAGTTCTGTCTGTAGAGTCCTGAGGTACCTGTTTCAAGGCTTGTATTAGATTTATGTGACTTTTTGAGCAATTAGTGTCAATCCACCTTTGTGATTTGGGTGCCATAGTCTTAGTTGTGATTATCAAGAGGTCAGAGGTTATACAACAGATTTCCTCAAATGCAGTCAGCATTCTCATAGGGCTGAGTTTGTCAACCAGGCAGGCTAGTACCTCCACACTACTCTTCCTTGGTAGTTCCTCCAGTACAATATCTGGTTTAACTGTAGCTCACCTTTGTATAATCCTCTTATTCTTATTGAATATCATTGGGGTAATGGGGGTATATTTTGGTCTTTTTAATTTTCACCTGTATAAAGTCAGGGGGTAATGGTCAGTGAAACAGACTTGTGCAATTAAAAATGTAATAGCCTTGGGTCTGTGGGTAGTGCTGGGAGAGTGTGATAAATCAATGAGGCTACCCTGGCCTCTCCCCATATATGTAATGTGGTCTGTTTTGAGATGGGAATGGAGATCGATTGTTTAAATAGAGGGAATACTTGTTCAAGAAGGAATTCATATCTCCCGGCAAGGGGTATTGCTTGAAGTGCGTGAAATACTCAGTATCACATCCTGTCAACCGGCAGACACATGGTTCTGATATTGGGCACAGTCTGCAGTTGAAATCCCCCTCCCCCCACCAAAAAAATTAAGAGAGACTGCTTAGAATGTTGGTAAGAGTTTTTTCAAGCATAGCAGCTATTTCTGTATTATTTGAGATAAAGGTGTTGTGGTAGAAGATAACAACAACAAGGTGTAACCTCGTTTTATGCATAATGGTAATAATTTGAAAGTGGGTAGAATCTGAATTTGTTTTTAGGTCGAGTCTAGAAGCAGCATGCATGCGCTGAGGCATAGTGTAATCCCTCTGGGTGCTTTGATACACGCACCTCGTTTTCCTTGGTGGCATGGTCTGCCTTTTCAAAATCCACTGATTTTGTTGGTTAATAGTGTATATTTGTCCCGCCTTGTGGCTGATTTGTTCCAGCTCTAGCAACTGACCCTGCTATGTGAATACTCTCATTGTTAGCGATATGTTTTGTTTGAGTGTACTACTTTTTCTTTCCCCCGTCTCCTCGTGGCTCGCTAGTACATGGTCGCTCGCTAGTACATGGTGCGGCTTTTTTTTTCATGTTTTATTTTTTTTATTCCACGGCAAGAGTATTTAAGTACAATACATTATCCCGCTCCCAATAACATAAGTGCGGGGGAAATCTTGAGCGTGATCCGCATTATTATTGATATAAAGTTTTCAATACTAGACACAAATTGCTGCAACTTAACACAGCTATAAAATATATGCAAAATATCTGCGTTAACAGACCCACACCGAAAACAATTTCCATCATATCAGGTTCCCCATTTAAGCATACGATCCGGAGTATAATATAATCCAAATAGAGTTTTGAATAATTGGGCCTTCATATTGGCCGACAACAAAGCTTCCTTTGACATTAAAATAACATCCTCTATTATCAAATCCGGTTCCCCCAGCTTAGACTGCCAATATATTTTATGTTTCTCCAGATCATCTGATCTAAATATTAATAATCTATTATATAAGCAACCAATTTTTCCTGACGTCGGATAGCTTCAACCAATTCATTTGGTACAGAAATAATACATTTCCGAATCAAAAAAGTCACGAACCTGGAGATTTTTTAAAAACTGAAAATTAGTTACATCATATTTCCTCATTACGTTTTCATAAGTGGAGATTAAACCCCCTGTTTCATACAGATCCCCAATTTGCACAATGCCCTTAAGCATCCAACCTCTGGCCACGCTGTCCCAAAATATGGAAGGGAGTATTTTGCTGGCATTCAGAGGTGTATAATATGTTACTTTCCCAAGGGCCATCATTTTACAAACTCTCCTCCAAACTTTAAATGCTGATTCCAATACTTTAAATCCAGTTCTTTTGTAATAATTCCCTTCTAGTTCTCTAAATAAACATCTATTAGCATGAATCCCTAAGAGTAATTGAAAGATTGATGGAGCTTCCGCCCTATTAACTATCTGCTCCCCTGTCAATAATACTCGCATTCTTTGCAAAAAAACAAACATAAAAGTAAAGAGTGAAATCTGGGATGGCAAGCCCCCCTCTTTCCACTGGTAATGTCATCAATCGCATCGCCCGCCGTGGTTTCCCCGGGGCACATAGGAATTTTGAACATAAGGAGTGCAGTTGTTGTAAATACGCTGGTGGTATCTCAAGAGGGATAGCTCGAAATAAATAGAATACTTTTGAAAGAATATTCATCTTTATAACATTTCCTCTTCCTATTATCGTTAATTGAAGGCGACCCCAGCGGTCCAGAGACTGTTTTATATGTTGTACTGTGGCCGACCAATTGACATCTACTATTTCTTTCATTGATGGTTTGATTTTTATACCCAAGTAGGTAACTTCAGAAACTACTCTGGGGTCAGAAATTAAGATGTTGTCCGTACATAGGACTTGGGTTTTTGAGACATTTAATTTATACCCTGACACCGGACCAAACTCAGACGCCAACCGCTCAATCTCTGCCAGTGCCTCCCCCGGATCAACCGTAATCACCACAATGTCGTCTCCATACGCAAAGACTGAATGTATAGTATAATGTACAATAAATGGTTTGATTAGCAGACTCTTCGATATTTTTTCTATAAAGGGATTTATAAATAAAGCAAAAAGCAATGGAGAGCAAGGATATCCCTGCCTCGTTCCTCTAGTTATTTTAATAACCTCTGATTTCATCCCAATAACAGCGATTCTGGCATTTGGTGACGTATATAACACCTTAATAGCGTTCATAAAACTTTTCCCAAACCCTACCAGGCACATAACATCCCACAAAAAACGCCATTCTACTCGATCGAACGCTTTTTCAGCGTCTAACAGGATTAGTCCCAGTTGCTGTTTTTCCACTTGGGCTATGTCAAAAAGAGTTATAACTTTATTTATATGTGTAATTGTTCCTCTGTTAGGGATAAATCTGTGTTGATTTATCGAAACTAATTGTGTGATAACTTTTGAAATGCGATTAGCCAGGATTTTAGAGTACATTTTGCTGTCACAATTAATTAAAGAAATCGGACAGTATGAGCCTGGTAGCTCGGGAGGTTTGCCCTTCTGATTGAATACCACAATAGTGGCTTCATCCCATGATTTGGGTGCTCCACCAAGCTGTGCTGCTCTAAAAGTTTCTAGCATAACATATTTTAATTGAGCAAAAGAAAGTTTATTCACTTCCCCAGGTATTAAATCTGGACCAGCAGCCTTTCCGGTTGCTAAACTTTTTACAGCATTTTCCAGTTCTTCCATAGTGAAGGGACTATCTAACCACTCCTTATCACTAGGGTCTAATTGATTGAAGCTACCCTCCTGTAATATTGCACCTACTGCCACGGCTCTGTTTTGTGTAGTATATAGCTCTGCATAAAATTTCTGAAAAATAGCCATAATTTTCTCTGTTTCCTGACATAATTTCCCATTAGAATCTACTAATCCTGCTATCCTTCTTGAAGCCTCCTTCATTCGCAATCTTAACGCAAGGCATCTCCCGGTTGCTTCCCCAAACTCATGACATTCTCTCTTACCTACCAAATATTTCATTGCCATCTCCGTATTCCATACCCCAGAGATTTAGCACGACATTGGGCAACTATATCCTCAAAGTCCAAGATATTCCCTTGATTTACTGTTTTTTGTATTCTTTCACTAAGTTCTCCTCTGCGGTTCTTAGTGCAGTGTACATATCTTGCATTTCTGCTTGGAGTTTTTTTTTAATGAAAAATTCCATAGCTCAGGACTTCACCTCTGAAGCAGACTTTAAATGACTCCCATACGTTATCAATACTGGTAGAATGTAGATTAACATTAAAGAATTCAGTTATCCAATTTGACATATGACTTTTAAATTGATCATCATGACATCATTTTCGATCAAAAGTAAAGCCTCTCCTTATACCCTCAATTTTTAAATCAGATAATTCAATTAAGATTGGTGCATGATCAGATGAAATCCTAGGAAATAATTGCATACTAGTTCCACTTAGTAAAGAAGAGGGAATAAGAAAATAATCTAAATCGGGAAAAGAATAAAAAGTGTAACCTGGACTCAGAGGATACAAATTGCCCCATACACCAAATAACCCATGGTCTGCTAAGAAATTACAGAGAGCTCTAAAAACCCGGGGTTTACCCCCGGTATAGTTTACCGGTCCTGCCACTATCTCTTGAGTATTTAAATTAATATTAATATCACCACATATGATGAGGTGTCGCCCATTATGCCAATTCTAGGTTCAAACCCTCCAGAGTTTCTGCCTCGTCCAATTGGAGCCATAAATTGAGCACAGCGTAATTAAAGAGCCACATATATTTAATTCTGTTATAGCCCAGCGACCCCATTTATCAGTTAAGCTTCGGCCAACCTAACAAAATTGTGATTTAATCAATATCATAACTCCCCGGGTCATCGAAGTCTGTTGTGAAGAGATACCCCAAGTCGGCCACTAAATGTCTGTTGCTCCATGACAAATGTGTCTCCTGAAGACATAAAACATCTGGTTGAATATATCGAAGTTCCGCTGCTACCCTCTTCCTTTTATTAACATTATTGAGGCCAGATACATTTAGAGAACAAATTTTAATTCCTCGTAGCACGATGATAAGTCATTTTTAGTGAGCATTTTTGTAAATCAAAAGACCATTTACCATAGCCCTTTGGAAAACTTAAAGAAATTTTGTTAAATGTATCCATTTCAATCCTTTTCTCTGTAGCTCTGCCCGTGGTTTTTAACCCTTTTTTACCCCACCACCGTGCCCTGACCCACCCACCCACTTGACCCCCTCCACCCCTTACTGTCCATTAGCCCCCCCACCACCCTTCCCCACCCCTTACCGAGGCTTTAGGACTTATGGTCCTGTAGATGTAAAGCTTCCCATAGCCCCCTGCCTTCCCTCACAGAGATGTTTATACAATCATGAAGCAGAAAACAACTACAATGAGCAGCCAGAATCACAAAATAAGATAAGATAATGACTAAATCGCTAAAGAACTCATGCGAAGCAGTAAAGAGAGCAATCACTATTTTACAGCAGAAAAACACTTTCCCATTGGTTATTCCAGTATAGCCTGCCAAGCCTACATAGAATTTAGAAACTCTTTTGCAGATACTTCACTAGTGAAAAAACGTGTATGCTCTTTATAATTAATTTTTAGTTTGGCGGGGTTCATTAAATACGCCTGAGCTCCCTTACTCTGAAATTGAGCAATCAATTGACGAAGTTGCCAGCGACTTTCCATTGTATATTTACAGAAGTCTGGCATAGCAAAAAATTCAAAACCACCCCCGCTCTTTTCTTATTAGGTCGGGCGTTCAAAAAAACATCCTCCCTGGCCAAAAAGCTGTTAAAGGAAATCAAAAAAGGTCTAGGCTTAGCCTCCGCTTGGCCTGGTCGCAACCGAATATTAAAGGAAATCTGTGTGCCCTTTCAATTTCCCTATCCCAATCCCTCTTTGAGAGTTCAGGAAAAACAGATTTAAACAGCTCTACAATAAATTTGCGAGAGTCCTGTCCCTCTTTCCCTTCCGGTATCTGCATATCTCTCAAATTGTTACGGCAAGCACGATTTTCAAAGTCCGCCATTTTCCACTGTATATCCTCTTCCTTATTACTCAATGACTCAGTAACAGCCTTCTGTCAAACAAGTTATTCTTCTATATTAGAGATCCCTGCTTCAGCTTCAGTGAACCTTGCTGTAAAATCTGCTTGAGATTTTACCATTCTGCGTATTGAATTTTGCAATTTTCTACAATTGTTCTGCATTCTTTGACTCTCCTGTCGCTTTTCATCCATATGAGACAGGATAGTTTGATAAATCATATTAAGAGTGATGTCTTGTTCGGCTGAATCTTTTACCCCCTTTTTAAGGGGATGCAGTTGATCTCCTGCCCCCCTTGCTCCATTACTGATTCTCCTCTTTTCCGCTCTGTTACAGGGCTCTCATCATAAAAATCACATGAATCTTCCAAATCCAAGTTCTCATCACCACTATGAGCACTATCAGCACTATCATCTGCCATAATGATCTGTTTTGAATACTACAATGCTAAGTCTTCACAAGATGAAGCGGAATTTTCAGAAAGGGAATAGAAATCCCCTGATTCCCCATCCATTATCTGTGCCTGAGCCTGTGCTTGTACTTGTGCTTGTGCTTGTTTTTGTGCTTGTGCCTGTGCAAGCCCGCCGTTCATAGTATGCAAATTCTGACAATTGATATCTTGTATGGCTTCACGCACGCTACTGCCTCCAGCGTCATTATTCATGCAAACATCATTGCTCATACAAGCACGATTTTCTGAGCCCGGAGAGAAAACCGATACAATTCTTTCAATAGAAACAATAGTCTCACTCTCTTCTATGACCGTCACAGCTTCCATAGCTACCGTTGGAGCATCAGTATTACAGGCACCAGTTTGTTTAGCCTCCACAACCAATGGCGTTTTCTTCCCCTTCCGTTTTTCCTCAGCGGCCGTGAAAATTGCAGGTATGGTTCTGCTATCACCCGCTGTGTTTTTACCTTTTACTAAGTCGTTTGTTTTCTTCTCCGCCGCAGCAGTACCTTTTGCCGTTTTCTCTGCCCCCTCAGATTCAGCCTCACCGTTTGTAGCCTTCTGACCGCGCGGTTTCCCGCGGGCCCCCTTAGGCGGCATAGCTGGTCCGAATTTGCTTCTTCCCTGTAGCCGTATGGCGAGGCCGCTTGACTTCCACGAGCAGCCGGCAGCTGTGAGGGATCCCGCCCACCAAGTGCGCCGGCACCTGATGGCTCTGTGAATGAACGCCGAAAATTTTTCCAGCATCGGCCGTCGTTTCCACCGTCTCCAACGTCTCACGGTCCGGGAGAAAAACGCAGATATTCAGGGCTTTCTTGGCAGCATGAATTCTTTTGCCCAGTATACCCAATATGTAATCTACCGGATTTAGCAACATTAGAAGTATGGCTATAGATGCTCCTAGCTCCTCCAAAGAGTATCCCCGAGGGGCCGGCAGGAGAGGTGAGCTTACGCGTCCATCCGCATGGTCGCCATCTTGCCTCCCCGTACATGGTGCGGCTTCTAATGTTAACACTCTAAGCTGACTGTGTTTCAATATCTCAACACTTTCACACAGTGGGAGCTGCCCCACCCCTCATCCACCGAGCAAAACTTTGTGTCACAATTTTTTTATTTGTATTTATTCACAACACCTCTTTGCGTGCCAAAGCTTCCGTTGATCGTAAGCAAATACCCTACCCTCCTCAAAACATTGTTTGTACTGCTGACCCTCCTCGCAGAGACACTGGCGTAACGAACCTTGAGGGGGCTCCCCTGCAAGGTGCATGGAGGGGCCGCCTCCAGGCTCAATCGGGAGCTCTCCTGCCAGAGTACTGTGCTGAGGGGGGCCCCTGGAGCTTGGGGGGCCTGGGTTACGCCACTGCGCACAGACAGGATGTCCCCAGGGAGCAGTCATCTGGGAGGGGGCGAGCTCCAGGCACTGTAAGGTCCCCATGTCACAGGCCTATTTGGAGGAATCTCTGCTACAGGCATAGTAGGTTCTTTGCATTCAACTCAAATATGGCTTTTATTTTCCCCTGTATCTGATTTCCCAGCATCTGTGATTTTTTTTTTTTAAATCACAGAAGAGTCGGCAACTCTGGATGTTAGACGTTTTCCATCTAAACGCACTCCGCTCAGCTGACAACATTTTACTTCCCCAACGTGTTCACACAAGGTGAGCAATCCTGCCCTTTCCTCACAGTTCTGTTTCTTTGAGGTGACGTTCACTCTTAAGAAATGTTTATTGAAACACATGCCTCTAAAAGCTTCCACTCTGCCTTTGTACACGCGTGGACCAAGACTGGAAATGGTGACGTTTGGTATAAATGCTTACTTTTTTAATTTGTTTTTGAAGATATTTATTTTGCTGATTCGTTTATTTCAGGCCAGTAGGAATTGGACAAACCCTTTGTCATCCTGATTTCACAGAAAGCTAAATTGGAGTGTTTTTTTAATAACTTTATTTTGATTTTAAGCAGACAGTGGTAGTCAAGAAAAATTACCCACTGACCCAAACAAAACAGAATTGGTGCAATCATGAACAGAAGCATACAAACTCTGCTTGTGTAAGTGGCCACCTATCTAACCGACCCCAATTAGGAGGTACAATGACAATCCCAAGGCCACGCTGATCAATGATAGTACATTCAACAATAAAGGGTCTTCTCTTGAAACCTGTGTCCAAACACCCCCCTCCCCCCCCCCCCAACTCCCCCTGCCCACCCCCCCTCCCTTCCCCCACCCCGGAACCGGTGTGCCCTGTGTTATAGAGGAAACTTTTACACAAATGATGCCTATGGTAACAATTCTAAGGACCTTTTTTTAGACAGGTACCATTAATTAACTGTCTCAGGTTTAGATAACCTACTTCATGGATTATTCAAAATATCACTATCTCGCTTCATCCATACACTATCCAATCAATAATTCAAAATAACGTAAATCTTGGTTTAGAAACTTGTTTTAGTAAACCAATTTTTTGTTGAAAAATAAATTTATGATTTTTCATTTTCTTTTCTGCATTATTTTACATTTGCATTTTATCACACCATGTATACATTTGAATCATTCTTTCTACATATATACAATTCTTTGCAATGTACACAAAAATATCTACAAACGGTAATGTACATAAAGATAATATGACAATTTATCTCACGAACCCAGTATTAGGTTCTAGTGCCCAATTATTTGTAAACATAGAAGGAAATGGCATCATTATACAGCCTTATTCCTTAGTCTTGATCATCACAATATTTTTTCACAGAAAAAGCCTAGGAAGAGACACCCTTTATACTTACTTTTCAAATTTAGGCTTTTACAAACTGAAAGCTTTTAATCAGTTCAATATTTCAGTGATGTCAATATAAGATGTAGTCGACGCGTTTCAGCCTGTATTTCTTAAGGCCTCCTCAGGACTTGGGCAGCAAAACAATATTATCTAGTAAATACCTCAAAAAAATGTCAATGTAGCTCCAAATGCTACACCATACCAGCGGCGCAGCCCAGCCGGGCTCGGCTGCTCTTCAAATACTGAAAGCACAACTCGAGTATCTTGCTGTGATAACAAACTTCCCGTAGGTGAATAACGGCAAGGATCTCTTATATAGATTCCTCCACGGTGCTCTGGCAAAACGCTCGGCAACCTGCTCTCTGCTTCAGTTCATCGATGTAAAACACACCCGGCTCTCGTTTTAAACCACGTTATACTTCTTGGTCCTGTGTTATAGAGGAACAATGGTTTACTGCTTGTGGAATGCATCCGCAGAGGGCGGAACGTCTGTGAGTC
This sequence comes from Lissotriton vulgaris, assembly GCF_964263255.1. Classification (NCBI taxonomy): domain Eukaryota; kingdom Metazoa; phylum Chordata; class Amphibia; order Caudata; family Salamandridae; genus Lissotriton; species Lissotriton vulgaris. Next base: position 1,642,999,423 of record NC_141687.1, read on the forward strand.
GGAGCACTCGCAAATACTTGGGGCAAGTCACCTCATTGAACTCCTGCGCCAGCAGAGAGAGGAGCGGTTTCCAGACCATGTGGAATGCTGCTGTCGAGTTCGTTATGGTGGCTTGTATGCGCTCCAATGCCAATGATGTACCATAATTTATGCAGCCACCCAGTGTGTGAGGGGCGAGTCGCAGAACCCAAAAGGGATAAAATGTGAACAGCTGCGCCTAGGGCCATGCCCATCTGCTTCCCTCGCATGGACTTGAGTGGAAAGGTGAGCTCGTTAGGCAAGCCTAACAGGGTGTATGCAGGAAATCGGGGCACCTCCGTTTCGAAGTATGTATCGACATCTTTCAGCACCTCCTCCCAGAACCCCTGTTCCTCCCTACACTCCCATAGAATGTGTGTAGCCCCACAGCCTCTCCAACATTCAGAACTACGATCTGGATTCATTTGGTGCAGGCTCGCTGGCGTTAGATGCCAGTATATGGCCACTTTGACCGCCATCTCCTTGCTCCCTACATTCCGTGCAGTGTGGTGGGCCCTGTAGTAAATCTGCTGCCATTCCTTCACCGAGAGAGTCCTCCCCAACTCCCCCTCCCAACGTCGCTGACAGCAGACTTATCCATCGGTACCGGCGGGTGCAACATGGGGTATAATTCAGAAATCATTTTGCGGTCTGAGTGTTTAGAGAGGAGCCGCTTCTCGTAAACTGTAAGTTTACGGTTTACCAAAGGGTGCAAGTCCAGGTGGAGCAGCCAGTGACGGATCTGAAAGTATTGAAACCGTCTGGGGTCCTTAATATCGTACCACTCCGACAGCTCGGAGTAGGGAATAAACCCTTGGAGATCAAACAGGAGACTCACTGAGCGACATGTGGACGCGCGCCATTGTGGGAAGGCCTGCGCCTCCATGCCTGGGGAAATTCAGGATTGTCAAAAATGGGCGTAAGGGGCGAAGGGAAAGAGGTGAGGTCCCCTCTCACCGCAACAGAGTTCCACACCCTCATCCCTGAACGGGTGATAGGAGACCTGCGGATATACGAAGGGCGGTCGGCCAGTGTCAGGAAAGGCACCTTCCATAAGGGGAGGCGAGCCATGGCCCGATCCTGAAAGAGCCATCTCTTTTCTGACTCTGGTCTGCTCCATTCCACCAAATAGCGCAGTTGGGTTGCCTTAAAGTAAGTCATAAGATTAGGAATTCCTAAGCCGCCCGCGGCAGGAGACCGAAAGGCCAATTCACGGCGAAACCGTGGCCATCGACCGGCCCATATGAACTTCTGTATTTTGGACTGTAGGGTGCTTTAAGTGCAAGGGGGGCGTGACAGGTATGGTCTGGAAAATGTATAATATTTTAGGCAGGATGGACATTTTTACCGCCGCCACCCTGCCCAGCAGCGACAGGGAGTATGTTTTCCAACGACGTAGGGCGGCCGTCACTTGCGATTGTTGACGACGTCAACACTATCCCCAGGTACGAGAGTTCACTTTTCGTCTGCACTCCCTCAAAATCTTGGGAAGCGTCCCCCAGGCCCGACCCCGCCGAACCCAAGGGCAGAAGCATAGATTTCCCCACATTAACTTTAAAGCCTGAAGCCCTGCCGAATACCGCTAGCTCATCCAAAAAGGCTGGAACGGAGCATCGGGGAGCAGCAAGAGTCGCTAAGATGTCATCTGCGTATAGACTATCTGTGTGTTGCTCTCCCCCGAAGGGGATGCCGGACATCCGGGGATTGTCTCGGATCCGCAGTGCCAGTGGTTCTACATAAAGCACAAAAAGCAGGGGAGATAGAGGTCACTCCTACCTCGTGCCCCTCTGAATGTCGAAGGGTTTAGAGCAGATCCCGTTTACCCTGATCCTTGCCCGCAGTTTATCATAACAGATTGCCACCCAAGAGCAAAAACGCTCCCCGATCCCAAAGTGTGCTAGTGTCCAGTCTAAGTAAACCCAGTCCACCCAGTCAAATGCTTTCTCAGCATCGACCAAGATCAACAAAGCGTCAAGATCCATATAGTGAGCTTTATCTATCAAGTGAATGATCCGTTTGGTGTTATCACTACTTTGTCGATTGGGGATGAAGCCCGATTGGTCCGGCTCAATTATGCCAGGGAGGCGTGGGCCCAACCTGGCTGCTAGGACACCTGTAAATAATTTCAGATCGAGATTGAGGAGGGAGATTGGCCGATATGCCGCGCATTGGGTGGGATCTTTCCCGGGTGTGGGAAGAACAACTACCTCCGCTTCCAGCATCTCTGGTGGAATCATCCCTGGGCCCTGGAAGGGGTTGAATAAACGCGTCAGAACAGGCGCTAAGGATTGGCAGAAAGTCTTATAAAAACCCACGGAGAAGCCGTCTGGGCCCGGTGATTTGAACGGCTTGAGGCGAGATATCGCCCCAATCACCTCCTCCACCCTGATGGGAACCTCCAAGTCCGCTACCCCCGATGCATTAATAGCCGTGGTGGCAGCCTGACTAAGGTAGTCTTCGCTCGCGCCCTCCGCGGTGGGTTCCCTGCTGTATAAAGAGGCATAAAACATGCGGAAGGCGTCCGCAATCCGTTCGTCGCTTTCGACCCGATCCCCAGTGGAAGTATACACAGCCGCGATCCTGGAGCGTTCAGTGCGCACCCGAAGTTTGTTCGCAAGGAGCTTCCCTGTCCTGTCCCCCCGCTATATAAAAGGAGTGTTTGAGTGACAGAGCGGTGTACTCAGTTCTATCAAGTTCTAAACTGGCCAATTGAGCTCTGGCTGCTTTGAGACGTCGCCACACGCGCGGAGCCCCAGTCCAGCTATGCACCCGCTCGAGTTCCAGCATCCCAGCTGCTAATTCCTCTCTCTTCTCCTTACGCGCGTGATTGTCTGCAGCGGAAATCGCGATCAGCTCCCCTCGCACGACCGCCTTGAGAGCGCCCCAAAAGGCCGATAGTAATCTGTTATGCATTTCTGCACCTGCTGGCATGTGTCCGTTCGCTGTAACAAAGACTCTCGCAGCCGCCACTTCCCTCTCTGTTTGACTGTAGGACGCAAGTCTAGAGTCATCTGCACCGCCTCATGGTCTGACAGTGCCGCCGGTATGATGTCAACCGACCGGACCAAGACTTCAAGTTCGGTAGACCCTATAAAATGATCTAGGCGCGCATACGTATGATGGACGTGGGAATAAAAGGATTATTGAGTGCTGTGGGGATGGGCCTCCCTCCAGACATCCACCAGACCTCTCTCCCGGAGCCACGCTGCCCCTGCAGTAGAAATCGAGCCCGTAGCCCTGTGTCAGTGACCTGACCTGTCCTTCTCTGGATCCATCACTATATTAAGATCCCCCTCCAGTAGAATCTGCCTGTCATGTTAACGAAAGAACTCTGAAAATGAGTCCATAAGGAATCGCTCCTGCCCTGAATTCAGGGCATATATGGAACCAACGACTAAGGGGGTGGCCCCCACCCAGAACCTGTATGCCAATAATCTCCCTTTCGTCTCTGCTACTTTGTCCCCGACTCTGTCCTGAAAGTGCTGTGTCCCCAGAGTTCTCTAAGTAGCCTAGAATAGCCCTTCTCTTGATGGGATTATTTAATCCTTTCACATTTAGAGTTAAGACTTGGATCATAAAAACGGACACAGAAAAGGAGCAATGTCAGACCACCTCGAGTGGCAGAGGAAAGGATAGGAAGCGCGCAGGTTGAAAGCTGTAGGCAGCCGTAACTCTTTAGCACATACCATTCCCAGCATAAGTCTTCCCCCTTCCTTGCACACCGGTTCCACCCTCCCCGAACCCCAACCCCCCGGCCCAACCCCCATACCACCTCCCTCCCTAACACAAACTCCCAACCCCCCAACCCACTGCCCACCAACCTCCCCCCGATCCCCCATTCCTCCCACCCCCTCCCAGACCCCCCCCCAACCTAACCCCAACTGAAAACTACCTATATCGGTTCATAGTCCTTGGCCAGTTAACACCCAGTTCAAGCCTGTGGTGACGTTATGTGAAGGAGCGTGTGGTGACGACGACCTGTTCGGCTCCCCGTCCACACCCCCATCAGACCCGCCTAATCAAAAATGCGAAGAAAGCCCCCTCCCTAGCGAGGTCAATGCAGTGCTGTTGTGTCCCTGGACACCTCCTGAATGGCTGAGGCCTGCTCCTGTGCCACAATGGCTGGGTCCGGTTTCAGGTGGGCCTTGGGTGAACTTCTGCGGCCCACCCACTGCCACCCATCCCACGAGGGCCGCAGTGACGTCTCTTGTGAAGGTTGTAGGGAGGACTCTTGAGGGCGGGGCTCCTCGGGGAGCTCGATGCCCAGCAGGGCGCATGTTTCTTGTAGGGATCTAAGCTGATGTAGGGTCCCTTTCCACTTAAATATCAGTCTGAAAGGATGGCCCCATGAATAGGGGACCCCCTTATTGTGCAGGAACGTTGTGGCTACCCTAAAGGCTTTTCTCTTGTGTAATGTGATGGCTGAGTGGTCCTGGTACAGTGCCACCTTATGCCCCTTGTACTTGAGAGGCTGTTTCTGGTGCGCCTCTCGGAGAATCCTCTCCTTTAAGGGAAAGTCAGGCAGGAAGGCCAGGATATCAGGTGGGGGCAGGTGCACAGCGTGCCAAACCAACCCTGTGCGCCCATTCGATGCGAATGACAAAATCGTCTGACTCCCCCAGAATTTCTCGGAACATCTCCTGAAGGAAGCTTGTGACATTCTCCCCCTCTGCTTTAGATGGAACACCTCGGACCCTAATGTTATTCCTTCTGTACAGGTTTTCAAGGTCCTCCGTGTGCGCCTGAAGATCAACTTGCTGCTCTCGGAGGCGGATGACGTCCTGCTGGAGCTGTTCCACTTCTTCGCTTCTGGTCTGCTCCACCTCCTCGACTGCCGCCACCCGCTCCCCCAATACATCTACCTCCCGGCAAAGTTCTCGGTGGACCCGGCCATTTCCTGCTTTAGCGCTTGAAAGTCCTCGTGCAGGGAATTGAATAGGGTTTCAAGGAACGACTTGGTGATGGGCACCTCTCCATCCCCCTGATCTGTGGTCTGCTTCACTGCCGTCGGAGATGGAGGGCCCTTCTCCCCCTTGGGGGTGCCCTTAAGAAGCATGTCCGTGATGGTGCGCCCTCCACTTCGCCCAGTATTGGCCAGGTTTTGCTGCCCACACCGACAGTGGAGGAGCTCAAGAACTGGCCCGCGCGAGGGTAAAGGGCACCGGCACACCCATGGGGCGCCAACCAGAGGATCCCAGCCGCTCTCAGTCAGGAAGGGCCGAACCCTCAGTCCCGTGGCACCCGCCCTGAACCCTTATGCGTTCTTCTTTTGCAGCTCTCCATATTTCTATACTTCAGCACCCGGGGGGGGGGGGGGGGGGCACCTTGTAGACCTGCACTGGGCTCAGAAGAGTCATCTGCTCCGGGCCCCCGGTATCGCTTAGTCCTTGGGGAGGGTGCACCCGCAGCTGGTGTAGGTGGCCAAGGGAGGCCTGGTGATAGTGCGGCTTAGTTTGGCTTCTCGTGTCCAGACGGGTTTTCCCCCGCTGGGCCACCCTGTGAGTCAGTTATTGATCCCTCCACTCCTCACCTTCCTTTCTTGTGCAGCACTCACCGGGCCGGGAAGGCAATCGGCATGCCCTCCACTCCAGTCTCGAGTTTTGCGCTGCCTCGGGGGGGTCCCCCTCGCAGCGCTAAACCTCTCGCCACCACGTTGTACCGGCCGCCTCAGTCCCGGTAGGCTGGCCTCACCCTACATAACTCCCCCCACACCACACCCCCCGTCCAGGGGTTGATTTGCAGCACAGGCCTCGTGTTTCTCACCCGGCAGGCCCAGCAGTGCCGGTGGCCACAGTCCGGCGGCAGGTCCCAAAGCCCAGACCTCAATTTTCGTGTCTCCCTCGGTCGGGAATGCCAGTGACTCTCTCCGCCAATCGCCGCAACACCTCAGTGCGGCAGCGCCGCCACTCTCCACTGGCCCGTGGAGCGGCGGCGCCTCTACGAGCCCCACTCCGTAGGTTGATGGCTCTTCGTGTCTCTCACCGGCTCTATGGCTTCCAACTTGATGCTGGTCCGGCTATAGGCCCCCAAGCCCGGGCTTCGATTTTCGCGCCGCCCTGGCCAGGCGCTCTCGCCGCCACCGGTTTTTAACACCGTGGCTCACCTCACTGGCAATGTGCGGCGGAGACACCTCACACTGCCAGCTCCTGAATGCGGTCCCCGGCAGTCGTCCTCTCAGCTGGGCGCCCCTCCGATGGTTCACAGGTGACGGGGAGGCGCCACGACCCACACAGGGCACCCAGCCGCCATTATGCGGCAATGCCAGTCAGAGCTCCACGCCGTGGAAGAATGGCGCCACCGCTCTCTCCTCGCCTCAAGGACAGCCACCCGCTGCTCCTGAGTCCCCAGACTCTATTTATGCCAGAGTGGGGCTTAGATGCTAAGAAAAATGCCACAACGGGGGGTCTGGAGTGGGGAGCTTCACAAACTAGCTTCCACTCAGGTCGCCATCTTGGCCACGCCCCCTCGGAGTGTTTTTTAAGTAACTTTTAACCCAGATTTTGAAAAAGATCACTGCAACGTAGCAACATGCGCATTTGGTGTTGCTTAGGGGTGGGAGGCTTGGGTGTGGGGATGGAGCGATGATGGTTTTCAAGATCAAATAATTATCTATTTACTGGCTTTAAAAAAATCACAATGCCCCTCATTTCAGCCTTCTGAGTATGGAATAACTACTGAATTGAGTGTTTCGTTCAGCTCCATACAGAGCTAACCACCAATTTATGCCCAATCAAACTTTGCCGTTCATTTGCATAGATTGTAATTGTATGTGAACAGTTGTTGCCGATATGTCCGTCCGCTCCCAGGCCTGCCTTGTTGGCAGCTAGCTTCTTTGTATCCTTTGTGGGGCCCGCTCAGGGTTTCTGATCTCCAGTTAGGTCATTTTCGTTTTGTTCCTAGATTACTTGGAACTTTGTCAACGTGCAGCATGTACTTTCAAACCCCCTCACTTGGTTGTCATGTAACAACATGTAAAAAAAAAAAGTAAACGATTTTGTTTATGTGAGGGGCCAAAGGTAATAATCTTCACGAATGGTAAATAATGAAGTGGTTGTGAACAGTGAGCAATAAATGGAACAAAGCAAGTGAGCTCATGTGTTCTCGTTTCAGACACAATTTCCGCAAGCCATCAAGGTGTTTACAATATAGTCACTGAATCATAGATGAAGGCATATGTGTGTTTAGTTGAATGATCCCAAATGAGGTAACACTACAACTCCCAGAATGCATTAGGCTGTTCAAAAAAAGACAGACCAGCGTTCTTAGTAAATCTACTCCCTTCGTAGCAGAACAAAACATTTTGACACCACCACATCTTAAAAATGAGCCATCAAATTATCAGATCACTATTTTAATTATGTAAACTTTAGTTCCAGCAAGAAACACCAGAAATTCTACAGGAAAGTTCTACCAACTACTTTTTTTTTAATTAAACGAATTCTGGGTGCTCATGGTGGATGGAAAAATAACTTGATCAGAGTGCTGAGACGTGGATTAATTGTAGTTGTGTATGCAGTCCACTGCGTGAATTGGAAATATAAATCTGCAGGTACTCGCTGTCCCAGAGTACCTGTTTTCTACTGCGAACATGCCAAAATTCCCCCACACCCCCCAAAAAAAAAATCACTAAACACTTTATATTCTCCCAATGATACATAATCTCATCTTAATGCTAGATAAGCTAACAAAATGATTATAACATTTTTGTATTATAACTTTGCAACATGCGGCACACAAGCCGCACTACAACATAGCTCAAACACATTAGCAATGCAAATAGCTCAGGCTAAACATTGGTTGCACAATGACATTTACTATTGTTTCCTTATCAGTACTGATGGGCTTTTTAGAGACCTGAAATGACACTGTAACAATAATTTTCCAATACATTAGCCTCCCTCTGCAGAACGTTTCCATGTACATGTCAATACCAATGCATATAGAATTCCTATTCTGTGCCGCATAATTGTTATCCAACTAGCGTTTTAAAGTGGTCAAACCTAGTTTGATCATAACATAACAGGATGTTGCCCGTCTTATATTTTTCTCCCACTCACGCGTCAAGTCACGTTTTATATTTTATCCTACCTCTAGTCGTGTATTAGTTCTGTGCTGTATTTATTTTCCACTGTAAAGACGCAATTTGGTTAGCTCTCAATCCGGACTTTCTCGCATCGCATAATATGTTTTTTTTTTTTTTATTGAATTATCCGCACCAGGGTTCTTTCTTAGATTTGTGTGATGTCACTAATGCCAGATATTCATGATGCCTCTTTTCACTTACATAGGGTTTTTACTCACGTGAGGTGTTTTTCCTGCGCTTCTCACCTTTAGGACAAATAGCGCTTCGTGTGTACATTTTCCATACTGTACCATGTTTCTTTACTCTCCCCCCAGCCCTGAAGAGTCACGGGTCCAATGCCCGATTAACGAAACACGTGTCAGCTGGTTGCTTTTTGCTCTGATGTCAACCTTCCAGAGAGGAAGGCCCAATACATTGCATTTATTATAACAAACTATTCACATGAGTCTACCTTGTTTCATTGATTAAGAATTTGCTCTTTGCCTTTGAAAAAACCTTAATAAGTACTTATCCTAACGTATGCACAGGACTTGTGTTGTAACATTAGCAATGCAAATAGCTCAGGCTAAACATTGTATTAGGTCACAAAGGCGAAACCTATTCGTTTTGGCAATGCTTGTTATAACTTATAACCCTTTTTGTGAGGTGTTAGAGACCAGAGTTAGCAGGCCACGTGTAGGATGCACTCCTCTGGAAACCTCCGCAAGGGTGTGGATTGAGAGAAACCCATCAACTAAATCGGTATCTCGCCCCAACCTCTTCGAACAAGTGAAGCAGTGCTCACACCAAAGCTACCACAGTGGGGAGCAGGAGGCACGGGGAGTTGTAGCGTGCGCACCAGTCTTACCGTCTTCTAAGCGCTGCCAGAACAACCTGATTACATTTCGATGCCTCTTTAGCTCCTAGACCACGCATAGGCCGGTGGGCCAAAGACCCTTCTCCAGATCTTGAGGCTTTAGCATTTGAGGTCAGGCTTCCGACTTCCGGACTGTCACTGGACGCGCAAAACCCACATCATGTCAAAGGGCAGCATACTAAAATGGATTGTTCTTGAACCCTTCAACTTTTTTGGCCAGGTAACCTTGCATCCTCCACGTCAAGCTGGACAATGGTTCCTTCAGGCTTTTTGTTTTTAATAAAGGGAAGGATACAGCTATCTCTCTATAAACGGACTTTATACTACAGTTATTTATGCAGTATCAGCTCATTGGGGTAGTCTCTTACCACAGTGAATACGGTAGTGCCTGCCCACTAGGTGGCTTTCCTCACACAATAAATAGTGTAGTATCGGTTGGTAAGGCCACATTTTATTCCAAGTGGGTGGCACAGTATCTGCGCAGCAAGCCGCCCTTCGCCGCAGTTGAAAGTGCTGCATCTGAGCGGGGATCTTTCTACCTAATAGTGAACAGCGGGCCGGGCTCCTCTCTCCCGTGAACGATGAATATTAGCATATGCTAAGGAGATGGATACATATGTATAACAAAAAATGATCAATCAAACGAGCACATTGAGTTCACTTAACCTACATCGCCCTCTAGAGGTCTAAAAGGCGGGTGCGAAGACCCATCTGCGCTGGGCTGCTGAAGTAAGCAACGCGAGATAGCAGCAAATCTTTGCATTAGGGCCACGTGCACCGCATTGAGGATCCATTCCATATGTACTGCAGCGATTAAAGGCGGCAGCAGCAGCCCCTCCTGCTGAGATACGGGCATCTGGTACAAATGATGGGTTACCCGTTGCAGGGCCCGTCTCCCCGAGAAGCCAGTGATAAGCGACGTGAGCGAGCGCTTAACGACTAGCGACTTTAAAACACCAGACTCGCCTTTTATTATTTTATAAAGGGATCTTTCTGGTGACCAAAAATGAATTCAGTTCAAACGTTATCGTCCTATGTTGAGAGCAAATTACTGATTGAGTTGTTGAAGTACTGGCTGAGAACCTTAGTCTGATGGGTGTATGTATATTTTATACAGAGCAACCTCATCAAAAACTTTTCCTCGAAGACATATGCGTAATTCATGGTACTGTCAGTGGCCAGCCCATGCCCAAAAGTATAAGGCTAGCAGTGACGGGGAGAACCAAAGGGTAATACCGGGGGTTGTATTATAGAAAGTGCCCTGGGGCGTTAGCTCCTGCTCTGCACGCCCCCTCCGGCTCACTTTAGTATTACAGAAGGGTCCGCAGATGCTTGTGCGGCCCTTTCTGTAATTCAGATAGCCCTGGCACACAATAGCGCCAGCGCTATCACCATAGGGTGTACGCTCATTGCATGTATGGACCCCCCCAGATATTCCCTTGCATGTGGGTACTGTCATACACTGCACCCGTCAGCAAGGGGATCTCTAAACCCTCTCAAAAGTATAGGCAGGTTGCCACCTGCACAGTGAAACACAGAGCAGCTCACTTGAATGTGCTGCCCCCCCACCCCAACCGCAGGAAAGCAGCTGGGCAGCTCCTTCAATGTAATACAGCACACTCTCCTTGCTTGCTCAGAGAGCACATTTTGAAAGGTGCGCCCAACGCTAACAAGGAAAATGCGCTACATTTCATGATATGGACCCGGGAAAGCCGATTTACTCTTGCGCTGCTAAGGCAGCAGCCTACCAATCGCTTTGTCTCTCACTGCCGAATGTGCAGGATGCCCGTCTGGCTAGGCTTGGAGCCATGAGGTAACAAGCATTTGCAATGCACTCTGTCTCGCATTTGTGAAAGTTATAGCTATTGTCGTAGATTACAATATTTTTTTACTTTTGTTTACAGAAGAGTGATTACATTTGCATACCGCTATTGCCATTCATATGATTTTGTGGCACTGGAGAAAAAGAAGTCAGGAAATAGGTTACGAGGGGTGGAGGTGGAAAATAAAGGACACAATGGAAAAAGGAATTAAAAGAAGCATTGGAAATGCAATAGGTCTCGCATTAGAAACTTTGGAGCTATTGGTTTGTAAATGACACTTTTTTTATGCGTTGGTCTTGAAAATAGTCAAACAAAGATGCAAGCACAGTGTGAGGGTGAGGGGGCAACGCAGGGTGCAGGATTACAAACGCCACGGGAGAGGGGAGCAATTGGAGTGCGGCGAAAGCATCAAAGGGCTGGGAATGCGTGGGGGGAAGGGGCACAACATGGTGACATGGAGCAAGCTGGCAAACTGCGCGCTCAAGCTTGCAGCCAGGGAAAACAGGGGTAGCAATTTGAAAAGCCCCTGAACAAAATGTCGAGCAAGCTCGACCTAAAAAGATGAGGCAAATTAGTATGCTGCCGCCATGACTATGAAGCAGGGGCCGCCATGCTTGTGCCGGGTGCGGCAGGCTGAGTGGTGGAGAAAGTTGATATGGGCGAGCCCCGCAGAACCAAAAAAAGGCACAAGGTTGCATTTGTAAAAGTTAAAACCTGGCATGGCGCTGGGAGGTTGCGGTCACATGATGTTTTTGCTGCATGGCGACTGTTGATACATCTCTGTGTACTGTGTGTGTGCAGTGTTTCTGCTCCTACCTGCTGTAGAAACACGCTCTAAGGTGGTGGGGGGAGGGGAGGTGAGGCGAGGAGAGGCACCCAGAATGGCCATCACGTGCGTGCAACAGCTATAAAGAGCGTGCAAGGGATAAATCCTAATCTTAATGGTGGAGAAAGTTGATTTGCGCAAGCCAGCCAGAACCAGAGAAAGGCACGCAGCCGCCATTGTAAAAGTTAAAGCCTGGCATGGCGCTGGGAGCTCGCAGGTCACATAATGTTTTCACTGCATTGCAACTGGTAATGATGTCGGGAGCAAAACAGCAGTGACCTCGGAAGAGTGGTGGGGGCTTGGAGCAGGATTGTAAAAGTTAAAGCCTGGCATGGCGCAGGGAGGCCACGGCTCACATGATGTTTTTGTCACATAGCAACTGTTAATTATGTTGGGACAAAACAGCAGTCACCGCTGTGGGGATGGAAACATGCTAGAAATGACGAGCAGGGAGAGAATAAAACAGATGTGGAGAAGAGAAGGTGTTTACGCAGGAAGAGGGGAAGTAGGACGAAACAGGAGGTAAAGAAAAACACACGCTGGGCGCACACAGGGCAAGCGCTTCGTTTGACAGACCACAAAGATCACCCTTTTTTTTATTTTTAAAAAAGCAGCAAATTAGGGTTTCTGGGCCATAAAAGGTTTGAGTTCCCACCAAGGGCGTGTAGCACTGAGGCCATGAGAGGACTGCAGGAATGAAAGTTGGCGAATGTAAGAGAACATCTATGGAAAACGCACGGCTGCTCTTGGAGGGGGAGGGAAAAGCACACTGCTGCTACAGCTCAGACCCAAAGAAAGAGAGCGAGCTTTCAAAACAAGAGACAGACGGCAGCGCGGCACGTAGGAGGGGAGGGCATACGCTGCTCACAGAAAGAATACAAAACAGCAGCCGGCGCAGATACCAGAGGATTTGTGGGGAGGAAGACAGCAATGCCACCAACTTAGATAAGAGTACACAATAAGAAAACGGGAAGTATAGATGTCTTCGAGCTGGAGGATGGGGCACAGCGCTCTCAGCAACCTCAAAATCTCTTGAAATATAAACACGTATTAAGGAGAGGGAAGCTAATGTATACAGAACTGCAACCAAGATGCATGCAATGGGAAACAATGCATTTAGGGCCTCTGGGCATGCCGGAACATAACTCTCAGACGTCCTAAGGAGGGCTGCGACAGTGAACAATGTAAGGATCCCAAGCTGAACCACTGGTGTGATTGATCCAGGTCAGGGGAGGGGGGCTGCACTGATATCTCATGGGGTGCGCCTTATGAAGGGCTTCATGTGTATTTGGAGGAAGGGTAGATCAAGAACTTGTGATAACGTTCAATATGCACTGAGGCAAAAAGGAATCATGATGAAAACAAGCCAGCTCTTGGCATTGCTGTGGGGAGGGGAGAAGGGGGAGGAGAAATGAGAGACACGGCCTGGCGGCCGTGAAAGTGAAAGTACGGCCAGCCGGCCGTGAATAATTAGGGGAGGAGAAATGCCTGTAACAAGAGGCTAATGCGGAGAGAGTGAGGACAAGCATGAAAAACAAGCTCTTGGCAGCACAAAATGAGACGGAGGGCATTGCTGTGGGGAGGGGGGAGGAGAAATGCGACACGGCCTGGCGGCCGTGAAAAGTGCGAAATGATCCCTTTCAAGTGAAGCTGCTGGCGGCAGATGACTGGCTTCCATGTGCACTCGCTTTTCAGGTCAATGTGGGCACAGCATGAAATCGCCCGATGGTTAAGCTCTCGTTAAGCCCCTATAGTCTCGAAAGCTCAATGTGCATGCGCATTGACAGGCGAGACCTAAAAATAGGTAAGGAGTTGATGTAAAAGTGTCAGGGATGATGCATGACAAGAGATAGCGTGATACCGGAGCACGATATGTGCGTGAGAGACAGATCGAAGAAGGTTTAGAGAGAAGTTGAGTGACAGGGAGAAAGAGATGGTTAGAGAAGAATGAGGCAGGGGAAAGGGAGAAACAGAGGACTGTTGCAAATTTGTGAGGAAGATACTAGAGCAGAATGGAGGAAAGAAAGAGCTGGGGAAGTTGATGCCTACAGGGAGAGGAGTGCGGGAGCAGTTGCTTGGGAGTAGTAGCATTCATACATCAGCTGAAAGCTCTGAATTTATGGGTATGGGACTGTGGCATGGAACATTTCAGAGGTACTCAAAAGATCAGGAGTGTTGTTATGACTATATTACAGGTTTTGGTTAAGAAATTACTTTTTTTAAGCGAGAACTTAGGATAAAACTTCTCAAATATGATATATTGAAAATATCACTTGTGTTTTAATTCACATGGTATGCATTGCGATTCAGAAAAACCAAGACTATCGTTAATCAGATGCACTCTAATAAAAATAAAAGCCATTCCCCAATCTCAGGCACGATACTGTCTGAAAACATAAACTGTGCCAGATTTTTGAGCAAATCCTGTACTGGTGGGTATCCTTAATATGGTAATATTTAAAAGTGCACTGGATTTGACGCATCCTATTGCAAAGTTACTGCCAAACGGATGCTCACCTTGAAATGAACTAAATCCCCCATATCAAAATGGCCACAACTCCAGTCTGCTATTGTTGTGTATACTCCCAGAGTGTTGCATGTCCTCTCTAGCCTGCGCTTCTGACTCACTTGCAACTGTTTGATGTTTCTATGGATATGCGTTGAACAGCCCAAGAGAGGGGGCAAACCACACTACCACCGTGACACGTAGACCCCGCCCTTTTCCGTGTGCAGCCAATGATTGATGGGCAAAAATAAAACCAAAACAAGCACACAGTAAATCCAATATGTTAATATTTAAAAGTTCACTGGAATTGAACCATCCTATTGCAAAGTTACTGCGGAACCGATGCTCGCCTTGTAATGAACTAAATCCCGTTCCAAAATGGCCACAACTATAGTCTGTTATTTCTGTGTATACTCCTGGAATCTTGTGCATCCTCTCTAGCATGCGCTTGTGACCCACTTGCAACTGTGTGCCATTTCTATGGATACGGATCGAGCAGTCAAAGAGCGAGCAAACCAGCTGCCGTCATGACCCGTTGCCTCCGCCTTTCTCCATGGGCAGCAAAAGATAGACCGCACAAATGAAACACGGACGGGCAAAAAAAAAATAGCCAAGCACACAGTAAATCCAATATTGTAATATTTAAAAGTGCACTGGATTTGAACCATCCTATTGCAGATTATGGAAGGCGCAAATGAAACATGGACGGACACAGGGAGTTACAACGTGAGGAGGAGGAAAGAGGGAGGAACAAGAGAGGAGGGAGCATTGGTTGGATGTGGTGTAATGGCCAGAGCAGCCCGACCTTGAAGCTGGGGAACCAGATAAGAGTCTCGGCCTTCGCCCAGCCTGAAAATTGTATGTGTCCGTATGTAATGCAACTGGTGGTCATGTAAAGTGGTGGCAAAGTGAGCTAAAGAAGGATGATGGATTCAACCCAGATCTATGACTGGGGGTGAGTGTTCGAAAAGTTTCAGCACTCCGTTCATCATCTCCTTGTGTTTGCTTTGGTCGTGTAAAGTGCTCCGATACCTTCGGGTCGAGTTTGCGCTATATGACACAGCAGAAAAATAAAGCAAAACATGTTTAAAAACCAGTGTTGTAGGAGGGGTGAGATGGGGTAGGTGCTGGATCAGAACAGGGAGATTAAGTGGCGGCAAAGCCTAATAAACACCGAAGACGGGCAAACAGCATGGCAAATAAATTGGCCGCTGCAAGCGTTTCATGAAGACCATGCACAAAGTAAATAGAACACTTAACAGGAGCAGAGGCAAGCCAACAAAGAGTGCTCTCCAAATCTCCAAAATAACCTGAAGTGTAAGAGCACATGCAGTCCTCATGGGAGGGTACAAAAGTCCAATAGGAGGGACTACTACGCCTATTCACCAATCAATAGCCGGCATATACAAATTACAGTAAGAGGAGCCAATTGAAAAGCTGGGCTGTGCTTAAAACCCATATTCTAGGAACAGCAAGTGTCAAAGAGACAGTGCATGCGCTGCCTAGGCGAGACCTAAAAAGGTCTATCTTTGGGAGTATGGGAGGGGCTTGGGGCTGAAATCTCAGTTCAAAATGTCAGCTTCTTTCAGCCTATACCTTCTCCTCCAAAGCCAGCAATATGAGATTTGGGAATCTTGATAGTGATCTGAACATGAACATTCAGATTAAGAAATTGTCTGGTGTTTTTCAGCAGAAATCCATAGTACAGGCAATCATCATCTCCCGACTTGACTATGGGAATGTACTCTATTTCCAGGGAATGAGTGGGGGGCCTGTCAGTCTGGTGAATACAAAACTGCGGCCTGGGACATGGCTTTGGGACATAGCCTTGCTGGTTCAGTGCTGCTTCATAGCATTGCTACACCCAGCCCTTGGAAGATGTGCGGACAACAGAGAACCAATAGTATGCATGCAACATAATAAATGTCACTTACAAGTCATTTGTGAATAGAGTATGCCACAAGTTAACTTATTACATATTGCTGATACAGTGTCAGCAGTGAGTTTATCGAACAGTTGACACCCATTCTGAGAAATATATAGCTGTCCTGTTGATGATATCAACACCAGTGTATTCAGAGGAGTCTTTACAGCTCATTCACTTAGAGTGAGTTGCCTCCCTACGCTTTACTTTTGTGTCATGCTCCTGGAAAGTCAGAGCAAGACCCTGGCCAGTCTCCACAGTTGCTCACGATTTCAACTACCCCTTGAGGGATTAAGGAGTGCCATCACGTCAACCAAGGACCTGCTATAGTGACTCAGTGACCTGAGGAATTTCCTTTTGGCTCCAAGATACACCATATGGAGAATGTTGTAGTTGCTTGAAGCTTTAGGATTGCAATTTAACTCCACTGTGTGATGCTGAAAGAAACATACACAGCAATAACTTTACATCTTTACCTTGTATGTATCCAGGTAGGGTGGGTGGTGAACATGAGCACATGGAGTCCCAGCCGAGTCTGCTGATCCCTTATAAGACCTCCTCCTGGCCTCACTCATCCCTTCACGACCCACAGAGCAAGACCCAGAAGGGGTGCAGCCCTCTCAACCTATGGTGGTCCTTACTGCACATAGCTGTCATCAAATCTTGCAGAGGATTAACACTACGATGCTGTCCCATCTAAGTCACCCTGCAGGTGTTGGCTAGCAGCATCGTAAACGTTTACACTCCTCACTTAGCATAGTTAAAGGTATAAATGTTATAGAGATACATTGGGCAGGACACAGTTGGTACAACAGCTCCTTCCTTTAATTTACAATGCACACAAATGAAGTCCCTTCACAGGCCCTTCTACTCAGCTCATGCATGTGTACAGTCCTGCTTGAGACGTCCTAGAGTCCGGCCGCTCCATCCCCTTTGTTTGTTTTATATCCTCCTGTGAGCCAAGCGTTTCACAGCATCCTCTTCTGTGAGAAGCAAAATGTGAGATGCTCAATGCTTTAAATGGGCTTGTACTGTCCAGTACGGAGTACTTGCACTTGTTTAATTTGAAAGGGAGAATACCTGCACTTTTCAGAACCGCTGTATTAAATTTAGTAGGAGAGTATCAGCACTCCTCAGTACCAAATAGGTACTCCTAATAGTGAGAACCTGCGCCGCTGCATGGTCACGCATTACTTGGCTGTGAAATACAACACAGACACCCCAATAAAACAGAAAATACCCTACAGACAACAGCTTGGAGGCCACACTATTGTGCTCTTCAAAATCCGTGGAAGCAGAGTCTTGGTCATCAACTTGCATTTTGTTACACAGAATCATATTAAATACAATTTTTATTGCTAACACTAGGGCAAAGGGTAACCAAGAAACATATTTATGCATGCATTCTTTAAAAAAAGCTAATTGTTATAATATTTTTTTTATACTACAGGTCGATGAAGGAGTACAAAAAAAGTCAGACGCCGCAAGAGAAAGCCGCTAATATGTAAGCCATTTCACAGTTTTGGTTTTTTTTTTTTAATCTGAAGTTCTATACAGCTGTGCAAGGACAGAAAAGAGGCAAAGTCTTGCAATCCTCTCCCGAAGGGGTAGGACTGAGGGGAAAAAACCTACAGCTCTAAGTTGGAAGGAGAAGAGGGTGTGGAGGGCGTGGTGTGTAGAAAATGTGCCTCAATTCAGCCCAGCACACCAGGCCTAGCTGTTCCACTTGCTACAGCGAGGAAGCTTCTGAGACTGGAGACTTCTGCCTAGATGAACCCAAAACTGTGTTTTGAATACTGTGGAGAGGTCCACAGTATTGATGTAGAACACTGGATAACAGAAGACTGCCTGAAGCATTTCTTCCTCCTGGCATATTCTCCAAATAGTATGCTTTCCCCAAAGCATGCCCACTGGTGGTAGAAATATGCCGCTCGCAAGCCGCTTCTGCCACTGGAACTCTTGCTGGGAGCCTGCCATTAACACGGACTCTGTTGTAAGGTTCAGAAAAACTGAGGATTTATTCAACGCCGAGGAGGGCGCACTGTGGGGTTTAATCAGCAGCAGCAGCGCGGGCCGGGACAGCGAGAACCAGCATCCCAAGCGCTTACCAACTCAGCGCAGCTGGTTCTCTTCCTGCCCCCGCCCTCTGACGAACTACTTACGGCTCGCGGCCCCCGCTCCGCGGGAGCCGCTCGCAAGCCGGTTCTACCACTGGAACTCTTGCTGGTAGCCTGCCATTACCACGGACTCTGTTGTAAGGTTCAGAAAAACTGAGGATTTAATCAACGCCGAGGAGGGCGCACTGTGGGGTTTAATCAGCAGCAGCAGCGCGGGCCGGGACAGCGAGAACCAGCATCCCAAGCGCTTACCAACTCAGCGCAGCTGGTGTCTCTTCCCGACCTCGCCCTTCCCCCACCCCTCCCACTATATAAACACCCCCGATCCCGCGCATCGCGGGACCCGCGCGTGTCGGAGCCCGGGGCGAAGAGCCCGAGTGAGGCCGGGCAGGGCCTACTCTCTTTCATTGCTATTATTTTTATTGTAAGTAGGCGTTCTATCCGTCATGGCCTAAAGCCCAGAGAAAGCACTATCTGAGAAGTCGGGGGTCTGAACAATGGCACTCTCGACAACTACTTTACCAGAGCTCACACTGACCCAGACAAGGAAAAGTCATTGGCAGAACGACGGGCAGAGCGTCGTCGCTCTGTCGAAAATTTGAAGAACAGGGCCCCCACCGAGCCCACGCTCCAAACTTCCTCTCACAATGTAGGATGCATCGGTAGCAACGAAGACCTCCTATCCTTGGAGAGTGTTCCACTTTTGCTACGAGATTGTACCCCCTCACCCCTGGTCCCTATCGATCAGCCAATATCTGATATTCTTCTTTCAAGTCCAATTTGTATAGAGGCTGACCCAAAAACCCAGACCCTGGCCAGGGCTAAACCCCCCCAAAGCAAGCCGAAAAAAACGTTGCCCGTCAAGGTCCATGGTCCACCACCTAGTAAAAGAAGACGGACGGGGGGGGATCCCCAAAAGCCCAAGATCAGTCATACAGACTTTGGCAAACCCCCCTAAGTACAGCACTAGAATTGCCCCGGCCATAAAGGCCGCAACAGCTAATATGCCAAACCCGACACCTCACTCACCATTGGCATCAGTTGTACAGGCTGATACTATTTCTCTTCAAACTGACAGTCCTGCTGACCCCCTCCCAAAGGCTGCATCCATTGCCGTCTCACTGGACAACATGGAACATTTGATAAGGTCTATCATTCTCCCAATAATAGAGAGACTGAAGAGGGTTGAGAAGAGGCTCGAGGACATGGAGTTTGCAATGAGCAACAAAGCGGGACCAACTAAGGTACCGGTGAGGGGGGTTGCCCCACCACCAGCCTCAGTGACATTGTGTACTCCCAATGCCCCCAAAGCCTCTACTCAATCTATCAATACTACTAACACCAAGGTGCAGAGGGTGCCACTCCACGCGCAAGCCAACAATCCAGCTCTCAAACCAGCTAGTGGAGTTCAGAGGGGACCTCAAAAAGTATCTGCAGGAAAAAAGCGGGAGGATTGGGGTACCACCAGACATACTAGCTTATCTATGCATAAAGGCCCTCAGGTAGAACTACCCCCTGAAGCCGTCCCTTATGTGGTTGTTTTGACAGGGGTCCCTACACTGCCAGATAATAAGAGGGAAGGCTTTCACCAGCTGAAAAACAAGATTTTGCACTGGCTTAGCCAATTTAGACCCCTCACACGCAACAATAACGGTGAGATTGTGCATGTCCGCCGACTCTCTTGGCTGGGTAACAAGGTCGAGGATAGTGAGGGAGATTTAGTTGTCGTAAACTTTAGAGACCCACAAGCAGTCAACTATATACTAAATTGGCCTTTAGCAAGCGAGAGCAATTCTATTGTCCCCCGTCCCTTGACCTATTTCTATCCTAGGTCCCTAGTGTTCCCTTCCATCTACACCGGTGCCCAGGCTCATAACCAGACTCTTCCCTCACTACCCTAGAACATCAGGTACCAGATACATGCACCACTCCCCCCACCGGCTGTTGATCACTTCGGGTGGAATATGGTACCCCCTAGGCTCAATAGAAACTCCATTAGGAGAATGGACCACCTGAGACCCTTCACACCCCTGGAGTCAGTAAACAGGTTTGACGTGTTCTCAGGCATGGACGCCTGTGATTGAAGATTACAGTCTGAACAGGGCATGGGAGGTCAACCTAACACCCATGGCCCTGAAGGTATAAACTCTGAGACTCCTAAAGCAGCTCTACTACGCCAGTCCGGCACCAGGGGTCAAATATGGCAACTGCATCCATATGGGAAACCGTATATACTTCCCCTTCCCCCCTCGAGGAGGGTGGTATTAGTGTGGAATTCCGACCTGCCGAACCCCCTACTGAGCAGGTGGTCACTACTGGGGCTACTATGCTTGATCCCCCTGCAATATCTCCGGGCGAGCATACATCCTGTTTGTCCATTCTCTCCTGGAATTTAGCCGGACTCCAGGGCAAACTAGAGACACCTGAATTGGGGTGTTTCATCGATGCCCAGGATGTTTGCCTCTTCCAGGAGACATGGGCAAGGGAGGATAGATGGAGATCTGGCTACGCAACCTTTTCAATTCCAGCTAAGTGGGAGGGTAAAGGACGGCCCTCGGGGGGTCTCTGCATATGGGTGGATTCCCACCTGGGATGCAAGGCCAAGGTTTTGAAAACTAATTCATTGGATGTTCAGTGCGTTTTGCTGGAATGGCCTAACCGTACTCAACTTGCACTGATAAACATATATTCCAGACCTATGGGAATAACAAAGCCCTCACCCACCTTTGTTGAGCTTTTGTTATTTCTGCCCACAATACCCCAGGGGGCTAGGATCCTTTTGGGGGGTGATTTTAACTGTCAGTACGAGCCGTTAGCCTTGATCGGGGAGGGAGCACTTCTAGAGGAGGATGATCAGTCAGGAATTCCGCATTTAGATGGCCCCCCAGCTAAGTCTTGGTCACCCCTAGCAACCCAAATTCTGGCACTCACCCTCAGTAATTCTTTGAGGGCTTGTAACGGCCTAATTAGGGGCGAAATCCCTTCAAAACCCACCTTCAACAAGCCAGGGCATGAGTCCCATTTGGACTACATCCTTGTCCAGACATTTGACTGGAACAAGGTTTCTAAATTTGAGGTAGTGCAAAGAACTGACAGTGATCACAATGCGCTGATCCTCTCGATGGCGTCGCCTGGCGGTCCTATGGGTGACCACCCGGCTGAGGCATCCCTAGATTCAAAACTAATTTTAACTAACGATAGGCGCAGAGTGAAGTGGGCCAAGCTCTTGGATAAGCCTGCCCACATTCCCGAGCTGTATACATGGATCCTCCCAATATTCGAACGTGTTGGAGCCCTTATTCCCCAACCCTTTTCAGTAGAATTGTTTTCCAAGATGGCTACCCTCCATATGGAATTGGTGGACACTCTTGCGGAACTCCTAAACCCAATTGTGCGGAAAGGGCCCCGCAGGGGGCAAAGAGCCTCCTGGTTTAATCCAGCTTGCAGGAAGGCAAAGGTCGACCTTCTGGCCCCACTGAAGCACCCCAGGGATACAGGGCTAATAAAGATTAGGAGGGTGGAACTGAAGCAAGCAATCCACCAGGCAAAGGTGGATTGGGACTATGCCAACTGGGTAAATATGTTGGCCTCCCTACAGACCAGAGATGCTCGCAAATTCTGACAGATAGTGAGAACAGGGACTACCGAGCCGACTCCAGCTTTGGAGGCCAATATAGCGGCTTCGGTGTGGGAGGACAACTTCTGCAGCCTATACGAAGATGTTATCCCTGGTTTGCCCAAGCTCCATCAAGGGCTATCGAGTGACCCCCCCCCCCAATCTCTGGTGGGTCAATCGCGCAATCTAAAATTATGGAGGGTACTGAGCCAATGCAATTCTCAATGGGGGAGGTTTTTAATGTAATATCTAAGCTGCCATCGGGTAAAGCACCTGGGTTAGATAAAATCCCGGGAGATCTATTCAAGCACCAACCCAGGGTTTGGGCCCCCTACCTTATGCAAGTTTATAATGCAATCCTTGCGGGAATGACGGTCCCTAGTACTTGGCTGGGCGCAGAGATTGTACCTATTTTCAAGAAGGGCTCTCCTCTGCTCCCAGCCAATTACAGGCCAATCAGCCTCATCGATGTTTCACAAAATTTTTTATCGAGGCTGATACTTGACCGCCTTCAGGAGTGGATGACGGATCAGTCGATCCTTAGTACGTTCCAGGCCGGGTTTAGGAGTAAGGTGTCAACTACAGACCACATTTTTCGCTTGGCTCTTCTCTTTTGGAAGACGGTGCGGGTGGAGGGTGGTGCGTTGTATACCGTCTTTGTTGACCTCCGCGCAGCCTTTGATTTGGTTCCGCGGAGTAAACTATGGACGGTACTCGCTAAATTGGGTATCCCCCCCGCTCTTCTAGATATTATAGTGCGGCTACATACACACACAACTTTGCCCAGGTTAGGTGCGGGAGGATGGGCAGCCTCTCAAAAAGATTTCCCGTTGAAAGAGGGGTAAGGCAGGGATGTGTCCTAGCACCGACCCTGTTTTGCCTCTTTGTCAACGGGGTAATCGATCACCTAAACAGGGTCCCCAATACAGATGCACCAAGGCTAGGCGACAGCAGGGTGCCCGCAATAATGTTTGCGGACGACACCCTGCTGTTGTCGAAATCCCCAATGGGGATCCAGCGTATTCTGGAGGGTTTTGAGGCTTTCTGTGGAGAGCACGGTCTTGAAATAAATGCCCTCAAGACCAAGTATATGATTTTTAATCCCCCTAAGAAAACACGCCCCGACCCCTCTATAGGCCTGAACAGGTTAGAAAGAGTCTATACGTTTGAGTATCTGGATGTGACCATGAACGATAAACTGGAATGGGGCGATCACCGAGCTAAGTCCCAGCTCAGATTAGCTCAAATAACAGGGGGAATAATCAGGCTAGTTAATTCCAACAAATCATCTGCTAGACCGATAGACCCCCCGTTGGAGATCTATAGGCTCCAGGCCAGAGGATCTATCCTTTACGGCAGTGAACTCTGGGGTCATGCGTGCAAAAAAGAGTTGGTAACTATTGAAAACATGTTTATTAGGCAACTTCTAAAGCTACCGGCCAGCACCCCTCTTTTGCCCCTTAGGATGGATTTGGGTTTGAAACCCCTAGATGAAGTACTGGGTGTAAAGCCCCTGACCTTTTGGAGAAGATTATGGTCCACTCCTGAGTTAGTCAACTATAGGCAGGAACTACAGGTGTGGAAAATTGTTACGTTTTGGTGAACATCATCTGCGCCATCTTGCCTTTTTCTGATGCCACACTTTTGTCATGTGTCCCCACCATTTTAGCTGCTCTGATCAGAACCACTCTCTGCGCGCCCCTGACCCCCAACACGGACCTTCACCCTCACCAACACCCCCCACGCACTGATCACTCCCGCTCCCAGATGCCTTGAGCGTAAGCGGCAGCCATTTTAAGCACCATGGCCTCCCTGCCCCTTCCCTGATAGCCAGCGCGTCTCTCGCTCTCCTATCCTCGCAGGTATCCCCCGCACGCTGACAACCCCCTCGCTCTCACATGCCTTGGGCCATAAACCCCTCTTCAGCGCAGCTCTGCCACAGAATCCCATCCTGTTCCCAGCGCGACACCTCCCTTCATTCCTTTCATGGTCCCAAATCCTTTGATACAAACCCCTTTTCCTGTGTCCCCGTTTGTCTTCCTTGTTCCCAGGCCGCCACCTGGCCCTGCGGATACTGTTTATTACCCCGTACAGTAGGAAGCTTCCCCTCCCCATCAAAAGACCCTCGAGCCGATCAAAGCCCCCACCCTATGAGATCCGATCAACTCCACGCATTCCGTGAATCGGCGGAATGCCCTGCTGCGCGACAATCATCACCTGTTGTGACCGGGGTGGGGAATTCAACTGTAAATGTATGTGGGAACGGGCCTGAAGGGGAGATTCCGAGGATGTTCTTTCAAATATCAAAGTGTTGCGAGAATGTGTTACGTATAATAAAGGTCATAAACCCTAGTATAAGAGGCCAGGCCTCAGAGATGTGGTTAGAGCACCTCGTGACGATACTTGCTGTCTGAATTGATGTGTTCTCCTCCGGAGAGAATAAAATCCTCGTTTCCTGCCTTCCAGTCTCCAGCGCCTGCTTCTTCATTGATTAATATTGGTGGGTCATAGAGGCGACACCGCCGGGCAACATAAAGGGGTCTTTGGTTACTGGTTGTCTTTGAACCCCTTTTAACAATTGGCGTCCCAAGCGTGGGGCCCATCAGTGACTCGTGGATCCAGTGGGAGAGGTCCTGACGACAGAGTGAACGACTGCAACGATCGGAAGGTACCCTGTCCGATAGACCCTCGTCTGACAGCCGATCATCCGAACTTCACTGGTTCCGAACAGACCTCTCTCGAGTGATCTGCGGTCCTGACTGGGAACCATCAGGAGTGCCGCAAGGAGTACGAAGAGAAGAGGACGATCGGGCGCTGGATTCGGAAGACAAGAAACTGTCCATGCGGTCCGGGTAAGGTCGTGTAAACACGACGAATTGCGAAAGTGATTGATAATTGATGAGAAAATACTAGTATTACTTTTTGTTAATTTATTTGGAGATTCACTGTCTGCAAACGGAGAAACAACAGGCTCTCCCTTTATAAACAGTGAAGGATAGGTACGCATCCATCGGACCTATCTTTCTCCCCCACTGAACAATTGCCCCTCCCCCATTGATTAACTGTTATAGATTGTTTTCTGGAGATTCTCTGTCTGCAAACAGGGAAGAATAGGTCCCCTCTTTGCAGATAGTGAAAGGGTAGGTGACGCGGACCTTTGCGAGCCTACTTATTCTCCCCATTGACCATATTGATTTTTTATTTTTGACCTAACATTGATTGCTCAAGATTGGTTCATGAGGTATTCACTGCCTGCAAACAACGTAGAATAGAAATATTCTGTCTAGTCTTTGCACGCAGTGATAAGATAGGTAGTGCTGACTATTATCCCCATTGCGATCCGTCATGCCTGTCTTCTCCCCACTGGTTAGTAGCCTGTTTAGCCCGGACCGCTTATTAGAGATGAACCATCCGGCTCCGCTGGAAGGCACCCCTAATAAGGACATGTTCATGAAGCATGGATTAATCGCTATAGCCTATAGCCAGCTGTGGCATAAATATACGAAAAAGGATCGAGAAAGTCAGTGGCCACTGATAGGATCCTTCGATCTTGACAAAATAGAAACGGTAGAAATAGCCCTTCGTAGGAATGAAACAACACCTATTATGCTCGATAGTCTCGGTATGTGGCGCAAAGAAGCCACACGACGAAAGGAAAGCGATGAAGTCAGAAAGGGTGAAGAGACACGACGGACAACCCTCCAAACGTCTAGTAGGCAAAGGGAAGGGCCAGTGATGGCACAGTTCCGAGGAGTAGACATGAAAAGGGAACGGTGTAAAGGGATGTGCCGACAGAACAACCCCGGGACACAACGACCCGAAAGTAATCCCCCGACACTATGCACAGGACGAACAGATTTAAAACAAAACCAATGTGCTTTCTGTAGATGCCTCGGGCACTGGAAAGCCCAATGCCCGACTCTACAGAGCATAGGTAAGAGCGGAGGGTCGACAGAAAGAACTGGCCGACAGAAAGGGAAAAGGCGCGAGATAAAAACCAATCAGACTAGCACGGACAGGACGGATAGAACCACCACGTTTGATTATGCTCGATGGCACAGATTTCGTCAGACCAATTTTAACGACATGTTAGAGTTCTGGGACTGATTGCTCTCTGTTGCTCCCCCACTCTGAAAAACAAAAAAAAACAATTACAGGCCAGTGTAAACAACCCCCGTTAGAGAAAGGACTCAAGGAAGCCAAGCATCTGTTATATAATTTAGGATTTAATTACGGTAAAGATAACACACAACCAACGGTAAATAGAATAACTAGTAAAACACTCTCTAAAGCAAACTGTACTAATAGGAGAAATACAAAACATATTACGCTCACTCCGGAAGTCCTCGAAATGTAACAGTTCGACGGTCCCGCCCACCCGAAACACATAGCACGTGTGGGGCGGGGCCTGCCAACAGCCATAGACCAAAAGAGATCGCCGGCGAGAAGGTACAGGAGGCTCCTCAAAGCAGGCAATGAAATGGTCTTCCCATACTACCCTTCCAGGGATGGCGTCCCCCGGGCCACGAGTAGGGAGGGGGCGGATGCAAATGACCCCATCCCTCGTATCTCCTGGTCCGGCCATCACGAATTCCTCCTTCGAACTGATGCAGGGTGGGCTGGGAGGGAGAGGCGACGCGGACGAGCCTCTCCCACCTCCACAGGTAGGAGGTTTCCCAGCCCCGGCCCGGCGCCGATGTCCTCCAGCCGGGCGACGGCCATATACCTGCGCAGCACAGAACTTACAATGTCCGACGCACATATATTTCCGTAGCACAGGACATACAATGTCCGACGGGCATACTTGCGCAGCACCGGACGTACAATGGTCCCCCAAGAGTCGGAATCAGGGGTGTAGGGTGGTCATCATGTGCACCCCTGATTCAAAGGGACGGCGTGGGATGCGCCGGGAGAGGGAGACGGCACGGATGAGCCTCCCTCACCTCCCCAGATGAAGGCTCCACAGCTGCACCCTGGCGCCCCGAATCAAATGTCCTGCTCCAACAGCATGATTTTCCGCTTTCATCACCACAAGAAGTTTCTTCCACTCCTGATAGATACGACGAAGGGCGGCAGCTGCAGGGTCTCAAAATGGCGCCTGGGCCCTCTGGAAGGCGGGTCTAGGCCGCTGGAGTAACTTTGTCCGAAAATTGCAACTCGGGCACTTGCCCACCTGGGCGCAAGCCCCCACCATCGACAAACATCCCCTCGACTTTGAAGATTCTACCAAAGTCCCAAGAGCCCTCGGCCCCTTCAGGCTTCCGGTGGGGAACAGCTGCATTGATCACTAATGGAATAACCACGGCACAGCAGCAAGATGGCGGTGCTCTCGTGTCTGCACCAGCTTCAGTCTGAACCACCCAGGAACATTATGGGCTAACAAACTCGAGTAAGTTCCGGCTGAACATCAACATGACCCGGTAAGAAAGACTCTACCTCCCTCCCTCTCTTGATTGACGGTCCGCACCACCAGCCCCTCTGTTAGCACAGGTTTTTTTGAACTGCCGAAAGGGACCCTGGTCCAACCGCCAATCGTCGGAGACATTTTTGCCCCTGATGCTACTTCCGGACTAAACCGGCCTCGCCCAAAATGGCGCCGGTATCAATAGGAACTAACGGATGCCTCGTGGTGTTCCTTAGCTAATGAGACTTGATGTACTAAGATATATATACGAACCCTTGCGCACTTGATGAAAAAGGGAGAAGGGTTCACTTGGCGAACATTCGAAAGGGGGTCCCGTAAAAATGTTGATTCCAATGAACGATTTATTTTGATATTTATTGTAACTGGTACATAACGTCGCTTGTGATGCACACCCACGGTATACATCTAGGAAATGCGATTACGATGAGTTTGACTGTGTTTCCATTTATGAACTGAAATGCCCCTGATCCCTCATCACGCAATGAAACGTTTTTAGTTACTTGCAAATAATTAATTAGGCCTTTTTTAACATGTTCTTGTGCTGCAAAATAACCCCCCCTACTGTATGTGCTTCCATCGTCGACATGTCCGGCCAAAATATGATTGCACTCTCACATTTTACGTACTGAACGATTATGCAAATAAAGGTTTTCCAAACTATGAATAGGCATCACATGCTTTTGTAAATGTGGGAATTGGTGGGAGGGCTTTTTCTGTGCGCAACCGTTCTGCTCTTTTTTTAAGGTTATCTGAAAAATGGTTGTTCGGCCCTGGAGTGATGATCGAATCAAAGGTATGATACGCTGCCTCCAAAATATGCGACTAAGCTCAGGAACTAACGTATGAAGAAGGACCTCGACTTCTGAGAATGGGTAAAGTAAAGCGGTGTGATTGATAGAATGTTATAAAGGTATGGTGGTCGAAGGTACTAAGGGACAGGGTTGACCGAAGAACTGATATGCCTTAGAACATCACAGCTTTGGGAATGATTTAAGGATCCCGATGGCCAGATACTTCTACAAAACCAGGTACCTCGCGCTAGGCACCTCTGATTCCTCTTTTTAGCGTTTCCCTACACACGATCCATAATGCCACCCTCGAACCCCCCCATGAACCACCTATCACACTGCCCGCCCCCTTGACTTCAGAAACCAAGACCCTAGGGATTATATCCCGAGGAGATAAGTACGAGTATGTGGTAAGTAAAGGACTTTCGTGCCCGTACATTTGGTGTGCTCGGATGTTGTTCCCCCTCCCTTTTCCTCCTTTTTTCCCTCTGCAGGTTACATTGGAGTCCCGATTAGGGTACCGTAAAGGATCTGGAGCCACGTCACGCCCGATGCATGAAAACGGACTAACGCTGCAAGACGACACAAAAAGACACCCTACTCAATGCGCGACCTTTTTGTACCTGACCTAATGCTCTTCCGTCCCAAAACTGCATGCTTTCTACATCCTAACACAGACCCGAAACGCCTAACGTTGGGTAATGCACTGAATAGCCCAAACAATACACGGTCATTCTCCATGTCACACGTGTACTATTTGGCCTATTGTTACTCTCTCTCTCTCTCTCTCTCTCTCTCTCTTTCACCCCTCCACACTTTCCCTCTTCCTAGCGACTGGCACCTAATTGGCGAACCTGGTGCACCTCCTGATTGGCCCCAAATACCACAAGTATTTGCACAAATTCGTCCTAAATAAAATCGTATCGATACCACGTTACTACCTCTCCTTTTCTGCTAAATATGGATGAAAATTAAATTGGCCAAAAGGAAAGGGACAGGTAAGACGACTAAGGTTCCCTAAATTTGACCCACAGTCAGGGAACTATTTGTCAGTGGCTTCTATGATAATGTCTGTGGTAACACGACCTTCCCCGTCCCAAGTTGTCTCCGTACCCCAAGCAGTAAAAATGATCAAGACATCCCCATCTTCCCAGAATGCCCCCAGTTTCGTATCAGCTGCCCGGAAGGAGAGTCCGAAGAATGTCCCTTGCCCCGATACGCTACGTTACTAATAGTCTCCCATAAGGCTCCTCTCACCCCACAGATAAGTTAAATAGTCATCGCAAACCCCGAAGTTTTTTTGATGAAATAACCATGTTGTAAGAGACTATGTAGAAATTAGAATGATGTGTGCAAAGTTAAAATCAGACCGGAAAATACAAGAACTTGTTGCGATAAAACCTGTTGAAAATGAAATGTTTAGCAGAAAGATAAGGTGCAATGGTATAATGAAAAATCGTTTAGCCTGTGTTCATCCCTCAGAAAGATACCTATCAGATTATGGTGAATAGCACGTTGCACTTTTTTATAAAATGCAAAGCCCTGAAGACCGATCTAGTCTTGCAAAGGCTTGTACTAGAGAAATAGGTCTCTGCCAGAAGAACTGACATGACTGTAATAAACGAATGCAATAAATGGGTATCAGACCTCGTACCACGACAAATGAATGTAATGATCAACAAAACACCAAAGAAATAGCCACAAAGGAAAATTTTTGGGAATCCAGCGAACCTATCATCAATTGTTTGCAAACCTCGATGCAGCGGATGTATACCCCAGTTGCTTGGGGTTGGGAGAGAAATAGATTTATGTGATTACTTTCCTCTGCAAAATCTCTAAAGACTGTCTTTTCAAACTCATTCAAGGGTACCACTGTCGGAGGAGAAAGAGACCGGATGTGGGAGCACGCGGCCTGTCCGAAGATCGTGGACCATCAGCGACGGTGACCAAGGCGAGACTGTAACAGTAAGGAGTCGCAGGACGAGGCATTATTTCCGACAAAACGAAAGGAAGGGCCTGACCTGAGGCCCCTGCTCTATGATCGACGTATGCCGAGAAGTCCCCGCTCTCCGAAACTGGTTATGGACCCGTCTGTCTAAAACTTTCCGTACCCCTGGTCTGTTCCCGACTTGGCCCTGCTCCATCCCCTCCTCCTTCGACCTACCATAAGGACTACTCACACACACCCCCCCCCCTTTTCCACCTGAACTTTCAAAATCCTCCAAATCCTATTGAGCTATCCAGAATGAGGTATTTCCTGCGTCTAAAGGGAGGAAGCTCCGACTAAGTAGACCACGAACTATGTTAATCTCAGAACGGTGACCTAAACTCCACCAAGGGTCACCCCAAAGAGAAGATGAACGAAGTATGTGGTTCTACCCGCTGCTGAACGCCTCGAAGATGACGGAAACAACAGGAAGTACCCACCACAGAGACTCAAGAAACAAACAGACTCCACAACTCGAAGACCATTGCACTTTTTCATCACAATCCTTTTCTGTCTTCTAATAACTGTGCTCCGGGTTACGGAAGAAAATGCACCTGCCCCAAAACCGTAACGCATTTCTCCATGAGGTCTGGTGAAACGAAGCAAAGACGTACTCTCGCCCGCAGACCTCCAACGACTCAACCCACATGAACATTCCTGTTGAAAGAACGAATTGTAATACAGGTGCTTAACGGTGTCAACGGAAGACGGCAGAGACTGTTGAGAATTAGCTAATAATGGTTCACGACCATAAGACACTGGAGACCTTGATTATTTTTTTTTGCTATGTCTCATTTCTCTCCCAACCACCATTGAATCTGACTATACTCCCACCGAGTACAAAAAGGACTTACTTACCAGTTCCTATTCCAAATGACTATAAGCATCTATGATCTGTACCCAACACCCCCGCTATGTAATTCCAGTCTGATATTGCATTACTATGACTTTTTCTGCAACAAGTTTAGCGAAGAACCCGCCTACTAGATGACAAGATTTTCAACTGTGATATTTATAATGTGATATTTATGTACAGTTCCTTTGCCTAGGTCTCCATCCCCTTACTTATGACCACCACAGTAGATATAGATAGGAAATAGGCCAGCAAGATGTCTTGGAAATGTTAAAGGGAGGACTGTGGAAAATTGTTACGTTTTGGTGAACATCATCTGCGCCATCTTGCCTTTTTCTGATGCCACACTTTTGTCATGTGTCCCCACCATTTTAGCTGCTCTGATCAGAACCACTCTCTGCGCGCCCCTGACCCCCAACACGGACCTTCACCCTCACCAACACCCCCCACGCACTGATCACTCCCGCTCCCAGATGCCTTGAGCGTAAGCGGCAGCCATTTTAAGCACCATGGCCTCCCTGCCCCTTCCTTGATAGCCAGCGCGTCTCTCGCTCTCCTATCCTCGCAGGTATCCCCCGCACGCTGACAACCCCCTCGCTCTCACATGCCTTGGGCCATAAACCCCTCTTCAGCGCAGCTCTGCCACAGAATCCCATCCTGTTCCCAGCGCGACACCTCCCTTCATTCCTTTCATGGTCCCAAATCCTTTGATACAAACCCCTTTTCCTGTGTCCCCGTTTGTCTTCCTTGTTCCCAGGCCGCCACCTGGCCCTGCGGATACTGTTTATTACCCCGTACAGTAGGAAGCTTCCCCTCCCCATCAAAAGACCCTCGAGCCGATCAAAGCCCCCACCCTATGAGATCCGATCAACTCCACGCATTCCGTGAATCGGCGGAATGCCCTGCTGCGCGACAATCATCACCTGTTGTGACCGGGGTGGGGAATTCAACTGTAAATGTATGTGGGAACGGGCCTGAAGGGGAGATTCCGAGGATGTTCTTTCAAATATCAAAGTGTTGCGAGAATGTGTTACGTATAATAAAGGTCATAAACCCTAGTATAAGAGGCCAGGCCTCAGAGATGTGGTTAGAGCACCTCGTGACGATACTTGCTGTCTGAATTGATGTGTTCTCCTCCGGAGAGAATAAAATCCTCGTTTCCTGCCTTCCAGTCTCCAGCGCCTGCTTCTTCATTGATTAATATTGGTGGGTCATAGAGGCGACACCGCCGGGCAACATAAAGGGGTCTTTGGTTACTGGTTGTCTTTGAACCCCTTTTAACACAGGGAATCCTTGCTCTTCCTACAATTGATAACATCCCTTGGTTTAAATACCTAAAAACCGAGTTTGTCCGGCTCGGCCTACCGACCCTCTGGAGTGATCCTGAAGTGGCCTGTCCCGGACTTTCACGTAAATACCTGGTGGCAACTTTTCATGCTTGTAATCTTGCGTCCCATACACAGAGTTCACGACCAGACTTGTTAACTAAGGCCTTTCTTGGGGTTAAAGAATCCTACAAGTTTGAGACAGTGCTTGATGATATTTTCCCGAACTTGGCCAGGAAATTATATCTGCAATGGCGGTATGGTACTCTTCCGCTAAGGGCATTTACCAGCAAATGGAAGCAACACTCTCCTGAAAACTGCCCTGGCTGTAATTGCAGGCTCGAAGATGAATTGCATCTAGTATTCTTTTGTCCTGCCTATATTGCGGCTAGAAGGTTTTGGATAATTCCATTCTGCAAAAATCTAGGGTTTGCTAAATGCTATGAGGCCTTTAGAATTCTGAAGACTGACCTCTCAAGCGTAACTGTTTTTGCAATGGCCAAATTTCTAGAGGCAGTATGGCATAAGAGACTGCGCTTTATCTCCCAAGGCACTCCACCTATGATTCAGACTACGCAATAGCAAGTACACAATTTTTAGACACCAGGTCATTTTAAGTAAGATTTTAAGATGGATTGCTAAATTGCTTCGTTAACTTGTTTATATATTTAAATTTTAACTGATAGCCTGTTCTTAACCAGTTTTTGATTATTCACCGGCTTTTATAGCACAGATTGCTTTGTACTCTGGTAACTTCTGTTTTTACTTATGCGCCATCTTGCTATTGATGTAATACCAATGTCTGATTCCTGTTATGTTTAAATTTCATGTTTTATCTTTTATGGCTAACTTTCCGAAATAAAGATTAACAAACGAACGAACGGTAGAACTATGGTAGGCCTATGATTGCTTCTCATATACATAACTACTATGACTTCTAGACACCATGATCCTGCAAATGAATGGTGATATCCAGACTGACTCCAAAACCATCAGTGCATCTGCATTACTACCATGTGAAGCTTAAAGAGCAAATCAGCTCTCTGAGGCCTCCACCGCAGGAACGTCACTGCCAATTACAGAGCCAAGGACAGAGAACCCACACAAGCTGGTGCAGAAGCGCTTTAGTCCCTTCCACATCTGAAATTCCATGGGGATATCTGCCACAAACCAATGTTTCCACTCCTGCTTATTAATTGAGTGAACCAAGAATACCACCCCTGAGTACAGCTGATGAGCAAAACAAAGCCCAGGACTGGAAACATGGAGCATTGCCCAAACTGATCGAAGTGGCAACCCCTGTTGGGGATGAGGAACTGCGCAGTTGCAGGATCCACTTTTTTTATTTCTTCCACGCACATTCTGAATACAAACAAGCCCAAGGTTCACTATTTTCCCCTTGCTGGTTGATGGACACAGTACTTGCTGTCCCACAGAATGCACGTTCCTGCAAATCATACCTTATGTTTTCCTGGAAGTGCCAAACTCAGTTTTGTAAATCTATAACATTCTGCCAACTTTAGAGCTGGACAAGATCTAAATATGAACAAAGAAACAATCTGAACCCGAAATAAGGTTATATGATTACTAACTGCAAAAAAATAGGCACCCAGAGGAGAACAAGCACAGGCAAAGCCATTAGGATTTCCCTATGCAAGACCTATTGGTATGGTCAATGTTTGTTTAGATAAGTTGCATAGCAGCACAGGCTGCTGTGCAATATGGCTTGAAGTAAATAAAAACAAAAGCGCTTTGGTGTGGCCAGCGTTGACCGTATTATTTCACTTTTGTTTTTTACTTTAAGCTATGTTGCACAGCAGCCCACGCTTATGTGCAGCATTTAAAAAGAACAACCCCACTTTGTTAATGTATTTTTGTGGCAGACAGGAGGGCCAGAGGGTATATGGGGAGGCGGAGAAGGGGGGGGGGGGGGGTGAGGGAGAAGGATGGGACAGGCAAGCAACAGAAGGAGGGGAAGGAAGTTGGTGGAAGACGAGGAACGGAGGCAGGATACTGGGAGGGCACAAAGAAAATGGACAGCGGGATGGAGGAAGAGAGCAAGCCATACATGGAGCAGTGGGGAAGGGAAATTTGGCCAAGACCAAGAACGTCGGAACTCAGGAAAAGCACAGCAGACACATGCACTATTAGAGGCTGCATGACTAAAACTAAAAAAGAAGTACCCAGGGAAGCACACAGACAGTAGAAGGACACTGGCCGCAGACAGCAATCTGTAGTTGGTCCATGCTCCACTGCAGGGACAGAAACTCAAAGCCCTCGAGAAAGTGAGGAACCTCTGACCAATAAGAAGCAAGAATATAAGAGTAACATGCAAGCCAGGCAATGGCAAGTAATGGGCAGGCTCTGAACCCCATTAAAGCTTTTATTCGACAAGGAAAAGGCAATCACCGTCTACAGGCGAAACCCAAAAAGAACCAGAAAGGAAAGGCCATCAGTAAAAGGTGAAACCATAGTTTATTTTTTCCAACCGTGAAATTTCTGCGCCAGCTATTGCAAGGTTTGTTTACAACTAAGGCTTTAGGTTTAATGGTATAATATTTTCCCCATTCATATTCACATATACATATATATATTTCTTATATGTCTAGACAGCACGCAGCACAACGTTTACTGTATTCCTTGTTTTTAAATTCCTTTATGAACAAACATTAAACATTATTCGAGCCGCATTTTTGAACAGAAAAAAACCCCAGTACAAATGGAAAACACAGTCTTATTTACAAAACGATCCGCCCTCGATGCTGTGCAAATGAGAGGCTTTGGTCTGTATTCTCAGGATTGTCTAACAATAATTCAGTCCGGTGCCATGGGCTTTATTAAAGTGATACTTGTCTCACTGATCACTGAATTTTTAAGCACATCGCCAGCGATTTGCTGCCTGCTGGATAGGCAATAACAACGATCTCTCCTGCAGCCAACTACAATGTGTCCTTTATTTATAATCTTTTTATTGATTTTTCAAATATAAAGAAAGTAAAATGACATTTGGGCTGCGTAAACAAAACATACTAGTTGACAATGTCGTATAATGATTCACGATACAATAGTACTACTCTAAGGTAGCACAACTCTTCATAACAATGTAAGAGCTCTAGTGATAAGGCACACTTGCTAAATGAAAATGGAATAGAAAACTCAGATATATAAATGCTATCAGACGCTACCCTGTAGGAGGTGTAAAGGGGACCTCAGATGTGGCAGTTAGGTCAAGCGTCTCCGTTCTCCTGTAGCATAAAGTGACAGGAAGGTCTCCATATCTCCCCGGGTCTCACACTAGGGGTCTGCAGTGATGCATAATTGTCAGCTTGCTCGTTACAAAAGACAGAATCCTTCAGCCAGTCCCAGTGTCCTGAGAGATGGACCCTCATCCAGGCTCATGCCACCCACCGCTGGGCGATCAACAGAAGCAATGCAACCAGCGTTCTCCTGGCACGCGGGATATCAACCACATACCCCAGAATCATACGTAGTGACACACATGGTAAAGTCATCAATTCCACCAATGGTTACAGCGACCTCTGTCCAAAAGAACTAGATTGTGGGGGTGGGGGGTGGGAAGGCCCATACAAGGTGTATAAAATCAATGGGATCCGCAGAACGGGGGCAACCTGAGGGTCACGTTGGGTCAGACAGGTGCAGTTTACGTGGAGTGTATGGTTAATACACTACACGTAATGGAGTGCAGGGCTTAATGGTTAATAAAACGGTTAATAAAATCAAAGTGAATGAGTTGGTGCCACTAGTTAATATAAACCAGCTTCATCTGTTCACAACAGTGCCCCCATAGGTTTTGGGAAATGTATACCACCAAATCACCTCTAAGCACTCTCTGAGACCATTCATAGAGAGAAGGAGTAACACCTCAGTCATCTTGTAAAGCTGAGAGACTCACCCTTTCATGTAACCTCATGTTACCTTAAAGATACATCGATGTAAGGGGGTGAGGGACTGGGGGAGGTGAAGGGACTCGCACATACCCTGCGGAATTCGATCCATACAGCTTATTCCGTGTTGGGAGCAAGGAAGGGTTCTCGATTACGGGCAACTGGCAAATGAATCAGAGGTGGACCAAAACGCCTAGATAGTGGCCACATAGCTGAGTTAGTGCATCAAACTTTTGATATGTTTTGTGGAGAGCAGTAGCAAAGCCTCAAGCACAGCGTTCAGATGGCCTCCCTCAAGCTGGTTTGGAGATGAGGATTCGAAAATTAAGGGCTGATCCAAAAATATGGCGTTGTGTGCATGAGCAGCTAAATAGTAGCTCTTGGGGTCACAAACAGCAAAGTCGCTTCTCTCAGCTCACAGATGGCTTTCCACCACCCCATACAAGATGAATTAACAGAGTTTCGAAATTAGCAAACAACTTTCCAGCGGTGTTATGGGTACAATTATTTGGGAAGAATAATCATCTTAATGAGCGTAACTCTACTAGCAAAAGATAGAGGGAGGGCAATCCAGTGATCGACCAGCGGCTAGAGTCGTGTAATCGCAGTAACAGTTATCATGTAAAATAGGGCTTGATGATCTAGAAATCTGGATACCAAATAAATAGATCGATCTAACCCTCTGTCTAAGTGAGGCGGAATATTTCCAATTTACCCCGTTTATGCACATTCTGGCGAAGTCACTGAAACGTATGCTGTCCTGGATAACTGGGTTGAGGTTAACGCGCCCCAATGTGTTCCTAAAGTGCTCTCTCAGTCCTGCTAAATCCATTCTTCAAATGTACATTAGATTAATCAATAAATGAAGAAATAAAAAATTCATCTTGTAGGATGAGACGTTTACCTCTTCCCTTTCATCCAGAATCCAGTTTCTGCCAGCGAAACAATCCCCAAGGCAGATCCTAACATCACATGCCTGGGCACAGGCCAATCCTAAATTACACACATTTTTACAAGCCAAGACGTCATATGCTGGCTGCATCATGGACAAACCATTTTACAGATTCAATATTTATTTGTGGATCTATCCACCGGGCTAAACATTTAAAAAACACGGGCCCAAAATAACAAAACGATAAAAACCAGTATACATAGCAGGTTCCAGGCTTAGACAGCACATCCACCCCCAAAACAGCTAACCACAATTATGGTTCCAGTCCTTGCTGTAAGCGAGTTATCACGGACTAAGCACACATTTTACAGATTTAAGATTTGGAGAGCAAAGCGGTCCTACAGGTGGATGAGTTGCTTCCTTACTTATCCAGAAAAACCTGCAGTGCATTGCCAGGATACACAGGGTGAGGGTGGGCCTGGCATTTGTAGTTTCCTACGGTCATTGTAATACTTGTGGGCTTTTAACAGGGATACTTCATGACAACTCACACTTAAGAACTGAACATTAATTTAAAGAACATTTTTCATTGTTTTGCATTTAACATGTCAAGCACAATCAGAGTAAATCCTGGATTCAAAAATAAATTTCACCCACGCTTAGACGGTACGTTAGCACTTTTGGAGCCTCTATGGACTTTGGGGTATTCATCTAACATGGTATTACTGTTAGACTGATATCTGACGTACTGTGTTTTATTTTGAATCGGGCGGTCCTTATTGTTCCTTGTTGGATTTTCTCGCTGTAGCTCCAGTATAAAGTATTTAGAGCACCCAGAAATAGCAGATGCTGGAAGACCGAAACCTTCATTAAATATGTAACGAAAGCAAAACTAATAGAATATGCCATAAACAACTCACTCCAACAGACACTGAAACACAAAAGAAAGTCATGTTTTACATGACATGCAAACAATACAGATTTTACTTATTTACTCAATCAAATCCAATCAAAGTTAAACTGAGCCATGTTTAGTTATGCTCTGTGTACTGTTTATAATAATTCAAGGTCACCAAAAGAACATGTTAAATACTTAAAGTAGCAATCTTTATGGTGGATCCTCTAAACACAGATTCCTCATCTTTAAATATGTCCCCATGCACCAGAATGAATGTAGAGAGTTACCAATAGATCTCAGTGGAATCAGGTGGTGCCTTGCAACTCTATCTATTGAACTATAACCCCACCTCTAAACATGACACACAGCCTAAAAAGATGCCAACCTACGCGCCAACATCACTTTCCTCTTTTTTCTATGCCCTCAAAATCTGAGACAAGACAAACAATCACTGAAGGCAGGGTTCACAAGCAGGTGGTGAGGAATCTACAGGCAGAGTGTCTACCAGAAAGATTGTTACCGAACATAACTTGTTCTTTTGATTGTTACTTCTATCTGCAGATTCCTCATCTTTTGAGCCAGTACACAAGTCGTATAACAAGGTAGTGCTCGATATGAAGAGAGAAATGCACCAAAACGTCTTGCAACATTGACCTCGTAAAATGATCTTCCCTGTGGACTTGGGAATCAAGGCATTAATTCTTGGCGGAAGTGTGGTCCAAAGCCTGCATTGCAGCACAACGGATACCCAGACAAGGCACACCACTAGAAATAACCAAGAACACATCGTTCACCCTGGTGAAATGTGCTCTGATGCAGTCGGATAGCTCCTTTATGGCTAGAGAATACCAAAATGTAAGGCATTTGACAATTCACCATGTAAAATACCCTTTTGGGCTGTCTGGCCCTCCCCAAGTCCTGCAAAACCAAGGATCACTTGGCTAACCGTGCAGTGTTGTGTGGTCATTTAAAAGCTCCAAAACTGTTTCAGTTCCAAGTGATGCACCAGCTCCTCCTTGTTGGTGGGATGCGGAAGAATGAAGCATGCTGGCATTGTGATGTATTGACCCACATGACCATTGGGAAATAGACCTGTATCCTAAGTATCTACATTTCTGGAAATAAAGATGTGAACGAGGGTGTATCCACCAATTCACTTAGCGATCAAGCATAGTGATGAGAAAGAAAGTGTTAATAGTAAGGTATTCCAGAGAGAAGTTATGTATCTGCTCAAAGGGGGCCCCTCATTTCAAATGTAAGGCCCAAATGTATGTGTGACATACTCAGACCTAGCCCTATCAAAAATAGCGTCACAAAAAGAGATTTAAACAATGATGTTTGATCAGGTAAGAAGAGAAAGGCTAATAAAGTCAAAAGGTAGCCTTTAACCACTAGCTGGTAAAGAAAATGCAAACCACAAAATGTTAGAAACGTACTCATAAGCAGATCTTTTTTCTCCTTGGCATACCAAGCCACCATCTATGACTAACTGCCTTAATAATCTAAATTGGTGAAGGGGTGGCAGGCACACAGTAGGATAACCAAAACATCTGAAGGGCTCAAATTGACGCGTTAAAAATCCATGCACAAAGGTAGACACAGAGGCATAGCTGCTTAAAGTTCCAAACTCTACTTGATGATCCTGGGGTTTACAAAATCACCAGCATGTGCCGCTACCTCATTTGGCAGGGCCCCTTGACAGAGAAAAGGTAAGCCACAGAACAACAAAAATAGATACTTAGCATTCTTTGAAGTGTCAAACAAACCCACCAGATGCACGACACACCATGAGACCATGGACTGTGCTACTTTCAAATGGAGACAAAACTAGTGATCTACAAAATAACATCTGCTGAACCCATTCACCATTACGTTGAGAGAGTCTACCAATTGACTAACAGACTGGGAAACATTGTGAGTTACTGCCCAGAACTATAACTTCACTGCCTCCAGATACAGACGAGAGTCCACATTGCCTTGTTAGTTGGAGTACCACATAGCGGTCAAATTGTCATTGAAGACCTGTTGGATGTGTCAATCACAAATGCAGTAAACATTGGCAGATCTAGAACAATCTCCCCACAGGTTGTACATGGGTGATCTTGATCGCATACCAGACTGCACTGCATGTTCCATGAGACCTCCTGAGAGATTAGAATCCAATCCAAGAGGCTCACCCAGGCTCCGCCCAATGAAGGGGAAGCACAGCAGAAATGCTCACATGAGCAAGCTCACGTGTGGAATAGGCAGGATGGTAGGATGCCTAGCAACTGTACAGCTAACAGGGGCAGAAGGAGAACCCCATCCATAAACCAAAATTCCACGTATCATGGACTACAGATGGGAATACT
The DNA here is from genome assembly GCF_964263255.1 of Lissotriton vulgaris. NCBI lineage: Eukaryota > Metazoa > Chordata > Amphibia > Caudata > Salamandridae > Lissotriton > Lissotriton vulgaris. The sequence continues at coordinate 1,643,039,616 of NC_141687.1, forward strand.
TTCATAGCCATAGTGTTCGGAACCACTTCAAAGAAAGGCAGATACTGCGTAGGCAAGAGTGGGAACTTTGGGTAGCTGACAAAACAGAAACTGGAAAAGCAGGGAAATCATGCTAAGGAGGAGTTCTAACACCAGCAATGGAGAGCTCGTATTCCACAACTTGTAGAGATTTGGGAACATATGTATCCCAGACCTGAAGAACAGCAACAAAATAGAGAGTAAAAGCCACAACAAATTGCAGCTATCACAACTGGGACTGTAGGATTGGAACATGAAAACGTACATACTGCACGTCCAGGTTTATTGTGAAAAAAACATTGGATTTCAGTGTAGAAAGAAACTGACAAACTGAGGGAATGTGAGATTTGTTGGAAAAGGCAGGTATACCTATTCTCTAAAATCTAGAGGACCTAGTGGTCCGAAGTAATGGAGCGCTGCCTTGTCACTAAATGACAGTTGCGGACACTTAATAGTGAATTAAATCTGTTTTGTACCATGGGCGGGAGAAAGCGTTGCTGCTAATTATGCCCGTATCACTATGTTCATCCTTGGTGTGAAGCACCATAGAGGTCATCTAGATGGGTTGTAATTGGAGCCGAAGACAGCAGCCAAACTTGCGAAACTCTAAGTTCAAGATTAAGGAGACTGGCCTTTTTATCCTTTCCCAGAGTCCAAAAGATTAGCATAAGGGGTTGACTCCAGTATTGAGGCCGGCGCTAGTAACCGCAATGTCTCCAACCCAAACAGTGAGTCCTTTGGCACAGCAGTGGTGCCTAATAGGCCTAGGGAGTCTTCCAAGTAGGGTCAGCAGACGTCAAAGTCTGTGCTGCCAATAGAATAAAGGTCGGTGGTGCATCTACAGGGCCAGCAGGCCCACCGGAGGACGGTGAAACAGATTTAAATTGACAAAGCTTATCTTGAGTAAAAGCCATGACTTTCTGTCAGTCAGCTGATGGCACTGAAACTTTGGGTGTTTTTCATGAACAAGCACCGGGCTCTGATACAGACGGCAAGGCTGGAGTCAAAGAATAATACTGTCAACTTCCACTGTCCTAGAAAGAGAGTGAGGCAGAGGGAGGGGGACTCCTACTTGTAATGTTTTTTGCGTCTTTTATGGGAAAGTTTTTATTTAATTAGCTCCCTCATAAAGGACTTCCCTGATGAATATGCTTGGGGCAGAAACGACCTTGCCTGTTAAAGAGCGAAGCATGTAGAATTTGGCTTTCCTCTCAATCAATCACCTTTCAGTGCTAAGGGCCGCATTCCTCACAGGAACCAGCCACACACTTGAGGTTGTGGCACCAAAGCAAGTAGTCCATGACTAGATGCCGGACAGGTGACCTGCCCATAAAAGCACTCTGCCACGTAGTTTTGTAATAAAATAAAAAAAAGTAAAATACCAGAGGGCAGCTCTGTATCTGCATGGAAAGGTGCAGCAGACAGATGAACTGGCATCAGTGCATAGAGTGGCACCTACATAAGGCTCAGTATCATTACACTCAGAGGAGCAACCAGAGCCATATCTGGAGTCACATGGCTCTACCTGGCGACGCTGGGAGCAATTGTGACATTTTCTGGATCCAGTCTGGTGCCTGGGGGAGATAGAAAAAGTGAGGAATCTGCAGGCAGCAGCATCCATTGGATTCGGAATAATACTTTACAATTGGGTAGAAAAGGCCAAACTAAAGAGCAATAGTAATACAATCAACACAACTAATTAAAATAAACTACAGGTCAGATTCAGATTATAGCATTATCAAAAAAGTTACAGCCTTTAAAAGTACATAGAAGCTTAATCTCTCAGTTACTTCTCTGCAAGCAATTGCTTCTTTGACTATTGGTTCTCTTCACTTTATATACAAATGTGGAATATATATATATATATATATATATATATATATATATATATATATATATATATATATATATATATATCCAACGAATATCCTACATTCCCTACGTTCTGTTGCCTCCCAAAGGTCCACAAAGATGCCAAAAACCCGCCTGGAAGGCCCATCGTTTCAACCAAGAACTCCTTACTAGAAGGGATCTCCAATTACATCGATCAGTTCTTGACGCCCCTCGTAAGGGACCTCCCATCATTCATAAAAGACACAACGGATCTTCTGAAACATCTAGAAGGAGTTGTCTGGAAACCATCTTTTAAATTAATTACCATGGATGTCACATCGCTGTATTCAAACATCGAACACCAAATTGGCATAAAGGCATGCAAACACTATCTAAATAAAAGGAATATAAAATACAATGAACATAACAAAATGCTGAACCAAATGATCGAGTTATGTTTATATAATAACACTTTCCTTTTCAACAAAAAGATCTAGAAACAAATATGTGGCTGCGCCATGGGCTTTTCATTTTCGCCCAATTATGCCAATCTAAGTATGGGGTGGTACGAACAAAATGAAGCCTGGAAAGTAGAACATTATGCATGGAAAGAAAAAACAATCTTATGGGTCAGGGTTATAGACGACCTGCTCATAATTAGGGACGGAGAAATAACTGATTTTGAAAACTACTTTGAAAGGTTAAACAACACCACTACCAACCTAAAATTTACCTATGAAATTAGCAGTAAGCGAGTGGTATTCTTAGACACAGAAATCTATGTTGAAAACAACCATTTGGAAACCACCCTACATCGCAAAAAAACGGCAACCAACTCCATCTTACATGGACAAAGTTTTCATGACGTAAAACTGAAAAACAGCATCCCCTATGGGGAATTTCTCCGTCTCAAGAGAAACTGTTCACAACAATCAGAATTCCATTAAAACAGCATACAAGCTACAGAAAGGTTCCACACAAAAAAATATCCACCTAAGACAGTACAAAAATGTCTCAAAAAGGTGACTGAAACAAACCGAAAGGACATCCTGTACAAAGTGAAAGACAAACAGAAGATGATCAAATCAGACTCATAACATCCTACAATGCGGAGAAACAGACACTGGTCAAAATAATTAAGAAACACTGAGACATATTACGTGCAGATCAGACCCTAGCACCAATCATCGGAGCACACCCCAATATTTCGTTCCGGAGAGCAAAAAATCTGGGAGATCAGCTAGTGCACAGCCACTTCCGGGACAAATCGCAAAATACCTGGCTACACCGGGAAGGCTTCTGGCCTTGTAAGCATTGCAAGGTGTGCAAGATAGCATCAGCCACCAGGGAAATCGAAATGGATGGAGGAAAAAAGTGGAGGATCAAGCAACATTTAACATGCAAAAGCACATTTGTTGTGTATATGGTAATGTGTCCCTGTGCCAAAAGATATATTGGCAGCACGATTTTTGAGGCAAAAAAACGCATCCTCGAACACACAAGAGCTACCAACCATGGTGACCAGTCAAACGCAATTGCAAAACACATGAGTCTATTCCATGACAACAACTGGGAAAGTCTCAAATTCTGCGTCATTGACCAACTAGCGGATTCAGAAAGGGGAGGCAACCGCAGGAAATCCCTGAGACAAAAGGAATCGCGACACATCATCGCATTCAGGACCCTGGAGCCAAGAGGCCTCAACCAAACAGAAGAGCTACATGTGCATTTATAAAAGGAACATGGAGGAATAACTCACTCACCAGAGAGAGGACAATATAAGGATTTTTTTTAATTGGCATATAAAATCTCACCAGAGAGAATGAAACTGAAATCACTTGTAATTAACTGGACAGTGATCTATAGTCTCAGAACTTTAAATATAAACATTCCTTCATGATTTGTTTACTAACGCTACAAAATTGCTATCCCGTTCCAATGTGAATTTGAACAAGAGCATTTTAACACACATAACAGTTGTAAACTACGTTTCCCACAATGCAGTTGCACTATACTTATTGTTTTTTCACACTGTGCACTAAACATAAAAGAAAGCTCGTGTTAGAGCTCTGTACCCGTGATCGAGCCTTAGGCTGAAGGCCAAATGCGTTGGGCTAGTGACGAATGAGCGAAAAATAAAGCTGATGGTTTAAGCTTTACATCTGCCTGCTTGTGTGCCTCCTTACCCCCGGGTCTGGGCCGGAACCGTGAACATATATATATATATATATAACAATTTTTTTACTGTAGTGTAACATTGTCCGCTTGTGCCTTCAAAAGAGCTCTACGATCTTGTACAACTAATCATATTCTATGAACGATCGTAAACGAATGCAGAAAAATAGTGTTAGGCAGTCAACGCATTTGGGCCTTGATCACATCAGGAGCAATCTGAGCATTATGTGATCAGAGAGTTTTTTAAATCTATCTCAGTACCTAAATGCCATGGACAGTGGCAATCATTCATTGCAGTAGGTAGCCAAGAGTTTGTCAGGTACCCTCAGTTGTCAAATACATAAATAAATTAAATACTCACCAGTCATTTGCCGGACAGCCCCGATGACAACCAAGGTAGACATCACAAACGAAAACCCAGGTAAACAGCACAGACGAAAACCATGGTGAACACCACGGTTAACAATCCAGGTGAACACCAGAGAAGACAATCCAGGTGGACATCACAGACGACGATCCAAGTAGACACCACAGACAATCCAGGTGGACATCACAGACAATCCAGGTGGACAGCACAGATGACAATTCAGATGGACACCACAGACGACAGCGCAGGTATGAGAAGGCAATGGACCCCAGCAGCCACAGAGCATGAAGGAAAAAAAAACATAGATCAGTCAAAAATTCACATGCTGAACCTAGCAGTTATTGAGCCCAGTCATTAAATGCAGAAGATTTGCTGATGTTCTGTGTCTGTAAAGCAGCAGTGTTGTCAAGTGCTGTGTGTGTCCTGGCTTACAATTCTAGTCTCAGTCATCCTTATATAATCAGCAGCCTTGTTGCACTTCTGTCCTTCTGCCACTGATGTGCTGTCAAGATATAAAGCTATTAAGAAATATAGAGCGCCCTTGTAATTCCACTGAAAAGAGCATTATTGAAAATTACGAAAGGGTTCCCAGGGAGAACGAGTAATGAAATTTTTCAAGGATAATGTCAACTAGTCACAGCTCACACACCCTTTAAATATTAGGTAGCTGACTTTTCTAATGCACGGACTGGAAAAGGGTATCTCTTGTTTTTTCGGATATATTCAAAATCATAATGAAATGTTGGAAATTACTTTTGACATTCAACATGATGCGATTATAAATAATTGCATATTTGAAAAAGCATATTTTACACTTCACAGCATGATAGGGTCAAATATCGGTTTTGGGATACAGAAAATTCAAAGGTTTGGGCGCTGGTATTGGACATATTATATTTTAAATTGCCAATTTCGTTGTTGCCACTCTCGGGGCCAATGCGTTTTGGACAGCTTCGTAGCCCAGAGGCCCTTCTTGAGTATTAACAACTGGTCCACAATGGGCGAAGAAGTAACGCGGGATTTAATTAGGATTCATTTTAAAATTTGGCATATGTGGAGCGTTAGTCCGAAATAAAATCTCTGCTGAGGAATGTTGCACCTTTCTCTCCCTCTTTAAGTCTGCATAAAAACGGATGTGGTACCAAGGATCTTCTTAAATAAATGAGCTAAGAAGTGACAGAGGGGCCAGGAGTGCCACTTGTTTAGGCTACAGCAGCATAGTCACTCTCTAGTCTATATAAAGTGGCAGCATGCAGTGTCCGGCCATTCAGAGCAGAGTGACTGTACACTGCATTTCACATACTTCTTTAACACGGAACGGTCACATTATCAAATTCGTTTTAATTCCCGGAAGAAGTTTTTTTTTTTATATATAGGCACATGGGGTCTTAAATAACTATAATAACTGAAAATGTTGAAAAAGACTTGATGTCCATTCATGAGCAGTGCACAAAGGCGGGTACCTATTTATGTTATACCCTAGTTGCCTTGGCGAAGATATTAGTCACTCAAGGGCTCCTTCATGAAATTAATTCCCCCTGTGCCTGTGCCCCAGCCTCTCAGGACTCTATTCTGTTGACTGGCTCAGTCTGGTTGCAGAGGCTCTGCAAAGCCTCTGTATGTCCACTGGCCAGATCAGTCAAGTCTCAAACAAAGGGTTCTACCTACTAATAGGCTGCCTTCCCAAAACCATGATTTTCTGAGACACCTACCTCCATCTGCTTATAAAGATGAAATGTTTACTATTTAAAAAGCACAAAACACAAAAACTGTATCGCCTCCAGGTGCCAATGACAAACCACGTAAACGCAGGTTTCTGATTCGTTAATAGGCTTGTTAGTCCATCCTTAGTACCGCATGGTCTCATTTGTAACCTCCCAACAGGATTGGACCTTTTTCGGTGTCCTTACTGTATAGCTTGTATTATCCCTTAGCAAGAACTCTTTGCTTAATTAATGTAAACACCACTGGTGGGAAGCGAGCTTTAGCAATGGGGACCACTTTTGGTTTGTGTTTGCAACGCGCTATGTGCGCTTTTAACTTATACAATGGGGCCACACCCACCACTCGTAGGATGGCGTGCAGCTCGCTTAACTCGTTTTTTATTTTTAACATAAAATGATGGCAGCCGCGAGTCTTGTTGTGCGCAGCTAACACAACTCGTTTTTTTTAAAACATAAAATCATGGCAGTTGTATGCTTTTTGCACGTCCATGATTTCACCCTAATCAAAGTGTCAGCTTCATCGCTCCCAGCAACATCGTAAAATAACCATGTGATTAAGAAAACACAACCCCAGGGTTTGACTTTGAACCCAGAAACCCCCAGATTCCAGGTCTTGAGATCAAATAACTTTCACAGGAGCATCAGCTCCACCCAGGACCATATGCAGAATGGAACACATTGCACCACAAGAGCAATGGCTGGCCAGATGTACTGGCTCACAGATTGAAGCCTGTGCTAGATTACTAAGGCCCATCAATACTTTAACTGGGCACGAGGTTGTTAAAACACCATTTGATAAACGGTTGTATTTTAAACAAGGATGGAAGGAGGGAGATTAATGGACAGACATCCCAAATTCCTATTAAGCAAATCGATTAGCAAGAGAGGTATTTTACCAGTAGAGTCCTCACTTAGCTTGCTTGCTCCCATTACATCCAGTACGGTTTTTAATTTTGCTCTGGGTATCTCAACAGTAAAGTTTCATGAGATTACCTTCAGCAATTTTGACTTTTCCTGATCTCAAGGAGAGCACTCACTAGCAATAAGTGCCTCCTCCATAGGTGGGGCTGACTTGAGCCCACCTGCTTAGGACTAGCAAGCCTGGTGACAACTCCATGAAGCATGCCAAACAATTGTGTGGAGGAAGAGTCCTGTTACAAAATCAGAGTTTAACCTGGTTACTAAATAGATTTACTCCCCTCCTAATTTTGGGTTGGAAATCAGATAGATGGAAAAGATGCTCTATGGGTGGAATCTCTCTCTTTCTAATTGATATATTGATATCATGCCTCGTCAGGGCTACCAAACTCTCTACTAATACAATTACAACATAGGCCAATGGACGGGTAAGCACAAGTGTGAGTTAATGGTCTTATGAAAAACTGTGGCACCCACTCAGTAGCTTCAGACAGCACAAGATGTATTTAGGGGAGGATATGAAGGCCTTATTCATTTGACCTCATCAGCTGAATACCTGTGCTGATGTTTTGAGGAAACCTTTTTTGAGGCACCCTAAGTCTGTGCTAATATTTTAAATCAATGATCTGCCAAGTCGTGAGCTACGAGTAACCGAGACTCTTTACATCCCTTTTCTGCCATGAGTAGCAGAGAACACAGTAAACGCACACGTCTCCTTAATGCTGCTGAAAGCAACTTACAATGCCTTTAAATTCTCCGCAACATTCTAAAACCACCAAGAAACATGGTCTATTTATACAGATTTTCACCATGTCCATGTATTCCAGTTCAAGAAACCACAGAAAAAAAATCTGAAATTTCTTTGCGTTTCTAGCTGTTCTTTCACAGAGATGTTATTTGCTAAACTATTCTCGAAGACTATTTATTTTCATAAGAAATTAAGGCACAATTTACATCCTGGGAGTTGGTACACGGGTCTTTGTTCCCCACAGGCAATTTCCCAGCTGCCAATGCTGTGAAACTTTTTATCTGGGGGCTTAGGCAGACAGCGGAGCATTGCTTGCAAGGCATGGTGATTAGCACTAATTTCCCAGGGTCCTCAGATAATACTAGAGAGTTTTCTACTCGCAGAGCAGATTCATCATTCCCTCTACCATCAACCCTCCTTGTCTCACTTCCTTCCTTGTGATTTGAGGAAGTCGCATGGCTGACAAACGCTCTACAAAGAACCTACTCGAAGTTGAGGAAGAAGATTTGAACCTTGGATACTACATAGCACTGGTGTTCAAGGCATGGAGGCTCAGCTCTGCCTGCAGTATGGGAAAGGCTCCACCGAAAAACAGCCTGATGGTTCCTCAGCTACATCTCTCTAAAAAAATAGAATTTTGCCAATATACTCTGTAAACAGTCTTTTATTTTGGCCTGCTGCATCATAAGTTATCACTGCACTTATAAAGAAGCATAATACAATTCGGTGGAAAGCAGAGCAAATGGGATTTTTGGAGTTAGGAGTGATCGTAGATTTGCCAATGAGAGCTAATTTACTTTCAAAAGGGATATCTGGCATTATTTCAAGGTATGAAAGATTAACTATGTTACTGCAAGAACATAACAAGCTATCGTTGATCATGAGTTAACGCTTTGATAAGTTTTTGTAAACTACCGAAAGGACATACCAAATCCAGTTCAGGCGCTGTAGAAATGCCACAAACATGTCTTGGAATCAATATACTCCATGCCCTCAAAGTGACTTGAATGCTGTGGCTTCCCTGCTAGGAATCCATTCTAAAGCTTCTGCATAAACTGGCACCAGGGCTAGGATGTGACACCCATCAATCAAGATGCATATTTTAACCATTTAATCAATGCTTCATCCATTTAAAGCCATTTTTAATCATTGGTCTTCTTTCTTCTTTAATATTTATGCAAAAAAAGTCAATATTCCGATATTCAAATGCATATAAAGTGCCCTCCAGGCGTTACTCTAGTCTACAGCATGTCGAAATTCACAATTCGTACATTAACCTGTTGTAAATCCAATGCATTTCGGTCTTTTAGCCTTTCTTCAGGGGTAACTGATATAACAAGCATTTGCAATGCAATAGGTCTCGCATTAGGAAAGTTTGAGCTATTGGTATTGTAAATGACACATTTTGTATTTATGTGTTTGTTTTGAACACAGCTAAATTAATAGCTTTGTTATTTACAGTGCCAATAGTTTTAACTTTCGCAAATGTGACCCCTATAGCATTTGAAATGCAATATGTGTTGTATTTACGTGACTTAGATGTATTGGTATTACAAATAACAATGGCTTTTATTTTTTTTAATAATTAATATTGAATAAAAGTTTTTGTAATTTATAATGGCAATAGCTTAAACTTTTGTAAATAACGTTTGTGAAGATTATGTTCAGTGAATTTTATTGTGACGAAAATCCAAGAACAGAAGTGAAATATTAACATCTTTTTGTGACATTTGTAATAAAGGTTGAAACATTGAGAGAGCATATTTGAACCAGCTGTTGAATGGTTGCACATATTGATGCTGTGGTGGCGCTGAGTGATATTGTGGTGGCGCTGAGTGATATTGTGGTGGCGACGAGTGATGCTGTGGCGTTCAGTGATGCTGTGGTGGCGCATAGTGATGTTGTGGTGACCCGGAGTGATGCTGTGGTGGTGCCGAGTGATGCTGTGGTGGTGCCGAGTGATGCTGTGGTGGTGCCGAGTGATGCTGTGGTGGTACAGAGTGATGCTGTGGTGGTGCAGAGTGATGCTGTGGTGGTGCAGAGTGATGCTGTGGTGGTGCAGAGTGATGCTGTGGTGGTGCAGAGTGATGCTGTGGTGGTGCAGAGTGATGCTGTGGTGGTGGTGCCGAGTGATGCTGTGGTGATGCGATAGAGTGAGTGCGATAGATCGATAGAGGGAGGGCGATAGATAGAGTGAGGGCGATACATAGAGTGAGGGCGATACATAGAGTGAGGGTGATAGATAGAGAGGGGTGTAGAGAGAGGGGTGTAGAGAGAGAGGGGTGTAGAGAGAGAGGGGTAGAGAGAGGGGCGGTGTAGAGAGAGGGGGGGTGTAGAGTGAGGGGGGTGTAGAGTGAGGGGGGTGTAGAGTGAGGGGGGTGTAGAGTGAGGGGGGTGTAGAGTGAGGGGGGTGTAGAGTGAGGGGGGTGTAGAGTGAGGGGGGTGTAGAGTGAGGGGGGTGTAGAGTGAGGGGGTGTAGAGTGAGGGGGGTGTAGAGTGAGGGGAGTGTAGAGAGAGGGGGGTGTAGAGAGGGTGTAGAGAGAGGGGTGTAGCGAGAGGGGTGTAGAGAGAGGGGGTGTAGAGAGAGGGGGGTGTAGAGAGAGAGGGGGGTGTAGAGAGAGAGGGGGGTGTAGAGAGAGAGGGGGTGTAGAGAGAGAGGGGGTGTAGAGAGAGAGGGGGTGTAGAGAGAGAGGGGTGTAGAGAGAGAGAGGGGTGTAGAGAGAGAGGGGTGTAGAGAGAGGGGGTGTAGAGAGAGGGGGGTGTAGAGAGAGGGGGGTGTAGAGAGGGGGGAATGTTGCCAAATTTCACATACGAAATCCACATAGATTTCATGAATGATATTGGAAATGTGATGGTCTTGGGTATTCAATTGCTGAGGCCTCAGGCAGAACATATTTTAGGGATCTCTGAACAACATTAAATGTATTGTTGTTGCATCTGTACAACATATTATACATTTTACACACCTACTTGTTTTATCAATGTTATAAGGATGCTACTTTCAACTCCTGATTCGGTACACGTTTGATTAAAGTAACACATCAAATCCAATAAAATTGGATCACTGCTTCACTTTATTTTGACTTTAGAACCATTGATGTGGGCTATGAGAGAAACTAAAATGCTTGCTGGAATTATAGTTAATTATAGCCCCCGTCAGGTATCAGTGCAGGCTGATGAAGAGTTGCACGTCATCAAACCACACCCAAGCACTCCGGCCATATCAGAATGCACTGACATGGTTTAAGTGCATTCAGTTTCGAAATCAATTGAGAGTTTCAACTTCAGGCCACTGTGTTTTTTCAATTTAATTTAAATGCTTTATTAACAAATGTAATAAGAAGCAATTAATTATCTTTATTGGACGGTATACTGATCATGTAAAACAGCGAGGTCATGGGGGTTTTGATGTCTTATGGGTTTGTGCAGTGAACACCATAGTGGTCTCCATCACTACTGATTAAATATTTACTGAAAGGCTCATGTTTTTATATTTCCTGACATGCCTGATCAATGCCCATGAGGTGCGTCTACATACTGCACCCATTTGATACCAGAGCCAGTGTGATAATTAGATGTAAAAGGGATTCGTGTTTTAGATCGGTCTGCTCAGCGAGCCAAACCTGAACGCTGCCGGGACTGGTTCCAAAGCCTGTAACATGACTTAGCGAGTCAATGCACCTGCTGCAGAAAACACTCGCTGCAGGACACAGCACTGGCGCTGCCAACTCAGCGCTTCATGTTTCGGAGGTCGGTAACTGAGCTGATGCTGGGTGGCTCCAACTAAAAGTAATACGAGTTATCTGAAATTAGAGGTTAGTTTGTGCTGGCGCATTGAACAATATTAATATCAATTAAGTTCGAGTCAACAACATATGTTCTTTACAGATAGGCCAGCAGCCCTGGCTAGAAAAACAACCACTAGTTTTGCTAGGTCTTTGAGTCATAGCAGGAAATCACTTTTACAGCAACATGGAATTATAAAAAACGCGGTTTCTCTCCTTTGTTTGTGTCATGACTCAAAGGCAAACCGAACAAGGCAGTGGAGGAGACAAGAAAGCAATCGGTCACACTCTCCTATCCCATCGGTTTGGTCTCCCCCTACGTCAGAGGGGAGAGAAATACAGCTTGAAGCTAACTAGCTGAGCTCCCCTGTCGGTTTGGTCTTTATTATTAAGTATCACTCGTCCTTGGCAGCTATAAATCTATGTATTCAGGCAACATAAAGGCAACATTTCTGAAAAAATAAAACAAATAATAGAATAATTACTGACCTTGCAAATGAAGAAAAATAAATTTCCGCGAGGGTGTGACTGCTACGTGTAAAAGTTTTGAGAGGGGTGGGAGGGTAGTGCGGAGGACGAGAACAAGATTTAAAGGTTTCTAATTGGTAGATGTAGCCGTCAATGAGAATTTATCGGTCTGTGACCAATAAGCGTGTAGCCCTTGATGTCATGGATGCATGAGACCAATGACGGTAATTTGCAGCTGTGCTGGGGAGAAAGGCGAATTGTAGCATCTGTGCGTGCACGGTGAAAGTGAAATACGCATGCACAGATTGTATGTGGGAGATTATCACTACGGTACACCGGCCGAAAATGGAAGTTCGGGAGCGTTACGCCGGGAGCGGTGTTGACGCGGGGCTCCCATGCCTGAGGGAGAGCCCCACGTGTGCCTGGTGATGCGGCGCCCGGTGAGTGGGGTGGGGTGGCTGTGTGCGTGTGTGGCTGTGTGCGTATGTGGCTGTGTGTGTGTGAGTGACTGTGTGTGTGCATGCGCATGTGTGTGCATGCGTGAGTGTGGCTGTGTGCGCGCGTGCGCGATTGTGAGAGGCTTGCTGGGAATGTGGGACTGGAGATGTGCACGGCGCAGGGCTGTACGTGCGCGTCCACGAGGTGAAATCACAGAGGGCTTGCACGTGCACATCCCCTGTCTCAGATTCCCAGGAGGCGGGCAACATTAGTTGTCGAGCTGGACGCAATGCTTCGCATTGCTTTCTCCAGCTCGACATAAATAGGGACATCAGTACTGGCAGACACCATAAAACTTTCATTAATGAGTAAGTGAGCCTTTCATTAAACTCCGAAAAATAACACCATGTGAATACCATTAAACAACTAACGGATAAGGTGTGAGAACCGCATGCCCCATTAACAGTAATTGAACTTCTGGCGGAATACCACAACCTTAATAAAATTGATTTCTCATTTTCAGTTCATGTTTTGATGTTTATGCAATTTCATTTATTTTGTCATCACTGTGCTGGACTATGTGGGTTTACATAAGTTCAATATGCAATGTATTCATCATTTTCTGAATGTTTCAACCATATGTTGTTTAGAATGGTACAATCAGCAATATTGTACTAGTGTGGAGCTCGTTTTGGATTTATTTATTTCTTCCAAAAAATGTTTTTCAGATAGTTCTTTTTTCAAGCAGGCTGCACGTATTTTGTTTGTTGGTTTAATGGTGACAGTTGGTATGGGCCACGTGATCTGAACTTACGTTGCGTGGGAGCCTTTATTGTTTCTAAGGATAGGTGTTCACACTTTGATGTCAATCGCACGACAGTTACTTATTTCGGCATGATCACATTAAGGGTGAATTTTTAAGAGTTTTACATGAGGCATGCTTATTAAAGCACGCTGAATAGAATGTTTATTAAGGTAGTGGTAATTCCGTCTAAAGTTTAATTGCTTTTAATAGGGCATGTGGGGTTCTCACACCTTATCTGTTGGTAATCAACCTTCACAACGCAGTCATTACATCGCACTACTTTTACATAGCAGTCATTAAATCGCAACATCCTTTACAACGCATGTCATTACAATGCAGCGATTACATTGCATATCAGTCCAACGCAGGTCATTAAAATGCATGTCACTACAACACAGGCATTACATCACAAGTCATTACAAAGCATAGCATTACAACGCATAGTACCCTTATACTATCCGACACTTACCCTACTGTTGCACTCACTGGAGTTAGAATAGTAATTTTTACCCCTACACTATCTAAAACTCACCCTACTGTTGCACTCACTGGAGTTAGAATAGTAATTCTATGGCAGGACCGGAGGCTTCGGATTATGCCTTACTTTCTTCACTTTATTTCTCACAGCAGCAAGAAAACATGTAAAAAACTACTTTTCCCATGAACATCAGGGAAAAAAACAGAAAACTGAACAGTAAGTCCTTTCTCAGTCTCTATGCACCGGCAGCAACCATCACGCCTTGCAACCACTTCCTCTTCCTCTTTCTTCGCTGCTCAGCAGCAAGTTAAGTGTTTTTTTCTCTCTTCTCCTGGGTTTCTTGTGGGATTCTGTGGGCAACGCGTTGATTTGTGGTTGGCGCTGGTTTTGCGACCCCTACAGGTCCCCTTTGGCATCGCGGGACGCTCATGCGCTCCTTACGAGATTTGCAACCCCAGTAGAGTGCGGTGCGCTAGGAGCGCCGCTAGGGGGCAGCGCTTTCTCTGCGTCAAGCGCGCTTTAGTTAGCGTTTTTTCTGCAGCTTTGGCGCTGTCCCTTGCTACCCAGTGTTGACACCCTCCGGGGTCAAAATTAGGTTTCCCTTCAAGTCTGACGCCCCGAGTGGGTTGTATTGGTTTATTGAACACCCTCACCGGGTCGTAATTTGGCGCTGGTGCGCAGCGCTTGGGAACGCTTGCTGGGTAGCGCCCTAGGAAGCAGAGGGCTGTGCGTTCCCTGGGCTAGTCCCGTAATTTGTGCCTTCGGGCCACCACATCCTCTGGGTTGCCCAGATCCATATTGTGCCCTTTGGGGTCTTGTTATTGGCTGCGCCGTACCTCTCTCCTGTGGAGCCTAATGTAACTCGTCATGCAGGGAGAGTCAGGCCGGTACCATGAGGAAGACCCTCTCTCTTATGCCGCCTGGGATGAGGATTTCTACCAGGCGGTGGACGATTCCATTTATAAAGCGGTGGATCAGGCTATGGAACCGCTAGAACAACGCCTGACGGCGCGTTTGGACGAGGCGTACGCAAAAATCGCGGCCCTCATTCCGGCGCCGACTCCGATCTCGGATCCTTCCCCGTCACCGCTTCCCCCCCCGCCTAAAAAGGCTTGCGTTGAGGGGATCGATCCTGTCGCCTTTGACAAGGTCCGATATTGATAGGGGGGTTGACCCAGTTAAGGTTACGGGGACCTGGGTTGTCAAGTCAATAAGAGGAAGGGGTCCCAGTAGCATAGGAACATTTAACCACAAAAATGAAAATAATTAAACAAACACAAATTGGGTCCGCATTGTTTTAATCACAATGAGAATCTGTATTGAATATACGATATTTTCAGAATAATAAATCGGTGGTTTTGACAGTGCCCCGAGAAATAGAAGCGGGGAGGCTAGTGTGATAGTGAGGGGAATTGGTGAAGGAAAGAAGGAAGATTCTCAGGTGACAGTAAAATCAACAATTGTGACTTATTTGTCAAAGTTACAAACTATGTACAGAGATTAGGACCAACAGGTTCATGTGGTTATTTAGAACAAATCATACTCCAAGAAGTTCAATAAATGAAAGCAATGGGGTGTGGAGTTGACGGTGAAGAGCAATCGGTTTCAAAGCGCTTGAGGAATCGCTACCTGTTCCCGCTCAGCCGGCAATTGTCGCTCCGGTTACTCCCCGTACCATGTCCCCAGAGCCGAGGCAGGATGACGACTCTCCGGATTCGGAGGAGGAGGAGGCCTGTTCCTCCAGATCGTGGCTGCCTTACCAGCAGCCTTCTACGTCCGCGGCCCCTTCAGACATGTTGGACCCGGACGAAATCGTTCACCCGCGCTCCTCCGAATGGGTGCCGGGTGACAAGGTGGCTGCGTATGTGGCGAACCGTCTCCGTAAGCCGGTGGACAAGGACGCTCGCAGCCGTCTTCGGGCGGAGTGTCCCAGACCTTCCCTAGAGGGGAAAGTGGCCATGACCCCAGATATAGACCCCAAGATGGCCACTTTTCTGGCGAAATTTGTCAAAGACCCCCGAAAGGGCATCGACCGGTCCTGGCGCACGTGCCAGGGCAAGCTGCTTGACGCAGTGGGCCCCTTGACTAAAATCCTAGACATGGCGGAGGAAGCTAAGGTGTCGGGGGACGCCATTTCCCCAGAGGTGCTCTCAAATTGGGCGCAGCGAGCCATCGTGTTCCTTGGAAATGCTAACTGCGCGCTCTCTACTGAGAGGAGGAGGTCGCTGCTGATAAGGATCGACCCCAAACTGGGTGACCTCGCTTCTTCGGAGGCGGGCGCCGTGGCGCAGGGCGGTTTATTCGGCGATCCTTTTATTAAGGAATTGGGCAAGTTCGTTGCGACGTTTACGTCTTTGGACAGGGCCCAGTCCAACATAAAAAAGGTGTTTGCTCCTCGGGTTTTCGAAGGGGCCGGACGAGGCAGGGGCCGCTCGTTCGGCCGGGGTGCTCCCTCCGACAGAGGCCAAGGCTCCGGACGTGGACATGGACAGGACCATGGCTCCAAGTTCAGAGGACGTGGTGTCTATCGTGGCCAACAGCAAGGTGGACGAGGTGAGTGTTCTGCCTTCTGCGACTTTACGGGTGGGAGGCCGCCTGGCGCAGTTCTTCCCTGCATGGCTTTCCCTCACCAAGGACGCCTGGGTACTACAGACGGTTCAGGGCTTTCAGCTGGAATTCCATGGCCGTCCCTAGCAGCCCCAGCGTCCGCGTCCCATTACCTTTTCGCAGCGCGATGCGGCTTTGGTGCGAGACGAGGTTGCCGCCCTCCTTCACAAAGGGGCGATTTGCCGCGCATGCGAACACCCGGACGGCTTCCTCAGCAATCTCTTCTTGGTCGACAAAGTAGATGGAGGCCGCCGTCCGGTTATCAATCTCAAAGAGTTCAACGAGTGGCTGGTTTACCGCCATTTCAAGATGGAGGGAATCCACCTCCTGTGGGACGTGCTGCGGGCGGCCGATTGGATGGTCCGGCTCGATTTGAAGGACGCCTACCTGGCGGTCCCGATTTTCCCTCCTCACCGCCGTTTCCTCCAATTCAAGTGGGACGGACAGGTGTACGAGTTCACCACGCTGCCCTTCGGGCTCTCTTCCGCGCTGTGGTGTTTCACAAAGGTACTCCACCCCGCGGTAGAGGCCTTACGGGCTCGCGGTGTCCGATTGATAGTGTATCTAGACGATATGCTTTTCATGGACCAGTGTCCGAGGCGCTTGAGGGCCCAATTGCAGTTCGCAGTGGACCTGTTGCAGGGTCTAGGGTTTGTGATAAACGAGAAGAAATCCCTCCTGGTCCCGGCTCAGTGCGCAACCTTCCTTGGTTTCAGCATAGACTCGGTTTCGGCTACCTTGAGTCTCCCCGCACGGAAAATGTGCAAGATTCGCCACGAGTTGCGCCAGACTCTGGCGAAGTCAATGGTCTCGTTGCGGCATCTAGCACGGATTGTGGGCCTGTTGTCATCTTCGATTCAGGCCATCTTCCCGGGGCCGTTCCATTACCGGGCGATGCAGCGGCTGAAGGCGTACCACCTCAAGCAGGGCCTCACGTACTCGCAGCTGATCCCGCTGTCTGCGGAGGTGAGGGACGAAATGCGCTGGTGGCTGACGCACATGGAGGCCTGGAATGGTCGTGCCATATTTGGGTCGGCTCCCGACATTGTAATAGAGTCGGATGCCAGTCGAGCAGGTTGGGGGGCCCGGTGCGGAGAGTTCTCCACCGGCGGCGCCTGGTCTCCCCACTAGCAGTCTTTACACATCAACTGCTTAGAATTGCTGGCAGGTTCCTTTGCGGTCCAGTGCTGGACCAAGGAGCGGGTGCAGTCGTGTGTTCTTCTACGGATGGACAACGTGTCTGCAGTCCGCTATATCAACCATCTGGGTGGCACCAGATCCAAGATGCTAGCGGATCTAGCACGGGACTTCTGGCACTTCTGCCTGGACCATCAGGTCTCGATCACGGCGGAGTATTTGCCGGGCGGCCAGAACGAGGTGGCAGATTGGCACTCCCGCCATCTCCTGGATGCCAGCGTTTGGAAACTGGACCCGGAGGTGTTTTCCAAACTGATGGCCCGGTGGGGACTGTTCTCGGTGGATCTGTTCGCCTCGCGGCTAGACCATCAACTGCCGAGATATTTCAGCTGGCGCCCAGACCCGTCGGCGGAGGCGACGGATGCGTTCCTCCAGGACTGGTCGAGCGAACAGGGTTATGCGTTTCCCCCGTTCTCCATGATCACGAGGGTGTCGGCGTTGTTGCGCCATCAGTCAGCGCAGGTGGTGATGATCACGCCTTGTTGGAGGTCTCAAGTCTGGTTTCCGGTTCTTCTGGAACTTTCTTGGGATTTTCCAATCCTACTCCCCCACTCTCCTCACATTCTCCTGAACCCGGACGGGAATCCCCACAGGTTGGTTCAGGAAGGTTCACTGAGGCTGATGGCATGGCGGATCTCCGGCGTCGCTGGTCTCTCCCAGGCCTTTCGGGAAAGGCAGAGGATCTGCTCTCAAAGGCATGGGCGGACAGCACCACCAAGAGATACCGGTTTGCATGGCACAGGTGGCGTCGCTGGTGTGTGCCACGGGGTCTCGATCCCGTGGGGGCGGATGTAGTCTTTGTCCTTAATTTCCTGGCCGACTTGGTGGATGAGGGCTTGGCCTATAGGTCTCTCAATACCTTCCGCTCGGCCATTTCGGCGGGGCATGACCTGGTTCAGGGTTCCCCGATTGGGGAGCACCCTTTGGTTTGTAGACTGTTGAGAGGGGTTCGCCTCTCGTTGCCCCCCAAACCGAGGTATTCAGTCCTCTGGGACGTCAACAGGGTTTTTAATTTGTTTCTTTCCTGGCAACGAATAGGTTTTTGTCCCGTAAAGAGCTTTCTGCCAAACTGGCAATGCTATTATGTCTGATTTCCTGCAGAAGAGTCTCTGACGTGCGGGCGCTTGATGTTTCGGCGCGGACTTTCTCCCCTGATGGGGTGTCCTTTACGGTCAGCAGGAGGACCAAGACCCTTACGAGGGTTATTTCGTATCCGGCCTTCCCGGATTCCCCCAAGCTGTGTGTTGTGCAGTGCCTCCGTGCATATGAGGATATGACTGAGGATACTCGCCCTCCGGGTGAGCGACAATTACTGATTGCCCTACGGAAACCATACAAGGCTGTTTCTTCCCCGACCATCGCCAGATGGGTGCGTTGGGTAATGCAGGAGGCGGGGATTGACACAAAGCAGTTTGGTGCTCATTCAGCTAGGGGAGCCATGGCCTCGAAAGCCTTTGCGCTAGGGGCTCGGTTGGAGGACCTGATGAGGGCCGCGGACTGGTCCTCGGACTCCACCTTCAAGAGGTTTTATTTTAAGCCAGTAATAGAAGTGGCTCGGCTTGTGGTCGATAAGCTTTGAACTGGCATAATCCGAAGCCTCCGGTCCTGCCATAGAATGAGAATTTGCCTAGCCTTGGTGCTGGTAAGTTCCAATTCTATTAAGGACTCGGAGGCGAGGATTATCCCCCCCTGGGACTTCCTGGAAGTGACCCCTCCCCGTATGGACCGTAAGTAATCTATTTACGTGGTTTTTCGTGCAGTTCTTAATGGTACTGTTCCTACCTGCATTGTATTATGTACCTGATGTTCCGTGAGATCGGGTCCTGACTCTGATATTTTCTTCCAGGGACTGATGGACCGAAACAGGATGCGTGAAATTGACGGACAGAGTGCTTCGCGCGAAGAAAGAGGAAGTGGTTGCAAGGCATGATGGTTGCTGCCGGTGCATAGAGACTGAGAAAGGACTTACTGTTCAGTTTTCTGTTTTTTCCCTGATGTTCATGGGAAAAGTAGTTTTTTACATGTTTTCTTGCTGCTGTGAGAAATAAAGTGAAGAAAGTAAGGCATAATCCTCGCCTCCGAGTCCTTAATAGAATTGGAACTTACCAGCACCAAGGCTAGGCAAATTCTCATTATTACCTCTATACTATCCAACACTTACCTTAAATGCAATGTAATGGTATGCGTTGTAAAGGTATAATGCGATGTAATGGAATGCGTTGTAAAGGTAGTTTCTGAAAATGTGATGTAATGGCATGCTATGTAAAAGAATGCGTTGTAAAGGATGTTGCGATGTAAAAACTGCGTTGTAAAGTCATACATTCTTATCTGTTAGTTGTTTAATGGGATTCACATGGTGATATTTTTCAGAGTTTCATCAAATGCTCAATTCTAATTTTTGAAACTTTTATGGTTTCTGCCGGTATTGATATCATTTTTTTATATCACACTTACCCATGAAGAAGGGCTAAACACCCGAAATGAATTGGGTTTACAACACCACATTAATGCATGAAGCACAAGTTACTTACCTTCGGTAACTATATATCTGTAAGAAACAGTAGTTAGTATTAGATTCCTTACTTTAGAATATCCCCAGGCGTCAGACTGGATCCGGAAAAGTTTGCGTAGCAGTACCCCTGCGTGTCGCTAGGCATCGTCTGTGGCTCCGCGTCCGTTGTTGGCGTCGTTGGCGGGATGACGTCGAGTACTTAGACACCGCCCTCGCGCGCTGATGTCAGTTCTTATACACATCTTTTCCACGCCAGAAACGCAGAGCCATGATAAAAACCACTGGTGCCATGAAAACTAGGGCCCTGAAAGGGGATAACCCTAACCCTAAATATCGGTTCGCAGAACGGGGAGGATGGGTGGGGCGGTAAGGAATCTAATACTAACAATTTTTTCTTACAGATATATTGTTACCGAAGGTAAGTAACTTGTGCATCTGAAAGAAACCGGTTAGTATTAGATTCCTTACCTTAGAATAGATACCCCAGCAATACCAACCCCGGTGGTGGGTCTGCGAACCAATGATCACACCAGGAAGTCCTGGAGAATGGAACGGCCGAAAAAAAGCCATCTCTCCGGACTTGGCTGTCCAGGCAGTAGTGTCTTGCGAACGTGTGCAGCGAGCCCCACGTAGCTGCCTGACAGATGTCCTGCAAGGGGACTCCCCGACCCAGGGCAGTAGTAGCTGCCGTGGCCCGAGTGGAATGGGCCCTCAGCCCAACAGGAGGCTCTTTTTTAGCCAAATAATAGCATGTCTTGATGCACAAGACGACCCACTGAGAAATGGTTTGTTTGTGCACTGCCCGTCCTTTCTTAGCGCCCACGTAACCAAGAAAGAGTTGGTCATCCACCCGGAACAGGCGTGTGCCATCCAGATAGTATGAGAACGCACGTTTTGGGTCCAGACGGTGGAGACTCTCTTCCTCTTTCGAGGGATGCGGAGGCGGAAAGAAGGTGGGCAAAGTGATGGACTGCCCGATGTGGAAGGCTGTGACTACCTGGAGCATGAAAGAGGGTCGCGTCCACAGCACAACTTTGTCCTGATGCACAGAAAGGAAAGGAGGTTGAGTAGAAAGAGCCTGGAGCTCACTCACTCTCCTGGCAGAAGTGATGGCAACCAGGAATGCAGTCTTAAGAGTAAGGAGACGAAGAGGACAGTTATGAAGTGGCTCGAACGGAGCACACATCAGATAAGTCAGAACAAGGTTCAAGTCCCACTGAGGCATCACGAAAGGAACAGGAGGGAACATATGAGTGATGCCCTCCAAAAACCTATTTACAACTGGGGACTTGAAGAAAGAGGGCTGATCAGGGAGCCTTAAGAAGGCGAAAATGGCAGAGAGGTGGCCCTTTAGAGTACCCAGAGCAGAGCCCTGCCAGGCAAGAGAAAGAAGAAAGAGGAGAACCTCTGAACTAGGGGCAGAAAGAGGATCCACAGCCTTTGCTGTGCACCATGCCACAAATTTGTTCCACCTGCAGGCGCATACCGATTTTGTGGAGGGACGCCTGGCTGCCAGAATCACATTACAGACTTCAAGAGGCAAGTCAAATGGCCTCAACCGCTGCCGCTCAATCTCCACGCATGTAAGTGGAGACTGTGTAAGTGGAGACTGGACAGGTTCAGGTGGAGGACCGTCCCCTGCTGCGGCGACAGAAGGTCCTCCTGAAGAGGCAGACGAATCGGGGGATCGACAGACATGCTGAGTAGCTCGGGATACCAGTAGCTTCGTGCCCAGTCCAGAGCCACAAGGATGACTTGGGCGCGGTCGCGTCTGATCTTCTTCAGCACTCTGGGCAGAAGTGGTATAGGCGGAAAGGCGTACAACAGACCACAACTCCACTCGCGATGAAAAGCATCTCCGAGCAAGTGCCGCCTTGGAAATTCCAACGCGCAGAACTTATGACATTGCGCGTTCTCTTCTGTGGCAAATAGATCTAACCAAGGCTCTCCCCACTGCTGAAAGAGGCCTTGCGCCACATCCGAGTTCAGATGCCATTTGTGATCCATCATGACGGCTGAGTTCGTCCGCCTGGCGTTTAGGGAACCTGCCAGGTGTTGAACCACCAGGGTCACGCCCTGATGTTCCAGCCACTGCCAGAGGCGCAGAGCCTCCTGGCATAGGGTCCACGACCCCACCCGCCCGGTTTGTTGAAGTACCCCATGGTCGTGGTGTTGTCCGTAAACACCTGCACTATACTCCCCCGGACAGAGGGGAGGAATGCCTTCAGTGCAAGCCGGATGCCCGCAGCTCCAGAAGGTTGATGTGGAGCCGGGACTCCACCGGAGACCAGAGGCCTCTGATCTCCGCCTCTCCCATGTGGCCTCCCCAGCCCTGGAGGGACACATCCATCACAACTACGTGCTCCGGTTGGGGTAGGGAGAGGGATCTGCCAGTGACCCAATCGCGGTCCGTGAGCCACCACTGCAACTGTCTTGCAGTGTCCTCCGAGATAAAGACATGGCCGGACAAGTTGCCCGGATGCTGGGCCCACTGAAACTTCAGGTCCCACTGCAGAGCCTGCAACCGCCACCGGGCATGATACACCAGGAGGATGCAGGAGGCCATCAGCCCCAGAAGCCGCAGCGTCAACCTGACCGAGACTCGGGATAACGGCTGAAAGATCTGAATCAGAGCCTGAATATCCCAAACCCGCTGTTCTGGAGGATAAACCCGAAACTGCGCCAAGTCTAGAACCGCTCCGATGAAGAGGAGCTTCTGAGAGGGACACAGGTGTGACTTCGGCACATTGATGGAGAACCCCAGTATGTGCAGGAGGTGGGCCATAGTCTGGAGGTGGCTGACGACTGTCTGGGGTGAGCCCACCTTCAACAACCAGTCGTCGAGGTAGGGGAAGACTGAAACCCCTAACCTACGCAGATGAGCTGCAACCACCGCCATCACTTTCGTGAACACCCGTGGGGCGCTGGTAAGGCCGAAGGGGAGCACTGTAAACTGTAAGTGCTCGTGGCATACCGTGAACCGCAGGTAGATGTGAAAATATGCATCCTACAAGTCCAACGCTACCATCCTTTCTCCCAGGTCCAGGGCCGCTAAGACCTGAGCCAAAGCCAGCATCTTGAACTTCTCCTTCCCGAGGAAGCTGTTGACGTTCCTTAGGTCCAAGATAGGGCGTAGGCCCCCTTTACCCTTCTTGGGAACCAGAAAGTAGTGGGAGTAACAACCACGTTCTACTTCTGGCCCAGGAACACGCTCAATGGCCCCCTTGGCCAAGAGGGCCGATACTTCCTCTTGCAGAAGTTGCAAGTGATCCCCCGACACGCGGTGGTACTGCGGTGGCATGATGGAGGGGTCGCCTCGAAAGGGATGGAGTAGCCCCTTCGGACGATTAGCAGCACCCACCTGTCCGATGTGATGGTGTGCCAGTGGAGGAGGTGATGGCGAACCCTGCCCGCCACTGGCGTTAAATGGGCCTGAAAGCTCGGACTAGGAAGGCTTTGAGGCGGATGCTGCGGGGGTGGTTGTGGACTGGCCGCGCTGTTGTCCCCTGTTACCGCCGCAACGGTAACCATGTCTGCCACCGTGCTGAATGTTAGTCTGCGGCCTGTAGCTGGCAGGACGTGTAGGAGCACCCCTTCCGTGACCACAAAAGGAGCGCTGGACAGGCGCAAGAACTTGGCCGTAGCCCTGGAGTCCTTGAAGCGTTCCAGCGCATGATCTGCCTTGCCACCAAAGATGTGGCTGCCATCGAACGGCATGTCCATAAGGGTGTTTTGGACATCGTCCGAAAAGTTGGCAGACCTCAGCCAGACGTGGCGGCGAACCGCCACAGATGTGGAAATCGCTCTTCCTAGCGAGTCCGTGGTATCCAGTCCACATCGTATTGAGTACCCCGCTGCGTCTCTTCCCTATGCGAGGGCTTGAGCGAGCTTCGCCCGGGCTCCCTCCGGGCACTCCGGCAGCACGGCCGCAACCATATCCCACAAGGAGTGGGTGTAACGGCCCAAGAGGCACGCAGTGTTGACCGACCGCAACCCCAAACTAAGGGAGGAGAGCATTTTCTTTCCAAACTGTTCATACCTCTTGGATTCCCGATCTGGTGGTGCCGTCGGGAATGCGGATTGGGAAGTGAAGGCCTGGATAACCAGGCTCTCGGGGGTGGGGTGGGTGGACAAGGAACTAGGGTCGCCTGGGGCTGGGAGGTGGCGCCTAGAGACGTTCCTATCTACAGGAGGACCTGTAGTGGGCCTGGACCAAGTGCCCCACTGGACAACTGTGAGAGCCTGATTAAACGGCAGTAGAGGCTCTGGGGAGCTTACCTGCGGTTTAAGGACCTCTGTGAGGATGTTAGACCTCACTGTTGCAACGGGGAGCTCAAGAGCCAAGGCCTTGGCTGCCCTCATCAGCACCACACTATAAGCAGCCCCCTCCTCCGTAGCCATGGTAGGAGGGGAGAAAAAAAACAGTGTCTTGGGAGGTATCCAGGCCACTGGCTTCCCCTAGTTCCTGTGTCCAGTCCTGATATGACAGGCACTCATGTGCCAGGGGGTCCTCAGACGCCCCCAGTCTCCCTCGTCGTCCATGTCCTGAAATTCAGGGATAAAGGATGGACCCAGATCCTTGAAGAATTCTCCTTCCGCCGGCGCCGAATGCGGCGTAGAGCGACGCCGCTCCGATGCCGGAAACAGACCAAGGGGTGGACCGGGGATGACACCCTAGGGGCCGACGCCGGCGGGGTCGTAAGGTCGACCAGTGGCAACCCGGATCCGGAACAAGAACCGGATCCGGTGGGGCCCTGCGGTGTCAGGACCTAAGTCGGCGCCGGGCCGAAGCACCCGAGGGCGCTGTGGCCAAAGCACCCGGCCCGCTTGGGCTCCCACTCGGGGTCGCTTGGCCTGAAGGGGCCGCGGAACCAGACGGAGGAGAGAGCGACCTCATGGCCATGAGGAAGGCGTCGATCTCCTCCGGCGCCGCGTTCTGCCCATGGACCGGCGGGTATGGAGCAGGCAGCGATGCCTGCGGCTCCGGCGGAGCCACATGGGCAGTGTCACCCGAACCCCCGGCCGCATCGTGCGAGCGTCGGGGGGAGTCAGAAGAGCGATGTCGCCTGTTCGACTTCTTCTGCCTCTTACCTGAGGACTTGGAGCCCAACGAGTGGTGTCGACTCCCCGAGCAGTGATTACTCCGGCCCGCAACCGGTCCCTTGACCTCCTTCCGGACCGGGACCTCGAGCGGCGAGGGGCCGACTGCAGGAGCGCGAGGCGCTTACAGGACCGCTTCCGCCTGAATGAATGAATTGGGGATTTATATGGCGCAAATTAACCCGGAGGCATCAAGGCCTAGCCTTCGACGTCAAGGCCCAACAGTCGGGGCACAACTTGTCATCGTGGTCGGGCCCCAGGCAATGTTGGCACCGGCCATGGGGGTCGGTAACCGACATCAGTCGGTTGCAGTCGGCACAGGGCTTGAATCCGGGCATCCCTACCGGCACTGATGGAGTCGTAGACTCGAAACGGATCCAAAAAGGATTGAAACAGTTTAGTCAAAAAGTGACTAAAGGGTACCACTTTCTCCGGACCTGCGCTTGCTGGCGCGGAAAAAAGAAGAACTGACGTCAGCGCGCGAGGGCGGCGTCTAAGTACTCCGACAACGTCATCCCGGCACCGACGACGGACGTGGAGCCGCAGACGATGCCTACCGACGCGCAGGGGTACTGCTACGCAAAATTTTCCGGATCCAGTCTGACGCCTGGGGATATTCTAAGATAAGGAATCTAATACTAACCCTGTTTCTCTCAGATCTGTGAATTTCAACATGTTGTAGAGTAACGCCTGGAAGGCACTTTATAATGCATTTGAATATTGCAATAATGAATTTTGGGCATAAATATTGAAGAAGAAAGTCGACAAATAAATGATTAAAAATGGATTTAAATGTATGAAGCTTTTAATAACTGGTTCAAGTTTGCATCTTTATTGGCGGTTGTCGTATCCTGGGCCTGGTGCAAGTTTATGCACCAGCTTTAGAATAAATTATTAGCAATGTGCCATGGGGAGGGGCATTTTCCAGGACAGAAGAACACCAAAAACGTTGCTATTGAGCAGGTGTAAAAAAAACAAAAAGTGAAAGATTATGATTACATTGGAGTACAGGTCACCATTTATACAGATATTCCTAGCTAGGAACACATTTTTCTTTCACATGCTGAATTTTTTGTTAAATGAAAAGCACTGATCATCATTTTGGCATTAATGGGGTCTTCTCCCTTCCATCTCACTTTATATGTTTGACTTGCTTGTAACATTTTGCACGGTGTGAGAAAGTGTGCCTCTTTCAACATGGTTAGCACCCCACTTCTATCCTGGAAAACGATGTGATTTTGATTGAAAGTGCACAGGGTTCCTGCCAACTAAGTCCGCTGTAACAGAGCCCCTTCCCTAAAAACTGTATCATGATTGGCAACTTCAGACCCCCTGTAAGTCCCTAGTAAATGGCACCATGATACTTAAGGCATTGGGACTGAAGAGGGTCCCCTAGTGACCCCTCACCAAGGCCATTCAAACTGTCACTGCAGCATGCATGCCTTAGTTCAAAGAAAAACAGCAAAATCGACATAGCATACTGCCTGTGTGCCATGCCAGGCAGCACTGCCTAAGGTATAGGCAAGACACCCCTCTAGCAGGCCTTAAAAGTCCTAAGGCAGGGTGCACTATATCTCAGGTGGATGTGTATATCTGTAGGAGTACATATGCCTCTACAATATTTAAGTTTATTCTTAATATTGTAAGTGCCTGTTGTAGGAGAGTAGGGTCTGCAATCCTATGATCACCCAGATTTTTTGCTTTTGTTGCACTGGTTTACGACTTTCTCTGGCTGTGGGCCTGCCAATCAGACCCACAGCCTGGCTGTTCTCTCTCTAAATTACAACATGTACCCTAGGTGCATTTACCAATTGGTACTGGGCCACCTTATCAGACCCTGTAACTCAGGGCATAGGTGTACCCAGGGCCTACCAGGGGCTGAAGCATGTATTATGCCACCCCTGGCTGGCCTCCTAAATTTGACACAACTGGCTGCATGACAGCTGGGGCAAAGTCGTGTAATCACCCTTTGCTGTAGATATAGTATACCTATATCTAACCCTAAAAATGGACACACAGATTCCTATCAGTCACTCCTATGGCAGGCCTTGACAATCCTGAAGGCAGAGCGCTTGGAATCGTGTGAGATGGTGCTCTGGCATGAGCTGAGCCTGTCTGCAGCTGGCGGAACCAAGTCCTAATAGCTGTTCCATGATAACGCATTCCATATACTCTTAAGTGCATTATAATCCTCGCGGTTAAATGCTATCTTTGGTATTGCTTGATCAAAACATGTCGAGTAAGGTGTCATACGAATTGGAATACTAACCCCTCGCCAATTCTGGCGACGGGGTTAGCATTCCACCCTCCTAGAGGGACACGACATGTATGTAACTGTGAACCCCGGTTAAAGTTAAACGAAGCCTCAGCTCCACAAAATGGATGCTGCCACCACAGACACGAGTCTGACCCCCTGCAGCTGGGAGTCCTTCCAGCGAGGGGAGCCTGGACAAAGGGTTTCCGGTCAAGGGCGGCGCTAGCACCGTCCCAGACAGGGTTTTGTGTATCCTGGGTAGGCAGGGCTTTACAGGAAGGTGACTGCTGAGTGGCACCCCGGTGCTCACTACGCATAGGCCGGTCAGAACCAGTTCCAGGGGCACACCAGCCCCTGGCCTGGGGGAAGTCCGGCATGGGAGAGGGGTGTAACCACCCCCCTCCTAGTCCCACCCATAGGCAGGACCTAGTCACCGGGTCAGCCCCTTTTCTTAGTATAAAGATAGGAGCGGGCCCCCTGTTCAAATTAGATCATCTTTGGAATCAAGACACGACTTTCTGCGAAAGGACATCAAGATTTCTTCTTCAAGATTCTCCCTTGTGGCTAAGGAGTAGTCACCCTGCATCCGCAGGCACCATCTTAAGAACACTGCGGTCTGCAGCAAGTCCTTCCTCAGGAATCCGACGACACAGCACAACGAGACCTGGCTTCCCTGGCACCTCTGACCTCTACTCACCTCTACAGCCAAGCTGAGAACCGTGAGTGCGACGAGACCTCGAGGGACCGACGTTCGCCAAGACTGCACGACTTCTTCACAACAAGCCCGCCGAGTGTCCCTCTGGTGAGTGCTTTGGGGTCCGAGAAGCCCCGACCCTGAGCAGCTCCAGCACCGAAGTTCAGCCTCCCAGCATCTCCACGATCTGCGTGGGGCCCTTCTGCTTTTTGCTGCTCACCGCGTTGTTTGGCTACTAGCCCGCTGGCTTGTGGCCTTCTTAACAACGCCCGACGACATCACTGCTGCTGGTCTGGTTGCTCCAGACTGGCCCTTGCTTCCTTCCACAAGAGAAGCACCCCGGACCCTCCTGGTCCACTCCAGACGCCATTTTGAGTCCACCGCGTGGGCTTGAATTTGCCAAGGCTTTGTTGCCCAATCCTGGGTCCAGCGACGCCGACAGATTCATCCATCGTGGGACAGCTCGCTCCTCCATCCTGGTCACCGACAACGCCTCCTGGTCCGTGAGATCTGCAGAGCACAGCGTCACCCACTCACCTAGTCGAGGTGACTACCATCCGGTGCCCTCCTGGTGCCACCTGACTACTGGCTAGTAGTCACGAACTTGGTCCCCTCTGCTTTCAGGTGTCATCTCTCTTCAAGATCCAGGCTTGGATCACTTCGAACTCTCTTCACTGGTCGCCTGCCAGCATCTTTCTTCCAGGCTCCTGGTCCGTCTACGAGGATTCCCGACGTCTTTTGAGACCTATGCAGCTGCAGCCCCTGGGCTAGGTAACTTCGGCATTTCGGTGCCCCAGCATAGCCTCACTATCCAAGGGTCAGAATCCACTTTCGTTTTCCTCCTACCAGGTCGGGTTCGCCCGAGAACACTAACTTTGCATTTACTAGCTACCATAGACTTTGTCCCGCATCACGCGTGAGAGTGCACACTCTGCACCCGAGTCCCCTGGGTCTCCTAGAAGTAATCTAACGATTCTATAGTCAAGTCCTAGCGATTCCAAAGCCTATTAGTACTGTACTTATCTGCTAGTAATTTCGCATTCCACTTTCAGAGTATATGGTTTTCCGTGCCCCTCGGGCATTTGTATATACTGTGCTAACTTAAGTATTTTCGTAAGAGTTTTGTTTTGTGCTTAGTACCCTGTCCTCATAAAGAGTACAGGGCTGTTGTGATTTTAATAAATACACTGTTTATTTTCATAACACTTGTGTGGTGTCCTTTCACTTGGTGTTCAAGGGGTATATGTGTGGTATAACAGCTGGCTTAACACGCCCTCTTGAGTCTTTAGCCTTAGACTGCTCGTATCCATGCTACTAGGATAGCTGGTCTATAAGGTTGACTTACAACCAATCATCAATAAGGGTTGCTGGACTGATACATAGTGTTCACTAGAATAGTGAGCACTGCATATCAGGCCACCTTCTCACACCTGTGAAGCAATAGAGAGTACATGGGCTGGGAACCCGACAATTCAAGTTTCCCAGGAGCATGATGGCTTAACTGAACCCAGGAGTGTTTGGTACCAAACAACACCTATTAATAAACCCACACTGATGTAAGTGTGGGATTTTTTTAAACATGTATCCAGAGGGCACCTCAGAGATGCCCTCTGACAACCTACCAACCCTGGTGAGATCTCGAACTGGCTTTAAGCAGCCTACCACTGCTAGACATGTTTCGGGACCCCTGGGTCGAGAGCCCCTGCTCTCTGAGGCAATAAATAAAGCCCTTCCTGGGCGGAGGTGACACACCTCTGCCTCCAGGATGAGAACAGTGCTCGAGTGGGAAGCTTCAAGGGCTTTGCCGCCTTTGTAATGCGAGCCCTGCCTCTGCTGCTAAACGGTGGCCTGCCATTGGAAATTAGAGTTTTTTGTTGATGCCCTTTTTTTCATTTTCGTCCGGCCGATCCGGACGGACTCGTCTCCTTTGCGGCTGTCGCAAAGCACTTTCTTACCTTTATAGGGCCATGTGTTTTTAATTAGCGTGGAGGCTCACACTGCCCCCGGTTTGGTCACGATTTTTTTCCTTTGAGTGGTCGGGGGCAGTGCGTGCCTCCACGTTAATTAGAAACACATAGCCCCATACAGATAAGTATATTTGCCTAAGCCCCCTTGTATTTTAATATACTGAAAACGGTCTGCCTCTCACCCTTGTGCAGACCACAGAGGTAAAATGA
This sequence comes from Lissotriton vulgaris, assembly GCF_964263255.1. NCBI lineage: Eukaryota > Metazoa > Chordata > Amphibia > Caudata > Salamandridae > Lissotriton > Lissotriton vulgaris. The sequence continues at coordinate 1,643,069,914 of NC_141687.1, forward strand.
GGCAATAGCTGCTCGAGCAGAAAGTGCCACACAGGAAACCGCTTCTTTGTCTAAAACCAGGGCGGGTACAAATGTCTCCGAAGCAGTTTTACATAATTTTTCTCTGACACCTTCATGGGGCAGAACACCCCCAAGGTACTTCTTGAGTTTCTGCAACAGTTTAGATGGCTCCCTGGTCAGAATCAATCATCCTGGTAGGCGCCGAATGCTGTCACAGCTTCTGGTATATTTTTATGTGGACATGCACCTGAAACATCCTAGCGCCTTAGGACGTCTTCTAGCAGTGTGGCCTCACCATTTGCCAATCTAGTGATAGTATGACCCGATAACCAGCAGGTCTACCGTTCTGAGCAAGCTTGATTAAGAAAGCCCATAGGTCTCACCTGCGAGTCCATAGCTTTTGGCTATGGCAGTGTTATGCCATGTTGTACAACAGCGTGGCTGCTGAGCAGCGGGCCTTAACAATTAAAGCCTTGGCAAAGCAAATAGTTCTAGTCAACGAGAGTCACTGTTTTAGCCATGTTGCATATAGCGTGGCATATCACATTTTTAGGTCACGCTCTAGGTGTGGTTGATGTTTTCTTTATCTAAAGAATGCGTGAATGTGCACATACCGCTACTGACATACCTCTGCGGACAAGCCGCTGCAGACACCGCTGCTGCTGACACCCAGCTGCTGACAAACTGCTGCTGACAAGCCGCTGCAGACACCGCTGCTGCTGACACCCAGCTGCTGACAAACTGCTGCTGACAAGCCGCTGCTGACACGCCACTACTGACACGCCACTGCTCACACGCCACAGCAGACGCCGCTGCTGACACGCCACTGCTGACAAATCAATGCTGACACGCCACTGCTGACAAATCAATGCTGACACGCCACTGCTGACAAATCAATGCTGACACAACACTGCTGAAACGCCGCTGCAGACACGCCGCTGCAGACACGCCGCTGCAGAACCCACTGACACGCCGCTGCAGAACCCACTGACACACCGCTGCAGAACCCACTAACACGCCGCTGCAGAACCCACTGACACACCGCTGCTGACACACTGCTGCTGACAGCACTGACCCACCGCTGCTGAGACATCGCTGCAGACACCCCGCTGCAGACACCCCGCTGCAGACACACCGCTCCAGACACACCGCTCCAGACACACCGCTCCAGACACACCGCTCCAGACACACCGCTCCAGACACACCGCTCCAGACACACCGCTCCAGACACACCGCTCCAGACACACCGCTCCAGACACACCGCTCCAGACACACCGCTCCAGACACACCGCTCCAGACACACCGCTCCAGACACACCGCTCCAGACACACCACTCCAGACACACCACTCCAGACACACCACTCCAGACACACCACTCCAGACACACCACTCCAGACACACCACTCCAGACACACCACTCCAGACACACCACTCCAGACACACCACTCCAGACACACCACTCCAGACACACCACTCCAGACACACCACTCCAGACACACCACTGCAGACACACCACTGCAGACACACCACTGCAGACACACCACTGCAGACACACCACTGCAGACACACCACTGCAGACACACCACTGCAGACACACCACTGGCAGGATATGCCCAGACGTGGGTCTCTTGCTCACTTTGCCACTGGATCCAAGATAGCCTGGCTGATGAGGGCTGTGAGCCTGAAACCCATCCCATGATGCTAGTTTCCGGTCCAGGGAAGACATGGCTTGGCAGTTCAGGCAGGACTGTTCCCATGAGGCACAGGGTCAGACTGATTTGCATATAGCCATGTCTGAACTGGGGTGGCCGAGTGAGCTAAAGAATGATGATGCATTAAACCCAGATCAGTTGACTGGGCACTGACTGCAATGGTCAACACTCGGTCTATCATCCCCTTTGGTTTTGCTTTGTTCGCCCTAAGTTGGCAGGGTATGTCCAGACGTGGGTCCCTTGCTCACTTTGCCACTGGATTCAAGATAGCCTGGCTGATGAGGGCTGCGAGCCCGAAACTGGTCCCAGGATGCTTGTTTCCAGTCCAGGGAAAACATGGCTTGGCAGTTGGGGCTGGACTGTTCCCATGAGGCACAGGGTCAGACTGATTTGGATATAGCCACGTCTGAACTGGGGTCCAGAGTGAGCTAAAGAATGATGATGAATTAAACCCATATCAGTTGACTGGGGGTGAGTGCTTGCAATGTTCAACACTCCGTCCATAATCCCCTTTAGTTTTGCTTTGTTTGCTCAAAGTTGGCAGGGTATGCCCAGACGGGGGTTCTTGCTCACTTTGCCACTGGATTCAAGATAACCTGGCTGATGAGGGTTGTGAGCCCGAAACCGGTCCCAGGATGCTTGTTTCCGGTCCAGGGAAGACATAGCTTGGCAGTTCGGGCTGGACTGTTCCCATGGGGCACAGGGTTAGACTGATTTGCATATAGCCATGTCTGAACTGGGGTGGCGGAGTGAGCTAAAGAATGATGATGGATTAAACCCAGATCAATTGATTGGGGGTGAGTGCTTGCAATGTTCAACACTCCGTCCATCACCCCCTTAGGTTTTGACACACCTCTGCTGCTGACACCGCTGCTGCTGACACCACTGCTGCTGACACCACTGCTGCTGACACCACTGCTGCTGACACAGCACTAAGAGAAGGACGAAATTCACTTGATTCCAAACCAGAGTCCCGCGGGCGAGGGTAAGAAGGTGGGTGCAACTAAAAGAAGTGGAGTAGGAGAAGGCAAGAGCTCTTATGTAAAGAAACAACTAGCTCCGTAGAGCAGATGGACAACAAGGGGTGTTACTGGGTGGATGAGGCTTTACAGAGCAGATTAAGGCTGCTCGGCCCTCACTAAGGATGGTTGTATGTTCTTACAACGAACTCCGTTGTAACGCATGCCTTTACCACGCATGTGTTACTACGGAATGCTATTTTCACGCTTATCCTTCTTCACGTTTTTTTTCGTGGTGACGTCATACGTAGGAAAAAAGAAACGGCCGTTACTTCCTCTGCGACGCCGATTGCCTGCACATCTCGTCTAAAGGTTGGTGTTTTTTTTGGGGGGGAAGCCCCCCCAACCCCCTTTTTTTATTTGTACCCTTTACCACACATGCCTTTACTACGTACCTCGTAGTAAACGTATGCGTGGTAAAGGCTGTCGTTGTAACCACGCATGCGTTGTAATGCATGCGTGGTTAAGGTTTTCGTTGAAACGGCCTCGTTGTAGTGGCCGTTTCCCACTAAGGATAGTCTCAGGTGCAGGTAGAAGGGATGTTTGGCAAGGATTGTAGGGGGAGAGGACATGGGAGAGTTATACGAATAGAACAAGCACTGAAAATGCAATAGGTCTCTCCTTTGATTAAGTTAAAGCCATTTGATTTGCTAATGGTTTTGTATAGCAAAGCAAATGGCTGTAACTTAATGAAAGGCGAGACCTTTTGCATTTTTAATGCTAGTGTTATGTTGTTTTGGTGCCCGGGCAAAACAGAGAAAAACTTTGTTCGAAGTAAAAACACATTTTCAATACGAACAGTGTGCACCTTGCCTGCCTTTCTACTTCTTCCAAAGGCTTCAAGGAAGGCAGATCAGGGGCTGATAGCAACTTGTCAAACGATTTGGATATGCTGCAACAAAAACATGTCTTTTTTTTTTTTTAACCACACATTTTATTGATTTCAAATTAAGGTTTCATCACAGAAAGGAAATAATGTGGCAACAATTCAACAAAGGTGCATATCTCCCAAAACCCCTCTCAAGGCTCACTTAAATCTTTTGCTGAAACCTTTATCATTGCTAAGCAATTATCAGCACAAAACAAAGGGGGTAAGGTGAGCTCAGTAAATGAGGTAGGTATGCTTGGCATAAGGAGCTGTATTAAAGGGAGTGCCTCGGGGGTGAAACAGGAATTTGCACTTACTTCGTGTCCCCAAGACACTTTGGTATTAGAAAAGGGGACTTAGATGCTTGTGTAGACTTTTTAAAATAAAATTCATCTAGTCAGCGCAATCACAAAGGGGTGTTCCCTAATTTGCAATGAGGTTGTGGCTCCATGCAAAGAAGGGAAACTTAGTCTTTGCACCGCATCATATTACAGACATGGGTGCAAAGGCAAGGAAGGCACACTGACTGCATGCCACCTACGCCACATATGTGGTGCACAGTCAGTGTACCCCCCTTTCAAGCCTGAAGAGACCAAATACCTGTACAAATATCAAAATAATACAATTATGAATTGTGAAAACATCAGCCATCAATACTAAACGTTTTATTCAACAAATACATAATATTGCATTATACTTGAAAACATATTTATAACTGAATTAACCAATATATTGCCATGAAGTATGTACAATAATTATTTTAAAGGACAATCACATTTAACTAGCTAAACCAAGCCCTAAAGCTTCTCTCATACAACACACATACTGACACCCAGACATGTTGGCAACAACCCTTAAGCCTTTTAAGATCCTAACCTGTCATAAGTCAAGCTTTGCTCTTGAGTATTGGTTGTGGTGGCGAGTGGGCATAAGCAACTTGTCTGACACCTGTGCCCCTAGGATGGGGGGGGGAGAGGACATGGGAGAGAGAATGTAATACTTCTTGTTCAGATCGGGCTCGGGCGGCTCTTTCCGCTCCACGACGGCATCAACCTGCTATGAACCATGTCCTTTCTGGTGGCCCCCCTCTGGCATACAGGGTCACCACCCCTAATCCACACTCTGGCAATGGTCCAACCGGCACAGGAGTAAGGTACTCTTCACAGGGACCTCCTCTGGCACACAGGGTCACAGACTTACCCACTGCACAAGCAACTGGTGAACACCTCCACCCACTACGCCGGCCACACACTCGACTCCATCTTCTCCTCCAGCAAGCACATCTCCTTCAGCCACTCCACCGGTCTACACTGGAATGACCACAGCTGCGTCCACTTCTCCTTCAAGAGAACCACGACCGACCACCACCCACAACAGGTTCCCCGCAGAAGCTGGAGCAAGATCACCGCCGACCAGCTCACCACCTCCCTCAGCCAGAACCCTCCCACCAACACGTCGGACCCCAACAAAGCAGCCCGCAACCTCACACAGTGGCTCACCAACTGCGCCGACGAACTCGCACCACTGAAGAAACCACCCAGCAGACCAGGCAGCAGAAAAGTCTCGTGGTTAACCGACGACCTCAAAAACTCCAAGAAAACCTGCCGCACCCTCGAGAAAGTCTGGCGCCACGACCCGTCAACAGTAAACATGACAGCCCTCAAGAACGCCACACGCAAAGACCACCAACTGATCCGCACCACCAAAAGGAGTACATTCAAAGAACGATTGGATATCAACATCCGCAACAGCAAGGAACTCTTCAGCATCGTTAAAGACCTCTCCAACCCCAGCTCCGGCAACAACATCACACCCTTGCAAGTCCTCTGTGACTCACTCGCCTCGTTCTTTCATCGCAAGATCACCGACATACGCAACAGCTTCGGCACGCAAACCACGCACCCAACCGCCGAACCAGCACACCCAGCCACCACCCTCCGCATTTGGCCTGCGGTCAGCTCCGAAGACACCGCCCGCACGATGAGCACCATCCACTCCGGCTCCCCTACCAACCCATGCCCACACCACATCTTTAACAAAGCCAACTCCATCATCGCTCCCGAGCTCCGGGACATCATCAACAGCTCCTTCGCATCCGCCACCGTCCCGTAGAGCTGGAAACATGCCGAGCTCAGCGCCCTCCTGAAGAAACCCACCGCGAAGCCCACGGACCTCAAGAACTTCCGCCCCATCTCGCTCCTACCTTTTCCTGCCAAAGTCATCGAGAAGATGGTCAACAAACAACTCTCCACCTTCCTCGAGTCAAACGGATGCCTCGACCCGTCGCAGTCCAGAGTCCGAGCAAACCACAGCACCGAGACTGCCCTCATCGCAGCAACCAACGACATCAGGTCCATGCTATACAACGGGGAAACTACCACCCTCATCCTCCTGGACCTCTCAGCAGCCTTCGACACAGTGTGCCACCGCACCCTGATACAGCGCCTCAGCAACACCGGAATCCAAGGGACGGCCTTGGAGTGGATTATCTCGTTCCTCACCGGAAGAACCCAGAGGGTCCGCCTCCCACTGTTCCGATCCGCGGCCACCGAAATCATCTGCGGCGTCCCGCATGGATCCTCACTCAGCCCCACCCTCTTCAACGTCTACATGAGCCCCCTCGCCGCCATCGCACGCAAACACAACCTCAACGTCATCTCCTATGTCGCCGACACCCAGCTGATCCTCTCCCTCACCAATGACCCCGCCAGAGCCAGCCTCCAGGAAGGAATGAAGGACGTCGCGGAATGGATGAAGCTCAGCTGGCTGAAACTGAACTCTGACAAAACGGAAGTCCTCATCCTGGGATCATCCCCCTCCGCCTGAGATGACTCCTGGTGGCCCCCTGCCCTGGGCACTGCACCCAAACCATCGGATCATGCACGCAACCTGGGCTTCATCCTGGACTCCTCCCTCACGATGACCAAGCAAGTCAACGCTGTCTCGTCATCCTGTTTCAACACCCTGCGCATGCTATGAAAGATCTTCCGATGGATCCCCACCGACACCAGGAAGACGGTCACCCAGGCACTCGTCACCAGCAGCCTGGATTACGGGAACACCCTCTACGCTGGAACCACAGCCAAACTCCAAAAAAGACTTCAGCGCATACAGAACGCCTCGGCAAGACTCATCCTAGACATCCCCCGGCACAGCCACATCTCTGCCCACCTGAAAGACCTGCACTGGCTCCCCGTCAGCAAGAGAATTACGTTCCGACTCCTCACCCACGCACACATGGCTCTCCACGACGTGGGCCCAAAATACCTCAACAACCGCCTCACATTCTACACACCCACCCGCCAGCTCCGCTCCGCCAGCCTCGCCCTCGCCACCGTCCCGCGAATCCGCAAAACCACTGCCGGAGGAAGATCCTTCTCCTATCTGGCGGCCAAAACATGGAACTCCCTCTCCACCCACCTACGGCTGACCCAGGACCACCTCTCCTTCAGGAAACAACTCAAGACCTGGCTGTTCGAGCAGTAGCAGCTTCTCCCCCTCGCTCCCCCGCGCCTTGAGACCCTAACGGGTGAGTAGCGCGCTATACAAATTCTCCTGATTGATTGATTGACTGCACACAGCAAACAACCTGATCAGCATGTTTCTATACACAGCGGCCACTCTGTCATACAGGGTTCACTGACACACACATCGCACAGGCAACAGTCTGATCGGCACAGCAGTCCTCTTTTCACAACAGGAATCCACTTGGCAGGGTCTCCAACTGGACATCACTCCCTCCAGCAATCTCCTCTTATTCACAGGGCACACTAGCAGGCAGGTACTTGTGCTCCAGACTACAGGGAAAGATGCTCTTGGATTTTCCCTAGGTGATGTCCCCTCACTAATCTTGGAGATTGGAAGGCCTTAGTCACAGCCTTGATCACATGCCGAAGCCTCTCCTCCTTGCACAGCCCGATTGGCTGCTTGAAAGTAGACCATTCCAAGGGCCGCAAGCTCCCCTTTTTATAGTCCATTTTCAGACACCATATGTGATTCAGGGTCTGAGCCTTTGAAGTGTGTGTTGAGGGGGTTTCTTCCTTTTGTAGTGCACTCTCCTCTACCCTACCCTTCCTCCAGAAAGCAGACTGTCATAGAAGGAGAAACTCCATATCTGACACTCCCACAACACAGGCCTCAGGAGCGATTAGAGGGTTACACCTGGATGTCAGCCACAGTAATGTGCATCAAAACGTTACCCCAGGGCCTCAGTCCTACTATTATCAGCCCCATATCCTTCAAAAGATGTGCCTAGGACCCTGTCCCAAAACCTCTCCCTGAATCAAAGAGCACCCTTTGAAGTGTACTGAAAAGTCTGGCTCTTCTTCAACCAGTGTGTGTTCCATCCAACTCCCAGGAATGCATTAATATACAAATCGATCTGCCGGGATTCCTCTTCCTCCTGCGCTACCTACCAACAATGTAGGCCAAGGGTGAGTTAAGTTTGCAGCAGTGGAACTATACATGAGTGAGCCAGAAGGCCTCAATCCAGCGAGACAGATAAGAAGCATTGGCTCAGCCAATAGTTCTCGCCTTTTGGACCTTATAAGTTTTTAGCCATGCAACAGTTGATGTTGTTGCACCAAGGATATTGTGCTGCATAACTAAATACTTATAAGGTCCCAAAAGCGAGACCCATTGGCTATGCCAATGCAGGTTTGTAATCTTTGTAGGATGAAAACCAGAGCCAGGAATATATTAACTTGAAGCACACAGCACCTGTAAATACATTTATGTTATTTAATCATAGAAAGGAACAGTAGGTACACTCAAGAGAGCTTCATTGTTTTTCAAAGGAAAGCCTCTGGGCAACTCCAGATCATTTTTTATAGAATTTTTGATATAGAAACTTCAGAAAAGCTACAAAATAAGAAACTTAATTATTTCAGAGTACAGCAAAGGGCAAGGGTTTCAACATTTATTTGCCTAGTGGTTTAGTTAAAAGGACTAGGCAACGGTTAACCTGCAATGCATGGTGACCCAGGTTGCAAAATTGTTTCACTGCTGGGTATTTGCAACTAATGTTCACGTTTCCTCGTATTCAATGCCGGAAGGCGGTGTTACAGGACAATCCTAAAGCACCAGGAGCACCACATAACACGATTAAAAACACCAGAGCACTGCTAAGTTATAAAACAGGCCCACAGCCAGTCACTAGCGATAGGCTTCGAGGTGAACCCAACGTGCTTCATATTACTTTGGGGCACTCCATGCTCTTTTAGGATTTTTGAGAGGGTGGAGCAAGTGAGAGACTGGCTGGGTAGCACTTTTGAATATATGACCAGCAGAGGTTTTCAGAATCAGACTACAACGAAGAAAAAACGATTCTCCTGCGAGTACAACCATTGTAATAATACAGTACATTAACCGAATAGTTTGACTGTACTTTGGCGCGGTAGCGAAGGTTAACTAAAAGGGGCCACAAAACTAATTACCTCTGGGTTGTCTTAAAATAATCCAAGCGTGTATTGGATTAGCTTGCAACAAATATATATTTTACTTCACAAAGACTGTGTTGTTCCATTTACTGATTAGAACTACATTACCCCAATCCACTTGTTAGGGTAGGAGACGAGTGAGCATCAACGCTAAATCGAACCACTGCTGTAACCCGGCGCTCGGTCGAGCCTTCCAACCAGCCCTGTAAGAAGCTCTGGTGCCCAACCAAGAATTTCTTTCTTTCCAGTGTTTAACACACAGCTGAAGAGTTGCAATAAAATCAACGGGCAAGTTTCCAAGGAGAAAGGGGGTAAAGTGGAGAGAAAGGGAGGGGGCCCACTGTTAAAATAACTAGAATGCAAAGCTACACAAGAAATAAAATAGAAAGAAAGACTTTCTGCAGCTGACTGGCAGCAGCTTGCAAATGAGCTCAATATGTGAACAAGTGATGTCACACGCAAGCAGCATCGCGATCAGGGGTCTTCACTTTTGAAGCACTGCACTCGTGCTTGTGGCAGCATCCACCTTGCGGGAACGAGCAGCAGCCATATGTTTGTAATCCACAAGGTAGATGCCGCCACTAGCACGAGTGCAGTGCTTCAAAAGTGAAGTTCGATGGCTAAAGGCCCTCCTAGAGTAGCGCATGCGCGCTGCCTAGGCAAGACCTAAAAAGGGCATAGTCACTTCTACTGAGCACCACACTGTACGCTGCCTCCAGCATGCCTGGGCTAACTAACTCCTGCCAAAGGCAGTAGTATCCTTTTACCACTGAGCTTTGTGTTTTGGGCACCCCCTACTGGTCCCACAAGATCACAATCCGCGTGACAGGCCTATGTAATGGCATGCAAGCTTGATCCATATTCGCCCAACAAAAGTCAGCACAAGGGCTCCAGACATCATTGCAGCTGCGGCACTCAGGGCAGGATAGATGTAAGTCATCATGAGAGGGATTTTGCCAACAAGAAGCTAGCAAGTCACGGAGGTCCTCTAATGAACGTAAGAGGTTGTTGGGATCACTGGTGAAAATACGGGGGACTGCCCGGAAAAGTGAAATGAGGTTAGATTCAGTCTGCTTGGTTAAAAAAAACAAGAGCTGTTCAATCTAGAATATTTTTGATCGTAACATTAAATAAATGTATGTTAATGATATCTTAAAAGGAAACTATTTACACAGTGTGGCTATCCTGCACATGAGCACGGACAGGCCTTCCTGGGCCTGCACTGGAGCCCTCTATATCAGAAGGTGGCACTCCGCACCTGGAGGTTTGCAGCAGTGCGGCAGACTCTAATCTATGCTCCTGGCCCCGTGGCCAAGCATAATCATCGCACCTGCACAGCGCAGGCCGCTGCAGAGCTAATGCACTTGATTACATTCCTCACAGGATATAAGAGCTGGACACAATGTCTATGAAATATCGTTCTGGGAGATTTATTATCAAGTGAAGCGTATTTGGTACAGAATGAAAACTATCACTCTAAGCTATGGCTTGATTGTTGACCCTGCGCATTGTGGGTTTTTGGGAATTCTACAAATACTGTATATCTCTGTGACAACAAGATTTTTGTGGACATAAAACAGATCAGCCTTCGGTGTACAAGGTTATAGACGAAAATCTTGCTCCCAATTTCATTTATCACCTACTTTCATTATTTTTTTACTTCAATCATTAGTTTCTTCAGTAAGACCTCGAGCCATATATACACATCACCATTTGTGGAATTAATAATCTTGTTTACCTCTCAGAAATTTATAGCTTGCTTAGTTCACTTATTGAAGGTAGGTGGAAACCACAAAGTTAGAAAATATAAGCAAGCACTTCGAAAACTGTAAAAATAAAGGTCTTTTTAGTCCTCTGTTTCTGAAAGCTGAAAAGAGAGTGATCGAAGCACAGCTAAGTAGAGCAGGTTTAGCAACAACAACAAAACCGTTAATCTATGGTTTGCTGGCCCAGTTGCACTGTTTCACTGGTTCATCACGGAGACTGGCTTGGGTGAAATGGACTGGTGGTAATGTCAGCAAATCTTTTGGATTGGAGAATGTTTGATGCAGGGCCTAGTTTTTCAAGGGGAAAAAAGGGTTCTACCTAAACTAGCTCAAGTTTGTAATTTCTGGGTACGGATCTATATTTTCCCAAATGGCATATCTGGCTTTTTAAAAGGTGTTCTTTAACTGAACTTCAATCTTTCACTAGATCAACAAATAGCAGGTGTGTCATGTTATAAGCAATGGTCATGGCAAGCAAACAGTAAGGGATTTCTTAAGTATTCTGCGCCAGTTGCATGCCTTGGAATATTAAGAGTATTGTATCAATCCGTGTATATTGTTTACATCCTCATAAGCAGTGGTTCTTTTGAAGCGATGGCACCTTATTTGGAATACCAGAAATGGGTACTACATTGGTTTAGTACTGCACCCACAAAGCTCTATTTGCCAATCAGCAGTATTTTGCGGGGAAAAAAGTTTGCAGGCTAAAAACAATCAGCACTTAAGCTTATCCACACAAAGCTTCCAGAGGAAAAGGATCCCCATACCCACAAATTATATGCAGGCAATACAAACAAAATAGGACGCTGTACTCCGCTCTAACACCAAGGATCTTCATTCTTCCTTGGAATAAGAAATCCATAGGACGTTCCACTTTCTTGGTGCAAAGCTCTAGAACTCAGTAGAAGCCATGGAGCATGTCAAGCTTTAAACAAGCATTAAAATGCAATAGGTCTCGCCTTTGATTAAGTTAAAGCCATTTGCTTTGCTAATGGTATTGTATAGCAAAGCAACTGGCTTTAACTTAATCAAAGGCGAGACCTATTGCATTTTAAATACTTGTTTCAAAAGCTAACAAATGCTGCAGATAAAGCATTACATATGTTGGATGTAAAAAGAGATGTAATATAGCAAAGGCTATCGGGAAGTTTAAGAAATTTTTTCTAGCGCATACACTACAGGCATTGGGTACTGCAATGACTAAAGGGACTATTGCCTGGTGGGTAGTTCAAACTGTACATATATATTTTGATTTAGCAAGTAAATCTCCTGCGGTAGGTGAAGAGGGCATCTGAGTTGAGAAAAAGGGAGCAACATTGTCCTTTATGTCTAATGTATCTTTAATTCTTCACCACAAAAAGGGTATCAGAGGGTACTCTAGTCGAGCTTTACACTGAACAAAACCTGTAAGAATGTTTTTTGCAACTTTAAGCTGTTTTAGATTCATGTGACCTCTCCGCCTCCTGAACAAATGAGGAGACTAAAGCACAGAGGACAAAAAAAATATTAAAAATGGAGGTTATATTAACAAGCATTGTCAGCTTATGGTTCATGTCATAGTGAATCAGTTTCAGTTGCAGCAAATATTTACAACGCTGCCAAAAACACAGAAAACTCCACAGACATCAATAGCACGCTCTCAAGCACAACACAAGGTAGGAATCTCTCAAACACACTCACATAAAACTAGCTGCACCGTCATGCAATCAACACCACACCAACTGCATTCAACATAATCAACCACACAACAGATACATCACTCAACTAGGCAAAGAACATTCAGTAGGATAAACCAGACACATATACCAGACATGCCAACCCTCCCGATTCAGGTGTGAGACTACCGATTTGAAGGCTAGTCTACCGCCTCCCGAGTCCTACAAGCAAAAACCCGATTTCTTGGGGGATTCAGCGGACAGGGCTTGGTATTGTGTAAAGTGCTAATTCTTCCAGCAAAGAGTGGCGATGCAGGGGCTCTCGAAGGAGTGAAAAACCAACAAAGCGTCATTAACAAGGGAATCGTCTTTTAAAGACCTGCGAAGTACTGGGGCGGGGGCGCTGTTTCAGCCCGGGCTGCCACAGGGCGATGGGTGTGCATGCACTGCCAACAACCTGCCAGGCCAGTGTACAACACTTGCATCACCCTCTCTCTGCCTGCCATTATGCTCCTTGTTTCATGCTTCTGAAAGGTAAGAAATAAAATGTGCATTTGCGTTTCAAATGTCCGATCCTACAGCGGCACACTTCTAAAGCCCATACATGCCAGCAACCCGATTCAAGGCCCCATTCTCCCAATTTTTTTTTTTTAATCTCCCACTTTGCTCTCCTGAAATGTTGGCATGTATGATATACACATATCCCAACACACACACACACACACGGCTGACCAACACCGAGACATCCATTAAGCGGACGACCAAACGTTCTCCCTAAAACTAAAGGATTGTGGTGCATGATGTCAATAGTTTTTTTTCCCGGAGGTTTAATTGAGTTACCAAATTCACATATCCACGACCAAAGATCTCTATCTGAAATACGACATAAAAACCATAACCACTTGGGTGACGTTACATTTCTGCCCAGGACACCAACCAACACATAACTCACTCCGAACACACTAGCCGCAAACCTGGTGCAAACCAGACCCTCCTCTTTAGAAGCCCAGCGCCGTTCAGAAACGCACTTTTCCCACAACCCCTCTCTACCGGGCCACACCGACTGCTGCTGTGAAGAACGCAAAGGGCAATTAACACACAAAAGACAGGCTCTTAAAAATATTATTACTGTGGACAGGCGGTCAATGGGCACGAAAAAATCCATTACCAGCCAGCTTCAGCTCGAGCGATGTGGGAAGCTTCGGAAAAAAGGCACAAGTAAGCTGCTCGTTAATGTAGGAGTAGTGGGCAAACACAGTAAACAAGTCGGCCTGGAGCGAGCCATGTAAGAGACGCGGGAGGGCAGGAGCGTGACGTTGTGAGCGTGCACGTTGGCGTTCCCTGCGGCTCGCGCTTTCACAGACCGGTGTCTGCTCGTGCACCGGTCTGTACCACTTGGGGAGGCCTTCACAACGACAATAAGGCTCGCTAGGGGCAGCGCTTCGCGCTGCAACGCCAGGCGAGCCCTAAAAAGGAGGGAAACTGTGGTTGTTCCCAAGAATAATAACATAGATAGTTGATCTTGGAATAGAACACGGAACGATAATCTCTGCTACCAATATTACTGAAGTCCAGAGCTATAAAACAGTCCCGACCTGCACACAATGCCAAGAAGACAGACATAGGCACCTTACTTGAACTGGAGGGTCTCTAGCCTACATAACCTCTGAATGCAATGGAGATATAGAATTGATATAACAACTACACCATCCCAATGGTAAGATATAATTTGCAACTCAGTGTTACAATAACCGCTGCCTCTCTGCACCTGAAGACCCGCAGAGTGATGGAGGACTCCAACCAAAACCCCTGCACACATCACTAACATCATAATGTCTGCTCTAACTCCTATTTCTAACCACCATAAGATGTAAGGCAGTACCCCATGTCTTATGAAGGTCCTCCTAGCCTCCCTTTGAGATAATCTGTAACACTATCTAGTATTTCATCTAGCAATTTGTGGTGCTTAGGCAACATGTAGACGGTTGCTTATATTATCATATAGTACATAAAATGTTTGTGTATTCTAATTACCCAAGAGCTTGTATTACACATAATGCAGTTCTTAGAATGTGTGGTGAAGATAGGCTAGAACTGCAGAGGCAGTTGGTACTGATCCTCTGGGCCCTCTGAACCAGCCTGTACCTGCGCTTCTATTTAAACAATAAATCTTCTGTGGAAAATATCTACGACTTCCGATTATACTTAACAAATATGGCGACAAGCATGTGTAAGGATTGCTGTTGCTAGGATAGCGAGCAAAGAGGCAAAGTCACAAAGTAAGGTATAGTGGTAGTGGGGGTTTATTAAAGTAACAACGGTAGAAAAGGACTGTAGGCCGACGTATAGGACTTTCTTCGGTTCCGCCAGGACTCCCGAGTTGGACGTCCGATGAAAGGTCTTCTCACTTGCAAGGGGCGTTGTGCGGAAATGGAAAGAAAGAAAGAATACGCCACATTACTGGACTGCGCTGTTTATCTGACACACGTGAGGGGTGGGGAAAGGACGTGAGGGGGATCACCAGGGACCATCACCGGTTGTTGTGTTTCCTTAATGGGGGCGGCACTCTATGCACTCCCGTCCCTTATCCACCCAACCACCCTTTACCCGTTCCCTCCCTCTGACTGAAAGAGCCCTCGTATACAAGCCCGTACCTTGCGGTGCCACACTTCTCCAGGTGAAGTGCGGCTGGGCGGAGTGTGGTTCCGTTGGCCTCCTGGCTGTACTGCTGGCGGTCTCTCCTCGTCTCCTGCTTCGGGCACTCTCAGCAATCCGGTTCCGGGTTCCTTCCGTCCAGCGGCGAAGACATCCGATGCTTCCTGTGCTGCCGGCGTTCGCGCCCTCCTGTTCGAAACCTCGCGTTATCAGCGCCGCCGTAGGCGATGATTGGACATCAGGGGATGACATCACTGATGAAGGCCCCACCTCCGGGTAAGCCCAGGCGGCCGTGGAAGGCGTACGAACATCCTGTGTGCGCCGAGGCGGAAACGAAGAGGGACAAACATCAGTAGCAGAGTCGTGGCAGGTAGGAACCCCCTGACAGCATGATATGAGAGTTATTGCAAGAAAAAAAGCACAAAGATTTTCGTCTTGTGTTTTTTAAGAACACATAAGACGCATTTGACGGCTCAGGGATTGGTACGTTTGGAGCGCAGTGTCTCTGTGGCCGTGTTGGTGGATTTTATTTTCAAGTTTACGGTTCTGTTTTGACTTTTGTTTCGATGTTTGTACTTGTTGAGCTTGCCCCGAGCTGTAGCCTTATGAGCGCTTCTTTGTTCGGCAGCACATGCAAGGAGCGCGTGAAGAGTTTCTCTCAGCACAGGTCAAGCCTGCCTCGAGTCGCGAGTTCGCGAGCATTTCAGTCATCTGCAGTGCGAAGAGTATCGTCTCCGCAAAGAATTACTAAGAAAGCTACGGTCACACAAGTTTTTTTAGTCATCATTCAGCTTGTGCTAGCAACACGAATAAATTTACCTATGATTAAGGGCGAAGGTTATTGAAACTACATTCTTCTAACGTAGTGGGCTGTTCCGATGTTTTTGACCATCTGCCAGATTACACAGGTCATGATAGTGAAGATCTTGATGAATATCAGAAAGCAGTAAAACAACTAAGCACATACTTTGAGGGAAAAGTTAATTTGGTGGGTCACAGACACAATTTTTTTTTCTTGTGTTCTAGGACCCAATTTCTCCACTGATTCCTATGTCACTGCTTTAAAATGGTGGCTGGTTATTGTGATTTTGAAAAATTCCCGTTGCAATTAATTAGGGACCGGATAGTGTGCAGATGTTATTCTAAAAAGATTCAGGAAAAATTGTTATCCTGTAAGAATCCATTATTGGATGAGGCTATAGATATTGCAAAAAGCATTGAAAGTTCACAACTAGATGCCAGACAACTAGAAATTCAAGCGCCACTTGCAGGATTGGCAAGTGTCTATTCTACTACTAAAAGTTCACATATGTCTGGATCTAGCACATCAAATTAAAAAGAGGTAAGCACTTTAGAAACAAGTACCAGAGAAGGCTAGAGTATAATATCTGGACGCAGTTTCCCCCCAAATTGCAGTGTTTCAGATGTGGTTCATCCACTCATGTATCCAATTATAAATATTGTCCCGCAGTAACACAAGAATGCTGGAAATGTAAGAAGTTGGGCGCAGTGTGCAGAGGTGGCAGGCGCATTCCTTTCAGGAGAATTCAAGATTATGCAATGTGCAATGAGCAGGAAGACATTGAGAAAAAGTAGAGGAATTGGTTTTGTCTCTGGAGTGCTTGGAAATTAACAATGTTCAAACTGAAAAGAATTATGGTGATCTTTTAGTTCATACAGAAATTGAGGGCTGTGGAATTCCACTAGTTGTTGATTCATGAGCTAGGATAACTCATCTCAAATGACAAATATAAAGAGTTTTGGGGACACAAATTATTGTTCCCTCCAGATGTGATCACTGCTTTTGAAGGCAGTAGAATAGATCTGGGATGGTACTTTTGGGGCGATATCGAGTTTGAGAACAAAACTATAAATGGTAAAGTTTATGTAGCTTTTAAAGGCATAAACGTATTAAGATGGAATAACCCCAGAATACACACCTCCCAAGCAGAGTTTAGAATGGTCATCAAGCCAGGCCAGAAATAATGTTTCTCTGAATAATTCAGTATTGGACCACAAACACTGAAGAAAAAAATGTGAATGTGTTTTTGAGGAAAAAACAGGACAAATTAAAAAACTTTCTAATTTCATTAAAGTTAAAGAGGATGTGTCTCCTATGAAACACAAGCTCCGTAATGGTCCACATAGCATAAGGAGTGAGTTGGCTCTGATGTTAGCAAAAATATAAAGTGGTGGGATTATTGAGAAGGTGGATGCCACTTTTTGTGTTGTCTCCCAATGTTTTAGCTAAAAAGAAGTCTGCTGAATTATGTCTATGTGTTGCTTTAAGATCTCTCAATAATGCCATTTTTGGTTGAAAGCTACCAGTTACCACACATTGATGATTTGATCACAGCTGTAGGTCAATCCAAATGGTTCTCCAAATTGGATTTGCGAGAAGCGCACCATCAGGTGATTTTAGATGAGTGGTCTCGTCATTTAACAGTTTTTGTTACATCTGATGGTACATTCCGATTTTGCTGCATGCCATTTGGATTGGCCTCGGCGGCTTTGGTGTTCCAGAAAGTGATTACCAATATGTTTAAGGATGTATCCAATGTAGTTATTTTCCAGGATGAGATATTAGTGCATACTGACAGAGAAAAAAAACATGAGATTGTTCAACACGTACTGGGGACATTGCAAAAGAATGGTGTAACAATTAGAGAAGAAAAATGTATATTTGCTGTGAATGAAATTGAATATTTGGGTCACATTCTCTCTAAAGAAGGGGTCAAAATGAAAGCCATAATTGTGGAAGGTATGGTTAACGCTCCCCATCCAGTCAATAAGGAACAATTACAATCCTTTATTGGTTTTTGTGAATTTTTTGCGAAATTCATTTAAAAAAAATTGCGAACCTTAAAGAATGATTTAGAGGTCTACTAAAAAAGGTGCAGATTTTATTTGAACATCTACCTGTCAAGAATATTTTCAACTTATCAAAAAGAGCATTTTAGCAGCTCCGGCCCTTCAAGCATATGTGGAGGCGGGATATCTATGACTGTTGATGCGAGCTCATATGGTATGGGTGCAGTACTACCACAGATGATTGGAGATAGAGAAGTGACAGTAGGTTTTGCTGCAAGAAGAATGAAAGATGTGAAGTTAAGATACTCAGTTATCGGAAAAGAAATGCTTGCATGCGTGTGTGGGAATAGAAACATTTAGATCTTATGTGTGAGGAAGAGAGTTTTGTCTAAGGACGTACCATAAGTCGTTGGTGGATATTTTATCAGGCAACAAGATAAAGAAGGCTACAGCTATATTAGCACGACTGTCAACTAAGTTGCTTGAATTCAAATTTTCTGTACATCACATCGAGGGTGGAAAGAATATAAAGGGAGATTTTTTTGTCTAGGTTATCTGTAGAGGACAGACGTGTGAATTCAAAAGAACAAGAGGACATTGAAGAATGTATAATTGCGAGGTTGGTGGATTGTGATTTATTCAAATATGGGAGAATGACTGAATGCATTGGAGAAAGATCTCATATTGAAGCAAGTTATTGCTGGTTGGCCTAAAGAGAAATTGATTGATGTTGATTTACAACCCTATTGTAAAGTGGATGATGAGCTTTCTAATGAAAATAATTTACTGGTCAGAGGACGGAAGTGAATTCCTTCAAATTATTTCAGACTAAGGATACCAGAAACAGCTAATGTGGGTCATTTAGGAATGACAGCTACTAAACGCAGAATCCGCAATGACTTTTTGTGGCCTAGTGTGGATCGTGAGGAGAAGACCTTGGTGACAGAATGCATACAATGTTCATACAGTAATAAAGATCGTGCCACTTCCACACCAGTACTAAGACCTGTTCTGTGTCTGTACAGGGTTTGGCAAAGTGAAGCTGTGGATTTTTCAGGACCCTTTCATGTGTTACCCAAAGACATGAAATACTTTATAGTGTTAATAGATCATTTATCCAGATGGGTAGAGATGAGAGGAGTTTTGGAGCCCAACACCAAGTCTGTTATCCGTTTTCTACAGAATGTATTCAGTAGAGAAGGCATTCCTGAAGAATTGTTATCAGACATTGGGGTGCAATTTACTAACTAGTAGGCAAGAATTATTCAGAAAAGCAGGGGTGAAACATTTAGGCACCCCAATATATCACCCACAAACAAATAGTAAAGTTGAGAGATTCAACAGAGTACTGGTTGAGTGCATCCAAAGTGCTGTAAAGTCAATAATTGATTGTGAACCCGCTGTTAGAGATGTGGTTTGAGCTTATAGAACACTCCACACTTGGTTTCTGGGTCTGTGCCATTTGAACTAATGAGAAGAAGAAAGGGAACCTCAACATTGAATCCATTTTGGAAAATCAAAGATTTATGTAGTGAGTGTAATGTATTAAATGAGACTAAAAAAGCCAAATGTACCAGTGAAAATGTCTATCACCGAGGTTGTGAAACAATGAATTGTAAAAGAAAGAGAAAAGAAGTGCATTTTTCAGTGGGTGAGTTGGTGTGTCAAAAGACCATTGTTGTTACAAAAACTGAAATCCAAATTCAGGGAAACTACTTGCTTTGCTGAAATTAAAGGTCAGGCTGCAAAATTAAGCAAGAGGCAATGGTGGAATATGTACTGTTTAACTAAAGTCAAAAAAAGCAATACTGATTTAGTTAAACAAAAAGAAGTTTTCACAGAAAAGTAGACTCAGAAAAATTCCTAGAAAATGTTATGACTATGCTGCATTGTTGTGTACGTGTTGTTTTCATTTTGATTTTGTATATACAATGTTAATAGTTTTTTCTTTTTTGTTCTTTAAAGAGGAGATATATGTGGTGTAACCTTTAGACAGTTTCTTATAATATAATATATAGAATGTTTGTGTATTCTAATAACCTAGGAGCTTGTATTACACATAATGCAGTTCTTAAAATGTGTTCTGGAGAAGGATTAGAACTTCGGAGGCATTTGGTGCTGATCCTCTGGGCCCTCTGTACCAGCCTATAGCTGCGCTTCTGTTTAAACAATAAACCTTCTGTGGAAAATATCTACGACTTCGAATTATACTTAACCAACCCAATCTTCCGCTCTTTAACGGGGCAGGCATATAAGGTATGAAAGTACCTGTTTAATCTTGCTGGTAACTGGAGTGTACAGATACACTCTGTACCAACTCATTTAGGTAACCACTCAATACTAACAAGACAAGCCTGCAATGACCAAGGAGACATCACACTCTTCGTGGTTACGGGAGGATTCTTATATAGTCCACCCTGCAAGTTCCGAATATTGCCTTATACTCTGCAAACAATGATGAATGACAAAATAATTAGTATGATGCAGGGACCTGCAGAGATAACAATCTGCTTTTTAAAAGCTTGTCTAGCTTTCACACTTCTCCCCTCAGACCACCAAGGTCTGCATCACATATCAAGATCACCACATCTCGGTGGTCATCAGGCTTAACATGGAAACCCTAGCCACAAAGAAACAAAGTAAATGCAACACTCTACACTACGCTCTACTCTACTCTTGTCCAGCCACATACCTGGGTGGATAAACACTTCAGCGTCACACATAGGGGGTCCTAAGCGCTATACAAGTGCTATAATCAATACAATAGAGACAAAGCAGAAAATGATCTAAGAAGGATGACAGACAAGATCAGGTCAGATAGAACAGAGAAGGGATCAAAGCAAAGTGGAAAAAGGTAAGGACTGCACAAAGGGGGAGCGAAACTGGAAGTGTGCAAGAGAGAGGAGAGCAAAGTCACATGGGAATGAAAAGGTAGCAAAAGGCTTGGAGCACAACAAGGAGTAGGGTGAGGCAGAAGCATAACAAAAGCCCAAAAGTTAGCATACAAAACAAATGGTAGCAAGAAAAGTGGACAAGGAGTGCTAAAGAGAGAAAACGTCAAGGCTGCTAGCGCTCCGATGGGTGACAATGCAGCAATCGCAGTGAATGACAGTACATAAAGAGGCATACCAAAAGGCAGTTATGAACAGCTTTTTAGGGAACCAGGAAAGCTGGCCAAGCATAGAGATAGGTAAAGAGTAAGAAACAAGGCCAGGTCTGGAGCAAGCAAAGTGGGACAAAGCAGGACAGCCGGAGATAAAAAGAGGGGAAACGCAAGACTGAGCAACAGGTGCAACCTCATGCAATAGCAATGGATTAATTTATGCAGGAATTGAGCTAAGAAGGGTAGCAGGGAGAGAGCTGAGGAAAAAGTGGAAGTATATCAAGTTTTCAATTCAAGGAGCAGTTTTATAAACCAAATGGGATTTTCCAAATTATTGTATTTGTTTTTACTCACATCGAGCTCCGAGATCTTCCATACCACGCAAAAAGCCCTGTCATTTTTAAAGCCAGTGCTTACAATGTTCTATATTAGTCCTGAAAAGGCTGTATACTCGGAAACAGTAATAAGCGGTGCTGTCCTCAGGAAAGTGTTCTGCCCCCTCCTCCCCTAGTGACACGGCTTAGTACAACTCACTCCCATATCTACTTGCTTTGTACTACGAGACAAGTTCCTGATTTTCATCTGGAGTTTCATAATACGCCTCATTCTCAAAGGTGAAAATATATCCTATAATACTTGTTTCTCAAGCTACGAGTAGGCTGTCAATGCCCTCAATTTTAATCTAATTAAGGCAGAGCTTGAAATTCTGCTGCGAGGATTCCAGAAAAAGGAAGCAAACAGCTGAAATGACTGACAAAGAATTCCCTTAAAGCATGTTTAGAATACAGTATGTTCGCCATGAAGGACACAAGCGCCATACAACTCACCCACCAAACCTAAAACGATATTGATCCCACTTTCTATCGTTTACCTGCCACTGCCTCCATGACTCCTCAGACCAGCAGAACCCAAGGCAAAGTTCGAAGCATTAAATGGCAAACAGGGGGGGTAACACTGCCTTTTTCCCACCATCTAATTTAGTTTACAGTCATGCAAATACTAGAAAATCCTGTTCATTCTTACTGACACTCAGCAAAAAATAAGACCTGGCATAGCCAATCAGTTTCAGAATGGGAGTTCCTAATTAGGGCTATGCAAGTGGGAGCTGGGTTTATGCAAGAATAGGTGGGAATGTTTGGGAACGTTGAGTACCCAAGTACATGTTGGAGCACAGCTTCCATTGGTGCACCAGCGCCCATTGACCCATGATTATGGCTGTATTCCAAATTTCAAACAGCAGCTAGGGGCACATTTCCCTCCTTGCACACACTAGCTACGCCTATGGGTGCATGCCATTTTTGTGTACATTAATGAGTGGGTAGGTGTCGGTACTGTGTCTGTGCCAATTCGCTTAGTGAATGAGAGGAGAACATCAAGAGGGTTGTGAACAGTGAAGGGCACAGAGGCAGGAATACAGGAATGGAGAGGGACAGAGCAGGCAGAGCTACAGCTGCTCTAGGGAGAAAGAGGAAAATGACGAGGCAAAAGGTCGGAACTGCTGAGGGAAAGAACTGCAACAATGTACGAAGAAGCAGAAAAAAAAGAAAATAAACTGGCGTCATATGTCCTGCACCCAACTCACAAGAACCCGTGTTTGGGTTATAAAGCCCAATCTAATCCCAAATCTGAGCTCTGTCTGGCGAGTTGAACAGCTGTGTGGAGGCCGACCCATTCAGGGGAACCCCCCCTCCCGTCAGTGTCACCGAGCAGGGTGATGATTGACACCTGAGAAAGCAAATTACCCCAAGCCCTCTCTCCATCAGGAGGGGCAGATTCTGGGCTGCTGACAAACTTCGAGGGCTGGGCGAATACAATAAAAGCCACAAATAAAAGGCACAAATACGCAGCACGGATAGTCAGTGCACACTCAAGGGGGAAACAGACAAACATATGGAGGGTACACTGCAAATGCTGACATGATCGTTCAAAGAAGAGCATTTTTGGGATATGAAGTGCAGGATGTAGTGCGCCCTGAGAATACCTCCACAACCAGAGCAGTGTCTTTAGTGCAAGCTCTACATATCAAGGGACACATCTCCACGTTCAGCACTTGGCCTCATACAGTGCGTTACAGGGTCCCTGTTACGCGAGTCAAAGGATGAGGGCATACTTCTCATCTTGGAATGTCGCCAGAGGTGTAGGAAAACACCAGCGCTCATAACGTGTGGCAGAGAATGGTCACCCATTTGAAAAAATTAAAACGTAGTCCTGAAACAATGTATATAAATGGCTGCTGCTTATGTTGAAAAGTAGTTGGGCGGCGCTCTCGAGGAAGGCTAAACACCAGAAGAGGCATGACATATGCATGCCCTTGACAAATGGGGAGAAAGAAAAATGGAGCGACGATTGTTACAGCAAATGGGAAGCCTATGGGTGGGCTATAAGCCAACAAAGATATGCAGCATGCTTCTTCTCGAGAAAGTGCTTGGGCGCCGTCTAGAGCCGAGACCTAATGAATAACCAGAGCCATGGAATTTGGAGATTCTGCTGCTGCAGTGTTTTCCACATAATTATGGATTTGCTGCACTTGCAGTTTAATCCATCATTTACTGAATAGTTAGAAGATTAACAAAAAAAGTTTCTTTCTCAAACCAATCAAACATTACTATAAATGCCAACAGGTGTTGCTGCGCAGAGGCAGGTCACCTTTGAGTTGCTGATTGCTGTATTTAGGTGTTAGATTGATGTCAATGAGGTGAATTCTGTGCCCATACAGGGGTAACGTATTTAACGAGCGCTGATTAAGCCAATATGGCTGGCGTTGGCTGCCAGCTTCTTGACTTTGCTATTGCTCACTTCCTCGTCACTTTTTAAAAAAAAATATTTTTTATTGGTATATTATTCTTGTAGACATGACGTGATATCACATTTTACAAAGGAAATAGTGTGTCTTCATATTTCCAATGACCATCGCCCTTTACAAACAGGTCTATACATTGCTAATATTTTGCATTGTTTTATTGCATGATAAATAGTCCCGTGCTTTTATGAAGGGGGAGGAATGTAAACATCAAGGAAAACTGAGATGCCAGATATATAACAGGGAATCCATAAAAAGAAAAAAGAAAATGTAACAATATTTCCATCAAACCAGACTGCGATAGTCCTTGCACAGTGGATTAAAAGCAGTCAGCATCTACTTGCCATTCCAGAACGGCAGTGGATGGGGGTCACCAGTTAGTAGAGGTGTGAGTGCGGGGGATGAAGGGTGAAAGGTTCCTTCCTGGTGGCATGGCGAGTATCTCACATATCTCAGAGATTATCGTTTATGAAGTAGGCCTGGCAAGTCAATCTGCACTCAGCTTCTTATCTGCACAGTATATAGCTCTTAGGGCGTAGTAGGTGGGTCCTGGAACTTCCCGTTTACTTCCAGGTCATAGCAATTCGTCTTTTTACCAGCACGAAAGCCAGGTCTATAAATCGTGAACCCACTTTTCAGGGGGTTGGTATAGGGAACAGGCCCAGGACGCAGGCCTCCAGAGCGCATGGAGGAGGATCGTCAAGCGTTGTCTCCAGGGCCGTAACTCACTTCCCTCCAAGAAGATCGTTTTGTGGGGCAAAGCCACATCATGTGGACAAAATCAGAGTCCAAGTGACCACACCGAGGGCAGAAGCGTCGTTGCCTCTGTATACCACCTGGAGTTTATGTGTAGTCATATAGGTCATGTGTATAAAATTAAACTGGGTGTATTTCAGCCTGGTATTTTTTGTTAGATCTTTCTGGGACAGGCTAGAATTCTTTGGCCGTTCTGAGTGTCATAGTTCCCGTTCTAAGATCCTTTCCTATCTGCCCCCCAAACCAGTAAGGGACCACGTACCATAGTCGCAAGGGAGTGATAAAACCAGGACGCCAGGTGCCTGGTCGATCCCATAGAAACCAATAACTGTAGCATGGCATGCGTCACAGGTTTGTCCTGATACCCCACCCACATATCTCACAATGTCTGTGTGACTGCCTCATACGTAAATAATTGTCCTGACTGCAAGCTATGTTACTCCATCAATTCATTGGATGGCAGGAGGGTGCCCTGATGGTAGCAAACATTCAGAGCGACTACCCCAGGGTCCGTCCAGGCCGCCATTTGCCCAGCCGTGAAATATGTCATGGGGTCACCGTGTGAGAGACCTACCAGGGGCAGCACCGGGGGATACAACGGCTTCACTGCTGTCCTCACCATAGCAACATTTCAGAGCCACCGCAAGCAACAATCCCCAGCGCTGGAGGCCTATTAGGGTGTAGAGTAACTTGGGCAGTAGGAGGTCCCTACGTGTTGAGAGCCCAATCACCCCCAGACCATCACGAGTGGTGCAGTCAAGCTGTGGTGCGATCCACTGAAGTTGGTCAGCTAGGAAATAAAGCTTTAAGTTCAAAACACCCAGGCCTCCCTCCTCTAAGGGACCGGGGAGAATGGCTAGCAACACACTATAGTGACATACATTCCATATCAAATCCCACACCAGTGTATCGAGTTGCTGAAACTAGAATGCTGGTATTCCCACAGGTACATTTCCAGAGAAATATAGGAGTCTTGGGAGCATGACCTTGTTAGTAAGCGTGAACCTAGCCATTATGGACAATTTGAGGGATCTCCAAAAAGGAACACGGGCTTTTAGAGAGCGGAGTGCCTTCCCCAAATTGGGCTCCCGAAGGTCATCCAAATGATGAAAAATTTGGATCATAAAATATCGGAAGGAGGTGAGTGAACACATCAAGCCCGGAGGAAAGCCCTGCGGCAACGCTGCATCCTGAAGAACAAGCATTTGCAATGCAATAGGTCTCGCATTATTTAAGTTTGAGCTATTAGCATTGTAAATGGCAATTGTTTTTTGCTTTGTGCTATAGTTATTTTTTTACATAAAAAGCTATATATAAAATATGTTTTATTAAAGTTATTTATGCAGTATCTAAATTTTGTTTGCATAAAAGAGTACAATAATATCTTAGTAAAAAAGTCAAATATTTTAATGGTAATTCACCAAATGTTCATTTATGTGTTGGTTTTGAAAATAGCTAAATTAATAGCTTTGTCATTTACAATGCCAATAGTTATAACTTTCGCAAATGTGACACCTATAGCATTTGTAATGCAACATTTGTATTTACGTGACTTAGATGTATTGATATTACAAATAACAATGGCTTTTAATTTTTTTTAATACTTAATAAAAGTGATTGTAATTTATAATGGCAATAGCTTAAACTTTTGTAAATAACTTTTGTGAAGATTATGTTCAGTGTATTTTATTGTAACGAAATCCAAGAACAGAAGTGAAATATTAACATCTTTTTGTGACATTTGTAATAAAGCTTGAAACATTGAGAGAACATATTTGTGCTGTGGTGGTGCTGAGTGATGCTGTGGTGCTGCTGAATGGGGCTGTGGTGGTGCTGAATGGGGCTGTGGTGATGCTGAGTGATGCTGTGGTGGTGCTGAGTGGTGCTATGGTGGTGCTGTGGTGGTGCTGTGGTGGTGCTGAGTGATGCTGTGGTGGTGCTGAGTGGTGCTGTGGTGGTTCTGAGTGGTGCTGTGGTGGTTCTGAGTGATAATGTGGTGGTGCTGAGTGACTGTACTCACTGTCACTCTGCACTCACTGTCACTCTGCACTCACTGTCACTCTGCACGCACTCTGCACTCACTGTCACTCTGCACGCACTCTGCACTCACTGTCACTGCACGCACTCTGCACTCACTGTCACTCTGCACTCACTGTCACTCTGCACGCACTCTGCACTCTGCACGCACTCTGCACTCACTGTTTATGCACGCACTCTGCACTCACTGTCACTCTGCACTCACTGTCACTCTGCACTCACTGTCACTCTGCACTCACTGTCACTCTGCACTCACTGTCACTCTGCACTCACTGTCACTCCGCACTCACTGTCACTCCGCACTCACTGTCACTCTGCACTCACTCTGCACTCACTCTGCACTCACTGTCACTCTGCACTCACTGTCACTCTGCACTCACTGTCACTCCGCACTCACTGTCACTCCGCACTCACTGTCACTCTGCACTCACTCTGCACTCACTGTCACTCTGCACGCACTCTGCACTCACTGTCACTCTGCACGCACTCTGCACTCACTGTCACTCTGCACACACTCTGCACTCACTGTCACTCTGCACGCACTCTGCACTCACTGTCACTCTGCACTCACTGTCACTCTGCACGCACTGTCACTCTGCACGCACTGTCACTCCGCACTCACTGTCACTCTGCACGCACTCTGCACTAACTGTCACTCTGCACGCACTGTCACTCCGCACTCACTGTCACTCTGCACGCACTCTGCACTCACTGTCACTCTGCACGCACTCTGCACTCACTGTCACTCTGCACTCACTGTCACTCTGCACTCACTGTCACTCTGCACTCACTGTCACTCTGCACGCACTGTCACTCTGCACTCACTGTCACTCTGCACTCACTGTCACTCTGCACGCACTCTGCACTCACTGTCACTCTGCACGCACTCTGCACTCACTGTCACTCTGCACGCACTCTGCACTCACTGTCACTCTGCACGCACTCTGCACTCACTGTTTCTGCACGCACTCTGCACTCACTGTCACTCTGCACTCACTGTCACTCTGCACTCACTGTCACTCTGCACTCACTGTCACTCTGCACTCACCCTGCACTCACTGTCACTCTGCACGCACCCTGCACTCACTGATTACAAATAACAATGGCTTTTAATTTTTTTTAATACTTAATAAAAGTGATTGTAATTTATAATGGCAATAGCTTAAACTTTTGTAAATAACTTTTGTGAAGATTATGTTCAGTGTATTTTATTGTAACGAAATCCAAGAACAGAAGTGAAATATTAACATCTTTTTGTGACATTTGTAATAAAGCTTGAAACATTGAGAGAACATATTTGTGCTGTGGTGGTGCTGAGTGATGCTGTGGTGCTGCTGAATGGGGCTGTGGTGGTGCTGAATGGGGCTGTGGTGATGCTGAGTGATGCTGTGGTGGTGCTGAGTGGTGCTATGGTGGTGCTGTGGTGGTGCTGTGGTGGTGCTGAGTGATGCTGTGGTGGTGCTGAGTGGTGCTGTGGTGGTTCTGAGTGGTGCTGTGGTGGTTCTGAGTGATAATGTGGTGGTGCTGAGTGACTGTACTCACTGTCACTCTGCACTCACTGTCACTCTGCACTCACTGTCACTCTGCACGCACTCTGCACTCACTGTCACTCTGCACGCACTCTGCACTCACTGTCACTGCACGCACTCTGCACTCACTGTCACTCTGCACTCACTGTCACTCTGCACGCACTCTGCACTCTGCACGCACTCTGCACTCACTGTTTATGCACGCACTCTGCACTCACTGTCACTCTGCACTCACTGTCACTCTGCACTCACTGTCACTCTGCACTCACTGTCACTCTGCACTCACTGTCACTCTGCACTCACTGTCACTCCGCACTCACTGTCACTCCGCACTCACTGTCACTCTGCACTCACTCTGCACTCACTCTGCACTCACTGTCACTCTGCACTCACTGTCACTCTGCACTCACTGTCACTCCGCACTCACTGTCACTCCGCACTCACTGTCACTCTGCACTCACTCTGCACTCACTGTCACTCTGCACGCACTCTGCACTCACTGTCACTCTGCACGCACTCTGCACTCACTGTCACTCTGCACACACTCTGCACTCACTGTCACTCTGCACGCACTCTGCACTCACTGTCACTCTGCACTCACTGTCACTCTGCACGCACTGTCACTCTGCACGCACTGTCACTCCGCACTCACTGTCACTCTGCACGCACTCTGCACTAACTGTCACTCTGCACGCACTGTCACTCCGCACTCACTGTCACTCTGCACGCACTCTGCACTCACTGTCACTCTGCACGCACTCTGCACTCACTGTCACTCTGCACTCACTGTCACTCTGCACTCACTGTCACTCTGCACTCACTGTCACTCTGCACGCACTGTCACTCTGCACTCACTGTCACTCTGCACTCACTGTCACTCTGCACGCACTCTGCACTCACTGTCACTCTGCACGCACTCTGCACTCACTGTCACTCTGCACGCACTCTGCACTCACTGTCACTCTGCACGCACTCTGCACTCACTGTTTCTGCACGCACTCTGCACTCACTGTCACTCTGCACTCACTGTCACTCTGCACTCACTGTCACTCTGCACTCACTGTCACTCTGCACTCACCCTGCACTCACTGTCACTCTGCACGCACCCTGCACTCACTGTCACTCTGCACGCACTCTGCACTCACTGTTTCTGCACGCACTCTGCACTCACTGTCACTCTGCACTCACTGTCACTCTGCACTCACTGTCACTCTGCACTCACTGTCACTCTGCACTCACTGTCACTGCACTCACTCTGCACTCACTGTCACTCTGCACTCACTCTGCATTCACTGTCACTCTGCACGCACTCTGCACTCACCCTGCACTCACTGTCACTCTGCACGCACTCTGCACTCACTGTCACTCTGCACGCACTCTGCACTCACTGTTTCTGAACGCACTCTGCACTCACTGTCACTCTGCACTCACTGTCACTCTGCACTCACTGTCACTCTGCACTCACTGTCACTCTGCACTCACTGTCACTCTGCACGCACTCTGCACTCTGCACACACTCTGCACTCACTGTTTCTGCACGCACTCTGCACTCACTGTCACTCTGCACTCACTGTCACTCTGCACTCACTGTCACTCTGCACTCACTGTCACTCCGCACTCACTGTCACTCCGCACTCACTGTCACTCTGCACTCACTCTGCACTCACTCTGCACTCACTGTTACTCTGCACGCACTCTGCACTCACTGTCACTCTGCACGCACTCTGCACTCACACATGCAACAGTAATGTAAAGCTCTCAATGGACCTTAATCGGAGCGCGTTTCTGATTTAAAAGGCTGGCATGAAATAAATTAAGCGCATGTAAATTAGAAAGGAAAAAAAAACGAAAAAGCTATTAATATTGGGATAGAGTTTACGACATGCAGAAACCACACAGATTAAAGATGCAATCTGGCTGGGGACAAATGCCCACAGGCAAGACAGCAAACTAGAGAGCGCTAGAGTAAGAGTCTTCAAGGAACAAGAGCGGACGCACCGTAATCTCTTGGTGCTCACAGCTGCTTGGAAACTGTAATCAACGAACACGGGGAAATTCTCCGCATCACTGCCTGTAATTCTCTCCCAGCCTTCCACCAGCCCATCCTCTATGCACGTATGCTCATGTTACGCTTAATAAAATATTGACCTTCTATTCAATAAAAAGTGGTGCTATGTCCTTTATACAGCCACTCCATGTAGGCTCTGCGTCCCCACGCTCCAAGAGAAGCAAGGCACAAAATGTGCACTGCATTCAGAAATAATTTTTTTTTAAACATGCCCTAGCTGCGTAGTTGAGGTTCATTTCCGTCATAATGAAAACAAAAAACCCAACATGAAGATAAATCCTTCAGAAAGAATAACCTTAGCAATTGTGTGCAAATGGTGTGTGATAATTAATAGGAAATGTAATATAATATTAGGAGTGTGCGATATTTGCGTAAATTCTTTTGCAAAAAATACATGGAATTCTTCAATAAGTACACGAAATAACAAAAAAACATCGGTCCAGCATTTGGCAGCTGTTTTGCCATGTACATCCTCGCATTCATTCTTGGATACAAGGACATATTTTGCACTAAGAAAAAGTCGCAAAATCACGCGTGCACGAACAGCATCTGCACACGTTCTCTTTGCAAACCTTGTTTCCTGTGTTTATGCCATGGGATATTGACCCGAACAGAAGCTTCTTTACTTGATCTGGTCACGGTGTAATCACGTAATTGCCATGATTTCATCACAAATGTAAAGCAAATGCCAGAAATTAACTGAGATTACACTGTGTAACAGAAATTTCACCAGGACATACATAAAACCACAGAATTAGCGATAGCATCATAAGCGTGTCCTTTCACTGCAATTGCTTAATCCTCTGCATGTACACGGAAATCATTTGTCAAATATCAGGAAATGTAATCAAATAATGGAACAAAACAATTAAATGGAAAGGATAGCAAGGGTTATGAAAACATGTTCTTTGCTCACATAGATTGATTATGCACTCAGCTGTCTGTTGTACGTGCACCACAATATGCTTACAACGTGTGCAGTCTCCGAAGCTGTACGTCGTTACCGAAAGCACAGTGACAGTCCAGTATGCAAATAAACACAGTGCTAGGTGCTTGTGTGCTGACAAAATGGCCGTCTCTTCATCGCGGGCGCACTCTGGAAGTCAGGCAGCCTTTGTTTGGACGTGGGCGGGGCTCGTCAAAGAAACAGGAAGTAACTGCCGAGGAGGACGTCCGAAACATGCAGGCTTCACGCTGAAGTCCCGGGGCGCTTCAGAGAGACCGGGCGAAAGAGCGAGGGCAGACTGCATGGTAACAGAGGCAACACGGGGCTCCCGAGTGGTGAGGAGACCCCTGCGGCGTGCCAAAAGACGGCCCAGGAACCTGCACACCGAGCCGGTAAGTGAGAGCTTGCAGGCGGGGCGGGGCGGGGGGATTGTCTGTGCGTGTACTCTCGTGTGTGGGCGGCGGCGGCTGGGGGGGCGGGGGCGGCGGCGGCTGGGGGGCGGCGGCGGCGGCGGGCGGGGGGGGGGGCCGCCTGGGGAGGTGTAGTGTGTGTCTGTATGTGTGCGCTAGTGTCTGCCTGCGTGTGCATGTGTTGTGAACAGCCTGCTCTGTGTGTGTGTGTGTAGGTGCGGCGGCGGCGGCGAAGGGGGGGGGAGGGAGGAGGTGTGGCTGTGACTGTGATGTGCGCGGCTGTGATGTGCGCATGCGTGAATGTTGACGCGCGTGCACGCAGCTCAATCCACGCTCGTCACAGTTTTGTGTCCCTCATTCCCCGGTGTCAGGCAGCTATAAGTCTCCGACCCTGGACGCATCCTTCGGATGCGAATTCCAGGGCGAGACCTAAAAAGGGAAGACATGCACCTTGGCCTTATTAACTTTCAGTCCGGACACTGACCCAAACCTCTGCAAACTATCTAAAGCCTTTGTTATATCCTGCACTCCATCCTTCAGATAAAGAAGAATATCATCTGCATAGAGGGAGACAATACGTTCTCTTGCCTCAACTAGTACACCGGAGCCCTGACATTCCTGTGGAAAATGCAATGCTAGGGGTTTGATGGCCAGAGCAAACAACACTGGGGTTGAAGGGCATCCTTGCCTCGTGCCCCTACAAACCACATATTGCGGGGATATCCTGGAGCACGTCTTGACCCGGGCCATTGGTGTAGTGTATAGTAATAGGACCCAACGCCGCAAGGCCCATCTTACACATCACTTCGAAAAGGTAATCCCAACGCACTGTGTTGAAGGCTTGTTCGAAGTCCAAAGACAGAAACACTGCATCCTGATTTGATTGGGCCTTAGGGTGGTAAAGTCGCCTAAGAGTTTGGGAGGTGTTACCGGTAGGAATGAAGCAGTTATGATCTTCATGATGAAGAGTCTGCATGTGGTAGAGAAAGCGGAGCGCCAATGCCTAACTAAGTATCTTAAATTCTATGTTCAACGTAGACAGCGGGCGGAACTCCGTAACCTGAGTACCCTGTGTCTTGGTTTTGGGAAGTGAGATGACCACGGCCTCATTAGTAGATTTTGGGAGTACACCAAGGTGCCATGAGTCAGCGCATAGCTGAACTATTCAGGGATCAGGGTCTCCGTATAAGCCCTGTAGAACTCAATTGGCAGACCATCTGGTCCTGGTGTCTTACCTCTTGCCATATCATTAATCGCCAAATCTTCTGTGCCGTTATATGGCCGCCCAATTCTCTATCAAACTCCTCAGTGATGGAGGACAGAAGAATAGCTGCTATGAAGTTTGATAGGTCCGTTGCCTCGAATGGTGCCGGGATGAGTACAGGTTTTTGTAGTAGCGATATAACTCACTATTAATTGAATTGGGTGAATGCAAAGAGAGGCCATTTCTTAGTCAGATATGCATAATAGAGGTCCCCTGAAACTCTGGCCTGATGAGCCATGCTAACAACCACCCAGCCTTACATAAGCCTTATTAATGCATTGCTTATAGTTATGGCTGACTGGAAAGATAAGAGGCCCCCTGCTTCTAATGAGAAGTTCATCTAGGCAGGGAAATACATACAGTAAAGTTCCTAGGGCAACTTCAAATTATGTTTAAAAATACAACATGATGGGGGGGCGTGGCTTGACCAGCGATCATGGCGGTCATGTAGAGCGCGAGCTCCGACCAGCCTACACATATCCTGAGAGAATATCCTGGCCCTGGGCATTCTTAAGAGCACCCAATGGTCGGGGTCCCTACGATCGGCGGCGGTTGCAGCCCCATGGCGGCTCTGGGGGACCTGCGGTGTCCTGGCGAAGTGGCGAGGCCCGCAGGGTCCGATGAGGCCTACGACGCCGGGACCTCAATTTTGGAGTCGCCCGGACCGGGCGCGACGGTCGTTGGCGGCTGGGGGCGCGGCTCCCGTGCTCATTGCGGGGATTGCGTGGCCTTTGCTTTGTGCCCCCTCGCTGGAGAGCCGCCGCCAGCTGCAGCGGCACACTGCCCGAGGAAGCGGGGCCGGGCCCTGAGGTGACCGGTGGGAGCTGCTGCCGCCATTTTAGATGCCTTCTCGCTCCAGAGTGGGCCTGCGAGAGGACGCGACCGGGCAACACTATTCGTCAGCAGAGGGCCCTTTGTGCCGCTGGGGAGGGCCTCAGACTCGACCAGATCTGCAGGAAACGAGTGCCATCGGCGGAGCTGTGCCGCGGGGAGACCTACATGGGAGTGCAGAGTGCGCCGGCCCCGTCAAGTGCAATAAAGGTCCAGCGGAGGCGGCTGGTGGGACCGTCGCGGCTGTGGTGAGTCGGGGCTGCAGTGAATGGGTGCTTCGGGGGCCAGGTCGGGCCACGGTGGGGGGCTCCAGCGGCGTCCTGAACCACTGGTGGACTTATGCGTGAGGCTCCTTGGGGCTGCCTGGGTATTGTCGATTGCGGGCCCCAGGGGTGCGACACATCGAATTTGCGGGACAGACAGTGGGCCTCTGTGGCTGTGTGCGCGGGACCATAAGCCGGTGCTGCTTGCTAGACGACTGCTGGGCAATACATTTGGCATACACGACCAGCCCTGGACAGTGAGAAAGAACGGGCGTCTGCATAAGCGGATTCCACGGCCTGGATCGCTCTTCATGGGGGCCACGACGCAAGGTGGAGCTGGAGGGGGCCAGGGCAAGCAGGAGCCAATCAAATTCATGGAGTCGGCGGGCCCGGGGGGCTCTCAGGCGCCGGCGCCCGACAACGCAGCACTGCTGGCAGCAATCACGCAATCGAGGGACATGCTAGACGCCAAAATAGGAGCGGTTGGGGCCAACGTCCCCCTTCTCCGCCAAGACCTGTGGAATGCAGTAGAGCGCATCACGGGTGCGGAGACTCGCATCTCAGAGGTAGAGGATGAGGTCTCAATCCTAAAGAAGAAAGTCGCAGCCATGGAAAAGATACAGAAGGGCCTGGCCATGAGGGTCGAGGATGCGGAAGTGCGCGCCCGGCTGAACAACCTCCCCTTCATTGGCTTTCCAGAGGGCTGTGAGGGGGACAAGGTGGAGCGCTTCCTGGCCCAGTGGTTGGAGGGCTGGATCCCGGCAGACACTATCTCGATGCTTTGTAGTGGAGAGGGCCCATCGGGCGCTGGTGCAGAAACCCCCGGTGGGAGCGCGGCCGATCATTGCCAAGTTTCTGAATTACTCAGATCGTGATACCATCCTGCAGCATGCGAGGGCCAAGGGCACGCTCACATACGACAATGCCAATATCCTGATCTTTCCAGACTACATGAAGCTGGTGCAGCAACAGCGCCAGTCATTTATTGCGGCCAAGGCCCGCCTCCGGGGCCTCCAGCTCCAGTATGCGCTGCTCTACCAGGCACGGTTGTGGGTGGTCTACAAGTCCCGCACATTGTTCTTTGACACTCCGGAGGAGGTCTTCCAGTGGACGGACGAAACGCTGAAAGTTCGGGTCAATGTGGCCAGGGGCGGAGAATCGGACTCATCCTTAAGTGGAGTCGCCCGGGAGGGCCTCAGAAGCCAGCGCCGGCGCCGCAGGGGATCACGCTCTGACAGAGGCTCGCGCTCTGGCTCAGCCGTCCGCCAGGGGGGCCCGCACAGGATCAGCAAATTGATGCGTCTTGATTACTGTGGGACATGAACGTGACTCATTACACATGGTGGGTGCGGATGATCAGGTGCGCTGTTGCCTTAGGCTGGGAGCCCAACCCGGTTAGTTTGGGTGGGTGGGAGTGACAGCCTAGTTCCTATGGGCTGGCACGAGGGGATCCATTGGAGCATGTGGTTCTGGTTCTCCCGTTGGGGACCATGCTTCGATCCGACCGCGACAGGTGCTTCCATGTTTGGGAGATACGGGGAGGGAGGGGGAGTCGGGGGTTGGGGTAAGTGAGTGGGGGGTGGGGGGTGGGGGGGGGGGGAATGTGTTTGCGCATGCCTTGCTGCTCATTAATTGCGATGTACTACACCAGCTGTGTTTTGGAGACGTTCGTTCTGTATATGCTGTACTGCTCACATGTCCGCTTTTGGGAAGGGAGGGAGGGCGGGTAGGCCCTGGCTCGCTACGAGTCTTGAGTTGGAATGTACGGGGGATGCTGGACAAGGTGAAACGTGGAGCGGTATTTCAGTACGTCAAAAGAGTGGGAGTAGATGTACTGTTGTTGCAGGAAACCCACCTGCTAGGCACGAAGTCGCTGTGTCTCCAACGCTCAGGCTTCACGCATGCTTATCATGCTGGCTTTACGAGGGGCTCCAGGGGGGTTGCGGTCCTTATACACCGTAGAGTGCCTTATGACGACAAACGTATCTGGACGGATACCCAGGGTAGATACCTCTTGTGCAGGGTGAAATTGGTGGTGATAGAGTGACTCTTGGTAGTGTATACGCCCCACCGCCACTACAGTGGTCCTTGGTTGAGAGGCTCTTGTCCCTTTGGGGTGTCATGCCTGATGCCCTATCCATTGTAGGGGGGGACTGGAACGATGTGTTGGACAGGAGCTGTGATAGGTGGTGGCGAAGTGCTGCGGCGACCCACGATACGGGGCTGGGAGGGATCCACTACCAGGCTGCATGCATTGGTCTCAGGGCTTGATTTGGTAGACACCTGGAGGTATAAACATGGGGCGTGTAGGGACTACACATACTTCTCCGCGGCGCATGAGTCCTTCTCCAGGTTGGACTACATTTTCCTCCCAAGGGCGCTGGCCCATAAGGTCCTATCGGCGGAGATTCTGCCGCGAGCGCTCTCTGACCATTCGCCGGTGACCATCACACTTACCGTAGGTCCGTCTAGGCAGCCGTTCCGGTGGCAAATGTCGGCCTGGCATTTAACCCGAGATGACTACAGGGCGCATATGACTATTGAAATAGACCAGTACCTGGCCACTAATATGGGCTCTGTGGACTCCCCAACTGTCCTCTGGGAAGCCATGAAGTCGACGCTGCGAGGTGTGGATATATCCTGGTGAGCGGCAGCCCGGCGGGAGAAACGGGATGACCTGGTGCGGCGAGAGGCGGAGCTGGAGGCTTTGGAGCGCAGGGGTCGGGAGGAGGATGGTGGTCCCGCTAGAAGACAACTAGTACTGGCGCAACAGCAATATGCCACAGTTCTTATGGACGAGGCGAGACAGGCCTGGCTGGCCACCCGTAGTCGGATCTACCAGTGGGGCGACAAATCATGCAAGATGTTATACTGCCTATGTCAGGGCCTCCTGCACGCTCAGCCGCTGCCCCGGATTGTGACCCCGACGGGGAACCTATACTCGAACCTGTTGCTATAGCAGAGAGCTTTGCCGGGTACTACGAAGAGCTGTGCGCGCCACGGGAATGCCTGGAGGCAGAGGTTGTTCAGCGTTTCATTGATGATCTCCCCCCGAGAGCCGTCTCGGACGAGGTGCGGGAACTAATAGACCGGCCCCTCTCAGACGAGGAGCTGGGCGCGGCATTGGGTGAGTTGAATCCGGGTAAGGCGCCGGGCCCCAATGGGTTTCCGAGCGAATTTTTCCGCCGGTTCCTGGTCCAGCTGGGCCCACATCTCCGGCCAGTGGTGGAGGAGGCGTGTGAGAGTGGGGCGCTCCCACAGGACTGGCGTCATGCTGAGGTGGTGGTTTTTTTGAAGCCCGGGCGACCCCCAGAGAGTCACGCGTCCTACCGCCCGATCTCCCTGCTGAACACGGAGGCAAAGATCCGTGCGAAGGCCTTGGCCACCAGGTTTAAACCGTAGATTACGGACCTGATCCACCCGGATCAGGCGGGCTTCATGCCACAGAGGGCGACTCGGCACAATATTAGACGGGCCCAGGTCGCGATATCGGCCTGGGGGTGCCTTGGGGAGCCGGCGGCGCTGTTCCTGGTGGACATGGACAGGGCCTTTGATTCCCTGAGCTGGACGTATTTATTTGCCCTGTTGCGGCGCCTTAACCTTGGCCCACTTTTCCTGATGTATGTCCGATTACTGTACACCGGCCTTACGGCTTCAGTGTGCGTCGGGGGGGCGGTGTCCCGGTCGTTCCCGGTTCAGCGGGGGATGCTGCAGGGCTGTCCCCTCTCCCCGTACGTCTTAGCGCTCGCCATGGAGCCCCTCGCTGCATGGGTACGTATCGACGCCCAACTCAAAGGATTCCGGTGGTCTACAGACCTCACGGATAAAATTGCGTTATACGCAGTTGATGTTTTATTTTTCCTTACTGTCCTGGAACGTTCTGGGTCGCGACTCCAGCATATACTACAAATTTTTGGCGAAACTTCCGGACTATACATGAATCCTGGCAAGTCCACGCTTTGGCTGTTGGGCGGTCGGCGGAATGTGGGCGACGGGCCTCCAGCTGGGGATGGACGGGGTGAAATGTTTGGGGTCTACCTAGCCGAGGACGCTGCGGTATCCCCCAAACGCAACCTTACCCCGGTTTGGGTTCGCACACGTGAAAGCTTAAAAGGTATGGACAAGGATGCCGCTGTCCATATCAGGCAGATCTGCCATTTTTAAGATGGTGGCTCTACCACGCCTGGTGTACCACCCGCACGCGATTTCGCCTCGCTGGTTCCGACAGCTTAATTCGGCATTGAGTGGGTTCCTGTGGGATGGGGGCGTCGCGCGGGTGGCCATCCGGACATGCTTCTTGTCAACATATACGGGGGTTTGGCCACGTCGGATGTACTCTCCTACTAACAGGTGGCGCACCTGTTGGTGCTGAATGACTGGTGGTATGGGAATAGGGGAGACCCGGCCTATGCTGTGGAGAGGAGACTGATGGGCTCGGCGTCATTGCACACACTGCTGTATTCTGCGCCACTTCGGAGATCTCTTCCTGCGGCCACTCAGGTGGTCTTTCATGTGTGGAGGCAAGCACTGCGTAGGATGGGGTGGTGGAATGTGCTTACTCAGACCCCCCCCTCTGGCGCAATGGTCGGCTGCCCCAGCTGAATGCGCTGATGGGCTTCCAGGGATGGGATGCAATAGGCATCTCTACCCTTGGAGACGTTCTGTCAGGGTGTGGTCTCAAATCTCTCTCGACCTTCAGGAGGAATTCGGGATGCCTCGTACCCAGTTCTTCAGGTATCTCCAGTTTCGCCACACATTAACGCCCTACCTGAGGGGCCTGGAGCAGCTCCCTGAGTTTAGTCCCCTGGAAGGCAAAATATTTATGGGAGAATTACCGGATAGGAAATTGTCGCTCATATACCAGACGCTGGTGCGTCACTGCTCCTCGGACCTGCTCGGCCTTAAGACTGCTTGGGAGCAGGAC
The DNA here is from genome assembly GCF_964263255.1 of Lissotriton vulgaris. Lineage (NCBI taxonomy): Eukaryota > Metazoa > Chordata > Amphibia > Caudata > Salamandridae > Lissotriton > Lissotriton vulgaris. Next base: position 1,643,108,769 of record NC_141687.1, read on the forward strand.
GTGGGTGAATTACATGAGGAAGACTGGGTTGAGGCCCTGGAAAGTCCGAGGGGGGGGCGTCAATCTCTGCTCGCCTGCGCCTGATTCAGTTCCGGTACTTACATCATACATACTATACCCAGCAGCATTTGTGGAGGGTGGGTATGGTTGCGTACCCCGAGTGTCTCCGATGTGGTTCGGAGGTGGGTACCCTGCTGCACACGGTCTGGGAATGCTCAGCGCTGAGAAGGTTCTGGGATGGGGTTCATCGCTGCTTGGCAGAGCTTCTGGGCTGGGAGATCCAGAGGGACCCTAAATTAGCTTTATTGCATGTCATGGCTGGGGTAGGGGGCAACAGTTATAAACAACATTTATTGTTAATAGGATTTGCACTGGCAAAGCGTGATATCGCTAGGCCGTGGAAGGCGCCCCAGGCCCCCTCGCTTGCCGCCTGGAGGAATGGGCTGGACTTTTGTATGGGTCTGGAGCAGCCTGTATTTATGGCCAGGGGATGTCCTCGAAAGCACTACAAAATCTGCAAGAGGTGGGCAGACTATCGAGGTTTGGACTTAGACCCACCGCATGAGGAGGCCACCCTCCCGACTCTCTGATATGTTGGACTACGAGATGCCACAGTTGGACTTTGGTACATATGGCTAGTGCTCTGTTTTGGTACAATGTTCTAGTGGGGCAAGCAGCTGCGCAAGGGGTGGGGGGTGGGGCTCTTAAGGGGGTGGGTGTATATCCTCTTGTTTCTGCCATCTCCTAATGGGGGGTTACTTTGTTTTCAATTGAACATTGTTGACGCTAATGTTGGTTCATAGATGAAGGCAGTAGACTCTGGATGGCAGAGCTTTGCATACCATGTGTGTTCAGTCAATAAAATCCGTTTTCTAAAACAAAAAAAATACAACATGATATTCTAATCAAGGGAAGAGACCATCATTCATGATTGGAAAAGTACAAAAATATAGTTTATTTAAATATTTTCATCAATGATTATATGATATTTTGGACAGAGAAAGGAACAAAAAACTGCAAACATTCATCCATGTATCCAATCATACAAGTCACATACATATTAGGTTAGTTTTCATATGTTCTGTACATTAGATATGCACTGATTGTACATAGACCATGATATAATTTTAGTATGATAACATGATTATGTGGATATGTAAATCCAGAACAAAGTTTGCATCAATATTTACATGTACTGTACTGAATCTCCATAATTAAAAAACCTAGGTACCAGTTTAAGGTTAAAAAAGTGCGGATGCAAAGAACAGGTGAAAAGCAAGATCCAAAGCCTTTCCCCAAACATAGATGGTGAAAAAGTGGTGATAAAAAGATACTTTATAAAGGTGCACCCAATATTTTGTGAAAAGTGACTGGTGACTTTGAAAACTCAGTTGAGTAAAGAATGTGGGTCATGGCGCTGACCCTGACTTTAATGATTGTTCATGAAGGCGGCTTAACAGAAGATGCTGGACACACAGATTAAGAGGTACAGTCTTCTAAATAAAGTGAACACTAGATGGCGGGGGTTCATAGGTGTGACGAGGAGGAGGATCCTGCAGTGATGAATAGACATCATTTATTAAAGATAAGGCAGAAATATGAGGTAATGAGGATCCTATCTATCTGGTCGTTTATCTACTACAAACAGAGTAATTGTGCCATTGATTATGAAAGACAACGACGTAGCCGGGTGGCCTACATTTTAAGGAGGTCAATATATAACTCAGGGATATGGATGAGGTTCCAAGAGTTTCAAGGGACAGGTATGGTGCAAACTACAAAGTTACAACTATGGTATAACTGCTTACACAAGAATGGATGTCTTGGGAACCGAAGCGTAGCTCCTATCATGAAGATATTACAAAAAGGGGGGTTGAACCCAAGCAGTCGCGGGGACCTGGGCGATATGTAGTACATATAAAAGGGGGGTCCCCGCAAGAGAGACGTGTTGTGTCAAAAAACCAACAATTATTGTTCAAACAACTTCATGAAACAAGAAAAACATAGAAAGATTTAATCTAGGTACTGTAATTTATTAGCAATACCTTGAGATAGTAACACAATCAAAGAATTTTTGCAATTTTAGCCCCAGAAAAAGGAGGGGGGAAAAAAGGGGGGGGGGAAGTGCTCAAGGGAGTGTAAGGAAAGGATAGACACAGTTAAGGAAACAGGTGATGAGTACAAAAGTTTCCAACACAATCAAAATAATTCAAATACATAAGCCCAAAAAATCTGGGCACACAATGAGGAGTTATTTCACATAAGAACTTTCGGCGGACACACAGTCAATATAAAACTGTAGAGGGCTTGTGCCGGAAGTTTAAGAGGAAAGCCGTCGACGTTTCGACCCCTATATGTAGGCTACGTTCAGTTCTTAGGTGGGGTCTTCATCAGGACATATGCAACAGGGGAAAGTGAGGGGCAATCCTGTCAGGTAAATTAATAATAGATTAGTAAGTATTACACCATAGCCATTTGATTTAGACTACGATGAAGGTTTAGCATGACAATTGAAAGAATTAGTTACCATGGCGTCATGGCCCAACAGGGCTCAGGACGTGGAGATATGATGGACTGTGCAGGAAGTCACAGGTCGATCACAGCGTAATTAATTCGCAAAGCTACAGAGGAGAAAGGACAACCAGTGAATAAAGGGCCTTTGACATTACTATTAGTTAATTTATCAAATTATTTACTCCAGACCTGTGTCTGATCAGGTGGGTAAAGGTCAGAGGGGTCCCTAAGGATATTTGGACTGGTAGATAAAGTCCACTAAGTTAGAAGAAGTATCGGTAAATATAAATTGTCCACAGAAAAATATAAAATGGGACAACGCCCCAATATTACAAACGGAACAATTGTCTCAAAGCCGAAGTGATTGGATTGAGGGTCTCGGCATAAGCAAAGGGGTACAATGAACACGGCATGTACGGGTACTTGACATACCTGTGATTGAGTGGGTGCGAGGGCGAATTGTTCCAACCGTTGTTTTATCGGAGCCGAAAGAGCCCAGTGGTCTGTCAGGAGCCGATAACTTGAATACCAGCGTAAATCGTGCTGCCACCACGTCAGAACCGATGCAGGGGTGAGTCTAAGGGAGAGTGAGGGTGAGCGGTTAGGAGCAAGTAAAGTGAATTCCCAAAGTTGAGTAATAAAGTCACCGCTCTATTAGCCACGTACCACTTCGCTTCTGCGGCGTCCGTGGACAGTAACTCCGCAACTCCCACTACGCGGAGTTTCGGGCGGAGTCAGAAATTAAAGCGCCACCCAGTAATGGGAAGAAAAGAGTTACTCCGTGAAGCCCCGTGATCGTCACTAGACGACCAACTAAAAGTCGGGTTGAGCATTCATATAATCATTTTACTTAAAAGGAAAAGAAATAGTTACAATAAATGATTGTGTGTGGTGTGCATGTACAACGTGCATGGGCTCCGAGCATCTAATGACAGAAGCCTAAGGCGTGCCGAGGATTGCCCAAGTTGCAATGGTCATTCACAAATTTGATCAGGGGATCATAACAATTTAAATAATCCGCGCAACTATCGAACATCAGGCGGGTAATAATCATTGAAAACCTTGAGTGGTTGTGAAGCATTAAATGTTGTGGAGACAAAAGCATACAGAACCTGATATACATTACAATGTTTAGAATATTTATCAAATCATTCAAGAAATACTCGGGACAGCATAACAAAATTGACACTAACCCTGCAACTCTCAGACATGAGGTTGAAGACGGGTAGCTGTATGTAAAGCTCAAGAAACGATGACAATTGCACATTGTATGTTAAAAAATATATATATTAAAAAAAAAATATATATATATATATATATCATTGTCAACAGGAAGCTTATCGAGCGTCATGATTTTCCTGATACACTCCCATGGTTCATACTACCCGCTCAGTTCTCGAAAATGAGGAGGAAGGCGTATTACTATTAATGGGAGTTCAGACTCAAGATATTTTAAAACTGATGTACAACAGAAGCATATAGGACATCAGCATTCATTGTCAGATATACCAACCCCCAGGGGTATGTGACCCCATTTGATTTAAGATCTCAGTAACATGATTAACCCAAGGCTACCAACTGTGCTAAACTGCTGTCTTGCTCGTTATGGCCATTTTTAATTGAATCTAAGAGGGACATCCATTTGGATTCGCGGGTGTTTAGTACTGTCAATATATTGCCTCCTCTTCTCCCCAAAGAGACCTTTTCAATCACAAACCATCTCAATTCTGAGACGGCATGCCCGGCCTTTTGCCAGTGTTCTACTAGTGGGGCACCCACCACATTGCAGCGTAACCTGCTACAATGGGATGATATACGTGACTTAATCTTCTGTTGTGTTTGACCCACATATACATGTCTACATGGGCATTGGACAATGTAGATCACACAGCTCGAATTACAATTTGTGTGGTGTTTTAACTTGTAAGACCGTCCACCATAGTCAAAGGTCTTAATCTGAATGGTAGTCTCACATGCAGTACATGTGCCACATCTATAGTGTCCCAATAATGGAGGCAGATTCCACATGCTTGTAAGAGTGGGTTGGCTCGCAGGTTCCAAATACGAGTGGACCACCATGTCCCGTATGTTTTTAGCCCTCTTAAAGGAATGAAGAGGGAACTGCGTCTGCTTTATCTCATCTGACACAATGGACCAGTTCTGTTTGATGGGAAACAGGAACCAACCAGAAATGGACCGGATCATCTGTGTAACCACCTTCTCCACACGGAGTAATGAAGTTAAACGTATTATCAACAAGAACTGGTCCATTGTGTCAGATGGCCAACTACCTTGCCGGCACTCGAGGAGCTCGTTCCAATGTGTAGAAGGGGGTGAGTAAACCAGCAGCTACCTCTGTTTGCAAACTTTCTACTGATAACCCATCATGTCACCTTCTCAATTCCTTTCGGAAGGCCTATCACTAATATTGTTTCATCTGTTTCTGTCTTCCGCATCTTCAGCACGCCACTCGAGATGCTGTACCAGGTCCGGTAGATTTGCCATTTGAGCTCCCAAGCATTGTGCATTCTGGTATGGTCTAACTTTGGTAATGGACGTCTCCACCTCATTGACTTGGTATGTTAGCTTGTGCAGAGCAGGTGCAGGCCCAGGCCCAGGCCCACTGACACTATGCCTACGTCCTGTTGTAAAGTGACCTTAGTATCCTCTCCGGCAACTAGGATCTTGTCCAGCTGGAGTTTAATGGGGTCTTCAATGGGGACGGCGTCATAGTCTTCAGCTACCGTAAACCTACTGGGATCAGGAGGGTCTAGCGTTGACCCATGCTGGTTTGGGTTGCGCCTACTCCATCTATGCTGTAGTGAGTAAAGCAAGTAATTAATCAACAGGGAGGGATGAGGAACTAATTTAATAGCTCTGATGATCACACTACAAAAAGAGGCCGCAGCAACTATAGATACCAACGTCCTAGAAGGGGTAACAGATGGCAACGACCATACCACCCTGGCTTCAACATACCTTATTTTCAACCATTTGTCCCACAATATGGAGGATGGATGGACCTGTTCAATCAAGGGATGCAACAGATGCCACAAACGGGAGACCAACATATGGCAGGACAACTAAATACTCACCAACAGGAGCAGCCTTTTTTATCCAGGGGCCACAATCAACCCAGAGGCAGAAGAAAGTCCTTAACTTGGTGCGACCAACAGAGGAACGTACAGATGCGGAGTATGGCAGCAGCTCAACCCTCAACCAGCAAGACCAAACACTGATTGTCAATCTTTCTGATATAGAATTAACAGAGGATCAAATCAACATCTTGAATAAAGGATTAGAGTATGTACCGACTCCTCAAACAGATACCTTCAAACTCAAATGTGAGCTAGCAGAGTTTTACAGAACATTGAAATTAAAAGCATACTTCTCAAACAGCCCCTCTCCAACACAAGAAGGAGACACCACTCTGCGGAGAAAATCTACCTTTAACCCTCCCGCATTCAGTGTCCCCCCAGAACTACAAACCTTTGAACAAGCCTTGATGAAGGGTGTGGACAATATGGAAACGACCAAGAGCAAAACTTTCCAGAATCTAACCAAAAAGGAACGTCTGGCAATAGAGGCACTAAAACAAAATAAGGAAATAGTGATTAAACCCGCCTACAAGGGGGGAGGCACAGTAATCCTCCGTAAGACAGGCTACAACCAACAATGCCTCGCCCTCTTGTCAGACACCAGATTTTATCAAAGGATCACAGTAGATCCAACGGAGAGATTGGAAAATATCATATTGATTATTGTAAATGAAGCGGAGACCAAAATGTGGATATCAAAAAAATAAGCTGAATTCCTAATTGCCAAGGAACCCAAAACTCCCTACTTCTATTCGCTCCCCAAAACCCACAAAAACAGGTCACCGCCACCGGGACGACCCATAGTTTCCGGGATTGGGTCAGTCCTGGAGCCACTTTCAAAATTTGCGGACGAATATCTCAAACCATTGGTCCAAAAAACACAAACGTACCTAAAAGACACCAGGGACCTTTTGTTACAAATCGCAGACACTACATTTGACCCTGATACAATGCTCTTGGTTGGTTTAGATGTAGAATCCTTATTCACAAGCTTACCACAAGATGAGACGATCCAAATGTTGGAATATGTCCTGTACATGGAGGATTGGCAATACAATACCCCTAGGCATTTCATCCTCGAGTTTTGCAAACTGGCATTAAAAGAGAACTTTTTCGAATATGATGAAAAGCTGTACTTACAAACCCATGGTACCTCCATGGGCAGCGCTTTCGCGCCTTCTGTGGCAGGGCTGTACGTCAGTCAATTTGAAATCCAATTTGTCCTCAATGAAACAAATCCTTTCTCTTCCAGTATAATATACTGGAAGAGATACATTGATGACATTTTATTGATTTGGAACATCGAACAAGATCTAGCCCAGTTCATAGTCTGGCTGAACAGTTTGGATCCTTGGCTCAAGTTCACATATACATCTAACAACACCAACTAGATTTTTTAGACCTTACAATCTTCAATGAAAACAACATTTTACAAACAAAAACTTATACCAAGCCTACGGCCAAAAACAGCCTTTTATCGTACAAAAGCTATCACCCCAAACTACTCAGAGATAATCTGCCTTACAGACAATTTTTACGGCTGAAAAGGAATTGTAGCAAAAATGAAGACTACAAGATCCAAGCACAAGAACTGAGCGTAAAATTAAAAAACTGAGATTATACTGAGAAAACAATCAAAAGATGCAGAAAAAGAGCCAACAATCAACTGAGAGAATGCCTCCTACAAATCCATCCAAAAGAATCAATACAGGATCTAACCACTTGCGTGACAACTTTCAACCCGGCCACTTATGCCGTACAAAAATTGATAAATAAAAACTGGCATATATTGAATACTGGTAAATTTAAGTGGCCAAAACCAAGATTTGCCAACCGAAGAACAAAAAATCTGAAAGACGCATTGGTACATACAGGCCCTCCTAAAAAACGACCATTGACCATAACAAGAAATGTCACAATGAAACCTTTAACAGGACATTATCCTTGCGGCTCATGTGTAGAATGTAAAACCACCACAGCTTCAAAAACATTGCAATTATCAGAGACCTTATTATGGACATAGAAGCAACATACTAATTGCAATTCCTCCCATGTCATCTACATGGTGAGCTGTCCCTTTAAAAAGAAATATATAGGGATGACAAGCCGAAAAGTAAAAATAAGGATAAGTGAGCATAAAAGCAATATCAGGCTAAAAAAGAATACCACCAAAATATGTTCCCACTTTACAGAAATGAACCACTCTTGCGATGACATTCATTGGACTGTGATCGAAATGCTAACTGATAAGTCCCAGAACTCTGAGAGAAAACTGTACGAGAAGGAACAGAGGTGGGTAAATCGAATTCGTACCCACGAACAAGGCCTCAACGATAATGTAGTCTGGCATAATTTTGCGAATTGAAATAACACTCACAGCATCCAAAAGTACCATGGAGAACTTCGCAAGAATATACCAAAGAAACTGCAAACATTTTCAAAACATGGTCATGTGATAATGATCCTCTAATAAGAAAATCTTTCCCAACATTTTCGTTTTTTAAGAGCACAATCCGCTTTTCATGAATGAAACTGGCTTTATGATAATCTTACCTTAACATTACATGGTCATGTGATAATGATCCTCTAATAAGAAAATCTTTCTCAACATTTCCGTTCTTTAAGAGCATAATCTGCTTTTTCATGAATTAAACTTGCTTTATGACAAGCTCACCGTATCATTAGCACACATCATTATAATCATAAGGATTAGAACCTTCTAAAAAGAACGAGTAAGGCCCCTTTAAAATTATCCGCTTTACAACAGAGGCTCCTTTAAATTAGAGCTACCGGTACACATCCGGCATCCGGGGGCAGAGTCAGCACCAGTCCGACAAGACACCAGCACGCGGGTAATGGCGCCTGTGAGACCTTCCAAGAGGAAAATGGTAAGACGCGGTTTCCGCGTTTTCTAATAGTATGGCCTCGTTGTTTTCCCCACATAGCTCTGCGCTTAAATAAGCGGAACCCCTGAGGAAGCACCAAGCTCTACCAATACAGGTAGGACTAACTCGACCTGCATGTATTCGGGGGGGATCGAACCAATTGTAAATGGGCCCAATGAGTTTAAATATGTTGTTTTAAAACCTCAACATACCGAGTATAGTTTAATAACAGTATGAGAAGGGCTCACTTGTCCTGAATTACGGGTCCCTGATTTAAAATAACACTACTACCTGTCATCCCTCAACGTGCATTGCCAAGCGAGGAAGTCATACTCTACAGTGCACTGAGTTTTTTAAATAATCGTTTTTTTAAATAATCGTTTACTTCTCCACAATTCATTAAAACGATTAATAAACCAGGTCAACACAGATATTACATCAAAATTACATGTTGGTACACATAACGATATCAACACATATTAACAGTCTGCCTAACAATAAGCCATATCATCATTTAGCTTCATTAGAGATAACTCAATACACATTAACACCTTCCTTTATAATATCAAGTAACACAAGGCTTACTCCCAAAACAATTTATATCTTCCCCACTACCTAAATGAATACTGCGCAAAATTGCATGTTTTCTTTTGTTTGCCTTTTTTCAGAATCTGGAGAGCTGATTTTTCTAACAAGGAAAACTACTGTGAGAATTAATACTGCACAAGTCGTGTGAGTTTAAATACATGTGTGTAAGTCCTGACGAAAGCTCCACAGACCCCTCGGGCCTAAGGAGCTGAAACATGTCGACAATCCTTCAATAATAAATATACTACTAGACCCAGTAACCCGGTCTAATCAGAGTATCAAGCCAATTTTATACGAGCGGAAATCCACCCCTTAATAAATAACTTGGGTATTTTTCCACTTTTTTAACCCTTGTTCTTTATTTTCTTTAATCTTAGTTTCACGTTGCTTGTGGGGAAACCCTCTATCTCTGGACACTGCACTTGAGACCAGAGGTGCCTCTGGATGAGGCTGGCAGCCAACACAGTTTAGAACACCCTATGATAACTGCCATAACTTCAATGTGGGGCGGATGAAACATATATACCGCACTCCAAGCAACATTTAGTTTTTTGAGGGTATTCTAATCTTCCTGAACCAAAGGTTGAGAAGTGTTACAAGTATCCATTTTCACTTTTGATAAATTCCAGTAGTGAGTAAAGCACCTACACCCCAGCTAGGCACTTAAAGGTGAAGCGATCTACAATACCGAACTGTTAATAAGAGGATTCCACCTCATTATCTCTGGCAGGTTCTGCTGCATAAGAAGGTCACACCTGTCTGCACTTAAATCCTGTTGGCCATATGTTTTTGGAAAGAAATCCAATAGTAATGAGGGTGCCAAGGGGCCCCTGTGTCCTGGGCCCAGTTCCCCCTGCTCCTGCAGCGGACAGAGCAGGAAGTGCCCAACTCAATGTGACGTAATGTGGAGATAGCAAAGCGGGCTCCCAAGGATCACTTTCACTCTTGAGGCGTGTCACCACCTCGTCACCCTCCTACCTCGTGGGCCAAGTTGCTTCCCAGGGGATCCTCGCAGTGCAAAGGGTCCAAGAACCTTTCCTCAAGCCACTCTGTGCCCAGAATACAGGCACAGGGAGGATGGGTCCCCGCAAAGCTGACATTATTGCACTCTTTTGTGCTGTGTAGCTCCCACTCTCGCTCTTCTGGGTGTTTCCGGGATGGCCAGGCCAGGCCCCACTCTCGGCAAATTCACTGCCACTTGCTGGTGCTCTGCACTTATAGCCTCCCACTTGTCTGGGCCTTCCAGCTGCCGACCGCCCCACCGAGTCACTGGTCCCCCACTCAGCTCCAGGGCGAAGAGGGCACCGCCAGCCCAATAACAGTGTCAACATCTGGCGAGAGCCAGGCTTTTTGTTTATTATAGGGGAGGTCAGGAGGTGCCCCGAGCGCCACACTTAGTCATCTACGTCTCGCCTCATCCTCCTCTCCCGCCGTCGCTGACTTTAGCGACCCTCCGCAGGTCCAGGGAATCAGGAGGGTGTCACCGCACTGCATAGCACCACACACCCGAAGCAGGGCCAGAAGAACTCCACTGTTCACTCGCAGGGGTCCAGCAGCACCGAGGGGACCCACACCAGCCAAGTCGGGAGCTGCAGCCGCCACGATAGCCGCCCTGGCCAGCCCAGCTCTAGGCAGCAGCCGCCCACCAGGGAACACTTCGTAGGCCGCCCATCACCAGCAGCCCGATCGCACAGGCATTGCGACAAGTTCTCGCCTCCGTCAACCCCATCTGGCACCTCCAACATACAGCGGAGGCAGGGCGACATAATGCAGGCATAGTAGCCGCAGGAAAACAGGATAATTGGTAGGCCTCGCACAGAGCGTCCTTTAGAACATGTAAGTAGTGACCACCATCTTGGCCATGCGCCCCCACTTCCTCGTTACTTTTGTAGAACTTTCGATAGGGAAACTACCATATCCTAGTCAATATATAAAGAAAACTGCCTAAAAGCCACAAATACAAGTAGTCTCAGAAGGAGTGCCAATGCAGCCTTTAGCATACAGGGAACTATTTTCTCTGTGGATATGCTCCTTCTGAAAAGGCAGGATTAGCCAATGGCTGAAGTGGGCTAACCAACAGCTCCATGCTGCAGTGTGCAAAAGAAAAATTTGAAAAACATAACAAAAGACCAATGGAATGTGAAAGATCACAACACATCAATTAATATCATTTTAGTAAAATCAATAGGTATAGACTAAATCTAGATCTAAAAATTATTTTAAAAAGTGAGTACACCTCAAAATGTGTAACAATAGGCTGCATAATTTGCATTTTTTGCTGCATAATTTCAGTGGCCCTGAATGTAGCTCAGCAAAGGGCCATTATGTGTAACGTCACTGTTAAAACCTCAATGCAATATATTAGGAGCACTGTAAAAGGAAGCCGACGTGCCGTAAATAATATATAGTATTTCTAAGAAGCTCTGCCAGGCTTTAAAAGGGGCTTTTTTTCATAGGCCTAGGGAGGGTGAGTGAAATTTCGAACATTTGACATTCAGCAACCGAATTTACGAATAGGAATATATACAATGCAGCGAAAGAGGCCTTTTAGAGTCAGGGTCCCTGGAACCCAGCCAGGAAGAATAACGATGTACTCACTAACTGAATTAACAGCATGCGGGGGGGGGGGGGGGGGGGGGGGGGCAGCAGCCTGTCAGAACTTTCAGTCCATGTATCGTCTATCTGAGCACGGCTTACTTTACATCATATGCATGTTTGCCTCCATCTATATTATTGTATTCTACAAACTGGCCTGATTTCGTTCCAAATGCGCTCTGACACCTTCGGGTAATGTTCGCGCTATATAAAATCGCATTAAATAAATAAAATACTAAATAAATAAAATAAAAACAACCTCTTCGCTGAAAAATTACTTCTGCAGTCTGAAAATACCAAATCCCCTTTCTCTCATCTACAAATCCCACCAGTAGCCTCAACGAATGTACATATCCCTCCACTGATGATCGAAGCTAACTCCAGTTAATTTAAACCACTACAAAGAAACTGGATTAAATGCATGAAACGGTTCCCTTGACAGCACAAAACTAATCCCAATAACTACTGGATTAACCGGCAACCTTGTGTGCCCGAACAGGGTAAAACTTGAAGTAAAGAGCTTCAATGCCTCATCATCGTGAAGTAAACACTACATAACATAAATGCATTTACGACGATACTTGCTAATGAATGACCATCAATAACCACTGACCGACAGCTGTGGACGGAGGGCTCGTCCGCTCCCTGCAGCCGACGGAGGCTGTTCCGTCTCTGGATGGCGGATCCGGAGGGCAGGGCCCTGAAAACCCGCAGTGCTGCCCTGGCACGGCCTCCTCGTCTTCTGGTGCCAGCAGTACGGGCAGGGCTAACTGCCGCTGGCAGCACTTTTGCAAGGCACCGCAGAAGCCCTGAACATGCTAAAGTATACGGCCATGTCAGGGCACCCCAACCTAGTCTTAAATTAGCCATGCTGGAACCATGCGTTTACTGGACGCCGTGGGCACTGCACTTCCGAGAAGGCCTGCCAGACGTTCAATAGGAGAGGAGTGCTGGCCCTTCTCATCCACGCTCGGATCCTTTCGATAGCGGAGCTCAAACACCATTTAGGTGATGGTCGCCTTATTGTATTGGTATTTACATAGCGCTTTCTATAGGCCTTGCGAGCCTAGGGCGCTTTCTGGGTGGTCAGATTCCCCTACTTGCATACAATAAATGGTCACCCCTGCTCGTAGCGTTTAAAATGCGCAGTATCTACACCTTTCCGTAGAGCTCACTTACCTTAAAGGGACAGTAGCAACATATATCAACGGAGCTCAGATACTTTGCAGAGGGACCGTGTTACCATCTCTTTCCCTGCTGCCTAGACCCGCCCAAACCTCAATAAACAGGACTAAAGTGCAGTGATGCCTGACAATCACAAGAAAGCACTCCCCAGAGCCCCAGTAACATGATTCCCCTTGTACGATGCCCAACTACTGCACAGACCGAGGGCGCCTATCTATCACTCAATCACAAACAGATAATTGGGAAACATAACTCCATCCAGATCAAAGGCCACATGTTTCCACAAGTGATACAGGTGTGGAACTTTACAGATTGGGAATTGCAACTCTCTCCAGTTCAGAGCCCGTGTTTCACCCTATCCAATGGTAGATAGAATGAGTGCAGATCATGGAATGCAGTTCGGGCAAGATTGTAGGTCACATTTCGCCCATGTGACAGCGGCCTAGAACCTCTACTGATGGAAAAGCAGCGCAACCTTCAGGTCATAGACTGTGATTCATTCCAAGTGATGCTGACTAGAGCCTGTCCTGATCAGGGAAGCCACTTTCTTCCAAACTAAAGACAACAGTTCACCCCAATTAAAGGCAGCATAGAACCAGTATAGACTGTGGAACTTTACCAACTACGGCAAGCTGGCCGTGAATCATCCTGAGTATTGCTAGTCAAGGGCCAAAAACAGATTGGGCAACAAGTTGCATCAGACCAAGAGGATGTTCTTAACTTAGTTCTATATCAGCCAAGAACAGACCCAAATCTGCTATCACAACTTCATTAGAAAGATAAGAAATGCTTTACCCTGTGAAACAAATGCCAAGAACTACAGCAGACCTGAAAACCCAATTTCGTCAGGTTTCTTACCTGCAAAGCTAGTAAAAAAAACAGCACAGAAGAACACAGCCCATTCACATAAATAGGAACAGGGACATACCAGCAAAATGCACACCACACACCAAAGGCCACCCTTCACCCCCCATAATGCATTTACAGATAGATTAACAGCTCCCTCTGACCCACAGGCCATGCTACAACCCAAGAATAGGCAACCAAGAACTTGTACAGATTGAGGAACACAATTCTCTTTGACGGAGGGGATGTCTTTCACAAACGACGCTGCCAGGTATTGGCACAGACCAGGAAAAAAAGCTCTCTCCAGCCCAGAGGTCATACTGTACTCTAGGTGATACCATCCAGATACCTACACAAGCCAGGGAACACAATTCACTCGCAACAAAGGCCAAGCTACTACTCCATCTATGTCCTTCAAGACCGAGTACAGAGCTAGAAAACAGTTCTCTGAAAAGCAGTGGCCGTAGTTCACCCTGAGCAATGCCAGTCTAGCACCAGATCAGGCAGATAAGCATATCCATGGAACAGTGGCCAAGATGCACCGCACTACACGCTGTGCCACACAAAGACCTAAGAAGTAGTCAACAAGTAGACTGAGCACTTTTCAGCAAATCAATTACCTTTCTCATATACTGATGACTGATATAAATCCACAGTGCCTTGGCAACCAAGCACTGGTCAAGCCAGTATGCCTGGCTTTAATGTGCCAAATATGTAAACACAGGAATTCACCAATGCGGTTTACAAGAGTTGCATACATACAAGTTCTTTATTTAAAGTTAAGCCATTAGGTTACAGCAACAGCAGATAGGTCATGTCAGAGCATGGCTTGATACTCCCTCCAATTGTCCCTATCTCGTAGGGTCCACTCCACATCACACACCAACATTCTATTACCTTATTCACTGAGAGCATTCCAGACACCAGCTCAGTGAAGCATGGGTGGGGGGTATAACGTGCATAGGAGATGAAGAACTGAATGTGATAAACAGAATGATTACTGTGTGTACTTTTCTCGACGTAAAATAGTCCCTTGTGCATTCCAATGGTAGCCCTTCCTGGAAGGCTAGTGTTGCACCAAAAAAGTAAGAGAATAATACTCCTCTGAGTAAAACCAAAGTCCACTATGTATATTTTAAAAGTAATGGTAACAATAAGTATTGCAAACTGCTGCATTGTCAAAACATGGCTGAAATGTCGAAGATTCATTGTAGGATGTTTGAAGAGGGAGTGGCAAAAGCCCAGCAGGCCAGCAGAAGAAAAAAGCGAGTAAATGAACGCAGTCTGGCATTTGGCTGTCCTGGCACTGGGATGCATACCCCACTACTGGGCATCAGACAGTGTTTCTTCCTACTTACAGGTCCTAAGACAGTCTTGTTTCCCCTCTGGAGGGCAAAAAAAGGCAGAAAGCCCACTAGACACCAGGGACTAGTGTACAAAAAAATAAATTGTGTGGTGAACTTGCCTTCTATCGCTGGTGTCCGGTAGTATTTCTTTCCCATCTGCTCTCTAGGGGGCAGCAGGACTGTCTTAGGCCCAGGGATCAGAAAAAAAGCAGTACCATGCTAGGTCTGGCTGGCCCTTAGACCACTGCTTTATTCTAAAAACCTTTCCCTAGAGTCTTTTGGGCTTTCTGCCCCCTGGTGCCCTGATTAAGGTAAAGTACTCACATCTACCTCCGTAGGGCAGAAAGACAGTCTTGGGTCCAGGAGTCACAGGCCAACCATATCACATTACATTTATCTTATTTACTCATTCCTTCGTGCAGTTGATTTTCTACCCTGTTCTCCTGGGGAATGGGAATGAAGCCTCAATCTGCTCCCCTACTTTGAGAGCGCAAACAGACTGTCTAGGACATATGAGTGGGGAGTGACACAATCCTAGGACAGGCCAGCACCTATGTTTTTCTTTTTTTTTTTTTTTTAACAACTTACCTGGTATTTAACGGGCTTACTGCACTGGGGAAGATATACTCTCTAGGTATTACATACTAGCCCCATCATGCCCTTTGTCAACCAAAAAATACATGCCTAAAAGGACTGTTGGGGATGCTTGTGGGGAAAATGAAGGAACTATTGCTTGGGAGTGGAGAGAAGAGAGGATCCCTTCTGCTTTTAAACTTGCTAGTGTTTATTGGGTGGATACCTGCTCAGAGTTCACCCTTCTGTGGTGATCACTGAGCAGGGATTCAATAGTGAGACCTATTCTCCCCTTTCCAATGGTACTCTCTAGTTGTATTCAACGTTTGGAAGGCAGGGCTATGCCCGCCATACTTCACAAAGTTAAAGCAGGAGATTTAATTTACAAGAGGAATCCATTATTCACTGGCAAAGCCAATAGGTCTGAGTTGGCTGTAAGCCACATGGCTTTTTGAATGTTTGTCATTTTTTTGGTAAAAGTTTGTTAGGGGAGCAGCCGGACTATTACCAGTATGAAAAAAGAAAACAATTGCAAAACACAATAAATATATATTTTTGCCTAAAAAAAAACACACACACACACTGCTATAGTAGTCCCTGCACTGAAGGGAACTACTATATGTGTGGATGTGCTCCTTTTGAAAGAGCAGAATGCTGTCATTCAGAGTTAAGTTATCTAATGACTGAAGTGAGCTGACCAATGGAGGAAGAGTGTTGTCTAATAGCCCCTGTAAATATATAAAATATTAAAAAAACAAAGGTTACAGAGACGTTATAGTTAGGCTCAGGTTGCACACGTACAAAACCAGTGAAATTCAGCAGGTATATTTAGCTGAGCTAACTATAACTTGCCCCCCACAATGCACTGCTTATGACCTCACATATTACATCACTCATGACATGGTCAGTGACCTTACTGATGAAATCTCAAATGACATCACTGATGATATCATCTAGTGACTGAGTACCTGTGTGGATGATTCGGTGGGTGCATCACTGACCATATAAGAGAGTGATTAGGTGTCTCAGGGAATGTATGGGTGAGTGACTGGTTGTGTGAATGTTAGTATTAGTCTGTCAGTTGGTGTCTAAGTGGCTGTATGGGTGTGAATGGGCACATGAGTGGCGGTATGGGTGGTGGCTTGATAAGATGGCCGGTTAGACGTGTCTTGACAGTGCTCCGGCCCGAACCGGAAATATCCTGGCGACTTGGTGACCCGAATTCGTATATTCTGGCGGCGAAACCCTCCCCTGACCCAGCGGTCCAAGGTGGTGACACCCTGCAGTGGCGGACTGGCGAGACAAGCTGCGGTGATCCAGAGAGAGCTCCGAGCCCCGAAATAGCCGCCATTACCTGGTGATATAACTGGCGGGCAGCGGCAGCGGGATGCAATCCGTTGCGGCCCCAATCCGGGCCCAATACAGTGTGTGGACCCCAGGCAGGGGGCTGCTGGTGGGCAGACAGTGCAGGCGGACATAGCAGGCTTGGTGTGACCCCGTAGACGGGGGTGCGCATCAGACGAGACCGCGGCGGAGGGGCCTAATCCTGGGTCTGCGGCGGGGATTGCCCGGACAGCTGCTGGATCCGGCCGGCGAACAGCATCAGGGGGAGCAGAGAGGCGGGTCACGGAGGTGAGCGGTGCCTGCCCCCTGCCCCCTGCCCCCAGTGCCACCGGCCGCATAAGCATAGCAGCAATACGGCCCCGGGAGAGGAGACGCACAGAGGGAGTTCAAGGTGGCGGCTAGAGGGCCATTGAGTGCTGGGAACAGAGGACACGCGAGATCGAGGGGGTGCGGCCTGCACCCGTCCCCGCGGGCCATGCCTGCAGTCTGAAAGGACGCTGCCTGGGAAACCAATAGTGGGCCTGAACTGCGGTGGAGCCGGTTCCAGGGCCCGGTTGTGGCCATAAGCTCCCACTGCAGGATTTGCCCCCAAGCCTCTGGAAATACGTTAAATGGGCGGCCGAAGGTCAGTGGCAAAATAGGCTGAGAGGGCAAGGAGAGGCCGATCTGCGCACCAGCTGGTGGGTCAGGGGATAGAGACTTGGTAGAAAGGCATAGTTATCTAGTGGAAGAGGCGAAAGTGGCTCCACCCCCCCTGGTTGGGTGCGGCACCTTTTGGACGGCAGCTGGTGTGATTGGTGGGGAGAGTCAGAAGGCCGGGTGCCGGCAAGGAGCGACGACCGTGGGGCCTGACTGATTGCGACACTGCAGTAACCCCTACTGGGTGGTGGGCTGCTGAAAGGAATGCTCCCTGGACTGATTGGGGCATTGCGGTCTTTTGGACGGGGGACCTGCCAGTGTCCTGGGGTGCCTAGCTGAGTTTGGGCAGAGACCGACCCCTGAGAGGGGCCCAATCAAATAAAATTGTGCAATATACGGTCCTGGGGCCGACTGCGGCGGACCGCCCTAGCACAGACATGGAGCAGGGGACCCACCAGGACTCAGCCGCTCGGGACAAGGCAGACATCTTGGAGGCGATCCGAGACTCAAGGGTGGCATTAGAGCCCAAAATGGATGGGATGGCCATAGACATTCACTTACGACTGGAACTCAGGAAGGTGGCAGACAGGGTCACTGTCACGGAAGGAGACCTGAGTAATCTGCAGACGGAGGTCAGGCAGCTGAGGGAGACAGTGACTGCGCATTCTGGATGGATTTATTGGGTCTGGCCGGCTCGGACCAAAATCAGAGCTGGCACGAGCAGAGGCGCTGAGGCCATCGGCAGAGGAGCCAGCGACGTTGCTTGGATGGACAACGGTGGCGAGAACGAGAGCGGATTGACGGAGGACGTGTCGTGGTGGGGCCGGATGGCACTCTTTGCACTGAAATAGAGATGATTCCGACACAGAACCAGTTTTCTCCACTCTGTCTGGTGCAGGAAACGCAGTCCGACGTGGATGCCCGGCTACTGTGGGCTCTGGAAACGAGTGAGCGTAGGTCAGGATGATGTACTCGAGGTATTCACCCCCATGGACACTGGGAGTGCAGGGTTCGGCATTTGACGTTCTCATGTGACTCAGACGAATGGGTTTGAGCCAGGTGGTCCTGAGGGGGGAGGGTTCAATGAAAGATTGATGGAGGGTATATCGTTTCTCTTAACAGCTGGTTAGGTTCGCCGGCTGTGGAGTGCAGAGGAAACCTGGCTAGACTTCGATCGGGCAGGGCTGCACAGTGCCAGGCAGTCGGCTGATTCATTGAGTCTACGTGGGGAGGGAGGTTTGCACGGACTCTGTGGGTCAGTGTGGTTGTAATCATACTTTCTACAAGTTGAGAGGGGTTCTTAGGGGGGTGGGTGGAGCTTTGGGGCGGGGTTCGGTGTCCTCAAACTAGGGTTGGTGATGAGAATTAGGGGCTACCGCCTGTAGGGGGGGGAGATGGAGTTTCCAGTTATAGGGTTGTTGGGGTTGCTGCCGGGTCTGGCCTAAGATGGAATGCAGGAGATCAAAGGCGTCCTCCTTTGAGGGGGGCAAGACAATACCCTGTTGGGGGGGTCCCCTCACTTTAGGCGGGGGATTGTGAGGTCAACTATACAACCCATGCCAGGGGATAACTAGAAATATAATTTGATCACATGGAACGTGCGGGGGCTCAATAATAGGGTGAACAGGATCCGGGTGGCTTCGTACCTTAGGTGTTATGGGGTCAGCGTAGCCCTACTCCAGGAAACCCACCTGTGGGGAGACTGTCTAAAATTCGTCCAACGCAGGTGGAGGGGTCAGTTTTTTGCTACATCCTACTCGGGGTTTGTTCGGGGAGCGCTTATTTGGGTGGCACCAGGAGTCCCATTTAAGGCTGTGGATGTTAAGCTGGATCCCAACAGGAGGTTTGTGGTGGTGGTGGAGACCCTAGATGGATGCAATTTATGCCTTGTCAAATTTTATGCCTCAAACAGCGATGATGGGGGGGTTTTAAGCCGAGTCATGGGGCAGCTGGATCTGGTCCCGGATACAGAACTGGTAGTGGCGGGAAATTTTAATTGTATCCTGGATGGAGAGCTTGACTGATTCCCCCCAAAGCTAGATGCTAAGCCTAGAGTGCGGGACGTGATGGGCCAGATGCTTCACAATTATGGTCTACTGAATGTGTGGCGCCACCGTAACCCTAGTCATAGAGTGTACTCGTGTCACACTCCTGCTGCCAATACTTACAGTAGGTTAGACTACTTCTTCATTCAAAAGACGGCGGTCTATCGGGTAACAGAGGCACAATATCTAGCCCATTACTTATTGGATCATTCCCAACTCCTGATTGTATACTCGCTGGCCCAACCACTGTCTAAGGTGGCGCTCTGGAGGCTCAAACTAGAAGCCTTTGGCGACCCGGTTTATAAAGACGTCATATTGAAGGGGCTAGACGATTATATAGCGGTCAACTGGGGCTCTGCTGGCACCAAGGAGACTGAGTGGGATGCCATGAAGGTGGTGGTGGTACGGAGGATATGTATGTCCACGGAGGTGGGGGTTAAAAGAGTGTTGGAGAGTGACCTGCAATG
This sequence comes from Lissotriton vulgaris, assembly GCF_964263255.1. NCBI lineage: Eukaryota > Metazoa > Chordata > Amphibia > Caudata > Salamandridae > Lissotriton > Lissotriton vulgaris. Next base: position 1,643,128,894 of record NC_141687.1, read on the forward strand.
TCAAAAGGAGAGGTTGGCGGCCTTGGAAAAAGACCTCCCCACGAATAGGGAGAGATCTACGAATTCGGAGGATGTGCGGCGGCAGATATGGGACTCGCTTGGCAAATATGCTAGAACAGCGAGTAGGCGTCGCTGGTACACGGAAGGGAATAAGGCGGGCGGCTGTTAGAGCGCCTGATTAGAGCAGAGACTCAGCCTTGCCCTATCCTGGCACTTAAAAAATGATCTTGGACGGATGGTGTACACCCAACATAAAATAAATAATGTTTTCCTAGCCCACTTAACGAAAATATACTCCGAGATTCAAGTCACCCACGACTCTGGAAGCGGTGGAAGCCTATTTGGCGGACGTAGATCTGCCTAGTATCGACGAGAAAAGTCTGGAGGCCCTGTGGGGCCCCTTTAGTGGGGAGGAGATTCGAGCAGCAATCAACCACCTAAAGACGGCAAAGTCCCCGGGAATGGATGGAATGGCAGCTGAGCTCTACAAGGAGTATGGCGGAGTGCTGATCCCCAAACTGATTGAGATCACAGTGGAGGCCGAAGAACCTGGTATGCTACCTGAATCCATGAGGGAAGCACTGATTGTGCTGATCCCCAAGCCCAGGAAGGTTCACCTCCTCCCCGGCTCTTATAGGCCCATCTCAATGCTAAATGTTGACCTTAAACTTCTTAGCCAGGTGTTGGCATCTAGGCTCCTCCCCTATCTTCGGTGCCTGGTCAATGATGACCAGTCCGGGTTTATACCGGGTAGAAATACATTGAGGAATATCCGCCACCTGGCGCACATAATGCAATCTTTGGAGAGACGGGCCCAACAGAGCACCTTGGTGTTCCTTGATATCGAACAGGCGTTTGATTCGATTAGTTGGGCTTACCTTTGGCAGGTATTACTTAAAATGGGCCATGGGGAGAGATTTGTTAACTGGATTAACACACACACATCTACTTACTCACCCATACAGTTACTTATACACCCACCCCCTCACTAATACTGCCAGTAACATGTACTCACTCACCTATACAGTCACTAAACCAAGCACAAACACATCCGTACAGCCACTCTCACATTCACTCACTCACACATTCAGTAACTTATATACCCCATCACACATCTATACTGCCTTTCACATACCCAGTTACTCTCCCATATACCAATGACATCCACTCACTCACACATGTAGCCCCTCACACACTCACTAACACATACAGCCACTGACTCACCCACTCACTCACCCATACATGCAGTCACACACATCACCCACCCACACAGACACCCATGCAGGTACTCAGACAAACAATCACCCATACCGCCACTCATTTTTAAAAAAAATGTCTTTATTGGTTTTCTCCAGATCGGCAGTGTACATTCAAAACAATATGGTTACAGATCATCCACCTCAGCCGAGGCGAAAAATGACACTGAAGCCCAAGGGAAGTGGCGGTCTCTAGGGTTTGGGGGGGGGGGGGGGGGGGGGGGGGGAGGTCCGCATGGAACTACCACCCCCACCCCCACATTATGTGAATTGAAAGTTCTGCGGAAGTGGCGGCACCCTGCTTTATTTATATTTAGCCCCTGGGAGGTGGCAGTCCCCGGGGCTGGGGGGGTGGTCTAAGAGATCCTTCATTTATAAAACTATAAGCCCAGGGAAGATGGTGGTCCCTGCGGGCAGCGGAGAAGGTCTGTATGGCTTTAATTTTTTTTAAGAAGCCCCAGGGAGGAGGTGGTTCTTAGGCCAATATTGAGCCCCAGGAAAGGGGGGGGGGGTCTTGTGCGCCCCACTCCATTATTTAAAACAAGCATTGGAAATGCAATAGGTCTCGCAGCATTAGAGTTAGTGCTTTTAGAATTGTTTATGGGTTTTTTTTGTAAATCTTTAGCATTTTTGTTTCCTGTAGCCAATGCTAAAGAATTACAAAAAAAAAAAGCCATAAACATTTCTAAAAGCTCTAACTCAAATGCTCCGAGACCTATTGCACTGTGTGAGGGTGAGGGGTTGAGGGTGAGTGAGGGTGAGGGTGGGTGAGGGTGAGTGAGGGTGAGTGAGGGGTTGAGGGTGAGGGGTTGAGGGTGAGTGAGAGTGAGGGTGAGTGAGAGTGAGGGTGAGGGTGAGTGAGGGTGAGGGTGAGTGAGGGGTTGATATTGAGGGTGAGGGGTTGAGGGTGAGTGAGGGTGAGTGAGGGGTTGAGGGTGAGTGAGGAGGAGTGAGAGTGCAAGAAAGTTGCAGTTTGGCTTTGAAACGGATCTGAGAGGTGTCTGCGTGATAAATGAATGATGCATAGGAATGGACAGAATGGAAATGTGTTTCGAGGACGTGCTCGGGGTGTGCATACTGGAAGCAGGGTGATGGATTCGAGGCTATGAGCGAGGGTGATGCCGAGCTCACCTCAAGGAGAGGGGGAGGGGCCAGGGCAGAAAGTAGGGAGGGGAGGTGTAAGTCGGCAAAGTCACACGGATCGAACAAACGATGAGTAAGGGAAGAATTGTTAAATAGGTTTAAAATGGAACAGGAAAAAAGAAACAAACTGGGGAAGGAAAGAAACGGAATCTGAAAGGAAAGAGAAAAAGAATAAAGGAAAGAGCAGAGGGAAAATAAAGAGCGAGGAAGAGAAATGGACGGAAAGGAAAGAAGGCTGAAACAGGCAGAGAAGGGGAGGGGGGAGGAGAAATGCAGAATAAAGGAAAGAGCAGAGGGAAAATAAAGAGCGAGGAAGCGAAATGGACGGAAAGGAAAGAAGGCTGAAACAGGCAGAGAAGGGGAGGGGGGAGGAGAAATGCGACATGGCGGGCAGGGGAGGGGGCGGAGCGGGGAGAGGGTGTGAAAGCAGCAGGGTCCCAACAGCTGCTGCTTCTCCTGACCCTGGGCAAACCGCTGAGTACAATTCCCTGAAAAAAAGCTTCATCAAGGTACCATGCGTGTATCCCATAGGCATGCGCAACATGAAATACTGATCGCATGCGCACAGCGTGATTCGAGGGAGGAGGCTACACTGTGATGAACTACTCTTTCAGACAAGCGCGCAAATATACTTTACTCTTTTGCACCTGCGCACAGCTTAAGACACTGCTCACCTAGCCCTGTATGGACAGAATATAAGTGGACAGGGCCCCGAGGTTTAATTTAATATAAACTCGAGACTCCGGTGAAGTAAAACGTAACTGTTAAAAACATCATGCGAGGTGAGCTTACCTTCCCAAAACACGAAATTTTAAACTGTAAAGGGTACTCTGTGGTAGCGTTACACAAAATACACTTTTATTTTTAATGAAGAGTACAAATTATTTTATGTTGCAAGGATAATACCGCTGTTTAGCCAATACTCAATAATTAAGTTGCGATCATTCAATACCAGATAAGCCCTTTCCATGCGACGCGACATGGCAGGCAGGGGAGGGGGCGGAGCGGGGGTGTGGGAGGAGTGCGGGAACAGACGGCGAGGGGAGGAGAGTAGGAGGAGGAGAGTAGGAGGAGGAGAGTAGGGGAGGCACGGCCTAGCGGGCGTGCAAGGAGAGTAGGAGGAGGAGGGGGGAGGAGAGTAGGGAGGCACGGCCTAGCGGCCGTGCAATCAAGAAGTGAGGGGGCGGGAGAGTAGGCAAGGTAGGCGGCTGGGGGCATGTGCACGCGCTTTTAAGCTCAATGCGCATGCGCATTGAGCTTAAAAGTCACGGGCACTGCAAGGAATCGCCACGATTCCTTGCAAGTTGGACAAAGAGTGGATAAGCCCCCATAGTCTCGCTTGCTCGATGCGCATGCGCATCGACAGGCGAGACCTAAAAATGCCCCCAGGACCTGGTCCATCTGGGGCAGATAATGAACAAAGAACGGGAGCTCATGCTTAGTTTAAAACATGTATTTACAAATTACGTGGGTCCCTATGAAAAGTGTTTTTGTTATTCTTTTTTTTGGCCCTTGCGGGTCCTAGTGGGACCACTTTAAGAGTCCTAGGAGTTCAGGGTTGTTTCTACCCAGCCCCCTTTTCTTTTTTTACATTTTTTGTGGGTCTCGGTTCAACTGAGTCCCAAGATTGCTGCCAACACCTTCTGGTTGAAGTGTTGGCAGCCAATTAAATTTCAGTAGGTTTTTGGGCTACCATATATCTATATTTTTTAAACTTAAATATCTCTGCAACTGGAGGAGCCAAGATGGCGACCGGAGCGGACGCGTAGGCTCCCGGCTCCGCCGGTCCTTTAGTCCCGCAGTACTATCCTGCTCTATATCCTGCTCAATTCAACGCCTGTTCGGCTGGAGACAGCGCGCTGACATCGCCCATGTTCCTCCGGAGTCTCAGCTCGTCCGGAAGGCGGAGATAGCCTGGTACCCGTCCCGACGCCCTGTCCCCAGCGTACATCGCCACCGGATGCCGGACCTCGACGGAGCAAAGACGACCGGCCTGCCCGCAAGATGCCCACAGCCCGTGTGGAGCTGCCCCTTTCCTGATCGCGGACCGCGGCGCACTGGTTGCTGTTGAGTGTTAGATACCGCGACCACCTCGCGCTCGGTGAGTGGACCGCACTATATGGTCGGCTCCTCTGCTACGAGCTGGGCGAGGGCTGCTTAGACTACGCAACGGGACTTGCTCGGACACTGTGGTTCGCCCGCCCGCCCTGCCGCCCTGTTCCGGCCAAGGGGGTCCCCTCACTGGCGACTTGGGACTACAGCTGGCTGTAATGGGAGACGAGGCAACTGGGGATTTTTGTCTGACCCCCCCAAGATTACGAGATCGGCTTGTGGGCGATATGGCTGTACCCGCCGACTCTCGGAGTGAAGATGATCGCCCACCCTCGCTCCGTGCCTGCGGCAGCATGGCTGGGCCGGGGACTGACTGGACTACACCCGCTTGTGTCCCGGGCACAGGGGGACCGCAGCCTATCCTGCTCTATGTTGATATCCTGTCTGCCCTCAGCGACTTCAGATCGGTGCTGTTTCACGACTCCCACAGGCTGTGTGAGAAACTCGATGGCATAGCCCTCGATTCGGAGCTGACTCGGAGAGACTATTCCCAGCTACAATTGTACACTTCCCTGTTGGTGCCTGGGGTTGCAACAGTGTTACCAAATGATTCTAGTGGTGGTGAGACCCTGGACGTCTTGACTGGCGCCTGCGGACGACGGCCTACCGATTCTGCCTGTGATACATTGTTTACACATTTGGGGACTGCTTCTTTGTTTCCACCACCATCATCGGCAATGGGACTGCTAGCTGAGCGATTTTTGGCCCCCTTGAAGACTATCGTCGAAGCTTGCGCTTTTTCCCCTGTTGTGTTTGTGCTATCAGGAAAAATTTGAGACTCTTTTGTTTGGGATCAATACATTGATGGGTGTTTTGCGCCGTCCATTTTGTAACCGTGAGTCTCCCCCTTCTTCTTTGCTTACATCTGGTCTCTTTGTTGTGGAGGGGGTTGGCGCTCGACGAGGGGTGTGTCCTGAGGGATATCCGAGATCGGGCCAGGGTTAGGCGGTTTCTTTGTTCTTTTGCTTTCTCCCTTCTCCTATGGTTGTGGCTTCTTGCGGGGGGTGGATACACGGGGTCTCCCAAGATCGGGCCAGGGCTAGGCGACTTCTTTAGTGCTATGTACGTGTTGACGGACTGGGACTGGGATGGGACTGCTTTTTGATTGATTTATTCGCATGTTTGGAAATGTCTTTCCCCACCTCCAGTTTTGATTGCCATTACTGTCGTGCTGATGATAATTGTGGTTGAGGATGTTTACGGGGCCGGTGGGGACCGGGAGTATACTAAATTTGCCTCCTCCCACCTCTTCTGAGAGTTGGAGAGTGGGACGGTTTTCTCTCACTCTCTTTATTCTCTTTCCCACTTGGGGGTTCTCTTGGGGCGACAGGCATGCCTATTGGGGGGGGGGGGCCGTGGCCTTCCGCTGGTATGCAGGGTGGGGGGATGGGATGTGTTGTATGTTTTCTCTTTGTTTCTATGGCCCTCTTTCCTTTTCTTCTTTTTTCTGTTTCTTTTTCTTCTACACCTCTTTGTTTCCTTGGGGTTGGGGTTTAGTGTTGTCAAGGGGTTTATTGCTTCGTAACATTATGCGACATAGCGGTTGGCCTTCGCTCTTTGAGGACGGTGAAATTGCCTTCTGACACATGCCTTCCTCTATTACGCCTCCTTCCTGGGTGCTCCTTGGATGATGATAGCTATCCTGGTCAGTTATTAGCTTCTACTCTCTTTGTAGTTTTAGAAATTGTACTCCACAAAATCATAAAATTAAACCTTTTTCTATCCTTGTACTATGGTTCTAGGCTCCATACGATATTATGTGCTCAGAGACTGTTTTAAAGGCGTTCTGTCCGATTGGTTTTATTATATCCTTCTCCTATATGTCATAGCAGCCGGCCCTGAGGGGTTGTAGGCAGACGCTGTGTACTGTGCTTTTTATCAATAAAGGTTTTAAAAAAAAAAAAAAAAAAATCTCTGCAACTACTTAACGGATTTACATCAAATCACAAACAGCACGTTTTCTGGACCAACATCTAGCTTTCTGCCAAATTTGGTGTAATTCCGATCACCAGTTCAGGCTGTAGTCATCTTCAAAAAGTGAAAATTCCCCTTAGACTTAACATGGGGAATATGCGTATTCGGGCCCCCTTTTTTCCTCTGCCCCTCCTTGACGGATCACCACACGGCTTTCCACACAGCAGCTGAACAAAAAAAGGGAAGTTTTTTGTAAATTTCACAAATGCGTCAAGGGGTGCCAAAGTTGTTGGCAAAACAAAAAACACTTCTCCTATGGAAACATTGGTCCTAACTGCCACTAGGTAATATATACGTTTATATAGATATTGATATCAGGGTTTAGGGTGGGCATGGGTTTGGGTGGCAAGGGATTTTTAGGTCTCGCTTAACCAGCGGGAAGGGACCTCTTGGAATCGATCAGCTTCTTTGGCAAAAAAGATTCACGCTTTGCATTGCTTTCTATTGCAACGCGTGCACGTTTGGAGTTTCCCTTGCGGGAGCGAGCTTTGGCGACATCTGTTTGAAATTATCTTGCAAACAGATGGTGCCCCTGCTCGCTCCCGCTGTCTGTGTCGTTTTTTTTTTTTTGCTTTTCACTTGTGCCTTTGTAGTTCCTCTGTTCCGCCACTGTTCTCTCTTTCCATTCTGTTCCCTCCTTGCCTGTCCTAGTCCATCTTGCATCTTTCCTCCACTGCTCTATCTTCTGTTCCTCCCTAGTCTCTCTTGATCCCTCATGCCTTCTGTCCTCCCACCTTAGCTCTAATATTCCCTCCTTTCCTCTCTCCTGTGCCTCCCATTCCCTTTATTCATGTCCTGGTCTCTCTTTTCGTCTCACATTCTCCAGTTTTCACTCTCACATACCCCTTTCCCCATCAACAGTTTCTTCCTTCTCTTTCTTCTCCCTCTGTTCCCTTCTTCCCTTTCCCATTTTTTCTTCCCTCCGCTTCTTACCTCTACAGTCCATTTCTTGCTCCTCAGTCTCCTCGTTCCCTGTCATGTTCCCTTCTTCAACACCTGCTGCCTCTTGGTGCTTCGAAGTGTCATTTTGTCGATATAAGCGCTATTCCTCCCATGAGGGGAGAGGATGTGGCGTAACAGCCTGAGCTTCCGAATTTTTAGCTGGAGTCTCGGCGCCCGCTCAACATACTTGGATTCTGGGCAAATCACTTCATGTCCCCTCGCCTACCAACAATGAATATGCACTTGTGTAATATAATTGGTGCTAATGTAAAGTGCTTCAATACATTAGGGTTGAGTTTGAGCTAAAACTACAGAAAACAAGCCTTGGCATAGCCAACAGGTCTCGCCTTTAGGACCTTATAAGTGTTTAGCCATGCAACAGTTAATGTTGTTGCACCAAGGATATTGTGCTGCATAGCTAAATACTTACAAGGTCCCAAAGGCGAGACCTATTGGCTATGCCAATGCTTGTTTAGGGTTGGTATGGATTTTCGGGTGGAAAGCAAATTTTTAGGGTTTATGGCGAGTATGGGTGGCAAGGGAGTTTTTAGCATTTAGGATAGGTGGGGGATATTCGGTGGCAAGGGATTTTGTAGGGTTTACGGTGGGTATGGGTTTTGGGGAGCCAAGGGAATTTTTAGGATTTAGGGTGGGGAAGTGTTTTTGTCTGGTAAGGTATTTTTTAGGGTGGGTATGGGTTTTTGGGTGGCAAGGAAAGTTTCAGGGTGGTAATGGGTTTTTGAGTGGTAAGGTATTTCTTAAGGTTTAGGGTGGGTATGGGTTTTTGGGTGGCAAGGTATTTTTTAGGGTGGGTATGGGTTTTGGGTGTCAAGGCATTTACGGTTAGGGTGGGCATAGGTTTTTGGGTGGTAGGTATTTGTTTGGGGTTAGGAAGGCCAAGGAATTTTTAGGGTTTAGCGTTGGTGTCGGTTTATTGGGTGGCAAGGGAATTTTTAGGGTTTACGGTGGGTATGGGTCTTTGGGTGTCTAAGGATTTGTTAGGTTTAAGATGGCAAGGGAATCTTTAGGGTTTAGGGTGGGTATGGGTTTTTTGATTGGCAAGAGAATTTTTTGAGGTTAGGGTGGGTATGGGTTATTGGATGGGAAGGGAATTTTTTAGTGTTTTTTGACTTGCCTATTTTACCGGTTGATGAATGTTCACAAACTTTTTCCAAAAAAGGGTGCAGGTGATTCTAGTGGTGCATAGAAAGTTTAGGGGGCATAAAAAAAGGAGGATGAGAAAAAAAGTGAGTTTCCAAGTTAATTACCTAGAGTTGTCAGACACTTCTGCAGCCCAAACTGCTGGACAGAATTACACAAGCTTTGTGGGAAAGGTAGATTCTGTTCCAGAGATCACACTTTTTCTTATATAATGTAAATCCGTTCAGTAGTTTGAGATATTATAGGAAACCAAATTTGTATATCTGGCCATATGGGGTTCTTGTGTAGTACCTTAGTATATATGTGTAAAACTCAAAACTTTTAGAAAACACTAACAATCACTGGATGATGTCATCAGTGATGTCATTTGAGATGCCTTCAGTGATGTCATGAGTAATGTCACTGACCATGTCATGAGTGATCTAATATGTGAGGTCATAAGCAGTGTATTGTGGGGGCAGAAATTCTAGTTTGCTCAGGTAACTATAACTGCTGAATTTCACTGGTTTTGTACGAGTGAAGTCTGAGCCTAACTATAACGTTCCTGTAACCTTTGGTTTTTTCAGTGAATTTCAAAGATTTTTTAACTTATATTTCTTAAGTATAACGACCCCTGTAACCTTCGATTATTTTCAGTGAATTTTTAACTTTTTAAGTTGATGCCCATTGCAATGCACGGGGTGGTAAACACAAGTCCTGCGCTGGCATTGTGCTACCCCCACCCAAGCTTGCAGTTCCTGCCCTCCCCCCTCCTCCTTTCCATCCATTGTCCAAGTCCATGACCCAGCTCCCTCATTACAGCCTTTTGTAGGTACTGTTCTGCCACTGCCCTTCCTGCCTGCCCTAAACAGTTAGCCTACTTTCCCATCCACCTCCTACCTACCCTCTGTTGTCTGAGTCCATGCACGAGCGGCCTCCCTCCAGCCCTGCCCACTCCTCCTGCCCTCCGTTCCCCAATTCGATGCCTCATCATTGCCCTCCTGCTTAGTCTGTGCATAGCTGGCTGCCTCATCTCTCCTTACACTTGCCCTACGATGTCTGTGTGGATGCCCCTGCTCCCTCCTTTCTACCCACCATATTCCATGGCCCTGCCATGCTACTATCTACTCCGTGTTCTGTTGAGCTGCCACTGCCCTTTCCCCCTGCGTAGCATAGTCAGATGGCTGCCGCCTGTCCCTGCCACCCCCCCCTGCCTGTCCAAGTTCCATCCCAAATTTGGTTGCCACTCCCTTCTGCCTTCAATGCTCTTTTTTGCTGCAACTGCTCCTCCTGCCTGCCCTGCGCGGTCTGTTGTGAAGCCCCTTCCCCTGCCCTCTTTTGTGTGTTCCCAGCCCAACCCCTCCTTTTTTGTCCTCCATGGTGCCTTGTGCATGCCTCTGTCCCCTCCTCTTGTCCACCATGGCCGCTGTTCTGCCACTAACACTCCTGCTTGCCATGCATGGTCTTCTGTGGTGCCACATCTCTTCACGCCTGTCCTGTGTAGTCAGTTTTCTTCCCCTGAGCCCCCCTACCACCTTTCCTCCAATGTCTGTGTGTATGCCATTACAGTCTCACTGTTGCCCTCCAATTTTGTGATATGCTTCCAGTGCCCATCCCTCCTGCCCTCCCTGGTCAGCTTGCTGCTCCTTCCCTCTTGCTCCTGGTCTCCCTTTTCGATGCACAGATCCCAATACCCTCCCTTCTGCCTTGTCTGGTCCCTTTGTCGTACCTCCTCCCCCCTCCCTCCTGCCCTTCATGAGCCAGAATGCTGCAACTGTATCTCCTGTCTGCCCGGTATGGCCAGCTTACTGCCTTTCCCCTCTGCTCTGTTGTCAATGTGCGTGGCCCTGTTCCCTCTCTATTGCTTTCCATGGTCCTTTGTCCTGCATTGCCACCCCACTTGCCCTGTGTGGTGTATTGTGCCCTCCAATCCGATACCTGCTCTGTATGGTCCGTTTGGTAGCCATGCCCATCTTCCTCCTGTCCGACCTTATCCAAGTCCAAGTCCTTAGCCCATTCGCCCTGTCCTTCGTGATCCAATGTACCTTATTTGCCAACATTTTGAATTTGGTAAGAGGGAGATTTTGAAAAAGAAAACTTGGGGAGTTGATTTTCCCCATTGACTCACATCGAAAAAGAGGAGCTTTTAGGCAGGAGACAGATAAAATAAAGCCCTTTTGGGTGTAAAAACATCGGGAGACTCCTGTCTGAAACAGCTTTGTTGGCATGTGTGGTTGTACTGCCGCTGCCTCTTCCTTCTGCCCTCAATTGTCTTTTATGTTGCCACACCTTCTTTTGCCTGCACTGCTTGGTTGGTTTAATGCCCTTGACCCCCTTTCCTCTGCTCTCCGTGGCCCAATGTGCTGCCACTGCACCTCCCGTCTCCCCAGCGTGCTCAACTTACTGCCTCTGCACTCTTCTCCATGAGAGGGTCTTATTTCCAGAGAAATTATAGTGCTCTAAACAACTAAAATGAGGACATATCTGAGATATCAAATAGTGACAAAGCACTTTTAAATAATTTAGTATCTTTATTTTTTTTTATATAGTTGATCACTTGATTATTTGTTACACCTAAGGGAGAGGATGTGGCATTATGGCCAGAGCTGCCGACTTTGCAACTGGGGAACCAGGTTCGAGTTTCTGCGTCAGCTCAACGTCTGGGGATTCTGGACAAATCACTTAATCTCCCTATGCCTAAAAACAAAATTAATGTATCCTTGAGTAATGATGCTCATGCAATGACCGCCAATACTTCTGGGTCAAGACTGCGCTATATAATACTGGGGGAAAAAACAACAACAAAAACTGGGTTTTACACACTTTTGAGATTGAACTATACTTGGGCTACATTTGTGTGTTATTTGTGCTATATTTGGGCTCTTTTTTCTCCAATGGCCATCTTGGGAGACTTGTCTATTATGTAGCTCCCTAATTTCCTTATTTACTGCACTATCCTCAGTAGAAAATGCTTTCTGTTTTCTACTTCCAGTCTCTCAAGATGGCGTTCAGATGCTCCACGCTTTTGGCACATTCAGAATGTTAGCACTCTAGTTGCTCATTAGAACACTATAGTAAAGCTGCTGACCACCAGGGAGTTAACTTCCAATCTGCTGTTGGTGTTAAAAGTGAATGTTTCAGTCTGCATGTCATCATTGTTTAACGAAAGAGAAGAGGAAGATATTTGAGAACTCACTAAAAAATGTCCTAATTTTTCAGTCTACAGCACTAACCATAATTTCTACTAGAAACTGAACCCCCTCGTTTAGTTTCTTACTGAATTAAAGGTTTTAAGTTCTACCAATGATTCAATCAACATGGCTTCAAGTGTGCCATAGTTTTGTCTTAAGCATCACTGTTATCGCTCTTGTTTTTCTTTAGAACACTCTGGGAGGCTGCAGTAGAACACAATGGAATCAACTGACAGACTGCTCCTGTTGGAAGTAAATGATTTACTGAGAATGCCAGACTTCATTTTCATATGGCTGAGAAATATAGTGTGAATTTACAGAAACTATACTCTGCATTTTAGCTTCTGGAGCACCTCCCATAACCTACATAGGAAAATTATGAGAAAACAGTTTTCTCTCAAATATGATTCATGAAATCCCAGCAAAAGGCTTTTAGAAAGTGTAAATTCACCTTAGAATACACCACTATTTTTAAAATTAGTATGGTACCATCAACAAATGATATATTTGGTAACTAAAATCTGTTATCACTGTTTATACGTTTTCCTATTTGTGACCCTCAAATCCTGCCATTCATTACAATGCATTTCAATGGGGTGCTATCATGTATATTGGTCCCAAGATGGCTACCAACACTTCCTGGTTGACGTGTCAGCAGCCAATCAAATTTCCGTAGCATTTCAATAGGGTTTTGGGCTACCAGATATCTATATTTTTAAAACTTGAATATCTCTGAAACTACTGAACAGATTTACACCAAATCACAACAAGCACACTTGCAGGATCAACATCTAGCTTTCTGTCAAATTTGGTGTAATTCCGTTCAGCGGTTTGGGCTATAGTCTTGTTCAAAAAATTAAAAATCCCCATAGACATAGCAGGGAGAAAGTGTGTTTTGGGACCCCCCCCCCTTTTTTTCTCTGCTCCCACTTGACAGATAACCCAGAAACTTTCAACATAGCAGCTGAACCAACAAGCATTGAAAATGCAATAGGGCTCGCCTTTGATTAAGTTAAAGATATTTGCTTTGCTAATAGTATTGTATAGCAAAGCAAATGGCTTTAACTTAGTCAGAAAGAGTGCTCTGGGTAAGGATGTGTCATTCTGTCCTCTCTAAATGTCAGGGTAGCCCCTTGCATGCTCCACAGAATTTGGAGCATTTTCTATAAGCAAACTATGCTCCTCACAGGCAGGAGCAGTGCTTGGATGTTTGCAACTTCAGGCAGAACAACTTTTCACTTCTGCAGCACATCCCATCACGTACCAAAAAGGTAATTTTTCGGGCCTTTCTCTATGTGGTGAACAGCTGCTGCTTTCTCTTGTCTAATGGAAGCATCGGTCATCATAGCACAGTGTGAGTTGCTTTGGGGTTGCGGTGTGTCCTGTAATTAAAGGGTGTGATTCACAGGTTAGTGGCAGGGCATCTTACAATGCGGTACAGCTTGTACCCTGTAGTTAAGGTGGGTCCCAGATGTCAGTGCATGTTCACGGGCTCAAAGTCCAGGGAGGTAGTAGCACTGTACTTGTCTCTGCCACATCAGACGCCCATTGGGTGCGCATTTCTCCTTCATCTGTCATTGGACATGTCAGAGGCACTGATTAATTCAAAGAATAATTTTCTTGCTTCTTGCCTTATCAAGGTTTTGCTTCAGCTTAAACATTCCTCGGAGCGGGACACTGGTCACAGCCCTAATCCCCCCTAACTTGGGGACAGAGTTTACCGATGCCAGTCGTGTTTTTAATTTGCAACAAGCCAGACACTGAGGTAACTTATAAAAACATCTGTTCGCTTCCGACTCTGAAACACTCATACATGCTGTTCTCAATCCCACTATGGGGGGCAACGGCTGTTCTGTATTCCAACTCGCGCTCCACAGTCAAGGCACAGCCTTTCCTTTTACCGAGCACGCGAGACAAAGGCCCAGATCAAAGGTACACAAAGACAGTCACCCATACCCAGTGTAAAAACAAGCGCATCACCTTTTGTATTATCAGTGGGTCAGCAAGAGGGAAGCAGCCCTGAGACATAGTGTGCCTGGCTCGGCAGAGTGTGTAAGTTATGTGAAGCACAGGCACCCCAGAGCTGGCCTGGCTGCCGCTGCGCCCTTCTGCCGTTCTTGCCCTGCGGCTGCCTCTAGCAGCCCGGTTTGTCGCTGCTCATGCCCCCTGCTGCCCTTCACACTTTCACCCAATGTTGGCGGCATCGCTCCCAGCAATGTTGTAAATAATGGTCACATGGTTGCTGGGAGGGAATCATGGGTCGCTAGGGGGCCATTGCAATAGATTTTTAAAAATTATTTAAATAGGTAGCAAGAACAATTTTGTTAGTCTTGCTGTCCCCACCTCTGTCTTAGCTGATGCCGGGGCAGAAGAGAAGAGCCGTAGCTAACGCCGAAGCAGGAGATAAGTGTGCGGCTGCCATGTATACAAAGCTTGGCGTGCCGCACTTTATAAAAACATACATTTTCAACAAAAAGCATTTTGGTGGCGCGCGCAATAATAAAGTTGCGCGGCTGCCGTATGCACTTTATAAAACAAGCTCTGTCCATTACCAAAGCAGAATTAACAAGCTAGCTTTATGGGGCTGGCCTCACAAGCACATGTCAGCGTGCTGTGTGCCTGCCAGTGGGAATGGGCTCACAATGGTACTCAACCTGTGTGCACAAGAGAAGCGGCGTGTGATCCTGTGAAGGGAACCCTGTTGTGGTGTCTGTCCTGGGAGGGCTGGATTCACGAGCGCATGCCAGTGTGCGCTGTGACAGAAAAAGAAGATGGCGTTGGCCTGTCCACATGTGCTGTCCTAAACGTGACAAGGCGGTAACCGAGAACCCCTCTTTCCAATCTCGTGACATGGTTTAACATAAACGATGACACGAGCCAATGAAAAGAGGGGCGGGGCTTCAAGTATACTTCTGGAATCGCATCGATTCCAAAAGGCACTCGCATGGCGAGAGCAATGCATGTGCGCTGCTAACCCCAGGCGAGACCTAAAAAGGGGACTTTTTTGTCAATTTTGTGAAGATTCTTCAAGTGGTTCCAAAGGTATAGGCAAAACAAAACATGCTTTTCCTATGAGAACTTTGGTCCTAACTAGAACTACCTATTGGCAACTGCCAGTAGGAGATATATATATATATTATATATATCTATACATCCCTCTTAACATCATTTGTCCACAAACAAAGACACATTCCTCATCCGGTAGCGGTTTTAAATTAAGGCTGACACAAATCTGGTACATTGACGTAATGTCCTTTGCCTTATGCATTTCAGACTCGTCTTTGTTCACAGGCTGAATGTGTGGCATTACATACAACACGCCTTTAAGGCGCCAATCCAATCTGCTTTCTCGTCCTTGTTCACTGGCTGAATGTGTGACATTACAAATAACATGCTTTTAGAGCCCCAATCCACATGCTAATTATAGTATTGCCCTCTGGTAGGCCTTGCATTAAAGTTTGAATTCCAGATGCATGTTGGGAATAGTAGTTCTGCAGTAATTATACTTCCACTTCAGTGGGGTTGCGCTGCCAAACATTTGAAATTCACAATGTCCATATCCATCCAGTGGGCTTTTCAGTGCTGGATTTGTGAAATCATATTTCATTGCCTGACCTGATGTTCAGCGACTTGGCTGCATTCATTTCATAGCCAAACTTACTCAGAATAGCAATTGCTGCAGTGGTGCAATCTTCACAGGCAGACCACCGTAATACGTCTTAACATCATGTGTCCACAAATAAAGACGCACTCCTCATCATGTTGCTGTTTTAATTAGGGTTAATAAAATCCGGTACATTTAAATAATGTCCTTCGCCTTACGCGTTTCGACTTACTCGTTCACAGGATGAATGTGTGGCATAACAAATGACATTTTTTGAGCACCAATGCAATCGGACTTTCTCATTCTTGTTCACAGACTGAATGTTTGGCAGTGCAACCCCACTGAAGGGGAAATATTATTGCTGCAGAACTGTTAATCCCAACATGCATCTGTATTTCACAATTACCAGCAAGGCCCACCGGAGGACTTTATAGTTAGAAAATATATATATATTTTTATTGTTTTAGTTAGGCTCAGATTTCACTCGACCAAAACCACAGAAATCCAGCAGTTATAATTACCTGAGCTAACTATAACTATAATGCCCCCACAATGCACTGCTTATGACCTCACATATTACATCACTCATGACATGGTTAGTGACATCACAGATTACATCATCCAGTGATTATGAGTGTTTTCTTAAGGTTTCTCAGTGTTAAACATATATACTAAGGTATAACAAAAGTAAATTAGCTAACTTTGTGTACTACTAATGAGTGATTCTATTTTAAAACAGATTATGTGAGTGTCTGTGTGTGTGTGTGTGTGTGTGTGTGGCTCTATGGGTGAATAAGTGGGTGTGTAAGTAGCTGTATGGGTAAGGGGCTGTGTGAGTATCTGTAGAGGTGCGTGAGTGGGAGTTTAAGTGGTGTATGGATGAAGTGAGTGGGTGAGACTATAGATGAGTGAGTGGTTGTGTGAGTTTTTGTATGGGTGAGTGGCTGTGTCACTGGCTGTATGAGTAAGTGAGTGGATGTGTGGGTGTGTAAGTGGTTGTAAATGGGAGCGCATAGGTGTCTGTATGGGTGAGTGAGCAGGTGCACGAGTGGCTGTATGGGCGAGTATAAGGGTACATGAGGGGCTGTATGGGTGTGTGAGTGTCTGCAGTATGTGATAGGCTCTATGGGGTTGTCTTAGTGGCTGTTTAGGAGACTGAGTGTTAATATTTGTACGAGTAAGTTCGTGGGTGCGTGAGTATCTATATGGGTGGGTGACTGGTTGTGCAAGGAGAGAGAGGCAGAGAGAGAGACAGAGAGAGAGACAGAGACAGAGAGAGGGAGAGAGAGAGAAAGAGAGAGAGACAGAGAGAGAGACAGAGAGAGAGACAGAGAGAGAGATTTCTGCTTGAGTGAGTGGAGGCACAAGTATTTGTATGTGAGTGATTGTGTGTGGGTGTATGAGATGTTGCATGGGGGTATGTAAATTGTTCTGTGGATGATATTAGTGACGTCATTTGAGAGGTCATCAGTGAAGTCACTAACAATTGGCAGGAGAGATGTAATATGAGAGGTCATAAGCAGTGCATTGCGAAGACCTGAGATATAGTTAGCTCAGGTAACTATTACTGCTGAATTTCTATGGTTTTGTACGAGTGAAATCTGAGCTTAAGTATAACGTCCCTAGAACCTTTGGGGTTTTTTCTCAGTGAATTGCTAAGGTTTTTTATTATATTTCCTAACTAGAACGTCCCTGTAACATTTTTTTCAATGAAGTTCTATTTTTTTTTGCATGTTATTTCCTAACTGTAACCTTTCAGAGTGAGTGAGTGCATGAGCGTCTCAGTGGGTGCATGAGTGTTTGAGCGAGTTCTGCTAATTTTCTGCATGTTTTCTACTCACTTATGACCTTTATTTGTGACTTTCTGCAAGGCCTGGGAGGAGTTCGCGAAGTTCCACTCCATGGAATTCCGTGGCCCTACTGAAAAACTCCGCCAAATTCCGCTGAGTTCCGTGAGATGGTGGAGTATTGCTCTGCCACCCTAATTAAGTGCCTTTGGAATCTGAGAGTAGTTAGGAGCAAATAACCCCTCCTGTTACTACCAGTAAGTCCACCACAGTGAAATTGATGGTACCCCAGAGCCCCCACCCCTTTCTCAACCACTCTGCATAGGAACCTGTTGGCACACCACTGGTTGGTGGATTAAGTCTCCTTAGCTGCAGAGGGTTTGTTGGGGGGGGGGGGCAAGAACCCCTACTGTTGCAACAAGTAAGCCCCCCACAGCGGGACTGCTGAGACTTCATTTGAGGTCCAGCCCTCTTCTCAACCACTCTCCAGAGGGGCCTCCTGGCACACTAGCAGTTGGGGGATGAAGTCTGCTTGCCTGCTGAGGGTCACAGGGGGCCAAGAACCCCTATTGTTGTCACAAGTACCCAACAACAAGATAGCGGGGACCTCAGAGGCCCGCCCCCTTTCTCTTCAACAAAGCTCACAAGGAGCGGGGGGCTGCAAAGCCCGCCTCCTTTTATAAAGATAAAGCCCAGGGAAGGTGGTGCTCCTCGGGGCTCAAAGAGCCTTAGGAGGGTGGCCCCGTGTACCCAACTTGTTTTTTTCCAAATACCCGGGACTTGGCCTACCTGGGGGGGTCGGGGGGAGATGGGAGCCCCATTTCAAAACCTATGCGGGAACCAGTGATTGTTTTTGTTTTTTTTCAATTTTGCTGGGAATTTGCAGCAAAATTGAAAAGAAAACATTTTTAATTTTCAGCGGGATCCTACCAGATCTAGGGGTTCAGGGAATTCCTACCCAGCCGCCATTTCTTTATTTTAGACATTTTTTGTGGGACTCAGCTCAAGCCGAGGTCCTAGATGGCTGCCAACATTTCCTGGTTGAAGTGTTGGGAGCCAATCAGATTGCAGCACTGGGACTGTGGGATCCGCATCCTTATATTGTTTCCCTTTAAAACATCTGAACAGATTTAAACCAAATCACAAAAAGCTTGATCTCCTGAACAAAATCTAACTTTCTGCCAAATTTAGTGTAATTCGGTTAAGCAGTTTGGGGTGTAGACTAGTTCAAAACACGTATGGGGGAAATTCGTTTTTGGGACGTCCCCCTTTTTATTGGCCCTTGCTTGACAGATCACCCTGAAACTTTAAACACAACAGCTGAACCGACTAAAGTATATGTTTTGAAAATTTCGGGAAGATTCGTCAAGCAGCGCTAAAGTTATTGGAAAAACAAAAAAACACTCTTCCGATGGAAACTAGGCTCCAACTACTGGCAGTCGCCAGCAGGTAGTTAAAGTTAGGACCTAGATTCTATAGGACGAGTGTTTTGGTTTTTTGCCAATCTGGCTATATGTGCGTGAATGTATATTATATATCATTTTTTTATATATATTTATATACACACATAAAAAAAGCATGGCTAATGCCAGGCATAAAAAAATACAAAATAAACAAGCATTGGCATAGCCAATAGGTCTCGCCTTTGGGACTTTAGAAGTATTTAGCAGTGAAGCACATTATCCTGGATGTTGCAACTATAAACGATTAACTACCTGGCTTAAAACCAACCTTGCACAATCAATCTACAGAAAAATGCACATTTGCTAGCAGTATAGCAAAGCGTGCAATTTATACATAGCATACTAAAGCATGTAAAGGCAGGTTCCATTGTGACTGCCATCGTAAGACGACATGTTGATGAGAATTTCTGCCACTTCCATTTTTGGAAAACAATAAGATGATATCAGGCTTTTCTTACATGTGTTTTTAGGTCTGGCTTTACTACACACGTCTGAAATACCAATTAATACAAATTCTTTAAATTATACATAAAGTGGATTTGCCTCAGCCCCGAGCAGAATTTCATTCTCACCTTGTGCTATTGGCTGTTTTGTTTATCATTTATCTTTTACAAAGCAGGTGCACTAATGGGCTATTTTACATCTACAGTAAATAATGCGTTTGGCGATGCAGGGAGGTTGGTAAAGATCTTTCTTGTTAGTTCTTAATCAGTCTGTCTTATTGAACAGGATAAGCTCATCTTGTTATACCATTACTTGTTGCCCAATTTCTGGTAAGGTACAAATCTTATGTTGCTGTATATAAAAAAAAACCAATAAAAAGACATTTAAAAAAAGACATTAAATTATGTCGTACATGTATGGTTTACAAGAAAATAATCCTTTTCTGTTTGTAGAGGGTTTTTTTTGCACTGTATCAGTCTTTTTTTCAAATATTTGTGCTAGGACTTGCAGAATGACGGCAGGAGTGTTCAACAGACACTAATAAACGAGCCCCTGCAATGCTAATAGGTCTGGCTTTAATATGCCATCACAGGCATCAAATGCTGGATGTTATAAACATTAAAAATGTTCGACACTGCCCTTGCACTTTAAAAGCCATGACAACCGTCCTCGCTACTCAATCCGAACAAGGAAGGGGCATTTTCCAGAGCTGAGTGGCTCATGTCCACGTTGGCGTCCCGCCTTAAAGAACGGACAGCGCACTGGCGCTTGAGGGCTCAGCGCTGGACACACTTACATCCGAGGTACGAGCTCGGGTCACGACACTGCCCGGGAAGATGCCGCGTCTTGGAGGAACTAGGAAGCGAACATTTCATTATCACGTGCATGCCAAGCACCACATGTCCCAGTGCCGCAGAACGCCCCCTCCCCCCGACTTGTTCTGGAGGCCGGCAACGGAGCGAAGATGGCAATTATGTGGAAAGGGTGCGGTGAAAGGAGAACATTCATTCTGGAAATGTACAGAATGCAGGCTGTGAAAGTATAGTCTACAATGTGCCATTCTGATGTGCTTAGAGTGCCCCCGATACACCCCCACCCACCTTAAGCGCAAGACTTAAAATAGAATTTTACAACAGCTAAAAAAACCAGCGCGAGGTGCAGGAAGCAGCTCAAGAGGAGTGGTGGGGGCGTGCACAGGAAAATACAAAAAAAAGCAAAACGCGAGAGAACAGCGCTATGCGTGGAACCTGACCCACGAGGACAGGAATGCAGCTGCCACCCTGTGTGCCGCTGCTCGCTCCCACAAGCAAAACGCTGTGGGAGTGAACATTTGCCAAAAAGGTGGGACATGCGCACGCCTTTAGCCATTTGCCGGCTACAATAAGAGAATGACACAGTCAACAGCCTACCCAATACGTGGGGAGGGAGTCAGACCCACACAAAAAAAGTTTAGAGTGCTCACAAGAAGCCTCCTTGCTGCGCTAGGCTCGACCTAAAAAGTAGGAGGCTGCGGGACAAGAACTTCCCGCGCAGCCAGAAGATGAGGGCTTACAAAGGGAAGCACTATGGAGCAAGCATCAGAGGGTTTCCATGCACTTGGTGTGAGGGCATGATGTTCACATTTGCTTACCTACAAAGGTAGTGCAGAGAATGTAAACATCACAAAGCCCACTCTAAAGGAGTTAAAAATGAAGTATAATGTTTTAAAGGTGGTTCTAGGTTTAATGTATAGACGGGGAGGCTTCTACAGTGGCGGGTGATGGTTTGATCGGTATAATGATCGAAAATGGAGTAAAGCTAATGATTGTGACTTTTCAAAGTCTTTCAGTTTGCTAAGAAAGCAAGACCTATAGCATAGTACGTCATAGCCAAGGAAAGCGTGTACAAGTATGCAACCACCGTGGGTAAGGATCAGATGGAATTAAGAGTATGGTCTTTTTGAGTAGATCCAATTGTTGCAGCACAGCTGTTATCTGGCTCTAAAGGCTGAGGTCTGATTTTCAGATGTTTAGGTTTCTGATCTTTGTTTAGTGACAATTTTTGCCAAAGTAAATGAGAGGGGAATATATAGCAGCTATTTTTTACCAGGTACCTAAGCCCAGCCAGAGGATTACATTTTGCAGATGGTGAGCTTTGTTCACTTTGAGTCTGCCAGAAACTTTTGTGAATGGATTTTGTCAACAGTGACTTGCGGATAAATTGGTTTGTCATTTGCATAAGAATAGAAAAAGAGTTAGTGGGTTCTAGGTGGTTCAACATATCTTTTGCATACATTATGAAAAAATGGGCTGAAAGGAGAGCCCCCTTAATGTACACAACAGATGACAAGGCTTGTGAGAGATGTTACATTTCCTTACCTGATTTGTGAAACCTCTAGCAGGAAGGATTTACAACACTTTATTAAAAGGACACTGGCATAAACTACCAATCGGTGTATGAAGATATGGTGGTCCAATACACTGAAAGCAGGGAATAGGATCAAACGTTTAGTGTAGCTTCGTTGGCCATGTCTAAAATATTGTCCCAGGCATCTACGACTAGGGTCGCTTCTGACCTGTGCTTACAGTGCAATCCATAGTCGTTGACATCTACAATATTGTGTATGTATAAATAAGCTTGGAGTTGGTGAAGAAAGATTATTCCAGGAATTTCGGGGTCAGAGTGGTAGCTGCAAGGAGCTGCACGGTAGAGTTTTTCAGGAGATTGGGGGGTAAGGTAGTGTTTCAGTGAGATAGACACATTGGTAGTTTGAAGGTATTATGTTTTTTTAGCAAAGATTACCATGGCTGGGGCCAATGTTTGCATGTTATAATGCAAGGTCAGCAGCTCAGGTGCCCGAGACACGAGTTTCTGCTGGATATAAGCCTTTCAGTAGGGGTGCAAGTCTTTGCAGAGACTGCATCAGAGAAGGAAATCTTGGACAGAGGAAGAAGAGGGAGGATGTAAGTGGGAAAGGGTCTGAATAGGAGAAAGTGCGGCAGCTGTCATCACTTTAATCAATGAAGATTGTGTCTAGGGAGTCTTATAGTTCCTGAGTTTAAGGAACAGATGTGGTGCAGTGGGTGGGGTCTATGAAGTTTTTTACTACTTTGGTAATTTTGAGAGGAAGGCTCACCAATTTCAGGACATAGCATCAGAAGTGCTTTTTTGTGCTGTGAATATGACTATTAAGAAAAGGAGTGAGAGACCCAATAGACCCTTGGAGGCCTGGCCTGGTAATTAGTACATTAGCGGGTAAAGATACCTGCAAGGGATTTTTTCTCTCTACTCAATCTAATATTTATAAGCAAACATTGCTTGTAAGCTCTAATCAGCTCACATCACGTTATTTCAGAAGTTAAATTGACTTATTCAAACTTAAACAAATCCACCAGAGATTATTTCACAAGGGTATAAGCTTTTTGAAACAAATTTAAAATAAAGAACTTCTTGAAGGGTACAAAAAAATGTTACATATAAAAACCTACACCAACACATAGTGACTGAGATTTAAGATCATTTGTTGTTATGAGCATCTCATTACCACTGATGCGGACACCTTTTTTAAACACTATATACAAAAGGAAATTGTGACTGATTAAACAAAAAGCAAAACCTTTAGTGAAACAATTCACAAAGAAAATAGGTGTAATTGTCAACGTTTTGGTCTAGGTAGTGAAGCCATCTGTTAGACCATCTTCAGGACAGTAGATTCGTATGGTGAATGACCCTTAAAGGACTACACAGGTGACTTGAGAAATGTAGTCAAATACGTTAAAATCGTATAATCAACATCAAGAAATTAGCTAGTTAATAGCTTAGGTACTCCAAGGAGGTCCCAAACATGTGCAGCAAAAGAGTGCTTACGATCCTCCAGCGGTCCACACGAACGAGCTGATGCAAGTTGAGACAGCGGATGGTTATACGGAGCAGTGCCAGTTCTACAAATCTATACGAAGTGATCGGCGACTATCGTACTTGCATCAGCTCGTCCGTGTGGGGCTATCGCATAGGGACAAACAGCAGGTTATCTCAAAGTGGCAATCTCAGCAGGTACGGACTCACATGGGCATGTATAGCGGGTGCTGCCTCACAAGGGCAAAAATTGGGAGCTCTCATAAAAGGTACTCAAAGGAGTCAAAACTGGGTGTTATCGCAAAGAAGTAAACAAAATAAGGATCACAAAAGAGCAAACACAGGAGAAGACATAAGAGGGTAAACTTGTGAGATATCAAAGTGATAAAAAGAAGAATCAATCTCAAAATGGGTACACCAGGAACACCTCAAGGAGGAGTACATAGGAATCTAACTCAATGGGGCATTGGCAACAGAGGGTCCGGCAGCCTGCAAGGTGTACCCGCCCTTCCCCAGGGTGCTTTGGTAAGTGGGACAATTTAGGCCTCAGTGAGTTCGTGATTAGTTAACTCAAGTAGCATGGGCGGGGTAAAAGTGACATTTGGAGATAGTCTGAAGCGACATTTGAGGTGCACTGTGGTCCCATTAGGAAGGCAATGGTTTGTGCCCCCCCTCCCCCTCCCCTCCCGGTGTTTGTGTCTAGCCACACTTAGCTGCTGAATTCGGGTGGGATATTGGGTGTTTTCCTGTTACTTTGTGATTACTGTAGGTTTCATGGTCACTTTGCTAGGCATTATATTTTGAAAGAATTATAGGGAGTGGTTGGATTTATTTGTCACTTATTTGACAGGTGGCATGTAGACACAAGGCTCAGACATTGAGTTCAGAAGAGTTTGAGGCCTTGCTGGGGGACCTTGGCACAGGAAGCGGATAGGGGCAGCTGGGTTTAAATGTTGAAGGATATGAGTGAGAAGAAAGGGGTGTAGCGGAGTGGTGAATTGTTGCAGTTGAGGGCCGTTTAATGTGAGAAGGTGGCTTAAGGGTGGTGGGGATAGTTTATTCGATGTATTAGTGAAGTGGGATTATTCACATTAATGTAATGTTAAAGAAGTCCAACATCTTCCCTGTCCTAATAAAGCGTCCATTTACAGTGATGGACAGCCCAGTTATTGTTCCATATTGGCCGACAGGATGTGTACATGGAGCAAACAAAGGGATAAACACATGGAAATTTCAGGAAGGTTATAAAAAACACATGTCGATCTGAAAATGAGTAAACAGAGAGATCTGAAAGGGCTAAATATGTTTAGCGATCTTAACAAGAATAAACGTGTGGTGATCCCGAGGAGCAAACACATGGCTTTCTCTGACACAGCTATTTTGGTGAAGGCCCACAGCTGAAAAAGGTTGCAGTAAAGAGACCATGGCATCATCACTGGAAATAAACCAGATTCCAATTAAGCATTACAAAAGCCTGAAAAGATGTGTGCGTAATTACAACACTGTCACCGTAAGCACTTCGGAATAATACTCCTGCTGCAACTTCATGAATCTCTCTCTCCTTGGAGGTGTCCGCTTGCTATGGTGCAGTAGAAGTAAGAACACCTCGAATCAATTCAGTTGTGCCCAGTTACGTATCGCTTCGTAAATTCCATGGGGTAAAGATCCAAATGCTCCAATACAAAATTATACATTAAACGCTTACAACGATGACACTTCCATGCTAATGACTGATTGACCACAAATGTAGTAAGCTCTATTCTGTTCGGAGGTCTTTGAAGTTGTTCCGTAAATAAGGTTTGCAAGAATAAATTTGATTTAGTTAACACTGCCAATAACAATAATACCATACGCGAATATACGAAAAATACGAGAAACGATCCAAGCAAAAATCAACTTGCCACGAATAACACTTAACACTAATAACAACTGTGCTCGTTATGCTCATAAAGCTGTTCCTGATAACTAAGATGTATTAGTAGAATTATGGTACGTATAATTTTGCACCAGCATGAACTAAGTAGATGGCAGAGCATGGTTATTTTATATTCAACAGTGCTAACTTTACTCACGGAAATTACAAACAGAATAAACAGAGCGATGGCAGATGTTAGTACTTCTGCACAACACAGAATGTGCTAGAAACAATTGCTGGAGAGAAATTCAGAGATCAGGCATAGAGGGTGTGGACACTGCTAAGGACAAAGCACTGGACTCCTAGTCACCAACAGCTCCTCGTGAACGGCCTCTGCGGCTCTGCCCATTACCTCCGGTCACTCGAACCCCGATGGGGTCACATTACCCGCTACCACCGACCAATGTAGGTACCAGGAGCTCATAGGGGTCTTTCCCACAATGGTCAGCCTGAGCGCTTGGGGTTTTAAGGGACCACTACAGGGCTACTCCCTAATGCACCACAGGGCTCCCCTCAATGTCCCGGCCCCAGAATAACCAGTCACTTATTGCCTTAGATATGTATGCAGCTCCCACATACCCTGAACTGTTACTCAACTACCAACGAACCCTGCACTTCTGTCCTACATACCCGTGCCTCACACTCATATACCCCTGCACTGACCTGAAATAAAAACCTGCATACGGCATCTCTTGTCGATGCCTTAAGTCCACACATAAACAAACCGACACTTGCCCTTCCTCCAGCCACCTCCCTTCCTATTCTCTCGTCAGTCCCTACCTACTCCTTATCCGGTTTCTATCTACGCCCCGGATACCCTTCGGTTCCTTCCACAGGTCCCTGCATCCACACCCTCCGCCACTTCCCAAGACACCTTTGACCCTGAGCCTCTCTTCTGCCGCCCACCCCGGTACCCCAGAAGTGCCGCTCCTTTGGTCTCCCTGCACCCCGGAGTCCAGCGCGTTACCTGTGCCCTTGGTCCGCTGCAGGTCCCACTGGCCCCGCCTATAACCCTGCCCGGCACCTGCACTCAGCCGCCTCAGCAGCACGCGCACACGTCACGCCTCAGGTCCGTTGCCAGGAGTGATAGGGCGGTCGCTGCTTAGCCTTTCCCAAAGAACGCCGCATGCTGCTCCTGAGTGGTGACTGGCCCTATCAGTCACAGTTTCTTCCCACCTTCTTCCCCTACGATTGGGCAGCTTTCGCTGTCAGTCAAAAACACCCAAACACAAACTTTCTGTCTCCACACCGTCCACCTCCACCTGCAGCAGAGGGGGCGGCTATAGTTCGCAGACTGATTGTATTCGGACTCAATGAAAATGAACAAGGAACGGATAAGCCCCGCCTTAAAACTGCTATTGGACACAATCCCGGTCCATCGCGGAATTTAACCCAATTCTCCATGGACAGGAAGGCGGACCCTATGAAGGTTGCACGCCCAATCGAGGAAGTAAAACATAGGTTGGGGAACCTCTTTAGGTCAGCAAATAAATAACATTTTGGTTTTATGTCTTTAATCCGAATTATTAATGATAGCCTGCTATTCTGAATGATGAATTGCGTATATAATTCTCCTTAAGTATTCTAAAATATAATGGTTTATTAGGGTTATTATGCCTATGACTCTTCACATTAAAGTTGTTGCTATTCTGTCTGTTTTCACCAAATATTCATAACTATATGTATTTGTTGTAGTTGTTGCCATAATTATCTGCATCTTATTCCCTTTGTTATTGCTACAAACATCTTCTTCAAAACATTTATATTATTCGAAATGATCCTGTTCACCAGCATTTCATGAATACTGATTGACCTATTGATTATAAACTTTTAAAATACACAAAGTACTGATATTTAATTTTTTTACACCACCCCAAGGGAGTCAACGAGAGACAATCTGATAAATGAGTGGGGTCAGCGAAGGAAAGGAGTTTCCAAAAAAGGCATTTCTGCCAGTGGTGCTGGATCAGTTTTCAGAGTGTGGTGCTGACCATTGATGACAGTGCAATAAAAAAGGATTTTGAGAAATACCTATTACTGACAGAGTGAGTGCAGCAAATTACCCATACTACCACCTCCCCCCATGAATGTGGCCTTAGGCAGTAACAATCGAGTCCACAATTTAAGTGCAACCTCATATCAACATTATCCAGAAACCTGGCAAATCTAAAAACAAGGTATCAACACACATCTAGTTGTTCCATTCTGGAGTCACTTAGCCACTGCAGCTGATGCCATAGCAAGTGCCCCCTTTGCTCCTCTGACTGGCATGTCAGAATAGAAAGAAATGAGTGTAAAGGGGGTACTTGATTTTTTCTCCTCTGCCAGCAGCATAGAGAGAAATATGCAATGGTAGGATGAAGTCAGCCCTCCCGCATAAAAATGGAAACAGCAGTCCAGCCAAGGCACAATCCAGTACATTCTGCTGCATCATGTGATGCAGGCTAAAGGTCCTCAAGAATAAACCATCTACTCTCCTCCCTTACCAAGTAAATAAAGGGCAGCGTAGATCTCCAGAGACAAAAAGTGTTTCGTGCATAGTAGGACTTCAACACTTCATAAGTATAGCCTACCTAACCTAAGTCAATGGACTTAGCCTAATATGGCAACCGTTTCCTAACCAAATATATCAATCCAACCCAATCCTCCAACCTAGCCTAACCTAACAAAACAACCTAATATGATCCAACCTAACATTATGGACTCTTTAAAGATATTTATGGTTGAAATGCACTGGCAGGCATGTGAGTGGATGTGGGTAATGGAATAGAGAAGTTGCATTAGAGTTTAAGTTTAAGGTTTATTACAGTGACAGAGTTTATAGCATGAATTCTGAAAGCCAGCATATAGAAGACACAGACGAGTAATGTCAAAAAATGTAATAACTAAGTAGAGAAGGTTCTGAAGTGCAGTATTCGGTTTGGATGTTTGGTTTGCACTACAGAAAAGAATGTGTGTGTGTGAGTGTATTAGAGATTGTGTAAGAGAGAGAGTGAGAGATGGGGAGCAGTACTCGAATATCTACTGTGCTACAGAACTGTAGTCAGGAAGGAGGGGCATTGGCAGAGCTGTGTGTGGAGGTTAAGCGGTGGAATAGCAGAGGGAGGGGCATGCCAAGACTGAGGTTCATCAAGACAGGTACCTGTGGGTCTCCGATTCAGTACTATAAGGAACCGCAGAGCCTGCTGTAGGTATATTTAGTTACGCCCGCAACGATTTAGTTTAAGATGCACTAATCTGACTTATTACTCAGCCCTCCCAGGCCCAGCCCAACTGGCTTAACAGAGGGAGCCCCGGTCTCCATAGTACCTTCTAGTCAGACGCTTCGGCAGCAGTTGAGGCTCCCTTGAAAGAGTGCCACTGGTGGAAACATTAGCGCTGTGTGGGCTGGCCCCGCCCGCAGCTCTTATCGGCCCTGAGCACGAGGTCTCCAAAGTGCTGAGTCACGACTCCCTCTGGACGGGTCCCCGTGAGCTCTCCCCTCTGCTGACGGGTCAGGCCCAGCGCTTCTTTCTTGACTCGCTAACAACAGCATTAGCATCAATTCAAAGCGCACACATACCCGGGCAAGGGCGGGGCACCAGGCCTCCGGAGGGTGCACAGAGACAGGATAACCAGTTGGAATGGAAACATGGGCACGGCCAGGGGTGTGAGTCTGACCGCACGGGGACTGTGAAGGACGCAGCAAAAAGGTCACCAGGTGGAAGGTCTTGACTAACACGTGTGTGTGTGTTGGACTGTAGAAGAAGCGAGCTTATGCAGGGGGGAGCGGAGGCCGGAGGGGCTGTCACTCAAGGTGTGTCTGTGTGTCAGAGAAAGACTCAGGCACACCTGTGGGATAGACAGGTGGAGGGCGCGGGCAGCCCACACGTTTGAGTGTACACGTCGGACCCCAGAAAGAAGGTGTGGATATGCATGTCTTGACGATGTCAGCACCCCATGATGGGCAGAGGCGGAAGTTGCGGGCAGATGTGAAGAAGTGTGAGCTCATATGTTGGGTGTACACACAGTGAAGTGGTGTGTGTGCATGTGTACAGGTGGAAGGTGTAGTCAAACGGGGTGTACATGTGGATGACGAGGACACACATATGGGGTACACCGGTAGGTGGAAGTAAGTTAAGTTGCATAAGTGAGCTGTCTAGATTAAGGGTGCAGGTCTATGCATGGGTGTACAGTTAGAGGACACACAGAGGGCGTTGTCGCAGGTGGAAATTTAGGGGTTCAGTTGGAGAACTCAATCAGAGGGTGCCAGGGTGGAAGCAGTGGTTGAATCGCGAAAAAATACAGGCATTGTGATTTTGAATGTACACAGTTAGCTACAAATTGGAGACTGGGACTGTGCTTTTAAAGGCCAATCAGATGATTGGTGGGGCGCGTGGGGGAGTCGAAGTATTGGTAAAAATAAAAGCACACTATCCTGTAAATATTTTGATGGCCTTTCAGCTGCACGTAAATGCATACAGAAAAATGTTGTTCAAATGTACACCATACTGATGGTTAAGTATGTTTTTATTCGATCTCTTAATTTAAGCATAGATTACTGACATTTAAACACATTCGCAAAATGTGGGAAGCCTGCACTTTTAAACTGCTGATCACTGACTATGCTTTCTACATTGTCGACACACTGCTGGAATGATTGGAAATAATTACTTCTCTTCAACAAGTACTTTGGATTCCATTAGCCGTTTCACTATAATTGGAACCTCTGACCACCATGTTAAACCCAAAGCTGTGCAGTAAGCGCAGGGGCGGCTGGTGACATTTGAAAGTGGTGGGGTGCAAACTAATTTGCATATTGCACCGCAGCGAGCGAGCGAGCCCGAACCACCTTGCATCCATTCATGCATCCAGCCATCCATCCACCCATCCATCCTGCATCCATCATTCATTCATGCACCCATCCATCCATCCACCCATCCATCCTGCATCCATCATTCATTCATGCATCCACCCATCCATCCACCCACCCATCCATCCTGCATCCATCATTCATTCATGCATCCACCCATCCATCCTGCATCCATCCTGCATCCATCATTCATTCATGCATCCACCCATCTACCCATCATTCAGCCTGCATCCATTCATGCATCCACCCATCCACCCACCCATCATCCATCCATCATTCATGTATTTTTATGACCATATAACTTGCACACAGCTTGTCAGTGTTCAATACCAGTCTCGAACCTTGTACTCCAGCACCAATGATACATGATTAATATTAATTGTTTTTAAAACATGTATTTATTCGACACCAATTTCACACCTTAGTCGGAACATCATTTTTATTTGTTTTTTAAAATATCTATTTATTTAACACAAAAGTAAGTCATGTATACATTTTTATGGCTCGATAAGAGGCTCGAACCTGGTTTCCCAGCACCAAAGTCGGCCGCGCTAACCGTCAGACCACATCCTCTCCCCTTTGGTGTGGCCCTTCAGTTTTGATGGTACATATTCACACCAAAGTCATGCATACATTTTTACAAATTCACACCAAAATCGGAACACACATATTGAGCCCAAAGTCATGTATACATTTCTACAACTGAACTACACACCAAAACGGGAATCCCCGCTTTCTCCCATGCAAGCTCATTTTGTAATGCGTTGATAGTCACTAAAGAGGGCAGAGTCTGATGCTGCTTGGGAGGCAGAAGCTCTGCCCCCCCCACCCCCAGACAGGGGGCTATGTATTGACCAGCCAATCCTGGCGCTGTATGCAGTGCCATAGCTGCCAAGGTTTCATATTGCTTATGCGTGACATTTTCATAATTTCAGTGTAATTATGAGTGACATTCAACAACTTTGAGTGACACTTTCTTGCGGGCAAAATTAAACATGATGACAGGCTTTAAGCATCAGGTTATGCTTTGTTTGACCATGGTACCAGAGGTCAGACTGTCAAGCCCTATCTCCCTGTGCTCCAATTGCTCTCTTTCCCTCACAGCCAGTCAGAAGTAGCAGATATGAGCACAGGGGCACGCACAGAACTGATTATAGGCAGCGTATACCACCCCAAAGCAAGCTTTTCTGGTCTCTGGTCCTGCAGTGTTAGATCACCAAAACTTTTAAATCTAAACACGCTTGTGAAAGTATTAAGCAGGTAAAAGGTTAGAACGGCGGACACAGGCTTAACGGAGTGATTGTGAGGATGGCATGACACTGTTGTATGCATTATTCATTGTAAATGCTGCAAACATATCACAGGTGTTTCAACATCCACTCTAGAGCATCACATTGCATATAGCGAGTCATTACTTGAATAAACTATGTTTCATCTACATAACTGTTTTATTCTATTAGCTGTGAAAGTGCCTTAACTCAAGAATTGAAATGTTACACATAGGAACACAGCACACAAGGAGTATCTCACATAAGCAAACTAAAACATGGCAATTAACTCTAGTTTTAAATCTGTAATAGGCACAGTCCTATGTTCACCTCTCCCTACTGCCTTCGGCTGTAGCTATAGCTGATGCACCTCAACAACACACCTCGTCAGCTGCCCCAAAAATGAAGTGACAGAGTCAGCTGACTCGTGGACACCACCACAGACAGACACTGAACAAGGCTCACGGCAGTCAATGTGAGCTGGCAGCTATGGCACTGTAGTCAATTAAAACGAGTCTCTTCAACCCTAATACAAATTATGATTATCCCAAAAGCGTTTCGCGCTACTTGCCCAGCCCTGCAAACAGCAGCACAGATATGGCGCCTACATTTAAAAGTAAGAGTCAATACAGCTGACTCGTGGACAAGCAGCTGAACACTAGACAGCTGAAGCACATAGGCCACTCACAGCAAGCAGCATGATTTAACATTACTCCTCGACTCACAGACACCCAAAAATAATCAAACCCTGGTCCGCCGCCTCGCCCTTACCTCGGCCGCACAGAACACACCATAGCAGGGCTGTCACAGAGAGCTATCCAGGGCTGCTCTGCTGCAAGACGCCGCTGGCAGGCACCTGCCACGTACTGTGAGTGAACTTCTGCTACAGGGCCCTGGCAGGCAGGTGATCATGATCGCGCGGCAACTGCTAATTTAAAGCCAATACTATTGCAAAACAAATAGCAGAGAGAATATACAGTCTTCAGGGGGCACTGGGACACATACTTACTTTGCAAGGCTCACTGCAGCAATTTGGTAAAGGGCCGCCTCGTAGCGCCAAGATTGGCTGGGGGGGCACCATGACTCCTCGCCCAGTCGCCCTGTGTAACCCCGGGGGCTGCGGCCCACCCCCTGGTCCTCTCTCCAAGGGGGAATTCACAGGAAAACGATCTGCGCATGCGCGGGCATGCTTGTGCCCAAAAATACACTTGTGCAGCAGGCCCATCCCACGAATACGGAGGGTTAGATTGGGTGGTCGATCTTTTAAGCGGTTGGCTCTCGCCTTATGGAATTCCCTCTCTCTACATATTCGTAGCAACCCTGATCACCTGACTTTCAGAAGGCTGATGAAGACCTGGCTCTTTTACCATTGCTAATTTTCACACCCTGCTTCCTCACTCAGTGTTGATGCTGGGGCCGCCATGCGCACAAGTATTTTAACATAACATAACGTGCCCTAACTATACTATGTAAAAGTGTAGGAAGCCTTGTTGTGCTATATCTCCTACCATAACTTTATGGACATGCTATGTCTGTTGACAATGCATCACATCATTTACTGTGGACAAAGGTACCGGCTACAGAGCAGGTATTTTGGCACGGATTACAGTAAATGTAGTGAAACGCATGTGTATTTTTAATTCCAAATACACACACTTTCATATACTCATGAATAGTCTGATGCAATATTTTAACTTTGTGCTGGAAAATGTTAAAGTCTTTATTTTTAAAAGAACCCTGATTTGACTTGAATACCTGCAATGAGTGTACTGCTTGACATTCTCTTTGTGGACAAGGCAATTGGCCTCAGACTACTTTTAATTTCTGTGAATAAGCATAGATTAAAATTGACTAAATACATTTTCATTGAAATGGAATTGAATCATGACTCAGCTCGGGCCAGTGGAGTAATTATCTCTCACCTACATTATACCGGCAAACAACCTTTCCAACAAAGTTTTTACCTTGTTGTACCTTTACCACTCATTTTTTAGCACGCATATTTTTACCACATGCATGCCTTTACAACGCATGCCTTTACTACGGAGTTGAGGGTGTGGGGGTCTCCCCCCGCAAATACATTGCTTTGATATATAAAAACAATGCATGGTAATGGCCTGCGTTGTAAAAGCATGTTCGTGGTAAAAACATGCATGGTAAAAAATATGTGGTAAAGGCATACGATGTCTTTACCTGCGATGTACCATTGAACAGCCCACTATACCATACTATTGAATACTTGGGTGTGTATTTCCACCGCCAGTCGAGTGCTTGCATTGAACCGTATGAGGGACTTGTATAGTCCTCTCTGTCCGCTCCTGCTGGCTCCTGCCTTTGTGTTTTGCTCTAACGTGCTGAGCATGGACGTCATGTAAGGGTTGTCAGGTGTCGTGCTGGCTTGCCTCATGCAACCAATAGCACATCTTTAGCGATCTCTGGCCTCACA
Organism: Lissotriton vulgaris; assembly: GCF_964263255.1. NCBI lineage: Eukaryota > Metazoa > Chordata > Amphibia > Caudata > Salamandridae > Lissotriton > Lissotriton vulgaris. The sequence goes on from NC_141687.1 coordinate 1,643,162,265, forward strand.
GGTGACAAAAGCAGAGCCAAGAACAGACAGCAAACAGCCCCCATTGGGACATTACACTTTCTGTTTGGTAAACAAATGCATTCAGGAGTGCAGCACCCTTGAGAATACATCATACAATGAAATAAATAAAATGAACAATTTTTTAAACTTGATGCTATGCTTCATTGTTGTAAATGCATGAAGCACATAAGCCTGGCCTCAGCGAAATGGTGAAATTATTATTTCTCTATTATTGCGAGGGCATGCTACAAAAAAATTAAAAAATGCCACCTAAGCATGGCATAATATGCTCGCAATAACAATTTAAAATAAAAAAAATTGCAATCAAATACAACTGTGATAGAACAGTATTGGCCTTTCCTAGGAGGTAGGTGTACATAGAACACATAGAAATCCAGTTTAGTTTAAATGTGTGTCACAGGGAAATGCGATTCTTATTGGCACAGAGAATAGGCATTATTGGCACTGAACTACTGTAACCTTAAGACAAAGTTTAAAACCATATGGATGAATAAAAAACAGTAAAAGGATAGTCGAAAAGGACAAAATATTGAAAAAGTAAATTATCTGCTCACCATCCCTGGTACAGAAGTGAGCTTCTTCTTAGGCAGGTGTGTAAATAGATCAGGCAAAATGTCTCCACTCACAGCACAGGGCAGTCATTGGATAAGGGAATAAAATGGACTGATCCTTGCTACATGCTGTGTGCGGAAGTGGGCAGACGCAATATGTGAATGACTGCTGCACAGATCAATGGATGAAGAGAACTGACCAAAAGCCCTTTTATGTACGTACCCCTAATGAATGAGGATGTGCCAGTCACCTCAATGTATCAAAGGTGTGATGGTTTCTTATAAGTGATCGTAAGCGAAAAACTGTTAACAACGATAAGGCGTTTACTAAATCAATAACATAGTTCATATTGAATATATGGTCCATATGTGGGTATGACTGCTACTGTGTTTTTAAATCTTTTCTTTGTAAATTGAATGTCATTTATAAATACAGTTTCACTTTTATTTATACGCTACACTTCAGTAACATGAACTACTGTGATGCCATCAGGATAAAATTCATGTGACATCACTTCCTTCGACTTGGGGTCAACGGTCATATGACACGGAGTCAACTGTGATGTCATTGAGGTCAAAGGGTGTGTGATGTCACTTGCACGTCATCTGAATTTTTGATGAATGGAAGTCCATGGTGCTAAGGTTGCTTGTGTTTGCTCACTGAACAAAAACCTATTGACTTTACCAAAAGTTGTTTTGATGGCACCCCTCCATCTCATGTTTCCTCCCCAGCTCCCAGCCCAGTCCCCTTGTGCCTTATAGGTACTACATTTAGAGTATACAAAAAGAACCATAGGAAGTTCTAAGCAGCACTGACCCTAGGAAACGAACACTCTATGCAGGATTCGTAGGTCCTTTAACTGTAATTTTAAAGAGAGAAGTCTGTATATTTCAGATCCAGAATCGAAGAAAGGACTTGTGTGGTCTTGAAAACTAATGCCCTGCCCGTTGAATATTAACTTGAACAGAAATCGAGTGGGTGGCAGCCAGGCACTTATTTTCGATGGGTGAGTTCCTCCCCCCCCCCCCCAAAAAAAAATATTGAGGTAGTATAACTAGTCCCCCCCTTTGAGGAATTCTCTCAACTTCCTCTAGAACCAAACCGCCTCCACCCCCATACTTTTATGACGTAGCTTTACGAGATCTACAGAGTGCAGCCCGACACACCTTTTATCCTCATTTCAAAAATACAAAAGGCCTGCTTAAATAGTTTTACGGCAAAGCGGTATACATGTGCAGAGTGCATGCGTGTGAAGATGCCACTGTACGATAAAAGTGCATGTAGTTCTCATTTGTACCCGAGGACCCGCTCAAAAGGGGATCAGCCATCCCCAGAACTGCCTCGCACAGTCGTAAGAGCACCCATGTAACTATGTGTCCCGAGCCTTCATATATAATAAAACAATTAAAAAATAATAATAACGGACACTAGTCTTACCCAGTTCGGAACCGTGTGCTCGAGGGAGACGACCGGCCTTCCGACTGCATGAAGGGGGTACTGGAAACTACGGTGAACAAATATGGCCCCTACAGATACACCCGACCTGGCAGGATCAAGAGAGGCAGGCAGGCCTGGCCGGAGAGATAACAGGGCAACACGTCCCGCCAAGAGGTGCTGGCGCGAGCACGCGCACTGACGCGGGTCGATTCCAGGGCACGTCAGGACCGGGCTCGCCATGTGGCAAGCAAGTAACAAGTGAAACCCCAAGGGGAACTCCCAGGCCTTGGTCTGCCTCCTGTTTGGTTGTGGTGGCTAAAGCGGCGACTTTGAAGCTAAGGCCCACGTTCGAGTCTGACGGGAGGCTCAAAAATCCTGTGATTCGGGACAAATTGCTTAATCTCCCGAGCCTAGAAATGAACGTGTTAGTCTGTAATGTAACTGGTACTCATGGAAGCGCCCTGATACCCTCGGGTCGAGTTCGCGCTATATAAAACTGCAACAACAAAAGAATGCCACCAACCCTTGAAAGAAGCTCTAAGGGAACAGCAAACAATGTGTGGTTTATTACTGCAGCGAAATAATGTTCCAGTGTACTGTGCCAGGTGGTGGAAGGCAGGAACCTTACATGAGTTGTAATGTCACTTTTAACAATGGAAGTGTGTGTTCATGTCTACCAGTTAACCTAGGAAGAGAGATTAGCTACAATGTTTTGCGAACAATTTGAGAATTAAACGGAAATTCGATGCATGATTAAACATCAGCATCATGCATAGGCTAGTTGTACAACATTGTTCAAGCAACTTTTCTGTTGAGAAAGTGCTTTCCCTGGCACACTGACCTCTTAATACCTGGCCTGAATGGCGGCCTTCAGCTTGGGGCAGTGCACCATCTCCAGTGGTTGAGTCAGAGAAGTTTTAAGGCAAGGGCAAAGTGAACAATTGTCGAGGCCCCCACTCTTCAAAGGAGCCACATGAGAAAGTGGTTTTTGTCTCTGTAGCAACTTTATTTCTCTATCTCAACGTTTTCTTCTGTTTTTCGGTGACCCCTTTTCTGTTACTTTAAAATGTTTAATTCAATATTGTTTTGTATCTTGCAGGCTAGAATTATCAGACAACGGATAATTACATTTACATTTGTTCGGAAGAGGGCTTTCCAAAATAGGCCTAGCCTGGGGTCCCCAAAATACTTAAGATTTCACTGGGCTGAGGTGATCAATCTAAGAGTTCTTTTGGGCAGTAATCTCTCTATGCTTTCCATGATTTGTCTATATTCTTCTTAGAATATATAGGATTCTGCAATCACTGTATAAAAACCTGTCCTTAATTTATAATAGGTGACTTGCGATGCACCCAGTCGCCTATCATAAATAAATGATGTCAGAACTGAACTGCAGTAACTTATTACAGTTGAGTTTTGATGCCACAATGCCTGCTGCCAGAGCCAGCAGCCGAGAGGAAAGGCAGGTCGGGTCACAAAGCATAATTAAGCAGATGTTTAAGAAACAAAACATTGCTTTTTTTTTTACTTCTGCTCTGTTTTTCTAGCATATAGTGACAAGCAGAAAGGAGATAAATATGGAAACATGTTTATTTTCTGCATTCTTTAGCTAATTATGGAAGAGTTAGACTCTTTCTGCATGTTTGTTCAAATTCCAAGCTGCTGTGTCTTTTTTAAAAAAAATAACTAACTTATATTTAACTGATTCTGATATCATTTTGCAACAAAGAACTACCAGCTTTTTGTATGCATTTCATTTTGCACAAAACGGTCTATTTTTATTGTTCATATTTGGAAACATGCTCTCACTTTCATATGAAAGAGTTACGCACCAAGGATTTAAATGGTTTGTGGGAAAGGAAATGAGGTGACCATGCATTATGAAGAATACAGTAATCACTGCTGCACATGCTAAGGACATTGCAAGTCATCTCAGAGTTCCATAACCCTATAAAGGAACTCAGCCTTTTGCCTCGTTCCTCTATATGGTCATGAAAGTCCTCAGTGACTTGCAATATCCTTATAATATACAGCAGGGAGTACTCTATCTCATATATAATTAAAATATTTGACGAAAATACTCTTCCTTTTCCTTAAGAACATCGGAGGATGGTGGTGCAGACTGTAAAATTCTCCTATATTGATTAAGGCAAGTCATTAGATCCTTTAAGCCCAAATATATTTTGAACACACTCTAGTTGTTCCAGATTACTGTATCCAGACTTATTCATGGCGCCTCCTCTGACAATGTGTCTGATCTCTTTGTTAAACTTCATCGCCTCACAGTAGAAAATGAGACACTATTTAAATCTCTGTGTATTTGCCATCAGACCCTCTTCAGAATTAACTCTACATTCGGCCTTCATTGGCATCTTCCCTTCTCACCAGCTAGTCTATTATGCCCGCCTCCTTTGCCTTACTGAAAGTTCCTGCTTATAAGCACTGATGAAACGATGGACGTTCATTTAAGGGTGTTATAACTAAGTTGTAGAATAACCTGTCTCTTTAATTAAGAATTACTTTTTACCTCCGTTTTACAATAAGTTAAATACCTGGATATTTGCCAAGCAATTTTTTTGCATTGTTAATTTTTTTCTGTTTGAAAGCTGTGGTTCTGTTTCCATATGGTTCCTTATCAAGCTCTTTATCTTTTACAACCAGGATGCCTTTTGGCATTTAAGAAGCTTGTTAAATTTGAAAACAATCAGTAGCATTGTTTCTTGCCTACGAGAGCTAATGGCCTTGTCAATATGTTTTTTAGCCATGTTGTACAGTGTGCTGAAGGCATGTGGAAAGGAAACATGGAGAAAAAGTTAAAAATAAAGGACTATGACGCAGACAGCCAGGATGCCACAGGCCTTGGCGCAAAAAAGGAAAAAAGCCTCCTGCTGCTGGGGTAGTAACATACAGCAATTCACAGAGTTCAGTGGGCCCGGTACACTGCACCTGTTGCACCCATGGTAGATATACTCTTGTATTGACAATTAACTCACCCACGTTCTATCAACCGAGAATGTGCATACCAACTTATGTAGATGGTATGTATCCATGTTTCAAATTCCTCTTGCTACAAGAATCAATAATTACATCTCATTATAACCCAGTTATGAGTGATAACTAACCCAAAAAACAGCACATAAACCAGATGCAATGCATTGATTTAGCCTAAACGACCACTCAGGTTTGCAATGGAATTTTTGAGTTCATGAACAATGGATGTACACAAACTCTGACAGAGTACCCACAGCTTAAATTAACTCCTAATTTACTATACATTTTTCACTACTAATTCTTATGGGTTCCGGAGTAGCGTGCTACTCGCCGGAAAGTTCTTACACACCTCGTATGGTGTAGTAAGTGCTATATAAATACAATTACAATGCAGTACAATACAAGATTATACTAACAGTACAATGTGCATTATACAAATCAATCTAGAGTAACATAACCTATGAAATCAGAAAATGCTTTTGCACAAAGTAAACTACATTCTTGAAGCATCTTGCTTGAGTATCTCCCTCTCTCTTAAAGCAGTGCATGGGCAGCACTCCACTTTCCACACCAAAAACCAAAATTCCGAACATTTTCAAAAGGGTTGGCATGACTGAATAGGACAAGTATTAAAGCCAAATTAAACAAGCATTGGCATAGCCAATAGGTCTCCCTTTTGGGACCTTATAGTATTTAGTTATGCAGCACAATATCCTTGGTGCAACAACATCAGCTGTTGCATGGCTAAACCCTTATAAGGTCCAAAAGCGAGACCTACTGGCTATGTCAATTCTTGTTTGTTAAAGTTGCTAAATTACAATGGGGGGCTGCGGGGGGATAGTGGTTGTGCCTAACAACAATGGACTGTGGGGGGAGGGTGTGGGGATGTGAAGTAACATGAAATGGGAAGAGTGCAGGGCTGAAGGAGTGAGACTTCAGACACATGCACTGTGAGTGCATGTGCAAAAGTAAATAAAATAATTAAGCAATTTTTCATTTTAACATGTTCAGAGAAGCAGGTAATAAATAATACGTGTGTTCACGTTGTGTGGGGGGATAGTGTTCCTTGAAAATGAGAGTTTGTATGTATGTATAGGCATTTATATAGCGCACTACATACCCGGAGGGTCCCAAGGCGCTTCGCCCGCTGCGAAACCCTTCCTGGCTTCCCTGAGAGATGGTCCCTTAATGGGTATCTCCAGGGTGAGACCAGGCATCCCCGGCGGTCTGGTGGGGCCGTTAGTGAAGATGAGGCAAGCTAATGCCCAGAGTTGCCGAGTGTGATCGCTGATCAGAGTGGGCACCGAGGCAAGAGAATTATCGAGTCCGCTGACCCTGGTCCAGAAACCTGCCGCGCCGGGAATCGAACCCTGGTCCCAGGCCGTCCTCTGCTCTCAGGTCTGCCGCCTCTAACCAGTGAGCCACACTACTTCACTAGAGTTCAGTGGTCTCTCATGTCTTATGCCCCGGTGCCACTGAACCTGCTGCACCAATTGAAGCGACACCCCTGTCTGTACGCCAACATACCAGAAATTCTCAGAGACCAGTCAAACACCGCACATAAGACGACGTGAATAGGACCGAGGTTTGTTCAGAATTAGGATAACTTCGTCAGTAAACGCGGCACATCAGACCATGCAGCACAGAAACCTGCACGGATACCGGCGCTTGCGTCAGACTTTCTGTGCGTGATGAATAGCCACGGAGGGGAGAACATAATAGTGTGATTATTATCAGCACAAACTCACAACCAAGCAGAAACGTCAAAGGCACAGCAGGGTGCGAGGTCACGAGCGCCTAAAAGCACGCAGGAATAATGCCGGTGAAACATCAAATGCCTGCGACCGAAAGGCTCACTTGGGTTGTTCAAGAATTCTGCGGTTACAAAATGCAAAGTCAACCAGGACATCTGACTGTAAAAACCTGCAAGTATGTCTCACGGGCCAGAATGTTGTACTTATAATGAACAATGAATAGCGGGAAAACAAAGAGAGAAATTGAAAAGAAATTATGTTTCTGTAACAAGTAACAACAAGCATTGGCCGAAAGTGAAGGTGATCGCGATCGCATGGCAATTTATTTATTTATTTATTCATTCAGGAGTTTTATATACAGCTGGCTAGACCCGGAGGTATCAGAGCGCTTTACATGAGGTTCCACAAAAGTTACATTACAAGATTACATCAGTTCCAATTAAGATCAGATGCTAGACAAATAAATGCAAGAGCATAGAAGACGCGATGATTGAAATGTAGAGGGGAAGGGGGTAAGGGTAAAGGGATAGTAGGGAGACACGGCAGAGAGACGAAAGGAAAGTCTGTCCAAAGTCTGGCTGGGTAGGTGACGGTCGAGGGGGGAAGTCCCAAAACCCATCTCCTCTATAGCTATCAGGTAGCTCCACCGGGCATTGACCAAATAGCTCGGTCTCAATGGGAAAAACAATTAAAGAAACATGGGGGGCAAAATAAATGGAGCGTAGAGGGGAGGGGGCATGGAAGGAGAGGAAGGGGGGGATGGGGGAAGAGCCAACAGGGAGAGACAAAATGAAATCTGTCTAACGGCCAACTGGGTAGGTGACGACCAAGGAGGGAGTCCACGGCCCATCTCCTCTATAGCTAAACCAGGTAGCTCCATTGGGCATTCGACAAAAAAGTTCAGTCTCAATACATTGAGAGAGGAGAGAAGGAGAGACAAAAATAGATGGAGGATGCGGGACGAGACAACAAGAGTGACGAAAAGGAAGTCTGGCTGAAGACCGACTGGGTAGGTGACGTCCAAGGAGGTAATCCCCGACCTGTCTCCCCTATAGCTAAACCAGGTAGCTCCATCGGGCATCAGACAAAATAGCTAGATCTCAAATGACGAGGGGAAATTCACAGATAGACAGGGTGGGGACTAAGGGCCAGGACAGGTGAAGGCAGAGTTCAGCAGCAGGAATGTGGAGAGGAGTTGAGCGAGGAGATGAACAGGGTGGGAACTAGGGCCAGGACAGGTGAAGGCAGAGGTCAATAGCAGGAAAGTGGAGAGGAGTAGAGCGAGGAGGGGTAAGGGGAAGGTAGTTCGGCAAGAAGTTCCCATGGATCTGGTGGGCTATAGTTGCCAGCTTAGCCAATGTGCAGGTATTCGGCTGGTTCTCTGGAGCAGTCTCGGGTATAGTCGGGTTCTGCGTGATTTTTGGTTTCCCCATTGTGCCGCCAGAGTAAAATGAGAACCCCCATGTATGCAGGAGATTCAACAGTTCCAGGTCCCACATGGAGATGGAGAAAAGCAGGGACCGTGCCGACGGCGTAACAAAGGCAGGTGTGCCCGCGTCTAATCTCCTCAGCGGGACTCGCTGCTGGAGACCACATCATAGAGGTGCCAGTAACACAGCGGAAGCGGACGGAGGGATCAGAGAAAGTCAAGGGATGGGGGAAGGATAGGGGAAGCCGATGAAGCCCCACCAACACTCGCTCCCCACCGCTCCCACAGCTTCAAAGCTGGAGTTTGTCCGCAGCCCAACAGCAGACGCCTTCTTCATCGATCCGATCGGGCCACCGCCATCAATAGGCGCATGTAAGCTTTGCAGTGCATGGAGGGAGGGATGCTCTAAATATTGTATTTAAAGAGCCCCCCGGCGTGAGAATCTATGGTATCCCCAGGACATCGGTTATGAAGGGATGAAGTCCGCCAGCATTGGCCACGCGGCCATGAAAGTCACACGGCTGGGTGGCCGCGAAAGTGGACGTTATCGCATGGCGGCTGCGTGCGTGCACGTGAGCTTGCACGCAAGCTTGAGGCCACCAAAAGCCTGTGGTGGCACTTTCAAAAGCCGCTTACAAAATGTCTCGCAGAGCAGCGCATGCGCTGGCTCAGTGAGACCTAAAAACTGTGGGGCAGATTTACATGAAAGCGACGCATCTGTAGAGATGTGTTACTTTCCCTGCGCTACCCTGAGAAACCCTTGCTCCACCATGGATGCATCCAATACGGCGCACCATGGCGCAATGATTGACAGATGCATCAGAAATTCGCATCTGTTGGGGCAAAAGTCACACATTGCTGGAGTCTTGTTGCAAGAACAACGGAACTCCTTGCATTTGAGGCCTATTCCCACTACACTGCGTCACTCCTCACGCCTGCTTCAAGCAGGCCTAAGGTTTTGACGCAGTGGCATCCTAGAAGTGACGCAGTGAAATCTGTTGATTTCACTGCATCACTTTTATGAGGCTTTCCTGCGTGGGAACGCCCACCCTGCATACATTATACCTGACGCAGGTATAATGTGACGCAGGACTTTACAACGTGACAAATCTCCCTAAATGAGTCACGTTGTAAATTGGCCGAATTTTTTACACCGCCACAGTGTCACAAAAGTGACGTAATGGCGGTGCAAAAGTGTTGCAAGACGCTTGTAAATCTGCCCCTGTCTGTTTCGGGAATTATTTGCGTAGTATGGATGAATGCACCACCAGTATTGCAAACTTTGAAGCCGTTTATAAAGAAAGTACAGAAAAACTACAGTGGTGTATTTGTAACATTGTGTACAATTTGCTTTGTTACTTTATTCTGCTTTAAAAGTAGTCGCCATTTTATTGTTAACCAGCACTTTCAGAGTCTGCTATAGTCACCCATACAAAACTGCAAAATGCCTCATTCTCCATGTGGAACCGTTGGTGAAGGAAGTTTGCAGCGCTGTTTCCACTGCTATATCTGTTTTATTTGTGAGGAAAGCGTGCACTGCTTATGCAAGTGTGGTGGCTCTTCAGTTTGTGAAGGAAGTTTGTAGTACTGTGCACGTGCTGTATCTGTTTTGTTTGTGTCTTTGTGAGGAGAACGTGTACTGGTTCTAGTGTGCACGGAAGGCCTATACCTTAAGTGAGTGAGGGAAACGTTCATTTACCCGATGTAAATGTTCTATTTGGCGAAGTGGCTCCAATAATTCAATATTTTACTGCCATCTTCTGGCCAAGATGGGTAACACGGGGTGAAATGCTGATGTTGAAGCTTACTATAGTCCTGGATGAAGCTCAGATGAGTAGTGTAGGCGTTATCTGCCTTACTAGTGAAGTTCACAAGTGCGTGCGTGCGTGCGTGCGTGTGTTTGTGTTGCGTTCTCCTCTAAAATACAAAGCTTGGGCCAAAGGAGCAGAAGTGCATACTCCCTTCAGAAACAGAATTGCTACACAGAAACAGTTCACGTTTCACTCATACAAGCAACCATTGGCAAAGTCAAAGGTCTGGCTTTAATCTACCAACAGTTGTAAACAAATGGCATTCATAAATTATGTTTATTTGCATTTTATGCACAATGTTGCATATCGCCTTACAGGATGGCACACTGACTTTGTCAGTATTGGGGAGAAAACGACCCAAAAATATTGTTTTGTGTGTTGAATGGAAATAGAGGAAAAGACAGAATGTGATAAACAGCATAATTGTTTATTTTTCAGATTTAGAGTAGCCCGCATGCATTGTAATGGAATTACGTCCTTGAAACAATAATGTTATATTATCAGCTGATAGGACTGGGTAAGAGAATAATAATACTCATTTGGATATAGCGGAGTCAAAGCCCACTCTGTATATTTTAAAGAAATGTTAAAAATATGTCACCCAGACAGCTGTGCTGTCAAGTCAGACCTGAAAAGTGAAGTCTACCTTAAACTATTGGCCATTATTATGAAAATAATTACAATATTCATGGACAAATATTTTTGTGTATTTTGTCATTAATTGACATACTGTTTCGCGGGTCCTATAGAGAATGTAGGAAGCTGTAAAAATCAGAATAAGGTTGGGGAAGTGTTTTCATTGCATTTAATGCAATTTTTGAATTTTGAGATTTTGCAATATGTACATAGTAGCACCAGAGCACAAAAAGAAAGGTGGTGCTAAATTTAGACCAATAGTTGCAGAAAAACAGACTGAAATAATGATTTCCGATTTTGCTCTAAATGTGCGGTACTGTCATGATTAGAGGATGTGACAATGTTATCACTGAATTGTGGTATAACAGCAAAAGTACAATATCCTCTAAATCAGTGGTTCCCAAACTTTTGACTCCTGAGGACCCCCATTGAGTTACCACTGGAAGCCGGGGACCCCCAAGCAATTTGTATGAGTTAAATTTCAAACATTAAAAAAGTAATTCGAAAAAAATACACACGTGTGCACACAAAACAAATACTGAAAAGTACTAAGGATTTTGGGGTCAGATGTACGACCATTTCATTTAGCGCCTCGCAATTGGCGACACATTGCGAGTGGCAAATTGCGAGTCGCTAAATGAAATGTACAAAAGTGTGTTTAACACTGTTTGGGATTCCCAATGGGGTTGCAAATTGCGAGGTTCATTAATATTATTGAGCCTCTCGCAATTTGCAAGCCCATTGGAAATGCCAGCCCTCCCAGCGATGGTGGCCTGCTGGGCTCTGCAGGCCACCATGTCTCGAACTGCTTTTAAATAAAGTTGTTTTTTAGAAAAGAATGCCGCCTGTTTACCTTGCATTTAAAAAAAAAAAGAAAATGAAACATTTTGTTTTCATTTTCTAAGGGCAGGTAGAGGTCCCTGGGACCACAGCCTGCCCTTAAAAAATAATTTTGCATGCATTTGCAATGGGGAAGGGGTACCCTGGGGACCCCTTCCCATTTGCGAATGAATTACCATCTACTTGAAGTAGGTGGTAATTGTGACTGTTTTGCCACCGCAAACATTTGTAAAATGGTTTTGAGACTCGCTATTTGGAAGAGAATGCCCTTTCCCAATAGCAAGTTGCAAAACCTATTTAGAGAGTCGCAAACAAATTGCGACTCACGAAATGGGCTATGTACATGGCCCAATAGGTTTTTGCATGCGCAAACGGGGTCGCGAACCCGTTCGCACATATAAAAACAGATCGTACATCTGGCCCTCAGTATTTTATATTGAAGTAATAGCCCCACTGTCACATGTATTGTATTTGTTTTATAGCATCTGTCATACCATTGTAGGATGTCAGAGCACTTTACATAACACACATATAGAGACATTGAATCATACATGTAAATCAGTGTGTATATAAAATGGTTAAAGAGTGCTTAGTCTGGAAAAGCACAAACTCAGGATTCAGAACATAACTCAATTGCTAACATTGACTTTAACATAAAAAAATTATTTCCATCCAAATATATCTTTTTAGCAGCATCAGGATAATTAATAACTGGGGCAAAATATAAGTTACTAACTGGTACCATGCAGTTTGCAAGCAGCTCTTTGACAGTTTATAGGTCCCTCTGCTAGATTACGATTGTCACTTATAAAGTGCACAGTAACAAAAGAATCTCTGTGACAAAAGCAGCAACCACGAACCTAGACACATAAAATACTGCTTTTTAAGATGCATGTTACACGTTCTTTGCAGTAGGCACATTAACCCTCTGTGCTACATTAGTTAATTCAAAGCTGCCACTGAACAAAACTCTCTTCACTCTCCAGCAGGTACATTAATCACTGGCATTCTCTTGACACTTTAATTGTTGCTGGAAAGCTACTAATTATACAAGAAACGTTTCTGTGCTTTTAAAACTGTTGCCTACGGACCCCCAGAGAATGTGTCACGGACCCCTGGGGGTCCGCGGACCCCAGTTTGGGAAACACTGCTCTAAATGATTCCCTTAGTGGTGCAGTTCTCTTCTCTCCCAAATGGCAATGCAGAAGTACATAAATAGCAGCATCTATTCCATCACAGCCCTGAGAGTGCATCCACTGATGCCAGAAACACTTTCTTCATGCTTTTTTGGGTTGATAGACATCACTCAGGGTGTTAGAATGACATCTCTGGTATCACTAGATTTACTGATCCCACAGGCATTTATAACTACAGGGAGGGAGGTTGCAGGAGAAATAATAGGGAACACAAGTGGGACCCTGGGGGTCCCATTAGATATGAGTATCTACTGGGGATTCCATCATTTGGTTCCCAATTTTTCCTGCTATTTTACATTTAGGCTCCACCTGATTTCAGCAAAAACTGTCCCTCAGTGAGCATTAAGGGATAGTAGAGAATGTGTAGGGTTCAGGGAAGGGTAATGTTAAGGAGTGGCAAGGGGATTTTGATATGCAAGGAAGGTCGGCGTTAAGGAATATTAAGGTTTTTTGGGGGTTCAGAAAGGGTAGCTTTAAGGCGGTATAAGGGTTCTATAGGGTTGAGACATGGGTAGCATTAAGTGATAGTAAGTGTTTTTAGGGTTCAGGAAAGAGCAGTGGTAAGGGTGTTTTAGGGTCAAGGGACAGATAGTGTTAAGGGGTAGTAGGGTGGTTTAGAGTTCAGGGATGGGTAGCTGAAAAGGGTAGTAAGGATTTTTTAGGGTTCAGGTTGGGTAGAATTAAAGGGTAGTAAGGGTTTTTTAGAGTTCCCAAAAGAGTAGCATTAAGGAGTAGTAAAGGTGCTTTAGGGTGCAGAGATGGGTAGTGTTAAAGGTTAGTGAGGTGTTTTAGGGGTCGGTGTGGTATTAAGGTGAACTAAGGGCTTTTTAGAAATCAGGGAAAGGTAGTGTCTTTAGGGTTCAGGTACGAGTCGTATAGTAGTATTAAGGGGTAGTAAGGAGTTTGTAGGGTTCGAGAAAGGGTAGCATTAGGAGATAATATGGGTTTTTTGGGTTCAGGGAAGAGTAATTTAAAATACAGTACATTAAATAAATAAATACATTTAATACACATAAAAATATTACACTTGAAGTAAATTTAATATAACGTTACCATTGCAATTTGTAAAAAAAATTAAATCAAAAATTAACATACATTTTTGGAAATGAAATATAAGAAGCTAGAAATAATACTTTAATAAAACAAGATGTAAAGGTTCACCTGATGTACCTGCCTTGATGTAATGACTCTTTATGTAAAGGCTGATGAAATACCGACTGATAGGACAGTGGGCAGGAATGTAGAGAGAGGACTAGACAAACAGGAGCCAATGAGATTAAAAAAACCTCTACATGCAAGCCCATAAACCTAATACTAGGAATCAAAAAGAAAAGCACTATTCCCTTTAGGAGTGCTGTGTTAAGGTCTCTCTGAAGTTGATGATGAAAAAGGAATTTAGGAGTGCTGTGTTAAGGTCTCTCTGAAGTTGATGATGAAAAAGGAAGGGGAGGGGGCTGAGAGTGCAATACAGCCACACATTCCACCTACACTGCTCCTCCCAGCTATGGTGCTGCCAGAGAAGAACATTACAAATATCTCATTATTGATGAGACATGTAGGATGACAGTGCCTTGTGTGCGACCTAAAGGTCAAGCCCCGTCCTAAAACAAAATCGTGACCTGATGAAGAGTCCTAACTGTAGCAGCTTGAAAAAGAAATGATCACAGATGCTTGGAGGATAGGTGCTCTTTTTCTGAAAGCACACTTCTTTGGCCAAATCAAAACTGTACTCAAGTGAACCAACATCTGGGCGGAGGCACAGTCTCTCTCTGTAGTGCTCTACAAAGAGCTTTAAAATACTTTTTTATTCGTTTTTGCAACTTTAAGTCACAGCTGTATGCACATCTTTGTCGTTATGATTCAGGATTAACATTGCAACTGTTACAATGCACAGACATGTCCTTCGGGTTCAAGTAACACATTAGAGTAACCATGGTCAGCACCATTCTGCGTATTAGCGATCCGCAGGGACAGTCCGTTGTACTCCGACAATGTAATAAAAGAACAACATTGTACTTTTTTAAAAACAAAACTCAATAACATTTACCAGGCAATTTACCCAAACTTCAACATTTAGAGTTTCCCCACTTCCATTGCCCCTCTCTTGTTTCCAATGTCTTACAATTAACAGCGGCTCAGGGCTCCAACCAAAAGTATGGTTTATGGGTTGGGATGGTATAGGAGAATTACAATGGCAAAAGTACAGTGAACTTAGTTGATGTCAAGTACAAAGATTTGACTTATTAATCAATCATTGATCCGAAAAGCCGGATGCTAGCAAGGTTGCTAATAAAACATTTGTGGTAAATAATCAATATAACAACATTTTTTATTTTCTACCTAGTGTAAGGGAAATGAAAATGTTAATTTAAACATATGTTATCGATTTTTTAAAAATGCCATTAATTTTGGCTTTGCACATTTTGTATCCTTAAACATGTGTCTGCATTGCAGAGTATTACATGGTTTATAATTGACATAAAAATGTAATAGGGTATCATCTGCCAATCTTAATGATATGCATTTACAATCAAATTATGAAACATGGTAACTCCTGTATTTCGGAGGCAGTTGATACTGCGTGATCTCATCTCCTGCTTTGAGGAAATTATTGATTACATTAGAATTACATTTTCAATTCATACACATTTGTAAATGAGTGCACCAGTACAGGTAAATATGGCAACAAGGGTGCTGTTGGACTTGGCCCTTCTGGCAGGTTCACCCCTGAACTTTTTACCTTTTAATGTTACATCATTATAGTGATTTCTTCTCTTTGCGCACTTTAGCACTGTGGCGCAGTGTAAAGTGCGTGCGCTCTCTGAGTGCGTGTGTGAGAGTGGCCTGCCCTCCCGTAGGAATGCATGGGGAATATGTGTGTCCATGGTAGTTCCTGATGTGTGGGGAGTGCAGGCTCGAGTTTGGTATGTGCGGACTTGTGTGATTAAATGCTGCACGATGATGTGCGCAGATTTACTGTGTCTAGTGTGGAAGTGCCACTTCTAGAAGCTGGCATGTCTGTGTCATAAATGTGAATTGACTTTCTGGCTTGTGTTTGGCTGGAGCTGGCTGGTGTACCTGGCCCCAGGAGTCAGGATGGGTCTGCCCCGGTGGTGAATGGAGAGATCTGCATGTTGATGTGAGGGAGGAGTGCACCTTGATTTGATTTGATTTGATTTGAATAAAATTTATATCGCGCAAACAATAACCCGAAGGCATCAAGGCGCCTAACAATGCATATCAAAAATTTATGAGCCGGACACCATTACAAGTATGCCTGCACAAAGAGATGTGTCCTTGGACCTGAATAGGGCTGGGCCTTCCCTCCACAATGCTGGCTCCACCCCCTGTGGTGTGTCTGATGTCCCTGACCCACCCTGTGAATAGGCAGAGGGACTGAGCAAAACAAAGTGCTCAGGAGCCAGTTGCGTCTTGTTCGCTCCTTGCCTGCACCCTTGACAACAGGATTTTTGTGTATAAAAAGAGGCTGAGACCTCATGTTAAATGTTCCTGTTTCCTGACTAGAATCTACCAGGGGCATGCTGCTGCTTGGGCCCTGGGGAAGGCGTGCTTGGAATAATGTTCGATCCGTGTGTTATGACGCTATGCTTGCCATCCTTAGATTGTATGTACTACTAGCCATGTTTAGATTTAACAGATATGTTATACCATTGATTGATTTTGTCTGCCTTATAATTTATCTTTTGTGAGGTGGCACTTACCGCATGATGAATTTGCTTAGGCTTGTATGGCTCTGCGCTATTTATTTTATGGCATGGAGCTCGTGTATTCCTATTTAACTAATTCTCAGTTAGTTTTTTATCTCCTTGCAATGCCGCAAATTTCTCCTCAACATGAGTGGTGTAAGGCGTTGTTCACTAGGTTAATATACTCATGTCAATACAGGTTCGAGTCCGATTTCGGGTTCCTTACTTTACACACGTATGCACATATTTTCCTTATTTGGGCTCGTGGCAGTGTTATACTCTTTCAATGCAACCACTCTATAGAGAATACGGTGCTTCGAGGCTTAGCTGATCGGACTAGGATCACGGCATCACGATGGTCCGATTCTGACCCCTGGCTTATTATTAATTTTTTATTTTTGTTTGGTATTTTTACATAAATTGTGGTATAGACGCTTTAGTTAATCACAGATTATACTTGGATACATCTAAGGTGTCAAATTTCTAAATAAATTGCTAATTTGGCTACTGGTATTCCGTGGTGTTACACACGCAGGTTTGGCTTTCATTTTCGCCACTTTAGGATGTAGCGGCTGCTTTTTTTAGGACACATACGTGTTTTTAAAGTTTCCCCTTATGCTTTTAGTAATTACTGCTATCTAACCTAAATTTTAGGCGGTATTCATGTTCCCTGACTGCTAGTGTACGCTATATCTCAACATGATAGCGTAAGGGTAGACACCTTGTGTGCTTTACTATGGATATGAGTTTCCAGTAAAGCTCTACTTGTTATGATTTTAGGTGTGACCATATATATAAGGTCATTGTGTGAACTCTCTAAACCTACATCATTAAATGGGTAGACTCTCTGTTTCTGATACACACATATATGCGTCATTTATTGTCATGTGTAATCTAAATGTGGGAAGTGACGAGTTATTAAATTTTATATGTTTGTTTTTTACATTTATGATCTCCAGCCTTCCAAGTGCGGTGCCTATCAGAGTACCCCATGTTCCACTCCTTAACTGAATGACAGAGAATTGAGCCTGTCACAGGTAACTGATGTAGATAATGATATTTTTGGGGATTTTTAATACACTGATTTTTTGGAACTCTAATGATATTTATTACTTGTTTTTTTTATTCTTTTTAAATACTGTATTGATATTCTATTTCTTGAATTGTTACTCCGCCTTGAGTCGTCGTCTGTTCTGATCTTCAAATAAATGCTGCACACTTTCAGTATTTTAAACAGGTACTTTACCTCAGTTGTTAGAGTATCTTGTCTTGAGTCATAGAAACATTATAGTGTTAATGGCATTATATTTTCTCTTTTTACTATGTCTTCCTCAGCCTAGCGGTTGACTTATCAAATCAGCTGTATGCTTTTCTTCTCAACGGGATCGCCGTCTACCTGAATGTGTTCTGGTGAGAATGTCTTTTTTTCTTATGTGATCTTGTGGTGTTGAGGCTTTTTTTGATGAACACCATTTCTCTTAGCTTTATGGTTGTTCTGATGTTGAGCATCTCATCTGGATCTTTTTGTGTCATTACAGGTATTGTTTAATAACCTTGGCATGTTTGCGTGCTCTGTTGCAATTGTTCGTGAATCAAGTTTATATGTTCCTATTCACTTAATACGTTTACACTTTCCTTTTTGGGTTTTTTCTTTTCTCTCTTCTTTTTTCCTCCGTGTATTTTCTTATCTTTTTTTCCATTTTTCCTTTTTTCTTTCCGTGTTTTTCCTTCGTTTTCTGCGATGATCCTTGCTTATACTGCCATTAGTGATAGCTGTCGATAATTTGTTGGACACTTAGTATTTGAATGTACAACTGTGATTCATAATGTATCACGCTATTTCTGTGCAAGTGTACTGTGGACTTTGGGTTGGTGCGGACCGGAATAACAGGCGTGGAGGCCGGATGTATTGCGCTATTGTAGCTGTTTTTATTATTGTTCGGTATCAGGGTAGCCAAAAAGGGGTGAACCTGGGTGTGAGCCTGGATGCTTTGTAGTCTTTTCCCGAGGCGTCGGCTGAACAGGGTTGTCCTTGGCTGGGCGGCTGTCTGATGGAAGAGGTCTTCGGGCTGTCTTCTGGTTGTCAGACGGAATCCGGCTTCGCCTCGGAGGGGAATGAGAGAGAGAACAGGGCGGTTAGTCCTTTTGGTTTGAACCGTCAGAGTACTAACACCAACACCCGGAGTGGGAGGGGGCCAAAGAGAGCGTGAGGACGGGGACGGTAAGGGAGGGTTCTGAGAAGGGGGGAAAAGAACGGGGAAGGGGATGAACGTGCCAAGGTGAGGATTGAGTGCAGGGGCTATGGTACAAAGTGTTTAAGTGAAGTGACACGACTAACTATTCTATACAGTGCTTTGGTGATCTGTCAGTGGTGGCTACTTATGTACAGCTATATTCACATCTATCTACAGAGAGGCACGGAGAAAAGATAACAGTGTACTCGCGTGCCCCGCTGCAACTCTCCTGCGGCTGCTCTCCAGCAACCTCCTGAGGACTCCACCACTCTTCGGTCCAGACGTCCTCCTCTTCTTCGTCTCCTCTCCTCACACTCCTGCTCTCTCCTTCTGGTTCTCTGCACGCTGTCTCCTGCCACGAGTCCGCCGCCTGGAACGCTCTCCTCTCTTCGTCGTCCGCTTTTCTGTGTGTCGGGCTGGTGATGGGGGCGGGACTTCCGGGGTCACAGGAGATCACTTCCGGTTCGTTACGTGACCCCGCTGCTTGTTCCGTTTCCTGCAGGGAAAGAAAGAGAGGAGGAGTCCTGGTCGTCAGGGACGCGGGAGGGTCAGCGGACATGGAAACCCTGCTCGAGCGTCGCCCTGTCGAGGTGAGAGACGCACCCCTTCCACATCCCCTTTCCCTAGCTGTCTTTCTTGTGGGGGAGGTAGGTGGAGGGTATCGAGAAAGATAGTCCGCATTGCCCTGTTCTGACCCTTTTCGATGTAATGTTTTGAATCTGTACGGTTGCAGGGATAGGAACCACCGGAGCACTCGGTCGTTGTGGCCCCGGTATCTTGCCATCCACTCCAATGGGGTGTGATCCGTGTATAGAATAAACTCACGCCCCTCCAGATAATACAGAAGGCTCTCTACTGCCCATTTGATGGCCAGGGCCTCCTTTTGGACCACAGCATAATTCATTTCCTGAGGGAAGAGCTTTCTTCTTAGGTAGAGGATAGGCCTCTCCACCCCTGTCTGGTCTTTCTGGGATAGAACGGCTTCCAATCCCTGGTCTGAGGCATCAGTTTGTAGGATAAAGGGTTGTGTATAGTCGGGCTGATCAGGACTGGTTCATAAACCAGGGATTGCTTGAGTTCTTGAAAGGCTTGCAACATCTGGGGAGTGGGTTCCGTAGCACAGCCTCTGTTCGCATGCTTTTCTTCAGTAGGTCAGTCAAGGGAACTGCGGTTTGGGAAAAGTTGGGGATAAACCTCCTATAGTGCCCTAAAAGCCCGAGGAAGGCAGAAAGGTCTTTCTTGGTTTGTGGGAAGGGGATGGCCTGGATGGCCTTTATTTTGTTGTCCTGAGGTCTGATAACGCCCTCCCCAAGCAGATATCCCAGGTATTTTACGGATAGGGCAGCTAGAGTGGTTTTGGTGGGATTGATAGTGAACCTGTGTTTCCCTAGGGATGTGACAACTTGTTTCAGGTTGAACAGGTGCTCTTGCCAGTTGTTACTATAGATGACGATGTCGTCCAGGTAAGCCCCTGCGTATTGGGCATGTGGTTGTAGGACAATGTTCATGGCCCTCTGAAACATCGCAGGGGCCCCATGGAGCCCGAAGGGCATTACTCTGAATTGGAACAGGCCATCCGGCGTGGGGAACGCCGTTTTCTTCTTGTCTTCCTTTTTCAGGGGAATCTGCCAGTATCCCTTGCAGAGATCCAAGGTGCTAATATATCTGGCCTTGCCTATACGTTCTATCAACTTGTCTACCCTTGGTAAAGGATAGGTATCGAAACTTGAGACTTTATTGACCTCTCGAAAGTCTATGCAAAATCTCGTGGAGCCATCGGGTTTGGGGACTAGGACTATGGGCGAGTTCCAGCTACTAATAGACTCTTCTATGATGCCCATTTGCAACATCTGCTTGGTCTCCTCCCTGATAACGTTTCGGCGTGCTTCAGGGACCCTGTAAGGCCTTTGCCTCACGGTTTTACCGGGTTCTGTGTGGATGGCATGTTCTATGATGGTTGTGTGCCCTGGTAGAGAGGAAAAGACTGTCTGTATCGGTGATAGGGTTTTTCTTAGGTCTTGTCTGTTAGTTTCGGGGAGATCAGGGTCCAGACAACACTCAAACGGCAGGGTTTCCCGGCTCTGTATGCTGGCTAGTACCAGCTGTGGTCCCTCCCACTTCTTCAGGAGGTTTATGTGGTATATCTGAGTCTGGTTGCAGTTATGTTCCAACTCAAGTTCGTATGTGATGGGAGTCACCTGTCTTAGTACTGGATATGGCCCCTGCCACTGTCCTAGTAACTTATGGTCGGAGGAAGGAATGAGGAGCAGTACTAGGTCCCCGGGAACAAAGGACCTCACCTTGGCTCCCCGGTCATACTGGCGTTTTTGGGTTGCCTGAGCGGTCACCATGTTTTGCCTTACTAATACTCTGATTTGACCTAGGTGCGTTTTAAGGTTTGCAACGTATTCCGGCAGAGGCCGGGTGCGATCAGGCTCGGCCTCCCAAGCCTCCCGAGCCATATCCAATAGGGTCCTGGGTGCCCTCACATACAAGAGTTCGTAGGGGTAGTATCCAGTACTACTCTGGACTTTGCATCTTATCGCAAATAAGGCTAAGGGCAACATTTCTTCCCAGCGACGGCTCTCCAGTCCTAATAGCTTCTTAAGGGTGGTTTTCAAGGTGGCGTTATACCGCTCCACCAGCCCGTCGGTCTGGGGGTGGTAGGCGGAGGTCCTTATCTGTTTGATGCCCAGGTGGGAACACACCTGGCGCATAAGGGAAGAGACAAACGGGGTGCCTTGGTCTGTCATTATTTCACGGGGAAAACCCACTCGGGTGAAGATGGTGATGAGAGCTTTAGCGATGTTCTGGGTGGTAGGGTGGCGTAAGGGAACGGCCTCAGGAAAACGGGTGGCGTAGTCCACGAGGACAAGAGCATATCTACACCCGCTTTTTGAGGGTAACATGGGGCCTATGAGGTCCATCCCTACCCTGCTGAAGGGGACATCGATGAGAGGGAGGGGTTTGAGGGGTACTTTAGGGGGCCGGTACCGGCTGTTCTTCTGGCACACAGGGCATTCCCGACAGTATTGGCCAACTTGTTTATATACACCAGGCCAGTAGAACTTTTCTAAGATGGTCTGTCCTGTTTTATCATCCCCGAAATGACCCCCTAACAAATGGCTATGAGCCAAGAACAGTACTTTATCACGAAAGGGACCGGGAACGAGCAGTTCAGGGGGTTGTTGGGGTCCGCCTTTCCTGTACAGCAGACCGTTCTTCTTGAAGAAATAAGGACATACTTGCAGTGGGTCTTCGTTCTCTAAGGCACGCCCCCATGCGTCCTGTAACACCGGGTCTTCTTGTTGGGCAGCCCGATATTCCCGGTCGGTTTCCCATGGAGGATTGTCCAACTGAACGGGATAGGCTGTGGTGTGGGTCCTCTTCTCTTTCTTCTTTTGACCCCTGGACTTCGGGTTTTTGGTTGTTGGCTCTACTGGGGGAGGGTTTCGAGAAAAAGGAGCTTCTGTCCACCATTTCTCTAAGGAGTCCGTGGCCTCATGGAGCAGCTGGGGGAGACCACTATAATCGCTGCCCAGGATAACTTGTTCTGGTAGGTGTGGCACCAGCCCCACTGTAAGCGGTCTTCCTTCATCCATGGTGTCTTGTACTCGGATCCTGGTGGTGGGATACCTCTTTGTGTCACCGTGTACACATTGGATGTCCACTGTACCGGTCACAGGCCCAATAGGGTTTGGCATCTCTTGGGGTCTCAGGACACTTTGTCTGCAGCCTGAATCGGCGAGGGCCATCATCGGGTGGCTGTCGATCTTCACGGGACAACGGAATGGAGGAGGACTGGCATCCATGGTGAGACAAACATAGTTCCTCACCAGCCCTACCTCCATGGGCTCTTCTTTCTGCGGGCAAAAGCGGGCTATATGTCCATGCCCTCCACAGTGGTAGCATTGGGGTCCGGGAGGATTGGGTCTAGGCAATACCGGGAATGGAAACAATGGAACAGGTTCCGGTTTTCGGGGTACGACCGGCTTTTGGGCGCGAGGGTGGCTTCCATGGGGCATCCGGGGAGGATGTTCGTCTTTCTTCTGGAATTCTTGGGCGCGGCTATAGGCGCTAGCGATCTCCACGGCTCTGTCCAGTGTTAAGCGGGCGTGTTGTCGCACCCATTTCTGGGTGGCGGGATGGAGAGAGGCCAGGTATTGCTCCAAATAGGTTTTGGACAGGATGTCCTATTTTGAGGCCGTGGCAGGCTTCAACCGGCGGTTGGCCAAATCCTGGATGCGGAACGATAAGGCCCGGGGTGTCTCCTGTGGTCCTTCGCGGGCTTGTCGCAGTCGTACCCTGTAAGTCTCCTCATCAATCCCTAGACGCTCCAGGATACAGGTCTTTATATCTTGGTAAGGTGTTTGTCCCTGTAAGTTGGCCTGTTGGCAGGCCGCCTGCAGTTCGCCTGTCAGCAGAGGCCTCAAGTAGTGTCCCCATCGATCGGCCGGCCAGGCAGCGGCTTATGCCAGACGCTCAAAGTTTGTAAAGAAAAAATCCGGGTCATCTCCCGGGACGTACTTTTGTAGGACTACAGAGGGTAGGGAGGTAGCTGGTCTCTGCTGTCCCATGACATCGGCTAGCCTCCCGAGGGCCTGATCCTGAACGGTGCCCTGATCCTTCAGGACGTCATGGAGCTGGCCTCTATCGTCCTCAACCGTTTTGAGGAAGCGTTCCATCATCTTCCCCAATAGCTCCTGGCTTTCTGCCAGCTGTTTAACCGCGGCCTCCATGCTTCCGGCAGATCCCACTTCTGACACCAAATGTGGACTTTGGGTTGGTGCGGACCGGAATAACACGCGCGGAGGCCGGATGTATTGCGCTATTGTAGCTGTTTTTATATTGTTCGGTATCAGGGTAGCCAAAAAGGGGTGAACAAGGGTGTGAGCCTGGATGCTTTGTAGTCTTTTCCCGAGGCGTCGACTGAACAGGGTTGTCCTCGGCTGGGCGGCTGTCTGATGGAAGAGGTCTTCAGGCTGTCTTCTGGTTGTCAGATGGAATCCGGCTTTGCCTCAGAGGGGAATGAGAGAGAGAACAGGGCGGTTAGTCCTTTTGGTTTGGACCGTCAGAGTACTAACACCAACACCCGGAGTGGGAGGGGGCCAAAGAGAGCGTGAGGACGGGGACGGTAAGGGAGGGTTCTGAGAAGGGGGGAAAAGAATGGGGAAGGGGATGAACGTGCCGAGGTGAGGAAGGAGTGCAGGGGCTATGGTACAAAGTGTGTAAGTGAAGTGACACGACTAACTACTCTATACAGTGCTTTGGTGATCTGTCAGTGGTGGCTACTTATGTACAGCTATATTTACATCTATCTACAGAGAGGCACGGAGAAAAGATAACAGTGTACTCACCTGCCCCGCCGCAACTCTCCTGCGAGTCGCGGCCGCTCTCCAGCACCCTCCTGAGGACTCCACCACTCTTCGGTCCAGACGTCCTCCTCTTCTTCGTCTCCGCTCCTCACACTCCTTCTGCTCTCTCCTTCTGGTTCTCTGCACGCTGTCTCCTGCCATGAGTACGCCGCCTGGAACGCTCTCCTCTCTTCGTCGTCGGCTTTTCTGTGTGTCGGGCTGGTGATGGGGGCAGGACGTCCGGGGTCACAGGAGATCACTTCCGGTTCGTTGTGCGACCCCGCTGCTTGTTCCGTTTCCTGCAGGGAAAGAAAGAGAGGAGGAGTCCTGGTCGTCAGGGACGAGGGAGGGTCAGCGGACATGGAAACCCTGCTCGAGCGCCGCCCTGTCGAGGTGAGAGGCGCACCCCTTCCACATGTACATAACTAAGTGATGATAGATTCATCCGTAATTATCAGCTCTCACATATTTTTTATTGTTATGTATTTATGATTCTATTGTGTATATTCTAGTTTTGTGATTTTGTATGTATATTTGCTTTTACAGCCCTGAGGAACCCCTTATCGGGCGTAGCGCGTTGTCTGTCTTCTATGCTGTTTTACTGATCACCTTACCTTCTGTCTTGTGCTGTTTTGCTGATCATCATGTTCTGATTTCTTTGCTGTTATCACCGTGTCAAGACTTACTTGATTAAAATTTGGAAATTTTTTCGCATTCATGAAGGATATGTGTCTCAATTTATCAAAATTGATATTTCATATTTAATAATTGCTCTTGTTGCCTCTCTATTTGCTGGTTTTGTGTTCATTTAATTTTATTCCTGTGGCAGTGGACTAGGGAAGTGGGCAATTTTCACTGCTTCAGACTGTGTACATTCGTGTATATGCTGGTTGTGCAACATCTAAATCCCTTACTGCCAACTTTTTGCTGTATGTTATATTTTTGATATAACCTTGTGTGAAGTTCCTTTTGTGGGGTGCCTTGGATGTTGTTGCTGGTGGGTGCGTGCGCGCGCAAATGCTTTACACATCGCCTCCGAAATAAGCCTGACTGCTCGTGCCAAGCTACCAAGGGGGTGATCAGGGGTTATCTTTGGCGGGTGACTTCCTTGCCCTGACTAGAGTGGTGGTTCCTGCCTGGCTTTGGCGCAAGCCTTAGCCAACCAGAAATCGCCATTTCTAACATTGGTTGTCAGCGGTGGGAAATTAACTTGTGTTTGCGCAGTACCACAGCTACAACTGGCTTCACTACAAAACTCTGCATTTTAGATAGTCACATGGAAAGGGATTATTGTTTTTAAGTTGGTTCTAATTGTCATTTCTTAGGAAATGTGTTTCTTGTGCACTGTGAGTTAGGTGTCCCTAGCTCGGGAGGGTAGATCATCCCCTAAGTGCAGTGTGAGTTTTCTGGGTTTACCAGTAAGGGTGGCATCCAGTGGTGGCAGCGAAAATATGTCCAGTGCATGTGTTCCCCCATCCCGTTCCCTGTGTCACGTGGTGGTCAGGTTGGAAAATTAGGGGTGGTAGAAACTGCCTTACCAGTCCGAGTGGGGGTGTGTGTGGATGAATGGTGTGAGTTCTCTGGGATGGGGAGCTTGCTGAATACTTTGTGAATTGTGTACTCTTGTTTTAGCTCAGACACCTAGGTTCCTTGTGTTAAACTTTTCTCGAGAACGTCTGCCAAAATGGAGCCTGCTTTTGATGTCTGTGGTCTGTTTGGATACAGTATATTGGAGTTGGTAAGGTTCTGTGGAGAGAGAGACTTGGAGGTGGGAGTGATTCGACAAAAAAATGGCTGAGGTGTCTTCCAGCCCAGCATGGTGGAAGAGGTTCAGAGTAGCCCAGCTAGGTCCCGGGGTAGGGGCCCACGTCCTGTCTCTGAGGAGAAGGAGTGGGTGGGACTGCGTGTCTCCAGGTGCCCGAAACCCAGTCTCAGTGCCTGGATTGTTTCTTAAGGGAACATCAGGTCGGGGGCCTAGGTTGTACTTATAGGTAATTTGAGGAGGATCTCCAGATGTCTAGAGAACGTGGAACATCTGTAAGCTGGGTTTCAGTAGTTCTGGTGTCTGGCAGTACCGCTCCAGTTGGGAGGGTGCAGAAGTCCAGATGGAGGGGTGCGAGGGGGATAGGCTCCCCAGTGGAGGAACCAGTGGGTCAGGGGCCAGCCAGAAGGGCTGTGTCGCCGGGGAGTGATGCATGGTGATGCCTCTTCTGTCTTGAGTGACAGGCAGACTTGTTACACGACACATTAGTTATGTGTTACCCTCAAGAAAGTCCTGGTGTGCCAGGCATTTGACCAAAGGGTACGTCTCTCGGTTGGGGAGCCAGTTGCTGGTGGTTCCAGATCTGGACGTAAGGGCAACTGTAAGTAGTGTCCTAAAGTTGCAAGAAGAAACTTCTGCCCGAAGAGAAGGAACCGGGTAAGCTGTATGGAGGAATACTGTGCCTGACCTGGGGGATTGGCCTGCAGTGGTTGCCTTGCTGCTGAAGGAGAAGAGAAAACCTTAGACTTTGTTTTCAACTTGTAGAAGTCCTGGTGCGCCAGGCATCTAACCAAAGGGTAGCGTCCCTAGGTTGGGGAGCCAGGTTCAGGTGTTTGCCTGTCCTGGACGGCTGGGCGACTGTAGCCAGTGTCTTGGCTGGTTTGTCTTCTAGGGGTACCACTCCAGTTGGGAGGGTGCAGAACTCTGGAAGGGGGTCAGAGGGAGTCTGACCCCTGTGCATCCGGTGAATTTGGATCCCAGGTAGTAGACCAGTTAAAGGAGCTGTGACCTATCCGTCATGACCACCCTGGTGTCCTGTAGGCACCACACTGAGCAACGTCCGCCTCGAGCCGCGCAGCCTCTGCCGCTCACCTACTCCATCTCGGCGCTGTTCGCGAGCCGTAGCCTGCGCCATGACTGGCAGGGCACTGCGACGTGCAACACCTCGCTACACCATCTTGTGCTGGTCTGACCTCGGTCACTGCTGCTGAGGGAGTGAGGACCTGAACGGGTGGGCGAGTTGTGTTCTGGAGGGTGCTTCACCTGGGAGAGTGCGCAACCCCAGAAGTAGAGGTAGGGAGGGGCATTCTTGCCCGTGACCTCTGGTCAGCCTGAGGGTGCGGACCCTAGGTTGAAGGATCAGTGGTAGTTTGGAACTACACTGAGAAGGAGGGTGGAGAATGGCTATTGTATGCCAAGGGTTACTACCCCCCACTCTGTGGATTGGCAAGGACCAGTGGTATCTGGGTGGCCTAGGGCCTGGTCCTGGCCGTGGATAACTAAGGAGTACCGGTGGGGTAGCCTAGTTGGGCCTGATTTTTTTAATGTGTGCTTGTTTTGTAGAACCATGTGGCGTAAAACCAGAGGGTGTCCCTGCAGTGCGGACCTGCATCCATGTTCTATCGCCCAAAGCAGGGAAGTCCATCACAGTGGTGATTTGTCTGCCCTGCATTTTGGCTGGAAGGGGGTTGTGTTGGACTTGGCCCTTCTGGCAGGTTCACCACTGAACTTTTTGCCTTTTAATGTTACATCATTATAGTGATTTCTGGTCTTTGCGCACTTTAGCACGGTGGCGCAGTGTAAAGTGCGTGCGCTCTCTGAGTGCGTGTGTGAGAGTGGCCTCCCCTGCCATGGGAATGCATGGGGAATATGTGTGTCCATGGTAGTTCCTGATGTGTGGGGAGTGCAGGCTCGAGAAAGGTATGTGCGGACTTGAGTGATTAAATGCTGCGCGATGATGTGTGCGGATTTACTATGTCTAGTGTGGAAGTGCCACTTCTAGAAGCTGGCATGTCTGTGTCATAAATGTGAATTGGCTGTCTGGCTTCTGATTGGCTGGTGTGCCTGGCCCCAGGAGTCAGGATGGGTCTGCCCCGGTGTTGAATAGAGAGATCTGCATGTTGATATGAGGGAGGGGTGCACCTGGGACCTGAATAGGGCTGGGTCTTCCCTCCACAATGCTGGCTCCACCCCCTGTGGTGTGTCTGATGTCCCTGACCCAACCTGTGAATAGGCAGAGGGGCTGAGCAAAACAAGGTGCTCAGGAAACAGTTGCGTCTGGTTCGCCCCTTGCCTGCACCTTTATTATTTTATTATTATTATTATCATTACATTCTTATATAGCACCAGAATCGACCCCCGAAGGGGTATCTCCGCGCTTGCCTTGGGAACCCGTCCTGGTTTTTCCCTGTGAGATAGCCCCTACAGGGCATCCCCAAGGTGAAAGCCAGGCATCCCGCCGCAGGGGGGCCGTTGTGGAGATTAAGCAAGCTTAATGCCCAGAGTTGCAGAGTGTGAACCCATGATTAGGTCAGGCACCGAAGCGAGAATTATCGAGTCCATGGACATTTGAGCTCAAGACCCTGCCGCGTCGGGAATTGAACCCTGGTCCCGGGTCTGACCTCTGCTTCAGGGTCTGCCTGCTCTAACCAGTGAGCCACACTTTGACAACAAAGGATTTTTGTGTATAAA
This sequence comes from Lissotriton vulgaris, assembly GCF_964263255.1. Taxonomy (NCBI): domain Eukaryota; kingdom Metazoa; phylum Chordata; class Amphibia; order Caudata; family Salamandridae; genus Lissotriton; species Lissotriton vulgaris. The sequence goes on from NC_141687.1 coordinate 1,643,190,680, forward strand.
AAGAGGCTGTGACCTCATGTTAAATGTTCTTGTTTTCTGACTAGAATCTACCAGGGGCGTGCTGCTGCTGGGGCCCAGATGAAGGCTTGCCTCCCTGGGCCCTGCCCAGCCCCTGGATGCCTTGAAGATCTTGTTTCTCTGGGACCCCTCTGCCTTGCCTGGGGGACTGGAGGACTCCCCTTTGCTGAGGAGCTGGTTGCACCCTTTCTTTGCCCCTGGACCTTGCTGCCTCTTTCAGTGTCCTGGGAGTGCTGTGCGTGCCCTGTTCTTTTTTACCCTTTAGAAGGGAATCCCCTGTGATCATGGCAGTGCGGGTGCAACCCCGCTTATTCTAATATTTTGCTGGCAGGTGCCACCCTGCATTATGTCCGACTATCATTATTTTTACTGCGGGTGCCCACCCCGCTTATTAGTGTCCTTAACGGGTGCCCACCCCGTCTCTACTTTTATTTTTGACCTCGAGGGTGCCCACCCCTCGATATTGCCCCCAAGAAATCTCCACCGCAGCCACGGGTGAAACTGGAAGTCAGGCAGCATTGCGCCTGACCGTAGTCGGGACTTCCGGGTTGTCAGAGGAAGTCCCGCCCGCCGCCGCGCTAGGATTGGCCGGCGCCCGGCCGGTAGAGGGGACTGCTGCCCGGAGCCACAAAGGCTCCACACCCTAAGTCCCGGTCCCGAGATGGGGGACCGGGTGAAGATCGGGCGAAGCAGGCGCATTGTAAAGGCGTGGCTCCCATGAGGGGAGAGAGAGCCCGGCAAAGCGCTACCGCCGCCCGGAGAGTGAGAGCCCCACACCCACCGCCAGAGGAAAAGCAGCCCGGTGAGTAAGAAGGGCCGGGGGGCTCCATGGGGGCTACTGTTGGTGCCGGAGAAAGGCACAGTGATGATGGTGCAGGTAGGGCGGTCCCGGATGGCAGTGGGCTGCCCCAACATTGTTACCGAGTCGTGGATGATTCCAATGATGGGGCACACTTTGTTTAAACGCCCGTGTCCCTCCCAACGCTCCACAGTATTTTGGGGGCCTGATGATTTTAGGAGCCTCAGTGCTCCAATGCGCAGTTGATTTTAGAGCCTCGAGGGCTCCGTGGGGGCATAATGATTTTCGGAGTTGTGCGCTCCGCAATGTTCAGAGGTGCCTTCAGGGCGGCCCGGATGGCAGTGGGCCACCCCAACATTTTAATAGTGATTTCCAGAGCCCGCCTGGCTCTAGCGAGGGGCTACTTAGATTCAAGGGGCCCCAGTGGGGTCCCCCAGGCACTGTGGTGCCAGTTCATTCTGGGCATGTCTTGTTTAAGAAGCCTAGAAGGCTCCCACTTGTCCCAGTCTTTGCTCAAGGGCCAGGGAGGGCCTATGTCGCAGTTTGAGTTACAGCTGCCCAGCAAATAGTGGGCAGCTGCACCGTTTAGGTTCTTTTCTTTCTAGGGACATGTCTCTGGACTCAGGAGTGAGTCACACTCCTTTGCCCGTACCTTGGCCTTCCCCAGCGGCGCAGCACGTAGTGCCAGCTGCAGCGTTTAGGCCCTGCTCTTGTCCTCAGCTGCCCAGCAAGTAGTGGGCAGCTGCTACGTTTAGGTTCTGGCACAGTGGCGCAACCTGGACCCTTAATATGATTTATGTGCTGTTATGATTCATGTGCTATTGCTTTTTGGGTGTTAGGAACTGTACTGTGTGTAGTATGTTTTGCGCACCCTGTGTTCTGATACCTCTAGACATATGTTGATGCTTAGGAGGTTGTTTTATCTAGTATGGGTTATACTAGTGAGTTCCTTGTTCCCTGCGTGATATATGCCTAAAGTGGTTAGGATTGCTTAGGAGGTACTTACCAGTGGTTACTGGTTGTGTGCTACATTTGCTATTTGGTGCTACAAGTATTATATGTTCTAGACGTGCTAGTTCTAAAAGTGCTTATTCCTGACAGTGGTCCACGTGGCCCTGTACCGTGTATATAATCCCTTGTAAATATTGCCCGTGCCAGTTGGCACAATGTACAACCTGTGATTATGATTCTGAGGTGTTTTGATAATACAAAAGCTATTTTTGATATAACCTTGTGTGGAGTTCCTTTTGTGGGGCCCTTGGATGTTGTTGCTGGTGGGTGCGTGCGCAAATGCTTTACACATCGCCTCCGAGATAAGCCTGACTGGTCGTGCCAAGCTACCAAGGGGGTGAGCAGGGGTTATCTTTGGCGGGTGACTTCCTTGCCCTGACTAGAGTGGTGGTTCCTGCCTGGCTTTGGCGCAAGCCTTAGCCAACCAGAAATCGTCATTTTCTTTTTTAAACTTTATTGTGCAAAACAAAAGAATTACAGGAATGGGACTACAACCACAGGGGCCGGCCGCTAGTGTTTGTCGAATAAATATGCAGTGAATAAGGCAGCAGCTGACCCCCGTAGGTCCTACAGAAGTACAGGATACACTTTCGGCAACACAGAATGTATGCAGGATACAAATTTTTTAAAATTTTATAAAGGAACAAAGAAAAAACAAGAGAATAAACAACTCAAGGCGAAAAACATTATATGAGGAGTCAAGCTCAGACACTGGGGACCTACCATAACGGATAGGAAATCAGAAGGACGTTGGAGAGAACCAGTGGGGGGGAGGCAGTGGGGAAGTCAGGACAATCAGATAAGGAATATGGTATTCAAGGAACCTCAGAGGTCAGGGAGACAGAGAAATGTCTGGGATATCTATGAGGGGGTGTGTATAGATGTTTCCTCGGTACGCGTTCCACTGGCCCCAAATTGTACCAAATATACCGTCTTCTCCCTGAACATGCACCAATCCATGTTCTCCTTCCACGTCGACACGGTGGGAGGCCGTTGGGAACCCCAGAGCTGTGCTATGTCCCTTTTGGAAATCACGTTCCCAAGTGCCGCCCACCGGGTCTGAGCAACGTTGTAGTCATTCGACTCCCACACATTCAACAAACGTCTTCGAGCCTCAGGCAACAGAGCGACCCCAGTGACACATTCCATCACAGCGTGCACGCGGCGCCAATACGCAGCGACCTCTCGGCACTCCCAGAGGATGTGAAGGAAAGTGGGACTCATTCCACAACCGCGCCTACACAACCCATCCAACGAAAAACCCATGGCAACCAAACGAGGACCAGTGACGTACACGCGGTGAAGAATTTTAAGCTGGACAAGGCGGAGACAGGCCGGAATGGCAACCTCCTTAGGTGAGGATAGTGCAGACTGCCAGTCTTCGCCGTCCAACTCCAACCCGTCCCCAGTCTAGGTCTTCCTGAGACGCACAAGGAGATCAGCCCGATTGTTGATCAACTTTTTATAGATCAAGGAAATCGTACTATCGGGCAGATGACCATCAAGTATACAGTCCTCAAGCGGGGAAGATTCAGGGACCATGGTACCGGCCGCGAAGACCGATAGTAAAGCATGACGCACCTGTGCATATCTGAAGAACTCTCGCTCACTCAACTCATATTCACTCTGAAGCTCCGCAAACGGTTTCACCGCACCTTTCACCCAAAGATCACCCACTCTGCTAAGTTCAATCGTGTCCCAGTTTTCAAAACCTTTCGTCGTCCAGAGGCATCCCAATCGTTCCGAAGCAAACAAAGGGGTCGCTTGCGTCAATCGATCATTCCACCCCATAACCACATTAGCATCCATCCATATATGCACTGCAATTTTAGTGGGTCCCGTGAGGTTCCTCCCCGCCGTCCGAGAGTAGAGTGCTCTGTTAAAGTCACCACCGGGCAACAGGTATTTATCCATGGCATATGCTGGATTCGGCCCAGGTGCATATGTAGCATGGCTAATGGCGGACAGCTGGGAGGCCCAATAATACCTCCTGATGTCCGTGAGTGCGATAAGCCCATCATACCAGGGGAGGGTTAGTTTTGAGAGAGCAATGCGCGCTCGACCAACCCAAACAAGTCTCCTCTGTAGTCCCTCCACCTACCGAAAATAGCTCGCTGGAATAATATCAAAGGAGTTCTGGAGTGCGTAAAGAAATCGGGGTAAGGACATCATTTTAAACAGCGCCGCTCGACCAAGTGGGGACAGCGGCAGTCTACGCCAACGGGCCACGTCAAGCTTCAAGCACCGGAGAGGAGGAAGGAGATTACGCTCGTAACGGGCAGCCGAGTCCAACGATACGTAAACCCCTAAATATTTGAAGCCAGAGCTAGAAATTTGAATGGGGAACCTAGTCGGCAAGGGAGGAAGACCACCGGAGATAACATATACACACGATTTAGACCAGTTGATAATCAACCCGGAGTTTTTGCCAAAGGAGGTTAGGACGTCAAAGAGGATGTTGAGGGACTTGCGAGGGGAGGTAAGATACAGAAGAATGTCATCTGTATACAATGACACCCGGTCCAACAAATGCCCTTTATTGAGGGTTCCCATCTGAGCCAGGCCGCGAGCGGCTCCAGGGCAAGTGCAAAGAGCAGGGGGGACAACGGACACCCCTCTCTAGTGCCCCTCCCAAGAGCAAAGGGCTGGGAGACCCTACCATTATCAACCACCTGAGCCAGTGGATCTGCATATAAAAGCCTCACCCAACTAATGAATCCCGCACCGAAGCCAAACTTTTCAAGAGTGGCCCAGAGGTACGGCCACTCTATCGTTTCAAAGGCCATTGTGGCGTCTAATGAAGCCAAGATGGCCGGTTCGGACAGAAGCTCCGCCCTCGCAAGGACGCCATGGAGGCGGATGGATCAGGTCACAAATAACAGTGAGGAGGCGGTTGGCAAGAACCTTAGCTAGAATTTTAGGCTTGGCGTTTAATAAGGAGATGGGCCTGTATGAGGCACAACGGTCACGAGGTTTGCCCTCCTTAGGAATTACCACTATAGTGGCCAGGCGCTGGTCAATAGGGAGAAAGCCAAGATCACGCGACTCTGTGAACATATCACAAAGATATGGTGCGACCTTGTCCGGGCGAAGTTTGTATAATTCAATGGGCAAGCCATTTGGCCCCATTGCCTTGCCGGAACGGAGGGAACGAATTGCAATCGCTATCTCGTCGACCGACAACGATGCCTCCATGCTCTCCCGATCCTCTTCAGATAGGCAGGGCAGCGCGATGTCTCTCAACAAAAAACGAGAGTCCTCCCCGTCCCTGTCGGACACCGGGGAGTAGACCACACGAAAATAGTCAGCAAAACATTCCACAATCTCACCAGGGTCAGTCACCTCCACACCCTCAGGATTCTGAATCACAGGGACAACACGATTCGCTCTCTCCTTTTTATCGAGCCATGCAATCAGCTTACCCGCCTTGTCACCAACATCATACAATCTGCCTTGCTGTACTTTGTTTTGGCAGCCTCTGTCACAAGGGATTTATACTCAAACTTTTTCAAGCTAAGGGCGTGGAGTTTGTCCCAGGTGACACCCATGTCCAGGTCATCTTCTAAATCCAGTATTTTAGCCTCCAGACTCTCGACCTTCCCATCCCTCGCTTTCTTGGTCTATGCTATTAAGGATAGGGCGTGTCCGCGAATAACAGCTGTAAAGGCTTCCCACAGGGACACCGAGGATGAGACAGACCCCTCATTCTCCAGGAAGTAGTGGTCAAGTGACTTCGTAAGGCTGGCGCGGGTCTTGGGGTTGCGCAAATGCCAGGGGTTGATAGGGGCGACCCACCCGCAGTATGTAGACCCATATCAAAAAGAAGCAATACAGGAGAATGATCGGAGATACCCCGGGCCAAGTGGCTAATTTCCCCAATGTACGAGGACTGGACAGCGGGTATAAGGAAGTAGTCTAGCCTGGAGAGACTCCCATGAGCGCCGGAGTGAAAGGTGTAGTGACGTAGCGTCGGGTGCATTAGCCTCCAGCAATCCACCAGACCAAAAGTGTCCAGGAACCCACCGAGCCACGATTGAGACGCGGGAAGGTCCCTAGGGGGGTGACGATCCAAATCGCCGGAAAGTACCGAATTGAAGTCCCCGTCCACAAGGAGAAGACCATCAGGGAGCCCCAGCATCAGCTGACCAACATCTGAGAAAGTAGAGGTCTGGAGGCCCGGGGGTACATAAACAGAAACTAAAGAGAGAGTCTTACCCTCCCACCTATCAGTGAGGGCGGCGTAGCGCCCTCTATCGTCAAGAGTGACGTTATCGATCTCAAGAGGGAGGGAAGACCGGATCAGAATACCCACACCCCTAGAACCAGTGGTGAATCCGGAATGTGCCACCAATCGGTAACCCCATCTATTCATCGCGTGACACACATTGCCAAATAGCTGCGTCTCCTGCAGGAGTACCACGTCAGGGGACAAACGTCGTAAATATTGCAGAACAACACCCTGTTTTATACGATCACCCAAACCATTGACATTCCAAGATATAAGTTTCAGCCCACTACCCCCCATTCCCAAACAGGTTGCATGGGGTTCCCCATGCAGAGCAGGACATCCAAATCAGAAAAAGAACCAATACGCCGCCTTGAGAGAAAAAAACACAAACACAAACACCCCCACCCCCCAACTAGAACCCGTTACAACTCCCCCCTCCCTGCACCCCCGCAGAAGACTGAAAAGCCACCCCAAAGTGGAGTGTGCCTGTCGTGCTAACAATCCCATTCTACAAAAAGTCCCAGAAGGAGGAAAGAGGCCCGTTCCCACCCACCATCCAAATGTGGACTACTACAGGGCAACATAAACAAGAAAGATAGTACCCAGCTGAGCAAAGTCCAATGTTCAGAAATCAGGGACCAAAGAGTCACTTATGTGTAGGCTCACCACCCTCGGTACCGCCAGGGTGCTCTGTACGATCACCTCGGCCCGGCAGGGAATCCAACCAGTCCCTCACACTGTCCGGTCGATCAAAAAAGAAGGTCCGTTCCTCATATTCCACTTGAAGCCTGGTCGGGAAAAGCATGGCGTATTTGAGGCCCAGGTCCCGGAGACGTCGCTTCACTCCAAGAAAGCCCATCCTTTGCCTTTGCACAAGTTGCGTGAAGTCCGGGAAAAAGTTAATCGAGGAGTTTTCAAATTTCACGGAGCCATGCACTCTCGATGCCTGCAAAATCGCATCACGGTCTCTAAAGTGAAAAAGTCGCGCAATGATAGGCCTCGGAGGAGCGCCCGGCTTGGGTTGACCGCCCAGGACTCTATGTGCACGCTCGACCGCGAAGAATTTACTCAAGCCAGAAGGGGCAAGGTGGGTGAGGATGAGATCCTCGACCAGGAGATCCACCGAGTGAGTCTCGGGGTTTTCTGGGACCCCAATGACGCAGATGTTGTTGCGTCTTGCCCTGTTCTCATAATCCTCCAGGCGATGGGACATTTGGTCATTCACCGATTTTAGATTTCCGAGTTCGGTTTGGAGTTCCGCCACATCGGCCGTGAGGCTGGAGGTCTTCAGATCGAGTGATTTGACCTTTTCATTCGTTTTAGACAGGTCGGCCCTGATCAGAGTGACATCCACGGCAACCGTGTCAATTTTGCTAGCCAGGGCCTCGTACTGCTGGCCGATGGTTTCCCTCATACCGGTGATGGCGCCCATAATATCCTGCAGGGACAACTCAGCAGGAACAGAAGGGTCGTCTCGGGCGTCCTCCGGGGTACGACTGGAAAGCCCAGGGGAGCCTTTGGCTTGGGTATACCGATCCATAACATTTGTCTGGACCGGTCCACCACGAAGAGACGTCTTGGTTTTCCGCTTCTCGGCGTGACCCCTGCCCGCCATACTGGAAACTGCTCCCCGGAGGGGCCCACACGACCTGGTGAAAATGTCCGCTGACAGTCCGGGCGCCAACAAAACCACAAGAGCTGGCTCGTATGATCAAGAAAAAGTCACAATGTAATTCAAAAGGAATGAAATGAGGAGACGGTTCAGACACTAATTGGGGGCCGGACTGGTCCCCAGCCGGGCGAAACGGTCTCTCAATCAGACCATGCGGGGGATCCGGAAACGAAACCAAAAGTAGAGATGCGGCCACCAAGGAGGCCCTACTGCCGTTGTTGTTCAACTCCGTCCCGGATCCGCAAGTAGCCAAGACCCCGGCACAGCCTACAGGTGGGCCAGAAAAGTTCAAAGTGCAATAACTTCGGTCGCCGATGTCCGATTTCAATTCGGAGAAGAGTTATGAACTCAGTTGAGATTTATCTTCGAAGTGCTGTCCAAGAAATCAGGATATCATCAGGATACAATGCGAGGAGTGGTGAGGGTCCGGGGAGCTCTGTGCTCACGCGACCATCTTGGATGCCCGCTAAACTCCTCCTCCCAGAAATCGCCAATTCTAACAGGTGCCCCTGATGTACAAGGTAATCGTGAAGTAGTGTTTACGCCAATGTAAATTCCTGTAACTGATTAACCACTATTGTCTTGTAGATTTCAAAGCAATATGTTTTCTTACCTCAGATAGTCCACAAAAGGGCCCTTCAATATTATTAATTACCTTCATTGGCTTCAACTATCATCGAATTAAGGAAGGCTATTGCAGCCTTTTCAAATGCACACACAAAGGAAGCTATGTGCTGCCATCTTCACTCTCAACTGAGCTGCTAACTAAACTACTGTGTGGACTAGAGACAAATAATCTATCATTAAAGTTATTGTCCGATGAAATTTATTGCCAAATTGCCAAACTGTCTTCCTTCCTCAACCCCCATCACAGTGCATTAATTAACAGTTGTCTTCGCTGGGGCTGGAAATGTTTGCTTTTCATTTGCCCAGCCAATTTTAAAGGTTTTTGCATTAACATATGATAAAATCTCCTTTATAAATGTCACAGGAAGTGGGGGAGTTACTTGTCTGTATCACCACTCATGATACAGGAACACTGAAGTCCACTCTGTCCTTTCTTGAAATTCACTATAGTGGCAGTGAAAACATAGATTCAGGCCTACCCTGTGTAGCCTAACTGGTGCAGTGTAAACCTGCTGTGCGACCCATTGAAAATTTCTTTTTAGACATGAAAAAAACCTTTAAAATATTAATAAGTTCCCCTATGTAGGCCTTGTACCTCCAAGGCAGGATGCATGGTATTTAAAAATGGGACAAGTAGAAAATTAATGTTAACCATATTTCAACAGTGACAAGGGCCAAAAAGCTATTTTCACTGTGGCAGGCCTGGTTTTCCTACATAGAAAACCAGAGTACATATTGAAATGCCAATATCTCGGGAATGGAAACAGGTAGAAAAATAATGAAATAACTATTTGTAATAAATATTAAGGATGAGTAACATTTAGAAAGCTCTCTTTAACTGTCTGAACTGTCAGAATTCTATTTAGCAAAAGCCTCTGCTAGCTTGTCCTCAGTCTTGAATAGGTGTTAAATGCCTCCAGGAGCAACCACTAGGCTGACCTGAATAGATTCCCTGGAAATCCAGCGAATATTCAAAGCGGCGGCTGTGGGCATCCTGTCCTGTCACATCAAATTGTCTAATCATGCTTGAGAGATGTGTTGAGGCACATATAACCCATGGGCCACACCTGAAAAGGAGAGAACAGGTTGTCAAGGCAATTCCTGTGGGTTCCCTGTCTGATTGCTGAAGGAGCCTTCTTTTGTCCCACCAGAGGTTTGTCTCTAGGTTTGCTGTGTGTACAGTGCTTGCTTCAAAGTGGATTTTAGTGTTAAATTTGGGAGGACACTAGGGTATCTCTGTACACTTTGCACACACCTTCCGCCCTCAGAGCCTAAGTTTAGTGTGGCCAAAGACTTCCACCATTTTGAAAATTCCCTAAACACAGCATTTCAGATCTGTTTTCAGTAAGGCACACAGGAACTACTGAAAAAGTGAGTAGGGTGGACCCCAGGAATTTTATCTGACTCGTTAGGGAGTGGCCAGGAGTCACCCACACCCACTAGCTGTCAGGCATAAAAGTGGCAACTCCATGCACCCAGTTCAGAACACTTTCTGGACCCGATGAAGATAAAAAGAGGACTGGGCCTGCTGTCTGTGACATGAGAGGAACCCTGGAGGACTGGCTCTGCTCCCTCTTGTGCCCAGGACAAAGAAGTGGATTCCAAGGGTCAGTTGGCTAATCTCCTATGGGACTACATGGGGACAACAAGCTGTAAGAGACCTTTTCTGACCAGTGGCTAGTTCCAACTGGATGTGGACTGGACTCTGCTGTTGACCTTTGCCTGACACCCTGTGAGTCTCTGAGTGGCACCACTAGGTTCCTGGGGGGCTGTAGAAGTCTACTCCTGTGGCTGATTGGGGCTTAAAAGACTAAGGTCTGATTGCTATCTTGGGGAATTGGATACTCTGTCACAAATATGATGGATATCCCGTCCGCCATATTACAAGTTACCTAGGATATTATGGAATGGAATTTGGCGGATGGGATATCTGCCATGTTTGTGACGGTGTAAACCTGTATGCCAATATCATAATCAAGCCCTAAGTCAGAAAATCTTTGACCAAGACAAATCTGGTTGGTGCATCTGGCCCACGCTCTATTGCGGTCATCGTGAAATTGTGCATAAGTCCTGGCCTACCACCACCATCGACTTTCATTGGCACCTAGCACTTTTTGGAGCTATTTCAACTTAAAACTTTGAAAATTATTATCTCTGGTACCCCATATTGGAATTTTATCATTTTGGTGTCATTTTGTTTATTATATGTTACTCTATGTTTCTAATGTAGTTTGAGATTTTTCTTGTTTGGCATCTTGCCTTTATTAGTGTTTTGGTGCTGCGTAAATACCTTACGCATTGCCCTAAGTGAAGCCTATCTGCTCTGTGCCATAGCTACCAAGGAGTTGAGCTCACTTTAATTTAGTGACCTTGAGGGTTCACCCTGACAAGGGTTGTGATTACTCTTTAAGGTGGGTAGCCACCCACCTCAAATAATAATCAAATGAAAATAATATATTGGCAACCAGGTCTTTCTAAAAAGTGTAAACGTATTAAAAGTGTATTCCTCTACCAGAAATGGGCTAGAGACTTTGAGGGTTTGTTGGACCTCTTCACCCACTTTGACACATGCTCTCAGTCAAAACCTGAGTGACAAAAGCTGTTCCTAATGGCCATTTACAGACAGGCTCCCTGCCACTCTGTATTTATTCACTAAAAACAGAGCATTATTATCAGCATGACCTTTTTCTCTGTTCCCCACGACTGTAATAAATGCTCTTTTTCGCCAGAACGTGGTTCTCCCCCTGAGATCGATTAAGGTCCCGGGGAGGGCCTAGCCCAGACCTTTGCAGAATAGGAACAAGCTCAAATGCTGAATTAATCTAGAGGGTCGTGGAGCTCTAGGGTGAGTTACAAGGCCCTTTACATGCACCCAAGGAGCTGCTTTATTTCTTGCAATCTCGACTGCTGAAATATGTGGCTTTGAGGACGAAATTATACAGCTGAGTTGAGGGAATTATGTAGGAAGCCAAGGCAAATTAAGGGATTTAGTCCAGCACATTCTGTTGCTGTATTATCTTGCTAAAATGTGCCCTTAATATACATTGATTAAAAAGGGACCCTACCACGGTGGAAAAAGAAAAGGTTGCTTGAAGAGAAAACAGTATATATGTTCAGCAGATCCCATAGAAAAAGGTTTCACCAGGAAATATTGTTTTTGTCTTTCTTTGAAGCACAAGCCCACCACTTAATTGTCATGTTGGCTTCTAACTCCCAGAATAAAATTTTTTTTTATGAAGCATTAGCTTACCCATCGCGCGTTGCTGCGATCTCAGAAGAAAGGAAATTTAAGGAAACTTGTTATGATAACAGTTAATTTACATTGTGTCATTTTTATTGAAACGTATTCATTTTAATATGGAAAACATTTTAAAGTGTTGTTTTAATTCTGTTTATTTATTCGAGTGCTTGTGGATACACGATATATTTTGTTTTTGTTTTCCCGTCTGGTGCGTACAATAAATAAATCAGAAGGTTTTCCGACTCGTGAGCTGGCTACATACAGTTGTCCATGTGAGAAGCACGGATTCTCCAAATCTAGTCCACACACTTGCAGCGATTGTCCTTGTGCTTTGTTGATTGTCATTGCAAAAGCGAGTCTCACCGGAAACTGTAAACGTTCAGTATTGGAAAGATTATGAGGGCCCCGGGGGGCCGATATTTAACACATTTGTTTTTTCAGACACCTTCGCGGGAGTGTACTCAACAACTTTTAACAATTTTATTTTATTTTTAAATTTTTAAATTTTTTTGGCCAGAAACCTTCGCGGGAGTGTACTCAACAACTTCCCAAAGTTTCATGCCGATCGGATGAATGGTGTAGTAATGCATTAAGGACAAACAGACATACTTTTGTTTTTATATATAGATATTATATTGAACTGAGCATAAATCAAGACCACGTCTGTACTTGTAATAAACAGGCACCTATTTTAATCTGTATATTCCACCTACGTTCAAGAATTTTTTTTTTACTTTAGGTGTATTCTGAGACAACACTCTGGGTCTCTTGAAATGTCTCTTTCCATTAAGGCATAACCCAGTAGAAAATAATTGTATGTTACATATGTATTTTGTAAGTGGCAAGCACTGCAAGAGGCAAGACATCAGACTTCAGAAGTAAGATGTGTGAAAAATGTTATTGTACTATGAGTGCCCTCTGCAAACAACTGCTGTTTTGAGGATAGTGCCTGTGGTGAAACATGAGTTTGCACAAATAAATAAACAATATTTATACGAAAGAGAAACGGTTGTCCTTTCCAACCTGTTTGAATTAATAGTAAATGTGTAAGGATGTATTTCTTGAGCAGACATAAGCCTCTACACTGGCTACCAATTGGGGGCATTAATACTGTTTGGTCAAACATTTCACCTCTTTGGCGTTTGTTTAATACCTGAATACATCAATCAACTTCTGAAAGATGACCAACCCTGTTTTGCAAAGTGTCTGCCACTGCATTACACCATATTAAGCGCAGGAGTAACTTCTGAAACAGTTGAGCTAGAAACAAAATGGTACTTTAATAAAAATCTGGAAATTAATAGAATATTGGCAAGTACGGCAAAATGTGGAAGTTGCAGAATCACGTAATTCTAGTGGCCCAGTGTATATTTCAGGCCCACGTCAATACTCTCGGTTAGGAAATGTTGCCTTTGTACTGTCGAAAAAAAAAACAAATACAGATTGCAATGCACGTCACTGGATATTTTCAAAACTGAGTGAGATGTTTGGGAACATCCAGATCTCTTTTTGTTTGGCATGAAGTCCAGGGGCCTCATTTAGAAGGCCATTGCGCCGCCTGTCAATCATTTTTTTCCACGCTTCGGTGGTGCAGTGTGCCTGCCCATATCTTCATAAGGCACATAGTCACCCTGCACGATTTTTCATAGCCTTGCAAATATGGGCCCATTTAGCGCATTACTTTGCGTGAAAGAAGCGCTCCATGGGTGTTGCTGTTTGTTTTCCCACCCAGCATCCATGGAACCAGACACATTCTCAGATTTACAAAGTTTTGTAAAGCTGGAAGTGGCCAGAATACTACACCTCCCTGTGGAGGCGTAGGAGTGGTGCAATGAGGAGAAATACTTTTATTTCTCCTCTTTTTTTTCCCTTCCTGAGTGTTGCATTCTGCAGCACACATACAAAGAGGAAAATGCCATATATGATTGTTTTTGTGCAGGAAGGTGTTCCTTCCTGCACAAAAACAATCATCCCCGCAACGCAGGCACCCTTGTATCATGACGCAAGGGTGTCTCCGATGGTGCATGGCAGCCAATTGTGCGCCAGCACAGGGGAAAGCACCAGGATGCGTCATATTGTTGTTAATACAACAGATCTATGTGCTTTTAAAATGACACAGCTTGGCGCTGTGCCATTTTTTGGGGAAATTAGGTCCTAGGTTTCTACTAGAAAAGGTTTGTTAGTGATCACAAATATTTTTTTCATATCAGATATGGAATGTGAGCAGTCTCAGAAACCTCACACGAAAGGACTTTCAAAATCCATTTCTTATTTTGATTAAAGAGTTATGTTCCGTTTTATTTTGTTGTGAAGAATGTAGCCAGTGGATGGTGCCACCGAGTTACCATATAGTCCATGGTGGGCAGATAGCAGCAGTGAAGGGTCATGTCACTGCTGATGAAAGCTTGACAGCCACCCTGCCTCGCGCACAATGTGTGTATTAGTGCATGTTTATGATCAGCAGCCCCGCACATCACCATGAGAACCCCTGCATGAGATGCAAAGGCACATGGAAGCCGATGGAGGCTGTGGGGGTGCTGCGGTGTTAACGTGGGTACTTGGGGGAGTGAGTGGGGCTGCATAGAATGCCACGATACTTGCAAACATTAGTAAACACTCTAAGGAAACGGACATTTGCTCAGCAGGAAGAGGGAAACTTCCTTAATTTGGTCCTCTCAGGCTGTAGTACTAAAGCGTGGTCTCACGACAACATGGTAGGGGCCCTCTATTTGACTCACTGCTGCAGTGAATGAGCGGCCACAACCCAACATTCCCTCACAAGTCTGCTGACAATCATTCAATGATGTCAAAAGAGCTGATGTCTTTTAGGTCACCAATAGAGTTCCACTGCCTCCACATTCTTCCAGTAGGGGGTGAAGCTAGAGACCTTGAGACCCCTGTAAGAATAAATATTATAGCAAGGATGACCGAGCCTTGGTGCAAGCCAGTAAAATTACCCATTTGAGTGATGCTGGGGTAAAAAATACTAAACAACAACAGAAATTGCAGGTGCTGCCAATCACTTTACTCTCTTATTTTGAATTTGAACATCTGACCATAAAACAAATGTTACTAATGACCAAAATGTGTCCTTTTTAATTAGGTTTTTTATTTAGAAGAGTATTTCTTTTCTATTTTTTGAGTCTCAACCATTTAGAAATTTCAATGAAAAATTTAAGACCTTATGTACAACAACAAAAGATTCATTATTCAAAAAGGAACAAAACTTTTTTTCACAAATATAAATTTTTAGACTTTTTTGGACAACATATAATACATACATTCAATCATACCACTCACAAACCACACTATTTACATATATACACACACAACAAAAAAAGAACATGTAAGTTGTATCTACAATGTAATAACTTTGATTTACAAAGAAGCCTAGAAAACATTCATATTTTTCAAAACCATTTCAAAATAAATATCACAGGGTTTTTTTGGGGTTTTTAAGGCTTGAAAAAGTCTACGCGTTTCGAACTCATATAGATGAATGAGTTCTCGTCAGGACCAAGGTCTGTGAAGAGAGAAGGGGAAACTTATTGGTATGCTATTTATTATAACCACACTGACTGCCCCTACTACTAGCTTCTGTCTCTTACCTCTCAGTCACTGGAGGACCAGAAGTACAAACGAGGTTGCCGTGACACCAAACCGTCTGTCATGAAAAAAATGATATATCCCATCAAAATCTATCAGTATAAGACCGTGTCTCACCACAATCATACCACAAATATTCACATCATGCTTACATGAATGGGTCCGGGCTCCGCATTAATTGAAGGTAGTGTGGTCCGGCTGTATGTGAAAAAACGGGAGTGTATTGTAAGGGATCGGTAACTCTGTCTTTAAAGAGCGGCATATGGCTGAAAGGAGAGTGCGTTCTCACCTGAACAGCCGTGAATCTGTCCAAATGGCCGGCTCGGTGCGAAGTCTCGTTGGACGCGTTGTCCGTACGCGTTGACTGAGTCTGGGGAACCGAGACAGGGAGAACTTTGTCAGTGAATGAGTGCAAGTGGTTTCGGGGATTGGATGAAGCGTGGCAGGAGCGAGTCTTACCTTCCAACGGGTACAACGGTGCCGAACAGCGTTTCGTTTAGCTGGTCGTCTGAGTAGCGCAAAGCTTCCGGGTCCGCAAAGGATCCTGGGAGAATGGGCGGATGCACGATGTTCACTGTTTTTATTCTTTTAAAGGGCTACGAGGCTTGTTTATTGGGCGGTCGAATTCCATGATTGAAAAAGTTGGTCAGTGGTTTAATTTTAATCCTTTTTCCGCTCGTGTAGGCGGAAGAGTCATTATATTAATTTAGACTGACCCAACGTCCAGTTGGACATTTCTAAAGGTGATTGTGTTTGTTAATTTCTGGGGACTGCGTGATCGGTCCACGATGACGTGGCCTGGTATCAACTGGGGTTAACATGACGGAACTTGATGTCATATTGTTTTGATGTACCATGATTGAAAAAGTTGGTCAGTGGTTTATTTGAAGTCTTTCGTGTGGGCAGGAGAGTCATTATATTAATTTGAGCTGACTGGGAGTACAAAATACCGGGTGGCAACCAATATTGGACATTTCTAAAGGTGATTGTATTCATTAGTTTCTGGGGACTGCGTGATCGGTCCACGGTGACGTGGCCTGGTATTAACTAAGGTTATCATGACGGAACTTGATGTCATATTGTTGTGATGTGGTTTAGAACACGGATGTCATGACTGGTGTCTAGAGCAACTGTGGAAAATTAGAGTTTATACATTTCTGACATTTCGTTTGGCCCATGGAATGCTGTGTTGAATTTGACTATTAGCATCGCTTCCATTTTTGTTAGTTTCGCTTCAAGATTGCCACCTCTCGTGTCACTGAAAAATGAACTTCATAAGATCATTGACGATGGTTTTGAACAGGGATTTCTTGGGCAAAAAGAGTTTGAGTACTTAAAAATAAAATATCCTAGGACTCCTCTTTTTTATGAATTGCCTAAGATACATAACAATGAAAAGACGCCCCCAGGACGCCCAATAGTGTCCGGTTGCGATTCCTTATTGGAGCCTATCTCCAAGTTCGTTGATTTCTTTTTGAAACCCTTCTTAGTGACAGTGAAATCTCATATACAAGACACCACAGACTTTATTCAGAAGTTGATGACAATAAAGTTTGAAAAAAACTCTCAAGTAATGGTTACAATGGACATTACTTCACTTTATACTTCAATCCCGCAGGATGAAGGAATTTATGTCCTCGAATCATTTTTGGAGGAAAGACCAAGACCTCACCCAATACCAACGGACTTCATCTTGAAACTTGCAGAATTCGCATTAAAAAAGAATTACTTCAATTTTGATGGAGAATTCTATTTCCAAGTCGGTGGCGTGGCAATGGGATGCCCATTTGCCCCGGAACTAGCGGTGTTATTCATGGCTAGATATGAGGAGGCATTCATCTATAAAAACAACCCCTACATACAATGGATAACCCATTGGTATCGTTATATAGACGATATTTTTTTCATATGGACTGGACCAACAGAGGAACTTAAAAGATTCCATGATTGGATAAATAACAGAGTCCCAACTATAAAATTCAGCATGGAACATTCATCAGAGAAAATGCCGTTCCTGGATGTAGAAGTGTACCCATATGAAGGAGAACTGATAACAACATTATACAAAAAATCAACTGATCGAAATAAGGCACTACACTTCCGGAGTAACCACCCGCGGAGTTTAAAGGAAAACCTCCCATATGGGCAATATTTACGTCTGAGACGTAACTGCCGACTCAAAGATGAATACTGGAAGCATGCGCATAAACTCACGGAAAATCTATTACTACGGGGCTACCCCAAAAAAACTGCTAATAAAATCAGCCAAAAGAGCTTGGTGGACGCCACGGGAAAGCCTTCTCGAAAGACGAACAAAGAATGACACAGACAGGTTAGTTTTTGTCTCGACATTTTGCCCTAATTCCAACGCCTTGAAAAAAGTGGTTAAACAAAACTGGCACCTTCTGCGTAATTTAGATCAAGCCTTCAACCAGGAGCCACTTTTTGCCTTTAAAAAGAATTACAGTGTCGCCAATCAACTAATCAGAGCTGCTCTGCCCAAAAAACCAAACCCAGACTTAAGGAGTATGTTAAATTTTCCACCAATCCAGGGACACCACAAATGTGGCACATGCACATGTTGCGACACCACAGTCGAAGGATCTGTTTTCACCTACAACAACATCAGCTGGAAACATGAAAAGTTCTCCAACTGTAAATCACGCAATGTGGTTTATGGGATTGTCTGTCCTTGTAAATTGGCATACATTGGGAAGACTAATCAAGAAGTCCGCCTACGAATACAACAGCACAAATCCAGAATTCGGAACAATGTAGCCACAGCTCCTCTGGTGAACCACTGGAAAGACAAACAACACAATGAGACAGACATAATCTGGACAGTCATCGCTAAAGTGGAAAGTGACACGAGAGGTGGCAATCTTGAAGCGAAACTAACAAAAATGGAAGCGATGCTAATAGTCAAATTCAACACAGCATTCCATGGGCTAAACGAAATGTCAGAAATGTATAAACTCTAATTTTCCACAGTTGCTCTAGACACCAGTCATGACATCCGTGTTCTAAACCACATCACAACAATATGACATCAAGTTCCGTCATGATAACCTTAGTTAATACCAGGCCACGTCACCGTGGACCGATCACGCAGTCCCCAGAAACTAATGAATACAATCACCTTTAGAAATGTCCAATATTGGTTGCCACCCGGTATTTTGTACTCCCAGTCAGCTCAAATTAATATAATGACTCTCCTGCCCACACGAAAGACTTCAAATAAACCACTGACCAACTTTTTCAATCATGGTACATCAAAACAATATGACATCAAGTTCCGTCATGTTAACCCCAGTTGATACCAGGCCACGTCATCGTGGACCGATCACGCAGTCCCCAGAAATTAACGAACACAATCACCTTTAGAAATGTCCAACTGGACGTTGGGTCAGTCTAAATTAATATAATGACTCTTCCGCCTACACGAGCGGAAAAAGGATTAAAATTAAACCACTGACCAACTTTTTCAATCATGGAATTCGACCGCCCAATAAACAAGCCTCGTAGCCCTTTAAAAGAATGAAAACAGTGAACATCGTGCATCCGCCCATTCTCCCAGGATCCTTTGCGGACCCGGAAGCTTTGCGCTACTCAGACGACCAGCTAAACGAAACGCTGTTCGGCACCGTTGTACCCTTTGGAAGGTAAGACTCGCTCCTGCCACGCTTCATCCAACCCCCGAAACAACTTGCACTCATTCACTGACTAAGTTCTCCCTGTCTCGGTTCCCCAGACTCAGTCAACGCGTACGGACAACGCGTCCAACGAGACTTCGCACCGAGCCGGCAATTTGGACAGATTCACGGCTGTTCAGGTGAGAACGCACTCTCCTTTCAGCCATATGCCGCTCTTTAAAGACAGAGTTACCGATCCCTTACAATACACTCCCGTTTTTTCACATACAGCCAGACCACACTACCTTCAATTAATGCGGAGCCCGGACCCATTCATGTAAGCATGATGTGAATATTTGTGGTATGATTGTGGTGAGACACGGTCTTATACTGATAGATTTTGATGGTATTCATCATTTTTTTCATGACAGACGGTTTGGTGTCACGGCAACCTCATTTGTACTTCTGGTCCTCCAGTGACTGAGAGGTAAGAGACAGAAGCTAGTAGTAGGGGCAGTCAGTGTGGTTATAATAAATAGCATACCAATAAGTTTCCCCTTCTCTCTTCACAGACCTTGGTCCTGACGAGAACTCATTCATCTATATGAGTTCGAAACGCATAGACTTTTTCAAGCCTTAAAAACCCCAAAAAAACCCTGTGATATTTATTTTGAAATGGTTTTGAAAAATATGAATGTTTTCTAGGCTTCTTTGTAAATCAAAGTTATTACATTGTAGATACAACTTACATGTTCTTTTTTTGTTGTGTGTGTATATATGTAAATAGTGTGGTTTGTGAGTGGTATGATTGAATGAATGTATTATATGTTGTCCAAAAAAGTCTAAAAATTTCTATTTGTGAAAAAAAGTTTTGTTCCTTTTTGAATAATAAATCTTTTGTTGTTGTACATAAGGTCTTACATTTTTCATTGAAATTTCTAAATGGTTGAGACTCAAAAATAGAAAAGAAATACTCTTCTAAATAAAAAACCTAATTAAAAAGGACACATTTTGGTCATTAGTAACATTTGTTTTATGGTCAGATGTTCAAATTCAAAATAAGAGAGTAAAGTGATTGGCAGCACCTGCAATTTCTGTTGTTGTTTAGTAGCTTGTGGCAAGCAGTGCTGTTGGGAGCCCGAACCCAGTAGTCTTTTGTTCAAGGTGTTACTTGCAGACAGTGGTCTGTGTGGTCCCTCATCTCTAGAAATAGGAGAGGTACTAAGTGGAAAATTGTTCTTGTTTTGTTGTATACCACCAAGCAGGTAGCATCACTTCCTGTGTGTGGTATCTTATGTGACAGAGTGACCTTGTGTTTAGTCAGTTTGTTGTAGATTGGTTGTCAGGAGTATGAGTGATAATGAAACTTTTGCGTATACTGAAGACCATATAAAAAACCTGCTAGCTGACCCGCCCTTATTCGCTTCTGCTTCTCTGAGCGTCTCGGCCCAGAACCAGAACGAAATAGACAAATTAACACGCTTAAAAAAGAAACAAATTCGCACCGACCTGCATGGTCATTTTTTGCTTCAGCACTTGAGAGGAGGCACTATCCCTATAGGGTTACAGATCAAAAACGTACCTGTAATATTTACAGAAGATCCTATATATAAAAAGGGATATAGTTATATAGAGACAAAATGCAGCCGTGACTTGATGGTGTTAACGATAGAGACCGCCCAAAGGCTTTCAAAAACACAATTGGAGGAAATAGAGGCACTTGAAACAGCAATTTCCACAAATCAACTAATCACAGATTCAAAGTCATTACTTGAGAAATTACAAAAAGAGATTGGAGAGTTTAAAGATTACACAATCAACCAAAAAACTGTGCAATTCGAAAAAGATAAAAAAAACTTCAGCTTGGAAAAAGTTTACCCGTACTTACAATCTGACTTCTACTCTAAACCAGATTCTAGAAAACACCTACAAGAATACCAGGGAAGATCGTTTAACAAATTTACAACCTTCTCAGACACATCGTCGGCAAGTGGGAACGAAGGGGACGACCCCCCACCAAGGAGAAACAACAATAGGAGGGGTGGATACCAACAAAATCAAGGATTCCAACAACAACATCAAGGACCTTTTTTAGGCAGGGGCCAACCCAAACCACGCGGAAAAACTCGCTTTGCCCCCCAAACATGGGAAATGTCAACAAGACGACACAATTACAAAAACTAACACCGTCACCAATTTTCAATTTGTCTAATAAAATCTTGACACCCGAGGAAGAAAAGAAGAAAAAATTCTAACAAAAGGTCTCACATTTGTCCCTACTAAATATACAGACTTTGTTAAACTAAAAACAGAGGTCATTGAATTTTGTCGAAAAATAAGATTAAAAACTTTCTTCATAGAGCAGCCCTACCAACCTAGGCTGGAAACAACAGGACTAAGAAATAAATCAACTTTCTGTCCTCCAACAAGCAAAATACCCAAGGAGGTGATTACCTTCGAACGGACTTTACTATCAGCAGTCATAGAAATGGAGAAAAAGAAAAAACATCTGAAATTCAATTTATCGAAAACAGATTCACAAGCCCTAAATAATTTAAAAACGGATACGTCGGTTATTATAAAGCAGGCCGACAAAGGTGGCTCAATTGTCATCTGGGACAAAGAATTGTACAAAATGGAAGTCAAACGGCAGCTGAATGATGTGAAATGTTATAGAAAAGTGAACAAAGATCCGACCTTGGAACTGAAAAATGAACTTCATAAGATCATTGACGATGGTTTTGAACAGGGATTTCTTGGGCAAAAAGAGTTTGAGTACTTAAAAATAAAATATCCTAGGACTCCTCTTTTTTATGTATTGCCTAAGATACATAAGAATGAAAAGACGCCCCCAGGACGCCCACTAGTGTCCGGTTGCGATTCCTTATTGGAGCCTATCTCCAAGTTCGTTGATTTCTTTCTGAAACCCTTCTTAGTGACAGAGAAATCTCATATACAAGACACCACAGACTTTATTCAGAAGTTGATGACAATAAAGTTTGAAAAAAACTCTCAAGTAATGGTTACAATGGACATTACTTCACTTTATACTTCAATCCCACAGGATGAAGGAATTTATGTCCTCGAATCATTTTTGGAGGAAAGACCAAGACCTCACCCAATACCAACGGACTTCATCTTGAAACTTGCAGAATTCGCATTAAAAAAGAATTACTTCAATTTTGATGGAGAATTCTATTTCCAAGTCGGTGGCGTGGCAATGGGATGCCCATTTGCCCCGGAACTAGCGGTGTTATTCATGGCTAGATATGAGGAGGCATTCGTCTATAAAAACAACCCCTACATACAATGCATAACCCATTGGTATCGTTATATAGACGATATTTTTTTCATATGGACTGGACCAACAGAGGAACTTAAAAGATTCCATGATTGGATAAATAACAGAGTCCCAACTATAAAATTCAGCATGGAACATTCATCAGAGAAAATGCCGTTCCTGGATGTAGAAGTGTACCCATATGAAGGAGAACTGATAACAACGTTATACAAAAAATCAACTGATCGAAATAAGGCACTACACTTCCGGAGTAACCACCCGCGGAGTTTAAAGGAAAACCTCCCATATGGGCAATATTTACGTCTGAGACGTAACTGCCGACTCAAAGATGAATACTGGAAGCATGCGCATAAACTCACGGAAAATCTATTACTACGGGGCTACCCAAAAAAACTGCTAATAAAATCAGCCAAAAGAGCTTGGTGGACGCCACGGGAAAGCCTTCTTGAAAGACGAACAAAGAATGACACAGACAGGTTAGTGTTTGTCTCGACATTTTGCCCTAATTCCAACGCCTTGAAAAAAGTGGTTAAACAAAACTGGCACCTTCTGCGTAATTTAGATCAAGCCTTCAACCAGGAGCCACTTTTTGCCTTTAAAAAGAATTACAGTGTCGCCAATCAACTAATCAGAGCTGCTCTGCCCAAAAAACCAAACCCAGACTTAAGGAGTATGTTACATTTTCCACCAATCCAGGGACACCACAAATGTGGCACATGCATTTGTTGCGACACCACAGTCGAAGGATCTGTTTTCACCTACAACAACATCAGCTGGAAACATGAAAAGTTCTCCAACTGTAAATCACGCAATGTGGTTTATGGGATTGTCTGTCCTTGTAAATTGGCATACATTGGGAAGACGAATCAAGAAGTCCGCCTACGAATACAACAGCACAAATCCAGAATTCGGAACAATGTAGCCACAGCTCCTCTGGTAAACCACTGGAAAGACAAACAACACAATGAGACAGACATAATCTGGACAGTCATCGCTAAAGTGGAAAGTGACACGAGAGGTGGCAATCTTGAAGCGAAACTAACAAAAATGGAAGCGATGCTAATAGTCAAATTCAACACAGCATTCCATGGGCTAAACGAAATGTCAGAAATGTATAAACTCTAATTTTCCACAGTTGCTCTAGACACCAGTCATGACATCCGTGTTCTAAACCACATCACAACAATATGACATCAAGTTCCGTCATGATAACCTTAGTTAATACCAGGCCATGTCACCGTGGACCGATCACGCAGTCCCCAGAAACTAATGAATACAATCACCTTTAGAAATGTCCAATATTGGTTGCCACCCGGTATTTTGTACTCCCAGTCAGCTCAAATTAATATAATGACTCTCCTGCCCACACGAAAGACTTCCAATAAACCACTGACCAACTTTTTCAATCATGGTACATCAAAACAATATGACATCAAGTTCCGTCATGTTAACCCCAGTTGATACCAGGCCACGTCATCGTGGACCGATCATGCAGTCCCCAGAAATTAACGAACACAATCACCTTTAGAAATGTCCAACTGGACGTTGGGTCAGTCTAAATTAATATAATGACTCTTCCGCCTACACGAGCGGAAAAAGGATTAAAATTAAACCACTGACCAACTTTTTCAATCATGGAATTCGACCGCCCAATAAACAAGCCTCGTAGCCCTTTAAAAGAATGAAAACAGTGAACATCGTGCATCCGCCCATTCTCCCAGGATCCTTTGCGGACCCGGAAGCTTTGCGCTACTCAGACGACCAGCTAAACGAAACGCTGTTCGGCACCGTTGTACCCGTTGGAAGGTAAGACTCGCTCCTGCCACGCTTCATCCAACCCCCGAAACCACTTGCACTCATTCACTGACAAAGTTCTCCCTGTCTCGGTTCCCCAGACTCAGTCAACGCGTACGGACAATGCGTCCAACGAGACTTCGCACCGAGCCGGCCATTTGGACAGATTCATGGCTGTTCAGGTGAGAACGCACTCTCCTTTCAGCCATATGCCGCTCTTTAAAGACAGAGTTACCGATCCCTTACAATACACTCCCGTTTTTTCACATACAGCCGGACCACACTACCTTCAATTAATGCGGAGCCCGGACCCATTCATGTAAGCATGATGTGAATATTTGTGGTATGATTGTGGTGAGACACGGTCTTATACTGATAGATTTTGATGGGATTCATCATTTTTTTCATGACAGACGGTTTGGTGTCACGGCAACCTCATTTGTACTTCTGGTCCTCCAGTGACTGAGAGGTAAGAGACAGAAGCTAGTAGTAGGGGCAGTCAGTGTGGTTATAATAAATAGCATACCAATAAGTTTCCCCTTCTCTCTTCACAGACCTTGGTCCTGACGAGAACTCATTCATCTATATGAGTTCGAAACGCGTAGACTTTTTCAAGCCTTAAAAACCCCAAAAAAACCCTGTGATATTTATTTTGAAATGGTTTTGAAAAATATGAATGTTTTCTAGGCTTCTTTGTAAATCAAAGTTATTATATTGTAGATACAACTTACATGTTATTTTTTTGTTGTGTGTGTATATATGTAAATAGTGTGGTTTGTGAGTGGTATGATTGAATGTATGTATTATATGTTGTCCAAAAAAGTCTAAAAATGTATATTTGTGAAAAAAAGTTTTGTTCCTTTTTGAATAATGAATATTTTGTTGTTGTACATAAGGTCTTAAATTTTTCATTGAAATTTCTAAATGGTTGAGACTCAAAAAATAGAAAAGAAATACTCTTCTAAATAAAAAAACTAATTAAAAAGGACACATTTTGGTCATTAGTAACATTTGTTTTATGGTCAGATGTTCAAATTCAGAATAAGAGAGTAAAGTGATTGGCAGCACCTGCAATTTCTGTTGTTGTTAAGTAGCTTGTGGCAAGCAGTGCTATTGAGAGCCCGAACCCAGTAGTCTTTTGTTCAAGGGGTAAGAATTACAGCCATTATCAGGGTTCAATGGGCCCCTCGGGCCTGGGCCCCAGTGCCACTGCACCTGCTGCACTAGTGTTAACTACGACCCTGGTTAGAACCTCTATGCTCTTTAGCTTGGGTTTGGATTTACAAATACTAAGCCATACATATATATATCCATGC
This sequence comes from Lissotriton vulgaris, assembly GCF_964263255.1. Lineage (NCBI taxonomy): Eukaryota > Metazoa > Chordata > Amphibia > Caudata > Salamandridae > Lissotriton > Lissotriton vulgaris. The sequence goes on from NC_141687.1 coordinate 1,643,215,925, forward strand.
AATCCCATAAGAAAGAACTTTACACTGCGGCCATAGAGGGTAGGATTGTCAAGGAACTTCCTCTACAAGGAGACAGTAGCACCCGAGGCTTTCCTGCCAGGGTATCATAGGGGATCGCACAAAAGCTTGCGTTACAATAGTGTTATATCTAAGGTTTCTACCTTACATCTTCCCTGTTTCTCTGCCTCTGCTGTTCAGCCAATGATTATAGAATGTTAGTGTGAATGTGATGTCATTGGAATGTTTTTGATGCTGTGAGTGGACTGTCAGTTGGATCCTGGGCTGAGCAGCAGAGAGGATGCTCCTGGTGGGGCTTTGATCACATATATACTGGAAAAACCTATCTAATCATCTAAGAAGAATAAACTTATCTGTAAACTATCCAATTCTTCTGGAATTCTTTACCAGGATGTAACATAAATTTGGCGACGAGGATGGGATCAAAACTACGCGTGAGGACCTTCTTCAAGCTTCTAAAGGACCTTTTTCAAATTTCTTAAAGGTACTTTTATTCAAGATTTTACTCAAAATGAACCTACTTAAGGAATTTACGCCCTCCCGCCCCACCAGTGTCCATATTTCACCGGACAGCCCATGGACAAGGCAAAAGTTTCCTGTTACCTGCTTCTTCCTACCTACTTCCTGCTGCCTGCTTCAAACAAGACATATGCTTCCTGCTGCTTTCTGCCTGATCTCTACTGATTTTGCTGCCTGCTTCTGACAGGGCCTTTGTTACGTACTGCCATATTTCTTGCTGCATTGACACCCTGCTGCTTTTGAAGTGTGACCCTGCGGTATCTACAAAGACTGGCACTACATCTAAGGACCCATTTACTGAGCAATGTATTGATCTGAACTACAGTGAGCCAACTGCTTCATCACGCAAGTATTACTATGCGGTGTACAATGACTGTTTGAATTTGCTGCTGACTGCTTCTGGTTTCATCTACTACGAGTCAGGAGTCAAACTAGTAAGTGGATCTTCGTTTCTACAACTTTTCAGCAACTCATTCTGTGACTAACAGTGATTCCTGACAAACGGGCAGACTGTTTAAGAGTGACTCTTCGTGCTACTTATGCCATGTTTTTCATTGAGGAGGAGCTGTTGTCTGCAACTTATTTCTTAATGTCGTTTGGATTGGGACTAAAAGTCTTAGCTGTTTTTACATCTTGTGCACTCACTAGAGAGACAGTAAAGAAAAGACGATGCTTTCCTCATAAGCTTTTATGTCAGACTAGTTTGTGCGTCACATTTTTATTGGAGTTGATGTTTTTGGTGTGTTTATTTTTCACACAAGCTCGTTTCAATCTCCGATATTTAAATTAGGATGCTCATCATGCATTCTTACCGTTACCAATGTGTAGTTTTCAAATTCCTTTCAGCTACGCAAAGAGGATGTCCGCATGAGTAGAACTGCTCGTCCTTCACAGACTCATGTCATGACGTGTCTCCAGCGTTCTTCTTATTGCTGTCATCAGCGCAGTCCCTGTGCAACTAGTACGTGCCCGGAGCCACCCGGAACGTATTTTTTCTATGTGCGGCAATGTTTTCATTCTTTGTGTTCCTTTATGAGGCATTCAAAGGGGGGCCTGCCTTTCCTTAGCGCGCTGAAGCATACTTTGTGTGACGCTCATCGCACATTTCATCCAATGTCGCGCAAGAACCACACTCCACGCTGTTACTTGAAGTGTAAAAGGCCATTTTTATTAGGACAAGGTTGCAATCCTTTAAACTTTATTACATAGTACATAAATGCAATAAATATACTCTCCCCATCTCCTTCCGACTCACTCTCCATTCCTCCTTCTCAAAACCATCTCACCTGTTTGACTCTTCCCCATTTACTCGGTGACCTCCTTCCTCTACCCATTCTCACCTTCACTTGCACTCCACGCATCCTCTGTTGAATTTCCTTCATTGCCTCCCGTGCCCCGCTATCAGTCACCTGTGTACCGTTCTCCCCCCCCGAGGGGTGGATCCGCCCGTATGTGACCCACCACCCCTCCAAAGTACCGCCAACCAGGGAACCCCCGGAGGGTGGTTCCCTGCCCCACCCCCCGTTTGCAGCGAATTCATCCGCCACGGTGAACGACCATCCACCAACCATTACTGCGTCCCGCGTAAACAAATCACATAATGTGGGCCATTCTTTGCCCTTGAAAGGTGCCCCCCCCCCCATGGTGAACGACCATCCACCACCATTCCTGCACCTCAAGTAGATAAATAGGATTTCTGGCCAACATTGATTGCGCCAAATGACCCCCTCCTGGTGAACGACCATCCACCCTTTGCTTGCAGCCAGTGTAACAGAGAAAATTCACATGCCAAACTCCATCTGCGACAAGCGCCCCCTCCTCTGTGAATGACCATCCATCCTTTTGCTTGCCCCCAATCGAAACAGCTAGGATTCGCGGTCCAAAACCTTGCTCATGTCAAGCGCCCCATTTGGGTGAACAACCATCCACCCTATAGCTCGCCTCCATTGGAAAACAAAATTTGAATGGGCCGAAACTTTGTGCGTTACAAACGCACCCCCACGCGGTGAATGACCATCCACCCATTTGCTCATCCAAATTGAAACAGATAGGATCCTTGGACCAAAACCTTGCTCATGTCAAGCGGCCCATTCGCGGTGAACGACCATCCACCTTTTTGCTTGCCTCCAATCGAAACAGCTAGGATTCCCGGGCCAAAACCTTGCTCATGTCAAGCACCCCATTTGCGGTGAACGACCATCCACCCTACCGCTTGCCTCCATTGGAAAACAAAATTTGAATGGGACCGAAACTTTGTGCGTTACAAGTGCACCCCCACACGGAGAATGACCATCCACCCATTTGCTCATCCAAATTGAAACAGATAGGATACTCGGGCCAAAACCTTGTTAGTGCCAAGTCCCCCCTTTTCGGTGAACGACCATCCACCTTTTTGTCCGCCTCCACTGTGAACCTATAGGATGCAATGTGACCGAAACTTTATTTGTGACAGGTGCCCCCCTCGTGGTGGACGACCATCCACCCTTTGCTTCAACTCAGTGTAACCGAAGCTTTTGCGGGACCAAATCTGCGTGTGACAAGCACCCCCTCCTTGTTGAACGACCATCCACCCACATGGTCGCATCCTGTGGAAACAGACAGCATTCCTGTACCCAATTCCATCCTGAGCCAAGTGCCCCCTTCACGGTGAATGACCATCACCTTCTTGCATGCACCAGTATAACGGAAAATTCTGTGCCCAAACTTTGCTTTTGGACGAGAGCCCCTTCATCGGTGAACAACCATCCACCCATTTGCTTGCCTTCAATGTAGATAGATAGGATGCTGGGGCCCAAAAACCTTATTAGTGCCAGGTGTCCCCCTCACGAAGGGCGACCATCCGCCCTCTTGCTCACCACCATTGTAGACAGATAAGATTTGATGAGACTGAAATTTAGATTGTGGCACTTGCCCCCCTTTGCTTTGACCGACCAGTCCACCGTCTGCCTTCATCCCGCGTGAACCGTTCAGAAATATTTAGGCCAAAACTTTGATTATGACAAGAGCCCCCTTTCGGTGAATGACCATCCACCACCAGGGACTGCACCCAAAGGCACCAGTAACAGTATGGACGGGCCGACCCTGACCACGCAGGTGCCCCCCCCCTCCCAGCACAATCCACTACCCTAACCTGTACCTTCGTCAGTCAATAGCTCCCCCCCTTCGACTCCTTCTGCTGCGAGGCCCAAAGTCATCACAGTGACCTGATTGCCACCATTATCTGCGTCCCCGCACAATGTCCCACTCCATGCATCATCGTGTAAAGCCATAACCAAGATATCCTAGCATACATCTGTCTCCCACCTGAACGTCGGATTGGGGCGACTCCTCATTACACATAACACAATGTCAAGATCCAGACCAAAAACCCCTAAATGCATCCCCCAGATTCCTACATCATTGTACAGCCCTTGTGCAACTGGCTAGATCGCCTCTTCTGACGGTCCATGCCCAGGAGAAAAGGGGGGGCGGGTCACTCCCGCCAGGCGACTGTCCGGGGTCCTGCTCCACTCCCAACTCCTGTAGTAGAAAAGAATAATTAGTCCTGCAAGAAGTGTATCCTTCTTCCCTCAGCCCCCTGGCCGACAAGTGTCCAGTCGCCACGTCAACACAGAAATACCGTGACGGACACCCTCAGCCCTGAAACCTAGAGCCGCTCCCCCCCTGCCCTCCGGGCCCTCCGTCTGTCAACGCTGCAACAGCCCCCCAGAACACCAAAAACGTGCGCCACCGTAAGCAGCCCCCTTACGTATGAAGCCTAGAACGATCTGCCAAACTGAACTTCCACCTCCTTCCTTTGAAAAAAACAACACCCCCAGTCCTATGCCTCCAATCTCAAGCCAATAATATCAGTGCCCGTGAAGACTGCCCCCCCAACCGTAACCACTAAACCCACCTCTATTCCAGGCACCCAGACAAACCATCCTCACAAAGTGCCTCAAAGCACCAAAATCGCCCTGCTTGAGAATCAGGTGCCCCCAGCATGTACCCCAAAGCACACCAGCCACAATGCCGGTCACCCATTCATCCACTGCTCAACATCGACCACTGCAAACCCGCCTCCAGGGTGAAACTAATGCATTTTCAGGTCTCCTGTACTCATGAGAAGAGCACAGTGCCAGAGTCTTCCCGCCACCGCGCAGGTTCTATATAAAACTGTACTTTAACAAATGGGGGGAAGCATATCAGGCAAAAACCCCTCTCCTTATAGCACAAACCTCACGCCCTACCACTCCCATGCTGGTCTTCAGTATCTGCAGCATTTGTGTCAGCCATCCACGTCCACGGCCCCCCCCCCCCCCGGGTGAGCCCCCATCGCAGCCATCAAATCCCGCTCCAGTGTCCCTGGATCTGATCCTGCATCTGCGGCGGACTCCCGGCCTCCTCTCTACGACATTGAACGCCATGGACCCATGGCCTCGAACACAGATGGACTTCCTAGCCCCCTCAATCTCCTACATGTCAGGCCGCCTATTCCACCTATTACTGTCGGCACCTCAGGCCCCCAAGCACTCCTCTCGCTCCGAGAATGCCCCGGGACCCTTGGCACGAATTTCAACCACGCCGAATCAACAAACATCGTTACCTAACATTCCAATCTAGCAACCGGTGTGTACTGTCAGTCCCCTGTCCAGTCCTATGCCTACCCGTCACCTTACCCTAAACAGTACACCAGCATCCCCTGTCCCCCACCACCCCCAATGCAACCCGGCCAACCAGCCGTAGACCCCTGTCCTGCAGCTCCCCCCTTTGCCCCCATCCATAGACCCATACCTGAGAGTCCATCCAGGACCTCTTTCTCCTGCTTAGTCGCTGGTTTTCCCGCTGTTGTCGTCCCGGCACTCGTCTGTAACCGTACTTGCCTCCTGGAGCAACATGAAACAAACAAATTGCCTGGAACCCCCCCCCACACCCTTGGGCAACCCCACTCAACCGGCATCCCATTTGTACTGCATCCTGTACTCCACTAACCCACTCCCTATTCTCACGGCATACCCCCCACACTCATGTCTGCACCCCTCATTCATCAGCAGACTTCCGTCCCGCATGTCAACTGTCACACACTGGTCATAGTTTCGATAAATTCCACAACACTGCAATGCTTGAGCTGCGTGATCCCACGATGGAGGGGCAGGCCGCTGCGGACCCCCCTATTGCTTCTGGCCAGCGCCCGGAGGCCGTTGTGCGCCCCGCTGGCATCCTCGTCTGCCGGAACAATACCGGTCCTGGTTCTACCCCACACCAGGTCGCTCCAACCAGGTGAGGCCCGAGCACCACCGAGCCTCGCGCTGTGCCGGCGGTCCCTCAACCCTACTCACAGCGCCGCAAACATCACCTGTGCGCCTCGACCGCCTCCCATGGCCCTCCCACGCATCACCCCAAAACAAGGCCCCTGCAATAACTAGCATAGCCACAGTCCGAAGGTGTCATTCGCCATAACTGGCCTAAATCAACCTCTATGTCTACGTATCCACTGTATGCAGCAGGGACTGCATTTAAGCCCCCCGGGGCCCTCCCCTGCGCCGACTCCCGACGCGTGCAACTCCGACCCTCCCTCCCCCCAAGGGGTGCAGGTCCATGATAGGGGGCCCATTTAATTCAAAAGTGTGCAGCAGCAGCGCCCTGCCCCCCCCCGCCCACGCACCTCGCGTGTTTGTTGAAAATATGACTATTTCTTACCTTTTCAAACTTCTCACTTCAATTTTTCTCTGCTTAGGAAGGAGATGTGTGTATTTCTATTTTTTTATTCTTTCTTGCTCTATTAATTGTCGTACTGTTTTCACTTTGTACTTTATTACATGTTTCCTTTTCCTTTATTGCTTTTTGTTACATCACATTTCACCTTGCTTGCTTTTAGTATGTTTTTAATACTTATGTGCATTTGCAATTTTTCTACTGCAATTTTTATTGATTATACTGTGAGGTTACTGCAATGTTGCTATTTACCTTTGCTTTCTCTTTGTTCATTTTATAAAGAGGGAAGGTGTGTTATATCTAAGGTTTCTACCTTACATCATCCTCTGCTGTTCAGCCAATGATTATAGAATTTTAGTGTGAATGTGATGTCATTGGAATGTTTGGGATACTGTGAGCGGACTGTCAGTTGGATCCTGGGCTGAGCAGCAGAGAGGATGCTCCTGGTGGGGCTTTGATTACATATATACTGGAAAAACCTATCTAACCATCTACGAAGAATAAACTTATCTGTAAACTGTCCAATTCTTCTGGAATTCTTTACCAGGATGTAACAAATAGGGCAGCGTCTGTGAGCACGCATATGTCATAACGATCGCAAGGCCTTCGCTGGTGCGTGCAATAATTGAAAGGGATACGTTGTAGAGAAGTGGCGTAAAAATAGCCTCTGCAGCCTATGTGGTGCAGTGCGGGTGGGAGGGCAAGGTCAGCTGCGCTCCTGCATATTGGTAGAACAGGTACTGCTGTGCTTTCAGTCAGTAGTGGCTGCCACTCAGGGCACAAGTCCTAAAAAAAAGAAGCGGGGGACGCTGTCACTGGAAGTGACGTCACAACAGGAAGTGACATCGCGAAAGGTGGCTTGCACCATCGGGCTCATTGCCTTCCCTCACTCATCCCTTAGATGCGATTGCATCTGAGGAGTCTGCGCGTGAGCAGCGTGCTGTGAGCTCCGAGCTCCTCGTCCCAGAGAGGCCAAAGAGTGACGTCCAGCTGTTTAGTAGGGGGGACGGCGTCCACCCGGTAAAATAAGTGGGTGGATCGTGAGCAAGATGCGTTGATCGACTGCTTTCTTTGTTTAAATAGTTTAAAATAAATCAAATTGTGGAAAACTAAAGGGAGTGCGCCCGATATCCTTTCTAACCAAGGGAAAAGTGTGACGATAATCAACGGCGTGGTTCCGCTGTAGGTGCACCCACAACGAGCACTCAATGGCCGGGGAATGGTGAACCAACGTGTGGAGATATATATATATATATATATATATATATATATGAGTCTGTGATATTTTGAAATTCATAGAATAAAAGGAAACTTTGCTAACTTATGTGTTCAATTCCTCTTTAAAGAGGAGAGAGAGAGTTCCTCTTCGAGGAGCGGAGAGAGTGAAGATAGAGTACCCCCTGCCGTAAATTATAAGGATATTACTACTCACACAGGAATTCCTTGACCATAATGAGGAATGAGGCCGAAGGCCGCGTTCCTTTATAAGGCTATGAAACTCCAAAGTGACTTTTACAACAAAAGCTAAATGGCAGTTTAGATAACATGTTTTTGGTCGCAGGTATCGCCATTGGTTGTATGAAAATCTCCCCCAACCATATATTTGGTATATCTATACATTTTAAATGTTCTATTGCTGGTCCCAGACTTCCCTTGCTCTGACTGGATGGCTGGGACAATGCGCTGAAGATGGTGTTTGCCAGATTTTCAGCTATTTTTTCTCCCAAACCATGGTAATGCGTTTCCAGTCTTCCTCACGCAGGAGCATATTCCTCTCATGTCTTGGCCCATATCTGTGTTCTCCTTGGTGCCCTGAGTGTGGGGTTGTCAGTCAAGTGTGTGCCTTCCATCAGTTTGACCAGAGCCCACCCACTGGAAACCTGAGAAATTGTTGATGGGTCTAGCTTCCATCAGGGATGCTTGCAGTATTACAGCACCCAGGGAAAGCCACAACCCTCAGACATTTATGAAAATCTGAAGCATACTTGTGCTGATATCTCATTTCATTACAGAGAATTCCCTACAAATGTCAAAGTCAGTTTCATAATTTTTCTGTTACAGATAACTCCAGAGCTACCAGCAAATGGCACAAATCCTTCCAGCTATCTTTCCAATACTGCTCGCGATAAAAGAGTATCCCACATGTAGGGCAGAGTTGCACGGGACAGGAATAGGCCAAAGCTTTTACTGTGTGAAAGCCGCATTGACACTACATTGACTTCACATGGTTACAGTTTTGGGCTTTTCACCAACGTTACAATAGGCCCACCTACATATATGAGGTACATTTTTTATTAAATGCCATGTGCAAACAATGGAAGGTGATGTCCCCTCAAATTTTAGAATTTTCCATCATAGACATATGGAAACATCCCATTTTTTTAGTTAAAGTTTGATATTTCCAAGGCATTTCTGGGTGGAAAAACAGAGAGGTATGGGTGGTTAGGGTATTCCGTGTGCTGGATAGCCCTGGCTTTTTTCTTGTGCTTTCTGCAGACTTATTCTGTGGCATTTCCTGTCCCTGGCTGCTGTTTTAATTGCTAGAAATGTGGGAATAATTCATGAAGGGGGTATGCTAATGTCTGTCAAATTTCTTTATATTGTTTTTCTTCCCCTTGAAAGTCAGTATCCACAAAACCACTTTTTGAAAAATCTCCCAACAATCACCTCACATTATGGGCAATCTAGAATTTGGAGTGGTGCAAATGACTCGACCCTTAACCTCTGATTCTTGGATACATTTGTAAAACAAGCATTTGCAATGCAATAGGTCTCGCATTAGGACATTTTGAGCTATTGGCTCCCGGTCAACAAGAGAATCACCTTCCGTCTCCTCACCCACGCACACAAAGCCCTACACAGCCAAGGACCAGGATACCTCAACAGCCGCCTCAACTTCTACGCTCCCAAACGCCAGCTTCGTTCGACCAGCCACGCCCTCGCCGCTGTCCCCCGCATCCGCAGAGCCACCACAGGGGGACGATCCTTCTCCTACCTCGCCGCCAAGACATGGAACTCCCTCCCCACCCACCTCCGCCTGACCCAGGACCACCTCGCCTTCAGGAAGCAACTCAAGACCTGGTTGTTCGAGCAGTAGCAGATTCCCCCCCCCGCCCGCGCCTTGAGACCCTCTGGGTGTGTAGTGCGCTATATAAATACGATGATTGATTGATTGATTGATTGGTATTGTAAATGACACATTTTTTATTTATGTGTAGGTTTTGAAAATAGCGAAATTAATAGCTTTGTCATTTACAATGCCAATAGTTTTAACTTTCGCAATGTGACACCTATAGCATTTGTAATGCAAAATGTGTTGTATTTACGTGACTTAGATGTATTGATATTACAAATAACAATGGCTTTTAATTTTTTTAAATAATTAATACTTAAATAAAAGCAATTGTAATTTATAATGGCAATAGCTTAAACTTTTGTAAATAACTTTTATGAAGATTATGTTCAGTGTATTACATACACTGAAATTATACTAATTTAAGCAACGAGAAATTCTAGGAAGATTTTAAAACATATCTGCAAAGCACCAGAAACGGAAGGAAGGGCACTAACCAGAGACACAGACTACGTAGCACAGCACACTGCGGCCCGGTGCGAGCTGCAGAAGGACACTGCAAGCGCCATGATTGCCCCCCCCCCCCCCCCCACATCTAATTGGAGATGGTTTCTCATTGAAGAGGGGCGAACAAAAAAGACACTGTTATAGTGGAGGGAGAAAGCTAAATATTGACTTTTTACCTCATGAGTGTGTTCTGGGGGGGTTACCCCTATCATGAAGTATATATACATCAATGAGGCAGCAAATGGGTCATGGAAAAAAAATACGTCCCCATTTTCTTCCGCAGTTCTACTTTCATGTAGATTCTGCTGTTAACGTCGCTTCAAGTTACATGTGATTGGCTTTGTTCATATATGCTTAGCAGGCGATAAGGTTGCAAGCTTCCTCTGCTGTTTTGATTATCTACAGCAAAGGACGGTTTGCAGCAATTAATGGGTTGATTTTATCGGAATGTCTCCCTCCATGAATGGTTCCTCAACAAAGAGGTTTCATTGGGGTACCCACAAAATGTGCAGCATTGTCCCTGTAAAAGATGGCTTACTGAGTCCCGCGCTAGCTGTTGGCACACAGAGACCTTCTGCTCATGAATTTCAATCCCAGAAGGATGACTCTGCTTTCCTTCCTTCCAAGGTCAATACATTTCTAACCACAAAATTGGGAAATAACAACACTAGCTATTTACAGTGCTTCGACAGCAGAGCAGAATGAAGCGCTATGTAACGATAAAAACAAGTTGTTTTTATTAATTGCTGCATTACCATCACTGGTTTTTCTGAACTAGATTATGTGACTGCCTGTCCAGCATGGAAGCCTGCCTGTCACAGTGACATTGCAGGATTCGAGGGTTGAAACACATTCACTTTAATTAAGATATTTATCCACTATCCAAAGGCATGTACATGCATACTGAGGGGCTTATTTACAAGCCCCTTGCGCCACCGGTGTGTCACTTTTTGTGACGTTCCGGAGGGCAGGAACCTTCTTTATATTTAAAAGGCAGTACTAAGCCACTTTTCTTTAACTTAATGGTGCCTTGTAAATATTGTTCCTTTTAATGCAGTTTTCTGTGTGAAAGGGGCATGCAATGGGTGTTGCTGGGGTCGTTCCCAACAAGATCCATGGATTTTTGACACTGCCCCAGATTTATGAGAAATCATAACACTTAGGCTGCAGCAAAAACGTGCGCCTCCCCAGGAGAGGCGTAAGGGAGGTACAATGAGGAGAAATATATGTATTAAGAGAAATATCTTTATTTCTTCTCGTTTTTCCTCTTTCTATGCAGAACACACAGAAAGAGAATAAAACGCCACCTTGGCAGGGGAAAAGGACTTGAATGCAATGTATCTATTAGATACAACACATACCTGCCCTTTCCTTTTGCCATAGGGCAGCACAGCAGGAAGGCCTGTGGCGCTGCCCTACAGCAAAAACTCAGAAATGAGGCACTGAGTAACTTACAACTGTGCGTACTGCTGCAGTTTACGCATACTTTACTTTCATTGGGTGTGACACAGGAGGTGAGTCTAAATTCTGCATTCTCATTTATAACCACCACTCTCTAAAATATTATTTCAGGCCATTCCTAAGCCCTCAATACTCTCAATTTACCATGCATTGCCAAATAAATATAGACTGCCCTCATGATGTAAAGCCCCTCATCTCATGGAGTGGAGATTTCTTTGGACCCATGTCAGCTAGTGCACCAGACTGCATCTGTCCTGTGGCAACATATTATCTTGATCACTGGTGTTTATCTACCTATACAGACTCCATTCTACATCCCTAACCTCTAGCACTCTGACACCCCTTCCAACTGAGCCTAGTCCATGATTTACAAAACCTATATTACATAAATAAAGTGCCTCGTGCTGCGATTGTAAGGAGGGATGTACATGAGGGAGGGGAGCGTGTACCCACTTTAGTTCAATTTTACTTGATTATTGCTTGGCACTTTAACGACATCAGTATTTTTAAGATATGCAGATGTGGAGTTAAGAATAGTAAATCTATACTTACATATGTATGCTTACCTTTACGATGTTGGCTACAGTATTTTGGTAGAATAATATTTTTGTGCTCAATAATGACATACAACAGTATTCAGAGGAAACTTAGAGTATTAGCCAGAGTTCTGCCATTAGTGCAGCTGGTATAGAGGGAACAAACCTAGGGGTCTGAGGGGCCCACTGCATACTTCCCGTGTTTGCAGTCGTCAGACGGAGGTCTCACCATCGGACATAGAGAGCCCTGCCAACTATCCTTGGGCAGGGAGATCTTTTAATCAACCCTCTAACCTCTACATAAGATCTGAGAATATTTTTTAACTTCACCTCATCATAGAAATAGAGAACCTTGGCTTTCTAGGAGGCTACCTAGGACAATACCTCGCCAAATGACCACTCTCTAAAATTGAAGAATTCATCCAGAATATCAGTAGAACATTGGAATTTTTTAATAGATACCAATAATACTTCGAAAAACTGATCAAACATAGATACAGCAAAGTGATAATCTAAATGAAGGGCTCCGGTGGTGGACGCTAATTATCAGTCATCTATACCAACCAGTTTATACGCAGGCAACACCTGACGTGGAAGAACGCACAAACAGGAAGCAGGCATTCTATCTGTTTTGCACTGTAAAACAAGAAAATATTTTTATAATAATATTACGTGGCTACTCCAGGAAGAAGGCGCTGGCCGCCGAAACGCGCGTAGAGTCATATAATCTCGCCACTTATCTACTATAGATAAAGAATTAGCTTTTTAGACTGTTTATTGAATTTTGTCTTAAGATGTTTATTTAAATTTTGTTCCATGATGCTTATGATATGTTACACTGTGGATTTTAATTTTGTGTTATCTAAATGAAATGTTTACTTTCTTAATTGTCAAATAAAAACACAATGTCTTTTAGTCAGCTGTAGTCAATCACTTATTACCGCTCACCAATAGGGTATTTTAATCCTCAATTGCCTAGGTTGTTATTTTTCATATATTTTTCATATATACTGGTTATGACTGTCCTTTTACTACTCAACAGGGCAGAAAAGGCTACATTTCTTTCGTAGCATAAGGGACCACAGAACCCTTGCAATATTACTGGCACTGATGCCTTCTCAGGCAATGGACCAGATGTGTGAACATTGGATTTACTAAAAGTAGTTGCAAAATGCACACTGACTTTTAACAAATCATGTGGCATTTTGCAAATTGACCTATGTACAAATAGGTAGGGTAAAAAAATACTGAATCGTAGTGGGTCGCAATTCTAGCCATCTAATAATATTAATGAGGTAGGCCGCAAACTGCGACCCAGTACAATTCGCTGTCATTACAGCATTAGCGGCCTGCTGGAGTGGTAAGACCACCATGTCTGTAATTGCTTTAAAATAAAGTGGAGGAGTTGGAAGGAGAACGGAACTGAAGTAAGTTCCATAGGTGACATGGAGAACTTGATGCCTGTGTGACTACAGGGTCATGTCCCCTTCCTCCCATGTTGCACACTACTTTACCAAAGTAGGGAATAAGGATAAAAAGTTACAATTAATCAGTGAGTAGGTCCTACATTTGTATGTGTTTGTGTTATATGTTGTATGTCCCCTCGAGTCTAGATAGGTTGACAAACCACCTCAACGAACATACCTGGACACCTTTTGCAGTCCTGATAAAAGCCCTGGACCCAAAGGGCCTTGTGGAATAGGGCTGAAACATGTTGACTAAGTGGGTGTAGGGCCATTGTATCTCTGAATCAATCCCCCACATTTGTTTTTTTCTATATCTGAGCAACCAATATATATACCCGGGTTGTTCAAGCTATTTTTTATCTCTTTTAAGACCCTGGCTGAAAAAATATCCAAAGTGCTCCCTCGAATACGGTTGAGTCCATCCTTAATTATAGGGACTAGAATGAGACCCGATGATGAAGCACACCACTAATAGAGTGAAGGTCTAACAAACAAACCTTAGGGTTTCCCGAAGTGGGGTTTACATCCTTTTTAGGTCTCGCTACGAATGCAGCAGAGCTGCTTCGCTAGCGAAGACTCTATTGCTGTGGCTTTGGTGCAGGAAGGGAGACAGGAGGTGGCACATGCGGACAGGAGATGTGCACTCCGTGTGTGTGCACATCTCCTGTCCCAGGAGGCTGCCAGCGCGTGCATCGCGCACTTTCAGTTACCCTCCCCACGTTGGCTCCACGGAGCCAGCTTGTCTTAGGGATGGCGGTTGTCAAAGGTTAATTAACTCTTACCACTTAGATCTTGCGCAGGAGCAGAAAGCTGACTGTTCCCAACTCCCTCTCAAAGATTCCACAGAGCCCGTTATAAACTTGACTCTCCAGGACTCCAAGAGGGAAGGGGGAGTGGATAAAATAACAAACCACAGAAGAGACTGCTCTGGAACTTTTCCTCAGCTTCTCTTGTCTCATCCGACCTGCAGACTTCTTATTCAGAGAAAACCTGAAGTACAGTATGAGACAATTATTCATATACCTACTCTAACTCTACCTACTATCTTAGTTTATTAGTGTCCTTATTTACCAATCTGTTCAGAGTCTTAGCTTCTCTTCTCACTCGTGGATATAAGATTCTTCTATCTTTTAATATGAGGAAACCTGTTTACAAGACATACGGTTACTATATAGTCTCACCTTACTCTTGTATACATGACTTAAGATTTGTTTATGTAAACTCTTACCTCATAACAGTTTAGTGAAGATGGTGTATTCTTCCTAGTAATTGTTGATACTGAACTAGTTCTCTCCTATGAATTATTATATGTGCTTATGAGTATTCCTATCTAATCTTATTATTAGAATTAAACTAACTCTACCATCTATCTATTGTGTTAAACTATGTGGAATTCAGACTGCTTCAACTTCCATTACTAATGAACTTCTTTTCTCTCCAACAGAATATCTTGCAGATAAATTGTCGTCTCTCTCATGCCCATGAGATTCTTTTCTACTAGCTCAGGTAAGTAATTCTCTTCCAAAAAACGGAGTCTCTATGCCATCACGTACAGTTTATAAGCATTTCTTGTCCATATGCTCAGTTATCACTTATCTCTGATTGTTCGTGGTTTCTTCTCTCTCTCTCACTCGACTCGCTCTGCAGGCTCTCTTAACTTGCCGTCAGAAAGAAGACGCGCACTCTCCAATCACTGGAATTCACGTAAGTATCTTCTCCAGGAAACTGCTCCCAGGAAGATTTAAATGAGCACACATTACTCTCCGAAACAACACGAGAGAAATACTGGCGCGCTGACTAAAGTCTCTAACTCAGACTCGGAACTACGAAACACTCAACCGACTCCTGAAGCTATCTTGGTGAAGTGCGCGGTTCGTTAGAGCCGCCCGCTTCGCATTAAGCCAGACACCTGGAGTAATCTGATAAACTAGACCGCTAACCCACGCTCGGGAGTAGCGGTCCTCTTGGCATTCCATAATTGATTCTGCAATGACCATCCATTGCTCTCTGGGCGATTGCACTTACAACACCTCCCTGAAATCCATTTTAACACTGAGACCACATGACCTAGTCTGGAGGTTCTGACAGTACCCCCCAACAAGTCGGGTCCTTCTAATCTGGGTTTGGTTGGAAATCTTTGATGAAAGGTCTTCACTAACCTAGGAGCGTGTACATCTGAGCTACACTCCCAAGATCGTTCTTCTGGGCCATAGCCTTTCCAGTCCACCAAATAATACAATTTTCCTTTAAGTCTTTTTGAGTCTAATATGGCTTTACTTCATACTCCACTCCAGATTCAAAATGGATAGGTTTAGGGGGTAATTCTGTTCGTAAATTGGGTGAAGTTTTCTTGAGCAGAGATCTGGAAAACTGGATACATTTTCATCTTTGCACGCAAATGCAACTTATAAGTCACCTGATTTATTTGTTTCTCAATTGGATGAGGACCTATGTATCTAGGTAGGAATTTTCTGTTACCTTTTAATCTTAAATTCTAGGTGCTCAACCATGCCTCATCTCCTATCTGCAGACTAGGTCTTACTCTTCTCCTCTGATCTGCCTAAGTCTTATACTTTTTCTTGGCCTGTTCTAAATTTTTTACAGCAATTTGAGGGACCCTTTTTAAATGGCTGACTAAATCTTTAACTGCTGGGACAGTGATTTCTCCATTAGTTACTGTAGCATTGGGATGCCTTCCATAATTTAAATAGAAGGGGGTGTAACCTGTAGACACGTTCTTAGCATTGTTATGTGCGAACTCTGCAGCCCATAAAAGGTCAGACCAATTCCCTTCTTGTTTCAGAAGAAATAATCTCAGATATTGCTCTAATTCTTGTTTCACCCTTTCAGTTTGACCATCTGTCTATGGATGATAACTAGTGGAATATCATGCCTCAATTCCCAAACCCTCCTAAAAGGCCCTCCAGAAACGAGATAGAAACTGGGAACCTCTATCCGAGATAACCACCCTTGGAACTCCATGGATCTTAACAATTTGTGTACTGAACTGAAAGGCAAGTTGTTTAGCAGTTGGAACCCCTTTTAATGCCAAATAATTTGCCATTTTGGAAAATGTGTATACCACCACTAAAATTGTAGTATACCCTTGACTAGAGGGCAGGTCCACAATTAAGTCTAAAGTGATGGTATGCCAGGGACCTGGAGGTATGGGTAGAGGTTGTAACAAACCCTTCGGGCCTGTCTCTCCGATTTTCCCTGAGCACAGATCTCGCAAGATTTAACATAATTTTCAATGTCTGTAGTCATTCGTGGCCACCAGTAATGTCTCTTAACTATTTCTTCAGTCTTAGTTTCTCCTTTATGTCCTGCAAGAGGGTTAGCATGACATTCATTCATTATATGAAGTTGTAACCCCTTAGTGGGTAAATACAAGGCTCCTTTGTGATAAGGTAATTGATGTCGAATCTCTCTATCTGGATCTTCTTTCACCCATTCTTGCATTTCTTCCGAACTCATTGCCTGTACAATTTGCTTATTAACATCAATAGGCACGATAGCTCCTACTATTCTTGATTCTGGTATGATCGTTCGGATTTCTTCCAAAGGCTTCTGCGAATCTGTTCCAATTCTAGACAAGGCATCCGCTTTTCCATTCTGAGCTCCAGGTCTGTAAGTTATCACAAAATCGTATCCAGCAAAATACAATGACCACCTGAGCTGTCTTGACGTTAAGGTTTTAGCTGATTTCAAAAACTTTAAATTCTGATGGTCAGTGAAAACTGTTACCTGGTGTTGGGCTCCCATGAGATAATGACGCCACTCTTTGAAAGCGTCTTTAATTGCCAGTAATTCTTTTTCTGTGATGGTATAGTATCTATACCATCACCAGTATATATCTTAATCGTGAGCTTTTAATTACCGGATACTGACCGCCTGCATGTTCTGACGAGATCTAGTCGTCACAGGGGTCCCGATCATCAGTCCTTTACCGGTGCAGCCGAGCGCAGCGCTCTCGCCGGCTGGGCAAAACGGAACCGCCATCTTGGGGGGAGGCAGGGTAGCGTTCCAGCTCCTGGACGCCTCCCACCCTCCTCCCATCCCCCGGCTGGACATGTATATAAGGAAGGGATTTTCCCGTCCGCGCAGCGGGCGCGCCGACGGCGCGCCAATGGCGCGCCTAAGGCAAGCCCGTCTGCGCCCGTCCGCGCCGGACCCGCGCCCAGCGCCAGTACCCCTGCCCCATTTGCCTCTAAAATTTGTTGGTCCTCACAGCAACTGCATCACCTTCGTCATGCTATTTGTGTTCCCTCTACCTGCTGCAACTCCGCTAACCTAGAAAATGCTGCCTATTCCTGCCCTCAATGTAATTTTTCCCTTCCCTTGGTATCTAAAATACCGTTACGTCACGCAATTATCAATGAACTGCCTCCTATCATATTTAAGGCCGCACTACTCAATTGTAGATCTCTCCCAGCACATGCCCATGATATCTGGCTCTCACTTGATACCTATAATTGGGATTTATTGTTTCTTACCAAAACGTGGATAAAGGACTCCTCCAATCCAGACATCACCTTGGCTACTCCCCCTGGCTACTGTCTCTCTTGCATCAATCGAGACAATTCTAAGACAGGAGGGGGTCTTGCGATTGTTGCTAAATCCCATCTTAAACTTAATTTGACAAAAATCCCTAACCTTGGCCTCATTGAAGCCGCTCACTTTACAATAATGGACCCTGCGGGTACCATCTGTGCAGGCATACTAGTCTATAACCCCCCTGCGGTTACCTCTTCCTCCCTGACCACTTTGATGCATACTATTGCTGATTTTTCGCTTAAACATCCCCATTTCACTGTTTTAGGAGATTTCAATATTCACGTCGATAATCCTTCTTGCACTCTTGCTTCCTCCCTGTTAGATACCTTACAAGGTCTCACCTTGCCCCAATTGGTAACCGGTCCGACTCATATTGCCGGTCATACACTTGACCTCATCTTTTCTAATCTTCCTTCTCTTTCTACCTCTTCCCCCATTCCTTTGACCTGGACCGATCACTTTCTTATTCCTTTTTCTTTCTCGACCCCTTCCCCTCCTCCCCCTATTCCCCTTATTCAAGGAACTAGACGCAAATGGACCAAAGTTACTTGTGTCTCCTTGGAGGCTCATTTTCATTTTCATCTTAAACAGCAAAACGACCTCGATTTTGAAACCTTGAGACTGAACTCGTCTCTCTCCGATGCACTTGACTTGGTTTCCCCTCTTGCTCCTGTTACCTCCTTTAGATCCCGTCCCTCTGCTCCCTGGTTTTCTCCTCTGCTACGCGAAGAGAAGAGTAAATGCAAGCGGCTGGAACGTAAATGGAGATCCAATTACGATCCTTCAGCCAAATTGGCCTACAAATCTGCCCTGAATGCATTTCATAAACTTAAACGCTTCTCAATGAGAACCTACTTCTCCAATCTTATTCAGCAAGCGCAGAATTCTTCCAAAACTCTTTTTTCTATTGTAAAAGATTTCGTTCACCCCCTGCCTCAAAATCCCTCTGTACCCCCTCACAAGATCTTTGTAATGGATTATCTGATTTTTTTCAAGAAAAGATAATTAAACTCTCCTCTTCCTTTGCAACAACTCTGGACCACCTTGACGAT
Source organism: Lissotriton vulgaris (assembly GCF_964263255.1). NCBI lineage: Eukaryota > Metazoa > Chordata > Amphibia > Caudata > Salamandridae > Lissotriton > Lissotriton vulgaris. The sequence goes on from NC_141687.1 coordinate 1,643,234,808, forward strand.
CATCTTTGTCCCCCCTCCTCCTGCTCCTTTAATTCTTTCACTGAGCTTACTTCTGACCTTGCGTTAGCTTTGCTACGCAATGTTAAGTCTGGTTCCCCTCTGGACCCTGTCCCGGCTAAAGTCATGGGCGTTCTTGCCCCTATCCTAGTGAACCCTTTTCTCTCCATCTGGAATTCTTCTCTGTCACATGGTCATTTTCCCTCAGTGTGGAAACAGGCTAGGCTTGTCCCCATATTGAAAAAACCTGGTGCCGACCCCTTACTTTTTAGCAACTATCGCCCCATCTCGCTCCTGCCTAAACCTGCTAAGATTTTGGAGAAGGTGGTACAGAAACAAGTGGCGGAGTACCTAGAATCTAACCAGCTGCTTCATGACTCTCAGTCCGGCTTTAGGTCCGGTTTTAGCACTGAGACCGCACTGCTGGAAGTCTCTGAAATTATCAGGGATTCAGTGGATAGGGGCGAGGAGGCCATGTTGGTCCTCCTCGACCTATCCGCGGATTTTGATACTGTCTCCCATAAAATACTTACCACCCGCCTTCAACAGCTTGGGGTCGGTGGGACAGTTCTGGCATGGATCGCCTCTTTTTTGTCTAGCCGCTCTCAAAGGGTTATGATGCACCCTTTTGAATCCGAGGACAAACCTCTCCTGTGTGGAGTGCCCCAGGGCTCTGCTTTGAGTCCACTACTATTTAATGTTTATGTGGCTCCTTTGGCCAAAGTAGTGGAGTCCTGGGGGGTCAGGGTGGTCTCCTATGCTGATGATACTCAGCTTATTTTTTTCATTCCCAGACCATTCTGACTCCCTCTTCTCCAATTTTAGAAACTGCCTTAGAAATATCTGTACCTGGATGTCTGCTAATCATCTTGCCCTGAACACCGATAAAACGGAGGTTCTTTTCTTTAGTAAGAAATCTCCCCCTCCTGCAATCCTCTGGTGGCCTCCCATCTTGAATCCCCCTCCCTCTCCGGTGCAGGCTGCTCGCAATCTTGGCTTCATTTTTGACAATTCTCTGTCCGGAAGTGTTCAAGTCAACAAAGTAGTAGGGTCTTGTTTCTCCAAACTACGTATGCTCCGAAAAATCTTTCCCTTCCTCCCTCAATCTTCTCGTAAAACTGTGGTTCAGGCTCTTATCACTACCCACTTAGACTATGCCAACAGTCTATATGCAGGTGCTCCCCTTTACCTCCTTGATCGTCTGCAAATAGTCCAAAATGCGGCAGCCCGGCTTATCGGTAACATCCCGGCCCGTACTTCAGTCAGAGCCTATCAACAAGAACTTCACTGGCTCCCCATTCTACGACGCATTGATTTCAAAATACTGATCCTGACATTTCGGGCAATTCATGGATTCGGCCCGTTATACTTGAGAAAACGCCTTAAAATTTCGGCCTCAGTCAGACATCTTAGATCCAACAATCTGCGTCTGCTGATGGTTCCTAGATTCAAGCTTTCTCGGACTGGCGGCACATCCTTCACCGTCACTGCCGCCAAGCTCTGGAACGGTCTCCCCCTTGACCTCAGGTTTTGCGAATCTGAGCCTATCTTCCGTCGCAAACTCAAAACCTGGTTGTTCACTAAGCAGTAGGATCGTATACGATCAATTGCGCTTTTTCCTAGTCCATCTGTATGATTTGATTCTGGTCTCTCTTTATGGGGATAATCATGTAATCTAGCGCCGGGACTACTCCGTCGGAGGTAGCTGTGCGCTCTATAAGCTTCAAAAAAATAAAAAAAATAAAAAAAATATAGTTCTCTTCTGCTGGGGTTAGCTTTCTGGATCTAAATGATACTGGGTGTAATTGTCCTGTCTGCTTATGTCGTTGGGATAATATTCTTCCAAGTGCTTGATCCGAAGCATCAGTTTTCACATAGAACGGCTCATTTGGATCTGTGTGAAGCGATACAGGGGCGTGGTAAAACTTATTTTTAACAATTCAAAAGCTTCTTCTGCATCTTTTGACCATTTGAATCTAACTCCTTTTCTCAATAACTTAGTAAGAGGCTGGATCTTTTTTGAAAATTCATCGATAAATCGTCTGTAGAAATTTGCAAATCCAATAAAACTCTGGACTTCTTTTACACTTACTGGGGATTTCCAATCCACAACTGCTCTAATCTTACGCTCATCCATTTTCATGCCCATGGGTGAGAGTACAAATCCCAAGAATTCAACTTCTGAGACATGGAAATCACATTTTTCTAGTTTCACGAATAGTTTATTTTCTCGAAGCTTTTGTAATACTCCTCACACTTGTTCTGGGTGTTCATTTCTGTTATTAGAATAGATTAGGATGTCATCAATATATCCTATAACACATTGATCGATATAATCTCTTAAGACATCATTTATAAAGTGCTGGAAAGCTGCAGGAGCATTGCACAACCCGTATGGCATGACTTGGTATTCAAATAGCACAAATCTTATTCTGAAGGCGGTCTTCCATTCGTCTCCTTCTTTCATCCTGACTAAATGTTAAGCTCCTCTCAATTCTAATTTAGTATCAATTTGCGCCCCTTTAACTTGATCTAATAACACTGAAATCAAGGGCAGAGGGTACCGATTCTTCTTGGTAATCTTGTTTATAGCATGGTAGTCTATGCAAATTCTCAGATCCCCTTCCTTCTTCGGAATGAAAAACAAAGGTGACGAAACAGGTGATTGGGAAGGTCGTATGAAACCATTCGCCAAATGTTTGTCCAAATATTCCCTTAGATGTTGATGCTCCTTTTCTGTCAATGCATAAACCCGGCTGCAAGGTAGATTAGCTCCAGGTTCAAGATCAATCTTGCAATCATAACCACGATGCGGTGGTAGCTGCTCAGCTTCTTTCTCATCAAAGACATCAGTGAAGTCGCGATATTCTAAGGGTATTTCTTGAGAATTTATAACGCAGACTGACACATCTGCTATGCATAAAGACAAGGCAGGATTAGCTTTACAACCTTTTTCACAATTCCAAAAACAATTTTCTTGGCAATAGATGGAATCCCTGATTATGGTTCTTGTGCTCCAATTTATGGTGGGATTATGTTCAGTCAGCCAAGGCAACCCCAATATAAGCTGAAACTGCGGGGTATCAATTAGATTGAATTGAATCATCTCCGTATGACCATCAATAGACATCATCTGCATTGGCTCGGTGTGGCTCACAATGGGTCCTGACGAGAGGTTGATACCATCAACTGCACGTACTGGTTCACTTTTAGCCTTTTGGATAGACTTTAATCCAATCTTGGTCGCAAACTCCAAATCACAGAAATTTCCTGTTGCTCCCTAGTCTACCATTACAGAGACTTCTGACAATGTGAATGTTCGAAATGTTATTGTCACAGAGAGCATTAGATGAGGAGCAGAGGATTGTAATGTGTTTGCTAACTGATGCTCTGTCGGAGTTGGTTTTAAGGGCTTATCCACTTGTTCAACTCCAGCTACAAGTGGTGCTGCAAGTTTCCCTTCGGCTTAAACAGCGTTTTAGGCTTCTACGGACAGTTTCTTACAAAATGACCATTTGATCCACAGTACATACATACATTTCCTGCTCTTCTCTTCTTCTCTTCTTTCGTCAATGGGCCCCTGATGGTTCCTATCTGCATTGGCTCCGTGTTAGATGTTCCTTCTGTAGTCCTGTTATACTCTGATCTAGCTCTATCAAACCTCGGAATCGCTGGTTTAAAATCTCTTTTCTTTTCTCCTTTTCTCTCTCCTTATCGGAAATCAATCTCTAACACCAAATCTATTAATTCTGAAACTTCTGTGGGTCTGTTTGGCATTTGAACCAATATGTCTTTTAGTTCATCACGTAACCCACGATAAAAAACTGCAGCCCTCTCGCTTTCCGGCCAGAAGGTCTCCACCACCAGTTTGTTAAACTGGGCTAAATACGCTACCAGATTACGGTTACCTTGTCGTAATTCTAGAAGCTCGTTATCCACCGCTTGCGATATTCTCCATCGATCAAAAATTTGCAAAAACTCTTTCTTAAATTCGTCATAGCTCTGCAGTATGGGGTCATCTCTGGAAACTAATGGCATAGACCAGGATGCCGCATCTCCACTCAAATATGATTGGGCAAAGGCACTCTTGACTGCGCATAATGGAAAATGGAGGGTCGACACATGAAGTGAAGGGAACATTGGGTAAGGAACACTTGGGCCTTTTTGGGATCTCCACTAAATCGTTCTGGAGGGGCCAAAGGAATAACTGGGGATAAGGAATGAATGACCTGAGTAGTCAGTCTGTTGGAACCCTCCGTGAGTGTACCTTCTCTTCCTGACCCTAATGATTGTCCTACTCTCTGAGCTAGTTCAGCGGTTTCCTTTCTTGCATTTATCATTTCTTGTCTCAGATTCTGATTATCCTCCCTCACTGCTACCAATTCTTTTTGTAAGACTTCTAAGACTGTCCCTAAACTCTGTAAATGTATTCCTTCTGCCATTTTATGCTCAGGCGCAAATATAGTACGTGGGCACTTCACTCTGTCAAAGGTTAATTAACTCTTACCACTTAGATCTTGCGCAGGAGCAGAAACTGACTGTTCCCAACTCCCTCTCAAAGATTCCACAGAGCCCGTTATAAACGTGACTCTCCAGGACCTCCAAGAGAGAAGGGGGAGTGGATAAAATAACAAACCACAGAAGAGACTGCTCTGGAACTTTTCCTCAGCTTCCCTTGTCTCATCCGACCTGCAGACTTCTTATTCAGAGAAAACCTGAAGTACAGTATGAGACAATTATTCATAAACCTACTCTAACTCTACCTACTATCTTAGTTTATTAGTGACCTTATTTACCAATCTGTTCAGAGTCTTAGCTTCTCTTCTCACTCGTGGATATAAGAGTCTTCTATCTTTTAATATGAGGAAACCTGTTTACAAGACATACGGTTACTATATAGTCTCACCTTACTCTTGTATACATGTCTTAAGATTTGTTTATGTAAACTCTTACCTCATAACACTTTAGTGAAGATGGTGTATTCTTCCTAGTAATTGTTGATACTGAACTAGTTCTCTCCTATGAATTATTATATGTGCCTATGAGTATTCCTATCTAATCTTATTATTAGAATTAAACTAACTCTACCATCTATCTATTGTGTTAAACTACGTGGAATTCAGACTGCTTCAACTTCCATTACTAATGAACTACTTTTCTCTCCAACAGAATATCTTGCAGATAAATTGTCGTCTCTCTCATGCCCATGAGATTCTTTTCTACTAGCTCAGGTAAGTAATTCTCTTCCAAAAAACGGAGTCTCTATGCCATCACGTACAGTTTATAAGCATTTCTTGTCCATATGCTCAGTTATCACTTATCTCTTATTGTTCGTGTTTTCTTCTCTCTCTCTCACTCGACTCGTTCTGCAGGCTCTCTGAACTTGCCGTCAGAAAGAAGACTCAAACTCTCCAAGCACTGGAATTCACGTAAGTATCTTCTTCAGGAAACTGCTCGCAGAAAGATTTAAATGCGCACACGTTACTCTCCGAAAGAACACTAGAGAAATGCTGGCGCGCTGACTAAAGTCTCTAACTCAGACTCGGAACTACGAAACCCTCAACCGACCCCTGAAGCTATCCTGGTGAAATGCGCAGTTCGTTAGAGCCGCGCGCTTCAGATCAAGCCAGACACCTGGAGAAATCTGATAAACTAGACCGCTAACCCACGCTGGGGAGTAGCGGTCCTCTTGGCATTCCATAATTGATTCTGCAATGACCATCCATTGCTCTCTGGGAGATTGCACTTACAACACCTCCCTCAAATCCATTTTAACACTGAGACCACATGACCTTGTCTGGAGGTTCTGACAGTGGTTGATCCTTTCTCATCGTCCACAATGATAGGCAAAAGCATTATTTTCACACGTTTTGTATCTTTTCCCTGTGTTCTTGTCATTTAAGCTCTGTCATGAGTGCGATTCGCGCAAATAAGGACTCTCACACAACTCTGAATATAGCATAAAAGGTCACCTTTATTACCAGGACAGCCAAAGACAGACCCGCAACATAAACTTTTCAAACAAACCTTTTGCTTTTATTGTCTACAAACCTTTTCCATATGAACCATTTCCTTTTCCAATGCTTTATTTCCAAATAACCATAACTTGTTTTCATACCATCCGTATGTTTTCCTTCTTCTTTCCATCTCTTCCCCAACCTACCCTCCCAAGCCCTCCCCCTTAGAGAAAGGATGAATCCGCTCTAGATTATTCAATCCCCTTCCACACGCCGACAACACAACAAAAGAATCTGCCTGTAGTGTCCTGAGGTGACATCCTGACAATTTCGTCATGTATCAAGAAAATATTTATGCATGTATGTATTTATTTCTTTCTTTCTTTTTTTTTTTTTTAAACACATAACAACAGTAACACGCGACAGTGAACATGAACACCCTCCCTTGATTTTGCAACCAGGGTGGGTATGTGGGTCAAACGCGACACCACTGCTCCTCTCACTCGCTCAGAGTGACGTCAAACCCTCCCTCCCCTCCCTTCACTTGGACCTAGCCCCTCCCACCACCCAATCAGGCCGCGTGAGGTCGTCCCTTACGCAAAATACCCCAGGGGGACATTGGCTTTGCCAAGTGCCCCTGGGGACCCATCGCGCAAATAAGGACTCTCACACAACTCTGAATATAGCATAAAAGGTCACCTTTATTACCAGGACAGCCAAAGACAGACCCGCAACATAAAATTTTCAAACAAACCTTTTGCTTTTATTTTCTCCAAACCTTTTCCATATGAACCATTTCCTTTTCCAATGCTTTATTTCCAAATAACCATAACTTGTTTTCATACCATCCGTATGTTTTCCTTCTTCTTTCCATCTCTTCCCCAACCTACCCTCCCAAGCCCTCCCCCTTAGAGAAAGGATGAATCCGCTCTAGATTATCCAATCCCCTTCCACACGCCACCCAGGAAAACCTCTGAGTTTTCCTGCCCCACCCAAAAACCTTCCTCCCAAGTCATAAATGGACCGCTCAAGTCAATGTAAATTCACGGTGAAGGAAAACACTGTTTTTTTTTTTTTTTTTACATATCACTGTTTTGGTTTGGAGCACCACAAGTCAACACACCATAGATTGGCCAAGGTGTCTCTAAGTTCCATCAGGTAATAGAACTGACCCATCTGCGAGAGATGAACCCCATCATTCCTCAACAAATGCTGCATTTCATTGTTAAAATGCTCATGCGCAATGACCGTGATGCCCATTGCCGCACAGTACGTTTTCAAAGCCTTGTTAACCTTTCGGCGAGCCCTTTCAACTGCCGCATGAACCCTGGCTCCTTTCCACTGGCTCCTGTACAAAAATTCCGTCCACACTACCCGGGTCCCCTCCCATCTGTCTTTGATCACCGCCAAATCAAGTTTCATTTGCTTGATTAAAGCTAGTCCAGACCATTCAACCAGATCATTTTCTCCTAAGTGCAGGATCAGCAAGTCTGGAATACCCCATGCCTCAGCCATTTTATTTAAAACCGGGAACAACTCCCCCCATTCCATCCCCCCTAAACCTTTCCAAATCACCTCATGGTCATTACCATACAAGCCAAGACCTCTCCCACACAGCTGCTGTTCAGCAAAGTTCGCCGCCCATTTCACTATTGAATGGCCGACAATCCAGGTTCTCTTTTTCCGAGGAAAATCCGCCACTCGACCTGTGATGGAAAAAGTAACATTAACTAACCGGAAACCCTCTTTTGTGCAACTTTTTTTTTTTTTTTTTAAACATTTACAACCTAACATATTTAAAACAACAATTGGACTTCCATCGCCCGATTCGCTGCAACTCTTCTTTCCCCAACCCAACCTCGCAGCTTCAGTAGCTGCACCGATTCTGAAAGAATGCGTCCCAAAACTGTGCGGATTTTCCCCTACCAACACCAAAGCCTTCCTTAGAACCGCTAAAAATTGGAAACAAGTCAATTGTGTTTTATTCTTATGGAAAAATATCCCGCCCTCTCGAAATACAGCAGACTCAACAAGTGACTCCCACTCCCCCACCGGGCAGCAACCCCCAACCCCGCTCCTACCAAGGCGCACCAACATCCCTTTCCCTTTCTGGTCTGTCTTTGACTGCCTCAATGTAATTTGCAACACTCCATTACCCAGAATTTCGATATCAGATGACTGGATCCCCGCTTGATTTCGCAACCCTAATAATTCTGATATCCGAAATGCACCAAAGAACAACCATACCATACATAACTTGAATCGAGACCATTCCCATTCATCATAACAGCAGACGGGCAGAACGCCCAACAATTTTTGCAACAATGCAAATGTAATGGGATTTCTCAATTTCTTCGCCTGCCAAACGGACCTCCCAAAACCTTTTAACATTTTCCGTAAACGGAAACCCATTCGAACCTCACACCCCAAGAACAGTTGGCTATAAAACGAAACTCCCGCCAACTTGCCTGAAATGGTCGATGGCGACAAACCTTTGTCTATCAAACATAACACAAATTCCCACATAAACTTTTCATCTTGCACAGCTGTACCGTCCCTGCCGAGCTGTGCCGCATATTCCAAAAAACCAGACCATGCCAGCTGATAACTGCGTCGCGTGGAGCCTGCTAATGACTGGTCAACAAACTCTGCCATTCTCAGTTCCCCAGGTCCCACATATTCGACGGGATCGGTGTCCTGCATCGGTCCGCTCCAGGTGCCAAGTCCCGAAACCTCTGCCACTGACAACGAGACAAAGCGTCGGAAATTGAATTGTTGACACCAGGTATGTGTTGAGCTCTAAAAACAATATTCAACTGCAGAACACGCAACATGAAAGCCCGCAACAAATGCAGCACCTTTACATCCTTTGCCCGCTGCCCATTAACCAGACAAACCACTGCCATGTTATCGATATGAAACAACACACAGCGGTCCCTGAACTCCTCACCCCAAACCTGCAGCGCCACTACTAGGGGGAAAAATTCCAAAAAAGCGATGCTGCGACCTTGTTGCAACCACCGTGCCGGCCATCGCTCCGCACACCACCTTCCTTCCCAAAACAAGCCGAATCCCAAGGCCCCGGCCGCGTCCGAGAATATTTGCACTGGCCATATAGTGTCTTCCGTCACAAAATTGACGGACACACCATTGAACTCGTCCAAAAATCGCAACCATATGCTCAAATCCTCCTTAATTTTCGTTGTCAAACGGATGTGATGGTGGGGCAAGAACGCCCCAGCCATAGCAAAGCCCAGACGCCTGCAGAAGGTCCTGCCTGCCCTGACAACTCTACATGCAAAATTCAAGTATCCCAGAAGCTTCTGAACTTGCAGCAACTGCACTTTTTTGGCTCCCAACACTTCCTGAAGGAAAAGCTTGATCTCCTGCACGTTTGCCCTAGGTAAACGGGCCACCATTTCTTTTGTATCTATCTCTATGCCCAAAAAGGTCAACATGGATGTTGGACCTTCCGTTTTGTCTTCAGCCAAAGGCACACCAAACTCCTTGGCCACGTCCTGAAAACATGCCAAAACTTTAGCACACTGCTCCGTGTCCGCCTTGCCCACAAACAAAAAATCGTCCAGGTAGTGGCATACAGCCCCATGTTCTGAGCGCTGGACTACACACCACTCCAGAAATGTACTAAAGGTTTCGAACAGTGAGCAGAGATAGCACAGCCCATGGGTAACACCCGATCCACGTAGTACTCTCCTTCAAAATACATGCCCAGCAACCCGAAATCCGCCAGATGAATAGGCAAAAGGCGGAAGGCAGCCTGGATGTCACATTTAGCAAGGTCAGCTCCCACCCCTGCTTTACGCACCAATTCCAAAGCGTCGTCTACTGACGAATACGACACTGCTGAATCAGAGGTGGAGATGAAGTCATTCACTGACTGCCCTTCCGGCCAAGACAAATGATGTATCAGGCGGAACTCGCCGTGTGCTTTCTTTGGGATAACACCAAGGGGTGACACAATTAAATTTGGCAAAGGGCAAACCGCGAAAGGGCCAACTATTCTGCCTAAATCCAATTCCTTCTGCAACTTCACCCTCACCACTGAAGCCATCTCCTTTGCGGACCTGAGATTATCAGCCCAGCGCAAGACTCTGGGGCCTTGGTAGCCAATCCTAAAGCCGAGCCGAAACCCCCAAAACAACTTGGCCGCACCTTCCACATCCGGATACCTCTCCAAAGAACTCAACATGGCCTGCAACCTAATTGGGGTAGGCGCCTTTTGGCATAAGAGGCGGCACTGATCCTCGCCCCCCCCTCTGACCTCTACCATGATCTCCGGGGTGCTGGTTGGGAAAGCACTGATAGATGGCATGTCTGCCTCCGCACTGAGCACATTCGTGCTTGAATTTACAATACTGTCGCACACAGGAACCTCTATTAAAGCTCCAACATGCTCCAGTTGCGGGCAACTGACCCCGTCCGACACTACCCGCCCCCATTGTGGCGGGACGCTGAGAAAAGGGCCGGTAAGGAATCGGCAACCCACTTGCTGTATGGATCGTGTTAGCAGAAGAATGACCCGACAACCACTGTAACCACAACTCCTGATCAACCTCCCCCCATGGCTTATCGTGAAATAAACTCATTCTCGCCCGAAACTCCTCATCGTAGTTCAACCACGCATATCCCCCCGCCTGTAAATGCGCCCTTCTAATGACATCTACATATTTAAACAGCGAAACTGCCCTCTCAGGGTAACGTTCGCAATACACGCTGGCATAAATAAGGAATGCCGCTGTCCAATTTTCTATCGTTTTCGGCACTTTGGGATGACGGGACAATTCTGCTTCCTCCTCTTTAGAACCTTCCCTTGCCTGCAAATCCCTATGAAGAAGAAAGACGTCCACGTAATCATGGTCCCAAATACGCTGCCTAGTTCTGTTTGACAAATGTATGCCCAACGGCATCGACACCCCCATATAAGGCAGTTTTGTACCACTCAATCTCGGAGTCTCACTCCGTTCTGAACTAGTAACAGATGAACCTGGGCTCCCTCCCCTTCCATTCTCCGTCCTCCCCCCTTGCCCTGCCGTTGACTTTAGACTTTCACCATGCTTGGACCCCAAACCTTCACCCCCAACCACCCTCATGATCACCCTCAGCAGGCGCCCCACCTGTACCACCTGCCAACGGCCGTGTCCAAGCAGCCCACCAGTCTGTCTCACCTGCTGGTAACTGCGCAGCTCGTTGACGAAAGTCTTCCAGACCATCACGCTGATGATGTCCGCTCTGATTCCCACGTGCCGGTGAGAGAACCGCTCCAGAACTCTGAAACACACTGGCAGAAGTTACTCGTCTCACCCCCCTCCCAGCCCCCACCCTACCACCATGAGATAGACCACCTCTTGAATAATACTCATTTTCTTTATCGGATTCACCGTCATCACCTTCAAACTGTTTTTCATTTTCCAACATAGCAAAACTTGTACCTGGCCTAGTGCCAGACGCCAAATTAAGAAACCTACTTTGAACCCCTGACTCAGGCCTCCGTGAAAAGCGCCCAGTCGCAGGTACAAAATCCGCACCAGATCCGCTTCTTGAACCCACACCTCCCCCAATCACCGTACTTTGCGACGCCGCCTGAGAGAAAAAGACCTGCTCCTCTGTTACCAGACCAGCAGCCTCCGTAAGGTACTCACCGCACGAGCGAGTCCCCATGCCATACTTACCCGATACCTGCGAAGCTGAAGTACCAGCCTTTTATTACACTGGCAACTCTGCGTGCTCTACCCACACCCATTGACCTTGCGGAATCGCAGACCCCACATTAAACGCTACCTCAGGACGCCCAGGCGGGGACCTGGCGTCTGGAAACAATGCAGTGGCATCCGTCATCTGCCTTCCCCCACCCCTGCCACCCATATCCCCCCACCTCCCCCCCCTAAATTGCCTAGCTCAAGGCTTCCACCTCAAACCCCCCATCAGCTGCTCCTCCTGTGGGAAATGAGAATCATAAGTTACATCTACATTAACACCCTCATCAATAAATTGCTTCGGGGGGCCTCTAGGCTGAGGGACAATAATGTCCTGGCAGTCCATAAAGTCATCCTGCTGGGGTTGCTCCTCCACCTCTGGTGCACCGCCCCTTCCATCGTCGCCTTCCTCAACTCCTGACAGACCATATTCGTCAGACTCACTATCGCTAGAATAGTCCACCAACATCTGTCTCTGCCTGTCAGCTTCTAGCTCTGGTGCTATTTCAATTCTCTTGCCGCTCGCCAGCGGACCTTCTGACCTCCTGTGCGTGCCTGTCAAAACCTTCATGCCGGGTCGCGCCCAAACCCTTCCGGGCTCCTGTGACGCCGTGGCCATATGCTCTTCAAAAGCCCTGACAGCCTCTCCTTCCTCCAGCTGAACATGCGACACGCGCATGTCGAAAACACCAACAGCGCTGCCGCCGCGCCTGCCGGCCCGTCGTCTGGCCGGTGTAGTAAATAACTTACGACCCCCCTGTAACGCACTTGGGGCCGATGACGAGCGCAGGGGTGGCAGTTTCTTACCCCGACCTCCTCTGCTCGCTGAGCGCGCTCTCCTGGCTCTCGCTGCCGGCACCTTCACGCTACCTTCCTCCTCCGGAACATTAATATGAACAGGACGACAGGCAGCCACCGCTCTCGACACTCCTTCCGCTGCTAAGCGACGCGGACGCTTCCCAGCCACTGAAGTATCCACCACAGCGCCGGGCCTCAGCAAATCACTCCGCCCCACAGCCATCAATGCTCGGACTGGCTCTAAGGCAATATCCTCCGCCGCCATTCTTCAATAACTTGACAGGAAAATTCGTCAGAAAACCGCTCCCAGACACTGTGACAGCGCTGACAGAATTACCTCAAACGCGACACCACCGGTCCTCTCACTCGCTCAGAGTGTCGTCAAACCCTCCCTCCCCTCCCTTCACTTGGACCTAGCCCCTCCCACCACCCAATCAGGCCGCGTGAGGTCGTCCCTCGCGCGAAATACCCCAGGGGGTCATTGGCTTTGCCAAGTACCCCTGGGGACCCATTCGGCCGTAGCGTTCTTCTTTTAATAGTCTAGTAATCATGGTCTATAGGAACAGGTAAGCATGTGATTGCTGAATATTTACACCTCTTAAACATCTCACCCCAGTATCTAATCCGTGTGTCCTTCAAAATAAAGACAGCACCGTTCAGCGACTGGCTTTGAAAAACGAAAGTGCTCAGTGCTTTAAATGGGAATAAAATAGTACAGGTACTCATTTAAATGCGGTGAATGGGCGGGGCTAGGGGCGGGACTAAGAGCAAGACATGCTTATACTTATTAACTTCAGTACTAGTGGCAGCACATACCAAAACTGATGAGAAATGCGTTTCTATAAAAAAAAAAAACAGGTTAACTCATTTCACAAAAGGAAAGCTAAACGCCGTGGTGTTTTAACATTTCTTTGTTTTATGATATTTACAGTATCCATACTGCTATATGCTGTTGCTTGGCACAATAGTATATATTCTCGACCGTACAAACACAGAGAAAGAAACAAGCAGACGTGCACAAAAAGCGGTCCACACATTTCCCAAATATACCTCCCAAGAGTGTCTCGATTCCCACCCCCCCCCCACCCTTCTCTCACTTTTTTCCTCACATAAAAACGCCCTCAGGCACACAGACAAACCTAAGCAGACACTCAGGCATAATAATCAGGTAAGATTAAATCCATTTTAACCTCGTTACCTTCCTTGGCTTTCTTAATTGCGGCATCACAGGGCTGCCTGGATTCCTGTGTTTGCAACACAGCAGGATGGTGGACACCGGACGTCATGCAAATGAGCCCACCCTGAATAGTTCAGCGGGGGCTCAGCTCAACAGTCACTGCTATACAAGTGCCTTGGCTGTCAGAGACAAGTCACCAGCACTAGCAGCCAATGTGCCTGCCATTTATGAGTACCGGCATTCTCCTGGGGAGCCGAGAAGTGCCGGTACTCGGAGGGATAAAATTAAGAATTGCCGGTACTCGGTACCTATGAGTACCGGCCCATTTAAAGCACTGAAAGTGACACTAAATAGTGTGTACAGGAACCAGATCCAAAGTGAAAGCACTGACGAACCCTTGAAGACCAAAACTGCAGTTGAAAGGTGGATCAGCAGCACAGAGAGTCAATTTTAAATAACTGGATGAGTGGCAGTCAAAAAGCACAATCATTAAGTGACTATTGGCATGAAACGTTGAAAAAGGTCACTTTAATTAGTTTTTTTGCCACTCGATGTAATATTGGATGTAGCGTTTAAACTTCCTTCTTATTCAGTCACAATTAACACAGTGTAACCTCATTGTCCGTTTTGCTGGCAGTAGTACCCCTTTTATTTGAACGATGCGTGACAATTGTATTGCATCCTTGAGACTGCAGACAGAAGCTGGAGTTGGCAGAGAACACCCTATACGCTTTATCATAGACTCATTACCATAATAATCCTGCTCTATTGAGCATAGTATTTCGTATTGGGTAACCGTCAAGTATTATCATAAAATTAGGAATATGTACCAAATTAGAGTTTTTAAAACCATATGAAGCATACAATATATTCTATTGGTGCTACCACCAGGACAAACTCTTCCTGCCCGTTTTATTTATGTGATATGAGACAATTTAATTCCATTGTCGAGAGTGCTGGCAGGAGCTGGAAGCGAAATTGATAAAGAGCCCTGTTCCCATGCAGGTTTTGTCTGTTAACACTGTCTGGTCATTGGTTGCACCTCATTACTACTGGTTTAAGTAACTGTGTTTTTAGTAACTTTTGAACCATTTCAGCTAGGAACAATATTATTGTAAAAAGCTGCAGATTATGCAGCAGCAGATGGATTATGTTGCAAAAGCGGTAAATCTAGAATTATGCAAAAAATGCTGTGGTCCCACAATCGCATAATTCCAGGGCCCTGTCTCTAGGTTAGTGTTTGTTTCACATTTTCTGCTTTTTCTGGTAGAGATGACAATGTTTTTGTTTCTGATGCTCTGCTGTGCCTCATGATGGTGAAGTTGCTGTGTCACAAGTCAGGTTCTCAGATAATATGGTTCTTGCTATCTGTCTGGTGGTGAGGACAGCCTCAGTTCATTTTTATTTCTTACTCTCTGATGTGGCAGTTGCTGGTGACAATTGCTATCCCAGTAATTCTTATATGTTTAATATGTTAGTTTTAAACATGTATCATCTGCTCTGTCTGGTGGAGTTGACACTCTTTGTATTTTAGTTTTTAGGTCACTCCTGCGGCAGCACAGTCGATACCTGTCGTGAGACTATTATTATCTTATATTGGACTTACAGCTCGCCATTGCTTGCCTTTGGCTGGCTTTATTGTCATTGTCATTTGCCTGTTTCTTTTTCGTGTGTGGGCTTTCCTTCCTCCTCTTCTGTTTATCCCGATTTAAGCGTCTCCCTTGCTGGTGTGTATTTCTTTCAGTGTGAGTTCAGTTCTTGCTGTTTGCTTGTCAGTTGGTGAAGGTAAGACTCTTCGTGTGTTAGCTTTTGTGTCTCATGCATGGTACTGCAGGAGGATTGTGAAATGCAGTCTCTGATCAGTTCTTACTGTCGGCAGTGTCTGGCTGTGATGGCTCTTTTAGTAAGTTACAATCTACTTCTCCTGCTCTGTTGTCCCTGCTAGTGTTAAACCTTCTGTGTACATTTACAGCCTGAAATACGTCAGAGATCTTGCTGCCTCTGTGGAGTTTATGGCAGTTTTGTTATGTTAGTTTTAGTTTGTCGTGCTCCTGTGTCCTTATTGCTGATAATAACTTAACCCAGTACAGCTCTAACATGGTAGTCCTTGCTGTCTCTTTAGTGATGATGGCACTTTCTGTATGTTTGTTTTTGTTCCTCAGGGTCTAAAGTGCCTGCTGTTGATGGCACAGCGTAGCTCTAATATGTTTGTCCTTGTCGAATCTCTGGTGATGATGGCCCCTTCTGGATCTTAGTTTTTAGGCTAGGCCTGGGCAGTGCATGTGCTGCTCTGCAAGGCATGCTGTATTCAGGTAGGGGCTTGAAGCTCCGCCCACTCGCGGCCATATTTTTCATTGGCTTGCGTCATTGTCCGCTGTAAACTGTGGCTTTTCATTGGTCAATAGGCTTAATAGTCCCTCCTTTGTACTGCCTTTTCTTATTTTATAATCACCCATGGCAACACCCCCTGTTACGTATGTTGTTACTTGGTAGGCTTTAATTACAGCCTCCGAGCACTATTTTCACAAACAGCTTTGTTCTGCCTGCTGTTGCAGGCAGACACACAAGCTCTCTCCTAACGCTTTTTAAAAAATGTTATAGCACAGGCGCCGAACGCATTTACAATGCAATAGGTCTCGCATTTGTGAGAGTTTAAGCTATTGGCATTGTAAATGACAATGCTTTTTATTTATATGCTTTGAAAACAACATATACATAAAAGGCATTCTCACTTACAATGCCAATAGCTCAAACTCTCGTAAATGCGAGACCTGTTGCATTGCAAATGCTTGTTACTCCTGGGCATGGGATACCCTTTTGAGTCACAGTTTTAAATAATTTATCTTTTTTTTAAATGAAGGGAAACGGGACGCATTTTAAAAGATGAAACGTTTTGTAAGACTAGGCAGCGGTCCTTGGGACACAGCTCACTCCTAAAAAATATTTTTGACAACATTCATGATAATAGTTTACAACTACTGTAATGAATCTGGTAAAATGTTAATGTTTTGCAACTGGATTTCGGTCTGAATCCCATTGCAAATGACTTTTTGCAAAGGATGCCCTAAAATTCGGTATGGACTCACATACCCCAATTGCTAATCAATAGCATGTTGCTGATTTGCAATTTAGATTTTGTACTTTCCAAAAGGTCATTTTGCAGTAGCAAATGCTCCAATTATAAAAAAAAAATCAGAGCCTTTGCTACTACAAGGTCCCTTAGAACATCTGACCCTGAGATACTGTTAATGTCATTTTATCAGAAAATGTGTTCCCAGATGTGTTTTTCCAATCTAGGGCTCAGTGGTATGATGCAGCAGGCATATTTGTTGAATTATGTAGCTGCCTTAATGTAATGAATAATCAATGTTCGTAGATACATGGCCAGAGACTATAACAAAGTGCAGAGATTTTTCTTTGCGTAATTGGAGGGAAAATACAGGTGTATTAAAAAAAAATTGCTCATCCATTGACTAAAACTGTAAGCGGCTATCACTCCACAACATTACAAGTAATACACATCACAAAAAAGGAACGTGCTAGATTTTATATAAAAATATAAAGAAATATTTATTATCAGCAAAAGTGGAGCACATTTTGCAGTTTTCTCCTTTAGAGAAAAAGAGATAGAAGAGAGGGATTATAATTGTCATAAGAAGGGCAGAAAAGAGTCATGGGGAGAAAAACACAGGGAAGAAAGAGCAAGTGTGTTAGAAGGAAAAGTGAGCGAGAGATAGAGAGTGTGTGAGAGAGAGAGAGAGAGAGAGAGAGAGAGAGAGAGAGAGAGACCGAGAAAAAGATGGCGAGAGAAGACAGTAGAAACACAGGGAAGAGACAATGACACAGTGGAAGGGTAATAGAATCAGCAGAAACTGCTCAACCTTCTAATATGTGCTCCAACGGAGGCTGTACAGGGCTATAAATTATATACAACTGTACAAAGGATATTTACATCATTGTGTACAACAGCTTCAATACAGACCAAGATGCCAAAGAAAACAATAATGTACAACATTTGGAACCATCAGAGCGGTGGACAGTGGTGTAAATGAGACGGCTTGAATCACAGACATGTGAGCTGAGTAGGACCATAGGCAGAACACATGTCCATCAGACCAAAGCTGTTGTGCTAACCTGGAATTTATGAGGGAAATCCACATTTTTGGTCAAATAAATGCATTTTTTTAAAAATCTTGTTAAAATAAATATTCTCACCAGATATGATTCATTAGAGTTCAGGGCAATGCACAACAAATAAAGCTTCACCCCACTCTCCCATAAAAATAATTCTGGGATTTGGTCTCCCTACATTAGGTGTCAACTACTTAGCGGAATTCAGATCCCTTAACACCAAAAGGCCGTTCCAAAAATATCAACATCTCACAATAAACATTGCAAGACAATATAACAAGCCAGTCTCTGCTTGTTTCCCCAAGCATTTTTCTTTTGCAGTGCCTAGTTTAAGATGTATTCATTTGTTTGAATTTATGTTGAAAATCTTCTTTTGGATACCATTATTAGGGCATTCATTAGTAATATTGTAATGGAATTAAATGCATATTAAACAAAATCCCTTGTAGTCATCTTTACTCGATAATTTCTGTTACCCAAGCCCACAGGGTATATTGGGTTGCCC
Source organism: Lissotriton vulgaris (assembly GCF_964263255.1). NCBI lineage: Eukaryota > Metazoa > Chordata > Amphibia > Caudata > Salamandridae > Lissotriton > Lissotriton vulgaris. The sequence goes on from NC_141687.1 coordinate 1,643,253,087, forward strand.
AATAATTGTAAATGTAGTCTGCGGAGAGTCAGCAGTTATCGTATGACATCATGCCTATGCTCCCATGACAACCTGACCATTTGCAGAGGCAACTGACACAGGTAAGTGCGGTGGGACGGTGAGGCAGGCCAGGGAACAGCAGGAGGGGAAGTCAACAGACGATGGAATTCGGTATTATTTATTTATTTAAATATATCTATTCTGTCATCTGTCAACGATCTCCCCCACCCGGTCCTGCTCCTGCCCCAACACGCTTACCTGTGTCAGCAGCCGCTGACCATTTGGGAGAGTAACTCTCTTCTGTACTGTGGACTAGGAAACCCTGGTATATTCCTTGGCAGTGGAATGAAGCTCAGCTAGACAACTGGCCAAGTTGCCAAACTGTGTGGGTCATCAGACATCTCCCATTAAGGGATTGTAAGCAATGACTCTGGAATGGCTCTGGACACTGGGGCGTTACGTTCCTATTGGATTGGGGGCAGCTAGCAATTGTCTATGATTCTTACCAGGACCATCTCCCATGAAACCTGAATCACATTGGCCTCCAAATATTGAGCACTCCAATTGGACCAATGTTTATGCTTTAATAACCCAGCCACAAGTGCTGTAATGTTTTCCAAAACTCCAATAAAAACTTGACTTTAGGTGTCTTTACAAAATGGAGAAAAATGGAATGTAATAGAGGATGAGAGGAATCAGGGAAATGGGACTGAGCAAAAGGGAAGATGGGACTAGCAATACCAGGACCGATTTATATTGTCAATAGATGGTTACTTTTGGAAGGTGTACGGGGAAGAGAGAGAAGATGCAGCTCAGATGCCGCATAGCAAAGATGAAATAAAACAATGGGGCAAATAGGAGGTTACACAGGATGTTAAGAAAAGTGAAGAGGGAAAATGAAGCTCAATCGAAAGAGCTGAGAGGAATGTAGGATGAGACAGAGTGAAGAGGGAACAAAGGATGTGTGAAAGGTGTAAATTGAACAGCGGGCAGGCTACTGTGAGAAGACTGATGGGAGGAATCATGTTAATGGGTAGGTATGCAGGGCAGAGCGAGACCATTGAGCTGCGGAGAAAAGAAGAGTGGTTGAGACAAAATATCATACTGTGTGGCAGCCAGGATGGAGAGGCTGTCACTATGTACAGAATAGGGAGGTTCAGTTAATGGAGATGGGCAGGAAATAGTGCTATGACTTTTGTATTTTGATGAAGTCATTGCTCATCCTCCGTTGATGAGTGGCCATGAAGATGTCATTTTCCCGTGGGCAGTCGTGATGGCAGGAGCACGTCTTGATAAGCATCATCTTCCTTTTGAAGACCTCACCCTCTGGACACTTGAACTCAACATCAATGGTGGAGGTGGTGTGGGGCGTGCAGCAGCGTCCGTCAGCACAGCTTCCACAAAACTTGGGTCGGTAGAGTTTCACACTGGTGCAGCCTGTGAACTCGAACCGGAAGCCTTTGGTGGGACGTGGGGTGCGGATGCACTTTTTGCCTTTCTGTTGAGGAACAGAAAAAAGGAAGAGAAAATGTAAATAATGTGGTCCCATTCACTCAAAAGCAAATGCTTGTTCTGTGGCAACTATCTTGCTCAATGCAGCTTGAGAAACAACAGATAATGTTAAAAGGAATGCAATTATCAATTCAATCTTAGAAACAATTCAGAGAATTACAAGGGAGAATAGGGCCCCTCTGGAAAATCTACAAGGAAGTATGTCACCCTGTGAAAATGTACACATAATCCTGGGACCGCAGTGGACAATCTACTAGGCAGGCGGAATCTGCTAGAGGAAATGCATAAGGAACCTAGTACCCCTAAATAAATCGGGGTATATCACCCACTTTCTGCCTGCAGTAAGTAAAGGGAAGGGTAGACCGGCGGGAGGTCTCATGGTCTGGATTAAAATAGATCTAGACTGGGAGGTCACACGCCACAATTTGGAGTGTAGTGATATACTCCACCTCTCTTCTAGAGGAAATGCAGAGGGAAGTAGGCTTGATCTATTTAACGTTTACGCCAGAGGGACACCTGGGGACTCCGCCTCTTCAATTTTAACAGCTCTGGATTCTGCCTTAGCTAACTGCCCTTCTTCAGCAAAAATCATCGTGGGGGGTGATTTCAACTGTACGTTTGAACCCCTCTTCGGAGATGACCCTCTGGGTATTGAAGACGAAGATTCAAAATGGTCTATTCCAACCCTATCCCTGCCCCTATTAGAAAATGGACAGCTAGGGCAATCCAAATCAATGCACTAACTAGGGATCATAAGTTAAGAGCCCTCAACGGCAGGACCATATCCGACCAGGCAGGTGCATTGACCTTCAATAGACTTACTGGGCCGTCCCGAATTGACTACATCCTATTGGATGTTAGTTCATGGGCAGACCTTATTGATATGGAGGTGCTCCCCAGTCAGGATAGCGACCATAATCCCCTGTGTTGTAAGTTTAATTGGGGCCTGTTTAAAGATAGGAGGGTGAATGCCCCCATAAAGACATCCAAAGAGATCATCCCATACAATAACAACCGCAGATTGAAATGGGACAAGGCTAACCTGAAGGAGGATGACTTAGGGACCATTAAATCCCTGGTAGAGGGCCTGTACTCTGATCTGGAGGCCTGGGACTGTGAAAATCAGATTAGTATGTTTCCGCACTCTTCCCTTGACTCAGCTTATAAAGCTACAATAGAACACGTTAGTCAATTTTTTACCTCGAAAGGGAAAAGTCACAGGAAAACTATTACACCTCCTACTTCAAACAAACCGTGGTACACAGATCAGTGTAAGGGCAAAAGGAAAAATCTGACAAAAGCCCTGCTTTCTAGGGATCCTTTGCTGGTTAGAGCAGCCAGGAAGGATTACCTAAAAGCACTAGCGCTGGCTAAACGTGAGTGGGAGGAACAGCATTGGCAAGACCTATCCAATGCTGTGAGTAGAAGGAACCCGAACCTTTTTTGGGATCTGATCAACAGAGACAGGCAGGGGAAATCGCAACCATTAGTCAAGTCAAGTCAAGTCAAGGAATTTATATAGCGCACTGCATACCCAGAGGGTCTTAAGGCGCTTAGGGAGGGGAGGCGGATTATTTGTCAAATATCCACGTTTTAAGTTGCTTTCTGAATGCAAGGTGGTTCTGGGTAAGGCGAAGGTGATTGGGGAGGGAGTTCCATGTTTTAGCAGCCAGGTATGAGAAAGATCTGCCTCCCATGGTTGTCTTGTTGATGCGAGGTATAGTGGCGAGGGCTTGGCTGGAAGAGCGCAGTTGGCGGGTGGGGGTGTAGAAGGACATTCGTGAGTTGAGGCATTCTGGTCCGATGTCGTAGAGTGATTTGTGTGCGTGGGTGAGCAGTCGGAAAGTGATCCTCTTGTTGACGGGTAGCCAGTGGAGGTCTCTCAGGTGACCAGAGATGTGTTCGTTACGTGGGATGTCTAATATGATTCTGGCTGAGGCGTTTTGGATTCGTTGGAGTTTCTTCTGGAGTTTAGCGGTAGTACCTGCGTAGAGGGTGTTTCCGTAGTCCAGTCGGCTCGTGACCAGAGCATGGGTGACTATTTTTCTGGTCTCGGTGGGGATCCAACGAAATGTTTTTTTGAGTATGCGAAGAATGTTGAAGCAGGATGAGGATACGGCGCTGACTTGTCTATTCATTGAAAGTGAAGAATCCAGGATAACGCCTAGGTTCCGTGCGTGGTCTGTCGGGATGTGTGCTTTTCCAAGGGCTTCCGGCCACCAAGAGTCGTCCCATGCCGAGGGGGATGTGCCTAAGATGAGGACTTCAGTTTTATCTGAATTCAGCTTCAGACGGCTGTGTTTCATCCATTCGGCCACTTCTTTCATTCCTTCGTGTAGGTTAGTTTTGGCGGTGTTGGGGTCATTGGTGAGAGAAAGGATCAGTTGAGTGTCATCCGCGTAAGAGATGATGTTGAGGTTGTGTTGGCGTGCGATGGCCGCGAGGGGGCTCATGTATACGTTGAAGAGGGTGGGGCTGAGTGAGGATCCTTGTGGTACTCCACAGATGACTTCAGAGGCCTCGGACTTGAATGGTGGAAGGCGGACTTTCTGGGTTCTTCCGGTGAGGAACGAGGTGATCCATTTAAGTGCTTTTCCTTGTATTCCGATGTTTCTGAGGCGTTGTAAAAGGGTGCTATGGCATACTGTGTCGAAGGCTGCGGAGAGGTCGAGGAGGATGAGGGCGACTGTGTCTCCATTGTCCAGTAGAGTTCGAATGTCGTCTGTTGCTGCGATGAGGGCGGTCTCAGTGCTGTGTTTTGCTCGGAAGCCAGATTGTGAGGAGTCGAGGGATTTGTTGGCTTCGAGGAAAGCGGCGAGCTGGTTGTTGACGGCTTTCTCGATGACTTTGGCCGGGAAAGGAAGGAGTGATATGGGGCGGTAATTTTTGAGTTCGGTGGGGTCCGCTGTGGGTTTTTTCAGAAGGGCGGTGAGTTCAGCGTGTTTCCAGCTTTCCGGGAAGGTGGCGGAGTTGAAGGAGCAGTTGATGACGTCTCGGAGGTGTGGTGCTATGACGGAGTCTGCTTTGTTGAAGATGTGGTGAGGACATGGGTCTGTGGGGGATCCTGAGTGGATGGAGTTCATCAGGCGGATGGTGTCCTCGGTGGAGATTGGGTTCCAGTCGTTAAGGGTGTTCAAGGGGGGGGAAAGTTCATCGTATGGTTGGGTGGGTTGATCTCCGGGTTGGTTGTCGAAGCTGTTGTGGATGTCTGCAATTTTGTTGTGGAAGAATGAGGCTAAGGAGTCGCAGAGGGCTTGAGAGGGGGTGATGTCGTTGGAGTTGGCCGAGGGATTGGTAAACTCCTTGACGATGTTGAAAAGTTCCTTGCTGTTGTGGGCGTTGTTGTCTAGTCGATCCTTGAATGCTGTTTTCTTGGCCTTTCGGATTAGTTGGTGGTGTATGCGGGTGGCGTTTTTGAAGGTGTCTTTGGTGCTGGTGGTTGGGTCTTTTTTCCAGGCCTTTTCAAGGGAGCGGCAGAGTTTCTTGGACTTCTTAAGATCATCGTTGAACCATGAGGCCTTCTTGCTTCCAGGTTTGCTTTGACGTTTTTTCAGTGGTGCTAAGGTGTCGGCGGTGTTGGATAACCATAGGGTGAAGTTGGTGGCGGCTTGGTCTGGGTTAGAAGAGTGGGCAGGGGTGTTTAGAAGGAGCGATGAGGAGATCTGGTCGATGGTGATTTTGTTCCAGTTTCTTTGCAGAGTTGGTTGGAGGTGGTTGATGGGTTTTGGCTTGTTGTAGGTGAAGTGAACGCAGCTGTGGTCAGTCCAGAGGAGATCCGTAGTATGGCTGAAGGAGACATGATTGCTGGAGGTGAAGATGGGGTCGAGTGTGTGACCTGCGATGTGGGTGGGGGTAGTGACAAGTTGTTTAAGTCCGAGGTTGGCGAGGTTGTCCAAGAGGGTGGTGGTGTTGTGGTTGTTGTTCTTTTCAAGGTGAAGTTGAGGTCTCCCAGGAGGATGTAGTCTTTGGAGGGGAGCGCGTGTGGAGTGATGAAGTCCGTGATGTCTTCACTGAATTTTGCGCGGGGTCCTGGTGGTCTGTAAAGGAGGGTGCCTCTGAGTGTGGTCTTGGGGTCGGTGTGGATCTGGAAGTGAAGGTGTTCAGAGTTGGCGAGGTTGACGTCAGAGCTGGTTGAGATGCGGATTGATTTTTTATGGACGATAGCGATTCCTCCTCCTGTGTGGCCGGTACGGTCCTTGCGTGTGATCTTATATTCTTCAGGGATGGCAATGGTGATGTCTGGGGCGGAGGAAGCGTTCATTCATGTTTCTGTTAGGAAGGCGACGTCTGGAGAGATGGTGTCTAGTAGATTCCATAGGTCAATGGCGTGCCTGTGGACCGATCGGGTGTTGAGAAGGATGCATTGTAGGTGGTTGGTGTCGGGAAACTGAGGTGTGATCGTAGCGGAGTTGGTGACGGTACCGATGAATTTGCAGGAGTAGCATGAGAAAGGTCCATGGGTGAGTCCAGGAGCGGCTTGGACGCAGTTGGGGGAGCGGCCGTGGTTAAGGGCTAGGAGGGTGGTGGCATCGTAGGTGATGCGGGAGGGCTGGGCAAAGCGAGGACCAGGGGGTATGGCGCTGGGCGCGGGCTTGGCGCGGACGGGCGTAGACGGGCTTACCTTTGGCGCACCTTCGGCGTGTACGTAGCGCGTGGACGCTGCGCGTTGGAGCATCAGGCATAAATGAAGTGTGGAGGGGGCGGAGCGTGGGAGGGTCAGCTGGGAGGCGGGGTCTGGGAGGAGACACGGGAGAAACCCCAAACAAGTCGAAATGGCCGCCTAAATGAAATCGAAAGTGGGGCACAGCCGGAGCTTCAAACAGAGATTCTTCTAAGCACAATCGCCGTTTAATGCAAATAGATACAATGTAGCACAATCGCCGCTTTATACAATTAGATTCAATGTAGCAGTGCGAGCCTAAACGCTAATAGGCGCTTTAACTTTCTGAAATGAGGTCGGAAAAGCAATGCGGGCATAAACGATACCAGGCGCAGTAAGATGCTGCAAGCGCTGTAGCAGGAGGGCAGTCAGCAGGAATCCGGGCAGGCAAGGCAGGCAGCTAGCACAGGGCTTCAGAGAAGCGAGTGGAGAGCTGTGGGAGCGACCGTGATGGATGGAATCCAGACGGTCACAGGGAAAGAGAGGACGGGGCTGGTGTAGTGAGTTAGTGTGTGGGAGGGTCAGCTGGGAGGCGGGGTCTGGGAGGAGACACGGGAGAAACCCCAAACAAGTCGAAATGGCCGCCTAAATGAAATCGAAAGTGGGGCACAGCCGGAGCTTCAAACAGAGATTCTTCTAAGCACAATCGCCATTTAATGCAAATAGATACAATGTAGCACAATCGCCGCTTTATACAATTAGATTCAATGTAGCAGTGCGAGCCTAAACGCTAATAGGCGCTTTAACTTTCTGAAATGAGGTCGGAAAAGCAATGCAGGCATAAACGATACCAGGCGCAGTAAGATGCTGCAAGCGCTGTAGCAGGAGGGCAGTCAGCAGGAATCCGGGCAGGCAAGGCAGGCAGCTAGCACAGGGCTTCAGAGAAGCGAGTGGAGAGCTGTGGGAGCGACCGTGATGGATGGAATCCAGACGGTCACAGGGAAAGAGAGGACGGGGCTGGTGTAGTGAGTTAGTGTGTGGGAGGGTCAGCTGGGAGGCGGGGTCTGGGAGGAGACACGGGAGAAACCCCAAACAAGTCGAAATGGCCGCCTAAATGAAATCGAAAGTGGGGCACAGCCGGAGCTTCAAACAGAGATTCTTCTAAGCACAATCGCCGTTTAATGCAAATAGATACAATGTAGCACAATCGCCGCTTTATACAATTAGATTCAATGTAGCAGTGCGAGCCTAAACGCTAATAGGCGCTTTAACTTTCTGAAATGAGGTCGGAAAAGCAATGCGGGCATAAACGATACCAGGCGCAGTAAGATGCTGCAAGCGCTGTAGCAGGAGGGCAGTCAGCAGGAATCCGGGCAGGCAAGGCAGGCAGCTAGCACAGGGCTTCAGAGAAGCGAGTGGAGAGCTGTGGGAGCGACCGTGATGGATGGAATCCAGACGGTCACAGGGAAAGAGAGGACGGGGCTGGTGTAGTGAGTTAGTGTGTGGGAGGGTCAGCTGGGAGGCGGGGTCTGGGAGGAGACACGGGAGAAACCCCAAACAAGTCGAAATGGCCGCCTAAATGAAATCGAAAGTGGGGCACAGCCGGAGCTTCAAACAGAGATTCTTCTAAGCACAATCGCCGTTTAATGCAAATAGATACAATGTAGCACAATCGCCGCTTTATACAATTAGATTCAATGTAGCAGTGCGAGCCTAAACGCTAATAGGCGCTTTAACTTTCTGAAATGAGGTCGGAAAAGCAATGCAGGCATAAACGATACCAGGCGCAGTAAGATGCTGCAAGCGCTGTAGCAGGAGGGCAGTCAGCAGGAATCCGGGCAGGCAAGGCAGGCAGCTAGCACAGGGCTTCAGAGAAGCGAGTGGAGAGCTGTGGGAGCGACCGTGATGGATGGAATCCAGACGGTCACAGGGAAAGAGAGGACGGGGCTGGTGTAGTGAGTTAGTGTGTGGGAGGGTCAGCTGGGAGGCGGGGTCTGGGAGGAGACACGGGAGAAACCCCAAACAAGTCGAAATGGCCGCCTAAATGAAATCGAAAGTGGGGCACAGCCGGAGCTTCAAACAGAGATTCTTCTAAGCACAATCGCCGTTTAATGCAAATAGATACAATGTAGCACAATCGCCGCTTTATACAATTAGATTCAATGTAGCAGTGCGAGCCTAAACGCTAATAGGCGCTTTAACTTTCTGAAATGAGGTCGGAAAAGCAATGCGGGCATAAACGATACCAGGCGCAGTAAGATGCTGCAAGCGCTGTAGCAGGAGGGCAGTCAGCAGGAATCCGGGCAGGCAAGGCAGGCAGCTAGCACAGGGCTTCAGAGAAGCGAGTGGAGAGCTGTGGGAGCGACCGTGATGGATGGAATCCAGACGGTCACAGGGAAAGAGAGGACGGGGCTGGTGTAGTGAGTTAGTGTGTGGGAGGGTCAGCTGGGAGGCGGGGTCTGGGAGGAGACACGGGAGAAACCCCAAACAAGTCGAAATGGCCGCCTAAATGAAATCGAAAGTGGGGCACAGCCGGAGCTTCAAACAGAGATTCTTCTAAGCACAATCGCCGTTTAATGCAAATAGATACAATGTAGCACAATCGCCGCTTTATACAATTAGATTCAATGTAGCAGTGCGAGCCTAAACGCTAATAGGCGCTTTAACTTTCTGAAATGAGGTCGGAAAAGCAATGCGGGCATAAACGATACCAGGCGCAGTAAGATGCTGCAAGCGCTGTAGCAGGAGGGCAGTCAGCAGGAATCCGGGCAGGCAAGGCAGGCAGCTAGCACAGGGCTTCAGAGAAGCGAGTGGAGAGCTGTGGGAGCGACCGTGATGGATGAAAGAATTTTGCGAGGAAGTATCGAAGCTACGGGGTCGGAGCAAGGCCACCCTGAGGGAAATCCAACGAGTGATAGGGAGACTTAACTTCGCGGCTCGGGTGATCCCGCCCGCCAGGGTATTCTCAAGACGCCTAACAGGGCTAACGGCCGGCGTCACCCACGAGCACCACCACATCAGGCTGAGCGCAGGCGTGAAACAGGACCTGCAGGTGTGGGATGAGTTCCTACAAGACTTCAACGGGGTGCTGATTTGGAGGGCAGGTTGGGTAACGGCCGAACAGATAGCTCTTCCGGTCCTGGGAAACAGTTGGTGCGCCAGCCAGTGGCCGGATGAATGGCATGCGCAGGGGCTCACCAGGAACATCACGTTTCTCGAGCTGTTCCCGATCATTGTGGCTCTGACCATATGGAGCGAGAAAATAAAAAACCTGAAACTCACGCTTTGGTCAGATAACATGGGAGTAGTACAGGCCATTAACAGAGGCGCAGCGAGATGCCCGGACATGCTGAGGCTAATGCGACGGTTAATTAAATTGCAGCTGGAAGGGAACCTGGAGCTGAAAGCACGCCACGTGCCAGGAGCAGAGAACTCAGCAGCAGACGCGCTCTCACGGGCCCAAATGAAACGTTTCAGAGAACTGGTGCCCGGGGCGGACAAGGAGATGACCCCCTTTCCATCGTCCCTTTGGGACCTGGGGGAGTAGACTTATCATGGCTAATAGGGCAGTCACTTACCGCAGAGGCTAACAGAAGGTACAAGACATACGCGGGCACGGTAATGAGAGTGGGGGGCCTAAGATCACTGGAAGACGGGGCAAAAACTCGCACAGCAGTCGAGAAATTCGTGCAATGGGCATTCGAGTCGAGAAAAACGAGATCGTGGGCCCAGGCGCATTTAGCCGCCATCGCCCATTTTGCCAGGCTTTACACAGGCGAGGACCCCACTAACTCGGCCTATCTAAAGACGGCTTTAAAAGGCTGGAGGAGGGTTGAAGGTAGAAAGAAGGACGACAGGCGTCCCATTGATTTTGCCAAACTGGGCCAGCTCCTTGGAGCTCTCACGGGCTTAATATCGGATAAATACGAGCTGCTGCTGTTTAGGGCGGCTTTCACGACGGCTTTCTTCGGAGCATTCCGTATAAGCGAACTGGTAGCCCCCAGCAAATCGGGCCCAGCGCAGCAATGCCTGCAGGCAAGAGACATTAAACCAATGGAGAGGGCAGTCGAATTAACGCTGAGACAGTCCAAAACGGACAGGGAAAGGAGGGGGACGACGTTACGTCTCCATTGCATCCCAGAGTCTGGGCTCTGTGCGGTATGCTGGTTATTTAAGTACATGGGGGCTCGACCAGCTGGTGAGGGCCCCCTCTTCGTACATAAGGACGGGAGGAAGCTGAGTAAGTTCCAGTTTACAGCCATAATGCGCCAAGGCTTGGGCAAAGCTGGGTATTGCGCGGCATCATTTGCCTCTCACTCCTTCAGGATCGGCGCAGCGACCTCGGCAGCGCAGCATGGCATTCCAGAGGACAGGATCCAGGCAGTGGGCAGATGGCGCTCCCGGGCGTACAAGTCGTACATACGCCCTCACCTCATATAAAAAAAAAAAAAAAGAGAGAAAGCCACGGGGGGGGGGGGGGGGGGGGGGGGGAGGGAACGGGAGGAATTCGCCTTGGGATGCCGCACGGCAGGGTGACAGCACCCTCCCCTCCCTCTCATAAATGCACACGGTGCGCAGATAAGCCACCTAACAGAATGCTTTCTCTCGACAGGGGGACGCCCGCAGCTGGTCTGGGTGGTGGGGCACTCATTCGTGTCCCGGATGGAGTCTTGGTGGCGGCAGGGGGGCCGCAGCATAAACAGGCCCAAAGCGACATACATCCGGTGGATAGGGCAGCCAGGGATGAGATGGGAGCAGCTACTGCCGACGCTGGACGGCCTCATGGCAGATTCGGCCTGGTTGCCCGACGTCCTGATCATCCACCTTGGGGGCAACGACCTGACCCGGCTAGGGCGAAAAGCAGTCGGGCAAGCCATCCAAAGGGATCTCACCAAGACAGCAGCGTGGCTGGGACCTACGACGGTAGTCTGGTCCGAAATGATCAGCAGGAAAAATTGGAGAGGGGCCGATTCCAACAAGGCCGTCGACAACGCAAGAAGGAAACTAAATGTGGCGATGCACAAGTTTTGCCTCGCCAATGGCCTGGAATCAATTCGGCACGGCCTCATCCACCCGGGCCGCCCGGAGCTCTATGGGCAAGACGGGGTACACCTATCCGAGAAGGGGATGAAGGTGTTTTGGGATAACTTGTGGGGTGCAATGTCACTCGCAGGTTGCGTATAAAAAAAAAAAATAAAAAAAAAATAAGGGAAAAGATATGGTGAAAGGTGGGAGCCACGAACCAGGTGCAGGGGGGGGGAGCCACAGTGAGACGTGGGCCTCCCTGCGGCGTGGCGGAAATTCTACACTGGTTGGCTAAGAAAACACACCGGCGGGCGGTGTGTAAGAGGATGGCCACTCACTTTTGAATGCCGCACGGCAGGGTGACGTGGCGGCATAAAGGAGGGGAGTAACAGGAGGAGACGGCATTCGCGGCCCAGACCCGGCCGGACGGCAGGGCGCAATTTGGTAGCGAGCTGGGGACCTAACTCCCGACTGGAAATCTCCCCTCCGCAACACGCAAAGGGCGTGGTCAACCAACCACTGGAGCACCAATAGACTGGCAACAAACTGGTTTGGGTACAAGCCCCATTTTCGAACTAAGGAGGGCACAAAGAGACTGACACCCGCTATTACAAGAGGGTGTCATAATGTGTAATATGCCAATTATGATTGATAATTATGATTGATGAGTAATGTTCGCAAAATGGAAGATTGCTTGAAACCAGTTTGTGTTATTAATATGTCTTTGGTTGCTCACATAACCAGTCAGCAATGGTTTAATCACTTTTCAATCCTATATGGAGGTAATGATGAGTCAAACAGCCCCGGGGCAGCTAGCTTTGGTGCTGGGGATACCTCAGGGGTGGATGACCTCCCATTTACGACCACCGAAATAGTGACGGCGATTAGACATCTAACCCCCAAGAAGGCGGCCGGTCCGGATGGGATCCCTGGGGACCTGTTGATCGCGGAGCCGCTGGCTTGGGCCAATTTAATCGCCACAATTATGAACTTGATTACTAGGGGACACCAGGTGCCAGATTCTTGGAAGGGGCAGAGGTGGTAACAGTGTTTAAGAAGGGGGCAAGAGATGATCCTGCGAACTACAGACCTATCAGCTTGATAGATATAATTCAGAAAGTGGTCGGCAGGGTCATCATCTCAAGGGTAGGCGATTGGATGGAGGAGGCCAGTATTCTATCCCACCTCCAAGCGGGCTTCAGAAGGAAAGTAGGCACGATGGACCAGGTCTTTCGCTTTTTTGTTATCTATTGGAAGGCAGTTACCATCAAGAAAGGCAGTTTATACATAATAATAATAATAATAATAAAGGGATTTCTAAAGCGCCTGGTGACGCCATCACGGCGTATCCCCGCGCTGTGGAGCGAGAGTCAAGAGGGCAGAGGCATCCATCCCTAGAGGGCAAACAGATGTGTTTTTAAAAGTTTCCGGAACATAGTTTCAGTTTTGGCTAGTCTGATCACAGCTGGAAGGCTGTTCCACTGGGTGGCTGCCAGCACCCGAAAGGAGCGGCCTCCCATCCTGGCCCTTCTTACACGAGGAACTGTAAGGAGACCCATACCCACAGAGCGAAGTGCTCTTTGGGGTAGATAGGGGATAGCCAAGTCCTTCAAATACCCTGGCGCTTTTGCAGAAGTTATCCTATAACAAAAGAGGAGGGCTTTAAAGAGGATTCTTTTCTTTATAGGAAGCCAGTGAAGGGCAGCCAAAGTAGGCTTGGATGCTGTTCTTTTGGGGAGTCTGAGGACTAAACGGGCCGCCGTATTTTGCAGCACTTGCAGTCTTCTCAGGTTCTTCTCCGTAGTTCCTAATAACAGCACATTCGCGTAGTCAACACGAGAAGTGACCAGAGCTTGGATCATAATGCGTCTGGCCTCAAGTGGCAGTAGGTCCAGAGTGCGGTTTAGGGTCTTCATAACCCCAAAGCATTTCCCCACCAATTTGTCAACATGACTCTCAAAAGAGAGTTTAGGATCAACCCAGACCCCCAAGTTCTTGGCCTCACTGCACGGGATGGGCAGAGAGCCAAGGCAAGGCGGCCACCATTCCTGAGTCCAGCTCGCCCCATCTCCCCCTATCACTAGCACCTCCGTTTTAGCCCCATTGAGCTTCAGGCAGTGTTGATTCATCCAGCCAGCAAGCTCCTGCATGCAGGTTTTAAAATTGGCTGCTGCTAACTTGGGTGACTGTGACAGGGAGATGAGCAGCTGCGTGTCATCGGCATAAGATACTAAATCTATGCCGTATGACTGAACTACAGCTGCCAATGGAGCCATATACAGGTTGAACAGGGTGGGACTCAGGGCAGAGCCCTGAGGCACCCCCTGTTCTAAGGCAACGCTGTTGGAGAGGAACATACCTCTCTGAACCTGGAAACTACGGTCAGAGAGAAAGTCCTTGAGCCATCCCCATGCTGCCTTGGTAACCCCAGCGCTGCTCAGACACTGTAGCAGGGTGGAATGTGCCACAGTGTCAAATGCGGCGCTGAGGTCTAGCATGATAAGTGCCATAGTGTTACCCTCATCAGCTCCGATCCGTAAAGTTTCGGTTGCTCTCAGCAGGGCAGTCTCAGTGGAATAGTTCTTTCGAAAGCCGGACTGAGAGCTATGAAACATATTGTTTGACTCTAAGTACTCCATAAGCTGAGTGTTTACCAGTTTTTCCGTCACTTTCGCCAAGTAAGGTAAAAGGGAGATAGGACGGAGATTTTCCAGTATATCCTGGCTTACATTAGATTTCTTTTTTATCGGCAAAACTATGGCTTTCTTCCAGTCTCCTGGAAGGGTGGCCGAGGAGAAAGACAGTTGGATAACATGTCTGAACAGAGGCTCTAGCACATCCAGACTGGCATTGAGTATTTTGGGGGGGGGCGGATCACGGGGGGAGCCTGATTTAACCTTCTTGCATACAGTGACTAGTGTTTCCGCAGCAGGGACCTGAAAGCTGGGTAATTCTGAATCTAATAAACCCACCTCCCTACTACTGCCGAAATCAGGGCCATTAGTCAGATTACCCGTAAAATTGGCATAGATGTCCGTAATTTTACCTGCAAAGTATTGAGCAATGTTGTTGCAGGTTTCCACTGAATCAGCGGAAGGCACACTATTGTTCGAGATTACAGATATCTCTTTGAAAATTTTAAAAAGTTCCTTCGAGGAATTTTCAGCCTCCGCAATGCGATTTTTATAGTGTGTGGCTTTGGAGACCCTTATAGCCTTATAGTACTCTTTTTGCATTTTCTTATAGTCTGTTTTAATCCCCGGGCAGAAGCTGACTCGCCACTCTCGTTCCAGCTTCTTGCAGGCAGATTTCGCAAGTTGAAGTTCCGGAGTGTACCAAGGGGTAGTTTTCCTCACATTCTTCGTGCTTCTCTCATTACGCATGGGGGCCGTTTTATCAAGTGCACCTAAAATGCGATTATGTAGCTCATGATGGGCCACTTCACAGTCAACTCCTCCTAATGGACCACCTACCACCTATGGCCTTCATAGATCTCAAGACGGCTTTTGACCTGGTCCCCCGGGCTAAATTATGGGAGATCCTAGGAGAGATGGGATTCCCTAGTAGACTTCTGAGTCTAATTGTAAAGCTCCACAAGGGGAACTATGCGAGGGTCAGATGGGGATCTCAGGGACAGTTAACAGATAGGGTCCCTGTGAGGAGAGGAGTACGCCAGGGCTGTGTCATGGCTCCGACCCTTTTCTCCCTATTTGTGAATGGAGTGGTGGACCACCTGAAAGGGGAAGAGTCGGATGCCCCATCCCTGGCGGGGGAAAGAATCCCCACTTTACTCTTCGCCGACGACACCTTATTGATCTCCAAATCCCCAGTGGGTCTGCAAAAACTCTTGAACCGGTTTAGTTCCTTCTGTACCAACAGAGGTTTAACCATCAACACCTCAAAAACTAAACTGATGGCACTCTCCCCCTCCAAAAGATTTAAAAACAACTTCTTGCTTAATGGGGCTCCCCTGGAGTTGGTTGATTCATTTGACTATCTTGGTGTCCGGATAAATAGTCGAATGACCTGGAAGGACCACCTGGCCAAAATGTTACTCAGCCACCAAAGAGTATCTGGGGTGACCCTGAGGGAGCTCCGCGAGTCAAGTAGTAAACCCGTCTCCCCGGCCATGGCGATTTATGAGGGTCAGATTCTTCCGGCCGCATTATATGGCTCCGAACTCTGGGGGTTCAAAAATGTTTCAGATCTCTCCACAGCGGAAAACAACTTTCTGAGGAAGGTGGTGGCTCTTCCCGCTTCCACCCCATTGATTCCCCTGAGACTGGATCTGGGCAGAAGAGCTCTAAAAGATTTGGTGAGGCTACGCCCATTGCTCTTCTGGACCCGTTTAAGAAGAACTGAGGAGCTTGCAAAATACGCTGACGGGTTGGATGATCTTCTTCTGTTGGACACTGGGAAAAAAATAGGATGGCTGAATAATGTGAGAGACCTGGTTCTTAAATTAGGACTAAGGGATACTTGGGAGTCCCAAACGCCGCCACCCAAGGAAGTGATCAAAAAGCTATACTGGGACTGGGTACAGAGAGAAGCACTGAGTGGTTTTGATGGGGGCTCACTCACGGATCAATTTTTGCTAATTAAATGGGTGAAAAAACTGGAACCCTTCCTCGACCTGATAACTAAACCTCTAGATAGAGCGCTATATCTAAAACTGAGATATCGGACGCTCCCGGTGTATGACTTCACAGCAAGGTGGTCCAACTCTGGTGCCCCCTTGCGTTCGTGCCCTGGCTGCGCAGCACCAAAGGAGACTGTGGCCCACCTATTTTTTGCCTGCCCCGCATACAAAGTGGCCCGGAAAATCTGGCTGAAACCTGTATGTAGGGAGCTGGGGTTGAGGTGTCATAGCCAGGCACTACGTGTACTTTCTACTGACTCTTCATCCTCCATCATAATATGTGGGGTGGCTAAATTTCTGGGCAGTGCGTGGGTGACGCGCTCCCGTTTACTGAAATTGCATTCTAGGGTACCAACGGTCTGATGCTTGTAACCGCTTGTAGTAAACCAGTGACTGTGGTGCATTTCTTCCCTTTTCTTCCCTTTTATGTGTATCATTTTATAGTTTTAACTGGAGAATTGGAAATGTATTATGTATATGTATTCTTTTATGGTGACAAATTTGCTGAATAAAGATATTTAACAGCAAATTTAACAGCATAAGGAAGTCCATGGCCTTACAGGACATATTCAGTTAAATCTATGACTACACCGGGAAACCTTTAAGGAAGTCTATGGTGCAACTTGGAAATCTACAAAGATGTCTGTGTCATCACTCAGAAATGTCCAATTGTGCTCTACTCCAATGACAAATCAACAGAGGAGGCTATGGCCTCACTTAGAAATCTAAGACCCCTTTGGGAAATCTACAAAAAGGGTTGTAACCCCACTTGGAAATGTAAAAGGAAGTCTGTGAACTCACAGAACACTCTACAAGGAATTTGGCAACTAAAAAGGGACATCTCCAAGGAAGTATGGGCCCCCATTCACCAAAGTACAAGGAGGTTGGAGGTCCCATTTTGAAATCTATGAAGAAGCCTGGGAAGCTCTTGAGAGCCTTTATAAAGACGACTAGGGCACAACTGATGAACTCCCTTCAGACGACTTAACGATGTCAGACAAAGCTAAATAAACGTAATATAATATTAATTTACATAATCCACGTATTTAGAGTTAAATTAAGGAGATGTTTGTAGACCCTTCCACCCAAAGAACACGTTCATTATTTTCTTTACTCTGCGCTGTTCTGAATGTAGCAACCATTATCATATAAGGTTTATGGTGATCAAAAATGGAAAGGCTGAAAAATGTGCTGATACAAAGAAATTGTTGCAATAATGGAATGCACTTCCTACAGGGTTTACTAATGTGAGTAGGAGCATATCATAAAAAGACAGCTCTGTAAACCATATAGTGATCACATTTACTTAGGGGCATATTATCAAGGGGGGTGATAGGTAATTATCGCCGCTTTAGTGGCCGTTTTCGGCCGCTAAGCGGCGATAATTCTATCGCCCTATTAGCAAGCTGTCGCTAACAGCAGTTAGCGACAGCTTGTAGGCCATAGCGAGCGGTTTGGGGCCTGCTTTGCATGTCAGCAATATTTATCGCTAATGACATGCAAAGTGGGTGTACCCAACCTGTTAGTGACTGAAAGCAGTCGCTAACATCGCTACTGCCTATTATCAACGCAGGCGTAGCGATGGAAATATTCGCGCTGAGCGCGAATATCTCCAAAAACTAACGCCTACTCAGACCAGTTCTTAGCCATTATATCCAATGGGAGGTGGATATAATGGCTAAGACCCTGTTAGCGATAATGCGTGAATATCGCTGTATTCTCAGCGATATTCATGGATTTTGCCGCTATTGCCGGTAATTTTATCGCTTTTGAGATAAAAGTTGCTAATAGCATGTTATCTCAGTGATAAAATCCAGTGATGCGTGGAGATAAAAAAATTGCCACTAAGCCTACTTAGCGATAAATATCACTATTTGTTGATAATATGCCCCTTAGTTTCTAAAATGTCAGATATCAAGATCTCACACAGACTCTCTGGGAGTTTATAACCATGTGAAACTATTCCCAAACCCAATCGCTCATTGACTTTATGCTTGTCTTTGACCTTGTACAGCGCTCTGCTGCCTCTTGGCTCTGTTTGCACTATAGAAGTACCACATTCCTAAATACATGCATATATGCACAAGAGAAGCTCTGTTGTGATTGAGAATAGGTGTTGATATCAACTGCCAAATAAGAAAGTTAATGCTGATATCAAACATGTATTTATTTCTTAAATTGTACTTTATCTTGTACCTATGTGAAATTTGATAGTGGCCTGTTATCAAAATATCATGGTAAATGTGTAAGACAATTTAATCTGGGGAAAAATTTCAGACATGCAGTCAAACTTCTGTATATGAACCCGTCAGCATCCGTACTTGTTAATGGAGAACTGTCTGACCCATTTAATATCACTAGGGGTACCCGCCAAGGCTGCCCCCTTTACCCCCTCTTATTCGATCTGTATATAGAGCCTTTTGCTCAGAAGATAAGAGATAATAACAACATTAAGCCTTTTGTCTTTGAGGGATGGGAAAGGAAGGCAGCTTTATATGCGGATGATGTTCTTATCTATACATCAGAATTACGGTTGGCGTTTCTGGCTGTAATCAAGTTGGCCAAGGAGTTCGGAGCCATATCAGGGTACGAAGTAAATGCATCTAAGACAGATATAATGGTCTGGAAAGACCCGGAGCCCGTGGTGGGGGCTCAGGTGAGTTCGGTCTTACGTTATCTGAGTCTGAATATATATAAAGATATAGATAAACTTTGCGATTATAGCTAAAGAATGCCGTAGACTAATGAAATCATGGTCTACACTCCCATTATCTTTGCTGGCTAGATCTAACCTAGTCAAAATGACGATTCTACCTAAGGTAACATTTTTATTTAATACTATTCCTCTTTTTTTTGATCCTATTATGATAACTAAACTTCAAAGTGATATTCGCTCCTTCATCTGGAACAACCACAATCCGAGAATCGCCTGGAAGAAGATCAGGCGACGTAGAGAGAAGGGAGGTTTGGCGGCCCCAGATTTACAGCTTTACGCGTGGGCCTTCCAGATGTCTCACGTTAGAATGTTGTTAAAATCTCCAACAAATATAGGTTGTGGGCAAATGTTTGATGCGTTACTCAGAGGTGAAAAAATGGCTGGTCGAGGATTTCTATTTAAGTTCGGGGATCCCAAGTTTAAAAAAATAAATAAAACTGAAGGTGCTTAGAGATATGTGTAGAACATGGGCTAAACTGAGGGGCACCATCAAAATAGATTACTAATCAGGTAAGGCTCCATTATGGAACTCTCCAGGTTCCCCGACCTGGCTGCTTGATAGTCTAGCTACACCGCTGCGCGAGTCGGGTCTGATAGCTTGGGGAGACATTTTTGTGGAGGGTTCACTACTGCCATGGGAGATATTGAGTCTAAAAGTGGGGTCTCGGCTTTCTAGATTTAAATACCTTCAGATGCAAAGTTGGGCACATTCTCATTTACAGTCTTCTAATAAAGGTAGATTCCAGCTGGGAGGCGATAGTACACTGGTGACTCTACTAACAGATAAGCCTCCATTTAATAAAGAGGTCTCATTCTGGTATAATCTTATTCTAGATGGGGCAGAGGGTGAGTCACATCTACCAGAGCAGTTGTGGTCTGCACACATGATAGATATTAGTGTGGAAAATATATGGTATGATTCTTTTAAGATTATGTGGAGTATTGTAAAACCATCTTGGTTACGGCGTAACCACCTGTTTACGCTACACAGGGCATACTATTCGCCCCAACGTTTATCAAAGTTTTCGGATAGTCCGCCAGTTCTATGCCTAAAGTGTGGTTTGGCAGAGGCTAAGGACTTGCACAGGTTTTTAGATTGCCCGCTACTATCACCATTTTGGACCTCAGTTACTACTTTTATTTCTACCTCTTTGGGATCCCGATTAACTCTTTGTTCTGCCCTGGTTATTTTTGGAATTTCTCCAGAGTTTCATGGTCCAGCAAAAGATCTAATCTTCTACTGTATGTTGTTGGCAAGGAGAGAGATATGCAAGAGATGGAAAGACCCCATATCTCCTACCTTGCGGGATTGGCAATCATCAGTGCTACAAGTATCAAAGATGGACCTCTCAAGATCAGGAAATAAAAATAAGAGAAACTTCTGGAGGCTACTAAATTGGTGATATATTTTGGATTGATCTTGGGTTGTTTTTTTTTCTTTTTTTTTTTTTTTCCCCAAGGTCCAATGATTACGTTGCTTGGTATTTTACCTTCTATTTCAACTATACCCTACAAAGTTGGAATCGATGCAAGATCGGGTATATGAACACAGCATGTGCCCCATATGGTTGATCTAAAGTGGCTTAAGTAGATTATGACAATATTACTGTGGAGCAATCAGGGTGTTTTCTCTTCGGCTCCTTCCAGATTATCTGAGACAGTAAGGTTATTCTCCACATGCTACTAGTTGATCACTAAGGGCGAAAGATGAGGACAATTAAAAAAAAAAAAAAAAAACTCATTTAAAAAAAAAAATACTATTTCTCACTCAAACCTGCAATCGATTTGGTGATTGATTTTTTTTAAAATTCTCTTTATTGAGTTTTTACAGAGGTAATTTTGTCCGACCCTCCCCGCCCCTGAGCGCCCCCCCCCCCTCGATACAGGCAACTATCTACAATTGCAAAAGCAACATTTTGGTATTGTCACAAATAAGATAATATCGAATAAGGCTACACAAAAACCGAAGGATAAGAAAAGAAAAAATAGAAAAGCAAAAAAAATAAAAAAGAAACAAGAAGATCAAAGGACTTCTCCATTTTAGTAATTACATTCATTACTAATTAGTGATTTCATTGTTAGTCTGGTCTCCCCGCCCATAATCGGACCGGCTCCCAGATTTCTAATCCCTTTTTTTTCCTCTTCAAGCCCTTCCGACTATAAATCGCTATTTCGAGGTTGTGTGCCGCTAACAAGCGCGTCCGCCATTGTAAAAATGTAGGTGGATATTGATCCAACCAAGCTGATGTCAAACAAATTCTTAGTACAGCCATCGAGATAAATATGAGTCCCTGTATGGCGCTAGGTCTAGTAACCCTGTCCACCCCTATTACTATTTCTGCTGTGGTAATCTCTATATTAGTCTCTAAAATTCCAGATAGGAAAATAGAGATTTCTCGTTTAATCGTATCTAATGTGTGACATGTGGCCAGCATATGTATCAAATCAGCCTTGGGCATAGCGATTTGGTGATTGAAATGAAATTCTAAGCTGGGGCCTCTGTTTTAAGAAATGTTATTTGTGCACACACTGAAAGAGTGTTTTATATAAACATAGTTTGTGTGCTTCCATGCTTGTGTTTTAAGAACTGTGGTCAAAAAAAAAAAGAACACAACATGTACATAACACACACTACACAGGTAATGATCTCTTGTGGTCTTCACAAACGTTATGAGCCTCATTTTAACAGGCTAGATGGATGAAAAATGTGTCTGGCATGCTGGGTTTCAGATTCGAGATCTATGAGGCGAACTCGCTGTTTATTTAGAATCTTTAATTAGAGACCAGTGGCCATTGCAGAAGACGACAGGGAAGAGTGGCTTCTAGTGATGCTAAGATAAGAAACTTAAGAACGAAGCTGAGAGAAGGCCTTTGGAGATGCATTCAAGGGAAGCTGCAGCCCCACAGGTTTACAGATGACATATGAAAAACAGCCCAACAACTTAAGGGGTGTGGGGGGTGGCGAGAGAAAAAAAACAGCCAAAAAAACAGAAAGGAAACAAATAACAAGTTAAAAACACAAATCAGAGACGGTGACGTAAAGCAGAGATCAGGGGGAAAAGTAGGAAAAGGGCACAATAATGATGCAAATATGATGTATTATATTATATTAAGGCAACAGCAATTAAAACATACAAACCTGAAAGTAAGTATGGGTCCCGATAATATCACGTGGAACTGTCTTTAAGACAACTGAAGCGCATGAAGCAATGAGTGTCTTTTACTACTAATAGGCTCAAACCTGTCTTGCCATCACAAGAGGGCGCTCCTGAGACTAAATTATGACAGTCTGCAATTACTAATGAATGGGTTTTAGGGGCAGATTTACAAGTCCCTTGCACTACTTTTGCGTCGTTTCCCATGTTAAAAGTGACGCAAAAGTGGCGCAAGGGATTTGTAAATCTGCCCCTAAAAGTTTTCTCCCGCTTTCCCAATGTCACCCTCCACTAACAACAATAATGCAACAGCAACCTTTCATATGAGCGTTTTAAAAACAGACACCTTTAAAGTTCAAGAACGGTAGGATGCAGCCTGTCTGACAGTCTGTCGTGACATATGATCATGAATCTGAATTCAGGAGGCAATGTCACCGGCCACCGGTGACTGAGAAAACTTCGGCTCTCATTCTGGCTTTCTTGGTTCAGCTAAACGTGGACGTAAATGGGATTTCTGATTCCAGGGTCAGATCTCAGAGACAATGGCACTTGGAGCCGTGATTTTCCTCTTGTACATCCTGGAGGAAACTATGGGGCATAATAGCAAGAACCTCATTAAAATTATCGCCATTTTAGGGGCAAGAAACTGCTGCTAAAACGGCGATAATGGGCTTGCTAATATGCGTTATAGAATTCCAGTAGAAGCCCAGGTTAGATGTCCTGCACATCTAACCTGGGCTTCTATTGGAATTCTATAACGCATATTAGGTATGATGTTACTTGTTGTATTATATATCTGGATGCAATGACAGAAACAGCAAAATACCACTCAGGCGGCACACTATGCTAAGCACAGGTTTTTAGCTTACGTGTTTTTAAGCCATCCCCTTAATTACATAAGCCACGCCCCTTTGAGAGAGCCCCAGTTTTTTCATCCCACCTAAAGCCTTGAAAACATGCATTCTGCATTAGAGGATCAAAACTCTGCAATACTGAGCAGGATGGATGAAGGTGGAATTGCAAACCAGTCTGTGTTTATAGCACACCAATTGGTTGTAAGCCCACCTCCATTTTGCGTTGCACGCTGATGTACTAATCAGTTGTGTTACAAAGTACTCATTCACTGGGAGCTACAAAACTCATCCTTCAATGATATCTATGTGGAAGGAGTCCTTTTGTGACTTTATGTTAATGGCTCTTGCCCTTCAGGGATGGAAGCCTTTGAAGTAGAGCAAACCCTATACCTGATTCCGCATGCATGCATTTTATTAAAGCATCCAATGTTCCATAAAGAGACAAGGGATGCTTCAAACAATAGAGCTGCCCCTTAGTGAATGACATAGTGGGAGAGTATGTGGCGGTTCCTGGACCACTTTCTGCTCACCTGATGATAAATGTACACATTCTCAAGGTGGCAGCTTCCTCTTTGCAAATGAAATGGAATCCTCTTTAGGGAGTTGGTACCATATCAATGATTTGCAATCACTATTATGATTACAAAGCATGGATGCATCTCACTCTAGTTTGGTAGGAGGCTCAGAATGCAGATCCCCGGACACGAGGACTCTCTGCTAGACAGCTATGATGCCAGATTCAGGACATGTGGCTGATTGTGACCACTTTTAACTTACAATATTGACATTGGAGGATACGTGTATTTAACAGATGAGTGGACATGCTTTAGGATTATAGGAATATAAAGGAATCTGTCAAACGCAATTTTCTGAATTTTGATGCCTATTAATTTTTGCTATCTTGCCCTGATGAAGTCCATGGCTTACAGCAGCATGGACGAAACACGTGTTGGCATGGTTTGTGGCTTGAACTAATTTTGTTAAGAAGATGGATATCATGGAAATATACCTTGCAAACTTGGACTACAAACAAGAAGAATATACCCAGGATTGATATTTGGACATTATTTGTTGCTTTTATTTGTGTGCTATTTGCTCGGGCTGCCAACTGTTTACTTGGTAGGAGGAGTGGCCTTTGCCACTTTCATGAGTCCTACTCTTACAGAAATACAATCATTCATAAAGGGAATTTTGCAAGTCGGGAGGTCAATTCTGACACGCTATGTGTTCTTCGGATAATGGAAATTGCCCTTTTGTGGTGGTAAAGACTGTGATTTAGCCAACTGTAGGCTTCAGAACTGCAAATGGGATTAGTACATAGGCCCACATTTATCATAAACATGTCCCACTTTACTCCCATTCCATCTTCTGAAGACATTACTTATTCAGCAAGTCACGATCCACTACCTACAGCAGATGAGTAACTAAGCGGCGGATCAATACCTTGAGGCCATTAAGTTCACTCAGAGCATTACACACTCATTCACAAATGGGTTTGATGCTGCTCTTCTTTTTATTGTGAGCCCAGAGCCTGCCATCCTCCGGCTTTGAATTATTTATTATCATGTGCCTCAGCAATTTCTTTATTATAAGTGCAGTGGCAGCCGGTAATGTTCATGGGCGGTGCCAGTGGACACAGGCGTGTGCACACACACACATACTCACTCACCCACATTCATGTACACTCACTCACACCCACCCATCCATTCACAAACATGCACACATACACCCCCGTTCACAATCAAATAATCAAGCACATACTCATTCATAGCACGCAAAAATACACATACCTTCATACATACACACATGCCCAGAACACTACAAAAACTTACTAGGCCACAGCGGTGACATCAGGTGGCAGGAGGGAAGCCTCAGTGGTTCCTGGAGGCTTTGAGGAAGGGACTGTCGAAAGCTCCAGCTGCCTCCCCTCATTGGCTTATTTTGTTATGAGTCAATGAATGTGCGCAGGACCTTCCCTCACTCGTCTTGCTGACCCCACCCCACTCTGTGACGAGGTGTCACTGATGAGCTGTCGGCCCTGGGCACTTCAGGGCTTAAAACTGAAGCACCCAGATCAAAGTCTATAGGTAGAGGGTGCCTCGTGATGAGGGGGAGGATCTCACAAGGCTTTCCTGGACTGAAAAGATCATACCTTCAGGGAAATCTTCAACCCAGCAAAGTTTGGCTCAGACAGCCATGAGCCTGCATATTTAGCACATTACAGCACCTGCCTGTCTCACCTGAACATGAATAGTGTCTGTCAGGCTTACCTTTGCTCAGACTGACAGACACTCTTCATGTAACTGTGGAGAGGGCGGGGAACTCCTGGCCTTAACGACAGGCTGTGCCTGTGTAAGTGGCTGAAAAGCTTGCTAGCCATCCAACTATATCAGTTAGTCTGTTGCCCACAAGAAACATTGGACAGGGTAAATATCAATAAAAGCTGTGTATTTGCAATTGGATTTCTCTAACAATCCACAATTTCCTTAAGCTTATGCTAATATCAGCAGTGGAGCACAGAGATCTATATACATGCCCAGGACTTGGCCTGAGAAGGTTCTTTTTAACTTGCTGCCTCTTTTTACATTATTATATATGGTTGTTTTAATTAATTTTTGTCTCTACTGAGTCGGTTATACTCAGCTATCAACCTATTGCACTTTACAGGGCTTGTTAGTCCCCGGGTGGCCATTTACCTTTTGCCACACGCTCCTCCTGGTCAGCGTTCTAGTTGCTGCACGCCGTCCTGCCTCCACTCTACTTAACGGGGAGAGAACGGACGTGCAGCGAGTGCCTGAGAAGGTTCTCTTTTTAACTTGCTGCCTCTTTCACAATATCGCTGCTACATATTGTGTTTTAATTTGAAATTGCACTGAATAATTAGATTTTTTTTTCAATATATGGTTATTTAATTCATTTTTGTCTCTACTGAGTTGGTTATACACAGCTACCTGCCTATTGCACTTTACGGGCTTCTTAGTCCACGAGTGGCCATTTTCCTTTTGCCACACGCTCATCCCGGTCAGCGTTCTAGTCGCTGCACGCCGTTCTGCCTCCACCCTACTTAATGGCCTCAGAACGGACGTGCTGGGGGGGCGTGGTCTGGACGCCGGCTAAGATGGCGGCGTGACCCGGAGGCTCTGCCACCGACCTCCGCACCTCACCGTTTTCAGGCACATATTCCGCATTTGCAGCGGACATGCTCCTAGGCTCTTGCACCGGAACATGAGGAGAGCCTAGCGCCCTCATTGTTTCCCGGTTTCGGCCACTTCGTAGGGGTGTTTTCTTGCGGAGTCCCGTTTCCAGCGACCTGCGGCCGCCATTTTGACTGGCAGCCGCAATATCGAGCGACGGCCACCTGGAGGCTTCTACAAGCTCCTGCTCTACTCCTTCGCCCTCTGGTGGGCTCTTCTCACCCTACTACTTACTGGTGAGCATTACAGAGTGACTTTCATCTTTTCCCTGCATGTTCCACCTGCTGCGGCTTACCATTACAGCTATGGCCGCCATTTTGAGGCTCTGGTGATTCTCCTCACGACCTGATGCTCCCCGGACTTTCAATATGACCTGCGGGTGTTTCTTCAACAGCTCCCCCATCAAGCACTCTTTCTATATGCGCTTTTGATATTGCCTGCTTTTCCCAGGATAATTCTATTTCCTAACAGCGCTTCAGCAGTGTACGACGCATCGCCTTTTGCGTCCCTCTTTGCTCCTCCACCTCTGTGTTCCTTTATGGATGTGCTCCATGCCTCCTTATGTTCTTCCAATGTTTTCTACACTTAAATCCATCTGGAGCATCATTTCTTCCCTCATGCTTATCGCAAATTATATTCAATTTTTCAATTCAATCGTTGTCGCTATGTTGATTTGAGGTGAAGTTCCCTCTTCTAACTGCATTTGCTGTATTTACTACGCTATTTACTACATCATAAGAGGTCCTCTTGCTCTATTGACTTTTTCAGTCTTTTTATTTGTTCCCCTAATATACATGGGGAAATTGCGCAATTGAAAGATAGCCACGATATCAAAGTCATTCTGGAGGCAAACTGTCTACTTCCTCCGTTTCAACCTCATCCAAACGCCTGAAGAAGGACCCACCATCTCCTGGGAGTGCCTCTTCTGCTGCTTCTGCTATGGAGCTCATCTTGGAGGAGCTACGGGCTTTCAAACCCTTTATGGAAGCCACCACAAGCAACATGCAAGCCATGCAGGAGAAGTCGACATCACTGGACTCCCGGGTTTCTTCTTTGGAATTGTCCTCAGACTCATTGCATTCCACCTGTTCACGCATCCCTTCAATAGAATCAGAGATCCTACAACTTAAACGTCTAACTGAGGATTTGGAAAATAGAAACCGCAGAAACAACCTTCGCTTTTACGGACTTCTGGAGCTCACAGAGGGAACCAACCCCACTCTCTTCTTCCAGTCCTTCCTGGCCAAGATTCTGGATGCTCCGACCTTGTCTTCCATCAACATCCAGTGCGCTCATCGCCTTGGTCCTAAGACTACCTCAAAGCCAAGGGGCATCATCATGCTGTTCCTGCAGTTCACTGACCTCTTGCAGGTCCTTTCAGCCGCCAAACTCAAAAAACAAATTATGTGGGAAGGACCTCGTCTATACCTCTCTCAGGATGTCTCCAAGGCTACTGCAGATCGGAGAAAGAGATTTTTGGACATGAGACCTCAACTCCGAGCTCGTGGCGCCAGATATGGTCTTTTGCACCCGTGTCTTTTCAAGGTTACATACAAGGACAAGACTATCACTTATGAGGATCCTGCAGCTCTGCTCGCCTTTCTTCAACAACATGTGACGGATGTTATGGACACTTCCAAACCTGGTTGACTGGCTTTTTATTCACTTTGATTCTTCCATGATGCAGCCTTGGCGTTCTCTTATTTAGCGTTGTTGCTGTATTGCGTTTCCCTTTCCTCATGGTTTCCGTTCTCCTGGTTATCCCTCCCTGTGATAGTTGTGTTGCATTCTCTCCTAATGTTTGTATCCCTGGTTGTTATCCCCACCTGATGTTTACCATAATGGATGTTATTTAACTTTTGGTCCTGTTATAATTTTTGTTCCATATTTAATTTCTTGATCCTTTCAGATTCCCACACCTCTCTTAATTTGTTCTTTCTCATTTTTTCAGATATGTCTTCTTCCTCTCCATCCTACCGTATCCTATAATCCATGTATGCTGCCCATTTTTTGTCTCGTATCTTGGAGGGTTGGTGTCGACCCCGGCTGTCATTGTCGCCATCTCCCGCTTCCGCCACCCCCATTCCTGTTCTGGTGTTTTCGTTTTCGTAAGTATGTTTTTCAGTCGTCCGTTTTGGACGTGTACTGTCTTCCTGATCGTTCTTGTCTCTGTTCTTTCTCCTCCCTTTTTCCTTCTGACTTTTCTTACGTCTCTGCTTTTTTGTCTTCACCTTCCTTTTTCCCCCTCTCTTCTACACTCTTCTTTCCTCTCTTTTGTACTTTTCTATTATCTTATTTCTTCTTCTCAAATTTTTCTCTTCCATCCTCATATGCTTATTCCTTGCACTCGACTAGTCTAGTTTTTCTCTCTTTTCTAATTTTTACAATTTTTTCTTGTTCATTGCATTTGTTAAGCATGTTTTTATTATCAATCTTTATCTACTGTTTTATTCCGAAAGGCAAAGGGTTCTATCGCATTTTGCTAGATTGCATATAGATGTTGCCCTCCTCCAGGAATCTCATTTATCCGAGGAGGAGGCTCTCAAGTTGAAACGTTCTTGGGTGGGCCACGTTTTCTGCTCTCCTACTGTTGATAAAAAGAATGGTGTTGTGATTTTACTTCACAAAAAGTTGAATGTTACCTCTATTTCGCATGAATGTGATGTTAATGGTCGTTGGGTCATTGTTAACCTTTTAATTGATAACATTCCACTCACGTTATTCAATGTGTATGCCCCTACAGGAATTGATAAACCTTTTTGGCCCTCTATCTCGGACAAGCTTGTTTCCCTTTCTGGGGACTATATTCTCTTTGGTGGTGATTGCAATCAAATTATGGACCCCTTCCTTGACCGGAACTCTAAGACTAGATTTACTCCCTCCAAAATGCACTCTCAATTTGTCAAAACCTCCCAACACAATGCAGTGGTGGATATATGGAGATTATGCAACCCTGATCTCAGGGAATACAGTTTCTTCTCCCCCCCGCACCAGTCCCAATCCCGCATTGATCACATTTTCCTCAGAAAGTCCCTAGCTCAACATGCCATCCGTTCTGAAATAGGCTCAATCCTCCTTTCTGACCATGCCCCTGTCTTTGTGGATTTAGATCTCCTCCCCTTTTCTCCACCCTCGGGCCGATGGAGATTTAATAACACCCTGCTTCAAAACCCCAATGTCTGCTCCGAATTTTCTACCTTTGCTAACGAGTTCTTCCTTCTTAATCATACTCCTGATTCATCTTTCGTCATGGTTTGGGACTCCTTTAAAGCAGCCTCTAGAGGTTTTATTAGCAACTTCGTAGCGAAAAAAAAGAGACTTCGGGAAGCTAAATTGGCTCAAATCCTGACAGATATTAAACGCTTAGAGCTTGAATATTACTCCTCCTCTTCCGACTCCTCCCTTAAATGTCTTATCGAAGCGAAGATCTCCTTCAACAAATTCACGACCGAAGCAGCCTCTAACATGTTATTAAAATGTAATTCCAGATATTACGGTGGTAAAAATAAGATGGGGAAGCTCCTTGCCAACTATTTGAAAATCCGGAAGGAACGTACGAAAATTGAATCCATCCGTACTTCTTCAGGTGCCTCTTGTTTTAAAGATAAGGAAATTCTCTCTGAATTTGTCAACTTTTATGATGCCTTATACACTCCTGAATCCGTTCCCTCACCCTCAGATCTTGACTCTTACTTCCAAGCATTACCCTCCCCTCCTACTTCCCATGTTAATCTCGCTTCCTTAGATCTTGATATCTCCCTTTCGGAGATTTCTCTGGCGGTTTCTAAACTGCGTCATGGTAAAGCCCCTGGGCCAGACGGTTTTACTGTTGAGTTTTATTCCCACTTTGCTTCTCTCCTTCTTCCTAAACTCCTCCTTCTCTTCCAATCCTTTATTTCAACTTCTGCTTCGAGCGGTTCTTTTCAGCAGGCTTTGATTTGCCTGATTCCCAAAGACGATAAAGATCACTCTCTTTGCATAAATTACCGCCCGATTTCTCTCGTTAACACGGATTACAAAATACTGGCTAAGATTCTCGCTCTCCGAATGGATCCCCTTCTTCCTGACCTACTTCACCCGGAACAATCTGGGTTCGTGAAAGGCCGCCTTTCTTCGGACAATGCGCGTGTCTTCCTTAACATTATCAGCAAATCTCCCCGTTTGAATCTTCCCTTTGCGGCTATATCCTTAGACGCAGAAAAAGCTTTTGATAGGATTGGTTGGGATTTTATGTTTCGAGCTCTTCACTGGTTTGGCATCTCTCCAAAATTTATTTCCCTCATTTCCTTGCTCTATTCCAATCCTCAAGCTTCCATTTTTGTTAACGGTATGACCTCCGATTATTTCTCTCTACATAGGGGTGTACGTCAAGGCTGTCCTCTTTCTCCTCTTCTCTTCGTTATGGCTCTAGAACCTTTTCTCACTAAAATCCGTCAAGATGATACCATTTCCAGATTTCATTTTGGCTCCCAACAGGTTAAACTATCAGTATATGCGGATGATATCCTCTTTTATTGCTATGACCCTTCATACTCTCTACCTTCCTTTCTGCAATAAGTCTCCTCATTCTCTGCGGTATCGGGTTATCGATTGAATGTTGACAAATGTGAGGTTCTTCCTCTAAATTCTCTCTGCCTCCACCATCATTTCGCCCAATCCGGTTTCTTGTGGCAACCCTCCAAAATTAAGTACTTGGGTGTCCAATTCGCTCCTACTCTATCGGACACTCTTAAGCTTAATTTTACTTATCCCACTAAAAAGTTGGACACTAATATCACCCGTTGGCATCCTCTTTTTTTGTCTTGGTGGGGGCGCCTTAATTCTATCAAGATGATGCTTTCTCCCTTCCTTCTCTACACCCTTTCCATGCTCCCGATACGTATTCCCATTTCTTACTTCAAAAAAATGGATTCTCTGCTTTTGAAATTCCTATGGCGCGGTAAACGCTCCAGAATCGCTCTTGCGACCCTTCGACAAGATAAAGCTCACTCCGGTGTCCGTTTTCCGGACTTTAGGCAGTACCATCGAGCTTTTTCTATGAAACAAACTGCTCGTTGGCTCTCGGATGATCCCTCCTTTTATCCTCCAGTATGGCTGTCCATGGAATCTTCTTTCATCTCTCCCTTCACTTTCCGTGAAGTTCTGTCCTTCACCTCTTGCCCGGCCCGCCTCCGCACTCCGATTATCTCCCATTGCCGCACTCTTTTCCTTCCCTTCCTGTCTTCATCTTTCCCTTCCTCTCAATCTTTTCATGACCAACCTATTCGGTTCAATTCTCATCTTCAAATTCGTAATCGCACGATTTACTGGAAGGTCTGGCACTCACGTGGTTTATGTTGGATCTCTCAATTACTCTCTCATGGTGTTCCTTTATCTTTCTCAGTCTTACAGTCCTCCTTTCGCTTGCCTTCCAGCACCCGCTCTCAATATGATTCGCTTTTACCTGTTCTCATCTCCTTTCTTCAGTCTCTACCTCCCTCATGTGATCTACCTATTGACCGTCAGACCACCTCCTCCTTGCTGGAATCTTCTCCCTCCGCTTCTTCTCTTTACAATTCTTTTCGTTGTTCAGTAGATAGAGCAAAATCTAAGCTTGAAGTTACGTGGGAATCCGATTTCTCTCAGGATTGGTCCACCCTTTTTTGGGATAAGATCTGGTGTAAACTTCATAAAACCTCTAGAGCTGCTAATACTACCCAAACTTTGTATTTTCTTTATAATAGAACCTTATTTACTCCTCTCTCCCTCTCACGTTTCTCACCTGATACTCCTTCCACCTGCTGGTCGTGCCCTTTTCCCTCAGTTGATCTCAAACACATGCTTTTCGAATGTCCACACATTTCCCAGTTCTGGATTTCCGTTTGGGCCCAAATTCTGAAAATCTTCCACCTTCGAATCCCTTTTTCCCCTATCTTGATTTTTCTGGGTATCTTGTCTCCTGACCTCCCTCCGTCCCATGGCCACTACCAACTCCTGGATCTCTTAATTGCTATTGCTTTTCACACTATTACCTCTAATTGGAAACAAGCTGCCAATGTCTCTTATTGTTCCTGGTGGAATGCAGTCTGTTTCCATGACCGATTGGATACAATCTATGTCACTCCCATCTCACTAGCTATCTAGCGGGACCTTTTATGGCTCCCTTTGGTATCTTATCTCTCTTCCACCGCTCCTGCTTGCCCCTCCTTAGCTCCTGATTCTGTTGAGGTTCGCAAACCACCTTGAATTTACTTTGCCTTTTTATTTCATGTTTTTTCATTATTTGTATGCAGAACATTTATTTATCTTCTTTATACTGTATATGCTCATATTTTACATGCTCATTGTAATATTTGTTTATTATACTTTGTAATTTTCCTTAAGTTGTAATTATTATTATACCCCTTTGCTGTTTCTTCTTTCCTTCCCTCCTTCCTTTTTCCCCTTTTTCTCTTATTTCAATAAAATCAAACTTAAAAAAAAAAGAACGGACGTGCTGCATACGCTTGCATAGGGCGTGCCAAAGGCAAGCCCGTCGGTGCCCATCTGCGCCCGACTTGGCCCAGGGGCCACAACCCCTGGTCCAAACAGTAGGAAGATAATATGCTATTCCTCAAAGCAGCTTCAAGAGCACAGTGGTATGCTGGTCCATTAATGTATTCTATTCCATCCTGAGGAAGGTGACATTTCTTTCCCAGGTTGTAACATTTCTTTTCGAACAGTTATATAAGGAACATAGCACCTCTACTAATAGTACCTTCACCAACTTACAGGAAAACCCTCTTTTTAAAGGCAGCATCACACCTACCAAAGAATTCCCCTTTTTAGCATTAACTGATATTTTCGAATTTTTGATTAGGGAACAGACAGACGCTATTTTTCTTACAGAACCATGGCTGCATATGAGCTCTGGGCCTGATGTAGCTGCAGCTTTGCCACTTAACTACACCATTGTCAGGAAAGACAGGGATCTCAAGCTAGGTGGAGGTATTGCTATAATTTACAAAAAGTCCTACACATGTAAATTTGAAGGTTTGCCTTTTACGGGCCTGCGAAGCTGCCTAATTTAAGTTTTCCTTAACTCCCCAATTTACCTTCTCAGGCATACTGGTATATCTCCTTCCTTGGCCCTCTGGTCTATTAGCTTTAGCTTTTCCAGAGTTAGTTACCCCTTCCTCCTGAATGCTGCCAATTTCTCCATTCTGGGGACCTCAACCTTCACTTGGAGGACCTGCGTGTGCTATTTGCACCACTTTCATTTCTGACTTGGCAGCAATGAATATTCTACTCAGCAACTCTATTCCGACCCATGTGGCGGGCCACCTGTTGGACCCCATTTTCTCCAGCTTACCAAACATCATATGCTCCTCAGCCTTGCCATTGTGCTTGTCAGACAATTTTGCGGCCGGCTTCCGGTTCAAGACATTGATGAGCCCTTCTATAGCTGTATCTGGCACCAAAAAGTGAATTAGAAACTGGGTAAAACTGGACATTGAAGCTTTTATCTCCCAATGTTCCCACCTTTAAACAAATGTCTGTCACTGCCCTGGGTGCCATCCAGAACTGGATTCCGAAAGCCATTGATGTGTGTCTTCCACCCTCAATCAAGAGGGTGAACAATCATTGCCCCCCGGCCCCATGGTTTACAGAGAGGTTAAAAATTGAGAAAACTAAATGCAAGATTTTGGAGAGATGCTGGAGAAGGATCTGACACCAAACTTGTCTATAAAACAGCCAAAAGAGACTATCATTTGCTCTGCAGGTCGGCCAGTGCTGAATATGTTTCCTCTATGATTGCCGGAGCACAGAACCGCTCCAAGATTTTGTTTAAGATGGTCATGGAATTGTCTGGCTCAGAAACTCAGCCCATTCCCCCTAGCCTGACGGCATTGCGAGGATCTGTCTAAATTCTTTCTTAATAAAGTAGAAAAAATATACTCTGTATTGAATGATGATAAGCCAGTTAACACTATCCAACAAGCATCTACACTACCACCAGAAGTCAGAACTAATGATGGCAGAGATAGTAAGGCCTCAGTATCCACCAATAAACTGGAATCCTGGTCGCCATTAGATATGAACTCCTCAAGCAGCACCTAGGTAGCATTAAGTCAGGCTCCCCCTGCGATCCCCTTCCTATCTCAGTGCTGCAGCAGCTTGAGCTGCCTTTACTTACGATAATCATGGAGCTCCTTAATGTCTCCATACCGGAGGCAATTGTCCCCCCAGAATGGAAACATACAATGGCCCTTCCCTTGCTGAAGAAGGCCAATGCTGACCCTGCCCAGCCCTCTAATTATCAGCAATTTCACTACTCCTGGCTTTCTCAAAAATTCGAGAAAAACACATCAATGGGCAGCTATCCCATTTTGTTGAAACACAACATTTCCCACACTCTTCTCAATCTGGCTTTAGAGCCGGGGTCTTGACTGAAACCACCCTTCTGGGAGTCACGGAAATATCACGACACCGCTTGGACGCTGGAGATACAGTTGCTCCTATATTACTGGACTTGCGTGCAGCTTTCGACACAGTGTCTCACACCGTGCTACTGAAGGCTCTACATTCTATGGGTGTAGTTGGCCCTGCACTCAACTGGCTTACTTCTTTTCTCACTGACCGTACGTTCCAGGCTTTCTCCCCTACGGCCAGCTCCAAAACTCAGTGCTCTCCCTATGGGGTACCTCAGGCTCGATCCTTAGTCCTCTGTTGTTTAAAATTTACGTTAGACCTTTTTTATTTTACATTTTTTGTTTAATATTTACGTTAGACCTCTTGCAAAGATTGCCGAAGAGGCTGGGTTGTCCCTGTTTTTCTACGCAGATGACACACAGATTATTTTCTCTCTCACCGCTGAAAGGGAGTTTGAGTCATCTGTTCTCCAGCTGGGGCTGCGTCATATCGCATCATGGATGCAAACCAATTTTCTTAAACTTAGCGGTGAAAAAACAGAGGTTCTGATTTTGGGGAAAAACAAAGATTTCTGGGGCCCCCTTCACTGGCCTGCGGAAATGGGTGATCTGCCTCAGCCCTCTCACCAAGTCCGCAATCTTGGCTTTATTATTGATGACCAATTTTCAATGCGTCTACAAGCCGTGAAGGTGGCCGTGACCCGTTTTACTATCTTGAAATGGCTTAGGAAAATTGTCTGGATGCTGCCTAGTTCTACCAAAAAAGCCGAAATCCAGGCTCTTGTTACCTCTAGACTGGACTACAGCAACATTCTTTACCTTGGGGCTAACAAGTATGTGATACGCAAGCTACCGGTGGTGCAGAACTCTGCTGCCAGACTGCTCCGTAAGATTTCCAGAGCGGCCTCCATTTCAGGCTCCCTGGAGGACCTTCATTGGCTAAGGGCTGAGAACCGGATCCAATTCAAAGCTTTGATTTATATGTTTAAGATCAAATCCGGAATGGCCCCTCAGTATCTGCAAGCCTTAGTACATCCTTACCGGCCACTCTCCGACCAATTTTTGGTGCCAAGCATGCAAAATTTTTGGTGCCAGGGATCAGACTATCTTATTTATTTATTTTATTTATTTTGAAGGTTTTATAGAGTGCAAACAAGATCCTTGCGGATATCAGAGTGCTTTACATTGGATACATCTAGTTAAAGAGACAAATAGAAGCAAGTAAAACAAATATAGATAACCAACAAATTGCACTGGGGAGTATTAGGACACAAACATGGCAAACCTGTAGAGTCAGCTCGAAGGTAGATAGCATGACTAGGATATCATCATTGGACTCTTGTAATAGTGTGGATTACTGGTGAGGGTCGGAATGAGATCATAGTTTCATTAGACTGTGATCAAGTGACTTTTGCCATGAGAATCGCTTTAACTTTCTTTTTGAAGGATGCGGTAGAAACATTCAGTCTGGTTTCTGGGGGCCGTGTATTCCATATCCTGGGCGCCATCCCAGAGAAGTTTGTTTGTAGGTTTTCTTTTTTTTTAATCTTTGAGATTTCAGTAGAAGGTTTTCCGCACTTCTAGAAGATCTAGACGCCCCAAAGATTGTTAGTTTCTGTGCGAGGTAGCTGGGTGCATTGTGATGTATGGCCTCATGCGTCATGCATGCTATTTTTAGATGAATTCTGGCTTCAAACGGTAGCCAATTCAAGGATTTTAAGTCTGGGGAATTGTGTGACCTTTTTTTCGAACCGGTGATGAGTCTCGCTGCCGCATTTAAGGAAGCTCTGAGGGGAGCTGTAGTGGCTTTTGGAAGGCCACACAGAGAGACACTTCCGTACTCCACACGAGGGTTAACTAGCTCTTGAACTGCCAGCTTGAAGTCATGTGCTGGCAAGAAGGGTTTCAGCTTCCTCAAAGTGTTGATCTGGAAGTTTGCTCTCCTTGTAGCATTGCTGATGTGATTCTGCATAGTGAGGTTGCTGTTGAGAGTAATTCCAAAGGATTTCGCTGATTCCATGGTGGTTGGCTGAATGTTGAGTGCCCTAAGGTGTTTGATCAAATCTTGCATTAAGGGGACTTTGGCGGGAGGGGCTATAAGGAGGAATTCTGTTTTAAGAGCGTTCAATTTGAGGTGGTTCTCCGCCAGCCAGGTCTGGGTGTTACTGAACATTGTGTTAAGCAATTTGATGTCTTCTAGGGTGTTGATCTTAAGATAAAGTTGTGTATCGTCAGTGTACATATGATAATGCACGTTAGACTCATGAAGTATTTTGGTGAGTGGTTCCATGAATGGATTAAAGAATGTCGGAGATAGTGCTGACCCTTGCGGGACTCCCAGTGTTACTGGTACGGGTTCGGAGAGAGTGTTGTTGATCTTGAATTTTTGCGTGCGGTTATGGAGGAATGCAGTAAACCAGTTTAGTACTGAGCCTGATAGCCCCATTCTATGTTTCAGGAGATCCAACAGATTCTCGTGTTTGACCGTATCGAAGGCTGAGGATAAGTCAAGCAGGAGGAGTAAGCATGATCCGTTCTGGTCAAGGATTTGTAGCGCATCGTCAATAATATGTGTCATGGCTGATTCAGTGCTGTGGCCTGCTCTGAAGCCAGATTGGTATTTGTGAAGAAGGTCAAAGTGATCAATATGTGTAGTCAGTTGGTGGTGTGCACATTTTTCAAGTAGTTTAGCCAGGTAGGAATATTGGAGATAGGACGATAGTTGTTAAGGTCCGTACTGTTAGCTGTTAGTTTCTTTAGAATGGGTGATACCTGTCCGACTTTGAGGGAGTCCGCAGACTCATGATCTCTCATGGTGGGGTCGTTCTTTTGCCTGTTTAGGCCCTTCTTTTTGGAATTCTCTTCCCGTGATGCTCTGCAACAAGACTGCTTAAGGGAATTTTCGTAAATCTGTAAAAACGTGGTTTGTATGATCAATAATCTTTGATTAGTTTGTTCCTCTCAGGCTGGTGCAGGGAAACCCTTTTTGGGTAGCTGTTGCGCCTTACAAATATAAAATAACATAATATAACATAACAGGACAGTGCTTCCTCAAAAAGGATCTTACCTTAAGTTGGTTCTCTAGAGCAGTGCCGCAGGGTCGCACTAGGCAGAGGCGGGTCTCCTTCTCCAAGCGGCAGTACCGGTTGGCGTTGGTGACGCGGGTCGAGATACCTATGCCACAGCTCTTGGAACATGTGCTCCACTCTATGGTCTGCACAATGCAGTTTCCTTGCAGGCCGCTTATCTTCGGCCTGTGTGCAGGCACTGGTCTGTAGACTGGAACATGACAAGAACAGAGGGAAAAGGAAATTAATGCCTCCTGGAACCTCCTGTTTTTTTGAAGATCCTCAGAAGGAACCCAGTCAACTAGATATGCAACTAGAAGCTGTTTTCTCCTTATGGTGCAAAAAGAGTCAGAAAGAACCAACCCGCAGGGAAATAGGATGTGGTTTAACGGCTATGGAGGTCGACCTCAAATCTGGGGAACCAGGTTCGAGTCTCAGCAACGACGCTCAGCATCCTGTGATTCTGGGCAAATCACTTAATCTCCCCGTGCCTAACAAAAATGAATGTGCCTTTATGAAATGCAACTGGTGCTCATGTAAAGCGCTTTGATACCTCATACCTTTGGGTCAAGTTTGCGCTAAAACTCAGAAAATAAAATAGAAAAACTCCTTGTAAAACCAGTAGGGGTGGAGAAGAAGCATTCCAGCCAGATGGGTATTTATCATCCCAACCACCCATCCTTATTGGTCTGCGACTTGACCTAAAACTCTCCTTGCTACTTCACAAGCATTCTTGATGTTTTCAGGCAAATTTACCTTAGGATCAAATCCCACACATACTATTAAAGGATCATTGAACAAGCGTCAAGGAGCTGCATGCAAGCTTCAAGCCACTGGCAATTACTCAGACGCATTCCATTGTATTGTCTTTGTGCCCACCATGGCACCTCAGACAAAGAATCAGCAATGTGAATATCAGCTAAGATCCTGCTTTAATACGAACAGTGCAGGCTGAAATGCCAGGCCAGGTCACTTCAGTACCAAAACACAAGCAACCCCAGACTGGTTTCGGGCAATTTGGCCATCGTCAGTAGGACACAGATTGGCTCCACTGGCACAGTGAGCACAGGTTCCATGGCTGGGCTTACCCGTCACAGGTAGGGCATCACAATGAATAATGCAAACAAGTGATGAATGTAATGCCTGAGTTATTCTCATCCTCTGGTAATTACCTAGGCTGCATCCCAAACCTACTGAAGTAGCATCAACACTGATTTGCTATTGACTGTGTCAATTCTGTGGTGGCATGGTGGGCAAAAAGACTGATGGATTGGGATGTGACCGAGAAACAACTGGTGGCTGACATCAGTTCAAGCAGCCCATCAATCACTTTTTTGTGTTAAATCTTGACCTTGTCTTTCTCCTGTACATGGACTCTATGAATTTAGTGCCTGCCAGTATGGGCAATTCCTACACTTAGTAACCCACATTGTCTTATGTAATGTTCCCTGTACATTGATTTGCGTGCTTGTATGATTTATTGTCTCTGTATAATGTGCGTGTGTGTGATGTAAAGTGCTCTGACACTCTAAATTGGGATGAGTAGCTCTATTAAGATTTAAATTAAAAATATAAATGAATATGTGCTGTTTAAATTATTTGTGTAGTTACTCGTGCAGCTACATCTGACAATCTTACATATCGCTTACATATAGGGGTTTGACAAAAAAAGTTTAAAAACTTCTTCCAAATTATAGTTTCTCCTAAGTCCTTGTGAAGGGATAATAAGCTATGTGTCTTTGTTTCTCTCAATTGCATTAGCATCTAGGTGTTAGGCTCCACACAGCTTCCAGCCAGGGTAATATTCAATCAAAAGAGGGGCTGGTGGCCCTTTAAATCAGGTCTTTGTTTTATGCCTAGCTGAAAGTGAAAATAAAGCAAACTCACCATCTGCAGGTTCCTGCTCCAAAAGGAAAGCAGACTGTGGCAGGTGCTGCTAAATGTGTCTCATTGCTGGCAAGTTACACCAGGACAAATTCATTATATCTCTCTGGGGTCGGTCCCGATCGTGTTAAATAATAGCTGCCGGATTCGGGGCTGCTTATAACAGATTGGAGATAGCTTTACTTTTGCTAGTCTAATTCTGAAGTTGTTAGTAAGCTTAGTTCCCCAACAGTTGCCTTGCAGTTCCATGGTATTTCCAAGCAGGCCTGTAGTAACACCAGCTGACAGGATTAGGAGGAAGGATGAGGTTGTGTATCTAGAACAAGCATTGGCAAGGGCAATTCCAGTAAAGGTAAGACTGTGGTAGGGACCTTAGACGCCTTCCTGTTGAGGGCAGAATCCGCCCTTATACATGAAATTCAGCTTACAGAACGAAAACTGTCTCTTGAGCCCCTACTTCCTCAGAGTAGACTTTCTTTGAACCCCGCACTCTCGGTATCAAGTGCAGCAGCCAATAACGAGATTTCCTCATCATTGATTAGTTCCCCAGTACAAACTGTGTCAGATTCAGTTATGAATACTGTTTCCTCAACATCCCCTGAACAGAGCATTACTGGGTCTAAAGTTACAACTAGAGGGCAAAAGGCTAAATGTAACTATAAGCCTGAATACATTGCGGAATCTTCACCAAAAATTGTTCAAGGCAAAGGTAAAAATAACACAAAGCAGAGTAAATCCACCACAAGATTTTTGGGGAAGAAAGGGAAACCTGCTGTCGGCATATGTGAAACTACTGAGTCATGAGTAAGTTCTACCAAGCAGAATGAAATAGGCAAGCCTGATGATGTAACAGAGGATGAGAACTTCTGGGGCAGACTTGAGACAATGATGTCGACCCCTTTGGAACCCATCCATTGAAAAATAACCAATATAGAAGCCAGGCTAGTAAATGTGGAGGAGCTGGTTCGTAGTACACACCAACCGGTACAGACAGTTGGCACTAATCCAATAGCATGTTCCTTGTCCGGTGAAGCGGAAGGTCATGCTACCGGTCTGCCCTCCGACCTTGTCACTGTTGGGCAAACGAAACGTAAGGATGTCATCACTACATCAAACCCTAATAACTCTGCTCGCATAGAAAGTGGAGTAATTACAGAGGGGGCGAAAGGTGGAAGCACTGGTGTAGGTGTAAATGGCGCAATCTATAAGGGCCATCAAGAGCATTTTTGTAATCCGTCACAACATTTAAATTTACTCCCAGAAGCCACACCGTACACGGTTGTCTTGGCAAATGTTCCACCCTTACCACCCAATGTATTTGAACATTGGTCAACGTTAAGGAACAAGTCACTCCACTTTCTTACTTCTAGGACTGGCTTGAAAAATCCCCTATTTTCGGATTTTAAAATGGTACGAAGGATCGGGTGGGTTGGTAAATCCCCCAAATATTTAATTGTGTTGTAATAACCTTTAGGGCTCCACATCTGATACTTACTATCATTGAGAGGGGTTAAAATGGGCCTTTCTGTTCCAACGATATTAACATACTACCCCTAGGATATTTTTATCACCCTCCAGATTTTGTAATGAATCCAGGCCCCCAGCGTTTAGGAGGAAATTATTTGGGAACTAGACAGTCAAGATATTATACACCAACACATAATCGCTTTGAGGTTTAAAGTGGCCTGGAAGAGAATGATTGACTCCTTTCTGTGATCTGTGCACATTCCAACTGTGCCATGGGCAGTTATGATACTGGGGACAAACAGAGTCTGCCCTCAGGGGATAAAGTCGTTATCATTGAAAAATCTACTGTGGGACGCACCGGAGCCGAGCCTTGTGGGAATAGGGCCATGAGGATGGATATCCGGGGCGTTCCCCAGAGGCACTGTAACCGCTCTCCCCTTACCTAGTTGCACGTAGTCTCAGTGGAAAACGGAAGTGAGGGGGTTCAAGGGCTTAGTGAGCCTAGTAAGAAGTTTTTAACTAGAGCCCAGGGTGTGTTAAATGATACTTTTCAACCTCTGTATGTTAACATGACTTCACCAGAGGGCGCAACCTCCTCTCATAATCACCCGGCTATTGTTAAACCCCCACTCTGCCATATTGTATCATGGAATATTGCTGGAATTCGATCAAAGTTAAATACCCAACTATGGTGGGATTTTATTCTACAATTTGAGATTCTCTGCTTTCAGGAGACATGGACCAAGGAAGCGATTCACCTAAATGGGTATAGGACTTATCATGTCCCAGCAGTAGATGGTGGGAGTGGGAGAGCTGAGGGTGGTTTGTGCGTATATCAATAAAATAGCACGAACCTAAAAAAAATAACGGCTTTCACTAACGATGATTATCATCAACTAGTTGTGTTGGATTTAGAATAATAATATTCCCCCAGGCTTAGTGTGTACTGTTATTAAAAATATGTTCCAATCATTGAAACTTCTGGGTGAAAGTAAAAGGAAAGACATAATGTTACTTTTGGTGGGGGATTTTAATTGTACGTTGTGTGAAAATGCTGAGGACAACTTATGTGGAGCACTGTGTGAAGGTGTATGTTCCTCACATTTTAGTCATACTGTTTTGGGAGAACAGTTAAATTAATTTATTAATAGTTTTAACCTAGGCTTTGTTAATGAATTGTGTTCATCACCAGCTCCCCTGCATATAATGGTAGGGGATGCTGTTCCACCATTGATTACGCTTTAGCCTCTAGTAGTTATGCATACAGCCTCCATTCTTTTTATGTCTTTGACAATTCACTAAGTGATCATTTTCCTCTCTGTTTAATGATTACATTGCCCTCCAGGAAAATATTTGGGACTAACAATAGTGATCGACTATTAGAGAATTTGTCCATTGGAGGTACAAATGGTTATTCCCTATGATGGGCTATGGTAGATTAAACATAGATACTTAATTTAGTAATTGGTAAATGTAACTCAGATATGTTGACATGCCTGAGTGAAGACACTACCCCTGCCACTCTTTTAGCATCATTCTTAGCAATAACTAATGTTATAGGAGAGTCTTTCTTTAGGCAAAACAAGAGTAACACAGCCCAGAGCGGGTGGTTCGACTCGAGGTGTACTCAAGCCTATTCTCAGTTAAAAAAAGAATTGCACCAAAATCCAAGAAGTACACTAGATATTAGGAGAGCTAGAGTGGCATATAAACAGGCGGTAAGAGACAGGAAAAATACAGTGAAGAAGGAGGCTTGGGAGGCTTTGCATTTAGCCTCAGTAACTAAGGACAGTGCAGGTTTCTGGAAGGTAATCAGAACACCATTCTTATCTAAAGAAAATGGCCCTACAATTGAGATAGTTATAAGGGAGGACCAATGGATCAAGCACTTTGCTCAGGTATATGATGTTGACGAATCTCCTGTGGAGGGCTGTGACACAAACCATCCTCTTCACTCTAAGGATTTACTGTTCACATTAGCGTAAGTCGAGAGGGCCTTACACGCTAGTCAGGGCGTAAGGCTCCTGGCCCGGATGGGGTTCCCATAGATATGTTTAAGTCAATTATTCCTCTGTGGGGGCCTCTACTTGTGCAGGTGCTTAATGCCAGTTGTAACACCGACTTCCTACCCACTTGGGTAGAGTCCACCATTGTGCCGATCTTCAAAAAGGGGGATAGGCAAGACCTGGGGAGTTACAGAACAATTTCCTTGTTGGATGCCATCACGAAGGTAGGAGACCGGGTCATATTGGAACGTCTTCAGGACTGGGTTGACGAAAATTCCATTCTATCAGACCTGCCATATGGCTTTCGGGCCGGTGTGGGGGCAGTAGAAAGGGTTTGAACCATTCTTTGCTGGTGGGGAAAGATATGAGGGCTAAGAGAGGGAATCTGTTTTTAGCCTTTGTGAACCTCACAGCCGCATTTGACTGTGTGGTTCACACTAAATTATGGAAAATACTGGGAGCATTGGGGTTGATGGAAATATTATTTATTTTCTTAAGCGTTTTTATAGTGACTCTAAGGCACGTGTGCGCTACGGTCTGAAGGGCAAGCGTTCGGCTGCTTTTTCATACCGGGGGGGGAGCGGGGGGGGGTGTCAGACAGGGCTGTGTCCTGGCTCCATTCCTTTTTACTTTGTATATAAATGGACTTGAGGAAGCCTTGCTTAAATATAATCAAGATTTCCCTCAAGTAGCCGGCCGTCCAATTCCGGCCCTCTTGTATGCGGACGACGCTGTGCTGATGTCACGCACCAAGGTGGGCTTTCAGCGTGTTTTGGATAGTTTTTCCCTTTTCATGAAAGATCTGAGATTAAGGGTAAACTGTTCCAAAACTTTTAGTATGTGCTGTGGTAGGCGTTTTAAGAAAAACAGAGACATAAGATTGAGGCTACTAAAAAATTCTCTTATGTGGGTATCCTCTTCTCCCAGAATGACTCCTGGGTACAAGCTGTAGCAGCAAAAAAACTGGCACTTTTACGCACCACATCTGCCCTTACTATCTTTGCCAGGAAATTGGGTAATAGACCTCCCGAGGAACTCATTAAAATATATAAGGCAAAGTGTGTCTCTGCAGCTGTTTATGGGAGTGGGGTTTGGGGGTTTGCTGACCTTACCCCTATTCAGACAGTAGAAAACTCATTTTTAAAATATATCTTAGCCGTTCCAAGTGGCACCTCAGGAGGTATTTGTCATGCAAAGCTAGGTCTCCCGTTTATCTCTGATTTAATTAGACTAGAACCTGTGCTATTGTGGCACAGGCTGTGGATGAAAGAGGAAACTAAACTGAACAGAGATATTCTTTTAGACCTCTTGAACTTGGAAGGAGTAATGAGGATTCCTTGGCTAAGATACGTTTACAATTTCTTTAAGGATCTCGGCCATCTAGAATATTTTTCAAATTCTCCTACCATCACGGCAGTGACTAGAAAGAAATTGAGGAAAGAGGGTCTTCTGCTGTTGGACACTCTTACAATGTCATCCGAGATTTTAAAGCCGACAGTCCTGCATAATCAAATGATTTTAACTACTTTTAATATTCAGCCTTACCTAATTTTTGTTCCCGGTGTTTATGATAGGTTTTTACTAACCCGCTTTAGGCTGGGGGTCTTTCATAGACTAGTCACATTTCCTGTTATGAATGACTGGTCGCGAGACCTCCAGCCTTGCCCCTGTGACAAAATTTCCCCTCAATCCACAATCCATGTCGTTTTATTTTGTAAATGTTTTTCCTCTGTTAGGAGGCTGTTGTTGGTACCTATACTAAAACAGTTTGGGCTACGTCAATGTCGTCCTGCTTTATTCTCATTACAATTTTTAGATAGCCAAAACAGTATTCTAAGAACCACAGCTTTTAAAAAAAAGTTTTGTATATTAGGAATTGAATGTCTAATTGAATGTTTTTTGTACTGAAATGACGGTTTTCCTTTTAAAATAATGTAATACTGTAACATTTAACATGATTTTATGTCATGTTCATTATGAATTTTCACCCATGAAATTATTTTTGTATTACATATTTGTGTGCTTTTATGATTAGTATTTATCAATCGAATAAAGCCTTTTTGAACTTGAACAAGTGACCTATTGGCTTTGGATTTTTTTTTAGCTGTGCAGCATGGCAAACTATTTATATTTTGAAAATCCTTTTACACAGCCATCCACACCATGGCACGCACACCACGAATTGCTGTGACTTCTGACATGGAAAGGAACAACAAAGAGAGAAGGATGCAGGTAAAAGTGC
The DNA here is from genome assembly GCF_964263255.1 of Lissotriton vulgaris. NCBI lineage: Eukaryota > Metazoa > Chordata > Amphibia > Caudata > Salamandridae > Lissotriton > Lissotriton vulgaris. The sequence goes on from NC_141687.1 coordinate 1,643,297,839, forward strand.
CGACAAGGAGGGCACAAGGAAGCAATAGGAAGAACCACACAGGTGAGTGCAGTGGGGATGGTGGGGAGCGTACGTACATGGATGACAGAGCAATGCAGAATGCAGGGAGAAGGAAGCACATGAGGGATGCAGCTCAAAAACACATGAATTCCATTGGAGTGCTTAACACAATGGAAAAAGTAGTGCTTAAAAAGCAAGCACTGGAAGCAGAGATGGCAGCCAATCAAAGCGATGCTAAGCAGGCAATGCCCCATGGGAGGGACAAACACAAAAGATTGACAAGCTGGGACAAGAATAAGAAGAAGGCAAATGAGAGTGACAGGAGAGGCGGCTAATGGTAAGCAATAGGCGGACTCCAAGCTCCTCTATGTTCGTGGTAAGCCACAATATGTTTCGCAACAGACATCACATGTACTGTCGAGCAGGCCTGACCTACAAAACAGGCAGTACATCAACAAACATGCCCCACAAAATGTCTGCTATTAGTGTCAACCAGGTAGAAGTTCCACTGGGTTGCATTTGACCCCACCCGCCCTCATTCCCTCACCTGCCAGGCCTCTGTTGAAAAGATTCTGGGTGCCTTTAGGCTCACACGTCCACTCTTCACAGCACTTGTCAGCGATTTTCACTCGACGGGGGGAAGGGCAATCAGGAGAGGGGAGGCGCAGGTCATCAATGCAGAGTGGGACGCACCCGACTGCGCCGTCCAGGCAGGTGCACTGGTACTTGCAGCTGGGTTGGAAGGTCTCGCCGCTTCGGTAGATCACACCACCCAGGTCACAGGTGGCACCTTCATGGGCTGCAGAGAGGGCAGGACAGTGAGTCAGGTATACACACAGTGAAGAGAGACAACTGTAGCTTCTCTCCTTCCCACTCCACCCTAAAACCTATTGTTAGATGGCTGTGTTGTTTGCTGTGTAGTACGAAAGGGAGTGGATGCAGTTTGCCGCCTGCGGCGGCTGAATGTAAGAGCGGGGGAGGTCACGGAGGTGCTGGCGATTCCTGCCTTTGCCGCCCTGTGACGTCTGCTGGTAAAAGAGGGGGGGGGGGGGGGGGGGAGGGAGGGGGAGGGAGGCCACCGCCCCTAAAACTTGTGCCGCCCTGGGCGGACCTCACCCCCATCCAAAATTGCTACGCCAATGTGCAATGTGTATCAGTACAGCCACCTAGAAGCCAGGGGAGGCTGGTCTCAGCGAAATGTGGTGGGGCACTGCAAGGGGCCTGTAACAAAATAGACAATAAAAATAAAACAATTTACGTGCCAGTCTTCTACTTGTTGTTCTCCTGCTCCTCTGGGCACAGGCTGAAGCTCCCAGACTCCCCTATAGCCAATCCAGATGCAGCTCTCATACCCATGAGAGCAGTGTCTGGATTGGGTGGAGCAAATTTGTTTTGGGCTCCTTCGGGGGCTAGGAACCTTTGCCTGCAGGTCTCTCCACCCAGCAACGGTCTCTCCACCCAGCAACACAGCTGGGTTGGAGAGATGTCAATGCGCATGACAATTTGGCCGTCCTAAGACGGCCGGCCAAACCGTTTTGCACACTGACAGCAGTGCCCCCCCCCCCTTCTCCCCTTCCTGCTGCAGTGCTGCGGCCCCGCCCCCCAAGACTCGGCTACAGGATGAAAAATAAAATGAGCATCATTTTATTTTGTGTTTGCCTCTGTGGGCAGGGGCGACGTTCCTCCGCCCTAGCGGAGAAGCCTCCAATGCTAGAAGCGTGATATTGGAATGACAACCTGGGCCTAGGGGTAGGTGTTGAGGAAAATAATGGAAAACAATGAGGCTATTAAATCAGTTTTCTTTTCACAACATTAGCTGTTTGTTCAAAACCAGTGCAAGGTCAAAGGTTGCTAACATAAGTGCAGAGAACAACTACAAACAAACCATTGCACATCTTGTTTTTATGTATATCCATGTTTACATTTTGTGGCTTCAAATGGAAGGCATTGCTAACTTTTGTCACTCTTATGATCAGGTCTTGGGAGGGTGAAGTAATTAGGCATATAAAAGGCATGAATGTTAAAAATAGCTATTTTTCAAGGTTTAAAAAATATTTGAAATGTGCCTCATTTGCAAATTTTAATTGTGGAATGTGATGGGAGGCAGGTTTCAAAATAGTGTGCACAAACATCCCAACACACATTTATTGGCTAAAACCAACTTGATTTATAAATGGCCTCTTTTGAATAACTCATTTTGGAACAAAATTGAAAACCTTTATTCAGGTATTTAAGAATATTGCACCATAGTGCGCCATTGAACTACTTTTTTGCAAAGATGTTTTAGACTACCATCTCATCCACTTGCTTTTCTCCCACAAATACAAGCGTCCAGCATATTTCTTTTACTCATTTGGTGCACTTCTCTCGTTCAGTAACACCAGGATTTTTTTACAACCATGTCATTTTTGCGAGCTTGAGCCCGTAGACAGCACCCATACTCACAAAATTGTTCCATCACCACTGGCAAAAAATGCCAGTTTTGAAAATTCTGTACCTATTGTAGCATGACGCTGGCACAAAAATATCAATTGTAAACATTCTGTACCCCTGGATGCCTAGATTAGGCCCCAAAATACCAAAAGTTCACACATTTTTCATGAACAGCATAAGTGCTTCCCAGGCTATTGAGACTCGGTATACCATAGACCAGTGATACTCAAAATACTGCCTGGGAGCTACTTGCGGCCTTCTTGACCTTTTCATGTGACCCCCTCTGGTGAACAGCAGCACAGGCTGCTGTTAAATGCTGAGCACTTATAGTCAGAAAGAAATGTTAAATAAACGAACAAGCATTATTTGCAAGTTAACTTGCGTTTTAAAGTAACTAAGTTGGTGTCCTACACCATTTAACTTTAGGAACACCTTCATTTCTGAAGACATGTTGCAACAAATTTGTAAAAATAAGATTATGTTTCTTCTTAATTCTAAAAAGTGTATTTCATTAACATGCAGAAGCTTTTTACCATACCACTGCACTGATTTTTTTGTTAAGTGATTGTTTTGAAACATGAATTTAGAAACGTTCATGCTTCCCCAACACACCCTGACAACAATGCCAATAGTGAATCTAAGACGCAAGTCATCTGTCACGTGCACCCTGTGGGTGGACTAGGTTGCATATATATCTGGACGACATTATCCATACTAATATAATAAAGAGAGAGCCCAAACATTTGAGGCGGGTAATCTCAGGAACCACAGCACCAATCACAACACCCAATACAGCATTGGAAAGGGCAGTTGCAGCAGAAGGACATAGGCTATGCAGACGCCCACCATATACATTTAAAAGGTAAAAGAACCGTGCCATTAAAGTAGTCCCTTGTGGGTGTGTCGTGTTGTGCTGTTGGCATGTGCTGGGGGCGTGACAAACGTTTGGGGCATGTGGTACGTTCTGCCCTTCATGCCATGTCTCATATCGTGTGCTAATCCCACCCTGCTTCCTTTAAATACCCCTGCACCCCATAATCATAACCAACCCATACTCCTTAAAATACCCCAACACCCTTGAACACTAACCCATCTTAACCCTATAAATATACCCTGTACCCCAAAACCCAAACCTATCCCTAAACCCTAATAATACCCCTGTACCCCAAAACCCAAACATAGCCCTGAACCCTATAAATACCCCTGTCCCTCAAAACCCAAACCTAGCCCCTGAACCCTAAAAATACCCCTGTACCCCAAAACCCAAACCTAGCCCTGAACCCTAAAAATACCACTGTGCCCCAAAACCCAAACCTACCCCTGAACTCTAAAATACCCCTGTACCCCAAAACCCAAACCTAGCCCTGAACCCTTAAAATACCCCTGTACCCCAAAACCCAAACCTACCCATGAACCCTAAAAATACCCATGTACCCCAAAACCCAAACTTAGCCCTGAACCCTAAAAATAACCCTGTACCCCAAAACCCAAACCTACCCCTGAACCCTATAAATACCCCTCTACCACAAAACCCAAACCTAGCCCTGAACCCTAAAAATACCCCTGTGCCCCAAACCTCAAACCTAGCCCTGAACCCTTAAAATACCCCTGTACCCCAAAACCCAAACCTACCCCTGAACCCTAAAATACCCCTGTACCCCAAAACCCAAACCTAGCCCTGAACCCTTAAAATACTCCTGTACCCCAAAACCCAAACCTACCCATGAACCCTAAAAATAACAATGTACGCCAAAACCCAAACTTAGCCCTGAACCCTAAAAATAACTCTGTACCCCAAAACCCAAACCTACCCCTGAACCCTAAAATACCACTGTACCCCAAAACCCAAACCTATCCCTGAACCCTAAAAATACCCCTGTACCCCAAACCTCAAACCTAGCCCTGAACCCTTAAAATACCCCTGTACCCCAAAACCCAAACCTACCCCTGAACCCTAAAAATACCCCTATACCCCAAAACCCAAACCTAGCCCTGAACCCTAAAAATACCCATGTACCCCAAAACCCATACCTAAACCCTAAAACTACCCCTGTACCCCACGACCCAAACCTATATCTGAACCCTTAAAATACCCAAACACCCCAAAACATATACCTCAGTGCCCCAAAACATATACCCCTATACCCATACTTACCTTATCCAAACATTTAAAAAAAAACATGCTTTTACCATTCACGCATTTACAACTAATTTCGTTGTAAATGTATGCGTGGTAAAAGCATATAAAATGTAATGCCATGTGTTATAATGGCATTGCGGAGTCATGGTACTTTCGTGATGAAAGTATGCGGAGTGATGGTATGGGGAAAGAAAGTTGCGGAATAATGAGTGTTTACCCTCCCCGGTAAGTACATTGGTAGCACGGCGGCCCACATCTCCAGCAACATACTCACATTTTTTCACCACCCATTTGAAAAATGCACAGGTCTCTCTCATTGATGGCCAGCACCGACATACACTTTTAGACACACCTCCCGCCACAAGTTCTAGAATTGCGAACTTTAGAGCTGCGGAGCTAGGTTCGAATCTCGGCATCAGCTCAACATCCTGTGATTCCAGGCAAATCGCTTTGTCTCCCCGTGCCTACCACAAATGAATATGTTCTTCTGTAATGTAAATTGTGCTCATGCCATGTTGTTGAGTTGGCGCTATATAATATTGCAAGGAAAAATAAAGTAGGGAAACTCGAGTTCACAAACTACTGAACGCGCACTCTTAAGTGCATCAGCAGTGCACTGTGAATCGGAGCGTTTCACAGGCCTGTCACAGATACGAAATGCTATCTAAACAAAATCCTACAAAACAATATACTACTGGTTGGCTGCAATTCATACCCGGACAACGTCGGGATGGGCTGCTAGTTATCAAATACAGGAGAAGGTTTTGTACAGCGAACATTCTGAACTCTAATATTTCGAGGTCCTCTTCTATGCCATAATGAAGAAAAAGGAGGCAATGTGAAATAAAAATTGATTTTGATCGCTCAGTTTAGTCAAGGGGAAAGTGGGGATTGATCTCAGGTTTTCTGGTTTCACATTGTGCATTTCATTCAATAGATTTACATGCTTCGCTTCCTCAATGACCACCTTACACCATCCCTGACCCACCTGGACCCCTACCCCCACCCTGCTGGCATCAGTGTATCCCTCAGTCACACCACAGACCATACTTTTTGGCCCCTTGGGAAATGTTTGCGAGTACCCATGCCATAGATGGAACGTACTCTATCATCCAGACACACTCAACTATGTCTTCTCTGCTCTCGCCAGTGTGCGCCGCCTTCTCACCATTGCCAGGCTTCTCCACCATGCAAGTGGTTCCTTTCTTGTCCCTCATCAAGTTCTTACTTGCCCTCTCATCTCTCCCTTTCTTGTTCTCTCATCTGCACCTTCCTTCCCCCAAGCACCAGACTTGCTCCCTGTGCCCCAGGCCCTCTCCCCTATGCAGGGCTTTAAGTGGGGGAAAAAAACTGGGGGTGCTCTAAAAGGGGCATGACAAATTTCTTAAAGGGGTGTGCCCTATCCGAGTAGGGGCGTGGTCTAAATCAAGATAACTAGCGTTGTGTGCTTAAGAAAATCATGAAATCGCATCCAGCAAAGGATAATAAAATAGGCAAAAAAGTATATTTATTAAGTATAAGCCATAAAATACCAAACACTTAAAAAAAACATTTGCTATTTCCAAACTTAGAATTTCAAAACCATCTTCACTAAAGGATGTGTTATTAAATTCTGAGTTCAGGCAGAGGCGCAACTAGAGCCAAATTTCAGGGGGGGGGGGCTAAAAAAAATTTAAGGGGTCTGAATCTTTAAGAAATAGTCAGAGTGGAGCTGCAGGGGCTCTTAGAAGGGGTGAGACAACAACAATTCTTCATTAATATGCAAATGGTCTTTTAAAGACCTGTGAAGTGCTCGGTTGCGGCTGTGTGTGTGCCCGGGAAGCGTCTCATCCCAGGCTGCCACACACGACTGGGGGGAGCTGAAGCCCTTTGAGTACAATGGGTGTTGCGCGCCTGAGTTCAGGGATACCAGATTCCATATGTCTATCTTGCCGTTATGGGAAGATATGCAGGTAAACATGTCACACAGGATTCCCCATGTTATCCTATGGCCTTTCATTAGTGAAAAACGAAATTGTCAGTATTTCACTATCAAGACATGTTACCAACACTAGTAACACCAAACAAAAACCAGGACGTCTGCTCACCCTACCTTTGACCTTTAAGGCCCGAAAATAGAGCCCCCTAGAGCCCCCTTTCGAGGCCCTCCAAAAAAAACTGGGGGGGGGGGGCTCAGCCCCCCACAGACCCCCCACTTAAAGCCCTGCCCCTATGTCTTCCTTGCCTGCTCACCTAGACCACTTTAGTTTTAACTCGCCGTGCTGCATGCCACTCTCCTGTGCCCCTCACATTCATAGACTCTCCACTCATGGGCGTCTGCAAGGGAGGATACGGGGGGGGCTTGGGGAGCTCTTCCCCCATACCCTCCTCGATTCTAAATCTTTGAATTGCTCTTAAGATCACCTTGCCGGTTTTATATGAAAAAATTCTGCAGACACTCATGTCTCCACTGCCTGTTCACCCATGTCCCTTTCAGTCGCAGGCTCTTGACTTTCTGTGTCTCTCACGCTCACAGGCTCCCCACTGCCTGTTCACCCTTCTCCCTTGCACTCACAGGCTCTTCACTACCTCTGTCCCTCGCAGCCTCAGGCTCCCCACTGCCTGTTCACCTGTGTCCTATTGCTGCTTTTCTTGATTTCAGTAATTTTTTATTGAAAATAAAGAGCATATTTACATGGTACTTCCCAGCTCAAGTAAGCCAAGCCTGCTCGCCGATGTCCCCCACATGCTTACCAACAATTTGGTGTCCCCCTAATCTTTCCTCCACTGTCCCAATCTACTATTATTACGGCACACTTCAGTATGCCCCCCCCCCACCCCCCCCCCCTTGCTCACTTGTGCCTTAAAGGTCTGCTCTGGACCGACTGACATCCAACACACTCACCACCAAGTGGGTCTGCTCACCAATAACATGTATTTGTAAAGCGCACTTTAACCACGTCGGGTATCTTGGAGCTGAATAACAGATGTTTATTGTTACTCAACTCAATGGTACTCGTTCTGTCGACCTCATGATGGGGCCATGCTTGCTGACTGCACCCCACACGCCTTTCTCTCTGACCTTTCTCCTTTAACCCTCCCAGCCCACTCCATTCTACACGCCAGCCGGCCCTCTTACCTACACAGATCCCGCTGGCGCCATCGGCCTCCGAGGTGTCGCAGTACAGACCCTTGTGATGGTCACACGGGGCCTGGCGGGAGCAGCGGTCTCCGAGCTGCCCCGCACACACCTTGCAGCAGCCGCACGCATCAGGCACCAGGCTGGTACCCGCCAGGCAACGGAGAGGCTGCACAGGACACTTGCATGGGTATGAGCACCCTTGGGCTTCCACCTGGAGGGGCAGGGAAAGACGAGACAAGATAAAAATGAGCACTGCGTGACCATGACCCCAACACTGAATCACTGATAAAGGCAGAGGCGTAGGGCACCCGAGAGCACTGCCATATTCAAAGGGAGTCCAGTACAGAACTGCAACATGCAGGGCCGGACTGTGAACCAAAACCGGCCCTAGCAAAGTGCTCGGCAGCCCCCCAGGGGAGATTGAGGGTGCAGCCAAGCTGTTGCCACTGCCGGTTTTTTGACAATTTCGTTACAGCGGTGGATATTGCAGCTATGCTGCAAAAACGGCCCTGTAACAAAATCGGCTCCCAACCCTAGCGGCCCACCGGGAAAATTCCCGGTGCCTGCTACAGCCAGTCCGGCCCTGGCAACATGGCAGCCATCCTGAGAGGACGTACTCAGGGCACCACACTTCCAGGCTGTGTTTTAGGTGTGTGTGTGTGTGTGTGTGAATCCATAAGAAGAAACACCTAGCGATCCCTCTCATTGTGTCTTCTTGAGCTGGTTTTATATGTTTACTGATGTTTGTTTTTTTCCAGGGGCGTCTCCTCCATGTGGGAGGAGGAGCGTCGCCCCACTGCTTTCTCGCAGTGTGAGAAGCGAAAACATTTTCATGTTTCTGCTTCTGCACTGCGAGAAAGCAAAAGGCAGGCTTTGGCCGGGGTCGACGGGTGGGCGTGTTTGCAGGAGGGCTTGGGAGGAGTGGCTTGCTCACTGTTGTGACACAGACCGACAACGTGGGACGTGTGTGGAGGATGTATGTCAGTACAACGCGATCTTTTAGATCGCGGTACTTTACAACGGGGTTATTACAACGCAAGTCGTTACAACGACTTGCGTTGGAGGGCGCGGATTGAGGAATATTATAAATTTATATTCCAACACCAGTCCACGTAACAGTAGGGAAGGTGCTGGAATATAAAATTACAATATTCCTTGTCCAACAGCGCCATCCAGCACAAGTCGTAGTAACGACTTGCGTTGTAATGGCAGCGTGGTGAAGGTCGTGCGGTGTAAACACCGCGTTGTAAACAACGTTTACCCTGTGTGGATGTTCCCACACAACTCCAATGATTTTTGACGCATCCCCAGATCTACCAGAACTGGCAAATGTGTGAATCTGCCAAAAAGATGAGAAATACCTTTATTTCTCCTAGTTATTTCCTCTTTCTATGTGTTCTGCACTCTGCAGCACACATAGAAAGCGGAATGTGCCACTCAGGATTGTTTTGTGCAGGAATGTGTGCCTTCCTGCAACAAAAACAATCCTGCATGCAATGCAGTCACCCTTGTACCATGGCACAAGGGTGCTTGCATTGGTGTTAGGCTGCTGAAAGGGCGCAAGCGCAGAGGAAAAGGCAGGAATGCGCTGCATTGCCTTAAACATGGCGCATTCCTGCCCTTTCTCTGTCACGCAGTGCAGTGCAGCGCAGCAAGGTGACTTGCTGCACTGCACAACTTTTTCATAAATTGGCCCATGAATCTCTCTGTATAGTTGTTTACCCAGCTGGAAACCTCGTTGTTTTAGGTTCATTTAGGACAGTTTGCCTTTTCACTAATCTATCTAAGTTTGTATTTGTGTTTGCAGTTGTTCTGCTTCATTTTCCAATGTAGACAGTACTCTAAAGCGTTCCTTTATGTTTGGTTGTATCTGATTAACATTCATTGGGGATGTCATCCCCTAGCTCCAGAAACTGCTGCAGCCCCTCCCTGCATCACTGAGCTTCTAAGTAGAAACCCACTGAGGTTTTCTGTGGTCAACCACCAACTCATAAATCTGAGAAAGGAAATTAATAGACTCAGATTAAGTAAACAAATGTATCAAATACATAACAAAATATGTGATTTAAAAGAATGCCAAATAATATGGCATGCCACTCACCAATCCCAAAATCATCATTTGTCGACATTAAGGCACTTGCTGAACAGGCCTGAATTAGCAAAGTGGCACTAGTCCTCCGCTTTTTTTTATTGTGGCCTCACTTCCCTCAAACACTGAATAACCCAAGGTGCTCTAAAGACAAGTTTGCTTATTCATTCTTAGATAGGCAGCTCAGCTCCCAGATGTGACGTGACCATTCAGTGTGTCATTAGAATGCTTAGGGCCTGATTAGGATATCTTTTGGTAAGCTTCCGTCCGCTCGTCGGAGGCTTAGAACCGACATCCTTGGTTTGAAGTCCGACCACCGTATTTCAATGACGGTGATCAGAGTCCAAATCTGCCTGCCAATCCGACTGGCTTCCAATGGGCTCAAGGAGAACGTCAGCCAGTTGGACCCACCACATAATCCCTTACGGGCGATGTTTCTGCCGCCAGGATGATGTCCGTTCCCACACGCTTTCCATGTCAGGCTTTCCAACATGGAAAACCTGTAGACAGGCGTCTTTGGGGGCCCCCAGCAAGGTTTCCCTCCTTCCGCAGCCTCTGGTTGTGGGCCGGGTGCCCCCCACTAAATCCCTGCACCTAGAGGTGCCTGCCACATGGTGCAGGGATTTACAATAACTACCATTTCTCTATGGGAGTTTGTGATGCGGCCAGTTTCCAACCCCCGCAAAAGCTTCCATAGGAAAATGGGACTTTGTGACCGCATCATGTGTGGTCGCATCGTAATTGCAGTTTCGGACCACCTACCCGAAGTCAGTCGGTTTCAAAACCGTAGAGATGTCGGTCGGAGGCAACTCCGGCCAACATCATAATCAGGCCCTTTGTGTTCAATATGGATACTTCATGCGACATAGTTAAATGGTTTATCAGATTTTCTTTGTAGAACTCCAATCCTATGAATAAAGATAGGTACTATGGTTTACAAGAAGGATTCTGCTGAAAGTAGTTAATATAAATTAGAAAACATAAAGAACCCCTCTTCCTTAGCCTTCTAGAAAGAAGTCAAGATGATCTTAACAAACAGATTCCTTATCTGAATGACTGGACAGGGCACTGACATGTCATGAACTGATCACTAATGGAAAACGACACGACCACTGGCCAGCTACCACTCTACCCTCAGCTGACATGCTGCGTCACCGGAGACTGATCTACTCGCCTCCTACCTGATGTTACTGGCTCTCTGATTATGAACCTGTGTATTTCATATGTATGTAAAGCACTCTGATACCCTAGGGTCTTGTTCACACTATATAAAACCTTCTAAAGTAAAATACATACATTAAATAAATAAATAAATTGTGAAAGGGAGATAACATATGATGCAGACTCCAAGGTGTAAACATTAACAGGACTTTTAAGCTTTCTCAGGTTCATGCTCATTCAGGCCAGGGATGGGAGACCATTTAGGGGAGGAGATTTGACACAGAGGCCTTCCTGCAAACATCAGAAATAGAAGACTGGACACGAATAACAGCTTGGACAAAATGTGTGCTCCTGGGAAAATCTATGTATGTGCATGACACAATTTATGTGTGTGACGCAAAAGGTAGAGAAGGAAGGTAAACTGGAGAACAAAATGTAATGATAAGATAAAAGTAGGGGCAAGAGAGGAAAGTGAGGATAATGCTATAATATTGAAGCAGAAGTGTGAAAAAGAAGACAGAGAAATGTAGAGCAAGAAAGAGAGTGAGAATTATAAAGTCTGGTAAAGGAGACAAGAGAACGAGCAATCATAGTAAGGATCAGCTTTAAAAGAGTATCAAGAGATGGAAAAGGAAAGTTAGAGAGAGTGGGCTAGGGATTAGGATGATATAAAGTGAACAGAGGGTGAGGAGTAATAGACAAAGAGAGGAGAGAAACATATTCAATAAAGAAATGGACACCCACTGGTAGTTTGGTGCTTGATTTAGGGATTTGAAGGTGAGTTTGCCATCCTCTTCTGGCCGTGGGTGCATGGGCCATGGTGTTGGGGAAGCCAAGCAAGGCACTAGGCCTTAATGGAGTAACGCATATCACCTTGGACCCACCAATAACTTTGTAAACATGGGTACTGTGACATCACATAACACCATATAGCAGAGGCTAACGCAATAGGGAGAAACAAGAAATGTTCAATAATTTACGTTATATACTTATTTTATAAAGTACAGAGTGAAACTGGTCCTAGGTTGCTTTAATTCTCGTTCAGGGAGGACCTGGCCTGAAAGTTCGAGTTGGACTGTTCCCATTGAAGAAGGGGCAAGAATGATTTGCAGATGGCTGGACCCAAAGAGGAGGCATGCTGTGCAAGAAAACGATGGACTGGGATGCAGTCCCAGTATTTACCAGTGGCTGAGATTAATTCAAGGACTTAATACTCTTTGCATGCTTCACTACATTTCTTCATTACTCAACAACGGCTCTTTAGCTGACAGAACTATTCATGCAGTTTTTTTATCCCATACTTACAATGTTAAAAACAACATTACAAGTCTCACAATGCCACGTGATTTTGGTTAAAGCCTTGGCTGAGAGTGTCACACTTGACAGGAGGTGAGGTATCTTGGCAGCTACAAATATCCACACATTAGCAGCATCTATTCCATCTGGACACGTGAAGAGGTAAGCAGCAGGAATGTTGCTGATTGAATCAAGCTTCAGGTGCCTAAGAATTCATGGGCCCAAATTATTCTGAAAATTTCTGCCAGTTAATAGAACCACAAAATCCAATCCTGTGGACATCTTCTACCCTATACATCATATATTTAGGGGTCAAGTGAATTGGCTTCAATTATAGCACCAGGATACCCTCTCAGGTGACAGTGCGCTTTACAAATACACATAACATAACATATACAGCATTCAGCTTTGTAAACAAGATTTTAAGATTAAAATCAGAGCCCTTATTATTACAGTAAACCAGACAGAGAGGCTCATTTGGAGCTTGTTGGGCAGACCACTGGCCGCCAAATCAGTAGAAGCTATAGCTTCTGCCTCCACTATGCTAAGAGAAGACTGTCCGTCATATTAAGAGGTCTCTGTCTGCCAGGCGAAGATCTCAGTGCCTTCCGAGGAGCTGCAATTACAGGGCCACCATTGAAGGCACTGATCCTTTGAAAAGAGGCCGCCATGATTGATTAGCCCGCTCCATAATTTTTTTAGTTTTTTAAAGACAAACTCCCAAAGTGACACTGTGTTTTCAGAAAACAAAGAATCAATGGCCTGATGCTCAATGAGTTTTCTGACAGTGAGTGGAGGTCGCCGTGCAGTTTCCCTACCCAGGATTGACATGCCCTGCTGTATCCTTTTCTGTGTAGGGAATGCCAATGATGGTCACTCTTCCATGAATAGGATGGGCTGGAGATACACTATAACCTGGCAGTCTTGTGCCAGATGGGCTGCCAGGTTAAGGGTTAACCAGGCGCGGCTGTGCAGGTAAGAGCGGTGGGCCAGGTTGTGGGGGGGGGGGGGGGGGGATTCGACGGACGATCACGAGGAAAAATGTTAAAAAATAATTAATTTTCCCTCGCCGTTGTCTATCGAAACACCCCCCCCCCCCCCCCCGAAGCATGCATAGGAGAGGCAGGTTGGCAGTTACACTGAGTAATGTAGATAGAGTCAAGCAATGTACAGAAAAATTGATTAGCACAGTCTACCTTGAGCCAATTGCACACACTGACACCTGAAAGGAAGCCATATATACTGCAATATTAATCTTTTAAATGAAGTATGCGTGTTGTACATGCATTGCAATAAAAGCGACATGTTTGATAAGCACATGAAGAAAGCATTTTTATATATTTTTAGGGACACCTGACCCATGCAGACACCGCTAAACACTGATTTTCCCAGATTAAGACAACACAAGACATGCTCCATCATAATACACAAAACATAAAAAGCTGAAAATAGGACACTATAGTCGAGGGGGTGCCCTTTGGCTTCAAGGACAACTTTCAGCTGTGAGAACATGGATTTAACTCAGTGGAGTAGCTAGACCTTGTGCCGCCCGTGGCGGTCCCTGCATTTTCCACCCGAGGGTGCCGCAGGTAAATGCGGTTTATTTATTTATTTATTTATTTATTTATTTATTTATTTATTTATTTATGCGTTTTTATATAGCGCGGACCTTACCCGAAGGCATCAGAGCGCTTCACAAAAGGAACAGAACTTATATATGAGGAGAACATTACACGTGAACAGATTACAAAAGCAGACGTTAAGTTACATGAGGTAAAAGTGACAATTGTGAGCAAACAAAATACATGAGCGGGTGTGTGGAGCATGCTGGCCATTCCTGCGTTTGCTGCCCCGCGACGGCCGCAGGTAAGAGCGGGAGTGAGGCCGCCACCCCCAAAAACTTGTGCCACCCCAAGCGGAGACCGCCCCTCCCGCCCTTGCTACTCCCCTGATTCAACTACAACTTGTGATGGCAAAGCAAGTCCAATTTAGATTTTATTGACTGCACACGAGGATGGATTTCTTTAGCTCTTATCGCACCACTACAGTAGGAAGGGATTGGCTCGCTAATTCAATAACAAATGATAAAATTATGTCAAGTTGGGGAATACTTCTAGGAAGTTGGAGAAGGAAATGCATGGCTAAGTTGACACATCTCTGGTAGTGATGGACCAAGAAAGAAGAACATATTTTCAAGTTGTCATGTTCAGAGAACCTGTGCCAGCTCCAGTGCTTTTTCTGTGGTAGTTGCAGTTTCTGGACACCATTGTTCATTTTGGGGATCTAGAACTTAGTTTTCATCACCTGTATTTGGGCACGTATTATAGGGAAAACAGCGCTAAAAGGAGGAATATGGAAGTGAAAGAAAAACACTAAAAAAGTGAGGTAGAAGGGGTGAAAAAGAACCTACAACCGTGATATATAGAGACAAGACCAGTAGGGTGATGGAAAAAAAGAATCATGAGATGGAACCAAGAATTGGCGGCCTTGGTGGTTGGTAGCTTTGCCATTTAGCAGCAAGGCAGCAGGCTCGTAAGAAAATCTTTAGGCCTCTGCCATTATTTTTTGTCGCAGGCAAGTTGCAGGTTCTCAAGCACTGTTGGCTGTCAAAATCTAAGTGAAGATGCTGACTGTATCAAATGTCACCAAGAGGTCCAACAAATATTGAACCCTGTACCCCAGAACAAAGGACAAAGTCGCCAGGCACAATCTGAGCAGCCATCTCATTGTTGCAGTCTGGAGAGTGATAACAGGGGCACATGGAAGAATCTCATCAGGGCCAGAAAGCACTATATAAATGCAAACCCTTCCCTCTTCTATCCCTCCATAATTCATTTTTCAATCCAAATAACAAAATCACATGTCCAGAGCTCAAATTAATTTCATATCTCCCTATACTGATTCACCACTAATCCTCTTCGGGTTCCTCTGTAGCATACTACTCGCTGAAAAAGCGCTTTGAGGCCTCGTCATAGATAAATAAGCACTATATAAATGCAATTACAATTACAATTGTGCGAGCACAGCAAGTGAATCCACAACAGAGCAAGCTCCAAGCTGATAGCTGCAGGTAAAAAACGTCTGTGGTCAAAAAAGCAAACAGAAATTGCTTCTCTCTTATATAAAGAACTGTGGAGAAAGTAGGTGGCACACTGGAAGCAGTGCAGTGAGCAAAGCATTGATTGGCAACAGAATTAGGATCAGTGGAACATTTAATGGACCAATGGGTACAAGTGACAGAGAGGGAAGGACCGGCAACAGAGCCCTGAGCAGGGAATGGATCAAGGATGGAGCAAAGTGTTTTGAAAATAATAAAGAAAAGATGTTGAGCACAAAGGGCCAGATTACGAGTTTGGAAGTGTGGAAGCAGACAGCCATACCAGCGGCCCACTCCTTAACCACCAAAACTGTGGTCAAACACGGATTACAAGTGTTTCTCATGTCTAGTGGGTTTTTTGGGCCTTCCCACGACGGTGCCTCTGAAAATGGGTACTGCAATGGGAACGCCAAAAACCGTTCCTGCATGGCATGGATTGAAAAGCCCATGCCGTGCAGCAGCTGAGGTGCATGTATACAGAGGGGCACATGTTGTGCCAAGCAATGCTCTCCAGGGCGCTGAGGCAATAAAGGTCCATTAGGGCCATCTTTGTTTCCTCTCCACCACGGTTTCTTGGATGAAGAACTGCCATGAAAACCATGGTGGCGAGGAAACTCGTAATATGCTTGGCATGTTACTGCCTCAAGACAGTCGCATTGCCACCAGGAACTTGTGGTTCCCTGGCAGCTGTGGCGATCGGACCACCCTAGTTGTATTAGGGCAGTTGGAGCGCTGATGCGGCAGAGGCTGGACCGCCAGCCCCGCGTCTGGCATTCCTCGGACCGCCAGACTCGTCATTAGACCCTAAATTGTGAAAATGCCAGTTTTGAATCTGCGTACTGTAACCCGAGGGGATAAAGCCAAGATTGCCTTTAATTGCCACCCACACCTGAAAAAAGTTGAATGTGCTGTGTGAATATGTGGAAACTTTTAATTGGTGCCCATGCCTGGCGAAACTTTACACTGCTTTGTATGGTTAGAGAAGTGCAGGTTCAAAGAGTGACCTTGTGGGAAGTGTTGGACTTGAGGCTCATTTTTTTTTAAACGTAGTTTATTGATTTTCTGTTCGATACATACATAAACACAGATGAGCCAATGGCCTCAATAACATCTCTAATGTGATAGGAAACCCCCCATCTAAATCTCGTTACATGCTGTGTTATGGTATCAACGTTGAGCTAACAATGTCCCACATTAAACTAATAAACCTCGTCAATTATTCACCCTCAACTTCCCTTTTCCAGAACACTCCCCTCTCCCCAATTTCTCGTCACCGACGCATACAGCAGTAGTAATCCTATATATCAGTCGTGCTCAGGAGTTCCTATGTCATAGCCCCTTTGATGTTCCTGTCATGCTACGAGGCTTTCCCTGTGTGATGGAGAACTTCAATCAGTCCTCTTGTGTCTCAGAGTCTCGTAATGCCTGTACCAATGTCTCCCAAGCTGTCGCTGCCCCCAACTCTCTATCATTGCTTCGCCTACGCGCTTGTTGATATCTTAATGCGCTCTCACTATTTGCCCACTTTATGAACTCACTCCTCCATCTCTTGCTGCTAGGCCCCACTGTCGCCTTCCAATGTTTTGTCATTTCCTGCTTTGCTAGTATGAGCCCCATGTCAACAAACTTACTTGTTATCTTGTTTTTGGATGTGTGGGGGAACCAGTGCAGAACGCTAGTGGCCATATCAAAAGTCAGTTGTCTCTCTGTTATCTCATTTAGGGTGTCTCCCCCCTCCTCCCAGCAAGGCCCCATCAATGGTTGGACGTGAGGCTCATGGGGGTGCTCTGGACTTGCCACGCTGAACTTGTTGCAATGCTTCAGCAAGAGGGGAAACAGAGATGCAGGAGAAACAGAGTTGCTGCGCCTACTTTACAGAGTGGAGAATGATATGGGTGAATTTGAGGAATGACCTATGTGAACTTGGGGCATCTGTTAAATGGGACAGTTCTGGCCTTGTGGTGGCTTTGGCTGCCTTTGAAGGGTTCTCCTCACATCTGAAATCTGAGGAAAGGACCTTTGTTGTTTTTAAGGATGTGTCCATTATCTGGGCCTCAAGTGGGGCATTCAGAGGCTCGGACTCGGCAGTAAATAAAAACTGACTTTGAAACGGTTCCCCATTAGGTATATGAATCTTCTGAACTTTACTGGTAAAACTGATTATTTTTTCAGCAATGGCTGTAAAAAAGCCAAGCGAGCGATGCAGTCTCTGTTTGCATTTCAAGTTGTACTTCGCTTTATTCCCTGAGTGCACTGGCTTTTTTCAATATGCTGTGTTTTAGAAGGTTTTTTTGTGTAATACATGCCTTGCATCACCTAGAGGTATCTGCGTGAGGTCAGCTTGTGGGTGCTTGTTTACGAAGGGGCAATATTGAGAACTCTAAAGTTGAGGCAGAAGGAAATGAGAGTTTCTCACAGTGCCTGTCAATGGATCACATAGATGTGCAGACTACATGCACATCCAATCATTGGCCTCTCTGTAGAGTGTACAGAGCGACAGCCGATTATGTGATAATTGTGGGAAATTTGAGATATACAGATGGAAGACTTCAGAAAGAGGTGGGGAGAAAAGCCGCACAAGCGGTGTGATGGAAGAAAGGGAGTGTCCAAGACACTCTGAAGGCCGCTACCCCGTCCACAGACCTCCGTGATACCTGTCGTTTCAAAATGTTAACAAAAAATCCAGTTCTAATTATTCACAACAAAATCAATGTTATTCATTTAGCTGATATAGCAAAAAGGCACTGGCAAAGGCAAAACGTTTGGCATGTTTTCGTTAGATGCATTGCTTGTGGTGTGTCACGTTTATAAGCAATAACAGAAAACTCGCAGAGAGGCACGCAAAAACTGGGAAACACAATATTTTAGTTACCGTTTAAAGCATTAAAACCTTGATTACATAGGGCACGCTTCTTAACAAGCATTTACAATGCAATGGTTTTGCCTTTGTTAAAGTTAGAGCTATTGGCATTGCTCTTGACATTATTTTTATTTATGTTTTTGTAACGTAAATAAATGGCATTGTCGTTTACAATGCCAATAGCTTAATCTCTCGCAAATGCCACACACAAACACCCAGAGAGAGCCCCCCCACACACACACAGAGCCCCCCCCCACACACACAGAGCCCCCCCCCACACACACACCCACACAGAGCCCCCCACACACACAGCCACACAGAGCCCCCCACACACACCCACACAGAACACGCAGGGCTTAAGTGGTGAAAACAGCACGACTAAAAATACAAAAGTAGGGGCTGGACAGCAAGAGCATTAAAAAAGTACGGGAAAAATTGCACATCAGGTCGGAACATTCAAGACTAGCCAGTGGGCGGGATTATTGTAGGGGCCTGGTGGCTCAATTAATTCCAATCTATAGAATGCGCATGCAAAGACATAAGGCAGCCGAGGCGCCCTCTCCCTGTGCCATAGCAACGCCGACAAGAAAGCGGCGGGCGTGCAACTCACCTTGCAGCTGCTTGAAGCGCCCCTCCAGCTGATTGTAGTTGTAGGGCACCTGGGCGGTGTAGGCTGGGGACATGCTGGTCGCCCGCCGACTCCATATGCCCACCTCCTCCTCTTGATCCTCCACCCCGTCTTCCCATCACCCAAATACCCCCATCCTCCCCTCAAACACACGTGGACTTCACTGGCCCATTTACCAGTTTTTTGACAGTTCTGCGTGAAGGGCCGACATTTTCCTGTGGCATTTACACAGGCTGCACTACAGAGACCGGGGCCTTGAAAAGCCGGTCTGTCCTGTAAAGATTAGCATGTTGCCACACAACATAGTGCCTCTGGACACCCGGAGTGTGGAAACGGCAGACCAGCAACCCGGCTGCACAGAGGGTTCAGCCTCCGACTCACCTAGTCTGGGAGGGTGGCTTCGAGGATCGACAGACACGTGCACCGCTTGGGAAGCAATCAGTAGTTTGGGGGCGTATATATTCTCAGCGCTGTGCAAAACGAAGCACTGCATTCATATATTTATCCCTGGTGTGGCGTTTAGTACTGACAGGCAGCCGAGCCGGTTTCCCTGCTTGTCCAAGTCCTCGGTGTAACTCTGCAGGCTCTCCCTGTCCACGAGAAAGGGAGATCGCGGCATTTTATGTTTTTTGTAACTCCATTAGGCTGTTTAGCACCTGTCAATGTTTTTCAGTGACAGAGAAAAGGCCGCACCTCTTTCCTTGAAGTAGGTCTCTTCCATTCGAGATCGGCGGGAGGGGGGTGGAGGGGGCTACTAACTAACCACAGAAAAAGTTTACACTGAGAACACGCAGGGCCTCTGCAATCTGCTGTTCGTGTAATGGTCTCAGTTTGTATCATTTCTGTTCCTATTGTAAAGCGCTCTGACGCCTTCGGGTAAAGTCCGCGCTATATAAAACTGCATAAATAAAATAAATAAATAAATAAAAACACCCGGCGGGCAGCAGGAGAGAAGAGGCTATAGAGAGCCCACCCTCTGACGTCACGCCGACACACCCACCCCACAGCAAAACACCCCCGAGGAGGGGAGGAGGCAGAGTGACGGGCGGAGCGCAGAGCAGAAGACACACGTGCACCAAACATCCATCACACGGGCAGCAGACATCCATCACACGGGCAGCGGACACCCATCACACGTGCACCAAACATCCATCACACGGGCAGCAGACATCCATCACACGGGCAGCAGACACCCATCACACGGGCAGCAGACACCCATCACACGGGCAGCGGACCCCCATCACAGCGGACACCGCAACCCATCACACGGGCAGCGGACACCCATCACACGGGCAGCGCACACGGCGGTGCTGCCGCCCCCTCCACCCCCGAAGAGATGCAGGCGGTGCTGGGCTGCCTCCTGGCCGCGGCCCTCGTGGGCACAGGTGAGGTCTCCTGTCTTTCTTATCTGCCCTGTACTGCGGGGGGGGGGGGCCTCTATAGGGTCTTGTGAGGTGAGGACACGTGAGGTTCATCCATGGGGTGTGTTTCTGTCCTGCCGCAGCATCGGATCTTTATCTGTTTATTTATGTGTGCATTGCTCGAAGCGGGTGGGATCCGAGGGACACGACGCCCCCTACAGCTGTCACTTAAGAGGGGCAGCGTCTGCAGTGAGTCCCAGGGCGGGGCCGACGGCTGGACGAGCCCCCCTGCCCGGGTGCAGCTGCTAGATGTGTATCTGTACATATATGTGTGCATAGGTGGATGCGGGTGGGATCCGAGGGCCACGACGCCCCCATATAGCTTTAATTCAGGAGGGCTGTGTCTGCTGGAGGGTCAGGCAGGAGGGGGGTCACCTTGCTGTGAATCCCAGGGCGGGGCCGACGGCTGGACGAGCCCTCCTGCCCGGGTGCAGCTGCCATCAGATATCCAATCTCTACACGTGTAAAGGGGCCAGACCCCGGCAGGGGCGTTCATCCGCGGGGTCACTGGAGGCTTCCAAACGCGCACCTTTCCTCTGAGTGAGTTTTAGTGCAGGGAGCCCCGGCCGAGCGGCGAGACGTGTGATCCTGAGCACCGGGCGTTGAACCACTTTAAAGGTGAGTCTTTGGTGTGTCACAGAAGGAAGAGATTAGGAAACCCCAAAACGCAGCAAGCACCGACCGGTGCAAGAGTGGTGCACTTGACTGATGCTGCCGATCTTTCGCCTCCGGGCGGGTGCAGCTTTCACGTATGCTGAGCATCGAGTGACACTTGCCGTGCGGCCTCTCTCCTGTGCCTGGCAGCCTGGACGGAGTTAAGTGACACCCAAACGCAGCAAGCACCGACCGGTGCAAGAGTGGTGCACTGTTGACTGATGCTGCCGATCTTTCGCCTCCGGGCGGGTGCAGCTTTCACGTAGCCTTCTTCGAGGCTGACTGGGGTGATAGTTGGAGCGGCCCGCCTGCAACGGGGCCGCTCTGGGCACATCAACCTGCCCACGGCACTCCCCTACGCATAGGAGCGACCCGGAGCCCGCCCGCACTCACCGGTTGTCTGAGGCGGCTCCTCTCCGCTGGGCTCTTCTGGGTGACGGTGGCAGGGCTCTCTCCTCGGGAGAGCCTCGCCGGAGGACGGTTCCTTCTTCTTCCCGGCAGGAGCGGGGGTGGCCTCCCGTCCGCTTCCTGGTTTCTCCTCACTCCAGCAGCCAATCACCGCGCAAGTCGCCCGGCGAGCCTCCCGCAGCCTGAACCAATGGTAGCGCGGCTCCCGGGTGACGTCAGCGGTGGTTCCCTCGGCTTCTCCGCGGCCCCGGGGCTGCGGCGGTGATTTTCACGGGCAAAACGGCTGTGCACAAAAAGCGCTCAGGGGAAGCACAGCGCTTCGGACTGACTGACTGCCTGCCTCTATACCGGCCATCGCACAGGAGCAGGAAGGCGGGTGCCCTCAATCCCGGACCAGATTCGGGGGCGTTCCCGGCTTTCAGCTGACGTCGCGTGACGTCGGCAAAAGCCAAAGAATCTCGGGAACGCCCCCGTGTCTGGTCCGGCATTGACGGACAGGCCCCTCGTCCAATGGCAAGGCTCCGTTTACGGAGCCAGCCAATCAATGACGAGGGCCGACCCAAAGCCACACACACAACTCAAGAGGTTTTTTGGCACATGCGCAAAGCGCATGGCCAGTCAAAACCTAAAAAGGAGTCCTGGTTTCGCTTAGTTAGCCCGTCCTTTTTCAGAGTCCCCCCCCCACTTCCCCCCACCCCACGGCCTTTTTCATCCCACATACAACATTGACTTTATCCCTCAAATAAATGGACGAGATGTCAGAAAATGCATTCAAGTTTCAAGTTGGTCTGGCACTGCTCTGCTGTCCTGAAGGTGGCAGTCTTCGCTCAGTGATGTATCAACGACCACAGAAAGAAGCATTTTGTGCTGCACCTGAACAGGCTACAAATACCCCATCGGAAGCCTATTACTCAAAGTACACAATTATCATAATTATAACCAAGGAATGCCACCCCACACACCAGCACGCACATAACAGAGAGCAGACGAGGTGCGGGTTCTGCCTGCAGCACTTCCCCTTCTGTTCGCTCCCACGTGCGCACTGTGCGATCTTGTGCAAATGCCTCAATGTTTTGACTCGTACAACACAAATGAAAAGAAACACGACTTCACATCAACATCTGGCTAGTGGCCACAGGATGAAACCACTCAGGGCCACGGTGCGGCCACAGCGGGTGCTCACCTGCAGGGGGGAGCTGACCTAGGAAGGGGTGGCGGGTGTTTAGCAATAATTTACGATTTAAAAGCACCTGCTGCAGAGTTCCATGTGCATCCAGATTTCAGGCAGCAACAAAAAATGTCAAGATTACTCTGATAAAGTTGTGCAGAATAATAATATGCTTGCTGCAAATGACAGATCTGTATTTCATGCGACAGCTGAGTGAATTAGTAAAGCAGCCTTTACAAGTGCTTCAAAACAAATGAAATGTATGTGAGAGAGGGGCTAAGGAGAGATGAGGGGCACTTTTGTGTGGTTAATAGTGAGGGAATCCGAGGAGGTGGTCATTGAGCCTAATCATGGATAGAGTGATCGACCTCGAAGCTGGGGAACCGGGTTCGAGTCTCAGTAGGGACACTGAACATCCTGTGATTCTGGGCAAATCACTTAATCTCCCCAGTGCCTAACAAAATGAATATGTTCATCCGTAAGGCAATTGGTGCTCATGTAAAGCGATCTGATACCTTCGGGTGGAGTCCACGCTATATAAATCCCCCCCCCCCCCCACAAAATTGAGGGGGTGCCAAAAAAAGATTGCCGCACCTGGTACCACCTGTGCTAAAGCCTGCCCTGACCACCGAAGGCCTGTGTGGCAGGACTCAGAAGCTTGTTGCTATTTTCGTGTAGCCCTGACAAAGATCTCATGAAAATACGTTTTGTGTAACTGTGGCTTATTTTCCCATCTGATAAAAGGCACAACAATGAAGTCACAACCTTTCCCGCTTGGAACAGAACTAGGCCAATGACCTTTCGGAAAGAAATACACATACAGGATACAGCCACCCACAATCATGCCAGAAAATCATTTTTTCTCTTCCCTGCCCTTTTCTTCTTTCTTTTTCCTTTTTTTCTTCATTTCCATCTTCACTATTATTTATTAAATTGTGAAATCAGCACATTTAAGGATTGCTTTTTATAGCTAACTGTATATATTTATATGTATATGCTTATATAACTACATTCATTGCTTCATTTGAAAAATCGTATTTATATATAAGCATAG
Organism: Lissotriton vulgaris; assembly: GCF_964263255.1. NCBI lineage: Eukaryota > Metazoa > Chordata > Amphibia > Caudata > Salamandridae > Lissotriton > Lissotriton vulgaris. Next base: position 1,643,321,369 of record NC_141687.1, read on the forward strand.
ATGATGTATATTTCACTAATAGGAACTGTGTACAACATTTTGAATATGTTAGAATCATGTAAGCAGCATTATGTATCTATATACAAAAATAACTATGAAAATTAATTAGCAATGTACAGTACAACGTGAGTTCTAACAGTTGATTTACTTAATTTTAGATTTTTTAATCTGACGGTATTTCCTGACGAAGACACGCCTGTGTCGAAACGCGCGTCGAAGCTACCATCACCTATTCTTTCATTGTTTAATATATAATGATTTTCAAATGTACTACTGAAAGTTACTGAATATTGTTTTCAATATTAACAAGAATTGTCGTAATCATTAAAATTCAATGTTTTTTTATTAAAACTTTTTCTTGAACTCCTTGCTTTACATTGCTTTTGTCTCACACTGCCTGGGAATGTTGTTTTTCACTTGAAACATCACATGCCAGCCAGGAGGCAGTGGAACTGGTAATGGGGGCCTGGCAGAGAATGTTTGAATGATACTATGGGTCCTCTCCGCCAAGCTCTCATCTGCCCGATTAGAGGTAGGTTTATACCGACATAGTATGCATTTCATCTGCGTACACCTGTATCCAATGTCCTGGGGCAGGGGATTAGGGGGCCATTGGAGATAAGCTACCCAACCGTCCACCCTATTTAGAGTGGGCTTTTTTTTTTACTGTCTGTCACCGAAAGGGGGAAAAGAAAAAGAAATTAGCCCCCAAACCAATGAAAAAAGTCCAGTTGTGTGGCCGGTCATTTGCTTTTTATCTTTCAAAAACACACTACTACTTTGGGAGTTTCTTTTTGAAACATAAACTTTGGAAACATTTGACGGAGCTGTCAAGTTTGACGGTGCAGTAATGGTGGGTCCTGTCAATGAATAGCGAATGTCGTAAGGATGGGCGGACATCTCTAAATTTGGAAAGCATAGGAGAGGCAGGCTGGTGGATGTAAAGTTCTCTACATATAAACTGTACTCAGTGGCGTAGGTAGAGGGTTGCAGTGGGTGCGGCCCACCCCCGTGTCATCACTCAGGAGAGTGACAAAATGGCACATATATGTGTTTTAAACACATATTTTTGCCATTTTGTCAAGCCGGGGGTGACAAGAAATGTTCCGCACTGGGTACCACCTGACCTTGCTACGCCACTGACTGTAGTGGTGAAAGCTCGCGCTCAGTGCACACACACAAGCTCTGGAATACACTCCCAAAGAGAATAAGGACAATCAGCAGCCATCGAGAATTCAGACAAGTAAAAAAAACACAGATTTTCCCAAAAGTAGGATCCTTGGACTACAAGCCTGACTGGGTAGCACCCCAGCTCTCTTCCCTCTCCCCTCCATGAGTATGATGCGCCCACCCACCACCGCGCCAAGGCTGGAGCACACTCTCAGGGTCCCACCCATGACTCCAAAATATAACACTGCAACCAGCACCCTGCAGCCAACCGGGTACTACAGATGTAGAAACGACTTACTCCACCAATTGGAGAGCGCTTTGAGGCCTCAGCTAGAGGTGGAAAGTGCCATTGAGATGCTACAATACATTGCTAATGCCACAGCTGCTACTTCTACTATCACTATTCCTACTCCTACCGCTGCTCCCATCCCCAGTTATTGCTACTACTATCTACACCCATGACTGTCATCACTGCTCCCACTTCTACTGCTACTGCTATTACTGTTGTTTCTACCAGCACCAGGACTCCTACTTTTACTTCTGCTACTACTATTGCCACTTCTGCTACCTCTACTGCTGCTATAAAAAATACTGCCGCTACTTTTCCTGTTGCTAGTACTACACTTGCTGCTATTACTGCTGTTACTACTACTGTCACTGCTGCGACTTGTGTTACTGCTGCTGGTAGTACTGCTGATAGTACTAATACCACTGTCCCCTGGTCGTGCTACTACTACCAAGTGAAACTGACAAAAATACTATTACATTTACTGTTTGTACCGCTATTACCACTAATACAACATTTGTTTTGACTCATTTTACCGTTATAACTAGTACTACTGGCGCCACTACTATTGCTCTGCGTAGTAATACTGTCCTTAAGAATGCTACCATTGGTGCGACTCTACAGCATTTTCCATTCCCGCCGTCAGCGCCGCTACCACCCACGCCTGTCAGTATTACTCATGCAGCTTTCTACTGATGCTAGCAGGCGCATGAACTCCCTGAGCTATCTTAGCAGATGCATACCACCTCCTCATAGGGTGGGGTGCCGTGTGGTGGGTGCGCTGCGGCTCTGTAGCTTCAGTGTGTGATCCTGGGCAGCTCTTGCCGCGACGCAGCGCCCAGTAAGGCACCCGACAGAATGGTTCCCCTACAGAGGTACTCACCCGGCCGGACACCAGAGGCAGCAGCAGGAGGAGCCCCCACATTTCGCGGGGCCAGGGGCGCATGTTGGGGTCGCGGGGGTAGTAGAGTGCGGGGTTTACCGGCTCAGGGGGCGCACAGCCTCATTTAAACGGCCTCCGCAGCTAGGGGAGTGACCCTGACACACGAGCGCCCACCCCCACGGACGCAGCATGGCACATTCCGGGGCAGGTTCCCAGATTCCTGCGGGGCCGCGGCCAAGGGGAGGGGCGGGGGCGCGCAGCGTTCCAAATTTAGAAGGAGAATCCCGGCGGTGCATTATTTTTATTTCCATTTTCTCTCGTTGTGGTTTCTTCATCCTCTTTCTCACCCTCTTTATCCCCCCCCCCCCACCCCTGACCCCCTCCTTCCCCCGCCCTCGTCATTACCTTTCTCTTTTCCAATGCACTCTGCTTGTCCAACAGCACCTTACTGCTCTTCTCATGACAATAACGCGCAGAAGTTTCAGTCACAAGTCTGCCGCCAACACTTAGTGACAGTGGGGGGCGGTGGTGGGGTACAGCGCCAAGATAGCCCCAATTCGGCGTTGAGCGCTATATAAATGATTTATTTATTTATTTATTTAATGCGTTTTTATAAAGCGCGGACTTTACCCGAAGGTGTCAGAGCGCTTCACAATAGGAACAGAACTGATAACATGAGGAGAAAATTACAAGTGAACAAATTACAAATTACAAAAGCAAACGTTAAGTTACATGAGGCAAAAGTGATAATTGTGAGCTAACAAAATACAAGAGGTAGCAAACGGTGCATTACAGGAGGAAAAAGTGACATGTGTGCAGGTTACAAACGCATACAAAATACAAGTAGAGGTATAGTACTGCAATAAATGGCAGACACTCAAACACAAGAACAAATGTTACGTAGGCAATGGTGGCACTTGTGCAAGTATCTAAAGCAAACAAAATGTAAGAGGTAGCAAACTGTATTACAAGAGAAAAGTGACGGTTGCATGTTACAAAAGAGTACCAAACACAGGTAGGATAATACTGCAATAACTGGCAGAACGCACTGGGAAGGCACTTCCATAGTCATGGAGAAAATGATTCTCTATAATGGAAGGTCTTCCTTCAGATAATAGAGAGGGTGTGAATTAAATTTGGAAGTGTATTTGAAGGAGGAGAACTTTGAGGTCAGTTTTGAAGGCCTGGGAGGAAGTGGTGGTCCGGAGCTGAGGCGGAGGTGAGTTCCAGATTCTCATTGCGTTGCCTGAAAAGGATTGGGCCACCGATCTTTCCTTCTTGAAAGTGGGAGGTTCATGCAGTACATTTTCCGCATTACATGATGGTCTAGAGCCTCCAGAGAGTTTCAGTTTATTCGCCAGGTAGCGAGGAGAGGAGGAGTGCAATGCTTTGCGGGTGATACAGGCAGTCTTGTAGATAGATCTTGCCTCGATGGAAAGCCAGTGGAGGGTTGATAACGTGGGTGTGATGTGGTCGCTTCTTTTGGCCCCATAAATGAAGCGAGCTGCTGAATGGAGAACAGATTTAAGGGGGGAGAGGTGGGATTTGGGGAGGCAAGTGAGAAGAGAATTGCAGTAGTCCAGTCTTGAGAGGACCAGCGATTGCACCAGTGTTTTAAGGTCTTGCTCCGAGAAGAAGCGACGAATTCCCCAAAGAAGGCACAGTTGGTATTAAGCAGACTTTGCAATGGAGTTGATGTGGGAGATAAGATTGAGTTTTTTGTAGAGTAGGACACCCAGGGATTTTGCGCTGTCGACAATGATGGGTTTATTGTTAAGTAGATTCATCTGATCCATCCATGATTGAACCGGGGGAGGAGAAAGTGAGGAGGAGAGGAGGAGGAATTCAGTTTGGAGGGATTCAGAATCAGATGATGCGTTGACATCCAGTTTTGAATGGAGTCCAGAGTAGAGCTTAGGACGGAGAGATCGTGAGTGGAGGCAACCTTGAGGTAGATTTGAGTGTCGTCTGAGTAGAGATGATAGTGGACCCCGGATTTACTTATGAGATTTCCCAGTGGTTCTAAATAGAGATTAAACAATGTGGGTGCAAATATAGAGCCTTGAGGAACACCTTGACCTACCGCCAAAGGAGATGAAAGACTGTTCGCTATTTTGATCATTTGGAATCTATCAGAGAGGAAGGAAGCAAACCGTTTAAGCACAGTGCCCTCCATGCCCATTCTCTGTTGAAGAGTGTTGAGGAGAGTGTTGTGATTGACAGTGTCAAAGGCTGCAGAAAGGTGAAGGAGAATAAGAAGACAGGACCCCCCCCGAATCGAGTATCCGCAGCGCGTCATCAATCACTTGCAGCAGGGCTGTTTCAGTGCTGCAGTTTTGGATGAAGCCGGACTGAAAATTGTCAAGAAGATCATTGTCCTTGATATGACGAGAGAGTTGTTTCGCAACACATCTTTCTGTGATCTTCGCAAGTAAGGGTAGGTTAGTAATGGGGCGGAAGTTGTTGAGGTCATTCGCATCAGCAGTGGGTTTTTTAAGCAGAGGGGTGACCTGCCCTGTTTTGAAGGGGACAGGAAGGGAGCCTTGACAGAGGGAGAGGTTGACCAGAGTGGTCCAATAGGGAAGAGAATAGGTATAGAAGTCAATGGCAATGGCACTGGGGATGGGGTCTAGAGAATGGTTGGAGGGCTTTGTTTCGAGGATGAAATTGAGGAGGGCATCTTCAGAGATGGGGTCAAAGTTCTGCCAAATGGCTAGTGATTTGCGCTCCTCTGAAGGGGTAGGATGAATGACCTGGTCCACAAGTGATTTCACTTTTTCGTCAAAGAATACAGCGAAATCTGCTGCTTTCTTTGTAGAATCCTCCAACTTGGAGGTTGGGGGAGAGCAGTTAGTATTCTTGATGAGATCAAAGAGTTTTTTGGGTCTATTTTTGGCTGAGTCAAGGAGGGTTCTGGAGTGCGACGCTTTCCCAAGGAAGATGTGCTTGTGGTACTTGGATCTTGCTGAACGAAGCGTGGCCAAATTATCGGTGGAGGGCGAGTGCCTCCATTGTTTCTCCAGGAGTCTTAGGTGCTTCCTTTCTCCATAGAGGGATTTGTTGAACCAAGGTGCTGAGGGAATGGACCTTTTCTTTTTGCTTTGGAGAGGAGCGACGTTATTGATTTTGACTGCAAGGACTGTGAGGTATTGGGAGGTGAGATCGTCAACATCTAGGTTCGGGTCTAACCTTGGCAGTGACAGCAAAGCTGATTCACAGAGGGAACCAACGTCAGTATTTTTAATGTCACGGAACCAGGAGGTAGGCCTCTTAGGTTGGCCAAGAGTTATAGAGTGTGATACGTGAAGAGAGAATGGGATGAGGAGGTGGTCAGACCAGTCTACATGAATAAGGGTGGCAATAGAAAGCATGCCTGCTTTAGAAATATCAAGGTCCAGGATTAAGCCCTTAGAGTGTGTTCATTCTGTGCAGTGTTGGATAAGATCGTTTGCAGAGAGGAAGGTGGCCAGCAAATTCGCAGAAGGGTCTTGCGGTACTCCCCAGTGGAGATTGAAGTCACCCACAAAGGTCTGATTGTCACTTTGTGAGTATTGGTCGCTAATGAAGTCAGTGAGTTCCTCCATAAACGCAGGGCCGCTGCCAGGTGTAATTGAAGCTCAAGAGATAGGCATTCAAAAGTGCGGAAGGAGCTGTTAGGAAAAGCCTTAAGTTGGAGGGAGTTCCTAAAGATGACTGCAACACCTCTCCCAACTTTGTCAATTCTGTCATTCCTAAAAATAGAATAGCCTGTGGGTAATAGGAGATCAAACATAGAGTGAGAGGTATCGTTGAACCAGGTCTCTGTTAGGAAGAGCATGTCAATATTGTGAAGGGTGATGGTATCGGAGATTTCAAGTTTGTGTTTTATTGCAGATCTGCACTTGTGGGGCAGACAGCGCAGCTCTGTCAGACTGTTTTGGTGACAGGGGCACTTGGGCTATGAAGGGTGATAGGGATATTGTACTTATACGGGGGTGCTCGGGAGGGTTTAGGTGGATGCTTGGTTCTGACAGAGGAGATGGTCGGAATAGTGTAGATAGTTGGGTTGCTCGGAGATGCAAGTTGAAGAAGGGTGGCGTTCTAGGGCTTGTGTGAGTTAACGATGTTTGCAGACGGCTGGTTATGCTTGGCTATACTGGGGTGAGGGGGCGAGGTGCATCTCGTAGGAAGGTGAGAGTTTTCTGAAGGAGTTGAGGTGTATGGAAAAGTCGAGATCTTGGAGCTTAAAAGTGAAATGGTGACTACAAGCTGAGAGATGGAGGTGGTAAGAGAGCCTAGCTTATTTTCCAGAGAGAGTAGGGCAGAGCACAGAAGGTTGGGTGGCTCTATGGAAACGGGGGGGTGACATTGGTGGTGAAGGGCGGGGAGAGGTTGGGGGACAGGAGGAGAGTTGGGGTATAGGGTTCATAGGTGGGGAAAAGTGGAGGTTGAGAGCGGGAGTTGGTGTATCAGAGGTGAAGAGGGGGTTGTCTTTGTCGGAGTTGCAAGAAGGAAAGGAATTAAGGACATATTTAGAGGGAGATGGAGGAATCATAGGGATGTAGGAGGTTAGGGCGGAAAAGAGGGGAGGTTGTTGGAGAGGTCCTGTCAGCTAGGAGAGGTGGCTGTGAGGGAACGGGCATCTGGCAGAGTGAGGATGGTTGGGAGAAAGGGAGGTTGAAGAAAGGAAATGGTTCTGCTGGGCCAGAGGGAGGGAAATGGAAAGGGTTACCAAGGGGGGGGGGGGGAGAGGATAGCATAGCATTGCTGGAGGAGAGGGGGGAAGGAGAGAGATGCAATGGGTTTGTGTAGAAATCGGGGTAAATAGCGAGAGGAGGAGGGGGTAGAGAAGAGGGGGAGAGGGAGGAATAAGGGGAGCCTGAGGAAAGTTAACTGGGGGGAGAAGGTGGAGGAGAGGTAGACTAAAAAGGGGTGAGTGAAGTAGGAATAGGTGGGAGGAGATGAGATTGGAGTACCAGGATGATGCAGATTGGACGAGGAGCGTATTAGCTAGAGGTAAGGCTGAAGTGATGAAGGGGGGGGCATACTGTGAGGGGGAGGAATGGGAGAGGAGCGCACAGGAGAGGGGGAGGGAAGATGGCCGACCTGTGCTTCTCTGGGGTGCAATGTTAATGTAAAAAGCGAGAGGAACCCCTTGAGAAGAACAAGGGAATTAGGGTGTTAAACCTGAGTCAAAACAGATAGATTCCCTTGCGTTGCATACAAGAATAGCTGAAAGTTAGCTATAACACAAAAGAAACAATTTTATATCACACACATTAAGAGTATAAACAAAATTAATATTAAAAGTATATAACAATTTATTGAAGTATAAAAATAGCATACGGTACACTTCTAAATAACATCCAAGAACAGATTAAAAACAAGTTTATAATTTTGCGACCTGCACAAAAAATATAAGACAGACAAAGCTAAATTGTAAAACACGAGACTTGAGAATTTACAGAGCGTACATTCACAGTAAACTTTTCAAACAACCCTGGTGTTATAACCTCACAATCTTATATACATCTGGGAGGAAATGCGTGAATTATACATGAACTTGCGTCGACGCGTTTCGGTGGTTGTGCGTGTGAATAGGTGCCACCTTTGTCAAGACTGTTATTTTCGTTGTCTGTCTCACAGATGGATCTTCATCGATCTCCTAAGATGAATATACATGAAATTAGATATCTAATTTTTACAACAGGGTAATTCTGTCTGGTAGACAATTTGTGCTTATTCTAACTTCTAAGCAAACCCAGTTATATGGAAAATGATTATGTACATGCCTAATTTCTCGTAGCGTATGGAGGTTCACTCTAAATCCAACTGACAAACTACCTTGTTAGAATGGTACTTTGAAACTTAGTTTTGAATAAACTGTCCTGTTTCGAGGTAATAGCCTACTAGATATGATCCAAGGCGGAACCGATACTGTCTTGGAATATGACCCTCCTTGCTTAGAAGTTAGAATAAGCACAAATTGTCTACCAGACAGAATTACCCTGTTGTAAAAATTAGATATCTAATTTCATGTATATTCATCTTAGGAGATCGATGAAGATCCATCTGTGAGACAGACAACGAAAATAACAGTCTTGACAAAGGTGGCACCTATTCACACGCACAACCACCGAAACGCGTCGACGCAAGTTCATGTATAATTCACGCATTTCCTCCCAGATGTATATAAGATTGTGAGGTTATAACACCAGGGTTGTTTGAAAAGTTTACTGTGAATGTACGCTCTGTAAATTCTCAAGTCTCGTGTTTTACAATTTAGCTTTGTCTGTCTTATATTTTTTGTGCAGGTCGCAAAATTATAAACTTGTTTTTAATCTGTTCTTGGATGTTATTTAGAAGTGTACCGTATGCTATTTTTATACTTCAATAAATTGTTATATACTTTTAATATTAATTTTGTTTATACTCTTAATGTGTGTGATATAAAATTGTTTCTTTTGTGTTATAGCTAACTTTCAGCTATTCTTGTATGCAACGCAAGGGAATCTATCTGTTTTGACTTCTCTGGGGTGCAGCCTATTGGAGTGTAGGGGGGTCAGGGGAGGAGAAAGGGAGTAATGGGTGGAGCTAGATGAAGAGTCAGGGGATGACCCGGTCTCAGAGGAGGGGAGTTGGGAGGGGAAGAGGTGGTCAAAGAGAGAGGGACAGGTGTCTTTGCCTTGGATCATGACTGTACCGTTGTTATAGAGGGATATAGTGAGGGAGCCGTTGAAACACGCAGAGGGGGACATTTTTAGTTGTTTCCCATGAGGGACAGAGGAGGAGGAGGTGACGTTAAGGGAATTATATAAGCTGGTGGACCAAGAGGGTGTATCGTGAGTGAAGAAAATTAAATCGGTTTTGAGCCTCCCAAACCAACCATTGTAAAACTGATCAACAAAAGGGGAGTCAGGGAAACGTTCAATAGTGTTATGCTGAAGATGCATTTCGTCTGCTCCAACCGCCTCCCCTTCCTTCGCCCAACTGGTGGAGAGTGAAGGATGGGTGGATTGGGTGATGGTTGGATGAGTGAATGCAAATATGTTTTTTTGTTTAAATCTGTTTTATTGATTTTATGTAGCAGTATATAAAGAAGCAATAATTTGTAACACTTTTCTCATACAGTTAAGGTTCCCAAAACAGTGCTAATATAGATGGTGTATATCTATGCGGTATCACATCAGACATTATCTATGCCTTTCGCAACGTGAAAGCCTAGTAAGCTGTGACAGTTGTTTCTTTCGAGGAAAAGGAAGCATATACATTTCATGACTTACCGTTATTTTTAGGCACTATGCAAAGTTACGGCATCGTTTGATGGGTTAGAAATTAAACAAATGCAGTGCTTTGGAAGAGTCCTTCCAGTTCTAACACATTGGGCCTGTGAACAGATGAATCAAAAATGAAAAATAACAATAAGATGAATCAAAAATGAACAAGAACAATAAAAATAATGACCTGCCCACAATATCTTAATTTTCCCACTGTCGCGCATATTTGCGTAGCGCATCCTTGTTAGAGTGTTACTCGACGTCTCCTATGTGTAGTGCCCATTGTTGTTCACATTCTTAAGTGGTCTATGTACACACACGGAATATCATGGTGCGCCTGTTAGCGCTGTGTATAGCTCACTGCTTTGAATTCACCCATGTCTCGGTCAGGAGGGTCCTCAGGGTCTCCCTCCTGCATATGCTGCAGTTTGTTTAAGAGGGTGTCCCAACTAGCTGCTATGGGATCACAACATAATCCTAATGTCTCTTCACGTTTGATAGAGATGCTTTCTGCCTTGCTAACAACGAGTGTCGCCACGCCCGTGCATGTGGTGGGTCCGCTGCCTTCCACCGTCTAGTCAGAAGCCTTTTAGCTATCATCCCCGGGTCTAGGAACTTAGATGCTACTTTGTTATGTTATGTTATGTTATGTTATTGAGCTTTTGTATAGCGTACAGCTACTCACAAGGAGTGTCCCGACGCTTTCCACCCTCAACTCATAATGAAATAACACAACACAGCTAAAAACAGACAACAGAGCAAAACAAAGACAATGGGCAGTAAAACAAACTAGGAGTTAAAAAGCCAGGTCTTCAGGCCCCTCCTAAACTGGAGCAAATTGGCAGTACTCCGAAGAGAGAAAGGAAGCAGATTCCAAAGCTGGGGGGCTCTGCAACCAAAAGACCGCCCTCCCACGCGGGCCTTCCTCACCCGTGGAACCACCGCTCTGCAAAGAGCTTCCGAGCGGAGGGACCGAGCTGGACGATAAAAAGTCAATCTCCGCTGCAGATATCCCGCTCCTGATCCATGCAGAGCTTTATGCATCAGGGTCAAGGATTTAAACTGGATCCTCTTCCTGATGGGGAGCCAGTGAAGCATCTGGAGCAACCCGGACGCTCGAGCTCGTCTCCCTAGGCCAAAGATCGCCCGGGCAGCAGAGTTCTGCACCACCTGAAGGCGCTGGACCAGATAGTCAGGAAGGCCGAGAAAAAGAGCATTGGCATAATCTAGCCTCGAACCGACCAGAGCCTGCACAGTAATCCTCCTGTGCTCCTCAGATAACAAAGGCAAGAATTTGCGGAGCATTTTCAATAATCCGTAGCAGGTGCCGGCCAGGCCAAGAATGTGAGTTCGGAGCGACAACTGATTGTCTAGCTTGACGCCCAAATTTTTGGCCACCACTGAGGACTGTGCAGGAGGACTCATGTCGGACGGCCACCAATGTTGCCACTCCGGATCGGCAACGCAACCAAAAAATAAAATCTCGGACTTGCCTGAGTTGGCCCTCAGACCGTTCCGCTGGAACCAGTTGAAGACCAGCGCAAGGCAGTCCCGGATTCTCTCTCCCACAAACTCTTGATCTTTCCCGCATGTGAAGAGGAGTTGCGTGTCGTTGGCATAGGAGACGATCTGGGCCCCATACGCCTCCACCAAGGCCGCCAGAGGGGACATAAAGATGTTAAATAATGTGGGGCTCAACACAGACCCCTGTGGAACCCCAACTCCCAATGGCGGCATCTCGGCGGAGCTCTGGGAAACCCAGACCGTCTGGCGGCGGCCTTCCAGGAAAGAAGTGAACCACCTCAGCACCGTTCCCCTCAGGCCGATGTCATAAAGCCTAGTTAGAAGCGCCTTATGGGGGACGGTGTCGAAAGCCGCCGAAAGATCTAACATGACCAGCATGGCCCTGCCGCCGGCATCCAGAGTCTCCCTGATGATCTCAGTCACCTCTATCAAAGCTGTTTCCGTACTAAAATTAGGACGGAAGCCCGATTGAGATGGATGGAGCAGATTATTGGCTTCCAAAAAACTAGAGAGAGCGCCGTGAGCATGTTTTTCCGTCAGCTTCGCTAGTGCTGGTAACAGCGAGATAGGCCTGTAGTTCGCCAAGACTTCGGTGTCAAGGCCCGGTTTTTTTAGGAGGGGGATCACCATCGCTCTTTTCCAAGAGCTAGGGACCCGACCCTCCCTCAGGGAGGCATTAAGGATAGGGTTGACCAAAGGGTTCACCACTGCCGCCATCCCGGCCAAAAATTTGGCAGGGCAGGGGTCAAGTGGCGAGCCAGATTTAAGGTTGGCCAACAGCGTAAGAGAGGCCTCGCTGGAAACAGTAGGGAAGTCAGACAGCACTGCCACCGAAGTCTGCGGCAGTCCAAAGTCCCGCCTCACACCACTCCCTCCATCCGGTTCCTCCACGAAGGTGGCCTGAATGGCCTTGATCTTATTTGTGAAGAAACCAGCGAGATCCCACTCACGATACTTTGATGGCAGGCGTCCTCCTGAATTGATGTAATAGGTATACAGACCATTCAATCAATCAATCAATCAATCAATCAATCAATCAATCATATAATTTGTAAAGTGCACTACTCACCCGTGAGGGTCTCAGGCGCTGGGGGGTGGGGGAATGCTGCTACTGCTCGAAAAGCCAGGTCTTGAGGAGTTTTCTGAAGGTCAGCAGGTCTTAGGTCTGCCGTAGGTGGATGGGGAGGGTGTTCCAGGTCTTGGCGGCGAGGTGTGAGAACGATCTGCCGCCGGAGGTCGCTCTTCGGAGGCAGGGGACTGTGGCGAGGGCGAGTTCGGCGGAGCGGAACAGGCGGGTGGGGGTGTAGAAGCTGAGTCGTCTGTTGAGGTACGTTGGTCCGGTGTTGTGGAGTGCCTTGTGTGCGTGTGTGAGGAGTTTGAAGGTTATCCACTTGTTGACCGGGAGCCAGTGCAGTTCTCTCAGGTGGGGTGTGATGTGGCTGCAGCGAGGGATGGCGAGGATCCGGCGTGCAGAGGTGTTCTGGATGCGTTGGAGCCGTCTCAGGAGTTTGGCCGAGGCTCCTGCGTAGCGGGCGTTTCCATAGTCCAACCTGCTGCTGACGAGGGCCTGGGTGACCGTTCTTCTTGTTTCATAGGGATCCACTTGTAGATCCTGTGGAGAATGCGGAGGGTGTTGAAGCAGGAGGAGGAGACAGAGTTGACCTGTTTAGTCATGGAGAGGGTGGAATCGAGGATGACCCCTAGATTGCTTGTGTGGTCCATGGGTGTTGGAGCGGTTCCCAGTGCGGTCGGCCACCAGGAGTCACCCCAGGCCAAAGGGGTGGATCCGAGGATGAGGACCGCTGTATGTCCGAGTTCAGCTTCAGTCGGCTGTTCCTCATCCATTCAGCGATGGCCTTCATTTCTTCGTGAAGGTTGCTTTTGGCGGTGTGGGGGTCCTTGGTGAGGGAGAGGATCAGCTGGGTGTCATCGGCGTAGGAGATGATGTGGAGGTCGTGCCGACAGGCGACGTGGGCGAGCGGTGCCATGTAGATGTTAAACAGAGTTGGGCTGAGGGTTGAGCCCTGGGGTACGCCGCAGATGATCTCGGTGGCTTCGGAGCGGAAGGGAGGAAGGCAGACGCTCTGTATTCTGCCGGAGAAGAAGGAGGTGGTCCAGTTCAGGGCCTTCTCTTGGATTCCGGCGTTGTGGTGGCGGGTTTGTAGTGTGTGGTGGCAGACCGTGTCGGAGGCGGCTGACAGGTCCAGGAGGATGAGGGCCGCCATTTCTCCGTTGTCCAGAAGGGACTTGATGTCATCGGTGGCGGCGATGAGGGCAGTCTTGGTGCTGTGGTTGCTGCGGAACCCGGTCTGGGAAGGGTCAAGGTTGTTGTTTTGCTCGAGGTAGCGGGCCATTGTTCGTTGACGGTCTTCTCGATGACCTTTGCTGGGAACGGGAGCAGGGAGATGATCCGGAAGTTCTTGAGGTCCTTGGGGTTGGCTTTGGGTTTCTTGAGTAAGGCGTTGATCTCGGCGTGCTTCCAGCTCTCCAGGAAGGTTGCTGTCTCGAAGGAGGTGTTGATGACTTTCCGGAGATGGGGTGCGATGGATGTGCTGGCTTTGTTGAAGATGTGGGTGTGGGCATGGGTCTGACGGAGATCCGGAGTGGATGGTGTTCATGATCTTGATGGTGTTGTCGTCGTTGATGTTGGTCCAGGAGAGAAGGCGGTTGGTGCGGATGGTGGTCGTGGGGGCGGAGGTTTCAGTGGTTGTGGGGGCGGTCATGGCATTGAAGCTGTTGTGGATGTCTGCGATCTTGCGGTGGATAAAGGTGGTCAGCGAGTCGCACAGGTCTTGCGAGGGTGGGACGTAGTTGGTGTCGGAGCTGGGGTTGGGGAGTTCCTTCACGATGTTGAAGAGCTCTTTGTTGTTGTGCGCGTTGTTGTCTAGGCGGTTTTTGAAGAAGGCCCTTTTGGCGGATCTGATGAGGTGATGGTGTCTGCGGGTGTCTTTCTTGTGGGCTGCGTGGCTGTCCGGTGTTCGTTCACGGAGCCAGATCTTCTCCAGTTTTCGGCAGGTTTGCTTGGAGGTCCAGAGGTTCTCAGTGAACCAGCTGGCTTTCTTGTAGGTATGACTGTTGGAGGGTTTCCTGAGCAGGGCGAGGGTGTTAGCGCAGTCGTTGATCCACTGTCTGAGGTTGAGGGCTGCGGTGTCGGGGTCGGTGGGGTCGGGGGGTGGGCTCTGGGCGATGGTGGTGGTTAGCTGGTCTTTGGTGACTTTGCTCCAGCAGCGGCGAGGCATCTGTTGGGTGCAGTGGTGCATGGTGGGTTTCTTGAAGGTGAAGTGGATGCAGTGCTGGTCGGTCCAGTGGAGTTCGGTGGTGTGATTGAAGGAGACATGGGGGCTTGCCGAGAAGATGGGGTCAAGCGTGTGACCGGTGGAGTGGGTGGGTGTTGTGACGAGTTGTCTGAGTCCGAGGTTGGCCTCGGTTGTCGATCAGGGTGGTGGAGTTGGTGTCGTTTTTCTCGAGGTGGAAGTTCAGGTCCTCGAGGAGGATGTAGTTGGGGGTCGGTGTGGATCTGGAAGTGCAGGTGTTCAGCGGTGCAAAGTGTGTCTTCAGTGTTGGTCGAGACTCAGAGTGTTCCTGTGGATGATGGCGATTCCTCCTCCTGCTCCGTTGGTGCGGTCCCTGCGGGTGATTCAAAAGGTAGCTCTCGATCTGTGCATGTGTGTAATATTCTAGTGATCGTGTTCCAGTACACTCCTATCCGGGGGCAGCTCCATAACATGTGGACTAGTTCAACTCCTGGTGAAGCACATCTGGGGCATGCTGCATCTGTGTGGTTAAAATATCGATTGATCATGGCACGTGTGAGGTAGGCCCTGTGAATGATGTGCAGTTGAATTTGCCTAAATCTCATATTCCGGGGTATTCGTCTCGGGCTCTTAAGTATCTGAGTCCACTCCTTATCTACTAGTTGTCACCCCAGATCTAGCTCCCATTTGCGACGAAGAGGGTCAAGATTTATCGCTGCATGCGTCCTGAGAGAGGCGGCAAACCATCGTATAAGGTGCCTGCCACTCCCCATGACATGAATATATTGCATGGTAAGGTGGGAGTGCGGCCCAGCAGTCACGTCTCCCCATCTAGCCGCCACAGTAGCCAGCAGCGAGTGGTGTGTAAGGATTTGGCCCGGAGGTAGCCCGTCATCGTCCACCAGGGTCGTATACGATATGAGTGTTCTGTCGCGGTATAGATCCCCTAGAGTCTGAATGTCCCTCTTTAACCATTCCACTATCAACTGTGTTGTGAGTACTGTGAGCCCGATCTGAGACCGAATTGTTGTTAAGGCTCTGCCCAGGTTTCCATTGAAGAGATCTTTGACCTGGCGATAGATTTGGATATCCAGGTAGTGGAAGGTGCCTTCTCTCCACTGTACCTCTCTGCCATTAATAGTAAAATGTGGTTCTCGGGGTGAAGGCAAATATGTTTGTACAGTTCAATCTGCAAAGTCAATATGTAATGTTGGAAATGCCCGAGCGGCTTTTTTTGATACAGCGAGGTGGAAAGATAGAAGGGACTCCGGAAGCCCTTTATAAAATGCACCGATACCAGAGGTGCAACTAGAGCTAAATTTCGGGGGTGGGGGCTACTAAAAAATTCTGGGGGGGCTGATTCTTCCTGCAATATGCAGAGTGGAGATGCAGGGGCTCTAAGAAGGAGTAAAAACACAACACAGCCTCGATAGCAAGTAAACAGGCTTTTAAAGACCTGTGAAGTACTTGGGTGCGACTGTGTGTATGCCCGAGAAGCTGTCTCAGCCGGGCTGACACACATGACGGGGGGGGGGGCGTTGCGCGCCTGACCGATACAGTGAAATGAGTCAGGCATAGCTGGGACGGTTATGTCATTAATGCACTGGTCAGTTTTACTGTCTCGCCTAGTGTTGCAGCGTGCAAGTGCTCCTCGCTCTGTGAGGCCTCTTGTAGTAGTCGGTCATTTTAAATGTAATAATTGCGCAGCATGTGCCACCACTACAATGGTAAAAACCTGCAAGATTAATAATATTCAATTCACAAACAAAACATTCTCCAACTGCAATACTACAAATGTGGTTTACTGCATTCAATGCCCCCGTCAGCTGCACTATCTAGGTAAAACCATCCAACCGATAAAGAAACGTATTCTACAACATCAGTCAAGAATACGGTGCAGAAAAGAAACTGCTCCTTTAGTTGAGCATTATCTGCAGCTAGGCCACAAGGAAACAGATATGATGTGGTGGGTCATTGAGCTAATAAAACAAAATAAGAGACAAAACAATGTTGACAGGATCCTTGCACTACGAGAAGGAAAACTCATTTGTTTAACTAACACTGTCAAAAAGGGCCTCAATTCCGCAACGGAATGGCATGCTCTGGCTTGCCTCCCATGAATATCCCATTATGTCTGTTGAAATCCAGTGAATCATGTCTGTGGGCTCCTGCCTCTATACAAATTGACTAGTTATCAATCTCCATCCAAAATAAAATACATAGATGTGTTCTTCTTATACATTCTATGATATATATATGATTATTCATGATGTCTGTTACTACAAGCTATATTTGATTATCTGTGATGTTTATGAAGTACCTATGAAATTGCGGATGTTCTGTGAAAAATATCGATCATGGACCAAAATCCCTATATTTCATTAATTCTCACATAACACACCCAGTTATGCAACTTTGTTTTAATATATCCCTTTTTATCCACTATACTGTGTACAAGTTAGAGACTCCAACACAATCAGTAAGATCTGTCACATTTACAAACGCTTTGACTAGTCCAATATGGCTGCCAAGTGCAGTCCTATTTCGAGCTCCAAACGCCGCCCTTTAAATCACCGAGTGCTCAGCCTGGATCAGTTGCTCTGAACTGACTACATGCTGCGCAGCACTCTGCCACTGCTGTCCTGACTAGGTAAGCCTGAAATCACAAACTAATAAATAGATAAAACTTTTTGCTGGTATACAAAGGCATTAATGCTCTGATACCATCTATATATATATTTTTTAGACCACGACCGCATGGTTACTGGAATACTTTCCGTGAAAATGCACTGTCTACTTGCGGCGAGGCTTGGAGCTGTACACACTGCTTTACATACCGCCGAACAGCGATAAGTCACCTTGAACTAATTATTTGCCACGCTGCAATTTACCTCCATTATTTTTATTAGGTAAGCTAGATTTTATGAAATGTTAAATAGACATACCTCCTCCTGTATAACATGATTTTGACGCCTGAATATCATTATATATGTTTCTCAGATTATCGCCGTATGGTTGATTGCACAACTGTCCCTGAATCCTCCAAGTGTGGCAAAACTTCTCTATGTACCGGTATTAGTTTTTGGTCACCGCGTCTAAGCTACAACTTCATTCAACATACCGCTTATCAACAGGTATGTTGTCTGCTCTTTGTCCTAGTTACAAGGCGGCCAATAAACATATCTGGATAAATAGGCAGAATTTATCATGATGTTTACGTTTTCACTCATTAGGTGTGGCCAGAAACCTCCTTTTAAATAAAAGCCAGCATCAATACAGCGAAGCCCACAAACTTGTTTTCAAAGTCAAGAAGTCAACTAACATACCAAATAGGTAAACCTCTTTTAGTATTCTTGTACTCCCTTTGAATTATAAATAAGTCAGTTTATATAGTAATCTTGATATTTATATTCAGAAGCGGTTCCACCTTGAAAATAGACCGTGGCAGCCCTCAAGCAATCATAGTCGGGCAGCGTTAGGAAGTCAGGTAATTGAGATCCATTATTGATTTGATTTCATATAGCATCCGCTTGATAGGAAAAGAATGATGTTTAATATTTATAACAGCATTGTCTCTTCCTTTTCTTTTCTTAAATGGCCATGTTCAGATAGAAATGAAATATTGAATATTGTGACCCCCCAATGTTATATTTGGTGGCTCATGAACTGAAAGGCATATTCATGAACTGAAATGTAGAACCATGATAACGTGAAATGCAATGTTTTTCTCTTTTGATATGCAAATGATCAGTAAGGTTACCGTGCTACAGAGACTACTGCCGGTTTACTAAATGACCCACTATCTAATAAGCCAGTACTTAAAATACTTTATGATTTATGTGGATCAACATTAAACCCGAACAAAATGTACATATGTTTATATTGAAATGATCAGTCCAATGAAGTTTAGGTCCAGTATGTCTTTGTAATGTTTTGCATCACTATGTCACTGTTTGATATATATTTGTTGTCTTATAAATGTTCTTTGTTATGTCACCAAGGTGTTATGTCTATAATCAGTCTAGACTTGTAACTGTAAATATTTTTATTTCAGATTGCAATTTTCTCTATACAGACCCCAATTGACTTCAGTCCTGAAGATGGTTTCCGCAATTAATTCATATGAAACCAAAACGTCGACATTTAATCTTATCCCTGTCTTGTTTTATTCAGTGTGATTTGGGATAGGTGTTTTTAGGTTCTGTTGAGTCACGTATTAATTTACTTATGTGTGTACCCACAGTCCTAATTTTCTGTTTTTCACTTATCTGTATATGAAGTGATTTCTTTAAAACATTTTTGGATAAAATTATATTTTTCTAATACACCTTGTGTTGTTTTTTGTATGTTGTGTCTTGTTGAAACAAATTGTTTAAACTGAATTGAAACTCCACAGTGTTTGATTGATTCTTAATAAGGATCACTAATCGATCCTTCCTAAAACTAGTCTAAATAATTAAGCACGCATAAAATAAATTCACTTGAAGGCATCTTCACCCATTCATTTTCATTACCCAAGCCCTCAAGGGTATTCTTGGGTTGCTCACTTTTTGTAAATCATTCTTGCACAGACAGTTGTCTGTTGTGAGCCGCTTTAACCAGTGGTTGTTCGTGTAATTCCTCATAAATCAATGTCTGAGGCTGAAACTCTTTCCTATTCTGATGAATATATCTTAAAAATCGCATCCGGCCCATCCCTATTAGGAAATAAAGGCCCGATTACTAACTTACCTTATGAGTCTGATCTAAGTCAGCTTGAAAGACTCAAAAAGAAACTGGTACGCACGGAACTGCATGCGAAATTCTTAACGGACTGTCTTAATGCCAACATCATTCCGGCGGGTCTACAAATACGTAACGTCCCAATCATTTTTGTAGACGACGAAGAATTCAAAGTTGGATTTAGTTTCTCTGCCAACAGGTGCTCACGCACCTGGATGGTGCTGAGTATAGAAACAGCACTTCGCCAAATTCAAATTCTGACAAAAGAAATTGAATCCTTAGAAAAAAAGATCTCTGGTGACAGCACTATCACTAACAGTAAGCTTTTGTTGGATAAAATACAACAAACTATAAAAGAATTCGAGGAGTTTAATGCACATAAGAAAACTGAAAAACTCCAAAACGATATCAAAAGATACAATAAGGAGAAATCTTATCCTTATTTAAGAAAAGATTTTTATACATCTCAAGGCTCAAACGAACAACCATCAAAACGGGTGACTTTCTCAGATACAGGCTCTGAGTCTGGTAGCGATAGATCATTCAACTCTAACTATCGTCAAAACGATCAACAACCATCTACATCTCACCAATCTTTTTTAGGCCAGGACCAACGAGGCTCCAGACCACCAGGGAGACCTCAACAACCGAAGAGAGGATGGTATCGGAAACAGTACACACCGGGGTTCCGTCAAACCCGGAACCGGTACTACGAATGGTAAATGAAGATTTAACTATACCTATCTTCAACCTCTCAACACATCAACTCTCTGAACAAGAGATGGCAGTCCTATCCAACGGCCTGAGCTTTGTGCCGACTTATAAGAATGATCTTTTCCAAACAAAACTTGAATTATACCATTTCTTTCGCACAGTTAGATTGAAAAATTACTTTGCGAATAATATTTCTGATCCAAAATTGGGTTTCACAGGACTCCGAAATCCTTCCACTTTCTATCCTCCCAATGCAATGGTGAATAAAGACATAATCACCTTTGAGAACGCAATACTTTTAGAGATAGAAAATCTCTTTAAGAATCCATGCAAGTTCAAGTCCAATTTACCTAAAGAACAACAAATAGCTTTACAAAATCTCCAGAAGCTACCTGACGCTATACTCAAACCAGCGGATAAAGGTGGGGGGATAGTGCTCTGGCAGAAATCTAAATATGATGAGGAAATGATCTGACAATTATCTGTCTCCAGCCATTATAAAAAACTGACCTGTAATCCAACCAAAAGATTGACCTCAGAAATTACAACTTTGAGTAAATTAGGTCTAGAGGGTGGTTGGCTGAACGAGAAAGAGGCTTCTTTCTTATTAAACAAAACTCCTACAGTACCTGCAATCTATATGCTCCCAAAGGTGCATAAAGATTTAAATAATCCACCAGGTCGCCCAATAGTATCGGGTTGTAACTCCATCCTAAAACCCTTGGCACAGTACGCGGACTTCTTTATCAGACCATTCGCTGTTGAACGCTCTAGTTACATCAGAGACACTACAGCGGTAATAAATGAGGTCGAAAAATTTCATTTTGATCCAACAACTAATATACTTGTTTCTATGGATATAAAAAGCTTGTATACAAACATCCCTCAAATTGAAGTTTTGGATATACTTAGCGCACTTCTAGAGTCTAGACCAAGACCACACTCTGTCCCTACTGCTTTCATTTTGGAATGTACAAGATTGCCTCTATGTGAGAACTTTTTTCTATATGAGAACTCCTTCTATCAACAACAAAAAGGAGTAGCTATGGGCGCTGTTTTTGCCCCTGATATAGCAAATATCTATGTTGCACAGTTCGAGGATGAACACATTTGGCACTCCTCTAATCCATTCTCCTCAAACATTTTAAAATGGCTACGTTACATAGATGACGTTTTCCTAGTTTGGGATGGCACTGAAATTCAACTTAAAGAATTCCATCTATGGTTAAATTCCAGGAACATCAATCTTCAGTTCACTCTTGAACATAATACTACTGAAATGCCATTTCTAGACATTAACATCAAAGTTGACATTAATAATCAACTCTATACCACCTTATTTACTAAACAAAACTGAGAGAAACACACTTTTGAAATACTCTAGTCATCACCCTAGAGCATTAAAGGATGGATTGCCATTTGGACAATTTCTTCGTCTTCGACGAAATTGCACATTCAAAGATGATTATTTTTGTGAAGCCAACAAACTAAAGGATAAATTACACTCACGTGGCTACCCCAGCAGATTACTGAGGAAATCTATGAAAAGAACCTGGTATTATGATCGTGACACTCTGCTAACTGTTAAAGGTCGACCAAACGAAACCAATATTGTATGTGTATCTACATTTGGTACACATTCAAATGCAATCAAAAAAATTGTATCAAAACAATGGAATTTACTTCACTCATTTCCGGAATTTATGAAAAAAACCCTCTTTGCTTTTAAGAGAGGTACCAACTTACAAGATAGGCTAATCCATGCCTATAATAACACTCCCACTGAAAACATTGTGGATAACATGAGGCAATTGTGTCCAGTAGTCGGTCATTTTAAATGTAATAATTGCGCAGCATGTGCGACCACTACAACGGTAAAAACCTGCAAGATTAATAATATTCAATTCACAAACAAAACATTCTCCAACTGCAATACTACAAATGTGGTTTACTGCATTCAATGCCCCTGTCAGCTGCACTATCTAGGTAAAACCATCCAACCGATAAAGAAACGTATTCTACAACATCAGTCAAGAATACGGTGCAGAAAAGAAACTGCTCCTTTAGTTGAGCATTATCTGCAGCTAGGCCACAAGGAAACAGATATGATGCGGTGGGTCATTGAGGTAATAAAAGCAAATAAGAGACAAAACAATGTTGACAGGATCCTTGCACTACGAGAAGGAAAACTCATTTGTTTAACTAACACTGTCAAAAAGGGCCTCAATTCCACAACGGAATGGCATGCTCTGGCTTGCCTCCCATGAATATCCCATTATGTCTGTTGAAATCCAGTGAATCATGTCTGTGGGCTCCTGCCTCTATACAAATTGACTAGTTATCAATCTCCATCCAAAATAAAATACATAGATGTGTTCTTCTTATACATTCTATGATATATATATGATTATTCATGATGTCTGTTACTACAAGCTATATTTGATTATCTGTGATGTTTATGAAGTACCTATGAAATTGCGGATGTTCTCTGAAAAATATCGATCATGGACCAAAATCCCTATATTTCATTAATTCTCACATAACACACTCGGTTATGCAACTTTGTTTTAATATATCCCTTTTTATCCACTATACTGTGTACAAGTTAGAGACTCCAACACAATCAGTAAGATCTGTCACATTTACAAACGCTTTGACTAGTCCAAAATGGTTGCCAAGTGCAGTCCTATTTCGAGCTCCAAACGCCGGCCTTTAAATCACCGAGTGCTCAGCCTGGATCAGTTGCTCTGAACTGACTACATGCTGCCCAGCACTCTGCCACTGCTGTCCTGACTAGGTAAGCCTGAAATCACAAACTAATAAATAGATAAAACTTTTTGCTGGTATACAAAGGCATTAATGCTCTGATACCATCTATATATATATTTTTTAGACCACGACCGCATGGTTACTGGAATACTTTCCGTGAAATTCACTTTCTACTTGCGGCGAGGCTTGGAGCTGTACACACTGCTTTACATACCGCCGAACAGCGATAAGTCACCTTGAACTAATTATTTGCCACGCTGCAATTTACCTCCATTATTTTTATTAGGTAAACTAGATTTTATGAAATGTTAAATAGACATACCTCCTCCTGTATAACATGATTTTGACGCCTGAATATCATTATATATGTTTCTCAGATTATCGCCGTATAGTTGATTGCACAACTGTCCCTGAATCCTCCACGTGTGGCAAAACTTCTCTATGTACCAGTATTAGTTTTTGGTCACCGCGTCTAAGCTACAACTTCATTCAACATACCGCTTATCAACAGGTATGTTGTCTGCTCTTTGTCCTAGTTACAAGGCGGCCAATAAACATATCTGGATAAATAGGCAGAATTTATCATGATGTTTACGTTTTCACTCATTAGGTGTGGCCAGAAACCTCCTTTTAAATAAAAGCCAGCATCAATACAGCGAAGCCCACAAACTTGTTTTCAAAGTCAAGAAGTCAACTAACATACCAAATAGGTAAACCTCTTTTAGTATTCTTGTACTCCCTTTGAATTATAAATAAGTCAGTTTATATAGTAATCTTGATATTTATATTCAGAAGCGGTTCCACCTTGAAAATAGACCGTGGCAGCCCTCAAGCAATCATAGTCGGGCAGCGTTAGGAAGTCAGGTAATTGAGATCCATTATTGATTTGATTTCATATAGCATCCGCTTGATAGGAAAAGAATGATGTTTAATATTTATAACAGCATTGTCTCTTCCTTTTCTTTTCTTAAATGGCCATGTTCAGATAGAAATGAAATATTGAATATTGTGACCCCCCAATGCTATATTTGGTGGCTCATGAACTGAAAGGCATATTCATGAACTGAAATGTAGAACCATGATAACCTGAAATGCAATGTTTTTCTCTTTTGATATGCAAATGATCAGTAAGGTTACCGTGCTACAGAGACTACTGCTGGTTTACTAAATGATCCACTATCTAATAAGCCAGTACTTAAAATACTTTATGATTTATGTGGATCAACATTAAACCCGAACAAAATGTACATATGTTTATATTGAAATGATCAGTCCAATGAAATTTAGGTCCAGTATGTCTTTGTAATGTTTTGCATCACTATGTCACTGTTTGATATATATTTGTTGTCTTATAAATGTTCTTTGTTATGTCACCAAGGTGTTATATCTATAATCAGTCTAGTCTTGTAACTGTAAATATTTTTATTTCAGATTGCAATTTTCTCTATACAGACCCCAATTGACTTCAGTCCTGAAGATGGTTTCCGCAATTAATTCATAGGAAACCGAAACGTCGACATTTCATCTTATCCCTGTCTTGTTTTATTCAGTGTGATTTGGGATAGGTGTTTTTAGGTTCTGTTGAGTCACGTATTAATTTACTTATGTGTGTACCCACAGTCCTAATTTTCTGTTTGTTCACTTATCTGTATATGAAGTGATTTCTTTAAAACATTTTTGGATAAAATTATATTTTTCTAATGCACCTTGTGTTGTTTTTTGTATGTTGTGTCTTGTTGAAACAAATTGTTTAAACTGAATTGAAACTCCACAGTGTTTGATTGATTCTTAATAAGGATCACTAATCGATCCTTCCTAAAATTAGTCTAAATAATTAAGCACGCATAAAATAAATTCCCTTGAAGGCATCTTCACCCATTCACTCTTGTAATAAAGACAATTTCAGAAGTGGCGTCTAGTCTCCGCCCCTTTTCCCCATTGGCTTTCATCATTGTGCATGCTAAACCCTGGCTTTCCATTATCATTGAGGCTTTTTAGTCCCTCCTAGTTGCCGCCCTGTCTCCTTTGGACCCGCCCACCTGGACTGGATCTTTTACGTGCAGCGTTAAACAGTGTCATTATTCGGGTAAGCACTATTTTTTGAACATTCGTGTATGGTTGTTTAAAATTGCGGTACCTTGCAGGGAGTGGGGAGCAAAGGCGCCATTTGTGTAGGTAATTTTAACTAGTTTCAATTCTGCTGGAGTGCATGTCAAACGAGGAAACGTTGCAAATAATTCTTAAGTTGTGCAGGTTTCCTGGCCGTGTCATGAACAACAAAGTCGTTAACGAAGTAGTTAATAAATAATCTGGGACAATCGCGGCGTTTGAATTTGCAGCGCACCCACACAGCACTCGTGGGACAACTGCAGGCGCTACTTGCATGCCGAGCGAAGCGCTTAATATTATCCAACACCCTCATCCCCCAGCACTCGTGAGACAATGGAGACGGGTTCACTCCTGGATTTTGGACTTCACTGTCAAGGGCAAAAACTTCCACAATGGAGAATGTGCATGTAGCGCGCGCCATAAAATGAATTCTGTATTGGTTGTTACCTCAAAACTATTTATGGTTATTTCACCTAGCGGCGCTTATTTTTATTGACATTGGGTGGGTGAAAGGCTAATTGGGCTCGGCCGTTGAGGAGACTTGCTCCGTATCCAGGTGCCCGGGGGCGGAAGCCAGGCAGGAGCCAAGCCTAAATGTGGGCGGGGCTTACTGAGGCAGGAGCCCGCACTCCAGAGCAGCATGTGGATCGGCCGCTAGGAGAGGCGGGTGGCACGTTTGGGGTTTCTCCGCCAAGCATGTCGCCACAGTGCAGAACGAGGAGGAGAGCCAGAAGGGCAAGAACTCTCACAACGAAGATGCCTTCAGCGGTAAGTGCATAGTCCCCTTCCCTGCCCATTACTTTTGCATTGAGCACACAGTATTCAAATGTGCATGAATACTTTTGCTTAGTCATAAAAGCTTTTAAAGAGAGCTTTGTGATGCTTTTTTTCCTCTGGCATTCCTTCTTTTTCTGTTTAGCTTCTTTTTGTCACACTCACATGCTCATCTACCTCTTCCCTCCCCTCGCCCGAGTAGAGTACCTGAGCGCACTGCCCCAGTCCTCTTCTACCCTCGCTGCATGACTAACCACTTATAAGGTCCCAAAGGTGAGACCTATTGGCTATGCCAATGCTTGTTCTTCCTCCCACCACAGCATGGGAAATGAGTAAGCCAACTTCGGCCGTTGGTTCTCGTCACTGTGAGTGACAGCATGTTGTAGTGCTTTTGTGCAATATCGACCGGAAATGTAGTCCACTTCAGTACCAGGGCCAGCAAGCCAGTATGTGCATTTATTTCAGCGTTCATGTATTTCTCTAAATATTTTTAGGTCTCGCCTGGCGACGCAGCGCAAAAGCGCTGTCACCAGCGAGATCTACTGTCGCTGACTTGCCTCTCAAGGGAGACAGGAGATGGGCATGCGCAGGCCGGACTGGAAATGTGAACACGCGTGTTCACCACGTACAGTCATGCAATGTGCCCATCTCCTGTCCCCCTTCCGTCCTCGGTTCAACCCTACTTCTCGGGGCACTCTACGCTGCTCCGCTGCTCTGTGGCTGCCTTTCATGTCTCTCGCTGGACTTCCCTCTGCGGGGTGGGCTCCGTCATGCCGGTTGTAATATGCGGGACCCTGGACACTTCTTTCTGCGCGCTCATGCCCCGCCCATGTCACAGGCAAGGTTGCCAGCACGCATGCTCAGCTCAGGATGGCGTGCTTTCGCTTTCTCTCCCTATGGCGTGCTTTTGCTTTTCCTGTTCTGGATGCTGCGCTTGAACTTGTTTTTATCCGGAGCCATGCAGCCGTCCGGCTGGTCATCCGGGGAACTATAGGGGGAGGAAACAGAGCCAGCTCATTTTAAGAATGAAAATAAAGAGTGCGTAAAAGAGGCGTGGCGCACTGGACCTTCCGCTGGAGGTCATCTGGCTGTGCATAACAGGAGAGAAGGGGCGCAGGACTTTTGACGTACCCCGGAGTGTGATTCCCGGCGCACTGACCACACTCAACACTGAGGCGCGCCGTATGGTCTGTGCACATTGCACTTGCCTCTTCCTGCTTTGTACTGTCGGGTCTGTGCACACTGCACTGGCCACTTCCTACGCTGAGGAGTGGTCTGTGTATACTGCACTGACCTCATCCGCTCAGTAGGATGTGTTTAGACTCCATGCACTGTGCACACATGTGCACGGTGGTGGTGTCCGGCATTGTATTGCGGAGCCTTCTATGTGCTGTGTGCCTCCGCTTCGCTGCCCACAGCTTATGGTGCCTTATCACTGTGCATCACACATGATACAAACTTGACTCCCCCGCCTCCTCTGTGCACAGCCTTGGATGCGCTGCGAGCTGTGACGTCTCGCAGCCCATTGATCACATACAATCTCCTGTGTGCACGGTCTGGCAGTGCTGTACACACGTTCAACCGGCTGCGCGGTGTTCGGCAGTGAGCGACTGGTCTCTCTCGGACTGGACTGTCGCGCTGTGCGCCCTCATTGCACATAGCTTGGACTCTGGCCGCTGGTTCCGCTGAGCGTACTGCATCCAGTGAGCCGTGGTATCTCACTGCACAGAGTACTCTGTTTGCACTCAGCTGTGGACCCAGGTTGCTGGCTGCAGAGTTTGGGGGCACAGCAAGTGCCCTGGGCTCTCTCGGACTGTGCAGTGCACATGGTCTGCGGTCACCGTGCACACTCTGATGTGGGCGCTGGGCTCTGGCTGCAGAGTCTGGGTGGCGCTGCGTGTGCTGGGGTCACTTATCGACTGGAAAGTTTACTCAGCGCGGTCTGTGGCTTAACATGCTGCAGAGTTTAACGGGGGTGTGCTGTGGTCTCTCTCGGACTCCGTGGTGCACTCGATGTGCGGCGTGCACTAGGTGCGTGGCGTGCACACTCAGCCGTGCACGGCGTGCTCTCGGATTTAACAGGCTGCAGAGTTTAGGGGCTGGAGTGCGCGCTGCTGGGGATTCCAGCTGCCTCGATAAAGAGCGGGTGGCCCCCCAAATAGACAGCGGCAGGTGCGCAGCTGCTAAAGCCGAAGGATGTCTCCTTGACGCGCAGTCACTAACAGACCATGCTGTGCGGAATGAAAAAAGACATGCTGCTCCACTTTTCCCTCCCTCTTACCTGGTCTGATCATCATCTTGTCCCGTTTAACCTAGAGCTAACTTCGAGACCCGCCCCTACTGTCTTTTCAGGAAAGAGCTGGGAAGAAAGTGGCATAAAGTCACATGTGCTACTTTAGACCCCTTATTCGACTTTCAGCCGGATCCTCTGTCTAATGACATTGATGAAAATGTGTCTAGACTCAATTCTGCATTGCTCCTTGCCATCGACTCCATCGCCCCTCTCAAGCCCATCACCTCCGCTAGAACACGCCCCTCTGCCCCTTGGTTCTCTCCAACCCTCCGTGAGGAAAAAAGCCGATGCAAACTACTTGAACGCAAGTGGCGGCAGAACTATGACCTTGAATCCAAAGCTATTTACAAAACCTCTTTGAAAAAATTTCTTAAACAAAAAAAAGCCACCATGAGAGACTACTTCTCATTACAAATCTCCACCGCCAAGAATTCCTCCAAAACGCTTTTTAATATTGTCAAAGAATTTGTAAATCCTCCCGCCAGGGCCGCGCAAAACCCCTCTAGCCAGGCACTATGCGATGGACTCTCGGACTATTTCCTTGAAAAAATTGAGAAAATTAGCACCTCATTATCTACTGAGGTATCCCCCCTGGTCCCCCCTGTGAAGGCCCCGGAATCCGCCTCCTTGCAGTCTTATAACGAACTGACTCTCGAGACCGCACTCAGGTTATTCACCCAGTGCAGATCTGGCTCTCCTACCGACTTAATCCCTGCCAAGACCATGGGTGACCTAGCCCCCTCACTGGCTAGCCCTTTTCTTATTATCTGGAATGCCTCCCTCCACCATGGCATCTTTCCAACTACGTGGAAGGAAGCTCTGCTGGTCCCCATTCTGAAAAAGCCTGATGCCGATCCTACAAAATTTTCCAATTATCGTCCCATCTCCCTCCTCCCCAAACCTGCAAAAATCCTGGAAAAGGCCGTGCAGCTGCAACTAACAGAATATCTAGAAAACAACTCCCTACTACACGACTCCCAATCTGGATTCAGAGCAGGTTTCAGCACTGAGACTGCTCTTCTGGAAGTGGCTGAGACTGTCCGTGAGTGTGTGGATAGGGGCGAGGAGGCCATGCTGGTCCTCCTTGACCTATCCGCCGCTTTTGATACGGTCTCACACAAAATCCTACTAAACCGTCTCAAGCAGGTTGGAATTGGTGGCTCCGCTCTCGCCTGGATTGAGTCCTTCCTCACTGGCAGAACTCAGAAGGTGGCGCTCAGACCTTTCACATCAGAGGGTAAACCCCTGCTGTGTGGTGTCCCGCAGGGCTCTGCCCTGAGCCCTCTGTTTTTTAACGTTTATCTCGCACCCTTGGCTGCAGTGGTGGAGTCCTGTGGAGTCAGAGTGGTCTCTTACGCTGATGATACTCAGCTGATATTCTCTTTTAGAGACCACTCTGACTCCACCTTTGCAACTTCCGCCAATGCTTGGACAACATCTGTGCCTGGATGACCAACAATCACCTTAGACTTAATGCTGACAAGACAGAAGTACTGTTTTTTAACCAAAAAACTCCATTATCCCCCAGCCTGTGGTGGCCCACAGCACTTAACCCTGCGCCCACCCCTGTCCAATCAGCACGCAACCTGGGCTTTCAATTCGATGACTCACTCTCTTGCAAAACGCAAATCAACAAGGTCACTTCTGCCTGCTTCGCAAAGCTGCGCATGATTAAAAAGATCTTTCCTTACCTCCCCTTGGACGCCCGCAGAACAATCACTCAGGCCCTCATCACATCCCACCTGGACTACGCCAACAGCTTATATGCCGGCGCTCCTCAATATCTGATCGATCGTCTCCAAATCGTTCAGAATGCGGCAGCCAGACTGATCGGAAATATCCCCTACCGTCAGTCGGTTGCCGCCTATCGCAAAGAGCTTCACTGGCTTCCCATTGCAAGCCGCATTCAATTTAAGATCCTCACCCTCGCCTTTCGAGCTATCAACGGCCTTGGGCCTGGATACCTGAAAAAAAGCGAGTGGCAATATCTCAATCTGTCAGATCACTGAGATCTAACAACTTACGCCTCTTGATTGCTCCTCGCTTTCGACGTTCCAGAATGGGCGGCAGAGGGGTCAGCGTAATTACTGATAAACTATGGAACTGCCTCCCACTCGACCTCAGGTTCTGCCCGTCTGAATCCATCTTCCGTGGTAAACTAAAAACCTGGCTGTTCTCCAGATTATGACTCCAATCCTGTAATGTTTGATCCACTCCTCCTTCCCTGGGTTTCTGTTTAGCGCCGGGACACCCCTCCGGGGGTAGCTGTGCGCTGTATAAGCTTCTTAAATAAATAAATAAATAAATAAGTGAACCCATATTTCCAATTTTGTACCACAAAGAAATGTGTTTTTTAATGAAGCACGCAGTTTCCTCTAACGTGTCTGGTAAAATCTACTGTCCATAATAAAATTTCTCTTTCACCCCCTCCCCCCTCTTTTTAGATTTGTTGTGTCTTTACTCTTTCTTGTGCGCTCTATTGCGCCTCTTTGCGCTGTAAAGAAACAATAACACCGCTAATCTTTCGAGTACACACTGACAGTTAGCACTCAAACTTCTTTTTAAAGCTACGGTTCTTCAGGTGGGAGTCTCCTAACATTCCAAAGCTGCGGCGACAGCACAGAAAAGAACCTGCCGCCCAGTATGCAAATTAGGACAGTGCACTGGCATCGCTGCCCACTGACCATAGGTGGCTGCTGAACACTGTTATTACTGTACCTAGTGAGGGGAGGGTTATTCCTCGCTTCCACTAGGGCCCATGGCACCCTTCGCACGCCACACTAAGTAAGCAAACAAGCATTTGTTGAGTGGACACCAGGGCTTTAAGTGGAATGAAAAACCTGGGGCAATAGGTTTGGCATTTACAAGAGTTTGAGCTATCGGCATTGTAAATGACAATGCCTTTTATTTATGTGTTAATTATCAAAACAGATAAATAAAAGGCATTGTCATTTACAATTCCAATAGCTTAAACTCTTGCAAATGTTAGACCTATTGCATTGCTAATGCTTGTTACATTTTTATTTCCAACAGGTTATTTATTCAGTGCTGTGACACAGTGAGGTAGGGCATACCTATCTTTAATCTGTGCAATGATACAGGAAGATAAGATAGACATATCCAGAAGGGTTCTTTATTCCGTGCAGTGATGTAGTAAGATACAAAAGAAATATCCGGGAGTGTTCTTTATTTTGTGCAGTTATATAGTGAGATGGGACATAAATATCCAGGAGTGTTCTTTATTCCGTGCAGTGATGCTGTGAGATACAATAGAAATATCCAGAAGTGTTCTTTAAACTGTGCAGTGATGCAGTGAGATAGTACAGAAATATCCAGAAGGGTTCTCTATTCCATGTAGTGATATAGGGCCATATGTATCAACATCCTGATTTGCGATTCTCAAATAGCGATTTTTTAGAAATCGCTATTTGAGAATTGCAAATAGGGATGTATGTAAAAGAATCGCAATTTTTTAGCGATTTCTTAATATTCCTTAATTGCGATTCGCAAATTGCGAATTGCAATTAAGGAATTCTTTCCCATTCATTTCTATGCTCCAGGAGGCCCATAGGAATGAATGGGAAGTTATTCTCAATTTGCGATTCGCAATTTGAGAATCGCAAATTGAGAATAATTTCAAGGGTGCAAGGCTGTCATAAGGACACCCTGATGCACCCCTGAAATTTACATGTGTGCGCATATGGCGCACATACATGCCCTAAGGGCATGTATGTGCGCCTCATGGCACCTTTACAAATGTCAACAAGCATTGGAAATGCAATAGGTCTCGCAGTAGTAAAGTTTGAGCTATAGGTGTTATTTATTTTTTTGTTTTTTATTTATGTGTTGTTTTTTCTAAATAGCTAAATTAATGGCTTTCTTCTTTACAAAGCCAATAGTTATAATTTTTGTAAATGTGACACCTCTAGCATTTGTAAAGCAACATGTTTTGTATTAACGGGACTTATATGTGACTTATATGTATTGATATAAAAAAAATCAATGGCTTTAAAAAAAAATTAATAATTAATACGTAAATAAAATGGTTTTTATTTTATATTGCCAATAGCTTAAAGTTTATTAAATATATTTAGTGAAGATGCTGTGGTTGCGCTGAGTGAGGGTGAGTGAGGGTGAGGGTGAGTGAGGGTGAGGGTGAGTGAGGGGTTGAGGGTGAGTGAGGGTGAGGGGTTGAGGGTGAGTGAGGGTGGGTGAGGGGTTGAGGGTGAGTGAGGGTGGGTGAGGGTGAGTGAGGGTGAGTAAGGGTGAGTGAGGGTGAGTGAGGGTGAGTGAGGGTGAGTGAGGGTGAGTGAGGGTGAGTGAGGGTGAGGGGTTGAGGGTGAGTGAGGGTGAGGGTGGGTGAGGGTGAGTGAGGGTGAGGGGTTGAGGGTGAGTGAGGGTGAGGGGTTGAGGGTGAGTGAGGGTGAGGGTGAGGGTGAGTGAGGGTGAGGGATTGAGGGTGAGGGGTTGAGGGTGAGTGAGGGTGAGGGGTTGAGGGTGAGTGAGGGTGAGGGTGAGTGAGGATGAGGTGTTGAGGGTGGGTGAGGGTGAGTGAGGGTGAGGGTGAGTGAGGGTGAGTGAGGGTGAGTGTGAGTGAGGGTGAGTGAGGGTGAGGGGTTGAGGGTGAGTGAGGGTGAGGGGTTGAGGGTGAGTGAGGGTGAGGGTGAGTGAGGGTGAGGGGTTGAGGGTGAGTGAGGGTGAGGGTGAGGGGTTGAGGGTGGGTGAGGGTGAGTGAGGGTGAGGGTGAGGGGTTGAGGGTGAGTGAGGATGAGTGAGAGTGAGGGGTTGAGGGTGAGGGGTTGAGGGTGAGTGAGGGTGAGGGTGAGGGGTTGAGGGTGAGTGAGGGTGAGGGGTTGAGGGTGAGTGAGGGTGAGGGTGAGTGAGGGTGAGGGTGAGTGAGGGTGAGTGAGGGTGGGGGGTTGAGGGTGAGTGAGGGTGAGGGTAAGTGAGGGTGAGTGAGGGTGAGGGTGAGTGAGGGTGAGGGGTTGAGGGTGAGTGAGGGTGAGTGAGGGTGAGTGAGGGTGAGTGAGGGTGAGTGAGGGTGAGGGGTTGAGGGTGAGTGAGGGTGAGGGTGAGGGTGAGTGAGGGTGAGGGGTTGAGGGTGAGTGAGGGTGAGTGAGGGTGAGGGGTTGAGGGGTTGAGGGTGAGTGAGGGTGAGGGGTTGAGGGTGAGTGAGGGTGAGGGGTTGAGGGTGAGTGAGGGTGAGGGGTTGAGGGTGAGTGAGGGGTTGAGGGTGAGGGGTTGAGGGTGAGTGAGGGTGAGGGGTTGAGGGTGAGTGAGGGTGAGGGGTTGAGGGTGAGTGAGGGTGAGGGGTTGAGGGTGAGTGAGGGTGAGGATGGGTGAGGGTGAGTGAGGGTGAGGGGTTGAGGGTGAGTGAGGGTGAGTGAGGGTGAGTGAGGGTGAGGGTGAGTGAGGGTGAGGGTGAGTGAGGGTGAGGGGTTGAGGGTGAGTGAGGGTGAGTGAGGGTGAGGGTGAGTGAGGGTGAGGGGTTGAGGGTGAGTGAGGGTGAGTGAGGGTGAGGGGTTGAGGGTGAGTGAGGGTGAGTGAGGGTGAGTGAGGGTGAGGGGTTGAGGGTGAGTGAGGGTGAGGGGTTGAGGGTGAGTGAGGGTGAGGGTGAGTGAGGGTGAGGGGTTGAGGGTGAGTGAGGGTGAGGGTGAGTGAGGGTGAGGGGTTGAGGGTGAGGGGTTGAGGGTGAGTGAGGGTGAGGGGTTGAGGGTGAGTGAGGGTGAGGGGTTGAGGGGTTGAGGGTGAGTGAGGGTGAGGGGTTGAGGGTGAGTGAGGATGAGTGAGAGTGAGGGTGAGTGAGGGTTTGAGGGTGAGGGGTTGAGGGTGAGTGAGGGTGAGGGTGAGGGGTTGAGGGTGAGTGAGGGTGAGGGGTTGAGGGTGAGTGAGGGTGAGGGCATGCATGGCTCCCTCGGAAGCGCTCCAAAAGAACCTCGCGTCACAGAAAACCATAGAAACTTCCACATACCTCGACAGTAAAAATAATTCCCGGAGACGGAGACAGGCCGGGGGCGAGTCCAGGAAACAAGTTGTGAGACCGAAAAGATGACCGTTTTCAGAGAAATAGAGGGCGTGCCTTCAAAGGGAAGGTTGTGGATTCACAAACACGGCTCACAGGTTGTGGGGGAAAGAGACGGAATTCAAGGGGCGTGGCCCACTTGGCATTGGAGGAGAAATTGCTCAGAAACAAGTTGTGAGACCGAAAAGATGACAGTTTTCAGAGAAATAGAGGGCGTGCCTTCAAAGGGAAGGTTGTGGATTCACAAACACGGCTCACAGGTTGTGGGGGAAAGAGACGGAATTCAAGGGGCGTGGCCCACTTGGCATTAGAAAGGAGAAATTGCTCAGTGTTCAGTAAAGATAAGTACATTGCATCAGGGAGCACTGTGTGTTGTTAGGAGGGCATTGCTGTGGGGAGGGGGGAGGAGAAATGCGACATGGCGGGGAGGGGGCGGAGCGGGGGAGAGGGTGTTAAGCAGCAGGGTACAGACGGCTGAGGGAACAGACGGCGAACAGACGGCGGGCAGGGGAGGGGGCGGAGCGGGGAGGGGGTGTGAAAGCAGCAGGGGCCTGGAGTGCGGCTGAGGGAACTGATGTGCACGCGCTTTTAAGCTCAATGCGCATGCGCATTGAGCTTAAAAGTCACGGGCACTGCAAGGAATCGCCACGATTCCTTGCAAGTTGGATAAAGAGTGGATAAGCCCCCATAGTCTCGCTTGCTCGATGCGCATGCGCCTAGACAGGCGAGACCTAAAAAGTGCATTTGTGAAAGAAATCGCAAATTGCTTGCACCAACCCGGTGTTATACCCATGAATTGTATCCTGAGGTGTACGAACTGCATTGACCACAATGCGATGGGGCGACCCGGTTAAGAGGTCAGGAGTGTGCTCCTTTTCTGTTTCCTGTTTCTGGGGCTCCCTCGAGCCTCCTGGCTGACGAGCCGTAGGAGATGCACCTCCGCGCCAGAGAGGCAACGAGGCCTGGATTGTTTGCAGCCTCTTAACCACCCCGGATTTATCTCTACTGATGACGGATATTATCCAGAAACGCGAGCCATGTCTCGCGTCTAGAGACAACATATACTAGCACCTGCTTGTACCAACCCGGTGTTATACCCATGAATTGTATCCTGAGGTGTACTTCAAGTTGGTGGTAATTTGCGATTTCTTAATGAGAAATCGCACAACTTGGGTGCTTCATACATAGCATTTATGGAATCGCAATTTGCGATTCCTTAAATGCTGACGCAAAATTAAGGAATTGCAAATTTTGTGATTCCTTAATTTTGCGATGCGATTTTAATCATATATTGCATTTTCCGATTTTTTCATCGCAAATGCTGCTTTTTTGCGAATTTCTGCGTTTGCGACTAAAAAAACGGATGATACATATGCCCCATAGTGAGACAGGACAGATATATCCAGGAGTGTTCTTTGTTCCGTGCAGTAAGGATACAGTTAGACAGAATATAAATATTCAGAAGGGTTCTTTATTCCGTATAGTGATGCAGTGAGATAGGACAGATATATCTTGATGCGTTCTTTATTTTATGCAGTGTGACAGGATAAAATATCCAGGAACATTCTTCATTCGTGCAGTGATGCAGTGAGATACGATAGAAATATCCAGGAGTGTTCTTTCTTCTGTGCAGTGAGAAGGGATAAAATATACAGAAGAGTTTTTTATTTTCTGCAGTGATACAGTGAGCTAGGATAGAAATATATCCTGGAGCGTTCTTTATTCCGTGACGTGGTGATACAGTGAGGCCGAAAATAAATATTCAGAAGAGTTCTTTATTCTGTGCAGTGATACAGTGAGGAGTAAAATATCCAGGAACGTTCTTTGTTCCGTGCAGTGATGCAGTGAGATAGGACTGAATACCAGAAGGGTTCTTTATTCTGTGCAGTGATGCAGTGAGATAGGATAGAAATATTCTGAAGGGGTCTATATTCACTGCAGTGGTGATACAGTGAGACAGGATGGAAATATTCAGAAACGTACAGATCATATAGCTAGAAGGGTTCTTTATTTCGTGCAGTGAGACAGTTTAAGAGGTTCTTCTTTACTCTGTGCAGTGATGCAGTGTCTGGAGTTGTATTTACTCCATATAGAGAAACAGTGAGACAGGACAGACATATTCAAAAGGGTTCTTTGGTTCTTTGTTCCATGCAGTGATGCAGTGAGACAGTTTAAGAGGTTCTTCTTTACTCTGTGCAGTGATGCAGTGCCATGGAGTGTCTGGAGATGTGTTTACTCCATACAGAGATACAGTGAGACAGGACAGACATATTCAAAAGGGTTCTTTGGTTCTTTGTTCCATGCAGTGATGCAGTGAGACAGTTTAAGAGGTTCTTCTTTACTCTGTGCAGTGATGCAGTGCCATGGAGTGTCTGGAGATGTGTTCACTCCATACAGAGATACAGTGAGACAGGACAAACATATTCAAAAGGGTTCTTTGTTCCATGCAGTGATGAAGTGAGACAGTTTAAGAGGTTCTTCTTTACTCTGTGCAGTGATGCAGTGTCATGGAGTGTCTGGAGATGTGTTTACTCCATACAGAGATACAGTGAGACAGGACAGACATATTCAAAAGGGTTCTTTGTTCCATGCAGTGAGACTGGTTAAGAGGTTCTTCTTTACTTTGTACAGTGAGGCAGTGACATAGAGTGTCTGGAGATGTGTTTAGTCCACACAGAGATACAGTGAGACTGGACAGAAATGACTAGGGGGTGCATTATCTGCCATGCAGTAATGTTGCGAAAAATAATACACGTTCAGTTTTGAAGGGCGCCATCAGAGCATCTTTTTAAGGAAAACGTTGCTTCTTGTTGGCAATTGGCTGCATTCTACTCCGGTCCTAAGATTCTGCTTCCAAAGGCCGAGGAAGGTACGCCTTGGCTTGTCCTCTTTGGGTGCCTATTGCCAATGCTGGCCCATGAACCGAAGTCTGTAAATTTTAACTCCTCAATGCTCTGCTTCACGTCATTGACAAGGGCGTCCCGCTGCCGCTTGACCACGTATTTCTCGGTTTATCGTGGGATCGTCCGCCTTCGGCCTCTCTGTCCTTCCTCTCCCTCGGCCTCACAATGGGGTCACTGTCCCATTTACATTCCTAGGGGTTGCCACGGGCCGCAGGCCCAGCCCGGTGCACTCTGTTGTGGCGCAAGGGCCGGAAAGAGTGGGATGGTCTTAACCACGGATTGTCAAAGACCCTCTGTCTTTCCTGAGGAGTTCGGCCAAGCCCTGAAGGGGTCCCGCTTGGAGACAGTGCAGCATTATACCCCCACCAAGGCACAATGCGGATGCAATGACGCAATGCAGCAGGAGATTTCAATTGGATTCTCAGTGTAGTACTCCCTGCTCTCCTCTTTTGAGGACTCGTGCAAAATGGCCGTCTGAGTGACTTCGGCACCTCACCGTGGTCAGCGAGAGGCAACTATAGCCACCAATCTATGTTTCTATGGTCAGTGAGATGCACTCCTCTAGCTATCAGTGTATATGTCTCTAGTGCCAGTGAGAAGCCCCTTTATTGCTGTCAGAGTGTATGCCTTCATGATTGTACTGACGGAGCCACCCGGCCCGTCCACACACGCACGCACGCACACAGCCTGAGGGCGGGTCACGCCCCAGGTATAAATAAACGGGCGCAAGACCGTCTCGGGGTCTTCGGCCCTATGCAGCAGTCAGTGTCCATGTGTCTCATTTGCGCATATGTGTAGTTAGGCCCCACTCTGTGGCCTAGGTTGTCCCTACCCCTAGCGAACACCACACTGGCGATGAGGCGGGTACCTTGCCCACGCCTCTCCCCTGCGGACGCGCCTGTCGTGTCCCGCAGTGCCTTGGGCGCCGTGCTCGCGCTGCCTGCGCTCGAGCCCGCGACTGTGGTCCATTCATCAACCCTCGGGGTAGTCCTGCCGCCTGGGCCTGTCCGGCCCCATCGGACCATCTGCAGGGTCATCGCGCCTGTCTCGGCGCTCAGGTGAGCCCCCCCCATCCTCGGGGAACCGCTTTCACTGTCTGCCGCCGTTTGCAGCGAGTCCGGCAAGGGGCCTGCCACGCGCCCCCACCCGACCAGAATACACTGCGGCTCGGAGCCTGAGGGAGTGGAGTCACGCAGCGGCTCACCGAGCGTCAGCCGGGGGGATCTATCGGCCCCCGACGCGCGCCCCGCCTCCGCGCACGCATCTCGCGGACTTGCACCACCAGCCCTGCCATTCCTCATGCATCTCGCGGGCGTGTGCTTCCCGCCCTGCCAATCCTCACGCATCTCGCGGAGGCCCGTTTCACGCTTGGGGAAGGGGGTGGTGCTGCTCCAGAGCTCGGACCACGCATCCCCTAGGCACTATAGCCCCAGTGGCCAGCGAGCACGAGGCTCAAAGCACGCCCAGCACCCCAAGGCGACGGCAAGAGCCCATCCACAGCGGCAGACGGCCGGAAGTCGTCGTTTCAAGCTTGCGTCAGCACGTAGATCGCGCGCTACCACGTGCCGAGGATGAATGTGCAGGCGGCCGACGATAATGCTGCTCCAGACCCGGCCCTGCAAGCTCTGGCCCAACAACCAGTGGTACCACCGAACGCGCAGGCCCAGGCCCCCGCCGCCAACGCCCCGCCCGTCCTGCCCGGACACGCCATGGCGGCCCCGCTCCCGCCATTCAGTGAACTGGCAGACCCGCCCACGGCAGCTGCGCGGTGGCGCCTCTGGCTTGGACGATTGGAGCACTACTTCGTGGGGGTACGTGAAACGGACGCAAAGGTAAAGCGCTCGCTGCTCATGTGCTACGGAGGTGACGAACTGTACGAGCTATTCGAGACCCTGCCAGACAGAGGAGATGAAAATGACTATACGGCTGCGGTCGCAGCGCTCAATCGCCATTTCGACCCGCGCGCCAACCCAGATTATGAATGGTTCAAACTACGCCAGGCCCGTCAAGCGGAAGGCGAATCGATCGATGTATACTATGCGAGGCTTCGCAAGTTGGCAACCTCCTGCGAGTTGCTGGACCGGACACTAGAAATCAGAGCACAACCCATTCAGGGCTGCAGGTCAGTTCAGTTGAGGCGCCTCATCCTGCGACAGCCCCGGATAAGTCTGGACGAGATCCTTGTATTGGCCAGGTCGCACGAACTCTCTAATGCCCGGGCGGAAGCAATGCAAGCCGCACTCGACAGGCCTACCGCGCCAGCCAAACACGTGTCTATGAAAGAGGAACACGTCGACGTCCTCCGCAGGAGGCCATTTCCAGCCACACAGAAAAGCTCACAGCCGACATCCTCGCGATCCGCCTGTGGGAACTGCGGGATGGACCACCCGTCGAATGGAAGATGCTTCGCAAGAGGGAAGACCTGTTCCAACTGCGGAAAATTAAACCACTTCGCAAAGGTGTGCCGCAGCAGTGGCAGTCGACGGGCTGGCCCAAGTGGGAGGAACGTCGCCCAAGGAGTGCGCCAAATCTCGCTCGAAGACCCCGGCCCCTGTGGAGACGCCGCACAGTCGGCATGCAGAGTAGACGAAGACGACGACGACAAAGTTTTCTTCGTCTCGTTCGTGGGACGGGAAGGTTCGAGAAGACGACCCCCGCCAATGTGCGAAGTCCAAATCGAAGGATCCCCGGTGCAAGCATTAATCGATACTGGCGCATCCGTGAATGTGATGGACAACGTTCAGTATGAGCAGTTGTCCCCTCGACCGCCGTTATCACCCTCAAAAGCAAGGATATACACGTAGGACAGCGATGATCCACTACCCCTTCGAGGAGTGATTGATGTGACGGTAGCTTGCAACGGTCAAGAAGTGAACACCAAGTTCGAAGTGACAGGAGGTAAGCGAGGCACACTCCTCAGCTGCCACACAGCAGAGGATCTACAACTGGTGTTCTTCGCCAACCAGATACACGAACGGCATGCGGATTCCATGTTGAACGAGTTTCCAGCGCTCTTCCACGGTTTAGGCCGCCTAAAGGGGAAGATGTTCAAGTTGCACATCGACCACACGGTGAAGCCGATGGCATTGCGACACAGAAGGGTACCCTTTCACCTGCGGCCGCAGGTGGAAGCCGAGCTGAAGAAGCTAGAGGAACTCGGGGTGATAGAGAAAGTGTCAGGGCCCACCCCCTGGGTGTCGCACCTCGTAGTGGCTCCCAAGCCCAAGAAGCCAGGCGCCATAAGACTCTGTTGATATGCGCCTCCCCAACAAAGCAATCAAGAGGGAGAGGCACCTCACGCCAACGATGGACGACATAGTGGCAGATTTAAATGGAGCCCGCTGGTTCTCCAAGTTGGACCTCAACGCTGGATACCAGCAGCTCGAGCTACACCCCGACAGCCGGAATACCACAACCTTCTCGACCCATGTAGGTCTCCGCAGGTACAAACGTCTGAGCTTCGGCGTCTCCTCGGTCGCCGAGGTATTCCAAAATGCAATCAGGGAGACACTATCCGGACTTCCAGGAGTCATCAACTTGAGTGATGATATTCTTGTCTTTTCAAAGACGCTAGAAGAGCACCATGGACACCTTCGGGCTACCCTCCGGAGGTTAGCTGAGCATGGCCTCACCCTACACAGGGAGAAGTGTTCGTCTACAACGAGTCGGTGGAGTTCTTTTGATACGTATTCTCCCGAGACGGTCTGAAAGTAGACCCAAAGAAGGCAGACGCCATCCGGGCAGCACCCAAACCGACATCTGCAACCGAAGTCCGCAGCTTCTTAGGGATGGCCACTTACTGCGGTCACTTCATCCCT
Source organism: Lissotriton vulgaris (assembly GCF_964263255.1). Classification (NCBI taxonomy): domain Eukaryota; kingdom Metazoa; phylum Chordata; class Amphibia; order Caudata; family Salamandridae; genus Lissotriton; species Lissotriton vulgaris. The sequence goes on from NC_141687.1 coordinate 1,643,361,866, forward strand.
AACCTGGCGTCCCTGTCGGAGCCCCTACACACACTCACCAGGACATCCATGGTCATGGTCCGGGAAGGAGGACGAGGCATTCCGTGCAGTAAAGGACGCACTCATAGACGACAAGGTCATGGCGTACTTCAGACCTCACAGACAGACAGAGGTTGTCCTGGATGCCAGCCAGGTGGGGCTAGGAGCAGTCCTGATGCAGAAGACGGAAAACCAGGAATGGGTTCCCACTGCTTATGCCAGCCGAGCACTGACCCAGACGGAGATGAGGTATGCGCAAATAGAAAGGGAGTCGCTCGCCATCAAGTGGGCGTGCCAGCATTTCCACTTATACCTGTTCGGTCACGAATTCAAGGTCATCACGGATCACAAGGCGCTCGTGCCGCTATTTGGAGGCTCTGCCAGGCTTGTACCACCCAGGATCGAAGGATGGGCTGTCCAGCTTCAACCCTACCGATTTGAAGTCATCTTCCGCCCCGGAGCGGACAACCCGGCAGATTTCTTGTCAAGACATCCAGGACAGCCCTCTCTTGCATCAGAGCTCGAAGACGGAGAAGACGTGGAGGAGTTCGTCAGGGTGCTATCACAGGATGCATGTCCTAAGGCTCTCACGCTGGAAGCGATCGGGGCCGCCACGGACCGAGATGAATGCCTCCGAAGGGTAAAGGCCACGCTTGAAAAAGACTCCTGGAAGCGTTTCCTGGACAGAAGCAGTGCACTCACGCAGGAGGAACAGACTTTCCGGCAACAGATGTGGCAAGCACAGAGCGAACTAAGCATGGGACCCCATGGAGTGGTGTTGCTGGGTGCCACCATTGTCATACCATCGAGCCTGCAGAAAGAGGTAGTTCGCCTCGCTCACCAAGGGCATCAAGGAGTAGCAAAGACGAAGGCTCGTCTGCGTGGCCGGGTGTGGTTCCCGGGACTCGACAATGCGGTGGAAAATGAAATCCGGAACTGTCACTCGTGTGTCATCACCAGCCAAGCACCAGCACCGCACCCGGTCATCACAGAGGACCCGTGCGAAATCCCGTGGTCGAAGATAAGCATTGATTTCGGCTCCTTTCCAGATGGACGACAAGCCCTGGTACTGATTGACTCATGTTCCAGATTCCCAGTAGTAGAGGTTGTACCCTCCACTGCGTTCAGCCACGTGAAGCCAGTGTTAGACCGGACCTTTGCCATGCTAGGTTTCCCTGATGAGATAAAGTCAGACAATGGGCCGCCTATTCAAGGCAATGACTTCAAGACATACCTAAGCAGGCGAGGGATCAACCACAGGAAGATCACGCCCCAGTGGCCACAGGCAAACGGCGAGGTCGAGAGGTTCATGAGGACTATACACCCTACAGATTGGCGTGGAACAAGGGGAAGCGCCTGAAGAGTGCCTGGCCTAATTCTTAAGCGCGTACCGGCAAACCCCACACTGCACCACCAAGTGTGCGCCAGAGCACATCATGTTTCGGAGAACACCACGAGACTGCATACCGACGAGCCCCTCATGGAAAGCACCAGAGTTAGACCACGAGGCGACTCAGAACCGCAGGAGAAATACCAATGAAAGAGCAAGCAGAGCACGAAAGGCCCAAGTCAGACCCCTCGTGGTCGGCGACCGCGTGGTGTTAAAGACTCAGCAACATAACTGGAAATATCAGACGACGTTCGAACCCGAGGTATGGGAGGTCGTGAACATCCACGGCACCATGGTGTCGGCCACCCGCGGCATGAGAGCCGTGACGAGAAATGTGTCGTGGTTTAAGCGAATCTCCAGTGAAGAGACCTCGAGCCAACAGGTGTCCGAGGACATGGATGGAGGCGATGAAGACACAACACCTTTTGGGTCGCCGGTGGACCAGCCGGCTCGGGAAACATCGGTGCCCAGACCTACCTCGGAGCCGAGCATTATCCCAGCAAGTTCAGCAAGCGGCACAGAAGAACCGGAGGGCGAAGGGTCAGTCGCGGAGCCGCGAAGCAGGAGGTATAATCTTCGACCCAATCCGACCCCCAGTCAGAGACTCAAGGACTATGCATGGGGTCTCCGTGTTGCTGGGACATTAAAGTAGCCGGGACTAAAGAACTGTGAGTTTGGAGGGATGTACTGATGGAGCCACCCGGCCCGTCCACACACGCATGCACGCATGCACACAGCCTGAGGGCGGGTCACGCCCCAGGTATAAATAAACGGGCGCGAGACCGTCTCGGGGTCTTCGGCCCTATGCAGCAGTCAGTGTCCATGTGTCTCATTTGCGCATATGTGTAGTTAGGCCCCACTCTGTGGCCTAGGTTGTCCCTACCCCTAGCGAACACCACAATGATCAATGAGATGCCCCTCTAGCTGTCAGTGTGTATGTCTCTATGGTCAGTGAGAGACGTCTCTAGCTGTCAGTTGTTTATGTCTCTATGGTCAGTGATAGGCAGCTCTAGCTGTCAGTGTGTATGTCTCTATGGTCAGTGAGAGTTTGTCACTAGTTATTACAGTGTATGTCTCTATGGTTAGGTAGAGGTCATTCTCTTGCTGTCAGCGAATGTATCTCTGTGAACAATAAGAAGACCATCTTTTGCTGTCAGTTTATAAGCTATTGTCAGTGAATCTTACTGCTCCAAGGGTACGTGTCTCTATGGCTAGGAAGATACCTTGCTAGCCACAAGGTAAAGGTAAAACAGACAATGGGTCTGATTAAGAGCTAGAAGATTAATTCCGACTCGGGTATAAACCTCTGTTTAGTTTACACACAGGTTGGAATTACAAGTTGTTACGTATTTAATGCTTACAATATTTATTGGATGCATTAAATGACTCAACCGTCGTTAAATTTAGGCAGGTCAAACCTGATGAAAATTGACAGGGGAAAATCAGACGATATTTACCATATTATGCTAATTTTAAGCATTAAACACCAAAATCTGCTTGTCATCCTCCAACAACTCTTAATAGGTGGTATTTCTCACACTCGACAAATAACATACCCGTGGTATAGGTATTTATCATGTGTAATAAATACTACCTATACTCGTAATCAGATCCTCAGTGTTGTTAAAACTGACAAAGATTTTTCTTTGACTTAAACAATGTGGACGAACCCACTATGAGTATGTGTTACAATCACTAGGTGTAGTAAGTACATGGACCCATTAGGTGTAGTTAAAAGACCCCTCACTCACCAACCTGGTTGGTGTCATGCTTCATCATTGGGGGTTTAACCAGGTGGCCGAGTGCCCCCCGGTTATACTACGACGCCTGGTTACAGCAGAGCTGGTGTGGTGCATATATGTGATATGATGTGAATTAATTATATTAAAAATATCTTTGAGAATCCTTGCCTCTAGACTTTATTATTGGCGGCTCAGGATATGGTTAAAAATATATGTGCTGCAACTATCAAGAGGTTATTACCGTTAGTTGGCTATGTGTTCAGGTCTACATGTTTCAGCCCGTAAAAAACATGTGAAAGGGCTTTCTTCAGGACCGGGTTAGTGGGACTAGTGAGTGGCAAAGGTGAAGACTGCCACGTGAAACAAGTGAAGTACCTCCACACGCGTTAAGGTGTGTGGTATAAATGTCAGCGTACTTACTGACACTTGTCAAAAAACACTGTATTAAGATTTATATTTACAACAAGGGGTGGTGAGGGACAGAGTCTCTGAATTAAGCAGAAAGCTCTCACCCAGTCAAGAGATCAGGGCTAGATCCAACACCGTTTTTTAGCTCACTGCACCATCCCAGTTTCAGAACCTGGCTGTATGCAAATTAGTCTGTTCCTGTCCCAGTGCATGATGGGAACAGGGCAGGGTATACTCAGACATGAGTCCCTTTCTCACTGCTCCATCAGGATTCAAGCAAGCCGGGCCGAAGAAGGCTGAAATGCCAGAAACCGGTCCCCGGTAGCTTGTCTCCTTTCTGGTGAAGAATTGGCTTGGTAGTTTAGTCTGCCCTGTTCCCATGATGCACTGGGCCAGGGACAGACTGATTTGCATATAGCCAGGTTCTGAGCTGGGATGGGGCAGTGAGATAAATAACGGTGATGGATCAAGCCCTGATCTTTGGACTGGGTAAGAGTGGTCTGTTTAACTCAGACACTCTGTTCATCACCACCCCCTTTTTGTAAATCGTTTTTGGCCACTATAGGTGTGGCAGGGTATACTCAGACATGAGTCCCTTTCTCACTGCTCCATCAGGATTCAAGCAAGCCGGGCCGAAGAAGGCTGAAATGCCAGAAACCGGTCCCCGGTAGCTTGTCTCCTTTCTGGTGAAGAATTGGCTTGGTAGTTTAGTCTGCCCTGTTCCCATGATGCACTGGGCCAGGAACAGACTGATTTGCATATAGCCAGGTTCTGAGCTGGGATGGGGCAGTGAGATAAATAACGGTGATGGATCAAGCCCTGATCTTTGGACTGGGTAAGAGTGGTCTGTTTAACTCAGACACTCTGTTCATCACCACCCCCTTTTTGTAAATCGTTTTTGGCCACTATAGGTGTGGCAGGGTATACTCAGACATGAGTCCCTTTCTCACTGCTCCATCAGGATTCAAGCAAGCCGGGCCGAAGAAGGCTGAAATGCCAGAAACCGGTCCCCGGTAGCTTGTCTCCTTTCTGGTGAAGAATTGGCTTGGTAGTTTAGTCTGCCCTGTTCCCATGATGCACTGGGCCAGGGACAGACTGATTTGCATATAGCCAGGTTCTGAGCTGGGATGGGGCAGTGAGATAAATAACGGTGATGGATCAAGCCCTGATCTTTGGACTGGGTAAGAGTGGTCTGTTTAACTCAGACACTCTGTTCATCACCACCCCCTTTTTGTAAATCGTTTTTGGCCACTATAGGTGTGGCAGGGTATACTCAGACATGAGTCCCTTTCTCACTGCTCCATCAGGATTCAAGCAAGCCGGGCCGAAGAAGGCTGAAATGCCAGAAACCGGTCCCCGGTAGCTTGTCTCCTTTCTGGTGAAGAATTGGCTTGGTAGTTTAGTCTGCCCTGTTCCCATGATGCACTGGGCCAGGGACAGACTGATTTGCATCTAGCCAGGTTCTGAGCTGGGATGGGGCAGTGAGATAAATAACGGTGATGGATCAAGCCCTGATCTTTGGACTGGGTAAGAGTGGTCTGTTTAACTCAGACACTCTGTTCATCACCACCCCCTTTTTGTAAATCGTTTTTGGCCACTATAGGTGTGGCAGGGTATACTCAGACATGAGTCCCTTTCTCACTGCTCCATCAGGATTCAAGCAAGCCGGGCCGAAGAAGGCTGAAATGCCAGAAACCGGTCCCCGGTAGCTTGTCTCCTTTCTGGTGAAGAATTGGCTTGGTAGTTTAGTCTGCCCTGTTCCCATGATGCACTGGGCCAGGGACAGACTGATTTGCATATAGCCAGGTTCTGAGCTGGGATGGGGCAGTGAGATAAATAACGGTGATGGATCAAGCCCTGATCTTTGGACGGGGTAAGAGTGGTCTGTTTAACTCAGACACTCTGTTCATCACCACCCCCTTTTTGTAAATCGTTTTTGGCCACTATAGGTGTGGCAGGGTATACTCAGACATGAGTCCCTTTCTCACTGCTCCATCAGGATTCAAGCAAGCCGGGCCGAAGAAGGCTGAAATGCCAGAAACCGGTCCCCGGTAGCTTGTCTCCTTTCTGGTGAAGAATTGGCTTGGTAGTTTAGTCTGCCCTGTTCCCATGATGCACTGGGCCAGGGACAGACTGATTTGCATATAGCCAGGTTCTGAGCTGGGATGGGGCAGTGAGATAAATAACGGTGATGGATCAAGCCCTGATCTTTGGACTGGGTAAGAGTGGTCTGTTTAACTCAGACACTCTGTTCATCACCACCCCCTTTTTGTAAATCGTTTTTGGCCACTATAGGTGTGGCAGGGTATACTCAGACATGAGTCTCTTTCTCACTGCTCCATCAGGATTCAAGCAAGCCGGGCCGAAGAAGGCTGAAATGCCAGAAACCGGTCCCCGGTAGCTTGTCTCCTTTCTGGTGAAGAATTGGCTTGGTAGTTTAGTCTGCCCTGTTCCCATGATGCACTGGGCCAGGGACAGACTGATTTGCATATAGCCAGGTTCTGAGCTGGGATGGGGCAGTGAGATAAATAACGGTGATGGATCAAGCCCTGATCTTTGGACTGGGTAAGAGTGGTCTGTTTAACTCAGACACTCTGTTCATCACCACCCCCTTTTTGTAAATCGTTTTTGGCCACTATAGGTGTGGCAGGGTATACTCAGACATGAGTCCCTTTCTCACTGCTCCATCAGGATTCAAGCAAGCCGGGCCGAAGAAGGCTGAAATGCCAGAAACCGGTCCCCGGTAGCTTGTCTCCTTTCTGGTGAAGAATTGGCTTGGTAGTTTAGTCTGCCCTGTTCCCATGATGCACTGGGCCAGGGACAGACTGATTTGCATATAGCCAGGTTCTGAGCTGGGATGGGGCAGTGAGATAAATAACGGTGATGGATCAAGCCCTGATCTTTGGACTGGGTAAGAGTGGTCTGTTTAACTCAGACACTCTGTTCATCACCACCCCCTTTTTGTAAATCGTTTTTGGCCACTATAGGTGTGGCAGGGTATACTCAGACATGAGTCCCTTTCTCACTGCTCCATCAGGATTCAAGCAAGCCGGGCCGAAGAAGGCTGAAATGCCAGAAACCGGTCCCCGGTAGCTTGTCTCCTTTCTGGTGAAGAATTGGCTTGGTAGTTTAGTCTGCCCTGTTCCCATGATGCACTGGGCCAGGGACAGACTGATTTGCATATAGCCAGGTTCTGAGCTGGGATGGGGCAGTGAGATAAATAACGGTGATGGATCAAGCCCTGATCTTTGGACTGGGTAAGAGTGGTCTGTTTAACTCAGACACTCTGTTCATCACCACCCCCTTTTTGTAAATCGTTTTTGGCCACTATAGGTGTGGCAGGGTATACTCAGACATGAGTCCCTTTCTCACTGCTCCATCAGGATTCAAGCAAGCCGGGCCGAAGAAGGCTGAAATGCCAGAAACCGGTCCCCGGTAGCTTGTCTCCTTTCTGGTGAAGAATTGGCTTGGTAGTTTAGTCTGCCCTGTTCCCATGATGCACTGGGCCAGGGACAGACTGATTTGCATATAGCCAGGTTCTGAGCTGGGATGGGGCAGTGAGATAAATAACGGTGATGGATCAAGCCCTGATCTTTGGACTGGGTAAGAGTGGTCTGTTTAACTCAGACACTCTGTTCATCACCACCCCCTTTTTGTAAATCGTATTAAGATTTATGGCAGCTAATGGAGGCAGTAAGTATGCCTTGGTGAGTGAGGGATCTTTTAAGTACACCTAACGGGTCCATGTACTTACCACACCTGGTGATTGTAACACATACTCATAGTTGGTTCGTTCACATTGTTTAAGTCTAGCATTACATTGGGGATCAGGTGCGTTCCCTCTTTCTTTCCCTTGCTCTCTCCTTGTTTCTCCACAAAGATTTTTCTTCACCAAGGGTCCAGTCTTTTGAGGGTTCTCCAGGGAATATTCTAGAGTGGTTTTAATGCTCGGGTGTCAGCATTAGATGGGGCAAATCACTAATTATGGCTGCTTCAAAGGATTTGCAGAAAACCACACACTGCATAGACAAGAACACGGAGACCACCAAGGTGGGAATGAAGGGTCGTATCTCAGTTGCTGAATGACATCTTGGATCCCTCAGTCAGATTACGAATCCAGGTGAAAGGGCAATGAATGACCAGAAAGAAACAACTTGAAGATTTGCTACATTTGAAAAGTGTGCCGTTCAGTCGCGGGTGGCTCACGGGTGGGGGGGCGGAGGCGGGGTCTCGCGGGGTGGGGGAATGGGTGAGTGGTCGTGAGGGAAGGGGGGTTGTGTGGGGTAGCGGGCTTTTAAATAATAATAAAACAATTCAAATAAAACGTACCTTTCCCGGGTCCCAAGTTTTTTCAGCTTCAGCTCCTGCTTTCCTGCCTCTGCAGGAACAGGAAGCATGCAGCCTCCCTCCCCTCCCCTAAGCTAATCACAACTCTGCAATGGCAGTGTTGTGATTGGTTGGGACGCCGACCACACAGGTGTCTATGGGGAGGCCATTTTCTCCATGTAGGCTGCATGCAGCCTACATGGAGAAAAAAAGAGTTTGCGCATAACTGGTTTGGTTGATCCCAGAGGGCGGACCAAACAGCCAGGATCCTCAGCAGTGACTCCTCCCCTGCCCTCGAGCAGACCCGCCCCCAACCAAACCCTTCTGCTTTCTTCCAGTGCGAGAAGCAGAGACATAAAATTGTATTTATAATACCATTTGATGTTTCTGCTTCTCGCACTGCGAGAAAGTAGTGGGGCGAAGCTCCTCCACCCACATGGTAGAGCCGTCCCAGGTGCTGTTACTTAGATCATTAATTTAGCATCCAATGTGGAATTCTAGAAAATGTGGCTGAGTGCAGTAAGATCAACATTTTGTGGTTCCCCATTGAGAATGAGTCCCTTGTGTTGAAAACCAACGGCAGTGCAGGGATCTTTTGGAGACGTGCTTTTGGTTGGTGAATCAGCAGTCACTGTGTTCGTGATGAAGGCATCTCTTTTACCAACTAAGTACTCTTCAGGCAAGAAAGCAGGTATGGGCACTCTTCTGCGCGAGCTGGCCGATTCTGAACATCTTGAATTTGTCATTAAAATGGCTGCTCTAACAAAATTGATGCGGATGGAATTAGGTTCCATTTTTAGGTTTCGCCTGGCGATCCGCTGCGCAGCAGCGTTCGCGCAGGTCGAAATCTTATGATCCTACATGTGTGGGGCTTTGTCCCGCCTTCTCTTCCATTGGCTAGCTCCATAAATGGAGGCTAGCCATTGGAAGAGATGGGTGTCCATTACTCTTTTCCCTGTCCCGACACGATTCGGGGGCGTTTCTGGGTCTTTTTTTAAGTCCCGCCCTCTCCTCTTCCCATTGGCTGGAATTTTACCTTCCAGCCAATGGGAAGGGGAGAGCATGAAAAACACGCCCCCGAATCTTAAAATGACCTTGTTAACTTTTATTAATAGTGCTGACTATGGGAGTAAAGAGAAAATAAACTCTCGTCTTTCTGACCGTGACAGAATTAAAAACGTTGCAGATAATAAAAATGAAATTTTCCAGTATCATCGAATTCGCTTATCTGTACAGCCTGTCTCACTGCCCTTGTCTCGCGCTGCGTCAGTGTATCTGTCTATGCTTCCATATCTATTTATGTCTGTCTCATTGCCCGTGTTTCGCTCAGTCTATGTTCCTGTCTCTATACACGGCTTTCTAGGTTGCTCATCTGTGTTTGCTTGTACGTTCATCTTTCCCTCGCTATGTCTTTCTTTCTGGCTGCCAGCGGTTATGCAAGTTTCTGTAAACCGAAAGAGCGAAGTGTATTTCTGAAGCAGTTTATGCACAAAGCATATATACCGTGATTCCCAGACGCTTGTGCATTTTTCAGGGCTTGTGGGGGAGTGTCAGCTGGTGAACAAGATACAGTGAAAAGGGATAATGAGTGCGGTGGCTAGGACGATAGAGCGGTTCATATATAGAATAAATATATATTCTATATATAACATGTATGTATATATTATATTACATATATATATATTATATATTACATATATGTAAATGTATTATATATTACACGAATGCGTGCAAATAGGTTCTCCCTTTGGTACAACAAGCACGAGGTGTAGGCATACGTTTATATACAGTAGAAGCGTCACTACATCAACAGCAACCTGAGTTACAGATTAATATTTTGAAATGTACAGCCAGGCATACAGAGCCGTAGGGGGTGAGGCCTGTTGATATATAAAAGCATTGGTACAATCATCACGAGAACGGCACCCTGACGGGTAGAAAGGGTGTAGCTGGGTAGAACGAGATAACCATCTAAGCCCCAGGCCCCGCCCCCTCGCTGCCCATCTACCAGTGGGTCCACATGCCCCACATTTCAAAGGTGGAGGCCGGGCCCGGAAAAAAACCACGTTGTGTGCTAGATAGCGCAGAGACAGTAAAAATGCACCCCCTAGGGCAGGGGCGTGGCTTCCAACAGCGCAGCATGTGCAAGAGCACCAGGGCCTGGATGAACGCCACATTGAGTGCTAAGGACGCCGGTGTAAATAGGGTATTGCGGGGAATTGTGCATTTAGGCCTGTGTGTCCACGTGCATAATGTTCTGTATGCAAGCGTCGTGTAGGCGGTGCTAGATGAATGCGGTATGCAAGCGTCGTGTAGGCGGTGCTAGATGAATGCTTAGGTGCAGTATAACATTCTGTATGGCCCGACTATGTACGGGACGTATATTTAATAGAGGCCGATATAACAATAAATGCATATTTTCCCTGTCAATGAAATGTATAATATATTTACCTCATCGCCTGCTTTAGAAATGCATTGTGCTTAAAATCTGTTTTTCTTTGTATGAACTTATTGTTTTTGTCTTACACATAGGTGATTCAATACTATGTATTTTTGGCCTTATATCACCGGTGTCTGGTAATTTATTTACCCTGAACTGGAATATAATTATATTACTAAATTTGGGAAATACAGTTTTATTTCCGATGTTTTGGGTTCATCCCAGTACTAGAAGTTTCATTTCTGAAATCCAGCTATTCTTGTTTTTCTATTTTAGAGTCTTGCTATTATTGCTACTAGACTAGCCTCTCATTGAATGCAATTTCCAATTGCTGGCGTTTTTTCTTCAGATTTATTTCAGTTTATCACATTTTGGCATTTCTGTTTTATTTACACGCTGATTCCGTAAGAGCTGAATTGTTCTACTTGCAGATTTTGCACTGGTTGTTACAGTAACAATATTTACTTTGTTCTTTGCAATCAATATGTGTTTAAAAGAAATTGGCATTGCGGATACTACGCCAAAGCGCTTTCGGTTCTGCCCTTTTCAGTTTGTTTTACATTTGTGGCGTCCTACTATCTTCTTTGAAAATAGGCCGTGCAGGAAAATGAAATGTGCGCCTCCCCTTTGGAGCCCGGATAAGCTCTCAGCTCCTTTGTATTCATATGACTTTATGGGGCCAATAAATGGTTTCATTTTTCGCCTGGACAGCGCCTAGAGGTGGCTGCTTTCACCGTTTTTGGCTCGACATTTGACAGAAAAGAACGCGCGCTGTTTACGCAGAACCTCACCTCCAAAGACGTGTTAATCATTGGGAGGGAGACGTTATGCAATCCCGATAAACACATGGCGACGAGGCAAGGACGGCTGGGCGAGATTTCTGCTGGCCCCGCATGTTTACCTCTGGCCGCTTGTTGCCTTGTGCCGCACATCGAAACCGACGAACCTCAGCTCTGAGATTTGTGTATTAATAAATGTTTTGTACGGTGCGCGCAATGGGTGTATGTTTGACTGTATCCCTTTGGACAATGAGACAGGCCACTTTAAAAAAAAAAAACTCCTCTTGCCGCGCCTCTGTCTCCTGACCCCCCGAGCCCTTGCCTCCAGCAGCGCTTCACTTTGCCCAGTTTTTTACAATTTGCCCTTCAGACTCCTCACATCACATGTCCCCTTTCCTTGATTTCCAAGTGAAACATTAGGTGAGAGGGCGCTTTGGCAATGACGTGGTAAAATATTCATAATTTTGTTGCAATTGATTGCTAACTGTATCCAAGGCGACAATGCCCTTTCACCCCCACACCCGGCCCGCATTATCATGTTTAGAGTAGGTGGGGGAGGGGCTCTCAGTGGGTGGAGGACAGGGGTCAAGGGATGCGCATGAGGGGTTAATAAGGTGGCCGATGCGGGTCCTGTTTCTTCCTGCGGCTCGCGCAGTGCGAGGGGGCGTGGGGCCCAGGCAAGCTTTGGGGGCCAGTCCTTTGGAGGCTCGAAGGGGGCCTGGAGAGTGGGGTATCCGACAGAGCGGGGCTTCTCCGTACTGGGACCTCGCAGCAGGCGCCTCGGCGTGAACTCTGCCTGGCTCCGGCCTTGGAGCGCGCACTCTGTGTGCAGGCCGGACTGCTCGGCTTCCTGCCATTGTCCTGGCCACACATCCAGACAATCGTGTGCGTTTTTCTTCACTCCCCCCACCTCCACCATTATTCGGTACGTTAAATCGCAGGATATTTTTCTCTGAAGCCTTTTGCTGATGACAATTACCTCCTCTGAGGGACAGCTGGCAAAGAGCTGCCAATTTGTCAGTCATTTAAATAAAGTGGGTGATTGAGCGAACTCATGCTCCTGATTTACGTGTGATCTGCACTTACACCTTCGAATTCAGGTAAGGCCAACTCGGCCTGTCATCCTTCCGATGTGATTATGCCGTAGTAACTCCTGCTGTCTGATACGCTTATACGCGAGAAACTGTTGCGTTAAGGGGACAAGTTATCAGTGACCTTTAGTTAATATAAAATGAAATACTTTATTTAAGTAGCATTGGGCTTCAGGGGTTCACTGATTGGCTCTGTGTGTGTGTGGCTCTCTGTGTCTCTGTGTGTGTGGGGGGGCTCTCTGTGTGTGGGGGGCTCTCTGTGTGTGTGGGGGGCTCTGTGTGTGGGGGCTGTGTGTGTCTGGGGCTCTGTGTGTGTGTGTGGGGGGCTCTCTTGTGTGTGTGTGTGGGGGCTCTCTTGTGTGTGTGGGGGGGGAGCTCTGTGTGTGTGTGGGGGGAGCTCTGTGTGTGTGTGTGGGGGAGCTCTCTGTGTGTGGGGGGAGCTCTCTGTGTGTGTGTGGGGGCTCTGTGTGTGTGTGTGTGTGGGGGCTCGGTGTGTGTGTGTGTGGGGGGGGCTCTGTGTGTGTGGGGGCTCTGTGTGTGTGGGGGAGCTCTGTGTGTGTGGCTCTCTGTGTGTGTTTGTGGGGGGGTGCAAATCCAATAGGTCTCGCATTTGCGAGAGATTAAGCTATTGACATTGTAAATAGCAATGCCATTTATTTATCTTCTTTCAAAACCAACACATAAATAAAAATGTTGTCATTTACAATGCCAATAGCTCTAACTTTGGCAAAGGCGAGACTGTTGCATTGTAAATGCTTGTTTCAAGATCTAAGCTTCACTACTTTGAAACTCAGTCAGGGCATGAAAGCCATAAAGAAAGCGCTGATTCCCCATGGCTTGGAGGCAAATTTGCAGTTTTGCAGCACAGGCAGCAAAACAGAGGTAAGGATAATATCCATGTGTTACCTGGAAGAAGTACTGGGAATGTTATTGTCGAAGGAACACTGTTGCTCAGCTCAAGTGAAAGAGTGAATGAATGACCAGAAGCCATCACCCTGCAAGGGTTGTATAGGGACACCAGACTTCCTATTAATATTAGCAGGTTGGTGGTGTTGTTGGGATGACTACCTACAAAATGAAGCTCCCAAGTTGTATTCAATGCAGATTTTGCCCAATTGTTCTTTGGGGCATTTAGGGTGAGAGAGGTGCCCCCCGCTTCTAAAATGGAAACAAGCAGATTATGTTTGAGACTGGAGTACGTACAGATTCATTAACAAGCATATTATACAGCATTTTGGAACTCCTAAACTGTCTGGAAAGGGAAAGGTAAGTTTTCCTACCTGGATTCCTGAACAGATTACATTCAAACATAATGACCAGAGCAGTGGTAGGGCCTCCATTGTTTATGCATGTAGACAGTGGTTAATTTGAAAAATAAAATATGTGCCAGGGCTCTTGTCAGGAGGCAGCTTGTACCAGCCCATTTCCCCTGTTAGTGCTGCCTGAAACAGAGCCAACTACTAACCATGAAAGTGGGGAGAGGATATGGTGTAATGGCCAGAGTTGCCGACTCTGGAGCTGGGGAGCCAAGTTCTACTATTTTGATACACACAAGAGAATCCAGGGCAGAGACCCTGTAGGAGAGATCTTACTCCTCCCTATCTGAACATAAACTCACTAAAAGTACGTCTCAAAATGGTGACAGAGAGGGGAAGAAAGAGAAAGTCCCAGAATGTGATAAAGTGAAGGTATTGGGCACTGAGTACGGCCTATTCATGGAAGGAAACCTCTTTTAGGACAAGAACCCTCACTCACCTGGAGATAACATGCTTCATCATAGGGTTCCCGCCTCACACCAGGGCTGCAAGGTCGCTGATGTGGCTACAACTCTGCTGGGCTTGAAGAGGAGCTGAGGTGTGTTACGGAAGGGACCAAGGAGGGGTGTTTCGAGTCTCAGCTTCAGTTCAACATCCTGTGATTCTGGAGAAATCACTTTAATCTCCCCTTGCCTACCAAAAATGAATATGTCCTTAACTTGTGCTCATGGAAAGCGCCAGTGTTGATGATTCAGAGCCGATGCTGAGCATCGGAAATCACCGGCTCAAATTAAGCACTGAATGTAGATGGGTCTTATTCTGAGCATTTTTCAGTTCACTGAGGTTATGCGGAAAGTGCTAAACAGGGTATGGTGGGATTCTGGCTGTGCGCTTTGGCACACATTCTTTCAGAATAGTGGCTGAAAAAACAGCAGCACAACACAGGGTCCAGAAAGAAGGGATAATGATGCTTGGCAAGGGGAATCCAATAGCCTAAAAAAGCTATGTTACACATAGCTGATGCTGAGTTGTGACATTTTCATAAACAATGATTCTTGATGAAATGTGGAGGACAGGAAGATGGTGTGGTTCATAGGACATTCATGGGTGTAGCTATGGGTGGACAAGAGACCAAAATTAAAAGGAATGTGGCTGTTGAACATCGATATAGCCTCATTCTGCTGGCCCTAAATGAGATGGAGGCTGCTGGTTCTAACGGCCGCCAAGATTGCGGTGAAAAGCGTCAGCTCTGATATTTTCGCAGTGTATCTAGTGGGCAATTACCTGACTGCTTTAGGTAGGGGATAATTGCTGAATGACAAGAAGAAGTAGTAGTAAAAAGAAGTTTATTAAGACCTAAGTCTATTCAAGTAAATAGTATATTTTACACTAAACAAAAAAAAACATAAATCACTCTATTTTGTCCTAGTTACTAAAAACTTACCCACAGTGCAAGTTATGCCTAACATTGCATATCATATAAATGTCTTATAGCGTCTTTCCTTGCTTTTATCACATATTTGATAAAGACTGATTTTAAACATAGCTATCTTATTGCTATCTATATATATAAAAACGAAAGTATGTCTGTCTGTTTGTCCTTTATGCATTACTACACCATTCATCCGATCGGCATGAAACTTTGGGAAGTTGTTGAGTACACTACCGCGAAGGTTTCTGGCAAGAAAAAAAAGAGAAAAGAAAAATGTGTTAACCGCATGCGCGCTAGCGCAATTCTGCTCCTGTGCTGAGTTTTTTTTAAATCGCACTTTACGTGACGAGCTGGGCTCGTCATCAGCGTGCGAGGAGGCTACGCCATGACGAGCCCAGCTCGTCATCAGCATGGAAGGGGTTAAATATCGGCCCCCCGGTCCTCCAGGGCCCTCATAATCTTTCCAAAACTGAACGTTTACAGTTTCCGGTGCGACTCGATTTTGCAATGACCATCAACAAAGCACAAGGACAATCGCTGCAAGTGTGTGGACTAGATTTTGAGAATCCGTGCTTCTCACATGGACGACTGTATGTGGCCAGCTCACGCGTCGGAAAACCTTCTGATTTATTCGAGTACGCACCAGACGAAAAACAAAAAAATACTGTGTATCCACAAGCACTCGAATAAATAAACAGAATTAAAACAACACTTTAAAATGTTTTCCATATTAAAAGGAATACGTTTCAATAAAAATGACACAATGTAAATTAAATGTTATCATAACAAGTGTCCTTAAATTTCATTTCTTCTGAGATCGCAGCAACGCGCGACGGGTGAGCTAGTATTTTATAAACAATCCATCAGCACTTGTATACTTGAGCACCACACCTTTAATCCACACCCACAGTTACAGTGACAGTTCAGAAGTACTTTCACACGTTGTCCCACTGCAAGGGCTGCATTTAGCCCAATTCTAAATTCCACAATTATCTGCATATGGGAATTGGGCAGCTCAGAATGTTAAGTGTATACCACTGAATTATGCCAAGACTCCCTTAAGCAGTTGGTGAAACTCATAAATGAAAGATATCTCAAATCTCTGGTCCAACATTCCACAAAATGTCTTTTTTTAATTCCTTTTGGAGAGATAAAGAGGGACATCTGTTTTTAAGAAAAACTTTTTGTATTAATATAATCAGCCAGCTTCTGAAATTCGTCACTTATGCTTCTGGCCCGGCACAAGACGCTCTGGCAAATTTCCTTGGTACAGAAAGTTGGCACTTTTGGTCTGGAAGTGGTCAGCCGTGTATGCCAAAACCACATGATCCGCCTTGCTGAGATGCAGCCCAAAATGTCAGCGTGGCTTCAAACCTAACCGCTTGAACTATTGTGCTCGGAGGAGGAGTCCTAAAAGATTTCAGAGAAATGTATCTTCTAACTTCTCACAATCGTGCTTCAAACCCCAGTTTTACCTCTACCCCAAAGAGGATCTGGGGAGCCACCATTGCTTTATGTGCACTAAGTGCTAGCTCTGTAGAAGGCTGCCGAAATTACTTTTGAATTTCTATATTCCTCCCATGGTTCCCAGAGAATGAGTTTTAGAGGTGTCAATAGACAGTTGTTAATTTCGTTTATTTTAGTAAGCTATCTATAAATGGAGATTTCTTACACCGTCTTTCCTCAATTGACCAAGTAAAGGTATTTTTCCCCTTATTATGAGAATTTTCGTTTTTTCAATACTGACAAGAAGACAAACTTGATTACTGTGGCTAGAATAGTGGGATCCACCAACATTATCTGGTGTGAACTATATATTCGAATGGAGGGGAGCAAAAATGCATAGCACCGTAGAAATCCCAGAGGAAGATTAATATAGCTTACTGTAAATTCGGTAAACTCACTAGGGAGGTATGTGTTATATGTGGCTTAACCAACCAAAAGATGCTAGCATAATGCTCAAAAAACATGGATCATCTGTCTGGGGTGGGTATTGACATGTTTTCACTCATTTTCATGGACACTCTGAAAGCAGCTCAAACATATGAACAGGGGCCACAAAGGGGTGGTGACCCTTTAGCATGTGGTGAAAAGAGAGTGGTTGGCTTTTGGTAGCAGTCCCCCTGATCTCAAGAAGGGCCTTGGAATGCCAGACAGCAGGACTATTGCCGGGGGTAGGAGGAGGCGGGGGGGGGGGAAGAAAGGAAGGGGTGACCACAACACAGACCATGCAAGCCCGCAGCCGGCTGGTAAACACTAGAACACAGTTAGCAAGTTAAACCTGGAATCTGCAAGAAAGCACCCAAGAATTGATCCCAGCCTGGACTCTTCCACCAAATGATCATTCTTTGATAGGTTTTATTTTGCTTGAAAGTAATAAAGCAGTTATGAATAGAGTTTGGCCCACCCGCGATCATGTACAGTGATTATTACGGATAAACTACAGCCTGTTATCTCTAAAAACGTGACTCTTCATGGACCACTGGAGTGGGGTAGGTTGAGGTACAAAGGGAGTGCTGAGTGGCAAGAGTGTTTGGGTTACCTTGGGTTTGGGTAGTCGTCAATTCCTCCCTTTCTCTTGTGAGATTTTTCCGGGACACCCAGCTGTGTGCTCTGTAAATACCGTGAATTGAATTGAATAACGCAGTGACCGCCACTGGTGGATTGCATTGTTGATGGAGCCCTGGAAAGGTTTCAATATAATCTTCTGTACCGAGGCCCGGGAGGATCAGCTCGAAAGATGACCTTCAGAGTGGCATTGACATTGGGCTAGTATGATGTGCATTACTCTGTGGGCATCGAACTGCGTTGATATTCCCTTGCTCCCCTAACATGTGCGCACTCCCACGTTTTCATACCTGGTAACACTGGGTGGGTACTGTGGTTTATGAAGTTCTATTGATGGGCATGTATTGTATCACCAAAAGCCATTCTGAAGGGACTCACAGAACATGGGAACACGAGAGCATGAGCTCAGGCAGGTCAAATGGGCATTAGGCACCCTAGTGCACCCTTAGTAACAGGAGAGAGTGTGTCTAAGAGGTGTTGTAAAGTCCATGCAATTCGGGCACTAGCATTGATGGGAAACAGACAGGTAGAGTAAGTCCCCCTGGTGCAGTGGGGTAACCGCTCTCTCTGCCCCTGGCCAATGGGGAAGGTGCGGGCATGGACATAATGACAGAGAGAGAGAGAAGGAGAAAAAGGTAACTCTGGTCCAGGAGTGAGCAGGCCAGGTAAGCATCAAAAGGTACTGGAGCTGGGAGAAAGGGTCTATGTGCTTGTAGACAAGAAGTTAAACTAGAATTTCATAAATATCAAGAAGGAAGTGTGGGAAAGTTAGGGTTGGGAATTGTTTCAGGGTGGGAATGAGAGGATAGTTATTCACTGTTAGATCGTTGTTAGAGCATGTTAGTGTGTGCGGCAAAGCAGAAGGCTGTGTTAGGTGAACCCATCTTGCTTCTGAATAAAGCAACCTTTGATGAAGTCCCTGGACATTCCCGGTTTTGAGAGGACGGTCCCGGTGTCCAGCCAGTTTTTGTAATTTTAAATACATGTCCCGCGCACACACACACACATTTTCACATTTATGAGGCTATTGCAAAAAAGGGGACAGGCCAGCTATAGAAGTATGGCTAAAGGCATTAGTACTACTTTTATGTCTGGCCTGTCCTGGTTTTTGCTTCTCAACACCTTGTCACCCTAGCCCATGGGTCATGTTGACAGTGGTTCCTGGTAAAGAATAAAAGAGTGGGTGAAGCAGAAGCCCTGGTCCTCTGGTCAGTCAGGACATTTAGTACCTAGTATTTTTAATCAATTAATCTATCAGTAGATTTGTAGAGCATTTTGTGACTGGTTCCCGGTTTAAGGAGGGAAGGAAGAGAAAGAAGCTGACGGACTGGCTACAGGGTGTCAGTATGGCACAATATGGTGCTTGACAAGTGCAGTACATGGAAACCCGATTATTTTGTGAGAAGTCCAGAAGATTTAGCTGGATTGGATTAAGAGTTCACAGGATCGCACTGGCAAAATACTTAAAAAGGAAAGTTGAGGTTTCTATAGCCCTGGGATTGGGGTGAAACAGCAACGGCGATCCATAGACTGTCCTGGCCTGCTCTTCTGTTTCTTCCTGTTCAGAAAAGCCTTTAAAGTTGAGTCCCAATCAGTGTATCCGTCTGACTGTAGCAGACAACTTCACTTGTGTCCACAGAGGCACACCCCCAACCACCTTCCATGTGACAATCCTATTGGAACTGGTACACTGAGATCAAGGGATTACAACAAACCTGGAAGAATACTAACTATTAGCCACCCCAATAACTGATGGAAAGAAAACAATAGATCAAAAACTATACTTGAACTGGAATAAAGATTTTCCGGAGTGAGGTGAGGTATGTCAAGAGCATAGTTGTGCTCAAAAGCGTGCACCAGACTTCATGCAGCATAAAGGAAGGAGCGTAATTTGCAGGATATGTTGAGGACCGTCAGAGAAGGAAGCAGGCAGAGCAAGGACTCCTGTCTAGAGGCCTGTTAGAGCTTTAACATGAAAATGCCGAGGTGGTCAGGCAGAGACAGCCTAAATCAAACATGTGAAAGTCTGCAGTGAAATCTTCAAGGAAAACCTGAGAAATCTGTGGAAACGAATGGGCAATTTTATATGGTTTTCCAACATAATGCCGCAGATTAATGACAGAGAAGTATATTAAACACTACTCCATGTGCACAAATATTTTTGTATATTAATCTAACTTAAATATGCGCGCCTCACACATTTTTCTCCACAATTCCTCTCTGTATGTTAGCCTCCCACTGTCGTGGTTCTAGGTGATCTGTTTCCTCTCACAGTACATCCGTTTTGCGTATTTGTGCAATTGGGAGCACGTTTACACAATTCAAGGACATTGGGTGGATGAGAGCGTTCAGTGGTGACTGAGTAACTTGGGCTGGATGGCTCACATGCGAGGCTTGTTCAGATGTCCTCTGCTCAGCCAGCACTGTAGCTCAGGTGAGCTGCCTTTGCAATGAATTACTTCCTCGGTCATTGTAAAATGAGTCTTTAGCCCAGCTGCTGCATGTAGGAAGGTGGAATCTTACTGCATGGTTGCCCCCACTTTTTTAGGTCGAGCTATTTATTGCTCTGAACTATTGTAGGGGAAACAACATTCTTGAACAAGGGCGGATTACGTCCAGTTCATGTGGTGCACTCGTGTGGGACGCGCGTGCACAAACCCATCAGCCTCACTCCTGTTTCCATCTGAAGCTTCCCCAGCGCACGCTCGGCCTCACTTCTCCTCACACCCCATCAGCAATAAACACCATCTGCCTCGTATCAGACTTCAGAGGAATCCGTCTCACAACGGCCCCTGCCCATCCCTCTCCCCCACTACAGAGCGCTTCTCACGGTCGTGCTGTCACTTTCACGGCTGCGAGGCCGTGTCTCTTTCATGGCCAATGATTGTTATTGTACTATCATGTTTGCCTTCAACAGTGGCTGACGCGCTTTTCATTTCCCTGCGGGTAAAGTCCGCTCTTTTCTCATTGTCACTTTTAATGCGCGAGGCACCTTCAGCTTCGAGAACGGCAGCCGCGCATTTCTTTTCTAATACACAGCTGCCGAAATCAATTAACACAAACTTGCCATTGGCACCAGCAACTTGCATCCCTGTCCTGCCCCCAGGTGCTGCGCTTTAGCTTTAAAAACAGCGGTGCTTTAATTAACACAAATCCCACTCACCGCCCGGGTAAGTTGAATTAACCTTCTCACTGCTGGAGTGTTAATTAACATTCAATAGTGACGTCGGCCCCCTGGAGGAGTCTCTCCTGTGTGATGCACATGTGTGGTGTTTCCGAGGGTAACGCATTTACTGACCCCTCCCCCCAGCAGAAGGAAGCGGGCAGGGAGCTGAGGGCTTTTACCACCCCGGAAGTCCTGCCAGCAGCCCGGAACATCGGAGCCCAGCTGCCAGCCCGGGCATGTTTTCTCCGATGGCTACAGAGTGCCATGGACTTTACATTATGTCTACTTGGTTTCTTCAAATGTTTAAATCGGACTTTGTATACTTATTTGCATACATAGATGTATACACATTTAAAGCAATACTCCTACCAGCTGTTGCCCGTCTATCTGCCCCAGCCCCTCCCTCCCACTCTCCTTTGTAGTCAGCTTACCCAAGCACCTCCCTCTGTTGTCTGTGCCCCCTCCTGCTTACCCCACCCCCTTACACCTTGTTGTCTCCCAACCCCTCGCTTGCAATAAACAAGAATATGCTAGCTGTGTCAGTGATTCTTCCCCCTCGCCCTCCGTCCTTGCTGCCCCCGTGCCTTTCCTTCATCTTGCCTCCAGTCCCAATGCCCGCCCCATAGCAATAAAGTAAGAAAACACAATGGCACGGCATACACAGACAGCATTGGTGCTTTTTTTCCAGGCATGCTGTACAACAGCCGCTCTGCTGTACATCTTGGCTAAAAGCACATTGAGAAAGCCAATAGTTCTCTCATAGGCGATACCCATTGGCTTTGCAACAATTAACAGGTGGGGATGGTAGTGGTCATTTTATAATGGTGAAACTGGTGCTAGCCCCGTTCACTTCTGCCCAATCAGTGCTTGCTTACATCTACATTACAACCGCAGTGCACACAGATGGATAAGGAATCCATGTATTAAAGTTGCCGCACTTTGTGGCAACCACTGCTTACCTACCCCAGAGATAAGCCACCCACCACCTTTTAGTTGTTGCAGGGTCTCCACTGAAGCACCAGCGCTCTGCGGCCCCACGGGGGAGGGCTAATCCCCAAAGCCAGGGGCACGCCTCCACACTTGCAGGCTTGTAAAGCCACCCTGGTGCCCCATGGTTTAGTGATCTTGTTTATTTTAAATTTTGAAATCTCTAGTAATCGTGATTTATAACTGGACGATCTTAAACCTCCCTATATTTGTATCTATTAAAGACAAATGGGGCACTGAGTGCACGGTCATAAACACACACCCTCCACTCCTCCCCCACACACACACACAAACCCACACACACAACCCCTCCACACACACAACCCCTACACCCACACAACCCCACACACACAACCCCACCCACACACAACCCCCAACACAACCCCACCCACACAACCCCAAACACACACAACCCCCCACACACAATCCCACACACACACAACCACACGCACATAACCACAAGCACACACACAACCACACACCACCACACTCAATCACACACACAACCCCACAACCACAAAACAACCCCAAACACACAACACACACCCAAAAACACACACACAACCCCAGACACAACACACATAACCCCACACACACACAACCCCACACACACAACCCCAGAAACACAACCACACTCATACAACCACACTCACACAACCACACACACACACAACCACAAACACACACAACCACAACCATCTATCTATCTATCTATCTATCTATCTATCTATCTATCTATCTATCTATCTATCTATCTATCGCACTCACTCTATCTCTCTATCTATCGCCCTCACTCTATCATCCTCACTCTATTGCCATCAGTCTATCAATCTATCTATCGCCCTCACTCTATTGCACTCTATCTATCGCCCTCACTCTATCTATCGCCCTCACTCTATCGCCCTCACTCTATCTATCGCCCTCACTCTATCTATCGCCCTCACTCTATCTATCGCCCTCACTCTATCTATTGCACTCACTCTATCTATCGCATCACCACAGCATCATTCACCACCACCACATCATCACTCAGGGGCACCACAACACCACTATGCGCTACCACAGCATCACAGAACGCCACAGCATCACTCGCCGCCACCACAACATCACTCAGCGCCACCACAGCATCAATCTGTGCAACCATTCAACAACAACTGGTTCAAATATGTTCTCTGAATGTTTCAAGCTTTATTACAAATGTAACAAAAAGATGTTAATATTTCACTTCTGTTCTTGGATTTTCGTCACAAAAAATACACTGAACATAATCTTCACAAAAGTTATTTACAAAAGTTTAAGCTAATGCCATTATAAATTACAATAACTTTTGTTTAAGTATTAATTATTTTTAAAAAAGCCATTGTTATTTGTAATATCAATACATCTAAGTCACCTAAATACAACACATATTGCATTACAAATGCTATACGTGTCACATTTGCGAAGGTTATAACTATTGGCATTGTAAAAAACAAAGCTATTAAATACGCTATTTTCAAAACCAACACAGAAATAGAAAATTTGTCATTTACAATACCAATAGCTCAAAATTTCCTAATGCGAGACCTATTGCATTGCAAATGCTTGTTCCTGGTGTTTTGATGGTTTTTGACTTAGTTTGGCTGGGATCCCTGCTAATCAGGGCCCCAGCTTATCTGCTTTCCTCTTTAAAGTGATTCCAGTGTGGCTCAATGGTTAGAGCGGCAGACCCTGATGCAGTAGTCTGGCCGGGACCAGGGTTCAATTCCCGCCTCGGGTCTTGGGCTCAATTTCCTTGGACCTGATAATTCTCGCCTCAGTGCCTATTCTGATCATGAGCCCCCCTCTGCATCTCTGGGCAATAGCTTGCTTAATCTCCACAACGGCCCCAACAACGCTGAGGATGCCCAACTTCACCTTGGGGGTGCCCAGGAGTGGGCTCCTCACAGGGAAAGAGCAAGGAGGGGTTCCTCGCCGGTATTCGTACAAGTGCTGAGATGCCTCTGGGTAGTCGTGCGCTATATAAGTGCGTAATTATCATTATTTATTTATTAGTTACACTCCAGATTGGTTACTGGGTTATCCTTGTGAGTCCCTAGTATATGGTACCTTAGATACTAAGGGTATAGGTACCCCAGAGGCCTACCAGGGGCTGAAGCATGTATTATGCCACCCCTGGAAAGTCTTCCAAAATGGTACCACAGGACTGCTACTGCAGCCTGGATAAGGTGGTGCATGCACCCCTTACTAAGATTTAGGTTACCTATATCTACCTTATATCACCGACACATATAAACCTATAAGTCACTCCTATGGCAGGCCTTATCAATCCTGAAGGCAGAGTGCTTGATTTTGTGTGAGAGGGTGCCCATGCATGAGCAGGATCCCTCTGCAGCTTTCGGAATCTATTCTTTGTAGCTGTTCGGTGATGCAGCCAGACCATATACTCTTAAGTGCATTATAACCTAGCAGCAAATGCTAACTTTGGAATTACTGCATGGAAACATGTTGTGTTTGGTGTCAAACACTTTGGAATCCTATCCCCTTGCCAGTCCTGGCGGCGGGAATAGAATTCCACCCTTCTAGAGGGAGAAGACATGTACACACTAACCTAACCAGTAATAGTTCAAAAGAGCCCCAGCATCACAAAATGGATGCTGCAGCCACAGACACAAGTCTGACTTCCTGCAGCTGGACGAAACTCCGGCAGGGAAGGCCTGGACAATAGGTTTCCGGTCATAGGGAGGTGTAACCACTTCCCAGACAGGCTTTAGTGTATTGGGACTGGGTGGGTGCATTCATAGAATGCTTTTCAGACAGTGCTGGGGGCACACTTGGTGTCCCTGTGCATACCCCAGTTCAACCCGTTTGCAGAGTCACTCAGCCCCTGCTCTGGCGTGAAACTGGACACAGGCAAAGGGGTGTAGCCATCCCCTCCCTGGATCTTCCCATAGGTGGGTCCTCAGAGTATGTCCAACCCCCTATCTTAGTGTAAGTATATGATCCCAGTCCTTAGGATTTCAGATTACACCTGGACGAAACTCTGCAACGTATATCCTGGAACTTCGACATTCTACATCGACTAGAAGATGGAAGAATCTCCCTTGGGGTCAAGGAGTGACTACCCTGTTCAAACAGGCACCAAAGAAGCATCTTGCCAGTCTGCATTTCCAAGGCTCCCGCCGGATCCCGCCGGATTTGCGACTCAGGACATAGACTTCCAGACTTCTCAGAGGCCAACACAAGATCCCAGCAAAGCTGAGACCCACAGCCCTCACGAGTGACGTGGAACTGAAACTCCTAGACACCGTGCACATTTGCTAGTGCATCAACTTCCCCAGCTTTCCCGAATTGTGCATTAGGCTACTTGTAGTCCAAACCCCGAGCACCATCTGCACGAAGATTGTTGGCCTACACTCCACAAGTGTTTTCCGTGAGCCCGCTTCTGGCATTTCTGCTTGAGGCCCCTTCACGATCCCTGGTCTGTCAACTGGTGGGTCCCCACAAAGGTAACTTTTCTGTTCCTTGGACTTTCCTGGTTGCTCCAGACGTGCCCTGACTCCCCTCCAAAGGGTGAGTCTTTCAGATCTTGCTGGTCTGCACCAAAGGCAATCTTTGCCTTCTGCGTCGGTTGCTGTTGCCAAGGCTTGTTGGGTCCAATCCGGAAACCGACACCGCAGTACTCGACATCCTTTATGGGACAGTTCGAATACAGATCCTGGTTGTCCTCGACACCTCCTGGTCCTCATGGCTGAAGAGTCAAGCTTCACCTTCTTCACCTGAAATCACCCGACATTGGATGGCATCTTCTCATTGCCTTCCTGGTCACTGGCTAGCGACCCAGACTCTGTCCCCTCTGCTTTCAAGTTCTTCAGATCTCCGGTCCACCCTTGGATCCACCCGGACACTTTCCACTTGGTCGCCTGCAGCACTTTTCAGCAGCTCGCCATTGAAATCGATGACGAATCCCGACACGAAAAGACACCTATGCACCCGGCTTCCCTGGATAAGGTAACTCCAGTACTCCGGTGCTCCCTCTAGAAACTCCAAGTTCTAAAGGGGTTTTCTCCAAGTCCTCTTCTAAGTGTCCTTAATCTGTAATTTTCCAACCGCGACTTTCCCCATAAAAGTTAATGGTGATTCACAGCTGTGTTTAGACACTGCACACGTCCCCCATGGGTCCCCTGTGTCACTACCTTGGGTGGTTCCTGGGGGCTCCAGCGGTTCTAAAGGCTGTAGGCCTTGTATCTATGTCAGTCGTGGTTCTTATACCACTTTCTTAGTCTATGGTTTGGTACGCCCCTAGGGCTCAACATATATTGTGCTAATTTACTGTGTGCTAAATAAGTTTACTGGATGTACTTTTGCCTCTAGCCTCATAAAGAGACTAGAGGGATGTGTTTAGAATAATTACATATATTTTATATATATATTTGGTGTGGTTCTACTTTCATTTGGTCATTCATGAGATTATAGACTGGTAAAACAAGCTGCTTTACATTCCTTCACACTTAGCCTGAAGGCTGCTCTCCACAGCTAACACTAGGATAGCTTCCTATATAGGTTGTTTTTAACCCCTTCCGTGCGGGGCGTATTTTCCGCCTGTGCTGACTCCGCCTTGCGCGGGCGGAGTCATGACGGAACGGTTCCGTCATCAGCACAGCTCAACCGATGCTGATGACGGAACCGTTCTGTCATCAGCATGGAAGGGGTTAAACCTACCATCAATAAGGGTCGTTTGGACTGTGTAAGGTGCCCACTAGAATAGTAGACAGCATATGCCAGGCCAACTTCTCACACTGCATTCCTGCTTTTTGGCACCTCCTTCAGTCAGATGGTTACACTCTCTCTCTCTCTCTCTCTCTGTCTTTGTCTCTTACTCTTTGAAAATTCAGGCAGAGATGGAAAATCTGCTTAAAATTTCCAATGTGATCAAAATCTGTAGAGAATGTCTCAAACCTTTAGGGAGCAAGGGATGTCGGGTTCCCATAAAACGAGTGTGCCACAGATTTGTAGTGTCTAGTACGAAGTTGATTAATTGGAGCTACAAGTGAAGTTCAGAAGTCCATAAACCAGGCAAGAAGGTTCATAACATGAATACCCAAAGGAGAGCCATGGACTTTATTGGGGCCTTATTATGGTAAGATAAAAGACAAAGAACTGGGAAAAGATAGTTTTAGCACTGTATGTGAGGGTAACATTTCAACCCATTATACCATGCCGTTAAAGGGTCTGCGGTATTCGTCAGGAACAGAATATTCCTTACTTCTACTGCTTACCAAAGATACACAAAGCACTACATCCACCTCTCGTCTGACCTGTCGCTTTAAGTATTGGATGAGCACTGGAGACTATATCATAGTTTTGTGATTTCTTCCTACGACAGTTAATACAATGTATACTTTTATATCTGATGAACACCAAGGTTATTCGGGTACTTCACAATGAACTGAGGGGCATATTTACAAGCCCCTATCGCCACCACAACATCACTTTCAGTGGCTTAACGCTGCCTTGTAAATAAGGCCCCCTTTCCCGCTATGCTTAGCACGAAAGGGGTGGGCAGTGGGTGTTGCGGTGGGCGTTCCACCCATTGTTTTTGACGCTGTCACCTATTTACAAGGGCAGCGTAAACAGGTGGCAGCACCAAAATTAGGAACAGAAAAACCTGGTCTTAAGTTGGTGAAACGAGGAGAAATGCTTTATTTCTCCTCGTTTTTGCTTTTTCCATGTGTGCTGCATTGTAAAGCACACATGAAAAAAGCAAAATGCCTTGGATTGCTTATGTGTAAGAAGGTGACCCTTTCTGCACATAAACAATCCTTTAAAAAAAGTCATTTTGTATCTGCCATGTGTGCTGCAATAAGCAGCACACATAGAATTTACAAAAGGGCGTTTCAGAATTGTTTTTGTGCAGGAGGGACACCTTCCTACACATACACAATCCTCCCCTGAACGCAGACACGCTTGCACTGTGGAGCAAGGGTGCCTGCATTGGCGCTAAAACCCTAAGTGTAGTGCCAGAGCAGGGGGAAATGCAAGGCTGCACCATATCGTTGTAAATATGGTGCAGCCTTCCGTTTTTAAAGTGGCAGAGTGAGGTGTTAAGCCATGACGGCTAAGGCCTCACTCCGCCACTTCACTGTAAATATGCCCCTGAGTTTTGATCCTTCTAGTGAAATCCTGATAGGACTTGATGTGGAAGCCCTACATAGGAGCATTCCACAGGAAGCCACCCAATTGACAACAGAAGAATTACTGAAGAATAGTAAATGGGATTACATGACCTCCTATTTCCTTCATCATGGACTGAGTCTCGCTTGCTTTGAAGAACTACTTTGGATTCCAAGACTGATTGTTTAGCATTGCTTATTTATGTTTTCCTGAAGTGCCGGTTTTTCATATATTCTTGTTACAGGTATCCAGTGGGGAGGGTGCAGTGCTGGAGATATGTATTGAATGTATTGATGCAGATGTCAGTGGTCCAGGTGCAGGAAACTCATACTGACAATGGGAGTTTATGGAGTACAAATCAATCTCTTCCACCCATCATTTATGAGTCAGTATAGTCTTGATCAACACCCACAAAGCAATAGATCAATATGTAATACTAGAAAGGGTTGTACGGAACATTATCAACCCTAACAACATAGAACTACACATATCTTACAGACATAATATTGGCTGCTGAACTATTGTTAATGCATGTGAAGATGCTCTATTATTCACTATGTCATGATGATCCTTAGGGAGTCGATACATTGGTCTAAATATATGTATAGGTCGATATTATCACTTCACTAACTAGGTAGAAAAACACAGAAAGAGAAAGTAGGACACAACAGGGATGGTCTGGGTCAAACTATCAGGGAAGCAACTAAAACCAAGGAAAACCCGAAGGCAAATCGAAGAGTAAGCGACCATCGCCGACTAACAAACAGCAGGACACAGAGCAATCTTAAGCAAGTGAAACAAACTGGCAGAATGTTAGCATAAGGAACAGTACAGGGAACAACAAGGCACGTCCAACAAGTAGAGAAAGTCATCAAGAAACACAGAGGGTCCTGATCTTTCTACTTATACGTTTCCTAGGACAGGAAACTCTGCGCATGCCTGGATCACTTATTACTCCTTTTAACTACAGACAGTAGGCAGGAAATTCCATCACACATACATACAGGCTTCTCTATAGAGTGCAGTTGTGTGACAGTCTCCGCAGATGATGCCCGAAGGATGAACAACTGCGCTTCCAAATTTCCCTCCATTCCTAAAGACCGGAATTCTTTGCACCAGCACATATTTTTTCTCCTAAGTCAAACTCGCCTCTGGCCTTGTGACATAAGGGAAATAAGTCTCAGCAGAAGTCAGAACCTTAAAATGCTTGCTTGATAGGGCCCCCTCGCCAAAATGCGGTCCTGCATAAGAGGGAAGTGTTTTTCATCAGAAGCAGTGGTTTCACTGATGACCATGTTATCATTCAACTGTCTATGTATATTCAGTTACTGGCCGTGATGATCAATTTCCGTACAGGCACACGGGCCACCAGAAAAGTTATGACTGATGTTTTTTGTTAAAACTACACAAGAGCACTTAGCAGCAGCCATTCAATGTGAAGGTGCATACCGATGGCCCTTGCATACCAGGTACCTGTACCAGATATTCTCATAGTCTCATGACAAGAATTGTGGAGATGTCAACATTGATTATAGAGGCATCAGTGGCTATCCTTCGGGGTTTGGCTTAGATGGTGCTACTTCCGGTGCTATATTGCCTCATCTCAAGAATCACCTGGCCATCTAAACCAAATGTCTGTAAGTTATTTCTCAAATTATTTGAAGTCCTTGATGAACTGACGGGCATAGAAAGCTCCGAAGGGATAATACCATGGCCGAACATTGTTAAGGGATTCCATTCTACAATCAACTGCTGGTGAAGATAGAAAGAGACAGTTTACAGAAACAAGATATCATTGCACGAGGTATGAGACCCACATATTCCACTCCTCCCTCAATGCTTTGATTGTTTCAGGTCCTAAAAGGCAATTGGGGCCAAATTAGGATTTGCATAGAACTGAGACAATCTTGCTTGGTCATCTCAAAGCAGATACTTTTGGCACACTGCCTTACATTCAAGACATGATTCACCAAGTAAATGGAGCCCAATTTTTCTCCAAGCTCAACCTTAAATCAGGCTAACATAAGCCGGAGCTAGACAGTTGCGGCTGGCACGGATAGGGTGTGGGGGTGGGAGAAGTGTAGAAAAATAAAGATAAACTTACCTCAGCGCGCGTCTTTCCTCCGTCGTCCCTCCCCATCCAGCAAGAACGGAAGCAGGAAGTACACAGGCTAACCTTAGCCAATCATGACGCTGCTGTCAGCAGCATTGTGAATGGTCTGAGTGCCTTGGTTCGGCTCTCAGATGGGTACTATGGACCTATGCATGTTCTCCACCCAGGCTGTAATACAGCTTGGGTGGAGAACATGCTAAGTGCCTATGACTGTTTGGCCAGCCCAAGACTGCTGGCCAAACCGCCATGCGCACTTACAGAGTTCCCATCACTCCTCCCCTGGCTCCGTAAGCAGAGCAGCCCACCTTTCGTTTATTTTTCCTTTATTCACTCTGCTGAAAAGCAGTAAGGTGACGCTCCTCCGCTTTAGCGGAGGAGCCGCCCCTGGAGCTAGATGAATTGTTGCCATGCATAATTACTTTTGTGACTCACAAAAACTTCTCTCTACATATGCAAGTTCCTTAAGTTTGGTGTTTTGTCTTTAGCGAAGGTGTTTCATGAAGAGAAAAAGAAAGTGATAAAAGGCTTAGTAAACTGCCTGAATCACAGCAAAGGTATTTTGGTCCAAGAAGAACATGAAGAGGCTCGATGAAATCTGTGGTCCAGTGGCAATTAAAAATCTGATGCTCAGCAAAGTTAAATGTGACTTTCCAAAGCCAACTCTGAAATTATGGCAGGAGACTTGACAGAAAAAAGGTGGAATTCCTCACCTTTGCTTCTGTTCCATGGAACATTTCATCGCTCAGATCATTCATGGAAAAGGTGAGATATTAGGTTTTTTATATAAAGGATTTAACATCCATTAGTGCCCATTTAGACGAGCTCACAAAGTAGAGACTTTATTTGCCTTGAGACTGTCAAGCGGCTTTTGATGCCAACATAGCAAGTATTGCATATGTAAATGACATGGCCTACTTTGGGTTGAGGAGTCAAATCGTGAATGTTGTATGCTGAACAGTAGCCAGAGGTGTGATGACGGTGTGCACCTGGTGGTGCCTCTTCTAGGTGTGCCGTCCAGACACGTACCACATCACAAACCGACCATACATTTCATTCAAAACGAGTACTCACCCCTGCCCAGGCAATCACGCTGCTTTTGATGCTGGACCAGGCTTCTCCAACGAGTTGCCCGTGAGGTACTGGTAGCTCTCCAGCCACCTGTAGGTAGCTCTACTGTGTGCATCCCAACATGCACAATTAGAAGCTTATGCTTGAGTGAATTAATATATGTATCACAATATTGAAAAGTATGTATTAGAGATGAAAATGTGTGCATTTTCAGACCTCATAAACTGATTTTTTTTTAAATGGTTGAATTTCCAAAATATATTTAAAGCTGGTATGTCAGTGATAAATTATATTGCATTGTGGAGATTTATTAATAATATTTTTAC
The DNA here is from genome assembly GCF_964263255.1 of Lissotriton vulgaris. Taxonomy (NCBI): domain Eukaryota; kingdom Metazoa; phylum Chordata; class Amphibia; order Caudata; family Salamandridae; genus Lissotriton; species Lissotriton vulgaris. Next base: position 1,643,393,129 of record NC_141687.1, read on the forward strand.
TTGTTTCCAGTAGCATTACAGCTATGGCTGCTATGTATTTCACTTGTAAAGGCATTCCAAATTGGCAAAGCCTTTTTTTCATTACTGCTGGCACCCTGCCTGGTGGACCTAGTGTGACCACCGCTGGTAATCTTGCCAGGGATGGCCAATAATTTAATCGTGTCCAATTTGGTCACTATTACAACAGTAATGAAGTAGCTCAGGTTAATTATAATTGAACATAAGTAGCTCTAATTACAGAATAAGTTGGAGAACCTGCACTAGACGAACGCAGCCCGCCAAGCCTCTCAGACTTCCGCTTGACAACATCATTCATACCAAAGCATTCGTACTTAAGTGTAGTCTCACACTATACATCCCTACCCAGTGCCCCTTTTTTCTACATTCCATTGTATGTCGATTACACTCCTACTCAAGTCACGTTTTGGACAAATACGTGACACACAAGAGACAGTATGGACAGACATAGCCTCACAGCCTTTAAAAAGCTCCAGATCTCAGCGCCAACGTGCAGAGAAATGTGTTGGCTGTTAGAGTTTGAAGCCTCTTATCTATAAATAGGAGTTGGACTAGGAAAACTCGCTCGTACATGTTAACCATGTCCATGAATTAAGGAATCTTGCTCTTGTATATTAGAGGCAAACTCAAAATCATGTTCTGGACAGTTGATTTATGAAATGTGTGTGGTGTTGTGCACTCATCTGTGTTTAGTATGGTCTACTTTGCACTCCAGACTGAATTGACTGTTGATATATGTCCAGTTTGCTCAAGTGCCATACTGACCCAGCAGGGATCTCGCCCTGATTCACTAAGACACATACTTGAATATGCCAGAAGAAGTCTGGTGCATTCTAGCATGTGGAAAATGAAAGCTGCGCCGTGTAATGGGTCTGTAGATATTTCCACCTATTCCTATATGGCTACCCTTTCCCATTCGCCATCATTGACCTCCAGGCTCTAGTTACCAGATACCCCAAGGCAAAAATACAACCTGCATCGAACAGCGGAGTCTGAGACTACGTGACTACTATTTTCAAACAGTACACAAACCTGGGAAAAACCACAAACCTGCTGTCTTCTTTACAATGTTCCTGCTTGTCACCACAACCTAATACTCTAACTACTATTGCAGAAGAGTACATATGCTATTTCAATAAAGAAACCAAAGCCACAGCTATTCTTCTTGTAAGCCACCGCAGAGCATCCAGCGCTAAAGGCTGTGTCTTATCTAATCTGTATGAAGTGATGGAGGAGACAGGATCTGGAGCAAGTTAAGAGATCAGACCACAGAGCAGCAACGTGGAACTAAAGTCCTTTCGGCATGTTCAAATTGAATAGGTATATCATCACAATGGTTTACTAATTAAGGACACCTGACTTGAGCTGTAGACATGGCTTACAATTGTCACCAATGGTCTGTGGACAAAAAGAATGTTTTTTTAGACAAAAAGTTTGGATCAATTTTTTGGGATGCGCTTGTCGAAAATATGCTAAGTGCTATACATACAAAACCCTCAGAGAGCCCCCTTCTCTTTAACCCAATAAAGTGCCCCGACTACCAAAGGGTATTTTGGAAGAAGTAGATGTTGACTTCTCAGCCCTATTCCAACAGGAGAGTAACTTATTGGTATCATGAATGAATACACCAGATTTCCGGAGATCATGGGTCTTCCCCGCTCATCCACTGAGAAGGCGATTCCTATTTTTAACAAAACCTTCTTCCCAAAGTTGTGAAATTCAATAATGGGCCTCTCTTAACAGGAAAAACTTTAAGGACTTTGCCTTCCCATGATATCTCTTCACCAAAAAATGACACCCATGTGCCCTCAAACCAATGCCATTGTTGAACATTTCATGGAAACCATAAACAACATGGAAGTGACCAAGTTTACAAAGAACCCTTTATCCCGTTTCCCTTCCTGTCCAGTACCAAAGCAAAATACAGCGTGGCAGGTACAGATTGCCAAAAGTCGGGAGGGGAAGGTAGGCCAAAAGAACACAGCATGGAGGATACAGTGCGTGCACCCGTATTGTGAACAAAATAAATGAATAGCAGGTGTTTAGGGAGGAGCATCGATTCCATTGCAAACAATACCAAACGCAGGTGATGGGACGCGGAAGTCAATCATGACTTTACATCTGAGTTGTGGCCCTCATCAACTTCTTTCTTAATAGAGAGCTATCCTTTCCCGAAAAGAGAACACTTTGGTGAAAGGCTGCTGCAATTTAAAAGAAAGTAAACACTTGTTGGAGGGAGGGGAGATCAGAGCGGCAATTTTGGTCCCTTTCCGGTGGTGAAATGCCCTAAACAGTTGGAATAAACTTGGATAAAAACTACAGAGTGTCTCCACACAACATCACTTGGAAGTCACCCGCTGAACTGCTTTTGTGGAGAAAAGCAAGTTTTTGGTTTTCACATGTAGATCCCTTGCTATGTATACAGACATACCTATACACTGATGTTTGTCAACATGGTCATATAAGGAAGGAAAAGAAAAATTCCTATGGGCGGTGCAAGTAGGGTAGCCCATACCTTTGCCAAAGGGGAAAGGGTGCTAGCCAAAATGAAGGGATCACAGAAAACAGCTTCCAGTTTTTGATCTGCAACCATACTTCCATCACAGTTACCCAGAGGGTCATGTACATTGTGTTGGCGCCGGCACTCCAAGACTAGAAACTCCTTTTTCTTGATGCTGCTCAATGAAGACCCTTATAAGACATCTTTTTAGAGAGAGGACTCAACCTGTGAATGACTTCAAGATAAAAGCTCACCTCCTTATAACTTTGCAGGTGATCTTCCTGCTGCTTCCAACTTCCCACCAAGTTATCTCTCCTTTAGACTTTGTCTCCTGTCCTCACAGCAAAAGTCAGAAATCCTGAGACACAAATCACCTTGTCGAGAATGGGAGAGTTTGAAATTATAGAGTATCCCAATTTTATGTATATGGCTCTCATAAGTGTTGTAATTATATAAAATGAACTGTGGTTTTAAATATTGAATGCTTATGGTTTTACAAGTGCTGTAAATATGTAAAATGAATTGTGGTTTTAAATGTCTTATCACGATACGCGATCCATTGTTCTATGTATGGTTTATAGACTATGGTCTAAATAAACTTATGTGTTAACAGTAACACCTTGTCGCCATTTAAAGATTGTCTGCACCCATATTCTTTATGTATTATGTTGTTTAAAAATCATTACATCTCTATCTCAGGATCAACCGCCTCGCCTTCTTCGGCTTGTCCCAACCAACCTCCCACCATTCCAAATGATGTCACCATTATATGCCCAGAGTTCTATCCACTTGATTGATTTACACAACTCTACATATTCACAATAGTATTTTACTAGTAGTATCTTTACGACATCAGAGCCTCAGAACAAAAAAGCATAGGACAGTCCTAACTTTTTATGTGCAGAAATTCCGCAGTCATAAAGATACTACTAGTAAAATACCTTTGTGAATAGCAAACAATCGTAAAGTTACACAGAAGTGTCAGTTTACCTTCGTGAATCAGCTCCACAATTTCCCTGAGTTGAGAAGCCGGCCTGTCTCCGTAAAAGCTGACGTATTACACATTTACACCTAGGACCGGAAGCCTGCCCCATTTTTGCTCTGGCCCAGCACCACACACATAAGGAGAAGATTAAGGGGCCGGGCATGGAGAAGCTCTGATATGACATGCTCCAGCTGGAAAAGCAAGATTTCCTTAAAGTGTAATTATCCCCAAGGCAGGGAAAACGTGCGCACGTGGGCGGCAATGGAATTCCAGAACTTTCTTCCTCTTTCCTACAGCGGCGAAACCCCTGTGCTGGTTTCCGGACTTTTCTGTTGTTCTAAAGGCTTAACTATTGGAAAACCGTCCAAACACTGAGGGTTGCAGAGGGCTTCCCCGGTGGAAAGTTAAAGTGAGCGGCAGGCGCAGGTGAACAGAGGGGTTACCCTGTTCTGCTTCGTCTCCGTTTTATTGGAAACAGGGTTCTGTTTTTCAAGCAGACTGCGAATTTTTTCCAGGCCTGCGGCGAGTTCACTGGTGAGGTTAACCAGTCCAAGTTGTTAAAGGGAAGCCATTTGTTCCACCTTGCACTTCAAGCCGCCAAGCAGAAAATGCAAGGCTACCGTGAGCCCTGGTGCAAGGTAGGGAAACTTTGAAACACTGCATAAGTTTTTAAGATTCGTGTGTACAGGGGAGTAGGTATCAACAGTGCAGCATACAGGCCTTTATGTGGTATCAAAAAAGCTGGGGGGGATCGCTCAAAGGGGCGTGGTCAATGTAATTTAAGGCGTGGCTGAAAAACGTGTAAACTAAAAATCTGTGCTTTGCATAGTGTGCCGCCCGATTTGTATGTTGCTGTTTCTGTCATTGGAACCAGAGACGATACAAGTAACTTAGGGGCATATTACCAAGCAATAGCGATAATTATCGCTATTGCTTGGTTAGAGACAAAAATTTACTGCAGAGCTGCGGCGATTTTTACCGCAAATAAACCTTGGTATTACCAAGGTTTATCGCAAATGCGATAAAAATCGCCGCAATGCATGAATATCGCTGAAAAGTCAGCGATATTCATGCATTACCGAGCCAATGCTCTTAGCCATGTTATCCACCTCCCATTGGATAACATGGCTAAGAACTGCTCAGGGCAGGTGTTAGCTTTTGGAGATATTCGCGCTTAGCGCGAATATCTCCAAAAGTTGGTAATAGGAGATAGCGATGTTAGCGACTGTTTTCAGTCGCTAACATCTTGGCACGCCCACTTTGCATGTCATTAGTGATAAATATCACTGACATGCAAAGTGGGGCCCAAGGTGGTCGCTATCTCCTACTAGCTGTCGCTAACTGGTGTTAGCGACAGCTAGATAATAGGGAGATAATTTTATCTCCGCTTTCTTGGCTTTTAAAGCCAAAAAAGCGGAGATAAACCCCCTTGATAATATGCCCCATCATACCTACAGTCAGGACTATTGGCTTTGTAAATGGTTGTTAGTTGCATAAGATAAATAAGCAGCAACTATGGCTTGCATATACTATTGAAAAAGCTTCCACTTAAAGCCCTGGTGACACCACTACAATGTTGCTGCTCCTGAGTTTGAAAAAGAGAAGGGAAATCCAGAAAGGAAATGACTCTTTAAAGGATTTCCCTTACCCTACAACGCTCACCTTGCATGACGTCATGCCGTAACGTCTCCACTAGTGAGAAGTGATTAGTGTGCATATCAATGTGCCTGCTGTCACTGCAGTCCATAAAAACAGACCGCCTGTGCCATGGCACAAAACAACGCCCGAAAGAGACCCGGTTCGAGGCCGCCTTCAAAAAACTGCCAGTGCTCAGCACCGGCGAGACCTGGCCCACTTAAAGCACTGGCAGCAGGTGCAGTGCCACCTGACCCAGATGAGTTTGGGGCCGACTGCAGCCCAATTAATGCTGCAATTTACTACCCAAACAGAGGGGAGGATACCAATGTCCCAGAGTGCACCAGAGGTCCAGCTGGGACCCTTGTACACCTCTGCATCTGCACACCATGGACTACACCGCACAGACTTTTCACCAGTGCAATTACACAGAGCAAATCAGGTTTTCACTCCCTTGTCTTTAAGGACATGTAGTTGTACTCTGCATTGACTGTGACAATCTTAATTTTACTCCTTTCAATACTACATAGAGATGTTTGCGCTCAGGGGAACATGGCTGATAAGGATTGTAAACAAACATGCTGAAAGTTTCTGAAAAGCCTATTTCTTATTAAGCATTTGAGTGTGTGATTATGTTCTTAGCAAAGAAATATTGGTACTTGTATAGATTTTGTATTAAAAACGTATAGCATAATGATGTTGCTGTATTTTTGTGCTGTATTTCTCGCTCCCAGTGGCATCATTCATAATTACAATGAACCATGCATCTGCTCTCATTCTTATAATAACAAAGTAATACTATTTGCTAAACCATTTAGCTTCATGTTTTGACCTGGTGCGAAACGTTACTCCTTAATTTACAAGTAGCAGAAATTGTGTGAAATGTATTTGCCCAATGTTTTCACCAAACTGATGATTTCCTTATATGGCATAAGTGCACCAACAAAGAGGCCATATCCTGATTTCGTCCCTCTGCGCCTGCGCACAAGGAATCCAAGCACTTCTTTTTGTTGACTTGAGTGCATACCTTAAGTCATGAAATCGCCAAGTTAATTCTTATTTTGCTGACAGCAGATCTCGGAAACACAGGGCAGTAATTGCCTGTTTGTGTTGCCGAGGTTTTCTGCTGGACCCCGATGTCTTCACGCGCATAGCGCCATGAGGCACTTAAGTTATCACGTGGGGCTCCAGCAGCTCAGCGCAGAGGTGCGTGCTTGTTTTTAGGCGCCTGCAGTGTGTAAAATGAATTCATTTAGCCCTATATGTGTCTCCAAAATAACACTAGATTTTCAGACAGTGCAGCTCGGAAACAGTGAGCAAGGGTTGCTTCTTTGGGTTTCTGAGCTGTGCTGTCTAAAATACTACTCTGAGGAGGAGAAATAGCAGATTAAAGAATTCACATTATAGACTGCAGGCGCATGAAAACGGACGCTGGGTTTAGTTAGCTCTGAACCAGCGCAGCCTGTTATGATAGGGCCGGGGCCCTGAGGTTGGCGATGTACCAGTTAAAAAAGAGGATGACGAATTTGTGTGTGTGTGTGAAGGCCCTTACAGGTCTACTCGCTGCTGGAGGTGGGCTGGCCTAGATAGACATTGGGAGATAGTTAGGCGGCTTTGTAGGGCAGGGGTGGACTCAGTCACATATCTGGACTGGACTTTTAAACACCGGGTAAGGAAATCCTCTGCACGGGCACCTGCCCTGTGAATGGCTCTGCTTAAGCCCTTCTTCAGCTCGAGATTTCTGCCTCATTTATTCTGTCGAGAAATACCGATTTCCTACAAGCCGGTCACTGCCGCCCCTGCCCTTCCCACCACCGCACTGGTTCCAGGAAACCACGCCCTACTCGCAGACCAAAAACAACAACAAATGTCATTTAAGGGACGCTGTTTTGAACAGGGCTGTTTTGTCCCAATATAATTTATTTTTATCTGCAAAGGCAAAGAGGGCTTGAGTGATTGCCTGTCACTGACTGGAACCAGTGTTCTCTGAGCACACGGAGGTCAGGGCAGAGACCTTGACCTCCCAGGGACTGTGTGACTGAGCAGTGTCTTCAGTCAGAAAAAGCTTTTGATGCTCCAAAGTGTCTTGACCCTTGTCACAGTTACAATTAGAGGAGCACTGAGGGCCTAGCGGGCCCAGCCAGTCTGCATGCCTGTGAGTAGAGAAGATATATGCCTTGTTGTATACTTGAGTTCCCTTGGTAATAGGGGCAGAGGGTATGTTGCGGGAAATTGGTGAAGCTACGCTGTAAAACATGGCAGCCATCTTGCTGCAGAGAAAGGTGATCATTAAACTGCAGAATATGGCCTTTTTAAGGTCGAGCCTGTGTGAGCCATGTGCTAGCGCATGAGCTCTCACTTGTGATACACTATTGTTTACGTAAAGGTTTTTGGGTCCGCCCATTGTTGACCATTCGTTGGCTTCAGTGTCACTCTTCTTTTGTCTAATTGGACAGCACAGGCCAGGTGTGACTTCATGTAGCTTCTCTGGTGCATGGACTAATCACAAATTGATTCTGCTTAATTAATGTCTCTCCGCTGCACACTCTCTGATTCAAGTACTTTATTTTTAATAATGTCTTGCTTGTGTTGCTTCATTTATAACCCACCCACCACGTCTTCCTGTTGCTTCCCCCATTCCATCCACATTTGCATATGCACCCATCCATTTCCCCCGTCTTTTAAGTGATTTATTCTCGGTTATCTTTTTGTTTCCACCCATCCGTGACCACTGCGCCTTTCAGTAGGCCGGGTCACCCCCCTTGTTCCTGCCGCTACCTGCTCCTGCCGATCCTGCTGGGACTCACGGCCGCCTGCTCCTGCCACCGCTGCCCTCCCTGCACCCGAGCGACCCAGCCACAGCTGAGCCGCCCGGCCGCCAGTTTTTCCCGCGGCTGACCCCCTGCGGCCCCGCCCACCACCAGCCCATTGGCCGCCCGCTCCCGCCAACCCAGCTGACCCGCCCTCCCGTCCCCCTACTTATGACGCCCCCAGAGCGACCGCGCAGCGGGAGCGCCGACTGAGCGCCGAAGGTGCGCCAAAGGTAAGCTCGTCTGCGCCCGTCCGCGCCTGGACCGCGCCCAGTGCCAGGGCCCCTGGCTCCCGCAGGCACCAGCCCACCCGCCGGACCTACGATGCCACCGAACTCTACACACTCAACGCCGGTCGAATCCCGGGCTGCTATCGAGCCACCCCGAGACGCACCCACGGACCCTTCTGCTGCCACTCCTGCAAGTTCACCTGCATCCGGACCTGCACTATACCAGCACCGACCAAGCCGAGCACCAGCAGCAACCACCTCAAGTGCATCCTGCTCAACACCCGCTCCATCCACAGACACGCCGTCGAGCTCTGGAACCTGCTCGACACCACAGCCCCACACGCCGCCTTCCTCACGGAAACCTGGATGAACGCCTCCTCAGCGCCCGACATCGCCATCGCCATCCCGGACGGCTACAAGATCATCCGGAGGGACCGAGTCAACCAGACAGGAGGAGGCATCGCCATCATCCACAGGAACACCATCCGCATCACGACCAACACCGACGACACCCTCGCACCCGCCGAACACCTGCACTTCCAGATCCACATCAACCCCAAGACCACCCTCAGAGGCACCCCATCTACAGACCCCCGGGACCACGCACACAATTCAGCGAAGACATCGCCGACTTCATCAGCCCGCACGCCCTCCTCTCCGCTGACTACATCCTCCTCGGGGACCTCAACTTCCACCTGGAGAACAACAACGACCGCAACACCACCACCCTGCTGGACAACCTCGCCAACCTCGGTCTCAAGCAGCTGGTGACCACCCCCACCCACTACTCCGGACACACACTCGACCCCGTGTTCTCATCCAGCAAGGACATCACCTTCAGCCACGCCACCGGACTCCACTGGACGGACCACAGCTGTGTCCACTTCAGCTTCAGAAGGACCACGATCCACCACCACCAGCAACAGGTTGCACGCAGAAGCTGGAACAAGATCACAGCCGACCAGCTCGCGACTTCCCTGAGCATGAACCCTCCCACCAGCGCAACGAACCCAAGCCAGGCGGCCACCAACCTCGCGAAGTGGATCAGCAACTGCGCAGACGACCTCGCCCCTCTGAAGACCCCGCCTAGCAGACCCGGCAGCAAGAAAGCCCCATGGTTCACCGACGAACTCAAGAGCTCCAAGAAGAACTGCAGAGCACTCGAGAAAGCCTGGCGCAGAGACCCAACACCGAACAACATGACTGCCCTCAAGCTCGCCACCCGAAAACACCACCAACTGATCCACGCCACCAAGAAAACTGCATTCAAGGAACGACTGGACAACAACGCACACAACAGCAAGGAACTCTTCAACATCGTTAAAGAGCTCTCCAACCCCAACGCCGGAAACAACGACATCACCCCTTCGCAAGACCTCTGCAACTCCCTCGCCTCCTACTTCCACAACAAGATCGCGGACATACACAACAGCTTCAGCACTCAACCGACGCACGCCACGACTGAACCACCGCCCCCCACCACCACCCTCCGCGCCTGGACCCCGATCAGCTCCGAAGACACCATCCGCACGATGAACTCCATCCACTCCGGATCTCCGACCGACCCCTGCCCTCACCACGTCTTCAGCAAGGCCGACGCTGTCATCGCACCCCACCTGCGGGACATCATCAACACCTCCTTCGACACCGCTACCTTCCCGGAGAGCTGGAAGCACGCCGAACTCAGCGCTCTACTAAAGAAGCCATCAGCCGACCCCACCGACCTCAAGAACTACCGCCCCATCTCGCTGCTCCCGTTTCCTGCAAAAGTCATCAAGAAGACCGTCAACAAGCAGCTGGCCGCCTTCCTCGAGACGAACGGATCCCTCGACCTCTCGCAGTCTGGCTTCCGGGTCAACCACAGCACCGAGACCGCCCTGATCGCAGCCACCAATGACATCCGAGCCCTGCTCGACAACGGAGAAACAGCGGCCCTCATCCTCCTAGACCTCTCCGCGGCCTTCGACACTGTCTGCCACCGTACCCTAGTGCGGCGCCTCAGCAACGTCGGAATCCAGGAGAAGGCACTGGAATGGGTCATCTCGTTCCTCGCCGGAAGGACACAGAGAGTCCGCCTCCCCCCGTTCAGATCAGAAGGCACCGAAGTCATCTGCGGCGTTCCTCAAGGCTCCTCGCTCAGCCCAACCCTCTTCAACGTCTACATGAGCCCCCTCGCAGCCATAGCACGCCAACACAACCTCAACATCATCTCCTACGCCGACGACACCCAGCTGATCCTCTCCCTCACCAACGACCCCGCCACCGCCAGACCCAACCTACACGAAGGGATGACAGACGTAGCCAAGTGGATGATGAACAGCCGCCTGAAACTGAACTCGGACAAGACGGAAGTCCTCATCCTGGGATCTTCACCCTCCGCCTGGGACGACTCCTGGTGGCCCCCCGCCCTGGGCAGCACACCCAAACCAACAGACCACGCACGCAACCTGGGCTTCATCTTGGACTCCTCCCTCTACATGACCAGGCAAGTCAACGCCGTCTCCTTGTCGTGCTTCAACATCCTGCGCATGCTACGTAAGATCTTCCGGTGGATCCCCACCGAGACCAGGAAGACGGTCACCCAGGCACTCGTTACCAGCTGTCTGGACTACGGCAACTCCCTCTACGCCGGAACCACCGCCAAACTCCAGAAGAGACTCCAGCGGATTCAGAACGCCTCAGCACGACTCATCTTGGACATCCCCCGTCGCAGCCACATCTCCGGACACCTGAGAGATCTGCATTGGCTCCCGGTCAACAAGAGAATCACCTTCCGTCTCCTCACCCACGCACACAAAGCCCTACACAACCAAGGCCCAGGATACCTCAACAGCCCCCTCAACTTCTACGCTCCCACACGCCAGCTTCGATCGACCGGCCACGCCCTCGCCGCCGTCCCCCGCATCCGAAGAGCCACCACAGGAGGAAGGTCCTTCTCCTACCTGGCCGCCAAGACTTGGAACTCCCTCCCGACCCACCTCCGCCTGACCAAGGACCACCTTGCCTTCAGGAAGCAGCTCAAGACCTGGCTGTTCGAGCAGTAGCGGACCCCCCCTCCCCTAGCGCCTTGAGACCCTCCGGGTGAGTAGTGCGCTATATAAATGCTTTGATTGATTGATTGATTGATCCGAGCTCTCTGTGTTGCTTCAACCATGTCCCTCCCAAACCCCATGTTGTTTCCACTGTCTTTACACTCCCTGTGTTGCTTCGGCCCCTTTTGATTGCATCCTCTCCCCCCTTTCATGTCCACTGTAAAAGTCCCAAAAAACTCTTTTGGCTTTTTTTTTCTTTTTAGTTACCGATCTAACTCGGATCGGTAACTAAGAAGCAAAAAAAGCACTAATTTAATATAGCTTTTTTGTTTTCTTGCATTCTGATTTATATGTAAAAGTCATGAAGTGACACAGGAAAAAGGCGCCTGAACACAAGGGGGCGGTCTTTTTTGGGTATTACAGTACAGTAAAGCTAAAGCAAGCATGGATGAACCTGACAAACCAACACCAATGATATAAAACTACCCTCCTCAAAGATGCATAGAAACAGAGTAAATACTCAGTAACCCTCAGTAACAAGTCTCATGTCCTGCAAGAACTAGAGGACGACAGAGACCCAGTAGAAAGCCAGTGGGAAAAGATCAAATAAACAGTAACATCAACCTGACAGGAGGTACTGGGTCCCACAAAATACCAGCATAAAGAATGGATCTCACCAGGACTCAGCAAAATTCAAGTGAGAAAGGAAAAGAATGCTGCAGTCAACACCAGCCAAACAAGAGCAGAACAAAGTTCAAGCTCAAGGTGAATACACCAAAAACAACAAGGAAGAAAGAAGAAGCTTATGAGCAGGCAAGCAAAGATTCATCAATGGCCTTGCAACAGAAGCCCAGGAAGCAGCAAGCCATGGATACTTGAAAGAGCTCTATGACATAAAAAGGGAACGGTTAGATCTGTCATCTTTTCAAACACAAGGAGATGATGGACAGAGCGCTGAAACTTTTCAGACACTCACCCCCAGTCACAGATCTGTGTTAAATCCATCATTGTTCTTTAGATCACTTCGCCACCTCAGTTCAGACCCAGCTATATGCAAATCAGTCTTGACCTGTACCTCATGGGAACAGTCCAGCCCGCACTGCCAAGCCAAGTTTCCCTGGACCGGAAACAAGCACCCTAGGGACCGGTTTCTGGGTAATACCCTTAATCAGCCAGGCTAGCTTGAATCCAGTAGCAAAGTGAGCAAGGGACCCACGTCTGGGCATACCCTGCCAACTTAGGGCGAATAAAGCAAACCCAAAGAGATGATGGATGGAGCGCTGAAACTTTTCAGACACTCACCCCCAGTCACAGATCTGGGTTGAATCCGTCATCATTCTTTAGCTCACTTCGCCTCCCCAGTTCAGACCCAGCTATGTGCAAATCAGTCTTGACTAGTACCTCATGGGAACAGTCCAGCTTGAACTGCTGTTCACCGTAAGTTGACAGGGTATGCCCAGACATGGGTCCCTTTCTCACTTTGCCACTGGATTCAAGCTAGCCTGGATGATAAAGGGTGTTACCCAGAAACTGGTCCCAGAAGGCTTGTTTCTGGTTCAGGAAAGACCTGGCTTGGCAGTTCGGGCTGGACTGTTCCCATGAGGCACAGGATTAAGACAGATTTGCATGTAGCTCTGAACTGAGGTGGAGAGGTGAGCTAAAGAATGATGATGGATTCAACCCAGATCTGTGACTGGGCTGAGTGTCTGAAATGTTTCAGCGCTCCGTCCATCATCTCCTTGTGTCTGCATCTGTCATCTTTTGGCCCGATTTCCCCTATCTTTTGGCTTCTTTCAACCTGTTTCTGACTGTGTGCTGAACTTCGATTTTTACTGGTAGTAGGACTCTCTGCACCTTACCATAGCTGACCACTGCTTAGGTGCATCTGTTCTGTGACTAAAACATAATGGCATTTGGTTTACCATTGATTGGCATATTTGATTTACTAGTAATTTCCTAGTACAGCGCACTACATGTGCCCAGGGCCTGTAACTCAAATGCTACAAGTGGGCTGCAGTGCAGATTGTGCCACTGTGAAGAATAGGATTCCTTCATTTATCAATAAGGAATAATGCAGTAAGGAAACTTGAGTTAAGAACGTTGTTTATTGTTCTTCAGCAAAACAGCATATCCACTGGAGCACGACTCTGTCCTGTGATGTCCAACCACTGAATGAGGCATTCAGCAGTTGGAAGGCACAGGGGAAACATGTACCACGAGCGATGCACCGTTGAAGGGAAACATTCCTCAAAGGTGCGCGCCGTGGAACGTAAGCAATACTTTTGCAATGTACATTAAAGTATTACACATAGCAAGCAATGAACAGTTCATAAAGTAAATAATAACATGTTCTTCACATCATCTCCCTTTTTTACAAACAAAGGAAATGAAAGAAAACAAGTGAAACACAAAAATAAGTTAGGATAAATGGTAATCTTTAAATCGTGAAGAAAAAGAACAATTTCTGTGTACTCTAGTTGAAGTTGTGGGAGAGGAAGTTGATGGGCTGGAGACCAAAAGAGAATCAACATTATGATCAAAACAAGGTAAGTTTGTATCATCTGGAGTGTGTATCACCTGTGGTGCAGGTTGAGAAACATTGTCAGAAGAAGATCCCAAGGGAAAATAAGATCAAGAAGAACTGTCATCAAGGTGTTTAGTTTTAAACACCCTGTTGGCCTGTTCAGGAGTAAGTTTGACAATTACTCGCTTGTTCCACCACCCCTTTTTATCAAGAAAGAGAGAACCCTTGGAAATTTTGAGAACTTGAGTGGGAAGTGAAAATGTAGATATACCTTTTTTGACCCTGTCATGAGTTTTAATCAGGACCCAATCGCCAACCCTAAAGTTTTGTAAAGAAGAAATTACTTTTGAATCAAAGTTATAATAATAATACTTTATTTGATTTGTAAAAATCATAAAAGGGTGGATCTTACCACCATGAGATAAACGTTAACATCTTTGAGTCAGCATAGAAACTGCGTAAAATCACATAAAAAAGGCACAATGAAATGGCACAAGTCATTTGCAACTTTGCACAAGTATGCAACCAATGTGTAAAAATAAATTATATTATATTAAAAAACGCAAGCAAGGCTGTGCAAGGGGATAACTGTCTCATTAAGGCTTCGGGACAACAAATGAGTATTGTGACAAGGGATACAAATTGCTTGGGGGTTTAATTTAACTAGATATAACTTGAGACTTGTTGACTCAGAATAAAGTGCATATGCCGGAAGAGTGGAAAAAAAAAAGGTGTATCTATTGGGAAAATCAGGGAGAGTCCAGGGCCAGCCATGGGGGGACCATTTGGCCCAGTTCGTCTTTAATTGCTGCCTTGTTTTCCAGCTCTTGGGCAGCGAAAGCCAGGAATTTTATAGTTTTGCAGGAAAGTTGTATCAAAGACCAGCTGAGGCATTTTATCACGCCCGCCCTGCAAGCTCTGACTTGCGCTTCTCTTAAGAGTGGTATCAAGAGCATCTTCCTTAGATTTTGTAATACCGGGCAAATGCATAATAAGTGCAATAGTGACTCTGCACCCTTGCCACAGAGACGCCAATCTGAAGTTTACCAGGTCCGTAGCCATTTGGGGGTAAGGTCTTTGCTCAATAACCAACTCAGCCTCAGAAGGGTTAGTTTCCTCTTGTAATAATCCCTGAAACTTTCTTGCAAATATGGCTGTTGTTTCAGTTGGTTATATGTTGGCATCACGATCCAAGCGTGGCTTTTGCCAGCCACTGAATCTTTGTCCATTTTCAGCGATGCTTGTTTGATAACTTTGTTAGTAATCTGTTTAAAAGCATTGTAAGACATGGGAGAAAACCAGGCTTCTTCCAGATTTAACAATAGAAGCGCTTGCCTGAGAGACTTACATGTTGAGTTGGGAAGCCTAGCCTGTTTTTCAACTTCTTCCCAGCAGAGGTGGGCAAGTGAGTTATCTTCGGCGTCCCTCATACGCCAATAGTATTTTGCCAGGGCCCTTGTCTTGCCGGAATCAGGTTTGTTAACCTGTATTCCAGACGTATTTGGGTTTGTGAAATATGTTGCGGAATCGAGAAGAGGTTTTTAAACAATCTTGATTGGGCAAGGTTTAGCACTGTAGAGTCCCTGGTTGCCATCATTTCCGAGTCGTATGTTAGCGAGGGCAGGAATTTTGCTGCTACATCCTTTAACAAATGACCGGCTGAACTTACACTTAAATGTTTTTGTATGGTTTTGAAAGCAAATTGAAGTTGTTTAGATTTTGATTTCCCCAGATCTAAGTGGTATTTGTACTTTAATTGATGGTCAAGTAGGATGCCCAAGTATTTGTATTTATCAACCTGTGTTAAAGTGGAAGAATTTATACTCCAGACAAATTTTTGTAGTTTCTTTTGGGAACTGGAGAAACATAGAATATTTGATTTTTTAAGGTTTATTGTTAGTTGTGCTTTGGAGATGTACAGCGCAAGTTTAGAAATCAGCCGTTGTAAGCCAAGCAGAGTTTATCGAGAGAAGCACAATATCGTCTGCATATTGCAGACTCGCTATGGGTGTTTGTCCCAATTTCGGTGGATCTCCCTGAATTGTGCGTAGGTCTCTCTCTAGGTCTGCGGTGTAGATGTTAAATAGGCTGGGGTCAACACGCATCCTTGCTTTAGCCCGTTGAGTGTTTGAAATTTCTTTGTTAGGCATCGTCCACCTCCTTTTTTAATTTGGACCCAGGTGTGCGAGTATAATTCAATGATTGCTCCTAAAAACTTTGGAGGAGCACCCCAGGCTTTCATTTTGACCCAAAGTTTAGATCTAGTCACTTTATCAAAAGCCGCTTTCAAGTCTAAACAAGCACTGGCGTTGCCAATAGGTTTCGCATTTGGAAAGTTGGAGCTATTGGTTTTGTAAATGACATTTTATATTTATATATTGTTATTGACAATGCCAATAACGATATATAAATATAAAATGTCATTTACAAAACCAATAGCTCCAACTTTCCAAAAAGTCGAAACCTATTGGCAACTCCAGTGCTTGTTTTAATTCCTGAGAAATTTCTGCACTTTTCTCTATTGTCAGAAACTTTTTTTGTGTTCATGTAGTGAAAATTAGAATTCTGGTGAATTTCTTTCCATTTGAGGTTGTATGCAAGCAAAACCTGGCAAAATTAATTCAAGTTCACAAATGTTTGATGAATATCATGAAATATAAACTCGTCACAAATATGGAAACACTTTTTAAAAATGCAATATTCATTAAACTTCTTTTGGGAGAATACTATTTACAGCCTTACACTCACTGAAAGGTCTGAGGCGGTCATCATTCAGATGTTGTGCTGACTAGGCACTCCCAGCAGATGCTCCCATGCAAGGTTTATGAGTAGGGAGAATCCAACTATGTGGTGCACATTTTTCTGCAAAAAAAAAATGAAATAAATAATTGCTTACTAACCTGTAGATCAAACTGACTTTAGCACTGGTATCACCTGGCACGACAATCATTTTTTGCACCCTCCCACAAATGACCTCTTCCTTTAGGGTTTCCCTCACTACAGCACTGCATCTGTGCCCCTCGCTTACATTTCATTTGTTTTATAGCGCTATTCATACAAGTGTCGAGTGTCACAGCACTTTAAATCACACACATTATTCAGAGACAATGAATCATACGTGTGTAAATTAGCCTACAGGAAATGTTGCAAAAGATCACGAGGATTATAAAGTGCAGGCATCACTTGTCATTAGATACTAGTTGGCAGTATATTTTAAGAGAGGGTGAATTGGGCAAGTACAAACTCAGGATTTAAAAGGTACCAGAGTGTTTTGGGTCAATTTACTAATAAGAATGTATTTTCACCCAAAGAAACCAGTTTAGCAACATTGGGATAATGAAAACTTGGGGGGGGGGGGGGCGGGGGGAGGGGGGGACATAAGGTTCTAACCTAAACCATGTAGTTTTCACGCAGTTCTTTGATGACAGTTCATAGGCCACTGTGCTATACTAGGATTGTAACTTATGAACACAAGTAAGAAAAGGATCTCTGACAAAAGTAGTAACCTAGTGAGCTGTCCACGTAAAATACAGCTCTGTGATCTGCATGGTAAACGTTCCTTGCAGCGGAAGAGACAAAACTGTCACTAGAAAAAAAAATCTCTGATCTCTCTTAAGCAGGAACATTAATAACCAGAGTTATCATTGCATTTTTATTGTTACCTTAAAGCTTGTGGACACAAAAGGAACTGCATCAGGTGCTTTTAAACTCATACATTATTCCTACACACAGTGCCCGCGCGCGAGCTCAGCGCCAGGTGCTGCTGCACCGGTCACACTACTCTAAAGCCAGCCCTGCTGCAGATGTCTTCCTTACCTGGAGAATTTGACCTGGTGGACTTGTCACAGCACCTCTCACGCCTGCACGGCCTGAGAAGGAGGGTCTTTGTGGTATATGTGCCGGCGGGGGCTGTTTTCTGGGTGGTCGATGTAAAGACATTGCTGCACCCCTACCATGGAGCGTGTATCACTGCAAATTCAGTGTTAACCTTTTACATTCATCAAAGGATTCTATTGGCAAGAGTCGCCATATGCCTTGGGCGTAATGCAGGCCCCTTCAGCCACTGCGAGGTGGTGGTGGCCGGTGGTGAGAGGGGACAGGGGCGGGATTACCCTCCAGGCTCCAGTCCAAAACCCATGACGATGAATAAGGAAAGTGTCTGGGGCCCTCGCCGCATGCTATTGGAGGAGGGGCGGGGCATCCGATCACGAGCCCGGACAGGTGTGCATCCCGCCCTGTGTCCATGATTCAGGTGCACATCCGGGCCTCGTGACGAACTGAGCGCAGGTGCGCCATCTTCAGCAGCTGAGGAGGACCGACGACGGGGGATGGGGGGGGCATAGGCGTCGCCTGCCCGGATGTACCTACAGCCGCGCCTTCCCCCTCCCGCCACCCCACGACACCTTTAAGCGCCTCAGTAATGTGCGCAGGTTACGCTGTCCAACTCCGCGGAATCTCCTGCCCAAACACCAGCTGCATTAATGAGCGTCAAGGACGGCGAGCTCCATCACGGTCAACGGAACTGAATGGAATAAAACGCCAGCGACGACTGTTAGCTTTGAAAAGCAAGTCACAAAAGATTCGATCCTAAATACCGGAAATAAAACGGTAAGGTATCTTCAGCACATTGAGTAGGTTACTGCTCGTGTTATTCGATAATTGCGATTAGTTCACGAATATTGACATGATTGATAGGGACAGTGAAGCTCTCTAATTATTTACGATTCTATGTAAAATAAAAATACTCATATTTATAGTACTCAACAAAAATGAACAAGAGTAACTGGACTAGATAGAGGCAATGATAATAACTGTGGCAATCATTTTATTACGGATAAAAAAGGCTGCGGTTGTATAGCTGTAATAGTACAATTATTACTGCAATAATAATAGTAATAATTACAGTGGTAGTAATTGTATCAATAATAATAAAGATTGCAATAACAACAACAATAATTATTATTATATTAATAACGATAAGTATTATAATGCCGCTAATAATAATTAATATAACAATACATAGTATCCATGTGCGTGATTTTCAGGGGAAGCGGAGAGCACCAGATCGAGAGTCGTTTAGTCAACATCTCGTCTCTTACAATTATGCACCGTTAACTAACAGAATGCCGTGTTTCTCGCCGACTTGCTCACGCCCGCTCGTGCCACTGTCCTGCCAGTGCCGTATAACACCCAATCACAAATGTAACACACGCACCGCATATGCTATCATATATCACACACGCACATAAAAACGCACGCACGCACGCACTTTAACGTGTACATTGGCATACATTCCCAAGTAAAACTGGAACGGATCTATACATTCGCATATCTGTAACATAATAAACAAATAAATGCACGCGGGTAGCGTGCAGCGATACACAAGTAGATATGTTAAATCTAGCAGACAACTCGCTATCTAACTATTAACTATAGATGTATAAGCATAGCTCCCACAGTCACAGGAGTAACACTCGTATGCACAAAATGCGCAGAACAGACATGAGCACACATGGCAATATCCGTAGGACAACGCTTAGCCCGATGCGGCAAAACAACGACTCCCAGGGTCTTATATGCACACAAATTACACATACACACACACCCAAATACGAGCGGCCCCACCTCAAAAATATATACCGTCATAATAACACACACACATATCCAGACTCGTTAGCTCCCATCTACGCAAAATTCACAACAGACATATACCTCACACTACACCAAAATGGGAAAAAATAAGACTAAGTATATATAAAGACACAAACAACGCACACACCGAAGCCCGGAACACGACAACACACAAACGCACAATGTTTTCAAAGCGCTGGCTTCGGAGCGCAGTTTAACTACTCCGAACTGCTGCAGATTTGGAAACAACGCTTTCAGTGTGTCTCCTCGTCCAACTCTCGCCTCATATAGGAAAGCAAAGCATGCATGGGCCAGGGAGGGTGGGAGCGGCCCATCTGAGTTCACAGAAGAAAACACAAGGACCCGGTGAAAGTGTGGCGTGTGGCAACGCAACGCCTTAATGACACCATAAGCCACAATCATAGCAGACTTGATGCTACAAAAAGACACTTTCCCTCTCAATTTGCACAGCCTCCAAACCCACAGCTGCAGGGCTGTGTGGTGCGCACCACACATTGTGACGTCTTTTTTTGTAACGCACTCTAAAGAAGAAGAAACAAGTCAGGTCCCGGGCCGGCAGCCAATCACAGCGCGGCCCGGGGAATGACGTCACGGGGGTGTCCCGGGCCGGCAGCCAATCACAGCGCGGCCCGGGACAAAGGGGCGGGACTTAAAAAAAGCCTGAGAAACGCCCCCGAATCGCGTTTTCGCAAGAAAGCGTGATTGACAGCCTCTGTCTCCCAATGGCTAGTCTCCATTTATGGAGCTAGCCAATTGGAAACAGAGGCGGTCCAAACATCCCTACTGAAGACAAAAGTTTTCGATCTGGGAGGGGCCAGGTCGAAACCTAAAAACATGTGTATAAAGTGGTGGAGTTGTCAATTGCCTTTTTAGCAAGGAGAGTTAGCGCTGATAAATTTTAATCAAAGTTCTTCTTTTGAACCATATGTTGATTTGACACATTTTCTTTGACAATGTTTTTATCATGACAAGCCAGGCTTGACTTATCAGTAGAAGTTAAGTCCTTGATCCAAGATGGACATATGTTCCCATTGGGATTCCTTTTTTTTAATAATCTGAAGGGAGAGATACCTGTAGTGGAATGAGGGGATACCAAATATGACCATACTCATACTTTTTTGGAGAAAACTTTCAACATTCACATTACAAGAAATAGCGGTTTGTATGGCTTCTTTGAGAAACCTATTCATCCTTTAAACTAAACCATTAGATGAAGGTGAATAAAGTGCCACTCTGAGATGTTTGACATCATGTAACTTCAGAAATTCTTGTACAATCGAAGAACAAAAATGAGATGCATTGTCACTAACAATCTCCTTAGGAGAACCCTCAGAAAGAAAACCCTTTTTTTTAAAACTAACAACTGAGGATGAATTAGGACTTTCACAAAATTCAAACTCAAACCATTTTGAGTGATAATCAATAAGTGATATGATATAGCGTTTATCATGAGGTAAGATTTCAAATTGTCCTGCAAAATCAATGGCCAATTTATCCCAAGCTTCTTCTGGAAAAGGAACACTGGAAAAGGAACACTATGTAAAGGTAAATGAGAAGTCTTCCAGTGTTTATCTGACACTAAACAAGTGTCACACAAATGTATCCACTGTGTAATATCTTTGTCAAGAGCTGGCCAACAAAAGTGTTCTTTCAATTTCCTTGACGTGCCTCCAACCCCTAAGTGACCTTGATGAGCTGCTTGAAACAGTTTTTTCAGAAAATTCAAAGGAGGAATACACTGGTCACCCCTGAAAATTACATCATTTATGATGGAAAGCTCTTCAGAAATTTGTGCATAAGATTTCAGGGATGCGGGAAGAGAACATACCTTTGGCCATCCTGAAATAATCATGGTTTTGACGGCCATTAAAATTGCATCATCAGAATAACGTTTGATCCAATCAGATTCTGAAATGGAAAAAGGTGAAAGAACCAACTCCTCTATAGAAGCTACAACACATTCTATGTCATCAACATTTTCATTAATATCATTTTCTAGGGGTAACCTTGAAAGAGCATCAGCCCTTAAATTATTACCTCCTGAGATGTGTTGTATGGTAAAGTTGTATTTGTGGAGTCTAGAAAGGATTCTTACAAGTCTGGCAGACTCCTTCCCTGTATCATTCCCATTAAGAATATGTAGTTGGGGTTTATGATCGCTTAAAAGTGTGAAATGAGAGCCCCAAATGTAAGTTTAAAATTTTTCAACAGCCCAAGAACAGGCGAGGGCTTGATCTTGATGCAAAGCCAATGGTGTTTTCTTGAGCACCATTCCATTGGCAAAGCACAGCTCCCAAACCTCTCTGGCTGGCGTCAACAGAAATAATAGATTTTAATCTTGGAGTAAAAGAAGATAAGGCTGGTGCCTCCACAATAACCTTTTTTACAAGATTGAAAGCTCAATTAGTTTCTTGGGACCATATCAACTTTACATCTTTTTAAAGAAGAACCCGAAGAGGTTGTACAAGTTGAGAATATTTTTTAATAAATCTGGAATAGTATTCCGTCAGACCTAAAAAAGATTTCAAGGAATCTTTTTCTTTAGGAATGGGAACATATGAAATGGCTTGAGTAAGTGAATGCTTGGGTTTAATCCCCTCAGCGGAAATTTAATGCCCAAGGTAATCCAATTCCTTTACCAAAAATTTACATTTCTTTTCTCCTAAAGTTATTTCAATATCTCTGAAGTGTGATAATAATTTCTTTAGAGTTTGGAAATGTTCATGTTTGGTTTTAGAATGTATTAATACATCGTCCTGGTATGCCTGGACGCACTCAATGTCATGTAAAATGGTATCCATACATTTCTGGAAGACATTTGCCGCAGATGCCAACCCGAAGGGAAGCCTTACATATTTGAATGTTCCAAATGGAGTAATGAATGTGGTAAAATCTGATGAACACTTGGTTAGTGGAATTTGGTGATAGACACTTCTGAGGTCAAGAAGTGTAAAAAATCTTGACTCAGAAATGCCAGTAAGTAATTCCTGGATTTTCGGTAGGGGGTGGTAGTCAATTAATATATTTTGATTTAAAGAGCGAAGGTCCGCACATAAGCGAATACTGGAGTCTTTCCTTTTAACTACAACAATTGGACTGACCCAAAGTGAAGAATCTGTTGACTCAATAATGCCTTCAGACACCATTTTTTCTAAAACCTTTTTTGAATCATCTCTGACATTAAGTGGAATATTCCTCAACTTATGAATGACTGGAATAGTATTGGGCTTGAGCCTAATAAGGTGTTCAAAGTTTCTGATTTTCCCAACAGAGTCATTGAAGACTTCAGGAAACTCAGAAATTATGTAATGAATTAGCGTTTCCTCAATATTGCGTACAGAAGAGATGGAAACATCATTTATTTGGACAGGGGAATCCGAACCCGGGACTAATTTGAGTCCCATCCTAGCAAGGTCTTGCCAACCAAGTATACTTTTCCCATCAATGGCTACATAAACTTTTGTATTTGTGCATCTACCCAAACATTGTATTTTTGTTAAGAAATAGCCTAACATATCTATGTCCTTACCACCATATGCTTTGGGAATGATGTCTAAGGGTTGTAAATGTGTATTTTAGGACCAGTGAGTATTGAACAGAATATCAGATATGATGGTAACGGGTGCCCCAGAATCTGCCATCATGTCTAAAGGATGATTATCAATTAGGACTTCACAAGTAGGATCCTTTACACAACCAATGTTAGGCGATGTTTCAACCAAGTCAATAGAAAGCATCTCTTTCCTTTGTAAAATATTTGAATGTATAACACAATTATTAACATCAACAGTATTAATATTAATATTTTCTAAAGAGGATTCAATGGATGAAGCATCAATATCAACATTTTCTGAAGAGGATATTGTGCTGACTTGAATCGCTCTTTTGTTTCTACAAACAGTGTGGAAGTGTCCAATTTTATGACAAAATGTGCACCTTTTGCCTAGTGTAAGACAAACCGGGCTGTTTCCAAGGTACGTTTTTGACCCACATCTGTAGCAAAATGAATTATCCTTTTTTTTAAAAAGGTTTTGTAACTTTGTTCCTGGAATAAATAGCATTAACATGTAAATCATTTTGAAAAGATGCAGTGTTTCCTTCCGAAATACATTTCGATGAAATAATACACCTTTCTATACTTTTTGCCATATCTATTACTTCTGATAGGGATGGATCACGGCAATTTAAGATTCTTTCCTGAATTTTCTTATGATAACACTTAAATATCTTCCAAAGTTGCAGTCTGCAGCGAGATTTCTGAGTGCAGATATAAATTCCTTCACAGGCTCATGTTGTTCCTGCTTCCTCTTCATAAAATTGAAACGTTCCAACATGACACTGGGTTGTTCTATCAACTTTCTATTGAGTCTCAAGACCTTATCAGTGAATTAATTCCATCCATCCCCATTTCCTGGAAGGGGTAGGAAAGGAGGAAGATTGTCTAAGATTTGTCATCCTGCACTTCCCAAGTGGCTTTATAAAATAGCGAATTTCCTTTTAGGTGAGTATTCATCTGCACCTAATGCAATTAAGTAGCTTTCAAAACTTTTGAACCATAACTTCCATGTTTCTTTGGGTTTGCCAGGGTTAGGAAGAAAGTGATTTAAGTTGACTATTTGCTGATTGGTTGCCATGTTATCCCAAAAATGATGTTGATTATAAATTAATATGAGTCTTAAACTTTTAATATAAATGCAAATATAACTGATAACTGTACCTTAGGTCTTTATTTTTCCATGTAGGACTTGCACATCTGAGTAATTCCTTAAGTGGCTTTGTTGTAGAGATAAAGCGCTAATAAATCTTTTTAATAACATTTTTAATTATGTTGAAAATAGCGATTTAATATTAAGCGCTTCGTTTATTTTAAAATTGTCACATACTGACGTGTGTATCGTCGAAGAAAACAGCTGTTCCCGATGTAGGATCTGATCGTATGAGCGTTGTCATGGAAACAGCTTGTTATTGTGGATTAAAGATGTCCGCCGGGACGTGCTCACGTTATGAAGAGTGATGACACAGCACTTCTAGTTTCCTCTGTATTTTCAAGACTGTTGCTGTGATGTATTTCTCCACGTCATGAGTGACAGCAACTGAAGCCAATTAGGATCTCCAAACGCCAGAAAAGGTATTAAAATCAACTTTTACTCGTCCGCTTCCACTTTTCTTCCGGAATTTCGCTGAAAATCCAATGCAGGTTTCTGGAAGGTAAAATGTTCTTTTCTTTTATCAGAGGTCGCACAAAATTGGTGAAAGGCTGCTTTTTCCCTCGTCGCCAAATGTGAAGTATATGATTCCTTCATTTATCAATAAGGAATAATGCAGTAAGGAAACATTGGGTTTGAGATAAGAACGTTGTTTGTTGTTCTTCAGCAAAACATCATATCCACTGGAGCGCGACTCGGTCCTGTGATGTCCAACCGCTGAATGAGGCATTCAGCAGTTGGAAGGCACAGGGGAAACATGTACCACGAGCAATGCACCATTGAAGGGAAACATTCCTCAAAGGTGCGGGCCGTGGAACGTAAGCAATACTTTCGCAATGTACATTAAAGAATTACACATAGCAAGCAATGAAAAGGTCATAAAGTAAATAATAACATGTACTTCACAGCCACCCACCTGAGTAGCCCTTCAAACCTGCATCAGGCATGACACCGCAACGCCGGTGTGTGTAGTCTGAGACTGCCCTGGTGACCTGGCAAGTTCACCTACTTGCCAGGCCCAAACTTTCCCTTTTCTTACATGCAAGGCACCCCTAAGGGATGCCCTAGTTAGCCCTGTGGGCAGGATGCACTGTATCTAAAAGGTAGGACATGCCCCCATGGCTTTTACAAGTCCTGGTAGTGAACAACTGCTGAATTTGTTTTCAGTACGGGCAGACCTATCTCTCCCATTGGTTAGCATTTGAGCTGCCTTGTAACATCGTACAAGTGTATCGACCAATTGGGAGCAGATAGAGTTTGGTGTCTCTAGACTCACAATTTAAAAGCACATCTTTTAGTAAAGTTATTTTTTTAAATTGCAGGTCTGAAAATGCCACTTTTAGAAAGTGAAACAAAAGGGGATGATGGACGGAGCGTTTGAGCAAATCAAACACTCACCCCCAGTCAACTCCTCGGAAGCTTGTTTCCGGTCCAGGGAAGGCATGGCTTGACAGTTCGGCTGGACTGTTCCCATGAGGCACAGGGTCAGACTGATTTGCATATGGCCATGTCTGAACTGGGGTGGCAGAGTGGGCTAAAGAACGGTGATGGATTAAACCCAGATCTGTTGACTGGTTGTGAGTGTTTAATTGGTTCAGATGCTCCGTCCATCACCACCCCCTTTTGTACCTCTTTGTTCGCCATAAGTTGACATGGTATGCTCAGACGTGAGTCCCTTGCTCACTTTGCCACTGGATTCAAGCAAGCCGGGCTGAAGACGGCTGAAATGCCAGAAACCGGTCCTCGGAAGCTTGTTTCCGGTCCTGGGAAGGCATGGCTTGGCAGTTCGGACTGGACTGTTCCCATGAGGCACAGGGTCAGACTGATTTGCATATGGCCATGTCTGAACTGGGGTGGCAGAGTGGGCTAAAGAACAGTGATGGATTAAACCCAGATCTGTTGACTGGTTGTGAGTGTTTAATTGGTTCAGATGGTCCGTCCATCACCACCCCCTTTTGTATCTCTTTGTTCGCCATAAGTTGGCAGGGTATGCTCAGACGTGAGTCTCTTGCTCACTTTGCCTCTGGATTCAAGCAAGCCGGGCTGAAGACGGCTCAAATGCCAGAAACCGGTCCTCGGAAGCTTGTTTCCGGTCCAGGGAAGGCATGGCTTGGCAGTTCTGGCTGGACTGTTCCCATGAGGCACAGGGTCAGACTGATTTGCATATGGCCATGTCTGAACTGGGGTGGCAGAGTGGGCTAAAGAATGGTGATGGATTAAACCCAGATCTGTTAACTGGTTGTGAGTGTTTAATTGGTTCAGATGCTCCGTCCATCACCACCCCCTTTTGTACCACTTTTATAAAGTGGCATTTTCTTACTTAACCATTCAGTGCCTCTGCTGGTCCCTAGAATACACGTCTGGTTTGGATGACTGTTGAACTTTGTGAATTCACTCTAGACAGGCACACATTGGAAACTTAGGTGTGCCCTGCATATTCTGATGGCCCATCACCAGGCTGATGAGTCTTCCTCAGCTAGAGGGGTGGATACCTGCACCACAATAGGGCATAACCTATCCTCACAAGGAAGTCACCACCACATGTAGTGTATCTGGAGGCAGGGCAAGAAAGGACAGGGTCTTGGCACTACAAATACCTTTTTTGAAGTCTCCCTACTTCAAAGGCCAAGATTGGTATAAGTACTGGACCTCCGAAACTATATACTCAGAACACTCTGGGCTGAGGACATTCTGCAGGAAGAAGAGCTGTTGTGCGGCCAGGAGGGACTGCCACTTTCCTATCAGCTTTGCTGTGTTGGCCTGCTGTTTGCTGCTTCTGTCCTGGGAGTGAGAGGACAAGACTTTGTTCTCTACATCCTGCTTTCTTCTCTAAGGGCTAGAGTTGAGCTTGACTCCTGTTGGAGGTCTCAGGGCCATCAAAGACTTCACCCATAGCATTTGGACTCTTCTGCTGGGATTTTTAGTTGCCAAGTAGTGCCAAAGCCAGTTCCTGGGCCCTTGGAAGTGAGTTTGTGCTACCAGAAGAAACCAACACCAAGCATCTTCAGAACCAGCACTTACAATGCAGGCTCCAACAACATGGTATCCATATGGTATCCTATGCCCCTATTATTTTTGCTGAAAAATGATAAAACACTATATTGTTTATTCAGACTATTGGTACTGAATATCTGTATATACCGATAGCATTCTCTCTATTTAGATGAGTACTCTCTGAAAAATATAGGGAAGACTCTTTCAGCATATACTTAAGAAATTGGCTTAAATTGTATAGAAGTGATATTGATCCCGTTGTGAAAACATTTGTGATAATGTACTGTTATCATCTCATTGGGTGAGATCTTTTAGAGAACCTTAATATTCCTGTATTCCTTATAGAAAGCTGAGGAACATGCACGGTCACTGACCCTTTGTACATGAACCCATCCCATCGAATCATACCATATGGGATAGTATATTGATATAGCCGAGAAAGATTCTGAGGTCTGTTTGTGACCCCAGATGAGGTAAATAATACACTAAGTTTGTTATACTGTGTATTATCATCGCCAGATATTTCTTATTAGATGCCTAACTATACATGGAACAGTACTATTGTAATCTGGCCAGATGGTTTGTGGGTTAATAAATTGCGTTAGCAAAATACTCTACTCCATCCATGACATCTAAAGTCTAATACTGTGCATATGTCTTTGTGTATCCATACTTGAGAAATGGAAAGGTGATCTAGAGCGATCAGTGTCTTTGTGCTTGGAATAGACATTTTAATGTCATAGAATTCGACTAAAAAATATATTAGAATGTAACAGAGATGGTTGATTGTGTGTATTTATGTAATGTAATAGTTGTTATATGTAATAGACGTAGGAGTATTGGTGTTTATGGTGATTTGCACTGATTATGTACAATATATTCATGTATGTATATATCCTTTTGTTTCAGATATACTATATTTTTGTGGGAAACTATTTTAAATTCTGAAGAAGGTGTTGGCTATAGAATATAAGTGCCAAAACCGAAACGCGTTGATGCTAATATTGAGTTTTGATACGCTAAGTCAGTGGATACAACTACTCCTTTTGCGATAAAACTACGAATTGGAGTCTGAGTAAATTCCTTCCAACTAGCGTTTTTCATCACTTTTTAATTGGAATCATTTTCCTTTATGTTTTTTTTCCCCACAGTCTGCATTGATTTGATATGTATTAATTGTGTTTTTATTGATGCCTCATTGTTTTGAATGATTCTGTAAAAAAATGTACATCTTTTGGTAAACCTATCACCTATACTCCTTTAGTCCTTGTCTGTTGTCCAAAAATTGAATTCATGCATGAAATGGTGTGGGAAATAACTGTTGTTATGTTATAAATTTACCCAAAGGGGGAAACGTTTTTGTCTTTTGGTACCCTACCCCTTTGGTTTGTGGGTCCCTCTCTTTTATTAGAGAAAGACAAATGAAGGCCAACAAAAAAGATGGGTGGAGCACTGCAAAGAACTGCTGAACCAGCCCATGCTGCAGCCTCAACCAGACATTCATCCAACTGACAAGGACTTGCCAATCGACTGCAGCAGAACAAACAAGGAAGAAATAAGGCAAGGCATCAAACATTTGGGAAATCGAAAAGCAGCAAGACCTGACAACATTCCTGCAGAGGCACTAAAGGTAAACATTGAAACATCAGTAGACATGCTCTACCCCGTGTTTGGAAGGATCTGGAAAGAGGAAAAGGTGGCATCAGAGTGCAAGGAGGGATATCTGATCAAGATGCCCAAGAAAGGTTACCTGAGTAACTGCGCAAAATACAGAGGGATAACACTTCCATCAACACCAGGCTAAGCATTCAACAGAATCGTCCTGAACAGAAGGAAGGAACAAGTTGATACTAAGTTGCGAGGCCAGCAAGCTGGATTCTGCAAAGATAGATCCTGCACATACCAGATTGGAACACTGCACATCATCATTGATCACTCAATGAAATGGAACTTGCCTCTTTATGCCAACTTCATCGACTATGAGAAGGCATTCAACAGCGTGGACAGTGAGACCGTTTGGAAATTCCTCTGCCACTGCGGTGTGTCAGATAATATCGTAAGAATCATCAGGAACTCTTATGAGGGAGTGACCTGCCAGATAGTCCATGGAGTACAACTCACTGAAGTCTCTGAAGTGACGACCGGAGTCCACCAGGGTTGTTTGCTCTTGCATTTTCTTTTCCTGCTGGCCATAGACTGGATCATGAAGACATCCACTGCAAGGAGAAGAAGTGTGATCCAGTGGACACCTTGGACAAAGCTCGATGATCTGGACTTTGCAGAAAACCTAGCCCTACTCTTCCATATCCATCTGCAGATGAGAGAGAAGACTGACAAAGTGGCAGCCACATCAGCATTTCTTGGCCTCAACATCCACAGGAGAAAACCCAAGATCCTGAAGGCTAACATGGCCAGCACAACTGGAGTCACTCTTGCAGGCGAAGTACTGGAAGAAGTTGCAGCCTTCACCTACCTAGCCAGAGTCACAGACAAGCAGGGCGTCACATACACCGACATCAAGGCAGGCATAGGCAAAGCAAGGCCTGCCTTCATTCAGCTAAAGAAAATCTGGAGCTCCAAGGACCTAACGCTGCAAACCAAGATCATGCTTTTTAACACCAATATAAATGGGGTCCTTCGGTATGGAGCAGAAATTTGGAGAACAACAGTGACCACCACCACCAAATTCCAAACCTTCATCAACACCTGTCTGATGAAACTCCTCCAAATCCAATGGCCAAACACCATCAGTAACAGCGAACTATGGCAGCATGCTTTCCAACTCCCTGCTCATGAAGAAATCATGAAAAGATGTTAAAACTGTATAGGTCACACCCTCTGCAGGCCCGCATCTACACCACCAGGCACTCCATCACTTGGAACCCTCAAGGGAAAAGGTAAAGAGGAAGAACAAGAAACACCTGGCGTCGAGGCTGTCTGCAAGGAGATGGGTTACACCTAATGTCGATTTTAAAAAAAGCCCAACACAGAGATGGCTGCAGAGTCCTGGTTGATGGCCTCTACCCCAAGAGTAGTATGCATAAGTAAGTAAGTACAGTATGCCACAGTGGGTTCAGTTTTGGCAAACTAAATTGAAAAAATGCAACCTCGTAAATGTGTGACTTGTTTTGCCTGCCTTGTTTTACAGCCAGGAATCCTTTGTGTCTGATTATATTCGATGCTAAAACAGCAATCTGATGTTTGACCTGAGTACATATCATTAAAATAGCTCAAATAAAAGGAAGGTCTGCTGTGTTGTGGCTTGATTATCGTTGAGATAAAATACTGCTAAAACTTCAGCCCTGGAGTTTTTCACACAGACACTATGTCGTAATGTATAAAGCACTCTACTTCAAATCTGAGTTACGATGTTCTTGATGTACCTAATTTTATTAATCTCTTCCCAGATCTGAATTGCATTGCAACTACAAACTGTTTTTTTAAATTGGCTTAGAGAAGCAGGATTTGCTAGGAACTTGTTTTAAGAAGTGGATTTTAGAAACCTGTATTATAAACGCCCACACTTCCGTCACATTCTCTTACTCTTAGCCACTCAAAAAGAAATCTGCAAAAAACCTAACACAATAATTTTGCAACAACACCAAATGTATGCTTTATCTTATTGTTACAATTTCGCGCTTATGAGATGGTTAATTTACCAGATTATTTTGTGCTATGCCAAAGTTGCCAAGTACCCTGTGTCTGACGTCTTCAGCCAAGCCTAGTTTTAGCCAACAATTCTGTCTATGCTGGGATTTTTAAGCCTATGTTTTTAGTAGTATAGATATGACATGCAACAAAATCATGTCACGACTCATTGAATAAATAAAGCAAGGCATGGGGACCAGCTACTATGTTGATATGACATATGGGTTTCCTCTGGCGATGCAGAGAAACAGATGCAAAAAGAACAATTGATGGACAGAATGCAGAACAAGGTCATACATACACCCCAGTACAGAGATCTGGGCCTAAATCAATTGTTTTGTTCACCATGCCATTCCAGATTTAACCCAGCAATATGCAAATCAGTCTTGACCCTGCATCCAATGGGAACAGTCCAGCCTGAACTGCAAGGCCAGGTCCTCTCTGGACTGGAAGCAGGCATCCGAGGACCTGTTTTGTGGTTTCACTCCTCATCAGCCAGGATAGCTTGACTCCAGTGGCAAGGAGAGCATGGGACCCACGTCTGGGCATACCCATCCCACTCGGGGTGACACATGCAAAAAGAATAATTAATGGATAGAATGCAAGATGCTTTTTTCAAGGTCCAGGGAGGACCTGGCTTGGCAGTTCGGGCTGGGCTGTTCCCACAAGGAACAGGGTCAAGTCTGGTTTGCAAATGGCTGGGTCCAAACTGGGGTGGTGTGATGAGCAAAAGAATGATGGATTCAACGCAGATACTTGTGACTGGGGGTGAATGTTGGCATTGTCCAGCATTCCGTCCATCAACAGTTTCTTTTGCATATATCACCTTAAATGGGAAGGGTATGCCCAGACGTGGGTCCCGTGCTCACTACACCACATGATTCAAGCTAGCCTGGCTGATGAAGGGTGATGCCCTCAAACCGGTCCTAGGATGCTTGTGTCCAGTCCAGGGAGGACCTGCTTCGGGCTGGACTGTTCCCACGAGGAACAGGGTCAAGACTGATTTGCATAGGGCTGGGTCTAAACTAGGGTGGTGTGGTGATCAAAAGAATGATGGATTAAACCCAGATCTTTGTGACTGGGGATGAATGTTTGCATTGTCCAGCATGCCGTCTATCAATTGTTTCTTTTGCATATGCCACCCTAAGTGGGAAGGGTATGCCCAGACGTGAGCCCAGTGCTCAATACACCACTGGAGTCAAGCTAGCCTGGCTGATGAAGGATGATGCCTTCAAACTGGTCCCATCATGCTTGTTTCTGGTCCAAGGAGGACCTGGCTTGGCAGTTCGGGCTGGACTGTTCCCATGAGGAACAGGGTCAAGACTGATTTGCACATGGCTGGGTCCAAAGTGGAGTGGTGTAGTGAGCAAAAGAATGATGGATTAAACCCAGATCTTTGTGACTGGGGGTGAATGTATGCATTGTCCCGAATTCCGTCCAGCAACTGTTTCTTTTGCATATGTGCCCTAAGTGGGAAGGGTATGTCCAGAAGTGAGTCCTGTGCTCACTACACCACTGGATTCACGCTAGCCTGGCTGAGGAAGGGTGATGTCCTGAAACTGGTCCCAGAATGCTTGTTTCTGGTCCAGGGAGGACCTGACTTGACAATTCGGACTGGACTGTTCCCCCAAGGAACTGGGTCAAGACTGATTTGCACACGGCTGGGGCCAAACTGGGGTGATGTGGTGAGCAAAAGAATGATGGATTAATCCCAGATCCTTTTGACTGGGGGTGAATGTTTGTATTGTCCAGCATTCCGTCCATCAACTGTTTCTTTTGCATATGTTGCCCTAAGTGGGAAGGGTATGCCCAGATGTGGGTCATGTGCTCACTTCACCACTGGATTCAAGCTAGCCTGGCTGATGAAAGGTGATGCCCTGAAACCAGTCCCAGGATGCTTCTTTCCGGTCCAGGGAGATCAGGGCTTGGCAATTCGGGATGGACTGTTCCCACCAGGATCAGGGTCAAGACTGATTTGCATATGGCTGGGTCCAAACTGCGGTGGGGTGGTGTGGTGACCAAAAGTATGATGGATTAAACCCAGATCCTTGCGACTGGGGGTGAATGTTTGTATTGTCCAGCATTCCGTCCATCAACTGTTTCTTTTGCATATGTCACCCTAAGTGGGAAGGGTATGCCAAGACATGGGTCCCGTGCTCACTTCACCACTGGATTCAAGCCAGCCCGGCGGATGAAGGGCGAGGCCCTGAAACCAGTCCCAGGATGCTTCTTTCAGGTCCAGGGAGGTCCTGGCTTGGCAGTTTGGGCTGGACTGTTCCCACGAGAAACAGGGTCAAGACTGATTAGCATATGGCTGGGTCCAAATTGTTGTGGTGTGTGGAGAAAAAGAATGATGGATTAAACCCAGATCCTTGTGACTGGGGGTGAATGTTTGCATTGTCCAGCATTCCGTCCATCAACTGTTTCTTTTGCAAATGTGCAGAAACAGTACAGTCTGCATTGTGCTTTCTAACTATAGAACAAGTGTTAGCTCTAATACGGGGAGTTACATTACAGGTACTTGTCCAAGATCACAGTGAGCGCCGAGAGACACCACAAATTGAATTGAGAACTACTGAACACAAAGTCCATTGCTCGGAGATAAATGTAAATTATATGAAGCAGGTTTGCATGTGTGCAGAACTGGTTTTACTCATCCCCTCCCTGGTTCTACTCCAACTCTCCTGTCCCAGTTTCTTCTCCCCCTCCTACCCACCCTAGCATTATCCATCCCCCACCTGGCCTCCATTAGCCATCCCCCACCCGATTGCCAAAGCCAGTATCTCGCCCATAGGTGAGAGCTATTGGCTTTGTCAATGCTTGTTTGTATATGCACATATCATACATTGGCATACAGCTAATTAAAGGTGGACGACGAGCCACTGTAAGCTCGGCCCACATGTCTAACTCTGGTTCTGCTTGAGGTCCTCTTGGACCATCGAGCCCAAAACTAGACGATAATTCCTGCCTTACTGCTCGCTTACACCCAAACCTTGAACCGCCCCTGTTCTCCCTCCCCTTCCAATGACATCAGTAAGGAATTTCCCACATTTCATTGAAATAGATGTCATGTCTTCTGGCAACCTGTGGCATGACATTTGTCAGTGGCACTATGTTCCCATACGTCTCAGCTAACTTTGTTTCCTCACAGCCAATCAGAGCTTAATTTGAGCCGGGCCCATCAGCACTAATTTGTATGACCCGCACTTTGACTCAGAGCAGAGAGGGAAAACGCACAAAGGGGAAAGAAAGAGGAAAGAAAAGACCGAAAACATGTGACAAAGAGCAAAAGCAGGAAACTGTGGCACTGAGATAAAGGGGCAGCATTGTCTGGTGGTGAATGACACTAAAGAGCCATGAGAGGGAATCAAGACTACACAGCCTTGGGGTCTGGCACCCCGGACATTCAATAGTGCCAGCTGCGTGCTTCTGAGTAATACTTTGGAGGCTGGCGTTATTCTTTTACAATTTAAGCACTAGAGGCAGTCATGTCTTATTGTGCAGGGCAAAGGCCCTGGTGCTGTGTAAACACCTACTGCAAAGCATGCTACAGGCCCTTGTTTGATACAAGGCATAGTCTGTGCCCAGGCAGCAGGTATGCTCTGATGCACGTAGTATGTAGCACAAGTAGACGTAAATTTACGGTGCCCCTGTTGGTGCGCGGTCTAATGTTGGTGTTATGGTCTGTTATTGTGTAGTATGATATAGTTTGGTATGCCATGGCCCATTGTGTGGTATATTATAGTCAGGGCCACTGAATTATGTGATTGTGAAGCTCTTACAATTTTTTAGAAATGTAGATATGCCCCATTTGCCACATAATTCATCATCTGCCGCATAATCTAGAATTTTAAGGAAACATATTTTTTCTAGTTCTAATGGTTCAAAAGTTACTAAAAACGCAGTGACACGTGTTGTCGCACAGTGGAAGGCGCTTTGGAATGATGGACTGGCCACCTTTCTGCAACATAATGCCTCATAATGTGCCTCTTCATGCCGTATAATTTACACAACCCTGCTGCAACAGTAGTCCCTCCCTTGCTGCATAATTCCAGTGGCCCTGATTATAGTATGAGTATGGTATGGCGTGTGATTGAGACGCAAATCCTTTGAACTGATAACAGCGCCATTCACTTGAATGTATCCAAGTACTGAGCTCATCAGTTGATATCATTTAAAAACATGTAACTTATGTAGGTTTTCCCAAAGTGGGTAGGAACACTGCATTACACGGAATGCGACCAAAACGACGAGTCATAAACAAATGCACCCTCAGTGAATGTTTCAGCATGTCACTTTATTTAATAAAATGTAATACATTGTGTTGTCATGGAGAAAAGCAGCTTATTGGAAAGTGAAGTTTTGAAAAATCTGTAAAGCAATCAACGAGCGAAGGGAGCAGTGTGCCCAAGATAAAAAAAAAACAACAAAAACAAAGGGGCATGAAATCAGCTAAACAAATTAGAAAAAAACGTCTTAAAAAATGCATTTTTAAAAAAGATTTTTGATTGTCCCTAGGGGGTTTCAGTCTCCACTGATAGTGAAGGCTCTGTTGTGTGTTGAGAATGTGCTTGGGAGATGGTGCTATAATAGTGATTTTTTAAAGAGTTTGTTATGCGATCGCTCTTGCATTACTGCCTTCTCCATGCACTTTTACAGTACTCCACAACATTTTCACCAGAACCAGTGCCACTTGCCAAAAGAGGGCAATCAAAGCGCGAAAAAGACTGCAGCCATGTGTGAGCTCTGTGTGAAGACAATCAATGCACTTTACTTTTGTCTCAGTGAAGACCTGTGTGACTGCTCCAGGCAAGCCAGGTGATAACGTAAAAACAAAAGAGTGTCATATCTCTTCTTACCGCAGCATTTTTCTTCTAGAAAGACTTTTTGTGTCCACTTGATTCATCATTCAGTACTATGCATATTTAATAATGCAGCTCCCCCAAGATTTAAACATAGATCACTATGCTTAGGTGGTAAATGTGATCGAGAAGGAGATATCCAACCTACTGGCGGACTTGCACAATGTGAAGCCAGGAAACCTATCGATTACGGCTTCCCCACTTTGTGTGATCCAAGACAATTTATTTACCTCACTATGCATCTTTTTAGGTCGAGGTACTATCCGGTTCTGCCGAAGGCAGAACCGGAAGTAGAGAGATCTTATGTTCCTTAGAGGGGCTCTTTATCCCGCCTCTAATTTTGGCTCTCTCCCATTGGCTATCTTCCTAAATGGAGGCCAGCCATTGGAGGAGAGAGCCATCCCTCCAAATAGGCCCCGTCTTTTTCGGATTTGGGGGCGTAAGTTTTGCTGTTCTTTAGACAGTGACGTCATGCGTCACTCAAAACAGCAAAACCACGCCCCCGAATCCGAAAATGGCCGTGTGTTTCTCCGAGGCATTTTCTCCTTGCCTCGGAGAAACGTGGTGGTGTTTTCGGAGCTGCTCGCCTCCCTTCCCTTCTGCTTTCAGGAGCTGCTCGGCTCCGTTCGCCTCCCCCCTTCCCTCTGCCCTCCTCTGTCGCGCTCTCGCCTCCCCCCCTCCCTCTGCTGCAGCTCTCCTCCGTCGTGCTCTGCCGCTCCCCCGGCCCCCACCCCTCCCTCCCGCCTCTTTAAAATTATGTTGTGACCTCCCTATTCACCCTGTCCCATTCAGTCTGTGCTCTTCCTTTGCGACACTCACTCGTTCCCATAACTATGTTCTCGCTCTTCTCTCAGTGAGAACCTTAGGGAAGCAGTATGTCTCAAGACGAAGAATACGTTTATATATTGGCAGATAGAATAGTGTGTCCACCAGTCGCGCTCTCCCATCCTCCGCCGCAGCTCTCCTCCGTCGCGCTCTGCCGCTCCCCCGGGCCCCCACCCCTCCCTGAAAAGCAGATCCGCAGAACAGGATTTGTACATTTAGCTCCGGCCAGGCAAATACAGCCAATGAGTATACATATTACATACTCGTTTTTGTTGTTCGATTTAAAGTTTTGTCAGCATTAGCTCAGCAGGCCGAGTAAAGAGCTACTTAAAAGCTGCATGTAAACACGTTTGAGTAACCGAGACGGAAGACAGTAGTATATTTACGTTTTTAATTTCAGTTGTTATGGAGCGCGGTTGTGATGCAGAATACTCTGTCCCCATATTTCACTGTATTGAAGGAAAGCGCATGCGGGTCATATATGCGAACTGTTTGCATATAAGCGCTGTGACGTAAAAAAATCGAAACCCCGGCAGCAGAACGGCTCGCAGTGGTGCTGATCAAAGGTACAAGGAGGTACTAATAGAGTGAATAGTGGCGCCAAAGTCAGTGCAGCCGCTACTAGCGACATCAGTTTATTTTTCTGTTCGGTTCAGAAAAGAACGCACTCTTCAAAGAACAACTGCGTACAGACAGAATATTGTTTCCATGGGAAGTGCTGAGGGGCGCTGCCCCTCCTTCCAGTAGCCCCCGCTACAAGAAGGCGGGCAAATACTCATTTGCCGCCTCTTGCAATTCAAAACACAAGCTCTGAAACGCAGCTGGAGGAATGCGTTTGGAGACCCCCGAAGGATCTTGGTCGGAGCTGCATTACCCCCTCTCCCCCCACACACACACACATGCGCTTTCTTGAAACGATGCAAGTGCAATGTTTTCTCGCCAGTGGCATCAATGACGCCAAGGAGTTCCACGTTTCATGATGTCCGGTGTGTGGAAGTGCCAGGCCCTTGGAGTTGGCATCTGCAGTGCATTGAACTCTGATGCCTTCACCCCTCCCCCAAATAACACAAGCAATTCCCAGGAGCACAACGCCAGCTGGGAGAGGGGTGCGACGGACAGCTGCCCGTCTAATATGGCCAAAAAGGTGACCTTTGAAGTACTTTTACAGGCTGTTGAGGGCAGAGTGTTGAGGGCAGAGGGCAGAGTGTTGAGGGCAGAGTGTTGAGGGCAGAGTGTTGAGGGCAGAGGGCAGAGTGTTGAGGGCAGAGGGCAGAGTGTTGAGGGCAGAGTGTTGAGGGCAGAGGGCAGAGTGTTGAGGGCAGAGGGCAGAGTGTTGAGAGCAGAGGGCGGAGTGTTGGGGCAGAGTATTGAGGGCAGAGGGCAGAGTGTTGAGGGAAGAGTGTTGAGGGCAGAGTGTTGAGGGCAGAGTATTGAGGGCAGAGTATTGAGGGCAGAGGGCAGAGTGTTGAGGGCAGAGCGTTGAGGGCAGAGCGTTGAGGGCAGAGTGTTGAGGGCAGAGTGTTGAGGGCAGAGTGTTGAGGGCAGAGGGCAGAGTGTTGAGGGCAGAGGGCAGAGTGTTGAGGGCAGAGGGCAGCGTGTTGAGGGCAGAGTGTTGAGGGCAGAGGGCAGAGTGTTGAGGGCAGAGTGTTGAGGGCAGAGGGCAGAGTGTTGAGGGCAGAGGGCAGAGTGTTGAGGGCAGAGTGTTGAGGGCAAAGGGCAGAGGGCAGAGTGTTGAGGGCAGAGGGCAGAGTGTTGAGGCCAGAGGGCAGAGTGTTGAGGGCAGAGGGCAGAGTGTTGATGGCAAAGGGCAGAGTGTTGAGGGCAGAGTGTTGAGGGCAGAGTGTTGAGGGCAGAGGGCAAAGTGTTGAGGGCAGAGCGCATAGTGTTGAGGGCAGAGAGCAGAGTGTTGAGGGCAGAGTGTTGAGGGCAGAGTGTTGAGGGCAGAGTGTTGAGGGCACAGGGCAGAGGGCAGAGGGCAGAGTGTTGAGGGCAGAGGGCAGAGTGTTGAGGGCAGTAAGTGCGTCGGTTTGTGAACATATATATTTAGAATATTTTACAGTATCCGGTTTCCACCAAATTTGTCAGGGCCAAAGTGCAGGATTAAACAAATCTGTACATTTCCATTCAGGTGATCGTTTGCTAATGCCTGGTACTCATTTTAGGTTTCACCTGTACAGCACTTGCACAGTGCTTGAGAAAACGATTGTGTTTAATATAAACCTACAAGGGACTTATATCCTGCCTCACTCTCTCACTGTATAATACTCACTCTTTCACTTTTTACTACTCGCTCTCTAATACTCTCTTTACTAATAACTCTCTCCTACTCACTATCAACTACTCACTCTACTACTTACTCTGTGTGTGGGTGCTAATGCAATAGGTCTCGCATATGCAAACGATTAAGCTATTGGCAATGTAAATGACAATGCCATATATTTATGATTAAAAAAAAAAAAAGTCAGGAGCAATGCCAATAGCTCTACCTTTAATAATGCCGAGACCATTGCATTGTAAATGCTTGTTCTCAATTTATGAGCACACTGAAATACATCATTTCACGCTGTGGACTCTAAAAGTAACCTCTTGTGTAAACAGTTTCAATGACTATAATATTTGCTCTCACTGTAATAACAATATTGCTCACAATTTTGACCATATTTAAAGGGAACATGGGAATAGCCATAAGCAGTGGCAATATTGCTGCTCGGTCATTAAGACTTTCTCTCTAAATGGCAGACATAGACTTCTGCACTTCAAGTACATCACAGATATGGTCTGCGTGACAGTGTGGATTGTCAGCACTGCGGGAAGGAGAGGCAGGATCTGGCTTGGTTCTGACATGGGGTACATGAGTTCTGGTGTGCAGTGTTCTGGGAGCTAGAGGCCATCACTGGCGAAACTCTGAAGCCTACTCGTATGTTGGCGATGCTGGGTTGCGACAAGGAAGTTCAGAGGAGTGTTAGACAATTGGCGGCTATTGGTCTCTTGCTCGCAAAGGCGGCCTTTGGCTGTGCGCTGGGTTCGGGCCCTCTACCAACACTGAAACATTGGCACGCTGATATGGCCTTTCGTAACACACATTCTGACACATATAGTGAATTGCTCCCGCCTCAGAGTCACCCTAGAACACATTTGGGAACCTTACCAAGCTGGTATGGTCAGTGTTGAGACAGGTGAGTCTGGGGAGTCAGTTGCTACTGAGGAAGATGAGTGATGGATTCAGTGTGCTCTCCAGGGCACAAGTTGGGGGTACACGCAGGTACACAGCGTCCCCCCACTCTTTTCACAGGGTGGACGCCGTCCCCCTGCCAGGATCTTGGTGTATGAAAGTGGCTCTATATAGACTGGACCAAAGTAAGGTACAGTGTGTATAGAGTCCCCAATCCCCAGAGGTATAGCAGAGGTTAAAGTCAGATCTGACCTTACTCTCTAATGTGGTAGCTTGTTCGAACAGTAAGGCAGTATCAGAGTACATGTAAAACATTTGTTGTACACACTCAGTCAGCAAAAGGTTTCACACACTCAAGAACTGAACTCTAGGCCAATTGTTTTTATATCAAAAGATAAAGTTGTTTTAATTTTGAACCAACATATATCAAAATATAATTTTCTCAATATGAGTGACTTTGGGTAATTACTTTGCAGACTGGCAATAGACTTAGGAAGTATAATAGTTTTGGGGTTGCAATAGGCAACACAATTCTAAACACAATTTAACATTGAGCTCACTACACCACTGGATTCACGCTAGCCTGGCTGATGAAGGGTGATGCCCTGAAACTGGTCCCAGAATGCTTATTTCCAGTCCAGGGAGGACCTGGATTGGCAGTTTGGGATGGATTATTCCCACAAAGGAACTTGGGCAAGACTGATTTGCATATGGCTGGGTCCAAACTGGGGTGGTGTGGTGAGCAAAAGAATGATGGATTAAACCCAGATCCTTGTGACTGGGGATGAATGTTTGCATTATCTAGCATTCCGTCCATCAAATGTTTCTTTTGCATATGTCACCCTAATTGGGAAGGGTATGTCCAGACGTGAGTCACATGCTCACCACACCACTGGATTCAAGTTAGCCTGGCTGATGAAGGGTGATGCCCTGAAATTGGTCACAGGATGATTATTTCCGGTCCAAGGAGTACCTGGCATGGCAGTTCGGGCTAGACTGTTCCCACAAGGATCAGGGTCAAGACTGATTTGCCTATGGCTGGGTCTAAAGTGGGGTGGTGTGGTGAGCAAAAGAATGATGATCTAAAACCCAGATCCTTGTGACTGGGGGTGAATGTAAGCATTGTTCAGAACTCCATCCATCAACTGTTTCTTTTGCATATGGCGCCCTAACTGGGAAGGGTATGTCCAGACGTGGGTCCCGTGCTCACTACACCACTGGATTCACGCTACCCTGGCTGATGAAGGGGGATGCCCTGAAACTGGTCCCAGGATGCTTGTTTCCAGTACAGGGAAGACCTGGCTTGGCAGTTTGGGCTGGATTATTCCCAAAAGGAACAGGGTCAAGACTGATTGGCACATGGCTGGGTCCAAAGTGGAGTGGTGTAGTGAGCAAAAGAATGATGGATTAAACCCAGATCTTTGTGACTGGGGGTGAATGTTTGCATTATCTAGCATTCCATTCATCAAATGTTTCTTTTGCATATGTCGCCCTAAGTGGGAAGGGTATGCCCAGACGTGGGCCCCATGCTCACTACACCACTGGATTCAAGCTAGCCTGGCTGAGGAAGGGCGATGCCCTGAAACCGGTCACAGGATGGTTGAGTCTGGTCCAAGGATGACCTGGCTTGGCAGT
This sequence comes from Lissotriton vulgaris, assembly GCF_964263255.1. Classification (NCBI taxonomy): domain Eukaryota; kingdom Metazoa; phylum Chordata; class Amphibia; order Caudata; family Salamandridae; genus Lissotriton; species Lissotriton vulgaris. Next base: position 1,643,434,357 of record NC_141687.1, read on the forward strand.
TCGGGCTGGACTGTTCCCACAAGGAACAGGGTCAAGACTGATTTGCACATGGCTGGGTCCAACGTGGAGTGGTGTAGTGAGCAAAAGAATGATGGATTAAACCCAGATCTTTGTGACTGGGGGTGAATGTATGCATTGTCCCGAATTCCGTCCAGCAACTGTTTCTTTTGCATATGTGCCCTAAGTGGGAAGGGTATGTCCAGAAGTGGGTCCCGTGCTCACTACACCACTGGATTCACGCTAGCCTGGCTGATGAAGGGTTATCTCCCGAAACTAGTCCCAGAATGCTTGTTTCTGGTCCAGGGAGAACCTGATTTGACAGTTCGGACTGGACTGTTACCCCAAGGAACTGGGTCAAGACTGATTTGCACACGGCTGGGGCCAAACTGGGTTGATGTGGTGAGCAAAAGAATGATGGATTAATCCCAGATCCTTTTGACTGGGGTGAATGTTTGCATTGTCAGGCATGCTGTCCATCAACTGTTTCTTTTGCATATGTTGCCCTAAGTGGGAAGGGTATGCCCAGATGTGGGTCCTGTGCTCACTTCACCACTGGATTCAAGCTAGCCTGGCTGATGAAGGGTGATGCCCTGAAACCGGTCCCAGGATTCTTCTTTCCATCCAGGAAGATCAGGGCTTGGCAATTCGGGCAGGACTGTTCCCACCAGGAACAGGATCAAGACTGATTTGCATATGGCTGGGTCCAAACTGGGGTGGGGTGGTGTGGTGACCAAAAGTATGATGGATTAAACCTAGATCCTTGCGACTGGGGATGAATGTTTGCATTGTCCAGCATTCCGTCCATCAACTGTTTCTTTTGCATATGTCACCCTAAGTGGGAAGGGTATGCCCAGACATGGGTCCCGTGCTCACTACACCACTGGATTCAAGCTAGCCTGGCGGATAAAGGGTGAGGCCCTGAAACCGGTACACAGCGTGAAACCCATTCACTGGGCTGCAAAAGTTCCACAAAATGTATACCAAAACAAATATGAATGCTCTTCAAATATCTTTGTATTTATTTTTTCATTTTTTCAAAGTTGCTTCATCAAAATCAAAATCAACGATCCAGCCTTATGAAAATCACTTTTTTTGCGTCCAATGCATTTCGGCTACATGCTAGCCTTCATCAGGGACTGGATTCTAAAAACCAAATATGAGGATATGTCAGGGACTTCAATGTCATAATCACAACTAATGTCTTAATCACAACTAATAAACTAATACAATCATAATAAAGAGTAGATTTAACCGTTTTTCTGTTACCACCAAGTGAAATGTTATGGTTTACACAATGCATATCATTTATACAATTCACATATAATGTCTATTTGGAAGACCAAAGATAACCAGATACAGGTGCAAGATGTAAATTATGTAAATTAACCTCCACCGAGAAAAAAAGCTCCGTGTAAAAACAATGGTCGGGTGAAAGGTGCACTTTTATATAAAGATACCAAATGAGCAGTACGTTATAAAACAGCTATGATGCAGAGCGGACCCTATGCATATAGAATCCGATAGTACTATTCCCACCGCTTACCAGTAACGTTAAGATAGCGCGCCCGTAAGCCGCTTCACGGAAGTATTTCCCACCGCGAGCTCGAAAGCCCACGTTAAAACGCTACGTATTTGCTAAACACAAACGACAGACACAGTCCCTCAGTGGTTAGTTAAGATCGAAAACGGACGGGAATAGGGTGAAAAAACGGGTGAAAACAGGTAGCCATAGTGGATAGGGAAGAAGTATATCACACAAATGGTATACATTTTGTGGAACTTTTGCAGCCCAGTGAATGGGTTTCACGCTGTGACCAGGGGACGTTGCTCAGTTAAGGGTCACGCAATTGTTTTTGTAAAACGGTACTCAGAAGGAGGGTACACCCTGGAGCACGCAACAACTACAAGTTAAAGGAGAGATGGAGTGCAAGCGTGACTAAATCATTTTAGCCCTGAAACCGGTCCCAGGATGCTTCTTTCCGGTCCAGGGAGGTCCTGGCTTGGCAGTTTGGGCTGGGCTGTTCCCACGAGGAACAGGGTCAAGACTGATTAGCATATGGCTGGGTCCAAATTGTTGTGGTGCGGTGAGAAAAAGAATGATGGATTAAACCCAGATCCTTGTGACTGGGGGTGAATGTTTGCATTGTCCAGCATTCCGTCCATCAACTGTTTCTTTTGCAAATGTGCAGAAACAGTACAGTCTGCATTGCGCTTTCTAACTATAGAACAAGGGTTAGCTCTAATACGGGGAGTTACATTACAGGTACTTGTCCAAGATCACAGTGAGCGCCGAGAGACACCACAAATTGAATTGAGAACTACTGAACACAAAGTCCATTGCTTGGAGATAAATGTAAATTATATGAAGCAGGTTTGCATGTGTGCAGACCTGGTTTTACTCATCCCCTCCCTGGTTCTACTCCAACTCTCCTGTCCCAGTTTCTTCTCCCCTACCACCTGCCCTCCCATCCCTGTTTCTTCTCCCCTCCTACCCACCCTAGCATTATCCACCCCCCACCTGTCCTCCATTAGCCATCCCCCACCCGATTGCCAAAGCCAGTATCTCGCCCATAGGTGAGAGCTATTGGCTTTGTCAATGCTTGTTTGTATATGCACATATCATACATTGGCATACAGCTAATTAAAGGTGGACGACGAGCCACTGTAAGCTCGGCCCACATGTCTAACTCTGGCTCAGCTTGAGGTCCTCTTGGACCATCGAGCCCAAAACAAGACGATAATTCCTGCCTTACTGCCCGCTTACACCCAAACCTTGAACCGCCCCTCTTCTGCCTCCCCTTCCAATGACATCAGTAAGGAATTTCCCACATTTCATTGAAATAGATGTCATGTCTTCTGGCAACCTGTGCCATGACATTTGTCAGTGGCACTATGTTCCCATACGTCTCAGCTAACTTTGTTTCCTCACAGCCAATCAGAGCTTAATTTGAGCCGGGCCCATCAGCCCTAATTTGTATGACCCGCACTTTGACTCAGAGCAGAGAGGGGAAACACAAAGGGGAAAGAAAGAGGAAAGAAAAGACCGAAAACATGTGACAAAGAGCAAAAGCAGGAAACTGTGACACTGAGATAAAGGGGCAGCATTGTCTGGTGGTGAATGAAACTAAAGAGCCATGAGAGGGAATCAAGACTACACAGCCTTGGGGTCTGGCACCCCGGACATTCAATAGTGCCAGCTACGTGCTTCTGAGTAATACTTTGGAGGCTGGCACTTATTCTTTTACAATTTAAGCACTAAAGGCAGCCATGTCTTATTGTGCAGGGCACAGGCCCTGGTGCTGTGTAAACACCTACTGCAAAGCATGCTACAGGCCCTTGTTTGATACAAAGGCATAGTCAGTGCCCAGGCAGCAGGTGTGCTCTGATGCACGTAGTATATAGCACAAGTAAAAGTCATTTTACGGTGCCCCTGTTGGTGCGCGGTCTGATGTTGGTGTTATGGTCTGTTATTGTGTAGTATGATATAGTTTGGTATGCCATGGCCTATTGTGTGGTATATTATAATCAGGGCCACTGAATTATGTGATTGTGAAGCTCTTACAATTTTTTTAGAAATGTAGATATGCCCCATTTGCCACATAATTTATCATCTGCCGCATAATCTAGAATTTTAAGGCAACATATTTTTTCTAGTTCTAATGGTTCAATAGTTACTAAAAACGCAGTGACACGTGTTGTCGCACAGTGGAAGGTGCTTTGGAATGATCGACTGGCCACCTTTCTGCAACATAATGCCTCATAATGTGCCTCTTCATGCCGTATAATTTACTCAACCCTGCTGCAACAGGTGTATGGCGTGTGATTGAGACGCAAATCCTAGGAACTGATAACAGCGCCATTCACTTGCATTTATCCAAGTACTGATCTCATCAGTTGGTATCATTTAAAAACATGTAACTTATGTAGGTTTTCCCAAAGTGGGTAGGAACACTGCATTACACAGAATGCGACCAAAACGACGAGTCATAAACAAATTCACCCTCAGTGAATGTTGCAGCATGTCACTTTATTTAATAAAATGTAATACATTGTGCTGTCATGGAGAAAAGCAGCTTATTGGAAAGTGAAGTTTTGAAAAATCTGTAAAGCAATCAACGAGCTAAGGGAGCAGTGTGCCCAAGATAAAAAAAAGGGGCATGAAAGCAGCTAAACAAATTAGAAAAAAACGTCTTAAAAGACGCATTTTAAAAAAAGATGTTTGATTGTCCCTAGGGGGTTTCAGTCTCCACTGATAGTGAAGGCTCTCTTGTGTGTTGAGAATGTGCTTGGGAGATGGTGCTATAATAGTGATTTTTTAAAGAGTTTGTTGTGCGATCGCTCTTGCATTATTTACTTCCTTCTCCATGCACTTTTACAGTACTACACAACATTTTCACCAGAACCAGTGCCACTTGCCAGCAATCAAAGCGTGAAAAAGACTGCAGTCATGTGTGAGCTCTGTGTGAAGACAATCAATGCACTTTACTTTTGTCTCACTCAAGACCTGTGTGACTACTCCAGGCAAGCCAGGTGATAACGTAAAAACAGAAGAGTGTCATATCTCTTCTTACTGTAGTTTTTTTTCTAGAAATACTTTTTGTGTCCACTTGATTTATCATTCATTACTATGCATATTTACTAATGCAGCTCCCCCGAGATTTAAACATAGAGCACTATGCTCAGGTGGTAAATGTAAATGTAAATGTATTGGCATTTATATAGCGCACTACTTACCCGTAGGGTCCAAAGGCGCTTCGACCGCTGCGAAACCCTTCCTGGCTTCCCTGAGAGATGGTCCCTTAATGGGTATCTCCAGGGTGAGACCAGGCATCCCCGGCGGTCTGGTGGGGCCGTTAGTGAAGATGAGGCAAGCTAATGCCCAGAGTTGCCGAGTGTGATCGCTGATCAGAGTGGGCACCGAGGCGAGAGATTTATCGAGTCCGCTGACCCTGGTCCAGAAACCTGCCGCGCCGGGAATCGTGAGCGAGAAGGAGATATCCAAGCGACTGGTTGACTTGTACAATGTGAAGCCAGGTAACCTATCGATTACGGCTTCCCCACTTGGCCAAATTGTGTGATCTAAGACAATTTATTTACCTCACTATGCATCTTTTTCTCAATTTATGAGCACACTGAAATACATCATTTCACGCTATGGAATCTAAAAGTAACCTCTTGTGTATACAGTTTCAATGACTATAATATTTGCTCTCACTGCAATAACAATATTGCTCACAATTTTGGCCATATTTAAAGGGAACATGGGAATAGCCATAAGCAGTGGCAATATTGCTGCTCAGTCATTAAGACTATCTCTATAAATGGCAGACATAGACTTCTGCACTTCAAGTACATCAACAGGATGTACTAAACGCCTGCCCGTCTTCACAGATATGGTCTGCGTGGCAGAGCGGATTGCCAGCGCTGCGGGAAGGAGAGGCAGGATCTGGCTTCTGAAATGGGGTACATGAGTTCTGGTGTGCGGTGTTCCGGGAGCTAGAGGTCATCATCACTGGCGAAACTCGGGAGCCTACTCCTATGTTGGCGATGCTGGGTTGCGACAAGGAAGTTCAGAGGAGTGTTAGACAATTGGCGGCTATTGGTCTCTTGCTCGCAAGGCGGCCTTTGGCTGTGCGCTGGGTTCGGGTCCTCTACCGACACTGAAACATTGGCATGCTGATATGGCCTTTCGTAACACACATTCTGACACATATAGTGAATTGCTCCCGCCTCAGAGTCACCCTAGAAAACATTTGGAAACCTTACCAAGCTGATCTGGTCAGTGTTGAGACAGGTGAGGTGAGGTGACTGGGGGGCCGGCCTGTGGTGAGTCTGGGGAGTCTGTTGCTACTGAGGAAAATTAGTGATGGATTCAGTGTGCTCTCCAGGGCACAAGTTGGGGGTACATGCAGGTACACGGCGTCCCCCCACTCTTTTCACAGGGTGGACGCCATCCCCCTGCCAGAATCTTGGTGTATGAAAGTGGCTCTATATAGACTGGACCAAAGTAAGGTACAGTGTGTATAGAGTCCCCAATCCCCAGAGGTATAGCAGAGGTTAAAGTCAGATCTGATTTTACTCTCTAATGTGGTAGCTTGTTCGAGCAGTAAGGCAGTATCAGAGTACATGTAAAACAATTGTTGTACACACTCAGTCAGCAAAAGGTTTCACACACTCAAGAACTGAACTCTAGGCCAATTGTTTTTATATCAAAAGATATAGTTGTTTTATTTTAGAACCAACATGTATCAAAATATACTTTTCTCAATATGAGTGACTTTGGGTAATTACTTTGAAGACTGGCAATAGACTTAGGAAGTATAATAGTTTTTGGGGTTGCAATAGGCAACACAATTCTAAACACAATTTAACATTGAGCTCAATGGGTTTTCCTATAAAAAATGCAATAGATCACTTTCATGATTAATTTGCTAACCACAGGACTGGATCGACCTAAGCTGTAAACAGTTAAGTAAAAGCGTTTTGGTTACAGTTGTACTGTTTAAAGGATATAAATGTATTTTTAAAGTTGACACTTAAAAACTTTTCAGAGAAAAACTAGCAATGTTATCCTATGGAAGGAAATTCAAGTCACAGGTAAAGTAGGTTCACGTTACTTTTGTAAACCAGTACTGGACCCCTAGATCCAGCACTGGGACCTCTACCTAAGACAGGTAAGTTTCAGCAGTTGGTACGATTTTTAAGGAATATTTGTAGTTTGCAAAAATCGACACATAAGAAATTTCAGAGAAAAACAGTCAATGGTTTCCTATGGAAGAAAATGCAGGTAACTGGTAAGTACAGTTAAGATTACTTTTGCGTTTCAGCACTGAACTAGAAAGTACAGCACTGGCTTCTCTCCTGATTACAGGTGAGTATTTTAGGAAATCGTTATTCAGCTGATTTTAGAGGAATATTTTAAAGTTGCAAAAATCGACAAGAAATTTCAGTGAAAACCAGTCAATGTTAGCCTATGGAAGGAAAGTGAGTTATCGGCTTTCAGGTGAGTACTCGACTGATGAGGTTAAGGTTCTGGGCATAGACTCAGGGGTCTCCCAGGGCCAGAAAGGTACAGTTGTTATACCCTCAGCGGCACAGGGGCAGCCGGGTGCATAGAGAGTAGGCCCAATGCAATCCAATGGAGGGTAGGGGGACTTTAATTGGTGGCGGAAGGCAGGCAGGCCAGACGGCTGTGGGAGCTGAGCTCCTGGTTACTTACTCAGGGCAAGTGGGGAAGTAGAGTAGGGTAGTAGTTGCACTTCCAGCGGCACTCGGGCGGCTGGGTGCAGGGTGCTTTTGAGCCGTCGGGCGCTCAATGTTATCCAACGGGAAAGTTACAAAGTGAACAAACGCTGCAGGCTCGGGGACGGAGATTCTTCAGGTGCGACCACCACTTCGAGAGGTAGGTTGTGTTCTTGGAGAAGAGGTAAGTACCCCAAAGGAGGGCACAAGGGGCCGTGGGGCGCCGGGTGCAGGGGTGTCTTTGGGTGTCGTGAAATCTTACCCTCGGCTGGTCGCGGCTGGAGGGGTCCCTGGTTCTGAGGCTGCAGGCGTCGTCTGGGTCGTCAAGGAGGGCCTTTGGGATCTGGACTTTGGGTCCCAGTTGCCGGGGGGGACGTCCTCGTGTTCTTGGAACACTCGGGCAGGGGCCGGGCTCGATGGGTGCAGAGTGGGCTGGATTCGTGGTTCCTGGCTGGCACCAGGAGTATGGTTGCTGGAGCAAAGCCTCTGCTCAGGGGAGTCCCATTTTTTGAGAGGGTCAAGGCAGGCAGGTCCTCCGGATTTCCAAGGTTGCTGTCCGCAAGAGTCGCCGTGATTTAGCAGGGGCAGGTTCCCGGGTCGACAGGCCGGTAGGGCTGGGGCCAAGTCAGTTGGTATCGTCCTGTTGTTCTTGAACTTTCTGGTTTTCTTGTCAGGATCTGAGGAAGGAAGGTTCAGGGTGCCCCTAAATAATGAATTTAGGGGCATTACAGGTAGGGCAAGGGCAGGGACAAATAGGTCCCTGTCCTGGGCGGGTACACCCCCTAGCCTGCTCCTCTCCTGTGGGAGGGGGGCAGGAGCCTAGCTGTGATTGGGCAGGGCTCCCCATCTTCAAGTTAGCTGGAGCCCGGGGTCGTGCTTCACCTCGCCTATCCCACCTGAGGGGTGGGGTTGGCACAGGCTGGCACACCCCCTTCCTGACGTAGGGTTTCTCGCCAGTCTTCCCACCAGGGTGGGGGTCAGAACTGGTGGGGGCCAGTTGCTGAGTACAGCAAGTGGTCTGGAGAAGCTCCCAAAGGTGGCAGGCCTTTGAAGCTTCCCCCTGCCCATCCTGGGGGAGAGACCTCGCATTTCACCCAGGATGTGCATTGTTGCAGGCCCAGGAGAGCGGGGGGCTTGCTAGACCCACGGGTCTAGCAACATGTCTGCTGTGTGGCAGCCTAGGCAGCCTCTCAGTCCAGACGTGGATTGTAGGTTAGGGTTTCAGGGGGCATCTCTAAGATGCCCCCTGGTGCATTTTACATTAAATCCCACACTGGCATGAGTGCGGGGTTAATGTGATGAGAAGTTTGACATCAAACTTGTCAGTCTTCAGTGTAGCCATTATGGTGCTGTGGAGTTCATAATGATGACCTCCCAGTACCATATACTCTTAATGGCATCACCGCACTTACAGTGCCCCCCAGGAATGGCCCTGGGCACTATGGGGGCACAGGGCTCATGCACCTGTGCCTACACCACTGGCATAGGGCATCGAGCTAGAGCGGTGACTGAGGTATGCCAGGGCAGTGGGTTTTGTGGACATGGCACACAGGGATGTGTGCCATGTTGACTCTCTGTTTCGTTCTGCACTTAGACACTCATCCTGCAAAGGCAGTGTGTGAGTGTCAGGGTACAGGGCCCTTAAGGGTGTCACAATAAGTGCTGCAGCCCTTAGGGGTCTTCTCTGGGCACCATGCCCTGGGTACCTAGGGTACCATTTACTAGGGGCTGACAGGTGGCCAGAGATGCCAATCGGGTTTTGGTTTCAACACAGTTTTAGGGAAGAAACACAGGCCCTGGGCACCTGGTTGGCAGGAGCCCAGGGCACTCTCAGTCAAAGCACATCAGCAGTTCAGCTAAAAGTGGGGGCATACCAATGCAAGAAAGATGGCACTTTCTCACACTTGGCCCCCACAGAAATATGCTGGACTTGTCCTGGTGCAATTTTCAGACACCGGACACGTTCAGCAGTGCCTGCACATTGTTTGCTTTCGATTCGCAGCAGCAATGTGCAGGCAGCAAGGGAGATTTTTTTTCCACCTCCAGCTGGGTGAAGTTAAGGTGCCATCAGACCTCCTTTTGTTTGAATAACCTGGCTGGAGACGGCCTGGAACCTCACACTTAAAAGTAAATGCAACAGAGGGGAAACAAAGGCACACGTTTGTTATTTCTTCACAAGTACTTAAGAGAGGCATACTTTTGCCTTTGTTCAGTCCCTGTGTATAATAGATGCATGCACTGTAAGAATGTCAGGTGTGTTGGTCTGTCCCAGTATTTACACAAATATCAATTTCAATAGCACTATTTTATTTCTTGTATAGCCCTATGCAATCCAATTCAGGGTATCAGAGCTCTTTATGCAACACACACATTATACATTGACAATAAATCATGTACTTGTGTGAATCAATGAACAAGATGAATTATATGAGACAGTGAGGGTTACAATGTGTAGGAGTCCCATATAATTCATACCTCACTGTGGTCTTTTAGAAGGATTACAATTTATGAACTGCAGGTAATAAAAGGATCTCTGTGTTAAAAACATTAACCCACTTTACTATCTACATAAAATAAAAACCTGTTATCTGCATGTTAGATGATTTGCTTAGCAGGAGACACATCTACCTTCTCTACTACTTTGATTTAAATCTGGGATTTTAGACAACACAGATCTCTCCAGCAAAGGCATTAACCATCAGAGTTATCTCACCATTATTACTATTCCCTGAGATTTACCGGGCACCTTCACAGAAGAAGCCTTAACCCAATAAAATATTTTAAAATGTAGACTTTGCAACCAATTAAGCATAACAGATCTACTACCAGACTTCCACTTGTTCCCAATTTCTTTGTGGCAGGGTTTGAAAAATAAATGTATTCGTTGAGGCCCAGATTTTGCGTCGGGATTGCGCCACTTTTTTGGCAAAACCCCAATGCCAAATCTCATTTGTTAAATCTCATAATGCGCTTAAATTAACTGATGAAATACCCGATAAACATATGTGTGAGATCTTAATATCTGATGTCACTTCTTGTGATGTCACTTCCAGTGAGGTCCCTTCCTGTGATGTCACGTGTAATGTCACATGTCGTGACATTGTGCACTGTGATGGCACACGTCATGATTTCACTTGCATTCGGCCTAATCTGGTTAGTCCCCCCCCCTTCTTTTTTTAGGACGTGTGCCCTGGTGCTCTCTGCAGGCGCTGTTGGATCTGGAGTGCAAATGTGTACTAGTGTGTGAGTGCGGTGGCGCCCCGATCTGACTGGTGGTGATTCTCATTCTGCAGTTTGCACGCTGGGTTCGCCAGAGAAGGCTATGTAATATGTGTCAGTATATTGCAATTTCTAACTTCAAATCAACAACCTTGCTGCTCTGACTGTAAATGTTGCAACCTTATTTGTCTCCACTAAGCCAATTTCCTTACTCTTACAGCCATGATTATGTTGTTTTGCCATACCAAACTGTATGTCTGTTGAAAAATGAAATAAAAAAATATATACATTTAAAGGGAACCAGACAAATGAGTGCCCCCTTAATTCACGAGTTACACTGTCATCGGGTCAGAGAGGCATGGCTTATGAATGATTCGAATTTCATGTTAAGAAACTATGGGCCTGATTACAAGTTGAGGCATTATTTATCGGCACTGATTTTTTTTTTTTTAAACCGTTTTTATTGCAGAAAAAGATGTAATTCACATATGTACAATGTTTCAACCCCGCAGGCTCCGCCTCGCCCGACCTCCTTCAATGTTAGGGTATACACAGCCATTGAGTCCACAACCCGGGGGTCGGGCGGTGTCAGTCAGCAGGTCAACCTGCTTGCCATCGTGCACATATGATTGCTGTTTCATTCGGAGTAATCGAACCTGCTTTTAACATTTTTGCCCCACGCCCCTCTAATTGCCCCCCCAATTCCCCCCTTTTACCCATCAGCCCCCCCACCCCAACTGAACCCTCCCCCCCGAGTGCTCGACCCTGCGCCTAAGCTTTGCCTTGAAGTTCCTGTGTGTGTGCGATCAGGAGTGGTGATGTCGTGTTGGGAGTGTGCAACTGGTTAGCGATTGGGTACTACTACACTCGACTCAGAGAGGCAGCCCTCGTCTTCTAGCTCGCTGTCCCTGAGTGCCTGCACTAGCATCTCCCATTCCATGGCCGCTTCCAGCGCCCTGTCGTCTGATCTGCGGCGGGCCAATTGATACCTGAGCGTGCTTTCGCTCGCAGCCCATTTATGCATTTCATTGGTCCACCTTCGCAGTGTTGGGCATCGTTTCGACTTCCAGTTCCTCGTTAGTTCCCTTTTAGCTAAGATCAGACCCATATCCACAAACTTGCTCGATATCCTGTTCTTGTGTGTATGCGGGAGCCAGTGCAATAAGCCCACAGCCTTGGAGATTGGTAATTCCCTGTCAGTAACCGTATTCAAGGTCTCAATAACCTCCCTCCAGTAGTCCCGCAAATGTGCGCAATCCCAGAGCATATGGCCCAGGTCTGCCCCCACAGTGTTGCAACTGGGGCACGCCGCATCCGCCACTCCGAAGTACTTTTCAATCCTCCTGGGTATGAGATAGGCCCTATGCAGTATATAGAAGTGGATCAGTTGAAAACGGGCGTTCCTTGTACTCTTTCTCGCTCGCCGCACTATCTGTGCCCATGTGGTATCGGGGATCTCAGTCCCCAGTTTCAGCCCCCAAGCCTCTTTCAGCGTGGTTAGGGGTTGCAACGTTTCGCGTGACATTCGCGAATAGAGGCACGTCACTGCTTTATACGTACCGGCCGCCATCATTGTGTATTGACAAGCCATTGACGTCAGGGGCTCCTGAGTCCCTTCCCCCCAGTGTGCCTGCATCGCGCGTGTCACAGCTGCGTGTATTAAAAAGTCTCCCCTCGGAAGGTCGAAGCGGTCTTGCAACGTTTGGTCGGGGATCAGTTCCCCGTCCTCATATAGGTCTCCCAGTATCTGCAGTCCAGCCTCTTCCCATCCCTGTATCCTCGACCAATTGCCCCCATGCGGGAGTGCCGTTATCATACCGAGGGGTATCTCAGGCGCATACATGCGTCGCACCCCGGCCCATTGCTGCGCCCGGTTCCAGCAGAGTCTGTACGTCTGCTCTTCCAGCGACAGAACCCTAAGGAGCAATTTTTGCTGTAAAGTGATGAAGGCTGGTACATGGCGGGGGGTGCCCACCTCCCTGTCCTCCTCCGGTCCACGGTACGCCCGCGCCACCTCCTGCGTGAAGGTCTGCAGCTGCGCTGCCAGATAATATAACTCAAAGTCGGGGACCGCCAGGCCTCCCTCATCCTTCGGCCGGAGCAGCGTTGTCAAAGCAATTCTGCGCCTGCCCGTGCCCCAGAGGAAGGAGATCAATAAAGATCTCAGCTGCCGGAAGATTGACCTAGGTATCCAGACAGGCAGCGTGCGGAAGTAATAGAGGAGGCGCGGCAGGGCTATCATTTTCACCAGGGATATGCGTCCCGTGACCGATAGCGGGAGAGTAGACCAGAAGGTCATATTACCACATAGCGCCCGTATACAGCGACCCACGTTGCCCTCCAGCAGGTCCGCAGCCTTGTGGTATATGTACACTCCCAGATACTTCAGGAAATCTGGCGCCCAGGCCAGCTGTGTTCGGAGGATAGGTGCCTGTTCACCGTGACGTAACGGGAATAGGCATGACTTAGGCCAATTCACCTGCAGCCCAGACAATCTGCCAAAGGCCACCCGGAGTCTCTCCGCCCCCTCCAGTGCTTCCCTTAGGTTTTCTAGATATAACAGGAGATCGTCTGCGTATAGCGAGATAAGGTGTGGTTGTCCCCGATAAGTCAGGCCCGTGAAGGAGAGCCCCTTCCTGACTTCCGCCGCGAAAGGTTCGATCGCTAAAGCGAACAGCAGGGGAGATAGGGAACATCCTTGCCTGGTGCCTCGACTAACTGGGTACGGGTTCGACACAAGGGGACCCACCCGCACCCGTGCAACCGCCGAGGCGTATAGGACTTTCGTCCAACGTATATACCCATCCCCAAGGCCGAAGTGTTGCATAACCTTGTATAGGTATTCCCACTCCAGGCTGTCGAATGCTTTTTCTATGTCGATCGACAGGACCACCGGCGTGTGCGTGGCAGGCCACTGTTTCCCCAGCAGGCGAATTAATCGACGTATGTTAGCAGTCGTGTTGCGGGCGGCAATGAAGCCAGACTGGTCACTATGGACCAACATCGTCATGTGCTGCAGTAACCTGGTCGCCAAGATGGTACTCAGGATTTTGTAATCCACCGTCAACATGGACAGTGGCCTGTAGGAGGCTGAATGTTTGCTCTCTCTACCTTGCTTCAGAAGCGGAATCATGAGCGCCTCGCACATGGATGCAGGCAGCCCCCCCCGAGCCTTCGCCTCATTGTACACCGCCTGAAGCCTTGGGGCAAGTTGGTCAATATATTTGCTATAAAATTTGACCGGAAGCCCATCCAGACCCGGAGTTTTGTTTTGGGCCATCTTCTTCACCACACTCCTTATCTCACCCAGTTCTACGCCCCTGCCCAGAGCCTCCACCTGTTCTGGTTCCAAGCGCGTCAGCTGCAGGCCCTCCAGGAAAGCGGTTATCTCAGTCTCCCGCCCCTCGAGCTCGCTCTCGTAGAGCGTCTCGTAGTACGAGCGTAAGCGCTCCAAATTCTCCGCCTGGGTGTGGCAATCTAGGACGTCCTCCCCTTCAATGGCTAAAATAGGGTGGCTCCGTCTTGTGGGGTTGGCCAACCAGGCCAGCAGCGTCCCCGCTTTATCCCCCTCCGCGTGCGCCCTTGCCAAGTAGGATTTATGGTCGAAACAGCGAAGCCGTTCCATCTCCACAGCCACCGCTTCTTTGGCAGCACTCACCAGGCCCGATTCACAGAACTAACTTAAGACAAAATCCTAAACTTACTACTTTTGGTATTCACGGAAGTTAGGATTTTGTCTTAAGTTTGTCTTAAGACAAACTTAAGACAGACTTAAGTTAGGATTTTGTCTTAAGTCTGTCTTAAGTTTGTCTTAAGACAAACTTAAGACAAAATCCTAACTTCTGTGAATACCAAAAGTAGTAAGTTTAGGAATTTGTCTTAAGTTAGTTCTGTGAATCGGGCCCATAGTCTCTTGTAGCTCCGGGTGGTTGGGGCGCTCTTTCTCAGCAGCGCGCAATGTTGTTTCTGCTCTGTCCAGATCGTCCAACAAAGATCTGCGAGCCCCCGTGTACTTTCCTATACAATGGCCCCTGATAACTGTCTTAAAGGCGTCCCACTCATATGCTCTAGTCGATGCCGTGCCCTCATTCTCCTCGAAGTAGCACGTGACCCGGTCCCCCAGCGCCTCCCTGAATACCAAGTCATCCAGCGTGTCCGGCCTCAGTTGCCACGTCGAGACCCGCGATGTCTCAGTCATCCAATTGAGGGTCAGCAGTAGGGGATTGTGGTCAGAGATCGTGCGTGCAAGGTATTCCGAGTTGGATACCGCTGGTAGCACCAGTGAGGAGCACAAGAAAGTGTCCAAGCGGACATGGAGGTCGTGCAGCCCAGAGTAGAAGGAATAATCCCTCACCGTTGGGTGATGCACCCGCCAGGCATCTCGGAGTTCCCAACTCTCCTGCCAATGCACCCTACGCTTCACCAGCCGGTGCATGGGAGACGTCCCTAGTGGAGGATGAGATCTATCCAGCTCCACATTGGTCACCGAGTTGAAATCCCCTCCCATTATGATGGGGCCAGCTAAGAACCGTGCCAAAGCACAAGACAGTTTGGTGAAAAAGGACGCCTGGTCTATGTTAGACGCATACACACTGCAGAGCTCTATGTCCTTGCCTTTTAGTTTCCCTTCCACTGCTACAAACCTACCCTCCGGGTCTATGATGTGCTTATTGACTTGAAAAGGAGTCCCCGCCCGCACCCAAATCAGCAACCCCTGGCGAATGCAAAATATTTGTTGTGAAATAAGTGTTCCTTCCACCTTCTCTGTAGCGCTATACCCTCTTGTTTCGTCAGGTGCGTTTCCTGCAGCAGCGCTATCTGCACCCCTCTCCGAACCAAGTATGCATGTATTTTATGCCTCCGTGCCATCGTGTGTAGACCCCTCACATTCCAGGTTAAACACTTCACATGTCCATTATTAGCCATAATCCCATGTTGCACTGCAAAGTCCAGTAACGGCGTCCAGCCCGGCACACAGGGTCACACTCCCCCCCCAGTCCCAACGCAACAGAACCCCCCTCCCCACCCACCCTGCCTCGAGCACCCCCAACTACTCTAAGCGCCCTCCCCCCCAGAACAGGGCCCAGCCTAGCAAGCGCAGCTCCCATCCAAACTTGTTGAGGACCTAGCGTCCTACTCCCAACAACCCGACTATACCGCAGTCGACACTACGGTGGCCTTATGGGCCCGAAAGGCGTTGCTCGGCTCCGAAGGTGGTCAACCCAGTCCCATTACCCCCAGCCCATGATCCCCCCATGCAAGTCCAGAGTTCCATCCCACTCTCAGTGTTTGTCGCCGTTTGCCAGCCAAGGTACCCCCCAGGCACCTTACCTTCCCGACATGGGGCATCTCCAGTATCATTCGTCCATAAGGCCTCCCAACGTCTGTGGCGTGACGTCCGGGCCCTTAACACTGTTCAAGTCCGATTGTTCTGCTTCTAAGCCAGTAACTAGGCCCTCCGCCTCTGAGCTGTCGCACGATCTGGATCTTGTAGTACCCGACAGTTCCATTGCAGCGCGGCCTTTCTCTCGCCTTCAGTCTGTGATTCCGTCGGTTTCCTGGCTCTCTGTCGACGCTTCCGGATCCTCTGCGATTTTCGAGTCGGTTGCTGAGTCCGTTCGTCTTCGGCTCTATGCCTCGCTCCATCGGTGCCGGCTTTGTACATGTCCCACCACGCCCAGGCGTCTGCCGAGTTGTGGAAGAATAGCGCCTTATCATCCACCGCCACCCTGAGTTTGGCCGGAAACAGAAGTGAATACGCCAGACCCTCCGCTCGAAGTTCTTTTTTGAGCGACAAGAACGAGGCCCGCAATTTCTGCGTTTCATACGTGTAATCCGGGAAAAGCGTCACCCTGCTATTGTTCACCTGGAAAGGACCCACATCCCTTGCTCGTTGCAGCAACCAGTCCCGGTCCTTGTAATGCAGCAATTTTATCACTACAGGGCGGGGCAATTGGCCCGGTTTAGGAGGTTGAGCCGGGACCCTGTGCACCCGTTCCAGCGTGAAGAAGGGAGAAAGGCCCTCTGGTGCCACCTCCGTTCTCATCCATTGTTCGAGGTATCCCACCATATCGTCCCCTTCTTTCTGTTCCGGAAGGCCCACTAAGCGCACGTTGTTGCGCCTGTTACGGTTTTCGGCATCCTCCGCCCTCCTCTCCAAGGCCTGGATGCGGTCTAGCGCGTCTCCTAGTCTCCCTTCCATACACTTGTGCTCGGGTAGTATCTCCTTGAGGGTATGTTCCGCAGCTTTGACCCTATCCTTCAGTTTATCGTGGTCGGCTCGCAATAGTCCCAGGCCCATCGCCACTTGGGCAATATCTTGCTGTAGCGCTTCCTTGGTTGCTTGAATGGCTTCCAAAATGCAATTTTGCAGCTGTTGCAGGTCTGTTGGGGATTGTGGTGGGCCTTCCGCCGCTCCCGAACTCGCGGCCTCCTCCACTTTTCCCCTAGGTTTCCCCATTCCTTTCACTGGAGAAAAGGAGGGGGGGGGGAAGAAACCTCAGAACTCTCTCCGTCCGGTCAGTGGAGGGCACCTTCAATGTTCACTCGCCCCGACTCTCCAATGTCTGAAATCGGCAGGGAGCGCCGCAACCCGACCAGCGTGGCAGCATAGGCCCTCGCTCCGTCACCAACAGGATCAAGTCAGCTCTGACCCCAGGCCCCCAGGCCCCTCAGGAAGAATGGGATTCAGTTCGCCGGTGCAGCCTCCGTTGACTCCAGTCAATGTCGTCCCGGAGTCACTCGGTCTTCCGAACCCGTTTCCGTCCCGCTGAAGTCGCTCCGGCGACCAGGCCCACACCTCGATCCCTCCGTGGGGCGACAACTTGAGGGTAGCGCTTCCCACTTTGCTGTCGTGGAGTCAGGGGCCTCTCTCAGGATGTGTCCGGATGCATGCCCAGTGCGCCTCTAAGCCAGGATGTTCTCGTCTCCCCGCTCTACTGCTAGGCGCTGAGCTCTCCATGGACCTTTGGTGCCAGGGCGGCCGCCATCTTGCGCTCCTCAACCTTTGTTCGTAGGAGACCCGACCTACTCAAGTTGTAGGTTTGGCGAGCTCCCCTGCTCACAGCGCGGTGGAAAAATCAAGCGGGCTCAGGCGACAACCCCTCCGTCTCAGGCTGTCCCCCAAAGAGGAGCTTAGGGGATTTCGCCATCTGGGGTCTCGAGAGCCAGCTCCGGTCGCCATCTTGTTCCATCGCCCCTACGGCGCTTCTTCGTTCCTCCCTCGAGCCGATTAGCGCCGTGGGCACCCTGAGTCCGTCGCTCGGGGGTTCCTTGCTGTTCAGGTGTCCTTAAGTGATCGAATGATGCACTTTAGTGTGAATTTCGTGCAGTTTTTCAGGATAAAAGCGGGATCGGGAGCGGAGCTCCGGGCTCACGCCGCCAGTCCGCTCGGCATCCAAGCCACGCCCCTCTTATTTATCGGCACTGATGTATAACAATACCATGGGGACGTTGCGAATTGGGTGCGGTAAATAACACCTATTATGAGTTTATAGTGAATAACATGCAGATTTTGGTGTTTGTAATACACCAAAACCTGCATGATATGGAAAATACCGTATGTTACCCTGTTATATTTCAGCAGGTTTGACCTGCTGAAATGTAGCGAATGTTGGGTTACTTAACACATCCGATAATTATTGGATGCATTTAATAAAGATAAACTTGTAATTCCACCCCATGCATAAAAAGAGGTTTACACACACAAGATGGAATTTAATGAGCCACTCATAATTAGGCCATTTGACTTCTAAGAGGTGTCACTCAGTTTACAAAATTGAAACATTTCCAAATGGTAAAGAAAAACCCTTTTTTATAAATTGTAAAGTTGTTATCATATTTTTATGTGACTAATGTTGTGTAATTCAAATACCAAATATGTTTCTGGCTTACTTTCTGGTCAGTCTTTTAGAGCGAAGTCAGACCCCTGGCCCGGGCTTCCCCAGGGCCGGACTGGCCGTAGCAGGCACCTGGCTTTATCCTGGTGTGCCAGAAGGGTGGAGGCAGGTTTTTGAGTGGTGGGGGTCTTTTTTGTAACTGAGGGCCAGTTTTTCATCTGTGCTGCTCATTAGCAACTTCCCGCCGCCCCCCCACTCCCCACCCCGGGGCCAGTCCGGCTGAATTGCCAAGGCTGGTTTGTTTTCCCAGTCTGGCCCTGGGCATCCCCCCATTCATTTTCTATCTCGTTCACCTCTACTGCTAATGCAGAAATGTGGCACATATACTGACAGCAAAGCTGGCAGCTGTGTGTCTGGAATTGGATTGCAGGCAGGGAGACTACACAGGGCATCTCTATCAAATTTGAGACATCCTTCAAAAGGTTGGAACTGGGGCACCAAGGAAGACCCCAGGAGAGCCTGCTATAGCTGTCTACTATTTGAACTCTGAGGCATTGCTGGGAAGTAGCACACGCCCCTGCAGCCTTTGCGGTTCGGGGGCCCCCAACCATTTAGAGGCTCTTTAACTCTTCACAGGGTTCTATTTAGCCCAAGACCAATGAATATCTGTGAGATATGCGAGGATTAGGGGCGTCAAAAGAGAGGGTTTGGGACCGGGAGCCGTTATTCAAATAGGTCCTGAATACAGGGCTCCTAATGTACTGTGCTACAAGGGGTATGCAGTTCATAGAGGGGACAGGGGAAAGACAGGTCCTTTTTCGAGATGCCCTCACACACCCCTCTTCGTACTTTGTAGAGAGGTCCCGTTATTTTGCGTTACGCCGGTAGGGCGTTGGGAACAGCGAAAGTGGGAACCAGAGTATAGTAACCTCGGAAATACACCGCCCTCTAGTGTTGAGGGACAGAAGGGCAGTCATTGCAAACACAGCAAGCAGTGAACCTGTGAGAGAGGGGAAGTAGAAGGCAATAGGTGGTCGGGATGGTCATTAGCAAGGCCTGTAGGTGAACCAAAGAAATCAGTGTCTGCAATTGAGTGTGCATATAGAGGAGAGTAGGGGCATCCCGGGGAGAGGATGTAGTTAAGGTCAGAATTCTCGACTTTGAAACTGGAAAACTAGGTTTGAGTCTTGACATCTGCTCAATATCCGTTGATTCTGGCTTCTGAAATCGCGTTTTCTCCCCGTGCCTATAAAATTAATGTAACCTTGTGTAATGTAACGTATATTCAGGATCACTGGAATCATGTGATTCTGCAACTATGCGGATTTTCGTAGAGTTATAGATTTGACAACTTTGCCACATAATCCATCATCTGCTGCATAATCTGCAGATTTTAATTAAAAAAAATGTTTCTAGCTCACATGGATCATAAATTACAAAAAAGAGATGGCTACTCGGGTTCCTGTACACCGGAAGGCTTTTAGCAAATGTTGATTGGTCAACTGTTGCCAAGTGTAAAAATGTCAAAATAATGAGTTAATACTATCACAAAATGTGCGGCATTATGTTGCATAATTTGCCTGTCGTGTCGCATAATTTAGTCAGCCTTGCCACATATTTTGGACCTCTTCTGCAGCATAATTCCAGTGGCCATACGTATATTGTGCTTCACAGTATGAAAGGAAGCGGATAGGCTGGAGCGGAGAGGGCGGACACCAGAGGGTTGGCTGAGGCAGGCTAGGTACACAGGCGTGACAGACAGCGTCGGATTAGTAACGCGGGCACTCGGGCAATGCCCGAGGGGCCAGTGCCGAGTTCCAACTGTTGGATGCTTTTTGGAGCAGTCTGGGGGGCAGATTTGGACGGTGTCGCTGTTGTTTGGATGCAGCCAGCGACTCAGTGGGTGTCTGAGTGGCCTTTCTGGAGGCAGATGGGCGCTCATTACCTCACGTTTAGCAACAGGCAGAGGTGTCACTTTCTTTCTCTCGCAGGGCCGGCCCAATAATGTATGCATACCTAGCGGGGCAGGGGGCCTGAGCAGAAGTGGCCTCACTTGTTTTCAGTCACCAGTGTAAACAAATCTGTGCATTTTTTGTATCTCCCCCTACCCCTTTTTTAATAATATTTCGCCGAAACAGTGTTTTCAGGAAAGGCAATATGCAAATGTGGGCCACATTTTATTAGCGTGCCCGGGCCAATTTTGAATCCCAATCCAACCCTGGTGACAGATGTGCAAGTCTGAGGAAGGATAGCTTTAAGGATTCACGACAAACACCTGCATCAAATCCCCTTCTTCACCAGATTTCCCAGCCAAGAGAACCCGTAAATAATCACAAGTTAGGCCTTGTCATTTACCCAGGGAGAGTGAACTCTTTTCCACCTTTAGCCTGGCATAAGCCTGGCCTCTCCCTCGACCTTTGGCTAAATCCCTTCAAAAGAATGTTAAATATCTTCCTTCAGGACCCAGGTGTAGGGGAAGTCATAACCAGCGGGAGAAGGAGGAAGGAAAAAGGTAGGATAGTGATGGGGAATGGGGCTGGCACACATGAGACCCAAGAAATCCGTCTTTAGTCGAGCAGAGGCTAATCTGCCATGTAAATGAATGAGATTTACTGGCAAGCGGGAGAGCTGAAAGATTAGTAGGGTTGGAGTGGTGTCAGTCTGTCAGGCTCGGTCTGACTCAGTCCCATTAGCCTTCGAAATGCTCTGTCCTGCCAGGCAGGCTCTAAACTCGCCCGATGACCCCGCGCCACTGTGGCTAGGAAGCACGTGCGCTGAGCGATCGGTGGCTCTGGGTGGAGGTGAGGGCTGCTGAGTATATGAATGATGACTGCTGGACCAGTCTTGGAAATGAGAGAAGATGGCCGCCTGCACCACTCGAAGAGTCATGCTTGAGCGTCACCAGTCACCACACAAGGCCGGGGTTTGTGCTAAAGGGCACCATGCGCGCATAAAGGCTGTGCCAACTCTAGGCCGACACTGAGCTCATGGATGAGTCACTGGACCACTGCAAAGGGCACCCTGGCATTTCAGCTTCAGAGAACAATGCCCACCACGAGAGCCAGGGCTGCCGTCAAGCTGGACTTATCTGGCCGGGTTAGAGTACACAGAGGACTCTCTATAAGGCTAAGGTGGTGAGTGCGGCCTACAAGCCTCTGCAACCCCTCCTGGCCTTTCCATCTGCCGCAAGGCCGCATGTTACGTGCTTGTAACTCTTCCCTTGGCTCTGCCACGTCAGGGGCGGCCTTAAGCATGTGCAAGCTGTGCACCTGCACAGGGCCACCAAACCCCAGGGGCCACCACACCAATATTTATCCTTAATATAATAATCCTCTGAGGATGGATACATATTTGCGTGGCGGGCCCTGGCAGGGATTTGGTGGCCACTTCCAAACACCCTGACCCCCCCCCTCCCCCTTCACTGGCCTCCGCGCTCTGCCCCAACCCCCTCTTCCGGGTCCCCTACCTGCGCTCCCTGCCCAAGGCCGCCTTGAGCCTAGAGCCGCCACTGGCCACGTGCAAGCAGTCCACTGAAGGCACATGGGAAGCGAGTGCCGGCCTCCAGAGCCAGGGCTAATCAAACGTTTAGATGGCCGACCTCGAAGCTGGGGAACAGGGTTCAAGTTTCGGCAGGGACGCTCAAAATCTTGTGATTCTGGGCAAATCACTTAATCTCCCCATGCCTAACAATGAATGTGTCCATCTGTAACGCAACTGGTGCTCATGTAAGCGCTCTGATACCTTCTGGTAGAGTTCCTGCTCTATAAAACGAAATAAAAAATACACAGCAACAAAAATGTAGATCCAGGGGCTAAATGCAGGCCTCGGTAGGAAGGTTAGACCCAGTCTTCAGAGGCAGGGCTCTTTGACAGGTCTGGCTTCCAGGGAGGAGGCTCTGCAGAAGTACTAGCCTCAGAGGGTCTGGTATTTGTGCTAGCCTTCCAGAGGTAGGGCCATGCGAAAGGGCTAGACTTCCAAGGGACTCTGTGGATGGACTAGCCTTCCATAGCCAAGACTGCGCAAAGGCTAGCTGTCACACAAGGGCTATTTGGGAGAGCTAGACTCTAGGGCAGGACTTTGCAGAATGCTAGTTTGCCGAGCTGGTCTAGGGGGAAGGGCTGAACTTCCAGAGTATGTCTCAGAGGAAAGGCTAGAGAAAAGGTAGCCTCCACGAACCAGATTCTGCAGGGGTTTGTTGGTGAATTTCTAGACTTTTGAAGTCAGAGGTAAATGGGGGAAGGGGGAATCGTGCCCCAGTGCCTTGATTGGATGGATTTGCTAGAAGGTTGGCATGAGGAGGCCAACAAGATGGACTCCTCACTGCGACAAGAGGTTTGCACTGATACACTCTGTTACAGCGTGCAACTACCATGGCACATGAGGACATGACATGTCACTGACTCTACCCCACCCTCTTCAGCGCTTTTAACTTTTTCAGAGGTCTCTCGAGCATCAGCCTTTTCCCCCATGGATCAGAGGTGCCTATAATTTGTTCACTATACCACATTTTTCTTTGTGGACTTTGTAAAGTGTCTGTGTATAGGAAAATACATCTTTGCAAACTCTGGCCCGCAGGGATGTCTCAGTTCATTTTAGCCTTGTGTGCAGAGAGGGCAAAGTCTGGACAAAAGCAACCCTGATAAAAATGCTCAAACCAGCCTCACAGTGTTGGAGGCCGTCACTGGAACTGGGCCATAGTGGCTTTCATGTCTGAGTCATGGAAGCCCATCCAGCTCGGAAAGCACCCCAAAGCCTGAAGTCCACCAGGAAAATGCCAAGGTGGCATAATGGCCAGTCCAGCCCTGGAAGGACTGCCTCGGATGCCACCCGCCCAACACAGTGTCCAGGTGCATTTCTTGGCCAGTGATGCATATGCACCAAAGATTCAGCACCGGGCTGGCCGTAGCAGGCCCTGGGCCTCCTCCCCCCACCCCCCATGGCACCTAGTAAAAAAAGCGGGAGCAGTGCTTTTTGCTAGCACCCTCCCCGCTCACAGGGGTGGACGAGCAGCAACCTGCAAGGGCTGGTAGATGTTCCCTGCTAAGATTTCTCAACAATCACGATGACATACCATCATACTCAACTAAAAAACCTGATGTAACGAGCAGAAATGAGGGAGAGTTAAGGGCCTGCACCAACTAAAAGGAGAGACTGGGAGAAAGCCAACCATAACCACCATTAAATTATATGGACAGGTAGGTATAAAGCCAATCACAGCTACCACTTACAAGGAGACACAGAGATAAAGCCAATCAAATGGCTGTACACCTGCCGCTGCTAGAGGCCCGCCAACCAGCCAAATAAGAATTAGATGGCAGTATTATCAACCAGTTTATTAAAGGCCTGATGGGCTGGAAGGATGGCGAAAGGCCCCTCACCTCGGAGCTGTCCTTATCACTTGATTCCTTACTTGTCTGCGGCACTTGAATGGTAGCCTGATGGGCATGCCTGACCAGGAGATGGGGAAAGGAGATGCCCTCATCATGGCTGCGCCCAATGCACCATTATTAATCTTCCAGGTACCTTCCCTACTGAACACAAATCACACAGCAAAAAATAATGCCAGAGATTGTTCACCGACGCACCATGCCTGCACGGTATAGGGATGGGATTCCTCATTTGTGAAGGGTGAAACTACACCACACCTCACAATAACAAAGGTAGTCCATGGTATTAAATGGCGCCTTTGGGTACCCAGTCCTTATAAATCCCCTAGCACCGGCCCCTGCCTGCCCCTACTCCCAATGCGGGCCAGCTGCCCCTGAAATCAAAGGCAATTATTGCCAGTGTGTGGAAATGGTGGTGTGGCTGCACTGTTCTGGGCCGCCACAAGTGGTGGGCAGGGCAGGCATTAGGGACCAGATATACGACCATTTGATTTTGCGAGTCTCTAATTGCAATATTTAGGGACTCACAATTAGAGACCCGCAAAATCAAATGTAGTAATGTGTCTGTGACACATTTAGCGATTCCCAAACAGGTCACAAATGCCCTGCCTCATTAATATTCACGAGGTAGGTCGCAACTTGCGACCCATTGGGAATGGCCAGCACTCGTAGGGATGGTGGCCTGCTGGGTTCAGCAGACCATTATGTCTGTGACTGATTTTTAAATAAAGCGTTTGTTTTTAAAGGCAGCCACACTGTGGAAGGAGGGGACAGCACAGGAGGGGAGTGCCTGAAAGGCGAGGATGAGAGTAAGAGAGGGCGGGGGGGGGGGGGGAGAGAGAGAGAGGGCGGGGGGGGGGGAGAGAGAGAGAGAGAGAGAGAGGGCGGGGGGGGAGGAGAGAGAGAGAGAGAGGAGGAGGGTAGGGGAGGGGAGAGGGAGAGGGGGGGAGAGGGAGAGAGAGAGGGGTAAGGGATTCGGGGATCATTTAGGAAGGACCAATGAGAACAAAACTTTTGCATAAAGCTTTAAATAGAACAGTTACATTGTATGGCAACAAAGTAGTTACTTTCAGCACAATGCACTGTTACTTCTAAAATAGTTGGAGTCATGAGAAAGCAGTGCACCAACCTCAGTTTTTCTTCCATTTCCAACATTGCAAAATGATCTAATACTTATTGACAGGAAGCAAATGTTTTTCTAAAGCAAGCAGACACAACGTCACTTCCTGTTCCCCAGGAACCGGAGCAGTCCGGCGTCAGCCGTCCCTAATATGCTAAGCAAAGTTTTAGTTTACTTCACTGGTGTGCCTATCAAGATGCTTCCAGACAGGACAGTGCTCTCTCGCCCATATGTATGTGTCATGCTTCATCGTCAAGCCCACTCCTGGCCCAGGAAACATAGAAATTGCACTACACACGGGTCGGTTAAGATTGTGTATGGACGGCTGCCATACTATTTTATCGATTCCGATCTTCTTTCACAAGATTAAAACTACTATGGACCTAAAGTCGGCTTTTAAGACCCGGAAGTTCTATTTTCAAAAATTTTCAAAAGTCAACCTGTTTTAAATCCATATCTGATGTGTGCATTCACCAGGACTAAATGGACTGGTCCAAACTATTATTGTCACTGTCTAAAGTAACATACTATTTGGATGGACTACTTTGGTCTGTTTCCTATGACAGCAATAGACCCCATTCCTTCTAGCACTGGAGGGTGACCTACACTCACTCTCTATTGTTCAGTGACCGAACAGGCACCCTGCAAGCTCCTGAAAGTTTTCAAGCATCACCAACTATCCATCACACCTTCTGTCGCTGTCTCCCTTCTCTTCTTGCCTGAGTTTCCGTTTCCATTGCGCATTGTTTTCATTTCTTCCTTTCCCGCTCTTCGCTCTTCAGAATATGTCTAAAGGGTGGAAAAATAGGTCTTTTCCACATTTTTATCAGAGCTCTTGCCGGACGCCTAAGGGGGGACAGTGCTCTCTGTGTGATGGGTAACATTGTTCTTGGCAGGGCGCTCTCCTGGCAGGCTACACTCCAACTCAAATAAACAGCATCTAAAAACAGAACGGCGAGCCTTGAACCACCACCCCAACGCTGGGCCCAGGAGGACCTCCACAGATGGTACCCGTTAGGTCTGGTTGGGATTCCCATAGACTGGAACTAGCGAAAGAGAAACACATGACATCACACGAATACAGAAAGCGCATTCATTTTGCTTGCAGAATGCTAGGGGTCCTATCAGTCCAGAAAATGAGCCTAGAGCCTAGAGCGGCCCGGGCACCACCGTCACCTGTCCTGGTGAAGCCACGGTAGGGCACTGCAGCCAACTCTCTCAGCAGTGCCACCACAGAGCACGGGGCCACCTGGCCAAGTGGTTCCACCACAGAGTATGGGGGCCACCTGCCCCAGTGGTGCCACCACAGAGTACGGGGGCCACCTGTCCCAGTGGTGCCACCACAGAGTACGGGGGCCACCTGCCCCAGTGGTGCCACCACAGAATACAGGGGCCAACTGCCCCAGTGGTGCTACCGCAGAACACTGAGGCCACCTGTCCCAGTGGCACCTCCAGTAGCACCTGCCCCAGTGGTGCTACCACTGAGTATGGGGGCCACCTGTCCCAGTGGTGCTACCATTGAGTACGGGGGCCACCTGTCCCAGTGGTGCCACCACAGAGTACGAGGGCCACCACATAGTATGGGGGCCACCTGCCCCAGTGGTGCTACCACTGGGTACGGGGGCCACCTGTCCCAGTGGTGCTACCACTGAGTACGGGGCCTGTCCCAGTGGTGCCACCACAGAGTACGGGGCCACCTGTCCCAGTGGTGCCACCACAGAGTACGGAGGCCACCTGTCCCAGTGGTGCCACCACAGAGTACGGGGCCACCTGCCCCAGTGGTGCTACCACTGAGTATGGGGGCCACCTGTCCCAGTGGTGCTACCATTGAGTACGGGGGCCACCTGTCCCAGTGGTGCCACCACAGAGTACGAGGGCCACCTGCCCCAGTGGTGCCACCACATAGTATGGGGGCCACCTGCCCCAGTGGTGCTAACACTGGGTACGGGGGCCACCTGTCCCAGTGGTGCTACCACTGAGTACGGGGCCTGTCCCAGTGGTGCCACCACAGAGTACGGGGCCACCTGTCCCAGTGGTGCCACCACAGAGTACGGAGGCCACCTGTCCCAGTGGTGCCACCACAGTGTACGGGGCCACCTGCCCCAGTGGTGCTACCGCAGAACAATGAGGCCACCTGTCCCAGTGGCACCTCCAGTAGCACCTGCTGTTCTTTGAAAGTGGTGAGGCAAAACACTTAGGAACAACAGCGGTGACAGGCTGTTTGGCGTGTAGTCTCAGGGGGAAACAACCTTTACAACGCAACTTTTACAACGCACTACCATTACAACGAAACTTTTACAACGCAACATCCATTACAACGCATGCACTTACAACGCAACCATTACAACGCATGACACTACAACCCACACCACTACAACGCATGCCATTACAACGCAGTCATTACAATGCATACCATTACAACGCATAGCATTACAACACATAGTACCCTTACACTATCCAACACTTACCCTACTGTTGCACCCCTGGAGTTAGAATAGTAATTTTAACCCCTACACTATCCAACACTTACCCTACTGTTGCACCCCCTGGAGTTAGAATAGTAATTTTTACCCCTACACTATCCAATACTTACCTTACATGCAATGTAATGTTATGCGTTGTAATGGTATGCGTTGTAAATGTAGTATGCATTGTAGTGGAATGCGTTGTAAAGGTAGTTTCAAAGAATTCGTTGTAATGGCATGCGTTGTAATGGTATGCGTTGTAATGTATGTTGCGGTGTAAAAAATGCGTTGTAAAGGTAGGCGTTGTAAAAGTATGCGTTGTAACGTCATACATCCAGTCTCGGGCACTGCAGGGATTGCGTAAAGTGCCTAGGGCTACATCTAGTACTGATGTCACAGAACGTCACAAATGGAGATGCTCTTAGGCCAGGACTGGGTCTTAGCCATCCCTAGACAACCTGTTTGATGGTTGGTGAAGGCGCCTCCATGACCTGTGCCAACCCTCGTACAGATGTTAATATCTGTCTCGGCCTGCTGTACGTCAGCATTTGTTCTAATTTATTAAAAGTGAAAAATAGGTCACTATTTACTATTAGTGTAGTAGAAAAAGGTGCAGAAAATAAGGAGGGTGTACTTTCAATGCCTAAATTAGTGAGCTGCCCATGGTTGCCACCACAGCCATATCTGAGCAGTGCCAACTGGCTCAGTGCTGTCACTGCAGCACTTGTCTCCACAAGGATCCCTAAGTGGATCCCTCAGCCACCTGTCTCAAGAGAGCCACAAATGCCACCTGTCTCAGCTATGGCACCACAGCCAGCAGCCACCTGTCCCAGCGGCCACTGGTCTCAGCCACACTACTGCAGGGCACAGCAGTCAGCAGCCTCAGTGCTGCCACTCCAGCCATCTGTCTCAACAGTGCAACTTCAGGCCACCACCTAGTGGTACCAATAATAGGCACTGAAGCCACCTGTCTCTGCAGTGCCACTGCAGTGGACAGCATAACAACAGGTGATGATGTAGCACCAAGGTATAGTGGCCCCGAGAAATATGGCGATAGTACAGATTGGTGCCACTCAGCCATATCGGTGTCAGAAACAAATGGGGAGCTGTGTATTCCAAGGAACCGGGGTAATCGGATTTACATACCCAGGGCTTCCAGAGAATTACATGAACTTATTTGATAAGTTTGTGGTCGAAAAACATTTACGTTTCAACTAAAAGCAATATATAAACGCCTTTTTTACAATGGTAGAATAGACCCCAAAAATTAAGAACCGCAACTATCCAGTAAATCTATTTACATTTAGATGTCATTACAGTGATTACGGTGGTATACAACAATCTTTGACAGTGCAGTGTAGATGTGTGTCAACACGTGAGAAAACAGAGAGCTCCATTCCCAAGTTCAACTTGTCTCAGAAAGGGTGCCTGGCCGTCGATCAATTTATTCATGAATCATGCCACAGTAACTAAAATTAGCTCGTTACGCATATGTTGTCATATAATTAATCCAATCTCATGGTCAGTTGACGTTTTGACCCCAATTAAGAAACTAATACTAGAGAATCTTCATCAGGACAATAGAGAATTGTCCGTTGGGGAGCACCCTGGAGAAAATGTATACAAAAATTGTAATCCGAAAAAGGGTATTTTGTCAGTTCAATAATAGGTTATGTCTCACAGTGAAAACCTTAGTAAACATATATCCCCGGTGGGAATTGCACAGGTTGGCTCGCAAGTTTGGGTGGCATAGCCGATAAAAATGAAAGGTCTGAGAACAGGTGCAATAACAGTGTAATATAAATTGAGCCCTAGAATGGGAAGCCATTGAAACTCAAGAAGGACTGCCCTAACCAGCACTAATATATGTCTGAGAGCAAAGAGGGCATCTGCAGCAAACACAATGAAATGAATCCATGATTAAGCTGTGGAATGCTCCAGATTCAGACTGTGGGAGTACCATAACAATGTGCAGGCATTGGTTATCCACTAAAAACGCAGGACCTCATTAACAACCGCATCAAAAAGGTTCTCATGAGGCTGCAAGGTGTCCATTGCTGCACTCCGCTCATTTCTAATTGTGAGTTAACCATGAAGAAGCAACCAAGATGGCTGCAGCCAGGATGTTACACACGAAAACCTCAAAAACAGGGAAAACAAATGAGCATAAAATGGACACTCATAAAACGCTCACCATACCTAAATTAGTTAGTGATTATTGTGAGTAAAAAAAGTTGTGACAAAATGAATAAACAACTTCAAGAAAGCAAGGATAACGTGCATGTTCCCCAGGCCTCTGGTCCTGTGGGAATATCTAGCTGTGAGGTAGTAAATGGAACAGCAGGACCCTGAGAGATGGACTGACTAGAGGTAAAATGCCCACTTCCTGGGGATGGACAAGAAGTGCTGGGTGGTAGAAGGAAAAATTATCTTCAGCTGCATCTCCAGGGCAGCCGAGGGTTTTGTGGATGCTGGGAAGACACATTTACTATTTTAATTGCAGTCCCAGAATATTTGTGGACAGTGAAACTTTCGCCAAAATAGTCCAGAGGTGTATTTACTATTCTAACCCCAGTCCTGAAATATTTTGGGGACATCTGCATATATATACCATCTATGAATCAGAGATTACTGTACCATCCTGATCCCCTCAGCGGCGGTCGCTCCTCTCTACTCCCAGCGCTCGTGGTGTGGTATCGTAGCGCTTTAATTCCGATGTTGCTGATTTTGCTGTGTGCCTGCTCCCAATTTTCCTATCAATACTCCCAGCGCCTGATCGCCCCACATAGTAGCATAATCGCGCTATACTTAATAAGTGCGTTTTGAAACGATCAGCATTGCCCTTACCCGTGATTTTAACTGTATCTTCAACTTGCGCCTGACTGTGCCGGTGCCACTAGCATTTCCGTCGTTTTTATAACTCTGTGTGCCCCGATCCTCTTTCACGTTTGGCTTGCAGCCATTTTGTTTGCTTGTTTGTTGTTGTGCCTCCCTGCCCGGCCCCCCACCACGCTCCCGCCTCCCAGCTGACCCTCCCTCGCCCCTCCCCCCCACTATCT
The DNA here is from genome assembly GCF_964263255.1 of Lissotriton vulgaris. Taxonomy (NCBI): domain Eukaryota; kingdom Metazoa; phylum Chordata; class Amphibia; order Caudata; family Salamandridae; genus Lissotriton; species Lissotriton vulgaris. The sequence continues at coordinate 1,643,464,687 of NC_141687.1, forward strand.
ATATATGACAGATGCATTTTCGCACAGCGTTCACGCCCCATGCGCGCCGAAGGTGCGCCAAAGGTAAGCCCGTCTACGCCCGTCCGCGCCTGGCCCGCGCCCTGCGCCAGACCCCCTGGCCCCTGCAAACCGCACTCCTCCATCATAACGTATGACGCCGCCACCCTCCTAGCCCTTAACCCCGGACGCACGCCTCAATGCTACGAAGCTGCCCTGGGACGTACCCACGGTCCTTTCGCCTGCCACTCCTGCAAATTTACCAGCATCAAGACCCATACCACTTCCACTAACCCCAAACACGGCTCCGATTCAAACCACCTGAAGTGCATCCTGCTGAACACCCGCTCGGTCCACAGACACGCCACCGAACTCTGGGATCTACTCGACACTACATCACCGGACGTCGCCTTCCTTACTGAAACATGGATGAACGCATCATCAACACCCAACATCGCCATAGCCATCCCAGACAATTACAAGATCATCCGAAAAGACCGCACCGTCCAAACAGGAGGAGGCATCGCCATCCTCCATAAGAACACCATCAAAATCACGACCAGCTCCGATGATAACCTTACAACCGCCGAACACCTCCACTTCCAGATCCACACCGACCCTAGGACCACACTCAGAGGCACCCTCATCTACAGGCCTCCAGGAACCCGTAAACAATTCAGCGAAGACATCACTGACTTCATCAGTCCACATGCCCTCGCCTCCGAGAACTACATTCTACTAGGAGACCTCAACTTCCACCTGGAAAAGAAAAACGACGGCAACACCACCACCCTTCTTGACAACCTGGCCAATCTCGGTCTCAAACAACTTGTTGACACCCCCACCCATGTAGCCGGACATACGCTCGACCCAATCTTCACCTCCAGCAAACACATCTCCTTCGATCGCACCACAGCTCTCCATTGGACAGACCACAGTTGTGTTCACTTCAGCTACAAAACCACCTCGACCCACAACCCCCCACAACCTATCCCCGAAGAAAATGGAACAAAATCACCACCGACCAACTCCTCACATCGCTCAACCAAAACCCACCCGCCCTCTCATCGGATCCAAACCAAGCTGCCATCAAATTCAAACAATGGATCACCCACAGCCCTGACGAATTAGCACCCTTGAAAAACCATCACACCAAACAAGACAGCAAAAATGCCCCCTGGTTCAACGATGACCTTAAGAAATCCAAAAAGCTATGCCGTACTCTCGAGAAAACATGGAGAAAAAACCCAACCACCGACAACATGACCACTTTCAAAGCAGCCACCCGCAAACACCACCAGCTGATTCGATCCACCAAGAAATCAGCATTCAAGAATCGACTCGACAACAACGCCCATAACAGCAAGGAACTATTCAACATCGTCAAAGAATTCACCAACCCCACTGCAGCCTCAAACGACATCACTCCCTCCCAAGACCTCTGCGACTCGTTATCCTCCTTCTTCTACAACAAAATTGCCGACATACATAACAGCTTCGAAAACAGTTCCAACGAACAATCCTCTCCACCCCCCCGCAGAACCTAAACCGCCCTCTAACAACCTCAGCACCTGGAACCCAATCACCACTGAAGACACCATCCGCCTAATGAATTCCATCCACTCTGGCTCGCCAACCGACCCATGTCCCCACCACATCTTCAACAAAGCAGACTCCATCATCGCACCCCATCTCCATGATGTCATCAACTGCTCCTTCACCTCTGCTACCTTTCCAGAAAGCTGGAAACATGCCGAAGTCAGCGCCCTCCTGAAGAAACCCACAGCAGACCCATCTGAACTTAAAAACTACCGCCCCATATCCCTCCTCCCATTCCCGGCCAAAGTAATTGAGAAAGCCGTCAATAGCAAACTCGCCGCCTTCCTCGAATCCAACAACTCCCTCGATCCCTAACAGTCTGGCTTTCGAGCCAAACACAGCACCGAAACCACCCTCATCGCAGCAACAGACGACATCCGAACACTACTGGACAACGGAGAAACAGTGGCCCTCATTCTACTCGACCTCTCCGCCGCCTTCGACACTGTCTGTCACAGCACCCTCATACAACGCCTCAGCAACATCGGCATAAAAGGAAAAGCCTTGGACTGGATCACCTCGTTCCTAGCTGGGAGAACTCAGAGAGTCCGACTTCCCCCATTCAAATCAGAGGCCACCGAAGTCATCTGCGGTGTACCACAAGGATCATCACTCAGTCCCACCCTCTTCAACGTTTACATGAGTCCACTCGCTTCCATCGCGCGTCAACACAACCTTAACATCATCTCCTACGCTGACGACACCCAGCTGATCCTTTCCCTCACCAAAGACCCCAACACCGCCAAAACCAATCTTCACGAAGGCATGAAAGAAGTGGCCGTATGGATGAAAAACAGCTGCCTTAAACTTAACTCAGACAAAACGGAAGTGCTCATCCTAGGATCATCCCCCTCTGCCTGGGACGACTCATGGTGGCCTTCGGATCTGGGCTCAGCACCCATACCCACAGACCACGCACGTAACCTGGGCTTCATCCTAGACTCCTCACTCTCGATGACCAAACAAGTCAACGCCGTCTCATCCTCCTGCTTCAACGTACTTCGTATGCTCAAAAAAATCTTCCATTGGATCCCCGCCGAAACAAGAAAGACTGTCACCTACGCACTGGTTACGAGTCGACTAGACTACGGAAACACCCTCTACGCCGGAATTACAGCCAAATTACAGAAAAAACTCCAACGCATCCAAAACGCATCAGCGAGACTCATTTTGGACATCCCTCGCCAAGATCACATTACCGGCCACCTGAAAGACCTCCACTGGCTTCCCGTCAACAAGAGAATAACATTCCGTCTCCTCACCCACGCACACAAGGCCCTCTACAAACTAGGGCCCGAATGCCTCAACACTCGACTATCCTTCTACACACCCACCCGCCAACTAAGATCATCCAATCAAGGCCTCGCCGCCGTTCCGCGTATCCAAAGATCCACCATGGGAGGTAGATCCTTCTCCTACTTGGCGGCCAAGACCTGGAAATCACTCCCCACTCACCTCCGCCTTACACAGAACCACATCTCCTTCAGAAAAGAACTTAAAACCTGGCTATTCGATAAATAATGAACCCCTCCCCAAGCGCCTTGAGACCCTCTGGGTGAGTAATGCGCTATATAAATTCTTGAACTTGAACTTGAACTAGTAGTACTGATTTGTTGGAAATTTTCCTAGCATTAAAAAAAAGTCTGAGGGGGAGGAGCCTAGCCTGCAGCCGAGATGGCCGCCTAGCCCTTCGGCTCCGCCGGCCCTTGCGCCCTTCGCCGATATCCTGGCAAGAATCCTGTGCCTCCGAGCCCTACGCTTACCTGCGCTATGCTCCTGACCACGTTGCTGTAGCTCCGGTCGCGAACGGAGCTTCCCCGGCGGAGTTGAGCCCCGGTTTCCATTTCGGCCCTTCAAGCGGGAGCAGCCGGGCTATTGTTTGGTGGGGACGGCCGGCGGCGACAACGACAGCAGCGGCCGCTGCGGTGAGGGAGGAGCCGGTGCACCGGACCTGGAGCGCGGCGCTGCAGTTCTCACAGCAGCCCTTTCCTTGCTCGGCTGCCCAGCGCGACTCGCTCGCAACATTGTATCAGGCTCCCGTTTATTGTATCCCGGCCCAGCTGGAGGGCCGGGATCGCTTCTTTGTTGCAGCCTTCAGCAGCGGCCGCCATCTTCCGCATCGGACGCCCTGATCTTGCCGGTGGGTTTCCCTGCACCACAGTTTCTCCTGTCCTTGGAGCCTCTCCACGACCGGCTGCCACAACGTTTCCTGCACCACCAGGGCCCCACAGAGAGCACATCACTTTCCAGATACCGATGGCTGGTGAAGGGGGCTTGCTTCCCGGGGCGCTCGATGGTTGCTTGCCTAAGATGGCGGACGAAACAGCACCCTCCATCCTTGATCCACCGCTGGGGCTCCGCGACATCCTGGCTGCGCTGGAGGACCTGCGGTTGGCCTTCCGCGACTTTGCCACTGGTTTGGGGGACCGGCTTGATGGGATTTTTTCAGCTGGCCATGATGATTCTCCAGTGCGGCATGTTAAGCCACATCTTCAGCCGACTGTCGGTGGATCACCCGAGTTGAGGTATGTGGCAGTGACGGGGGGACGTGTCCCAGTGCCCGCTGCGGTACTCTTCGGTTCTGCCCTGGAGGAGTCTGACAATACTGCTCCCTTGGTGTGGCCGGAGCTCGTGCCTCAGTTGCCGTTTTGCCCATCTCCTTTGTCCTTTGGTGCCACGTTTTTGAGCGTCCTCCTGGACTTGCTTCCTGCACATCGGCCGGCCGCTACTTTGGAACTTGTGCATCGTCCTGCTCCCTGTTGCTCTAGCCGTGGCATGGCAGCGGCGCATTCCTTGGTCCCTTACTATCGAGCTTCACTCCAGTTTGACTTGTCTCTTACACCTCGACTTCTGCAACGGACTCCATGGTGGTCCATCCCGTCCAGGCTGGCTGTATTGCACTTGACTTCTGTTGGACTGTGGATTCGAAGGGGCCAAGGCTGAGGAAGGGGATTTTCTTGTTGCACATTGGAACGTATAAGGCTGGGACTGGGACTTGTGACTGTTGGAGGTACATGTAGCATGGGTGTTAGGTTGGGGCCTGGGGTTGGGTGACCGCGGGTAACGATTTTGCTTGCTTTGACTAGATCCTTGGCCCTCCTCCGATCAACCGTGACATTCTATTTCTTTTTTTTCTCTTTTTCTTCTTCTACATTTCGGGTACTCTTCTGGGGCGACAGACACACTGCTAGGGGGGGGTAGGCCGTAGCCTCTGCATGCGTGTAGGGTGGGGGGTATATTTCCTTGTTGGTTTTTTTCATTTCTATGGGCCTCCTTTTTCTTTCTTTCTTATCTCTTTTTCTCTTCTCCCTTTCTACTCTTTACCTTTCTAGCTTGTTCCTTCCTTTCTTATTTCTTGGGTCTATGGGAGGAGTGGGTACTTTTGGGTAGTGCTTGGAGATCGTCATGTGATGTGTTTTTTTTTATCTATCCTGATTTCATTGAGTGCGATTGATTACCTTACGGATAATGCTTGCGGACCCTTCTTAAGATCGCTGGCCACTATAGTCCTAACTGCATTGCTCTGATTCGGATCCTTCCAGACCTGTTGCTATGGACTTATTTCAAAACTTTATAAAAATTAAACCTCATCATCCTGGCGCTTGGCGGCACAATTGTGTATAATGTAACCTGGTCTATTCGTGGTTGTACTGATATGCTGCCGAGTTGCAGAATTGCTTGCTGGTGTGCCCTTTATTGTCGAGGCCGGCCTGAGGGTTGTAGGCCCGTATTTGTCTGCACATACTGTTAAATAAAGGTTTTCCCAAAAAAAAAAAAAAAAAGTCTGAAACGTAATTTACCATTGCTAGGGAGTGCTGCCATGAGGGTACCGCCCAAGGCAAAAACACTAGGAACACCCTGATGGACAGTGCAGCAGCTTTATAGCAGGTGTATGGTTTGTGCAAGTTATGTTACTTGTAGAGAACAAGTATATCAGAAATGGGTTCCTTTCATAGAAATGAAGACTAGTTAATAATACCCTTCACATTTATGAGTCGTCTCGGTGCTGGGAGCATGGAGTGAAGGAGACACAACAGTAAGGAACAGAAGCAACAGCATTATTTAAAAAAACAATCAACACCTAGAAATGTTTTACCCATGTCTCCTTATACTGCCTTTTACTGCACTCCACATTGCACGGTTCACTTCTCAACTAGTAGCCCTGCTTTCATAAAACTGTTAACTGGAGCTCCAGTTATTATTTTGGGCTATTGAAATTATAACAATAAATTATGCGAACACATCTGGAAGTCTTCTAGGTCTAAATGCTGTTTAACTTTTGCTAGTAGGGGATTTCCATGCTGAAAAATGTATGTTAGTGGTCAGGAGAGGTGCCAAGGAGACCCTTCTATGTTAGATATTTTAGCACAGAACACCTGACCTTGTTCGGATCTTTATCTGCTTGGTCTGACCTAATCTTCAAAATGGCAGCTGGCAGTCCTTTATTTCAAAGTATCTACTAGAAGCGGTAGGTCTAGTTACATCATGGATGCCAGATTTCAGAAGAGGATTCCCCTGGCGAGAAGACTTGGTTTGAAATCCTCTCCTTCAGAAAGGCTTCCTCTTTCGATAGTGCCTGAAGAAAGCTTAAATGATTGCTGATTTATAGGCCACGCGCTTCAATCACAGATTCTGGTTTTAGCGCTTTAGAATCATTAAGACAAACCAGGCTTCAGAGATGAAAGTGAAATGTAGGGAGTCAAAGTAGACAAGGATGAATATGTTGCATTGTGACATTTGTAACATGCTTCATACCCATGTTAAAAGCTTGAAGCACTTTAGCGTGGAGAGATAAAAGACTACTGGGTTTGTTGTTCCTCGTTCACAGAGTGAGTTTGGACATTGGCCTATTTGGGAAGTATTGTGTGTTGTGCATGAGGCTGGAATATGTGGTCCAAACATGATGCAGCAAACGTGTTGCTGCTCTTAAGTTTGGATGGAAGCATGTAAATATAAGTGAGATAGAATCACCTCTGTGTGTGTGTATATATATATATTTATTTTTCAATAACCTCCAAGTTATAACGCACGCTCAGAAACAGGATAGTACACAGTGTAGCTTTATTGCTGTTACGCGTTTCGGAAGCTTTTGCTCCCTTGCTCACACAACAATCCATCAGCTCTCCACCATTTACATACACAGTTCGTGCTGGCTATAGAAACAGGACTGCACATTTCATGTTGGCTGACATCTTGGAGTGTATTTGTGTTACATTCTTGTTTTACTCCTGATGTCTCACTTTGTTTACAAGAACAACTTTGATCGTTGTTGCAGTTAAGTACATTTACTTTACTCTCTTATTCATTATTATTTCGCCACAGTGGCTGAATGCGCTCGTACTTTTCATTACCCTTCTTCTTTCGCCTAGTGGCTTAATAAGGGTCCAATGTCTCTGGGGAGTGCTTTATAAAAACATATAGTGAAAAACGTGAACTTAAGTGAATAAATCTTTACATTACTAAGTGACGGAGTCTTCTACTCTATTCTCTCGTGAAATCCTCTGGGTGACAGGTTCAATTGCTCGTGAAGTGCACGTGCTCCCTAATCTGAGCATCTTGATTCTACCTGTTAGAGTAAAACAAACATATAATTACAAATGTGCTAAAGTTTTGATTAAAAACATATATACACTTTCAAGCTTTTCTTGACCTCAATTTGAAAGAACCTCTTAAAACATGATAATCATACATCAATTCAAATATCACACATTTCAGTTGATACAGTATTCTTACTACCTAGTCAGGTTTAGGAATCGTACAGGTGAACTGATAGCTCTTCATGGTCATTATGCCCATTCGGCTGTCGTGTTTCCAATTCTAGGATCCATTTGGATTCCTTCTTTCTCAACTGTACCTCTCTGTTACCCCCTCTTTGACTCGGGCTTACCTGTTCTATTGCAAAGTATGTTAACAAGTTGCAATTGGATTTATGATATTGGGCAAAATGTCTCGCAACAGGGTATTGAGGATCCCTGTTCGTAATTGCCCTTAAGTGCTGCATAACTCTATTCTTGGCCATTACTGTCGTACTGCCTACATATCTTTTCCTGCACGGACACTCAAGCACGTATACCACATGTGTTGAGCTACAAGTCAGGAATTGACTTATCTTCCTATTGGTCTTGCCATGGGGAATCTCAAAGTCCTTTCTCATTGAGCTATATTTACAGGCTCTACAGTGCCCGCACGGGAAGAAACCTACAAGGTTATGTTGGTTCCTATCCTTGTAGTTTGTGATATCTCCCTTCGTAATTATGTCCCTCAGACTACGACTTTTTCTGTATGTAATTGCTGGTCTGGTACTCAGTTCAGGGCCAATAATAGGATCACTTTCAAGATATTCCAATTTCTTGCAATTATTTTCTTTACCTTTTGGGACCCTCGATTATAGGTTAAGATTACTCTGGTGGTGTCATTCTCTTTGCCCTCATTCTCTTTTGGTATCAAAGTGCTCTCTCTTGTTATGTTTTCCATTTTTGATAAGGCCCTATCTAGGACCCATTTGGGGTAGCCCCTTTCCCCTGAATCTCTGTATCATATTTTCACTCTCTTGTCTGTACTCTTCTGTATTAGAACAATTTCTCCTTGCTCTTAGCAGTTCCCCGTAAGGGATGCTCCATTTCAGAGTGTCCGGGTGGCTACTAAGAGCATGGAGGACACTGTTCCCTGCGGTTTCTTTTCTAAACAATTTAGTTGCCAGTCGGTCACCTTCCGCCCTCACCTCAACATCTAGATATTCCACCTTACATCTGTCTTTATGATGGGTCAATCTTATGTTATATTTATTGGTATTCAGTTGCTCCACAAATTTTTCAGCTTCTACATCACTCCCACTCCATACCACAAACAGGTCATCTATGTACCTGAGCCATACCTTGACTTCCTTAAATGCCTGCCTGTACTGTGGGTCAGTGTGTATTTCCTCCTCCCATTTCCCCAGAAACAAATTTGCGAAACTCGGCGCGAAGCTCGTACCCATACAAGTACCGGTGATCTGTTTGTACAACTCACCATTGAACATAAATACATTATTTTCAAGGCATATTCTTATCATTTCACCTAGCATCCTGGTATGTTCCAGGTACATTATGTTACGCTGTTTCAGGTAGTGCATGCATGCATCAATGCCATGTTCGTGTTCAATGATAGTGTACAATGAGTTAACATCCATTGTCATAAGTATATATTCTGGTTTCCAGTCCATGTTGTTAACTTTTTTCAGGAAATCTTGGGTATCCTTCACATATGACGGAAGCTTTCTTACATATTCCTGAAGAAAGTATTCGACATATTTAGACACATTTTCATATACGCTCCCTATGGATGACACTATGGGTCTCCCTGGTGGTGCTAGTGGGTTCTTGTGGATTTTCGGGAGAAAGTAAATTATCGGAAGTTTGGGATAGTCCTTCTTAAGGAATGTAAACTCATCCCATGACAGAAGGCCATCCTCCTGCCATTTGGCTAACTTCGACCACATTGTTAAGATGTTATTTTTGTACACTCCACCATTACTTTTACAGTAGAATGTTTCATTCTCTAATTGCCTCATGGCCTCTTTTATATATGTCTCCCGATCTTGTATCACCACATTCCCACCTTTGTCAGCTGGGCGTATTATAATTGAAGAATCATTTGCTAGGGATTCAATCGCTTTCCTTTGTTTTAGGTTTACATTAAAACCTCATTCCTTTTCCCTAGAATAGTGTTTATATTTCACCAATGACTTAGTTGTAACATCATGAAATGTGTCTACATTGTCGTGAGGAAGATTTGGAAAAAACACTGATTTCGGTTTAAAACCTGTCAGGGCAGCTCTATCTGTAGTCATATTCCATATTTCCATGTCCTCATCACGGCAATATGTTTCAATGCTATCTCCTTCCCTGAGTAAGCTATGCGCCACTTGAATGGCATTAGCGTCACCCACTTCTAAAAAGTGCTGACTAGGAGCAATGGGTTCTTGTACATTCAGTGTACCAGTGTTTAATCTCAGAGCATGCCATTTCTTCAGTTTTAATTTCCTTATGAAGCAAAATATGTCTATTCTTGTTTCACTATAATTGAATATTGCTGTTGGGCAGAACGAGAGTCCTAGGCTCAAGGTGTTTTTTTCTATGTTAGTCAAATCTCTACTTGATAGATTCACTATTGTTTTGTTTACCAGTTCATTGTCCTCCATTATTGGTTGCGTTTCTTGTAGCCCCCGCGTCTGGTTCCCACTGGCTCGCGTTCCACTCCTTTTCCTCTTCCTTTGTTTCCTTCTTTTTCTCCGCTGTTTACTTCGTCCATCCCTCTTCCGGCTCCTCTTGCTTTTCCCCGTGGTCTCCCTCTGGTGCCTCTTCCTCTTTCTGCTGGAGGGGGTGAGAATCTTCCCGACTGCTGCCCCCTCTTCAGCGCTCGGAATTCGTCTAAATACGTCGGTTTAGATGTGATTATTTCCATTTCAGCAATTGTACTGGCGCTGTGTATGGAGCCGTCCGTATCTAACCCCTCTGTGATCTCTGCATCCGGTTCTTTCCCTTGTGTTTGAGGGGATCTGCTTGCTGAGGTGGTTTGTTTTATGTCATACATATGGTCATACTTTTTGCTATACGTGAGGATATGGCCGGAGTCATAATCATTGCAATCTCTATGCAGTTTCCTTTGTTTCCTTATCTTTATGTCCTCCTCGTGTTGGATCAGTCTAGCTTTCATTTCATCCTTATATTTTTTTATACTTGTTTGATCACTCTCATTATTTAGTTCCTCCTCGATGTCCAATATTTCTTTCAATATCCTCTCTCTATCCTCCCAGGCATATTTTACCAATATACACAACATAATTCTGGAACTGTTTGTCGAGTTCTCAAACCACTCTTCAAGCATGCGTGGATTAGGAGATTCGTGTGAGGGCGTGATATATATTCTCAGTCCTCTAGGGATCATATTTTCATCCACATAGTCCTGTAGGGATACTGCCTCCCACCATTTAGACGTTTCATTCTTTTTTAATTTCTCATATTTCCTCAATTTTCCTATAAGTGTGGTTTCCACTTGCTTTTGGGCCCCAACTTGTTGTCCTTTGCCGGGTGCTCTCGCCAACAGTGTCTGTGCCACACGCCTGCGTTGTGCGTCCTCATCCATTGTTCTTTTCTTATATTTGAATGTCTTATGCTTATCAATAGGTTCTCCTATCTAGCTTGAAAAAAGGTTACCAGATGCTAAGGTTAAATCACCATAGCTCCCTGGTTGTGTGTTCACGTTTACAGTCTGTTTGTTAAGTTTTTTCTGAAGCCCTGTGTACGTTCCTGCTTCCCTCCTTCAATAGGAGTTCCAGATGCCCTCGTAACTCAAAATCCTTTCCCTGCCGAGTCCCGCACATCCAAAGTTTTCTTAGATGCGCATCTCCTAGGCTTTTTACTTTCTCTCACTTTCATGCAAGATTGAGCCCCGAGGTCCGCTATTATTCCTCACGCGCCCCGGATACCCGTCGGCTCCCCCGCATTCTCGGCTTTCACTCCGACAGTTTCCGCGTCTCCACGCTTTGCCGTCGGAGTTCTGGCTTCGAATTTGGGCTTACCTTCGGAGTGTCCTCCGTCGGGCTGCTTCGCTCCGTGTCTCAGGCAGGCGTCGCTCGTAATTCGTTTTACCGCGACTAATTTCTCCGGTGTGGGCCGGTAGTTCCACCGCGATCAGCTGCTCACTTTCCACGACTCGTTTACGGGGGAACCGCCCGTAGTCTGGTGGCGCGTCAAACTGGCAGAGCCCCGCCAGCCATTGCAATTTTCAATAACCTCCAAGTTATAAGGCACACTCAGAAACAGGATAGTACACAGTGTAGCTTTATTGCTGTTACGCGTTTCGGAAGCTTTTGCTCCCTTGCTCACACAACAATCCATCAGCTCTCCACCATTTACATACACAGTTCGTGCTGGCTATAGAAACAGGACTGCACATTTCATTTTGGCTGACATCTTGGAGTGTATTTGTGTTACATTCTTGTTTTACTCCTGATGTCTTACATATATATATATTATACATACACACCTACTTTTAGTCAGAGAGTACGGTTCTAACTGCACGGTTGGAATAGTGTTGCCTTGTAGAGTGAACTATCGGGGGGGATTGCAGTGCTTGCAACGAAATTCGTTTTATTTATTTATATGTTTACTTATCTGTAATCCTCCGTAATCCATAGATTACTAACCCCCACACTGCCTCTCCCCCTCCCCATGTCACCGCCTGGCAGCTACTCCCACCACCGACCACTACTGGATCCGGGTCCTGAAGAAAGTTGGAGATCTTGCAAGAGGCTTATTGGGCATGACTGAAACCTTTTGGCCAAAGGGACTGAGGATCACTCATAATCCTCAATAAACCCCAGTGTTTTTGTTTAGGTTATCAATTGGTCATTTTAACCATTTGCTGATTGATCCCTATATTACCTAGGGTGCAATGACAAAAAGGTTCTCCATGACAGACCTCCAAGATCATGGAGCCCATCCAGCAATGGTGTTCGGATAAGGAGCAACCCACAGAAGAAGCATGCCACCTAGGTTGGTGAGTGAGGGTTTGCGTCCTTTTTAAATAAATATAGTCTGGAAAAACAGAGATTGCCTTTCACATCAGTAGACATATCCATACATGGGACTGATTATTTGCCCATAGTATTCTTTGATGATTTTGGAATTATATAAACTCCTCACAGATATTGATCTTGGGCCCGTAATGACAGGGGCAGCTGGTGACATTTGAAATTGGTGGGGCATAAAATGATTGGCATACTGCGCCGTGAGCCCGAACCACCATAAGAGAAAAATTTGAAAAAAGAGAAGAAAATGGTGCACTTTCAAGCAAATTTGAGAAAGCAGGAAGGTTAATAAAGCAATTGCCAGCAGTCAGCAGACAGTCACTAACTCACTACACGCACCAGCACTAGGTGTAGTGTGACTTTGTGCGCCGGTCACGTGGGCAGTGCTGCTGCGCCTGGGACGTCACCACACACACACAGCCATGGCCAATCGCGACTGCATGGCTTCACTGAAGTCACACAGTGATTGGCCAAAAATCTGTAATGACAGGTACACAGGTATTACTGCACAGTAATTACCACAGTATGTAGAATGGTAATATTTAAAGACTGTAGAAGTGGGTGCCTTAATTCCTCCATCTCTCCCTTCATTCTCTGCTCAACCTGCCCTTCTTTCTGTACTTGGCCTTTCCATCCTACCTTCTCTCTTCCTTCCTCCTTTCCTCTCCTCTGCTCTCCCATCCCCTACCCCTCTTCTCCTCTCCTCCTCTGCCGGTCACCCTCCCCAGCCCAGCCCGCCCCTCCTCTCCTTAGCTCCACTTCCTTCATGTACTCTTCTCCCCCTCTCTACCCTTCCCACTACCCTCCTCTCCCCCCCTCCTCCCCTCCCCTCAATTCTCCTCTCTCTACTCTTCTCTCTCTTCTCTCCTTCTACTCCCTCCCTCCCACCCTGTCCCCTCCCCTCCTCAGCACTCCTCTCCTTCTCTTCCCTTCCTTTCTTCCCGTTTCCAAAAGGGGCCCTGGCACTCGTCTCGCAGGCCTCATAGTCAGTTTTCCAGGCCTCCTCCTAATGTTCCGTTTCGCGCTGACACGAGTTTTATCATAAGAGGTGCGAGCCGGCAATTAGTCTGCGCGAGTGTTGCAATGAAGGACAACATAAATAGAATAACTTCAAGCGTGAAGTTTATTGCAAGATAGAAAAGTTGAGGTGGTCACAGTGACGACGTGACGAAGCCAGCCAGCAGTCAGTCTCAGCAGACAGTCACTGAACTCACTACACGCACCAGCACAAGGTCTAGAGTGACTGTGTGCGCCGGTGACGTGGCTGCACTGCGCCTGGGGGGGCACAGTTAGTATTCGCCCTGATCGCCCATTTAGACCCGGGGGCTGCCGCTGCCGCGGCCCTGGCGGCATGAAGCAGCACCCTTGGGTCCCTTGTAAAGGTGGAAGCCTGTGCTCTGCGCATGCTCGGGCTGGTTATAGCCCTGTGCCACTCAAACAAGCTGCTGCAGCCCAGCCGGCGTCACCCCACACCCAGGCTTCAGCAGCGTGACGTGTGAGGTGTGGAAGGAGTCGAGGACGGAAGGTCAAGGTAAGGAGCATTGGCAAATACAATTGCATTTTGGCTGCTTAGCGTGCGTGCGTCCATGTGGCTTAGTGGGGCTACGCCCCAACGCCCCAATGGACGCAACGCGCCTGCGTAATGACCCGACCACAACCACTGTGATGGGTAAAAACCCGTACAAAGAGAACAGTTTGGGAATCCAGCATTGTTCTGCTGTCAGCACGCAGCGCGGGATGTGCATACATTTAGGTGGTTATCTTGCATGGCATGCTATACTTGGAATGCATGTCCATAGATGCAGAAGAGGATGGAAGGGTGAGCAGAGTGTGGACACTGCTTGGATGGAAGATCCATGTCTCAGTTGGACGCAGTCTTTGAAACATCTGAGTAAGAGACAAGAAGGACTACATGTCCCAAGGGCTGACACGACTCTCACAAGACTTGATAATGGTGACAGCTGTCTCGGATACCTACAGTATATGTTCTTTGTGGTCCACGGTGCAGAGTGTGTGAGGGTGCAGAGGGTGTGAGGTTGCAGAGTGTGTGAGGGTGCAGAGTGTGTGAGGGTGCAGTGTGTGTGCGGGTGCAGTGTGTGTGAGGGTGCAGTGTGTGTGAGGGTGCAGTGTGTGAGGGTGCAGTGTGTGTGAGGGTGCAGTGTGTGGGAGGGTGCAGTGTGTGTGAGGGTGCAGTGTGTGTAAGGGTGCAGTGTGTGAGGGTTCAGAGTGTGTGAGGGTGCGGTGTGTGAGGGTGCGGTGTGTGAGGGTATGGCGTGTGAGGGTGCGGCGTGTGAGGGCGCAGTGTGTGAGGTTGCAGTGTGTGAGGGTGCAGTGTGTGTGAGGGTGCAGTGTGTGAGGGTGCAGTGTGTGTGAGGGTGCAGTGTGTGTGAGGGTGCAGTGTGTGTAAGGGTGCAGTGTGTGAGGGTTCAGAGTGTGTGAGGGTGCGGTGTGTGAGGGTGCGGTGTGTGAGGGTACGGCGTGTGAGGGTGCGGCGTGTGAGGACGCAGTGTGTGAGGGTGCAGTGTGTGAGGGTGCAGTGTGTGTGAGGGTGCAGTGTGTGAGGGTGCAGTGTGTGTGAGGGTGCAGTGTGTGTGAGGGTGCAGTGTGTGTGAGGGTGCAGTGTGTGTAAGGGTGCAGTGTGTGAGGGTTCAGAGTGTGTGGGTGTGGTGTGTGTGGGTGCGGTGCGTGTGTGGGTGTGGAGTGTGAGTGTGTGTGCAGTGTGTGAGGGTGCAGTGTGTGAAGGTGCGGTGTGTGGGGGTGCAGTGTGTGAGGGTGTGGTGTGTGAGGGTGCGGTGTGTGTGGGTGCAGTGTGTGTGAGGGTGCAGTGTGTGTGAGGGTGGTGTGTGTGAGGATGCGGTGTGTGAGGGTGTGGTGTATGAGGGTGCAGTGTGTGTGAGGGTGCAGTGTGGCTACAGACATGATCTATCAACAGGACCAACTATATCAACTATCAACTATAAACAGGACCAGGCAGCTGTGTTCAGATCTTAAAGGGAGCAAACTTTCCAATGAATGAAGAAAATAACAGGTAAGCTGTGTGTGAGGGTGCAGTGTGTCTGAGGGTGCAGAGTGTGTGAGGGTGCAGAATGTGTACGGGTGCAGAGTGTGTGTGTGTGTGTGTGTGTGTGTGTGTGTGGGTGCGGTGTGTGTGGGTGCGGTGTGTGGGTGGGTGCGGTGTGTGTGGGTGTGTGTGTGTGGGTGTGTGTGGGTGTGGTGTGTGAGGGTGCAGTGTGTGCAGTGTGTGAGGGTTCAGTGTGTGTGAGGGTGTGGTGTGTGAGGGTGCGGTGAGTGAAGGTGCAGTGTGTGTGTGAGGGTGTAGTGTGTGTGTAAGGGTGTCGTGTGTGTGAGGGTGCAGTGTGTGTGAGGGTGCAGTGTTTGAGGGTGCAGTGTGTGTGAGGGTGCAGTGTGTATGAGGTTGTGGTGTGTGAGGGTGTGGTGTGTGAGGGTGCAGCATGTGTGAGGGTGCAGTGTGGCTACGGACATGATCTATCAGCCATAAACAGGACCAGGCAGCTGTGTTCAGATCTTAAAGGGAGCAAACTTTCCAATGAATGAAGAAAATAACAGATAAGCTATGTGTGAGGGTGCAGAGTGTGTGCGTGGGTGTGGTGTGTGGGGGTGCGGTGTGTGTGTGGTGCAGTGTGTGTGTGTATGGGTGTGGTGTGTGCGTGGGGGTGGGTGTGGGTGCGGTGTGTGTGTGTGGGTGCAGTGTGTGAGGGTGCAGTGTGTGAGGGTGCGATGTGTGAAGGTGCAGTGTGTGTGTGAGGGTGCAGTTTGTGTGTGAGGGTGCGGTGTGTGTGTGAGGGTGTGGTGTGTGTGAGGGTGTGGTGTGTGTGAGGGTGCAGTGTGTGTGAGGGTGCGGTGTGTGAGAGTGCAGTGTGTGTGTGAGGGTGCAGTGTGTGTGAGGGTGCGGTGTGTGAGGGTGGACAGCATCAGGGGAGGTTCTCAACCCTTATGTCTCAGATGTGAACAACCACCTGGATAATTCAAGCAATTTCTGGTGCAACCCTGACATAGCACAGGTACATTCATTCCCAAATGGCAGAGTGGGTTCAATGAAGGTTCTTAATATGAAGGCCCTATGGATCCCTGCTGCGGTTACAGTGGACAATGCACTCATGTATTTAGGATGTCCCAATTATGAAAGTAATATTCAGGACAATATTCCCCCAGAACTGAGCTGACTGAAATGATTCTCAAACATATAAGGATGCCTGACCAGCTGAAGCCCCGTTCTGTGGTTTCCCTACATTTCGACTAAAAGTGTGACTTGTCACAGCAAGTTGGAAATGGGACTGGGAACCTATTATGATCCTGTTCTGCCTGCACCTGGCCGCTTAAACGGTAGCTTCCGCAGACTATCACGTTCACAGATCAAGTGATAAACGTACAAATGCGATTGTGTGTGAATGGGGGTTGAATCGTGCACTCTAAATGGGAGCGAAAGTGTGAAGGGATGATTTGAACACTGGGTTGTGAAACAACAAATAAAATACACGTGCGACCAAGCGTACACATACAGACAGATGTGCGTGTGCGCACGTGGAAACAGACACGAGAACAACAGAGGATGCAGAAGCATAGTTTGCGGCAGGAGTGGACAACGGACTCAAAGAATACAAAAAAAAACAAGCAGACTGAACGCCTTTCGAGTTTCGCCTGCATAGGGCATTATATTCAACAAAGGCCACGGACTTAAAGGCCTTTCACACTGTATGCAGAGGCTAGTAACTGATTGTGCACGGAGCAAGTGTGGCCTCATCTTTCCAGCAGAGAGGTCACACACTGAATGGACACAACCCCATCCTTCCAGCTATAGAGACCAAGGGCTGAATGTACACTAGATTCCTTGCCGTGCAAGTAATCCCTTCAGAGATTTATTCGCAGCCTGCCCCTCGCTAGTGTTGAATAAAATGTCATCTTATTATTTTTAATGAGAAGATTCGCCCGTGAAATTGGTGACTTCCTCGCGGATGGGCTTAGGCGCAGTCCCGGCCTCTGTTTGTGCTCGGAGCTCCGACGGGCCTCTCCCTGCACGGGATCAGGCGTGACTGCAGCTAATAAGCTTTGGTCGCACCGACCTCAGTCCATCCCCCCCCCCCCCCGGCAGCCCATCTGTGTACTGCATACGAGGACGGCGCGTGGACAGGGATCCCTGGCTAATTGATGCAGAATTCCCCGGGAGTTGACAGAGGCTGCGTTCATTTCAGCAGCAGATTGGGAGCACCGTTTCCTTCCGTCAGAGTCAGACCATCAAACCACCAATGTAACATGCTCTTTTCATCTAGCGCTTACTGCAATTGCTGTCTCACTTTGTAGCGCTGTGCATATTTTATTGACTTGTATCTACAGCCTCACACAACTATACAATCTATAGACACGAGAATGATTTTAAATGCTTTTTAGCATGCACGATTTCTTTACAAATGAAACTAAATGTATCGCCATTGAAAGAGCGACTAGCTTCTGCCTGAGATTCTAACCTGTGTGACCAGAACACTACACAGGCCTGGGCAGACATTCAGTCTACTGAGCTACAGTCTCCAACTTCGATCTACTTTCCGAAGCTCCCATTGGTGGACTTTCCTCGCTCGCCCCCACCCAACCGGCTCGTCGGTTGTCTGTGTGTAATCTCCCTTTCCCTCTGCCCCCGGACCACCCACCGAGGCCCCCAGCAACCCGGACACACTGCTGGCAACACAACTGACCTGCTTCTGGGAGCGCGCTTGTGCCCTCCGCTGCACGAGAAACAAGCATTGGCCACGCGACAGTAAAGCTGCGCGGCCGTGAAAGGATCATCTGCATTTAAAAACAAGGACATAACAAGCTGAGGATCGCCGGGCGCGAAACTGAAAGCGCGGTGGGAGCGCACGAGACGCCGTCGCCGTGAGTGTGCACATCGGCTGTCCCGGCGCAAGCTGAGGATCACTGGAGAAGACACGCCAAGCTCCGAGTCTGATTTGGAGCCTGCTGCCGAGACTGACCCGCTGTGGAGGGAGAGGGACACGCGGAAAGAGCCCGGTGAGTGGGGGGGTGAGAGAGGGAGGGGATGTGTGTGTGTGTGTGTGCCTGTGTGTGTGTGTGTGTGTGTGTGTGCGCACGCGCACACGTCTGTTTGTGTGAACAGCATGCCGGAATCGGAGCGCGTGTTTACACGCGAGACAGATCTGTTAGACGGACCGGGAGGGTCGGCCGAGGATAAGGGGAGAGGTCTCCAGGGAGAGCCGTCTCCAGCGATCGTACAGACAAGTAACTTCCCCCCCACAGACGGACACCACACAAGGTTAAAGTTCAACGAGACTTTATAGGCAATTCTTTAAGTTACGATGGAATGGTACAAGGAGGTCTGGACTCAGGGGTCCCCTCGATTCTGGTCTCTGGTTCGGGAAAAGGGTAGCGGGACAGTCTTGTTACCAAAAAGATGGAAATAGCTCTCAATCCTCGAGCTCGGCGTTCTAGATGATCGGGCCGCGGCGGAGCCAGCAGGTCCCGAGATGGACGAAGGAAACGACGGTCCGCGGCGGAGCCAGCAGGTCCCGATGAAGATGATGGTTACAAACGGTCCGCGGCCACGCCAGCAGGTCCCGACGACGATGAAGGATATGAAGGTTACGAAGGTTGCGGCAGCACCAGCAGGCCAGACGATGGTGCACAAGACAGAGCTACGGCAGCGCCAGTAGTCCGTCAAGGATGAGTTCTTCTTTACGTCTCTCGACTCCAAGATACAACTGCCTTCCTGCTCTGGAGCTGCCCCAGTTATAGGGCTGGTGTGCTTTGATGTCCGGACCCTCGCACTTGGAGGTCGGGAGGTCCGGGATGAGGGAGTCCAGACACCCAGCAGGGGGGTGGAGCCGGCGCCCGGGGAGGCGATGGGCGAGCGGCACTTGGCGGGGGAGAGCCATCGACACCTCTTTCTCCCATTGACTTGCCAAGTAGCCCGCTCACCTCCTGGGTGGATGGTGGTGCCGGGATGTCTGAGGCCTGGCCAGGCCCAGGGTTGAGGTCGATCGGGGGCCAGGCGGCCTCGTGGTGGAGTGTCCAAGATGGCGCCCCAGGATGGGCGCGAGGGCCGGCAGTGGATCGGACCCACGAGGTTGACATGCTCGAGGGCAGGGGTCCCTGAGGGGACAGAGGACGTGCAATGGTGGTGTGTGGTACTTGTGGGCCTGGACTCGGGCCTGGTTGGGCCGGGGGAGAGCGGCCCTTCATGTGGCCTGTCCAACATGCGTCCCCCCCAGCTGAAGGCGGGGAGAGTTACCCATCCTCTTGGGGACTCTCCTCGTCGAGGCGGAAGAATCGGGACAGGCCATCCGCGTTGGCGTGATCTGGCCCAGGCCGGTGTTCAACTGTGAAGTCCATACCCTGCAGGGAGATGGACCAGCGTAGTAACTTCGGGTTTTCCCCCCGCATCTGCATCAGCCACTGCAGGGGTCGGTGGTCGGTCTGCACCCGGAAGTGGGTGCCAAAAAGGTAGGGCCGGAGTTTCTTGAGGGCCCAGACTACAGCGAAGGCCTCCCTCTCTATGGTGCTCCAGCGTTGTTCCCGTGGTAGGAGTCGCCGGCTGATGAAGGCCACCGGTTGATCAAGGCCTTCGGCGTTCACTTGAGACAGGACTGCCCCAATGCCATGGTCGGAGGCATCCGTCTGGACGACGAACTCCCGGCTGTAGTCGGGGGCCTGGAGCACAGGGGCGGAACACATGGCGGCTTTCAATTGTTCAAATGCAGCTTGACACTCGGGGGTCCAGTTGACTTTCTTGGGCTGATTCTTTGACGTGAGTTCTGTGAGGGGCCCCACCATCGTACCATAGTCTTTCACGAACCTTCGGTAATAGCCCGTGAGGCCCAGGAAGGCTCGTACTTCGGTCTGGGTGATGGGGGGCTGCCAGGATTGGATGGCGGCAATTTTTAGCTGCAGAGGGGCCACCAGGCCGCTTCCCACCTGGTGCCCGAGGTAGGTTACAGACCCTTGCCCAATTTGACACTTGCTGGCCTTGATCGTGAGGCCAGCTCGCTGAAGGGCTTGCAGCACTGCTCGGAGGTGGTGGAGGTGTTCGGACCAATGGTGGCTGTATACAGCGATGTCGTCTAGGTAGGCGGCGCTGAATTCTTCGAGCCCCGCCAGGACCTGATTGACGAGCCGTTGGAATGTTGCTGGGGCATTCTTCATGCCGAAGGGCATGACTGTGAAATGGTAATGGCCATCGGGGGTGGAAAAGGCAGAGCGTTCTTGCGCCCGGGGTGTGAGGCCGATTTGCCAGTAGCCCGCCGTCAGGTCGAAGATACTGAGGTAGCGGGCAGCTCCCATGCGGTCGATTAGTTCATCTGCCCGGGGGATGGGATGTGCGTCTGTTCTGGTGACCGCATTCAAGCCCCGGTAGTCAACGCAGAACCGGAGTTCTGGTGTGGTGCCGGGGGCAGCTGCTTTGGGGACCAGTACTACAGGGCTGGCCCAGGGGCTGTCTGAGGGCTCGATGACCCCGAGCGCGAGCATCTTGGCTACTTCTTCCTGGATGCAGGCCCGTACCCGATCTGGCACGCGGTAGGCCCGGTGGCGGATAGGGGGGCTGTCCCCCGTGTCCACATCGTGCACACACCAGGAAGTGACACCTGGGGTGAGGGAGAACAGGCTGGCGAACTGTGACAGGAGGACTCGACACTCCTGGTGTTGCTCTCTGGTGAGGGCCTCCGAGAGTCGGACCCCATCCACGGAGCCGTCTTGCTCCCGAGTCCGTAGGAGGTCAGGGAGGGGCTCGGAGTCTTCTTCAACCCCATTGTCTGTGGCCATCAGGAGGCTGAGTTCTGTACGCACAAAGTGGGGCTTCAGTCTGTTAGCGTGGAGGACCCGGAGGGGGTTCCGGGGCGATTCCATGTCGATGAGATAGGTGGCAGGGCCCTTGCGCTCGACTACTTTGAAGGGCCCCGTCCATTTGTCTTGCAGGGCGCATGGCTCGGTGGGGGACATCACCCATACCTGTTGGCCAGGTTCAAATTCAATGGAAGAGGCATTCCGGTCATACCACTTTTTCATGTCCTCTTGGCTGGCCTCTAGGTTAGCTTTCGCCAGCTCCCTGAACCGCCGGGTCTGGTTGCGGAGGGTTAGGAGGTACCGGAAGACATCTGGAGGGTTCTTTAGCGGGGGCATCTCCCAACCTTCTTTGACTAGGCTGAGTGGTCCCCGCACTGGGTGTCCATATAGCAGTTCAAACGGGCTGAAGCCCAGGGATTTCTGAGGGACCTCCCGATAGGCGAAGAGGAGGCACGGCAGCAGCACATCCCACTGGCGACGGAGGGGTTCTTCCAACCCCCCGATCATCCCTTTTAGCGTGCGGTTGAACCGCTCAACGAGTCCGTTCCCTTGAGGGTGATAGGGGGTCGTGAATCGGTAGGTAACCCCGCACTGTTGCCAGAGGGATTTCATATATTTAGAAATAAAGTTTGTGCCTCTGTCGCTGACGACTTCTCGGGGGAAGCCCACCCGGGAGAAGATCCCCATCAGAGCCCGGCCGACTACCGGGGCTGTCACGGTCCGCAGGGGAACAGCCTCAGGGTAGCGGGTGGCGTGGTCCACTAGCACCAAGATGAATCGATGGCCTTGTTTTGTGCGCGGGTCCAGGGGCCCCACGATGTCTATCCCGACCCTCTCGAACGGGGTGGTGACCACGGGAAAAGGTTGCAGGGGGGCCTTTAGTTTGCGGCCGCTCTTTCCACTGGCTTGGCACGTGGGGCAAGACCGGCAATGCTGGTGTACATCGTTCCTCATTTTGGGCCAGAAGAAGTGGGTCACTAGGCGACTGTAGGTTTTATCTTGTCCCAGGTGTCCTGCCAGGGGGACATCGTGGGCCAGGTTCAGCAGAAAGTCTCTAAAACGGAGTGGCACCACTAGTACTCGGCTGGCCCCCAGTTCTGCGATTCTTTGCTCACTGTATAGCAGATCATTGTCCCAGTAGACCCAGTGAGTTCCGGAGGTATCCCCTGCGCTTTGGGCGAGTGCTTGCTGGCGGAGTCCCTCGAGGGAGGGACAGGTCTTCTGTTCGTGGCGAAATTGTTCTTGCGTGGGCCCCCCCTCTTGAGGCCACTGGTCGAGGTTAGCGAGGTCGGAAGGTTGAGCTGGTTCGGGGGGAACGTCACGGTCGGTTGTTTCGGCTGGGGCGACCGGAGGCGGTGGCGCCGGCCATTCGGGCTCCTCTGGGCGGTGGTTGGCACGGGCGGCCATGGACCGGGTGGTGACGCACGCCCAGTCCGGGACGCCTAGCATCCCCAGGTGTTCTCTTCGTTCTACGGCTGCCCACGGGGAGCTTTCAAGGTCATTCCCCAGGAGGCAGTCTACGGGGGCATCGTCTCGGACCGTTACTTTCAACATGCCGGAGACCCCTCCCCATTCGAAGGGGACGCAGGCCATCCGACACAGACTTTCTGAGTTATCGGCTGAGCGTACAGGGCAGAGAATGTTCGGTAGATACTGTTCTGGGGTCACCAGGTGACAGCGGACGGCTGTTACACTGGCCCCAGTGTCACGCAGGGCTTCGGCCCGGTGTCCATTGATGCTCACCCATTGGCTGTACTTCTGGGTGTTAGCGGGTAGGGGGACCCGCGGGACCATGTCTTTCCCCCCTAAGCATGCTAGAGCCATGGCGGCTGGCTCCCATTCTTGGTGCTCTTGTTCATATTCCTCTTGTTCCTCTGTGATCTGTTCCTCCCCTAGGGCAGCAGCAGCCACCTGGCGGGGTCTTGGGCTGTGGTACTGCGGGCAGTTTGGGTCGTTTGCATAGTGGCCGACTCGTTGGCATCGATGGCACGTAACATTGGCTCGGTACCCCGGTTGCGCTGGGGTGCTGCCCCGGTTGGCCGGGGGGGTGGTGCTGGTAACGGGGGCGACCGGGCCGTTGTCTCTTCCGCGTCCTTGGCCCCCTCCTCCTCCTCGGGGTCGGTGCTGACCATTGTTGTTCCGGTTCTGTTCGTAGGACCCATTTCGGCCTACTCTGGTGATCTCCCACCGGTCAGCTTCGGCTGCGAGCTGCCGGGGATCCGTTAACTTGCTGTCGAGGAGGTGCTGGCGGAGTTCAATGAAGCAGTTGTTCGACAGATGCTCCCATACCATGAGATTGAACAGTTGTTCGTAGGTTGTGACATTGCTTCCTTTGATCCAGCCCTCGAAGGCTCGGCTAAAGTAGTTTACATAGTCCACCCAAGTTGTACCCGGGATGCGGGTGCAGTCTCGGAACCTCTGGCGGTACATCTCGGGTGTGAGGCCATAGCGGGTGAGGAGTGCAGCTTTCATATGGTCATAGGAGGTCATCTGGTGATCCGGGAGCTGTAGTAGGGCATCGCGGCCCTCATTGAGGAATCTCCCCCATAGACCGGCTCCCCAATCGCTTCTATCGATCCGGTGTGCAGTCATAGCGATTTCATAAGCCTTAAACCATTGTTGGATGTCGTCCTCTCGGAAGTATTCTCGAACGACATCTTTGGGGATGTGTACCTTTTTCTCTGTTGCCCCTGGGGTGTGGGTTTGCTCGGGCACCCCTACTCCTTTATTCTGCTTGCGTAGGTTGATCTCCGCTAGGTTCCGCTCGTGTTCGTACGCCAGTTTCTTTTCCTCGAGCTCCCTTTGTCTCTGTTTCTCCTCTCTTTCTTCTCGGAGACGCAGGTGCTCTAAGTTAATTTTTTGTTCGGCCAACTTAAGTTCAACGTCCATTTTGAGTCGGGCCATTTCCAGCTCGTGTAGTCGGGTTTTTTCTCTTTCCTGGATCTCGTCTTGCGAGAGACCCGTTCTTTGCTCTTCCGAGGCCGTGGTGGTTTTTGCTGTGGTGCTTTGATCGGGGGTTCCGGCAGCCCCGGTTTCTGCCCAAGATTCTAGGGCATGCTTAAAATCGTCTTTTGTACTTAGTCCGGTGGTAGCGATACCTAGTTCGATGCAGAATTGTTTTAGTTCACGATGGCTGTACTCATCCAATTTTTCCATCTGGAACTTCTCAGTTGATCCGCTTTCTTTAGTTGTCATTGTGATTTCGTCGTGGGGTGAGCTACTCTCTGTACGTTTATGCGGGGATTCGGATCCCACCGCTGCCGCCAATGTTAGACGGACCGGGAGGGTCGGATTTGGAGCCTGCTGCCGAGACTGACCCGCTGTGGAGGGAGAGGGACACGCGGAAAGAGCCCGGTGAGTGGGGGGGTGAGAGAGGGAGGGGATGTGTGTGTGTGTGTGTGCCTGTGTGTGTGTGTGTGTGTGTGTGTGTGCGCACGCGCACACGTCTGTTTGTGTGAACAGCATGCCGGAATCGGAGCGCGTGTTTACACGCGAGACAGATCTGTTAGACGGACCGGGAGGGTCGGCCGAGGATAAGGGGAGAGGTCTCCAGGGAGAGCCGTCTCCAGCGATCGTACAGACAAGTAACTTCCCCCCCACAGACGGACACCACACAAGGTTAAAGTTCAACGAGACTTTATAGGCAATTCTTTAAGTTACGATGGAATGGTACAAGGAGGTCTGGACTCAGGGGTCCCCTCGATTCTGGTCTCTGGTTCGGGAAAAGGGTAGCGGGACAGTCTTGTTACCAAAAAGATGGAAATAGCTCTCAATCCTCGAGCTCGGCGTTCTAGATGATCGGGCCGCGGCGGAGCCAGCAGGTCCCGAGATGGACGAAGGAAACGACGGTCCGCGGCGGAGCCAGCAGGTCCCGATGAAGATGATGGTTACAAACGGTCCGCGGCCACGCCAGCAGGTCCCGACGACGATGAAGGATATGAAGGTTACGAAGGTTGCGGCAGCACCAGCAGGCCAGACGATGGTGCACAAGACAGAGCTACGGCAGCGCCAGTAGTCCGTCAAGGATGAGTTCTTCTTTACGTCTCTCGACTCCAAGATACAACTGCCTTCCTGCTCTGGAGCTGCCCCAGTTATAGGGCTGGTGTGCTTTCATGTCCGGACCCTCGCACTTGGAGGTCGGGAGGTCCGGGATGAGGGAGTCCAGACACCCAGCAGGGGGGTGGAGCCGGCGCCCGGGGAGGCGATGGGCGAGCGGCACTTGGCGGGGGAGAGCCATCGACACCTCTTTCTCCCATTGACTTGCCAAGTAGCCCGCTCACCTCCTGGGTGGATGGTGGTGCCGGGATGTCTGAGGCCTGGCCAGGCCCAGGGTTGAGGTCGATCGGGGGCCAGGCGGCCTCGTGGTGGAGTGTCCAAGATGGCGCCCCAGGATGGGCGCGAGGGCCGGCAGTGGATCGGACCCACGAGGTTGACATGCTCGAGGGCAGGGGTCCCTGAGGGGACAGAGGACGTGCAATGGTGGTGTGTGGTACTTGTGGGCCTGGACTCGGGCCTGGTTGGGCCGGGGGAGAGCGGCCCTTCATGTGGCCTGTCCAACAAGATCCGATTCCGGCATGCTGCGCGTGCCCATCTCTTGTCTCCCTTTTGGCTCCATGTAAGCAGAGCCGACAGCAATAGGTCTCACTGCGACAGGGCTTTCGCCCTGTATCGCAGGTGCGAGACCTAAAAACTAAAAGTGTATGTTTAAATTGCTGGAGTACCCTCAAGCCATTTAAATATGTAAACTCCAACAAGGTTTGACAAATCTATTTTGGTCGTGTCTACTGTTGAAAAGGGTTTGCAAGCACTAATGAAGCAATGAATAGCCATTCAGTATTTCTTCATTATATCAAGATATATTGATACCATCTAAGACGTGGCATTAGCTGAATGACAAAAGTGATATCACCCTCTTAGCCAAAATTAAAACTATCTCAGAATCTTGAAAACTGCATGAAAAACAGAAGTCATACAGAAGAACGAGGTTTGATCGTAAATTCCACAGGTTGTGTAGCATGGTTTTAGTAACTGGCAGGAAAGTGGGTGTTACATAGGCCCCCTGCTTGCCTACCTTAAAAGGGATGACCAATCTAGCAAGATAGGATGACCTAAATCCGGTGAATGGAACGGAATAAGTCTGAGAATAGGTATCTCCAGTGGATTTTTTTGCAAACGGCCCACCCTGGTGTTGAATTGTTTGCGGCGAGTGTACCTTTTTGTAGGGTCCAGTATTGCCCATGCAGACCTTGCAGGAAAAAATAAAGTAAACTAGGAACAATTCTAGCACTACAGAATGGTATAATCTATAGTTGTCCCGTGCAGAAACATAAACCACGTGCCACCTTATTCTCCGTCGCTAAGCAATAAGCAAGTGTTTGATGCATGCAGATAACCAGACAGTCACTATGGGACCCAAAATGCTTACTATTTTTAGAAGTGCATTTCTTCCCATATACGTGACTCTATTGACTTAACATGTGCTGGCATGCTGAAAGCCGAGAAGAGGTTATAGGGTTTAATGCTTATTCTGAGGCAGGACCAGTCCATGGCTAGAGGAAAAGCTGCATTGCGACACTGGATTCAGAGAATCTCGGGAAAGATGCAAAACGTGGAGAAGGCTGGAGGCAAGACACTTGCCCCTCTCAAGTTAAACACACCTGGGACTCCTTACACTTAATAAAGAAGATTTCAATGGATTTTAGATTGTACGACTTCATTCCATATTGGCATTACTAATGAAGTTGGGGCATGTATGATACGTCATCAAAGGCTGCTCTCTGCTGACAACACTGAAACAAAGAGAGAAAATCCCACTGCAGTAAAACACACATTTTTGAATCAGAGGATAGATAATGTATTTAGCGTCTCGCTTATCAGACGGCGCAAACTGTCTGAAGGCGAAAAGACAAATTGGCAGCTTAAAGTGAGCAAACAGTTGGCCTTTTGCTTATCTTTGGTTGGCTTTCTTATCACTGTCATGTATTTTCTTCTTATTCTTTAGATTATGTTGACTTTACTTTCTCTTCTACCTGCTCACCCCTCACCCCCAAGAGCATGTACGCATTACTTGTGTCCTTACATTGCTCACTTTTCAAGCACTACTTTTTTCTTTTTGGTTAAGCAATTGACAATCCATGGGAGCTCATGTGTTTTCCATCTTTCTCCCCAGTATAACTCTCTCCCTTCCCCCACTTGCTCCGTGCTACTCTTTATCACCCAGGTGCTTCTGCCAGCCAGGCCCCGGTCTTGTGGGCCCCCTGTCGTGTGCTTCTTTCCCCAGCTTTATGTTGCTCGCCATCGCCCATGTGCTCCAGTGGCGCTCTACTTTGCTCTTCCACCGTGTCATTTGTTTAACGCCTCCGTGTTGCTTTCTTCACCTGTGCCTCCTGTGATGCTTCCCTGCCGACCTGCACCCACCATTTTGCTTCCCCCATCCACCCGCTCCCTCCCTGCAGCTTCCCCCATCACTCTTTCTCCTTCTCGCAGGAGGCAGCCCTCTGTCTCAACCTGTCTCACTCTCTGCCATCCCGGGTCCATAAATGTTTCACACTGTGTCTCCTCTGTCTCTCAAGCTATGTAGCTCCGTACTGCCCTGTCTCTCATGACAGTTTGTTGTCTCTGTGTCTTTTCTGTGTCTCACCATCTCCAAGTCTGCCATGCTTTGTGTCTCCTTACATCTGTTCTCAGGATATCTCGCTCGCTGTCACCTCCTTTCTCCCACGGCATCTTACTGTGTGTCTCCTCCTGTCCTCTCATGCTGTCGCCGCCTGTCTCTAAAGATGTTTTTTTGTGCATTGCCCTCCTTCCCTCAGAATGTTTCCTTCTGTGTCACCCTTTCACTTGCGTGTTGCTAAGTGACACCCAGGGTCTCTCAGAATATCCAGTGCTGTCACTCTACATCCCTCAGGATTTCTCGCTCTGTCGCTCAATGTCACCATCCCATCTCTAAGAATGGTTCACACTGTGTCCGACATTCGGGAAGTCCCTTTCGGTCTTCAGCTGTTACCCTGCAACTCCAAATGTCTTGTAGAGTGTGTGTCTCCTGTCTCTTAAACTGTTTGTCTATCTCCTCCCACACAATGTCACTCTTTGTCCCCATTTCTCAGGATGTCTACCTCTGTTTCCACCTGTCTCTCAGGTGTCTTACCCTGTCTCTCCAAATGCCTTGTCTCTTCATTCTGTCTGTTTCTCAGGATGTCCTGCTATGTCACTCTCTGTATTAGAACACGTTTCACTCTGTCTCTCAGTCAGTGTTTCAGGATGTCTTGCTCTATGTTTCCATCTGTTTCTCTCAGGATAACTTTGTCTCCATGTGTTGTGCAAGTGTCTCACTCTTTTTCTCAGGATATCGCTCTCTGTAGCTTCCTGTCTCTCACACACTCTCGCTCTACAGAAAACACTGCCCCCAGTGATGTTGTGTTCTGTGTCTCCATCTGCATACCAAGATACATGACTCTTCCATGATTTACTCCTCCCTGTCACCTTAAGTCTGCCTCTCAGGATCCACGCTCTGTGCCGCGTTCCTTTTCTCAGAATGTCATATCCGATGTCTCTCTGGATGTCTCCATCAGGCCCAGAGCACGGATTCAGTGAAGCAGTGTCCAGAAATGTGTCAGTCCTGGGATGCAGGCCACGACTGAAGCTCATTTATTACTGTAGGGTCGTGGTTGGTGCACATGGGGACCTGGGAGAAAGCAAGGGCCATATGTATCAACACATTTTCCCATAGACACAGAATGGGCAAAACCCTATGATACATCTGGCCCTATGTCTTCATTAGTAGCTGTTTATTTGTGTCCTTTTTAGGTCGAGCCTGGGCAGCCCTTACACTGCTCTGCGAGGCATGCTGTATTAGAGTATAGACTTGAAGCACAGCCCACTCTCCGCCCATATTTGTCATTGGCTTGTGTCATTGTCCTTCGTAAATGCTGGCTTCTGATTCGTTAATAGGCTTGTTGGTCCCACCTTAGTACAGCCTTGTCTTCATTTATAACCTCCCATGAGGACTGGCCCTTTTACTTCTGTTGTTACACGGTATGTGTTATTTAGGCTGTAAGCGCCATTTTCTTTAATGAGTTTCTCCTACTGCTGGCACGGCATGCTTTCCTGCAACATTCAGTGCGCCAATTGCACTTTCACTTTCCAAGCAGCCAGGGACGATAGCGGCCGCATCTTTGAAATAAAATAGGTCGCGTGTTTACAAGAGTTTGAGCTATTGGCATTGTAAATGACGCCTTTTATTTATGTCTTAATTATTAAATCAGATAAATAAAAAGGCATTGTTATTTACAATGCCAATAGCTTAACCTCTTGCAAATGCGAAACCTATTGCATTGCAAATGCTTGTTAATGCATAGTTAATAAATAAACAACTGTTGTTATGCTAATCTCAAAATCAGACAAACAGCCCTGCCATGGGGCAGACTGTCATAAGTGCTGGTGTTGACAATTAAGTTCCAGTGCCGAGCACCAGAAACCACCAGCACAAATTAAGCACTGCCTTCAAGAAATATCTGTGGTTACCCAACACACTTATTCATCTGCCAGGCATAGATAGTGGTTACAGAGGGCTATATAAGCTACCCGAAAAAGAGGATAAAATGAAAGGACACTTATCAGAGAAGTTAAAGGGACCTGCCAGAAATTTAACTGAACCTATTCCAGCTTCACAGGCCTGACAAGCAGCTGACCCAGCCCCACCACTGGCTTTTAACTTACCCAGCTCCACCTCCACCAGACTAACACGCCAAGGATCTTGCCACACCCCCATAGGCCTGGCATGTGATAAACCATGCCATAGGCCTTCAGGGCATCACCACTTTGTGAGAGAAGATAAAATAGTTTGTAAGAAGGGGGACAGAATTGGAGGGAAAAGGAAGATTGCTTTCAGTCACAAGTGAGCGGGATTGATAACACCAGGCGAGAAAGTCTTCAGGAAAGTGTGGCTTTGAGAGGCAGGGAAATATTCCCACCCAGATCAATAACAAACGACGAAGTAACTTCCAGTTTACATTTTCTTTCCTAAAAATAAACCTTCTCGGTTCGTGTGTGGGCCGGATCAACCGCCGGCATATGCCAAGAAAAGCCGTTTTTGAATGACAGCTTAAAAGATTTTTTTTTTAAGAATGTTCCCAACCAACCTTGCAAGTGCAGAACAGATGTGAGCGCGGTGTTGAAGTTTTCGGGGAAAACACACGAGATGGGGTAACCAGATTTTTGAACCCAGGACAGGTGATAGACAGGCATCGGCACCTATAATTATGTGCGATTTGCGCTGTAGTTATCATAATGAAGTGTAATATAACAGAATATTGCGTGTTTTTTAAAGCTTGTGCGAGTGTTAGTTTTAAAGGTTATTTGTTAAGTTTTAAATCTCCTAGAATAGTAGTTTGTTTTGTTATTTAAAATTATTTGGATTTTTAGTTTTTTTAAATGAAAAAGGTTGTAGTGCACCCTTATAATATTAGTAAAAAAGTATTTTTCTTTTAAGGTATGTCATGTATGCAGAAATAATAACGTATGTTTTATGAAGAAAGTAAAAATTGTATCTTACTAAACAGGAAAGAAAATTAATTTATTAAAAATTGGTCGCCATTCTTCTTTTATGTTTTTAGTATAGCCAGGGTGCAGGGGAACAAAAACATACAGATGGGAGAGAGCAACACAGAGAGGTGGGCACATGCAGCAGACATGTCACAAATACATGCACTCGCAGGGAATGTTCCAACAAAAAGAGAAAAATAGCTCTTATAAAACAAACAATGGAAGGACACAAGTCCTTGGGCCATACTCTATGGGAGTGTCAAACAGATGAAGAACAAGTGAGGTCAGCACACGCTGACCAAAGGGAAGAGCTGCCGGTGGGTCTGTGCCTGCCAGGGACATTTCCACTGGGGTGTGGACAGTCTATGGCTGAGTCGGATCAGAGATGTTGCTGAAGTCTGAAGCTCCTTGATGTCAGCATCTCTGTTTTTAAGTCTTGCATAGGCAACTCATGCATTGGTGGACTTCAAAGCCACTCTCAATTGCTTGCTTCTTGCTGAGCAGTTTTGAAGTCGGCAGTTCCCTCTTCTTGAATGCGACCCTCCCCTGGAGCATGGCCTAAGTACTTGTGTCCTTATACTGCTCACAGTTTTGCTACCTATTCTTTTCTTTTCGTTGAGCCACTCTACAGAGCGCAACCTTTCTAGCTGGCTCGAACATTTGCTTGTTGTTTTACGCTGTCCAGCTTGACATACTCTCTCAAGTGAGTACTCGTTATCTGTAAACAGGCCTTTAAATATTGTACTTATCTTGTCTCATTTGCTGTGCATTCAAAGACAGAGGGCAATTGTCAGGCTTTGTATTCCAGCGAACTTGGTGTTTACTTTTCTCTTGCTGACTTCAAAGTGAGAGAATTTATGTGACAATTCATCCTGCTGAGTCCCATGTGAGAGGACAGGCTATAGGATGTTATCTTTTCTAGGACACAACAAAAATGAAGTGTGCTGATATTTCAGAATACATCAGGACAGCAGGAATGAAGCACATTTTTCTTGTAATTCTGAAATGTGGTGAAAATAAATATTTTAATACGATCAAAACAAATCGATATACTAAGTGAAGATATTTCCACATATTGGGTCATATGTATCATTCAAAATTGCGATCTAAACGCCGAAATTTGCAGAATTTCCGTGTTTGCGGTCGCAATTTAACTAAGTGGGATGTATGAATGGAAAACAGCCTCGCAAAAAAAGGAATGGCAAATTTGCGATCCCCTATTTTGCAATTGCATTTAAGGAATCACAACTTGCGATTCCTTAAATGCAATGTAAGAGGCCCAGAAAAAGTGCAATTTGGCCATAAGGAATCGCAAATTACCACCAACTTCAAGTTGGTGGTAATTTGCAATTTCTTTGAAAAATGCACTTTTTGCATTTTTCAAAGTGCCTTGTGGCGCTCATACATGCCCTTAGGGCATGTATGTGTGCCACATGTGCAAGCATGCACATTTCAGAGATGCAACAGGGTGTCCTTTTGACACCCTGGCACCCTTGAAATCGCATTCTCAATTTGCGATTCTCTAATTGAGAATTTCAAATTGAGAATGTCTTCCCATTCATTCCAATGGGCCTCTAGGCCCATAGGAATGAATGGGGAGGTATTCCTTAATTGCGAATCGCAATTTGCAATTCGCAATTACGGAATATGTAGGATTCGCAAAATGATTTGCAAATTCTACATATATAGCGTTTTGCGATTCTAGAGCGATTCGCAAAAAATCGCTATATGAGAATGGCAAAACCAAAGTTTCATACATGTGGCCCATTATCATTTGTGCTCAGTAAAACTGCATGTCTGTGCAATATAATTGCCATTGTCAATTTGAAATGTGTTGTCTGTAATGGTAGTGAGCTACACTACGCCACTCCAGTTTACAATACAACACTCTACACCAATTCACTCTACAATACTCTGCTCCACTCTTTGCCCTTCCACTCTGTGCCTTCTCACTCCAGGACACTTGGCTGTACAACACTCTACGACAAGGCTTGCCACTCCACTCTATTCCCCTCCACTCCATACACCTTAATTCTACCCCACTCCATTCTACTCCACTCCACTTCAATTTATCCCAACCCATTCTACCCAACTCCGCTGCAATATACCCCACTCCATTTCACTATCTACCCCACTCCACTTCAATCTACCATTCCAGTCTACCACGCTCCAATCCACACAATCTACTCCACTCCAATGTACAGCACTCTACCCCAATCTACCCCATCTCTACTCCACTCCAATCTACCCCACTCTACTCCACTCCAATCTACCCTACCCAACCTGCCCAAATCTACCCCACTCCACTCTACCCTACTCCAACCCACCCAATCTACCAACTCCATTCACTTCAATCTATCGAAATCCAATCTACCCACACTTCACTCCAACCCACTTCACCCCACTCCAGCCTACCCAACTCCACTCCAATCTACCCCACTTCAAACTACACCCCTCCAATCTATCCCACTCCAATCTACCCTACTTCACACCACAAAACTCCAATCTATCCCACTCCAATCTACCCTAGTTCATACCACAAAACTCCAATCTATCCCAATCTACCCCACCCCACTCTACCCCATACTACCACATTCCACTCCAATCTGCCCTACTCTGATCCATCCAATCTACCCCACTCCACTCCAACCTGCCCCACCCCATCCCACTCAAGTCTACCCCAATCCACCATTCCCCAATCCACCACATTCAATCTAACCCAATATACTTCACTCCACTCTCCCCAATCTTACCCGATCTACTGCACTCCTATCTACCGCAATTCACCCAAATTTACTTCTATCCACCCCAATCTACCCCACCCCATTCCACTCTAATCTACCGCCTCCACTACAATAAACACTAACCCATTATAATCTACCTAACCCCACTTCAATATACCCCACTCCAATCTACCCCACTCTTCTCCACTCTATCTACGCCACTACAATCTACCCTAATCTACCATAATCTAACATAATCTACCTGTTGGACTTGGCCCTTTTTGGCAGGTTCATCCCTAAACTTTTTGCCTTTTCTCTGACATGGTATTGGTGGTTATAGGCCTGTGGGCACTTTAGCACGGTGGTCCAGTGTAAAGTGCGCAGCACTTAGTGCCAGCTGTTCCGTTTAGGCCCTCATTTAATATTCTCAGCTGCCCAGCAAGTAGTGGGCAGCTGCAACGTTTAGGTCTGAACAATTGTGCACCCCTGACTTCTGCTGCATTGGCAGCGCACCCTGACTTTTGGACATAGGGCATTTGAGCCCCTTTTGAGATGGCCAGTTGGCCAGGGGGACTGTTAGGTTTGTAGCGCGCCAGTCCCTAATGTGATTTATGTGGTGCTAGGAAATGTGATTCATGTACTACGATTTTGGGACCCTGATTTATGCCTCTAAATGTGTTTTTATGATTATGAGGTTTTTCATAATGTGTTTATGTTTGAGTTATTCTCTACTGCAGTTTAGGTACGAGTTCTTCCCTACTGCGGTTTATGTTAGTAAGAGTATTTCCTAATGCGGGTTATGTTATGTTTAGGAGGTTATGGTCTACCATGTTGAGGCTTATGAGGTTGGTGCAGAATATATTTCTCGCCTGATGTGATACTGTGCATAATATAATTTATGTTACAGGATGATGCTGAGTATAGTGTTGCCAGTTATTACTGGTTGTGGGCTACGTTTAGGATATGTCTACATTTATTATCTGTACTAGGTGATGATTTTGACAGTGGCCCACGTGGCCCTGTCATGTGTATATATTCCCCTGTAAATATTGCCCAGTGCCAGTTAGCACAGTGTATGTTGTGTGATTACTATCCTAATGTGTTTTATGATAATACAAAGGCTATTTCTATATATAACCTTGTGTGGAGTTCATTTTGTGGTGTGCCTGGTACGTTGTTGCTGTGTGTGTGTTGTGCAAACGCTTTACATATTGCCACCAGGTTAAGTCTGACTGCTCGTGCCAAGCTACCAAGGGGGTGAGCAGGGGTTATCTTTGGCATGTAACTCCTTTGCTCTGACTAGAGTGGTGGTCTCTGCCTGGCTTTGGCGCAAGCCTTACCCAACCAGAGATTCCAATTCTAACACTACCCCACTCCAGTCTATCTCAATCTACCCCAATATACCCCACAACAATCTACCCAAATCTACCCCACTCGAGACTACCTCACTCTACACGAATATAACCCACTAAAAGCTACCCACTCCACTCTAACCCAATCAACCCCACACCCAGCTACCCCACTCCATGCTACCCCAATCTACACCACTCCATGCCACTCTAAACCAACCTATCCCCCCACACTACCCAGGTCTACCCCACTCTATGCTACTCCAATCTACCCCATTCTACTCTACCCCAATCAACCTCACTCCAACCAAACCTCCACCACACCACTAACATTTAGCCATGCTGCACAGCAGCCACACTGGTGTACCACATGGCTAAAAACATTGCCAAAGCCAACAGCTCTTGCACATCATCTTCTGCTCTCCTGCCTCCTTTTCCCACTTTTGGCAGCTTTTGTCGGCATAACCTCCTTTTCATCAACTGGAGCATGGACCAAGTACAGATTGCTTTTCAGCTTCATTGCAGTCCTTCTGATGATCGAGGTGCTTCTAATTTTTTTCATTTATTCTGTGTTGTTTCTTCCACTTGTATAAACTCCTCCATTCTGTTTCATCCAAACTAAACGTAAAGAACAGCAACTACTGGCAAACACAACTTGGCTCTAATCTCACAGATCAAGAACTACATACCCTCTGGGCGGCCCCATCAAAGAACATCATATCCCCAGTGCTAGCACAAACTAAATTCTGGCTTTTACATCAGGCATTCTGGACACCTGCTCGCCTAGCATCATTAGGCCTGTAAGACAACGACAGCTGCTGGAATTGTGGCGCAGCAGGAGGAGACCTCGCACACCTCATCTTCCACTGTAGTAAGGTTAGCAAATTCTGGGGGAAGGTGTTCAGCTTCATCAGCGAAGCACTAGCATGCACTCTTGAACACTCATTTGCCACAACAACTACTGCTCATATCACAACCGTCTAGCCACACAACAGGACAGGAACCTCCTGGACTTCCTCCTGACGACAGCAGTCAAGACAGTACTAGCAAAATGGAAAGGCACCACCAAAGCCACATTCAAGGGGTGACTAAACTGGGTCAAATTCCTCAGAGGGGCAGACATCACGGCATTAAGACAGACACCATGGAGAAACCACAACCGAGGAATGTGATCAACACTAGACAAATTCCTCAGCACACACAAACCCCCATAAATCAAATGATCTAGCACTAAATTGCCACCATAACCCTCTATGTTCTGTCTGTACGTCGTACGCCCAACGGAGATACACGTCCAAACGCAGAAACCTACATCTTAAATGTTTAATGTTGGCTGCCGAAACGAGGGGTAAACACAAATGTAAAGCGCGTACTCCAACTGGCGTACCCGTGAAACTTCCTATTCGTTATATGTCACAACGTTTTCTATATTTGTATTGTGCAAAATACCAATAAAAATATATTTTTTAAATAAATTGAAAAAAAAGTGACATCAAATGGCACTTCTCCCTATTCCCCAGTAGCGGCCCGTCAAGGCAATGCTGCGGGGCAGTGAGGCGTGGCAGGGGAAGAGGCAGGGTGGGGGGTAGTAAACTCTGGCTCACGGCCGGCCGGATTAATCTAAGTAAATAAATAAATCAATAAAACAAATTTAATTGCGCACACTGAAACGCATTTGGCGTTTCAGCGCAACCGATTACATCCATTTTATATATTTATTTGTTTACATTACGCCCGTCGGTCGTGATCCATTTACTACCGCCTCCCACGCCCTTCCCCCACCCCACCCCACTGCCCCACGGCACTCCATCGACGGGCCACTACTGCTATTCCCTTTCTACAGGCTCTTCCCTCCCCTATCTCTCTTTTACTCATTCCAGACTTCAACTTACTACTGTGATCTCCCAATGAACACTTCTAGTTTTCTCCCTTCATTACTCTATTCAATCCAACTAACAGATTCAAGTGTCCTCCGCTCAAATGAACTTGTACCTCCCCATAGTAATACTAATACTATAGTCCTATTTCCATATACTAATCCGCCAGAAATCCTTTTGGGTTCTGGAATAGCATGCCACTTGCCAAAAAGCGTTTTGACGCCTAGTCAGGGGTAGTCAGGGCTATATAAATACAAGTATGATAAATACACAAGTCACTATTCCCCACTGCGCCTACCAGGATTTAATTCTGTTTCTCTCAGGTTACACACATGTACACACATCTACAGTGTTCGCACTAACCCATTGAGATCCCATAATGTAAAAGAGTGTATTTCCCACCAATAACTTTAACTTCCATTAATCTTTCATTTAATGTGTGTGTTTGTGTGTGTGTTAGAAATGGGGTAGCATGGTGCAGAGCGGGAGGGCCAAACTCCAAAGGACATGTGTGAAGCATCCACGCAGTACACACAGGCGACACCCAAGGCACACTCCAAAAAGAGACACAATACAAGATCAGGTGAAAACAGTAAGTGTATTATCAGATAAACACCTTGGAATGTAATCACAGTTCAAACAACATGCGCCGTTTACTACCCCCTACCGCGCCCCTCCCCCACCCCAACCCACTGCCCCACGGCACTTCATCGACGGGCCGCTACTGCTATTCCCTTTCTACAGGCTCTTCCTCCCCTATCTCTCTTTTACTCATTCCAAACTTCAACGTACTACTGTGATCACCCAATGAACACTTCTAGTTTTCTTCCCTCTTCTATCCCTCCATTACTCTATTCAATCCAACTAACAGACTCACGTGTCCTCCGCTCAAATTAACTTGTACCTCCCTATAGTAATACTAATACTATAGTCCTATTTCCCTATACTAATCCGCCACTAATCCTTTTGGGTTCTGGAATAGCATGCCACTTGCCAAAAAGCACTTTGACGCCTAGTCAGGGGTAGTAAGCGCTATATAAATACAAGTATGATAAATACACAAGTCACTATTCCCCACTGTGCCTACCAGGATTTAATTCTGTTTCTCTCGGGTTACACACATGTACACACATCTACAGTGTTTGCACTAACCCATTGAGATCCCATAATGTAAAAGAGTGTATTTCCCACCAATATCTTTAACTTCCATTAATCTTTCATTTAATGTGTGTGTTTGTGCGCGTGTTAGAAATGGGGTAGCATGGTGCAGAGCAGGCGGGCCAAACTCCAAAGGACATGTGTGAAGCGTCCACGCAGTACACACAGGTGACACCCAAGGCACACTCCAAAAGGAGACACAACACAAGATCAGGTGAAACAGTAAGTGTATTATAAGATAAACACCTTGGAACGTAATCACAGTTCAAACAACCTGCGCCAGCCGGCACTAGGTAAGGACTTATCCGGGGACTATTTACAGGGCAGCGCCAATCGTTCCGCTGCCAGGACCATTACTGGTACAGTTCGGAGGAAGGGAAGGGTGAAGGACAAATGAAAAAGGTAGATTCAACAGTCCTCTTCCCCTGGCACCCTGAATATAGCGCTTACAATGTGCTCAGTCCCACCAGGGGCTTCAGGGACGACAGGTAGCGCTTCTCTTTTTCCAGGCGCTAGGGAGCAGTCAGGGCCCAGATGTAGCGCTCACGAGGCGCTAGGGCAGGAGAGCAGGCAGGCAGTCCTAGGCCAGGTCAGCGGTCAGTGGGTACTCATCAGTACAGGACAGCAGTTCCACGGAGCATCATCCCCTGTAGCGTGGCACTTCTCCTGATACAGCAGCCTGAACTCCTGTAGCTGGCTCACACTGGCCCTGTGGACTGTGGAGGGGTACAGATGGGCTCAGGGGCCAGCACACAGGCCCATGCGGCGCCACCCCCTGGCTGCAGGTCCCCTCACTCTCAAGTCCACGCTCTGACTAAGCACATGGCATCTCTACTGCTCTACATATACCAGAAAGGCTGGAAGCTTCTAGAAGGTCCCTGGCAGTTCCAGCCTCAACTGTCACTGTGGGGAGTATAGAGCATCTTGTCACTTCAAGCACTAGACCGCTAACCCACCTCAGTCAGGCGGCACAAGCAGACAGAAATGGCGTCCATTTTAAAAGTGACATTTTATAAAGGTGCATTTCTACAATGTTGAAAGAACACTAGACCACCAACCCACTGCAGGTAGGCGACACAAAGCACACAGCAATGGCGTCCATTTTAAAAGTAACATTTCTGGGGGCGTGGCTTGCGCGCCGTCGGGTGATGGTGTCTCCCTGGTGAGCTCCGCGGTGATGAGAGCTCTTAAAGTTTTTTACGGACCTCAGGAGGCTATGTAGAGGTTCCTGC
This sequence comes from Lissotriton vulgaris, assembly GCF_964263255.1. NCBI lineage: Eukaryota > Metazoa > Chordata > Amphibia > Caudata > Salamandridae > Lissotriton > Lissotriton vulgaris. Next base: position 1,643,503,546 of record NC_141687.1, read on the forward strand.
TTGCTGCCTTGGACGTCGGAGAGTGCCGGGAGAAGGATGATACCCATGCCGGATCTCCTCTGAACGTTAGGACTTTCTTTTATATGCCGGTCATTTTCTCCTGAACTCGGATGCGGGCGGCCACCATTTTGGGCCGCTGAGCCCGCGTCCTCTCCTTTTTTAACAAGCCTTTTTTTTTTCTTCTGGTCTCATTTCCTCTTACGGCTGTGATTTGCGTGTCCACTTGCTTTTTTTCATTGCTACAATGAAATGTGAAACGCAATATTCACGTTTGTTTTCTCTGGGCACATTCCTCTGCAACTGCACCTGCATCTGTCTACATCCCTGAGGTAAATTGAACCGCCATTTTGGGCTCCAGTATGAACGCTTGCTTGTATCATTTGGTGGCTTCTGCATCATTCACCATCATGAGAATACGTCAGAATATACTGTAACTGATGGTTGTTGCTGGCTCATCAAGGTGCTACTGCCTTCTGCTTATCACGTGTCCACGTTTCCTCCATTGCTGCAGCATGTTGTAAATCGTGATGTCCACAAGCTCTATTCCTGACGTATTTTTTCTGTTTTTTTGTCCTCAATCGCTTCTTTACTTCTGCTGTGCTCCTTACTAATTGCCAGTTTATGTAATGACATAAAGGCTCGTTTTTGCTATTTTTGTGGCTCCTGTTACCCTACTTACTTTGCAAGTATCTTGGAAAATATTGTGACTGATATTTACTTCAGTTTTTTCAAAAAACAAGGGGACCCACTAAATGGCTCGGGACCATGGGTATCAATTATTTTCAGAAAACAAAGGTCCTAAGCCTAGAACAATATTTCAACGCAATGTCATATAGACCACAATCGGACACTATATGTACTTTTCTTATATCCAGCCGGGCAAAGAATTTATTTAGAACAATTATTCAAAATATAAGTTACAATCAGACAACAAACATTTGGCGTTTGAAGTAGGGCACAAGCCTGTGCCGTACTAGGAGATAGAAGAAGGTTGTGAGAGAGGGTGCAGAGGAGAGGACAGTTTACGTCAGGCAAAAGAGAAAGTTTGAGCAAAGCCGGATACTGCTTAAAATTCAAATCGGCAGTATTCCCCAGAGTAGTGCATACATATACAAATATTCATAAATCAACTGTATTTCTACTGAGCAAAGTCGACGGCGTTTCGATCCTGCGCTCAAAATAATGGGATCATCATCAGGACTTAGTTGTTGCCTGGTATAACAAGAAAAATTGCCTGTAAGGAAAACAGGAGAAAAAGAAAAGCAAATATGTTTAAGTCGCTATTCTGTGGTAGGAGGATCGAAGTCAACTGAGTCACACTCTACATTTAACATATTCGGAATCGCAGTGCAGTGAAAAAGTGCCAAATGGTGTTTGGTTTGGCGCATCCAAAATGATAGAGATGGTCTTGGTACTGTTAGTTAGTGACTGGCCTGGCGAGAATATTTGAGTTGTCACTAAGCTAGGAGAGTGCATATTATTGTGAAAGGTAGCCATTTTTGTGAAAGTGAGAAAATGGCACCGTGTGTATTTAGCCACTATGCAAGGGTTGGGCTGGTGAAGGATTCGAAGTTCAAGTGTCGGTATTGAGTGGCTGGGGAGTGGTTATGGACCATCTAGTGGTTGGGGTATGCGAAGAAAGCATAATTTGGCTCCGGGGGGTCAGGTGATTGGAGGCTGGATCCTGGTAGCTGGATCCTGGTAGCTGAGAGGGGAAGGCAATAGTTATTGAGTTGACCTGGGCGGATTAGGGAGAGCAAACCGCCTAAGTAGCCGCAACTTACCAAAATCCGAAATTGGATAATGGCGCGATGGTTTGAGGTTCGAGGCAAGCCCTGTGTGGGTGCCCCGTCTAGTAGATTTAGTTCAGCGTTCGATATAATATTCGATCCGCTGAAAAGAGTTAATGTCGAAAATAACATCAGTGAAGGGTTATTTATTGGCCTCGGTGAGGATTATAAGTGGGAGTGTTCTCACCGTTTTTAGGGAAGCCTGTCCGTTGATGCGGTCGGTGTAATACGCGATCCGCTGAGGGAAGGAAGAAGTAAAGGGTAAGAAGTTTATCCTGGCGCTTTGAGGCGAGTCGCAGGAAGACCAGGATGTTATGAGGCTAAGAAGGTTCTTACCTAAAGAAGGATAGTCGGACAGTTGGCCAGTGCACAGGTTCCTCGTAGGTAACGCTGCTTCCTAGTGAGATAGCGCGCCGGCGAGGCTAAAGGCAGTGCGGTCATGTGATGGAGGTCATGTGATCGCGGATACATCACAGCGGCCATCTTGAAGTGGGTTGAGTAAGCTACTAAGGTGGTGAAAAGTTGGCGCAGGCGCAGTGAACTTATACGGAAAGGTGACAAGGTGAAAAAGTAGTGACATACTTTGTGTGAAAGTTTTTTTTGAAAAATTCGGAGAGATAACAGTGAACAGGTTATTTTAAAACACTATATGCTTTGAAGCCATAGAGGTTTGCTAGATATACAAGGACCATATTTACACTTTCTGAGTACATTTTCGAGCAACAATCATAGGAATCTGGGCTGGTGCAAGAATGCAAGTTGGTGCCCAGTGCACATACTGGAGGTGTTGGTATGCAGAAAACTTTTTAAGTTCAGAGCAGGTTTGTCCAGTCCTCGCTTCTATTCAAACCAGTCCGGATAGTGTTAAACTGGATTATGGACTTAAGTTCTTCTCTGTTTAATAGTTGGGAAAGATTTCCACCTCTTTGTGGAAGTTTGATAGCTTTAAGAATTGTCCATTGGATGTCGTCGGCTGTGTGGTTCATCTCTGTGAAGTGTTCCACCATGGGAGCATTGGGCGTTCTGCATCTGATTCTGCTCCAGTGCTGGCTGATGCGTGTCTTAGCCTTTTGGCTGGTTTGTCCTATATACATTTTGCGGCAAGGACATAATACTGCATAAACGACATTACAGGTGTTGCAATTTGTGAATGATTTCATCTCGAAATTAATGCCATTATGACAAATATTCCACGCTTCAATTGTGAACTCACACACAATACAGTGCCCACATTTCACATGACCTGATAGTGGTGGTAACCCCCAGTTAGAATCAAGGTGTTTTCTGAAAATGATATTTACTTCAGCTACTGCTTTCAACGCATACTGGATGTTATGCCTCTCTTTATGTCTGGTCATTTTGCCATTTTTTTTTTTTTTATAGAAGATAGGCACTTCGTTTTTTTTTCCATGGTCTCTCAGCTCTATATTTTTGGTTGCCTCATGTTCTTTCTTTGACTTGCCCTATATATTGCGCATATTTACTCAACCCTCATCGTTTTTTGAGCGAGTCTGCTCTGTGTCTACTTTCAAACATGTCTCATGAATCTGGTAACTCGAAGCATTCTGTCATTGGTACTAAGGTAAAGAGGCCAAAGAATGACCCTCCATCTCCTACGTCATCTCCAAATCCTGTTCTGGATTCTATTTTAGAAGAGGTTTGTGGCCTTCAACCATTTATGTCCGCTACTAATGTCAAACTTAATCAAATTGAAGCTAAGATGGCTATTATGGATGGGAAAGTTCTAGAGTTGGAACAACGTATTAGCGATATTCAGGATGTCTCCACCAAGATCCCTTAACTGGAACAAGAGATTCTTAAGTTGAAGCTACATACTGAGGACCTTGAAAATCGTAATTGGAGGAACAACCTACACCTTTATGGTCTTCCAGAAAACGTTGAGGGGTCTGACATGGTGTTGTTTCTTCTGAAATTTTTGATGGATCATCTAGACCTCCAACCTACGGCGAAACCTCTTAATATCCAGAGAGCTCATCGTTTAGGTCACCTTCAACCTAACGCCTCTAAGCCACGTGGTATTATAATGCTGTTTCTTGAATTTACTGAGTTGATGTCTGTGTTGAGGGCTGCTAAACTTAAAAGACACCTTATTTGGTCTGGCCACAATATTTTTATTTCTCAAGATCTTTCTACAGCAACGAATGCTCGACGCAAAGAATTTTTGAATCTTCGACCTCAGATGAGACAATTGAATATCCAATATGGCATTCTCCATCCGTGTTTCTGTAAAGTTACACACAATGGTCGTACTCGCTCATTTGATGACCCGCAGAGACTCCAGTCTTTCCTGCAGAGTATTTCTTCGACTGGCATGGACACTAATTGATTTCTCCTTCTCCTTTTTGCTCCCTCTCCGGTTTGGTCTATTCTGAGTTTTGTGTTTTCTATTTCTCCTCTACACTTCTTTATCCATATGTTGTTTCTGTAGTCTTGAGGTTTTCTTCTTCCTTTTATCTTCTGTGTTGCTCGCTAGGGGCTTGTTTCCTCTTCGGCGTTTCTACCCTCTTGCTACTTCGTTTTCTCTTCTCTCCTCAGGCCTGGCTTTCTTGCTTTGGTCTATCCTCCTTTATCTTTCTATCCCTCCTCATCTGCTTGTTTTTCCTCCTTTTCTCTCTCCTCTTCCTCTCTACTTCTCTCTTGGTTCCTATTTTTCTCATGTGTGCTTCTCCTTTATTGACGTCTATCTCTACTGTGTGGTTTTTTCTTCAGTGTATTTTTTATTGTTTTGAAATGTTACTCTTTTTTATATCTTACCTGCAATGTTTGGATGCTCTGGTATTCTATGTACTGCTGCATATCTATTCATTTTTGTTGTGGTCTGTTTTTTTTCCAGACGTCTTCCTGCAGTGTTTCTTCTCCCTTCGTTTAATACCTTCATTACCCTCCATTATGTGTAAACTTGTTACGTGGAATGTCCATGGTATTGGGAACCCGATTAAGCGTCAAAAGGTACTGTCTCATCTGTCCAAACTTAACTCTTATATTGTTTTCCTTCAAGAAACGCACTGTACTGAAGCTGAATATCTTAAGTTAAAGAGACAGGGCCAGATGTAGGTAGCCCAATACCGGTTGGTAATGGCCGAAAATCGGTATTTTCGGCCATTACCGACCGGTATTGAGCATTTGGGATGTAGGAGTCTGAAAATCCTCCGAATCGGTAAATTTACCGAATTGGTAAAGTTACCGAATCGGTAAAATACCGAATCGGAAAATGTACCGAATCGGTAAAGTTACCGAATCGGTAAAATACTGAATCGGAAAATATACCGATTCGGTATATTTACCGATTCGGAAAAGTTACCGAATCGGTAAAATTCCGAATCGGTAAATAAGAAGTGGTAAAATTGAATAATGAGATGTAGGTAGGCACTGAAATACCGAATTTGGCTCAAATTCGGTATTTAAGAGTCGGTATTTACCCTGGATTGGAATCAGGTGGTAACCAGGTGCAACCCATAAAAATGGACCCAAAATGCAATTCTTCTTGCACAATGGCGGCATTTTATGTCATTGCAAGACGGCTACGGCTACAGGAGGAAGGAAAGAGGGAATGGCAGAGAGAGGAGCAGGTCTACAGAGAGAGGATCACCCTGTTCATGCTCACAGAGGCAGAGATTCTCCAGAGGTACAGGTTGGACTCAGACACTATCTTGGACCTCATCAGGGACCTCCAACCACTGTTGGAGCACACTACCCCAAGGGCACACGCTATCCCACCACACGTGCAGGTGCTGTGCAGCCTACACCTGCTTGCGTCTGGAAGCTACCAGAGTGTGGTTGCTGCGGTAGGTGGGGTGACCCAGAGCAGCCTGTCAAGGTTTTTCCACAAATTCCTTGATGCCATGTTACAGAGGATGGACCATTACATATCTTATCCTGCAACCCATGCGGAACTGGTCCAAACAAAATCAGACTTTTACCAGATGGCACGATTCCCCAATATCATTGGCTGCATTGATGGGATGCACATTCCCATTTGTCCCCCTGCTGCCACCGAATATATATACAGGAATAGGAAGTCAACGCACACCATCAATTTGCAGGTGATTTGCAATGCAATGTGCGCCATCACTGACCTTGTGGCAAAATTCCCTGGGAGTACCCAGGACTCCTATATATTTCAAAACAGCGACATCTATGCACGGCTGACTGCAGGGGAATTTGGTGAAGGATACCTCCTAGGTAAGACACAGTGTGCGACCCCCATAACGCCTATTGCATTTAGAAATACATGTATGGATGCAAGTAATGTATTCCCATTTCCTTTTAGGAGACAGTGCATATGCCCTCCGCTCCTTCATACTCACCCCCTGCCTCAACCCCTCAACACCCAGCCAAGGGAGATATAACCGGGCCCACAAGAGCACAAGAAATATAGTGGGGCGTACGTTTGGTATCTGGAAAAGCAGGTTCAGGTGCTTGCACAAGAGTGGAGGTGCAAGGCAGTATACCCCCATCACCTGCTGTAAGATCATTGCTGCCTGTGCTATGGTGCACAACCTTGCTGTGAAGAAGGGTATTGAGGTGGAGTTGTCAGACTATGAGGATCATGACGACGACATTGCTGTGCCTGAAACACAACCTGCTGGAGTGACAACACCAAGTGATGGCAGATACAGACGTGATGAGATTACAAGCAACTATTTCTGAGTAAGTAATGAGACACAGACAGGTTGTGTATGGGAACAACGTAATTTAATGTTGCCACAACGTTCAAGCACGGAAGTGCAGCAAAACAAACATTATAAACGTGGGGACTGTATGTCCCGGGTTAATTCACCCATGCCCGGTAAAGTCACTTGCGCCCGCGCTTCCCTGAGCCACTAGGATTTTTCTCGCTCTGGTCGGCATTCCCTGCAGCCTCAGCTGGGCACCTGGTACTCCTCCGTGGCTCCAGAACAGCGCTTGCCATGCTGCTCCGGCTGCTACTGTCTTCAGCCTCTGCCACGTCCAGGGCTGGATTCTGTGTAGTGTGTGAAATGAGCATAGCCTCTAGTGCACTTGTGATTCTGGCCATGCCCCTGGTGACCTCAGCCGTGTTATGGGTCAAGGCCTCCTGCATATTAATGCCCCTACAGCAAAGCAGGGATGTGGCAGTGGCCAGACGATTGATGGCCGTATTGTGGACACGGGCCTCCCTGCGCCTTGTGTGGGACAGACTGTCTAGTTTTGAGCAGAGCTGTGTAATTGAGTTGCTCATCTGCTGCATCCCAGCTGCAATATCCGCGTTTGTTTTTGCAACCTCCCTATTTCACGCAACAATGTCACTCATGCCCTTCCCCATGTCTCCTACTTTCTCATTCAGGACTCTGAATTGGCGATGGCAGGCTTGGATGGATCTGCCCTGCATTCGTTGTATGCGCACCATGCTCCCCTCCAGCCCACGGAACACAGTGCCATCTCCACGTCCACCTGCACTGCTGGGAGTGCGTTGTGATCTGCGCGCTGTGACTGGCTCATCAGTGGACTGCAGTGCTGCAGAACGCACATGTACATTGGTTTGAGCCTCACCCTCTGCTGACTCCATGACTGGTAGTGGGGCCACGACACACCTCCTGACTGGTGGGGTTGCAGGAGTGGACAGGAACAGTGATGGGGAGGTTTCTGGTGAGAAAACCAGGGGAGGGGATTGTGACAGCTGTGGGGAGTGCAGCATCTCTGGGGTCTGTACTGTCTCATCTTCTTGAGAGATGCCAGTCGTGTCACCTTCCTCCTGCGAGGCCTGTACTTGGCTTGGCCCTGCTTCATCACTCTCCTCCCTCGCTGGTGCAGTCCCTTCTGTTGCTGTGGATCGACTGGCTGATTTTGCACCTAGGTATAAATAAGCGTATATATACTGTGTGCTACTGTGTCACAGTCACTACAATAAATGCCTTACACATTTCACTTTCATTTATCTGCATTACTTTCAGTGACTTGCTGATGTCTGCGCAGTTACACACGGTCTGACATTAGCTGGCTACATTACCCATAATGCATTGCTCCTGTATAGTGCTAGCAGTACTGGACTGGGGTTGGCTTGTCCACAATGGGTAAAGGGAAGCAGGTTGCTATGGGGTGTCATGCTGCGCATGCGTCTTACCTTTTTTTGTTGCTCTGGCTGAGCTGTCAACATCTCCAAGTCCCGAGACTCTCTCTGGCTCAATGGTTGAGGCCACCAACTCCTCCAGGTCAGTCAGGGGGGGCGCTGGGTTCCTGCCTCCACCGGTGACACCAGCCTGCTTCTGTATTTCAGACATCTTCTTCTTGGTGAGGCTCCTGATGTCATAAAATCGATTTTTTAAATCCTCAATATTCCTGGGTGTGACTCCCACTGCATTGACTTTTTCTGAAATTGCCATCCAGATTTTTCGTTTGGCAGACTCAGGAACAGTGAGGGAGTGCCTGCCAAAAAATGTGTTGTGCCCTCTCACAACCTCCTCCACCAGTACCTGCAGCTCCATGCTGCTGAACTTTATTTTTCTCTTTCTTTCAGCCTTCTGACTTTCACTGCTGCTTGCCATTTTGATTTAGAAGTAGTTTCAACAACACTCCCTCTGCTGCTCTGTGTCTCTGCTCTGCTCTGACTGCCTCTCCAGAACCTTCTAATTAGTTGCAGCTGCCTGGGTAGCCACTTCCTGGTAGGGAGGGGGAGGGTGGTAGCACCTGATTGGCTGTTTTCTTAAGTTTCACTTTTGCTTGCTCTTCGATTCGGTATTTACCGATTCGGTATTTACCGATTCGGTAATTTCCGATTCGGTATTTCCCATTCATTCCTATGGGCCTTTTTAGCAATGAATGGGAAATACCGATTCGGAAGATACCGATTCGGTAAATACCGATTCGGTAAATTCCGAATGTCCGATACCAAATTTTACAGATTCGGTAAATGATACCGATTTTTCCCCTACATCTCATTTGCCGATTCTGGAATACCGATTCGGTAAAAATCGGTATTTAAGAATCGGTAAAATGAAGTTACCTACATCTGGCCCACAATGGGTTGGTCAGGATGTCCACTGGATGTACGTCGTTACAACGCATGCTTTTACAATGCATGCCTTTACGACGCAACTTTTACAACGCAAGTCGTTACAACGACTTGCGTTGGGGGCGCTGGATAGTGAATAGTTTAATTTACTATTCCAACTCCAGTCCCCGTGGATAGTAGGGAAGGTGTTGGATAGCAAATTAAAACTATTCCCTATCTTAGAGCGCCCCCCAGCGCAAGTCGTTGTAATGACTTGCGTTGTAATGGTTGTGTCGTAAAGGTACTTCGTTGTAAAAGTTGCGTTGTAAACGCTGTTCCCCTGTCCACTCTTCTACCTCCAACAAAAAGGGTGGTGTTGCTATACTGTTCCATAAATCTCTTTCTGTACAAATTTTATCTACTCGCAATGATGATGATGGTCGATGGGTGATGGCAAAGATTGTAGTCCATGGTAAGACTGTAATTTTATTGAATATTTATGGCCCGGTTAAACCTGACCCTCAATTTTGGAATAATATCAAAATTTTACTTTCCTCGTTTGACTGTCCCAATCTGATTGTTGCTGGTGACTTTAATCAATGGTTGGACCCCTTTTCTGACAGGTTATCGAAATCAAAATGTAATCCAGATAAAACGTACAAAGCTTTTCAATCTGCCATCACGTCTCGACCTATGTATGATGTTTGGAAGACCTGTAATCCCGATTTGCTTGAATACACCTTTTACTCCAATGTGCATCACACGAGGTGTAGGATTGACTATATCCTTGTTAGTAAATCCCTGTTGCCGTCCATCCAAGCCTCCGATATTGGTTCTATTTTTATTTCTGACCATGCCCTGTTTATGCTACATTTGATTTTTCTCTTACCTCCTCTCACTTTAGCCGGTGGAAGTTAAATACCCTTTTATTGTCTGACCCTGTTTTTGTTCAAAAGGCCACTACATTTACTAATGAATTTTTTACTTTTAACTATCCTATGGATACTAATATACCCAATAATTGGGATGCCTTTAAGGATTCTTTCCGTCCTTTTACCATTTCTTTTGTTGCCAACAAAAAGAAGGAGTCTCGGAAAAAATATGAGGATCAGCTGAGATGCATTAAAGAACTGGAGCATGCTTATTTTACTTCTAAATCGACATCTGCTCTTCATCAGTTGATCAAAGCTAAATCAGACTTAAATAAATTGGCTACGTTTGAGGCTTGTAATACTCTCCTCAAAATAAAATCCAAATATCATGGAGGCCAAAATAAAGCCAGTCGTATGTTAGCCAATTATTTAAAGATCATGTCTGAGCGTAAGACGATTGGGCCTATCCTAAATGAATCCTTTAATAAAAAGGTCTCATCGGATGAAGAAATTGCTGATGTTTTCCATACTTACTACCAATCTCTTTATTCTGAAGATACCTTCCCCTCTACTCAGAATTTACATACTTTTTTCTCTGGCCTTCCTTCCCCACCTCCACTACCCGATGAATTCAATGCCCTAGAACAAGATATTTCTTCTCAAGAGATAAGTACTGCTATAAAATCACTGAAAAAGTCCAAGGCCTCGGGGCCTGATGGCCTCTCTGCTGAGTTTTATGCTACTTTTTCCCCCATTTTTGTCCCTAAACTCTTGGCGCTTTTTAATTTTTTCATTTCTAATGCTAAGGCCTCCGGCTCCTTTATGGATGCATTGATCGTTATTATTCCCAAACCGGACAAAGACCACTCATACTGTAAAAACTATCATCCTATTCCTTTAATAAACTACGACTGTAAAATTTTTGCAAAAAATTTTTGCTACCCGTCTTGAGAATGTAATTCCCCTATTAATTAAAACTGACCAAGTAGGCTTTGTCAAAGGTAGATTGGCGTCAGATAATGTAAGAATGTTTGCTAATGTTATTTCTTATGCAAAAAAATGTAAGTCCCCCCTTGCCGCCCTTTCTTTAGATGCCGAAAAGGCATTCAACCGTATCAATTGGCAATTTATGTTTGCAACCCTCCAATGGTTTGGATTCAGGCCCTCTTTTATCTCTTTTCTTAAACTATTATATTCATGTCCCAGAGCTAGCATTTTTGTTAATAATCACTTTTCCAAGTCCTTCCCTTTGTCAAGAGGTACAAGGCAAGGTTGTCCTCTTTCCCCTTTACTTTTTATCCTTTGTCTTGAACCTTTTTTATAACGTATCCGAATTAATGCACAAATTAAAGGTTTTCGGCATAACTTCCTTGAAACGAAAATCTCTGCTTATGCTGATGATATTTTACTTTATATGTCTAATCCCACCGACTCCCTCCCCCCTTTTTTGGATGAAGTACGACTTGAGAATGTAATTCCCCTATTAATTAAAACTGACCAAGTAGGCTTTGTCAAAGGTAGATTGGCGTCAGATAATGCAAGAATGTTTGCTAATGTTATTTCTTATGCCAAAAAATGTAGGTCTCCCCTTGCCGCCCTTTCTTTAGATGCCGAAAAGGCATTCAACCGTATCAATTGGCAATTTATGTTTGCAACCCTCCAATGGTTTGGATTCGGGCCCTCTTTTATCTCTTTTGTTAAACTTTTATATTAATGTCCCAGAGCTAGCATTTTTGTTAATAATCACTTTTCCAAGTCCTTCCCTTTGTCAAGAGGTACAAGGCAAGGTTGTACTCTTTCCCCTTTACTTTTTATCCTTTGTCTTGAACCTTTTTTATAACGTATCCGAATTAATGCACAAATTAAAGGTTTTCGGCATAACTTCCTTGAAACAAAAATCTCTGCTTATGCTGATGATATTTTACTTTATATGTCTAATCCCACCGACTCCCTCCCCCCTTTTTTGGATGAAGTACGACTTGAGAATGTAATTCCCCTATTAATTAAAACTGACTAAGTAGGCTTTGTCAAAGGTAGATTGGCGTCAGATAATGCAAGAATGTTTGCTAATGTTATTTCCTATGCCAAAAAATGTAGGTCTCCCCTTGCCGCCCTTTCTTTAGATGCCGAAGAGGCATTCAACCGTATCAATTGGCAATTTATGTTTGCAACCCTCCAATGGTTTGGATTCGGGCCCTCTTTTATCTCTTTTGTTAAACTTTTATATTAATGTCCCAGAGCTAGCATTTTTGTTAATAATCACTTTTCCAAGTCCTTCCCTTTGTCAAGAGGTACAAGGCAAGGTTGTCCTCTTTCCCCTTTACTTTTTATCCTTTGTCTTGAACCTTTTTTAGAACGTATCCGAATTAATGCACAAATGAAAGGTTTTCAGCATAACTCTCTTGAAACGAAAATCTCTGCTTATGCTGATGATATTTTACTTTATATGTCTAATCCCACCGACTCCCTCCCCCCTTTTTGGATGAAGTACGACTGTATTCTAGTGTTTCTGGTTATAAATTGAATCTCTCCAAAACAGAGGTTTTACCCTTGAACTCCTCCTGTTACCAATTTATGTTTGATAATACTGAGTTTGCATGGTGCCCTTCCAAAATTAAGTTTCTTGGTATCTGGTTTTCCTCCTCCTTACATGATACCCTCAAGGTTACTTTTACTGCTTTAATGTCTAAACTAAAATCACTTTTACTCACCTGGTCTCCTCTATTTTTATCCTGGTGGGGTAGGTTAGATACCATAAAAATGATGATTGCCCCACATGTCTTATATACACTTTCTATGCTCCCTGTTAAAATTCCCCTTTCTTATTTTTCTCAACTCAATTCTATGTGTTCAAAATTCTCGTGGAATAACAAACACCCACGTGTTGTCATTACTAAACTAATTCGTCCTAAGGGAGAAGGTGGAGTACGTTTCCCTAACTTTAAACTGTATCATTCTGCTTTTTTACTTAAACAATCTTTTGCATTAGCTTATGACTTTGGTGTCACTCCTCTTCCACCTTGGATAGTTTGTGAGCGCTCCCTTCTCAAGGAATTTTCCTTTTTGGATGTTATTTTCATGTCCATCTGTACTTTTTTGTCTACATATCCTATTTTAAAACACTCCAGATACCTTTTGTACACTACCTTCTCTGTTGGTTTTACTCCACTCCAATGTTTCCTTTCCTCCTCTTTATGGTACTATAAATTTCTCACGTCTAAGGGTAAATCTTTCTACTTCAAGTATTGGAAAGAAAAGGGTGTCCTCTACGTGCATCAATTGCTACGTCTTGGTTCTGTTATCCCTTTTCTTACACTACAAACTACCTACCACTTAACAGACTCCTCACTTGCTCAATATACCATTCTTTCCACCGCTATTCAATCACACCTAGCCACTTTTGCTATTCCTGATGATACACCCTCTCTCACCCCTTCTTCTTCTTCTTTATTCTCGCTTTTTTCTACTCATAGAGCTAAAGCTGCCCTTGTTTATAAATTATTGTTATCTAATGTTGATGAACGACCTAAATCCCATACTGAACTTGCCTGGGAAACTGACCTGTCTGTGTCCTTTCCTATTGCCATTTGGGATAAGTTGTGGTCGAAACTGTTTAAGGTTTCTCCTGCTGCTCGTATCACGCAATCCCTGTATTTCATTTATAATAGAGCCGTTATCACACCTGTTTGTATTTCTAAATTTTCTCCATCCTCTTCTCAGATGTGTTGGTCATGTTCTACTGTTAAGGGTACTCTAATGCATCAATTATATGAATACTCTAATGTTTCCTCGTTTTGGAAATCTGTTTGGGATTTATGCATGAGAATTTTTCACTGTGCTTTACCGTTGTCATTTCAAAATGTTTTTTTAGGCTCTTTATCTCCTGATATTAATGCTACATCCCCTATTTCATTGTTATTTGACCTTTTAATTGCACTTGCTTTTAAAGTTATTTTATCCTCTTTGAAAGATACTTCTAAAATTTCTATAGTAACTTGGTGACATTTTGTTTGTGATGAACATAGGATTTCTACTGTCTCTTCTGTTTCCCTTTCTCACAAAATTAAATCTGACCTTCTATGGTTACCTCTTACTACGTATCTTTCTACGTCTGTCCCTGTTTTCTAGTTTCATCTCTTTTTCTTTTCTTTTCTTTCCTTTTTTTTCTTTTCTCCCTCTCTCTTCTCTGTCTTTCTCTCTTTCTCCTTTTCTCTTCTCTTTTGAAAATTTTCCTTTCCCTTTATCTTATTAATATAGTATTCATCTCGTCCTAATCCGCATTTCCATGATTTCTAAGTACATTTTGTATTTTACGCTTACAACTTGTATTTGTATTCCATTGTACTGTTTCTTGTAAAACTTGTATTAAAAATCTCCTAAACAAAAAAAAAGTGACATTTCTCCACAGCAGCTCAAATAAATCTGTGCACGCCATTGCACAGCATGTATCACTGCATCTCACACCACACATGGCCTATACATTCCTCTACCATGGGGGAGATATCCTAAAATAGGGAGGGTGAAAAGCGAACAATTTCGGGAAAATGGGCCAAGCCCAACAGCGTGTGCCATTTTTTATGCAGTTACATGAGGGTGAAAGACCAACAAAATAGAGTATATTTTCTCATTTTTAGCCATGTCTTTAACCCTGACCACACACTCTGCCCCCATTGCACTCAGGATGAGGTCAGTGCTCTGCTGGACTCACATGTGCCAATGTGAATTGCCCCCTCCCAAGTGACTGCGAGCTCAGCCAGAAAGTGCCTTCAAGCTGGGTTGGGCAGGGAGCCAATGGGCTACAGACTGGTCTTATTGTTCGCTCAGAGGTCCTTGGGTAGGCCCAATAGTTATTGGCCTGATGATTGCCAGGGGCAGCAGAAACAAGCAAGCCGGTGTGTTGGCTGCTTTTGTTTAATATTACCCTGCAGCACCACATCGAACAATATAGGGAAGAGAAGAGTGTAGGAAGCTGGCTCTGTATATACTATATCAAAATGAGGTATAGTATGTACAGAGTCCAGTGGAACCCGAAAGGTAGGCAGAGGTAAAAGTAGATAGCACCTTATTCTCTATTTGTGGTAGTGTGGGCGAGCAGTAAGGCTTTATCAGAGGGTAGTGTAAAGCATTTGCTGTATATACTCAATCCGCAAATGATTGCACACACTCAAAGACTGAACTCAGACCAATTTACTTTGTATAAAAATATTATTTAGATATCTTTATTACTTAGAACCAAGCAAGCTTGGCACAGGTGAGTGATTTATACTTTGCAGTAACAATACAGTTTGAATTGCAGTTGAATATATACTTTGGTTTGGTTACTGTGGAATTAGTGGAAATGCAATATCTTAAAATATTGTACAGATACTTTATAATTACTTTTCAATCGCAGGTCATGTATATTACTTTGCAGATTACTTTTCTTACAGAGTGTAGTATACCTGGATACTGCACTGGGACATTTCCTCTAAAAAGGTAAGTAAATGTGTTTTGGTTATTTGTACACAGTTGTATGGACTTTTATAGATTTTCCAACTCCACACTTATAGAAACTTTTTCATAGAAAAACAGTCAATGTTATCCTATGGAAGGAAATAGAGGTATTGGTAAACGGGTAAGTACTTTGTTGTGGTAGTTGGTCTTCTGGGGTTAGGTTCAGGGGTCTCCCAGGGTCAAGGATGTACTCTCAAAGCACTCTCAGGGGCACTAGAGTGGCCGAGTGCAGGGTGCTGAGGCCCAATGTTATCCAAAAGGGGATAGGGGGCTACTGGTTGGTGGCTGCTCAAGAGCAGGCCACAAGGTTGTGGATGCAAAGCTCCTGGACTTTAGCTCAGGGTAAATGGGGGTTCAAGTTAGCACCAAAGGTCCTTCTGTGGCACTAGGGTGGCCGGGTGCCTGGGGCTGTTTTTTCTTCGGGTGGCCTGTTACTTTCAATACGGGTTCTCTGATTTGCATACACACTGCAGGCTTGGAGACAAAGGTCTTTTTGAAGCGACCACCATTTGGAGGGTAAGTTGGGATGCTGGAGGTTGGCTAGACACCGTTGGTTAGGCCACCAAAGGCCATGAGGCGTGGGGTGCATGGGTGTCTTTTAGGGTCAGATCTTCTTACCAGGTCATGGTCGCGGTTGGGGGGACCCTCTGGATTGAGGCTGCAGGTGTCAGCTGGAGGCTTGAGGAAGGTCAGGGATCACTGGATCTCAGGTCAGGATCGCTGGGGAGACCTCCTTGTGGTGTTAGGCTACTCGAACGCGTACCGTGGGTGACTGGTGCAGAGTGGTGCAGACTCGTGGATTTTACCTGAGCTAGGGTCTATGAGTGAACAAATCTGGTGTTCACAGGAGACAAAGTATTTTCTTTGGAAGGCAGGGCGCGTACTCGGGGTTCTTGTAGTTGCCGGCTGCAGGACACACCAGAGTTTTGCTTCTGCAGGTTCAAGGTGGGGACAGGCTGGTAGGGCTGGTACGTTTTGCACAAAATGTATGTGTTGCATATGTTTTAAGTGTGTTCTAGGGACAGCAACTGGAATATTTTGTGATTCAAATTCGAAATATGAAAGTGTATGAGTAAAAATGTACTTTCATTTTTTACTTTGTGGTCAGTGTGGTTGATTGTATTGGTATATGTACCACTGTCTTTGTATCCTGATTAGGGACGAAGTATACAAATAATATTATTGGAATACTATATCACTGTGTATTTCTGTCCGACAGAACCATTATTACTCACTTTATTACCCACCCAGGTTCTGAGGGTTACCCCATTACATGTAATGGTTCACCACTGGTATAGCACACCCAGCTAGAGGGCTGGCTGATCTATGCCAGGGCAATGGGCCGTAGGCATGGCACACAGGGATGTGGGCCATGTCGACTCTTCATTTTGTTCTGTACCAAAACACGCAGCCTGGAAAGGCAGAGTGTGTGTAAAGGTACATGGCCTCTATTGGTGGCACAATAAGTGCTGCAGCCCTTAGAGGCCTTCCCTGTTCATAGTGCCCCGGGTACCTGTGGTACCATTTACCAGGGGCTGACCTGTGGTCAGGTAGTGCCAATTGGTTTTGGTCTTCAATGCAGGTTTAGGGAAAGAACACCGGCCCTGGGTACCTGATTGGCAGGAACCCAAGGCACACTCAGTCAAAGTACATCAGCAGTTCAGCAAAAAGTGGGGGCAACCATGCAGAAAGAGGGCACTTTCTCACAAATTTTAAAGAGGTACGAAAGGGCTGGTGCAGACAGGATGAGTAGAGCAAGTGGAGGTTAAAGAGTTGATAGAAGGGCTGCTGAAGTTAGTGCATTGTTGCACATGTGCAGCACAACTTAGTTGTTTGGTTGTATTTACCCCCAACAACTTAGAAAATGTTAGCATCTTCCCTGATGATGAGGCAAATTAAATTAATACTCTGCTGGCTCATGCCTGAACCCTTGAAGTGAGAGGACAATCGGACTAGCTGTGCCTGTGTGTTTTCTTACACCAAACCTGCAGCCTGGACACCACATTGGCAACGAGGATGACTGTATTCCCGCATCTTCGCTTTAAGCTGCCGGTGACCTGACCCACAAGACTCCACAAGTAGTTTTTCTCCCGATGATGAAATCGCCAATCACGATTGTGAACTTTTCTAGCTTTCCTCCCTTGTCTTGTAGTCTATTTTTTAGTATCACTTCAATCAGCTCTGGTCACCACACACTAGTCTTCTCCCACCGATCAGGGGAGGTCAAAGTACATGCATGCAAGCACAGATTTGGGAGACAACTAACACACTTTGCTCCAGGGATGTTGCTGGGTGACCAAGGTCGCAAGTCCTCATCACTCTGTCTGGTTGTGCAGTTCCTTTTTCCTTCACACACCCTTGAGACTTTCCCATTCTGGGGAGTCTTTTCCTTGTGTAGGGCTTCCTCTAATACCCCTTTCCATCAGTCACCTTTTTTTAAGTTAGTTCAACTGAGGTTTTCCGCAGAAGGCACAGAACTTCCAAGATCCTATTCCTGAATGTGGGAAGGGGGAGTTTTCAGTCAGCTACTTCAACCCTGTAAGAGAGAAGTCTTCCTCTGTTTCTGGTTATGTGAGATCCCTAGAAGTGGTCAATTGAAAAACACTGTTTGTGGGTTTATGACCCACAATTACTCGAGGTTTGCAAAAAGAGATTGTGTATGTCACAGGTCCATCTCTGGGACTAGTCTGAGACAATTTCTCAGCTTTGCATATTCCGTGTGGAGTAGTCAAGTAACATTTTTTGTTCTCGAGTGTAAGCAATAAGCTGCTGGTGTAGCTTCATTGCTGACTGCCCCATCCTTAGGGTATAACTGGGCTGTCTGTCCCAGGCGTAGCTGGGACCCTACATAGGAACAACATCAAAGGTGTTGTAGCACTGGCCCTGTGTCGCTCTTCCCTTGAGAGAGCCTGCTGTGGTCCTGTGGCTGCACAACCGACAGATGGCGCCACCCGCAGAACTCACCTACAACCCTGCCAAGCTGGTGCCGATTGCGGGGCCCATCACATCACCTCCTGTAGCTGCCCCGGGGCATGCCTGGACTGCCTGGCTGTACCTCTGCTCTGCAGCAGTGCCCATGGGATCTCAAACCTTGACTGTGATTAGAACCAAACCGGCAGAGCGGTACTACTGATATAACATCTTGGATTTGAGTATATAGTAGCACATCAACTTTTGAAGAATGTATGATGTTACTACGCCATCCATTACCCGGCAGTACGTTACAATGCGGACGTTACATCGTCCACGTTGTTACCACGCATGGATTTACATCGCAAGTCGATTACTATGCCTACTCCAGTTAGCACAACAGTAGGGAATGTGTTGGATTTAAAATCCAACACATTCCCTGGTCTTGCGCGCCATCCAGCGCAAGTTGTAGAAACGACTTGAGATGTAATGCCATGTGTGGTAAGAACGCGGATGATGTAAGGCCGCATTGTAACCTATCCGCGTGGTATTACCAGCGTTGTAAATGCTGCTTCCCACTTTGGAATATGTTGGCATTGAACTAAAAGAGGCGGTTGCATTCTGTTTTGTTTCTAAATACAGGTGTCAGAAGAATTTAAAGTCTGTAAGCCTTACCGGTATGCTTTTCATGATTTTGCACAATGATGAAGGGATTGTTCCCTTTTTGGTTTTAATCACAGTCAATGTTAGAGATCAGCCACGTATACAAGCTTTGACGGCAGAAGAGCATCACGTTACCAGGCACCTCAGCATAATTTGCAACAATATCACGTGATCTGGAGATTTTTGAGACTGTAAAACAGTTTGCAATATGTTATGTTATGTTATGTTAGTTTATTTCTTCTATAGCGCACGGCTACTCCAGGGAGCATATATAACAGATTGATGTATAATGACTTTAGGAATGGCATGCATTGGTTTCCACTTCTAGCACCTGGATTTTGTGTGTTTCAAAATTGGAGAGAACATCACGGTAGTGAAATGTATTCTACTGCTTTCTGTAAAAAAAATCTGTATGTAAATATATATGAAATTGGTGTCATTACATTTTTTAGCCCTGAAGAAGTCACTGGGCAGGATGTACCATGTTACAACGCATACCATTACGACTACCTACTGTTACAACGCGACCATTACAACGCATACCATTACAACGCATAGCGCTTTGAGGTGCTGGATAGTGGTAAGTATAATTTACTATTCTAACTCCAGTCCCCGTGGACACTAGGGAAGGTGTTGGATAGTAAATTATACTTATTCCCTATCCTAGAGCGCCCCCCAGCGCAATGCGTTGTAATGGTATGCGTTGTAAAAGTTGCGTTGTAACAGTAGGTAGTTGTAAAAGTTGCGTTGTAACAGGTGTATACCCACTGGGCACTCCCCTGACTACGAAACACGTGTTGGCTGGGCACCGAAAGTAATGAAAATGAAAGACAAAGACCAGGAACAAATTGTTGTGTCACTATTATTTACTGAAACATTGTACAAATAAGCGTGTGCTCAGGATTTGCTTTACGCTTTTATTTGTCTGCTACATTGATTACTCATCTGCTTTTTGGTTTAAACTCTGGGAAAAATTCAAGATCTGGGAAATCAACCAATTATAATTCTACTTCTTGGTAGCTGAACAAAACGACTCTTGGCCACAAGTTAAACCTTGATAGAGAACGCTTTATCCACAGAAAAAACGTCTAATGGCCTCAAACATGGTTGTATACTGGTACCTATGCTTTTTCATTGTATATCTCCGAGTTGCCTTTATACCTAAATGATCCTAAGGGGTTACCCGTTGTGGCTTGGTGGAAACACATTTCATACTCAGCGTATGCAGATAATATCATTATCTTTTCCTTAACTCAAGCTGGCTTACAATTTCAGTTAGAAAGGCTACAAGAATTTACTGATATTAACTTTTAAAGGTCAACCTGGCATAAACAGAAGTTATGTTGTTTGGAATTCGCCAAGGCTGGGCAGTTCAAAAATTAACAACAATATTGTTGAACAAGTAACTAAATACAACTTTCTTGGCTTGTCGGTGATCCACTAATTAGCGTGACCTGGTCAAATCACAAATATAAAAAAATGGCCTTCACTCTTTAAAATGATTAATGTAAATTTATGGAGGCCAAGCAAATTGCACAGACACTATTTATTCATGATATCAAGTTAATACCAGCCCTTTTATCTGCTTCTATAATATCTAACATCAATACAATTACTGCCCTGGATAAAATCTTTAATTGAACCTTGATCTCATGCTTTCCATCACTAATCAGCTCCCCCGCAGGTGCTTGTTGAATTTGGCCTGTGACTGTGCCTCTCCAAAATAAATCTCTATAAAGAATGACTATGCAACGAGTTCACCAGCTTCAGAAAGGCTTCAAAAAGCTTTAGCTTTATGCATGTTGCTCACCTTCTCAAAATTAATAACCTACCTTCCTTTTCTGAGATGTTATCCATTCCTCGTCTCAAATGCAAAGCATTAATTAAGGATGGCTTAGGGACTAAAACAAAAAAATTACAATCTTTTGCTGCTACAGTCCAATGAGCAGTGGAATACATCACTGAACCTTATTATAGAGTGAAACAGGGCTACCTGTCACCCTTCCTGGAGCCTCTTCTACATCCCACTATTTCATTTTGAGGGAGCTTGGAATGCGCAGTGCATTCCCAACTGTGAACTTTGTGGGTATAAAGATGACCCAAATGAATGTTTGATTTGTTTATGCCCTGTTCTTTTAGACTTAAGACCAAAATATCTAAGGATACTTTCATACAAGCTAACATCAGGCCAAATTTTGCTTTTTAACAGAATATTGTCGAGTTATTCGTAAACTGACGAAATGTTGAGCTCTTGCATATTTTCGACACTTGCAATGCAATCACCGATGATAAACATTGACTGCTTTAGTCGTTTTGCTGCTGTTCGAAATATTTATTTATACAATAAGTTTTACCTACTTATCAGAGTATGTGTTGCTATGGTTTTTTTTTCATTAGAGTTTTATATTGCGCGAACTTGACCCTGAAGTCATGGGTGGGGGTGGGGGGTGGAGTTTGACATGAACACCAGCTGCCTTAAAGATGAAGAGGTTAATTTTGTTAGTTAGTGACGGAAGATTTAGGGGCATATTTACAAGCCAAAAAAGCGGAGATAAAACTATCACCCTATTTACAAGAGGGTGCTAAAACGCATAATCGCATGTTAACACCCTTTTCCCTATGCCTCCCTTTGCATCTCTAATGAGATTTAAAGTGGGCGTCACTGGGCGTACCCCGGATGGACAACCTTGCAAATATCACTGATGTTCACATTGTAATATTTACAAGGCTGCCCCAGCATTTTAGCACACATTAGTTTTTGGAAAAAAACTGCTGTTTTCTCCAAAAACTAACGTCTGCTAAAATGCAGACTTACTTATCCATAACATTGGGGTGGATTATGCTGATATGACCCTGTGGGTCGTATCAGCAAGGTTATTGCCGTTTTGCAGGGAACTTCGCTGGAAAACCTGCGATGTTCCCTGCAAAACGGCGATAACCTCGATGTCTCTGGAATTTTTATCGCCCTGGAGTAATGTGTTGTTAATAACGCTCTACCAGGGTGATAAATTCCAGAGATAGCCTGCGATAATAAAATTATCGCTAAGCACGGCCAGCGATAATTATCGCTCCCAGTTGATAATATGCCCCTTGGTGAGTCTCTGCCGAGACTCGAACCGGGTTCCACAGCTTCAAGGTCGACTGCTCAAGCCTAAGGCCACATCGTCGCGTGGTGTCTATGTTTTCCTGCCGTAGTAAATATGGTAACTTCTCGATCAAGTTGTTGCATATAAGTTGCATGGCATAAAAGTATGCACTGTATGTATACTTTGCAGAGAGAAAAAAGAAGTGCTGTAGTTAGAAAATACAGTCTAAAATCATGCCACCAATAACCACAACGATGCAACTAGGTTCAACTGCAGTTTTCTCGACAGGGTGTCATTGTCATTACATGGCAAATATCCTATTACTGCCTAATAAATCCTCGATAAGCCCTTTGTAACTAGCAAACTGGAGTTTCCGGTACAGGGCTATTACATAAAACCAGGCAGACAGCAGCTTTGATCTGGCCGTTTTTACCAGGAAGGTATATTTTATTTAACTTTTAATACACTGGTTACCCAGACCTTGATAGAAGCTCAGTCTTTATCAAGCTATGTTAGAAATATACATGAGTGCCCCCGAAGTTATCAAACGTGTTTAGCAAACCATTACCTCATACTTGTGCTCCTGTTCCTTTTGTGAGTCACTTGAAAATACTTTAGCACTTGTAGGAACTTTTCAGGAGTCCCAGGAAAATCCGGGGTCATGGAGCACCTCAGATCGTTCAAGAAACAATAGAGGAAGTGTAGAGGTAGTGGTGATAGAATCACCCTCCAATATGATAAGAAAAAACAATGGTCCCTGCCCCGTAGAGGGATCGGAAGACCCCTATGATGAAGCATGACACTAAGGGATTCTTAGTGTGTGATGGGTATTTTAAAAGCACATAGTGCTCCTTCTCCGCCACCCGCGAAGAGAGCTCTTCCCTCCACTATGAAATAAAGACATAAAAATAATTCACTTCACATTGATAGAATCCCATTGTTTTTTCATTTCGCACCTCAGATCGTAACAGTCAGAACCTTTTACCACAAGTGTCCTGGG
This sequence comes from Lissotriton vulgaris, assembly GCF_964263255.1. NCBI lineage: Eukaryota > Metazoa > Chordata > Amphibia > Caudata > Salamandridae > Lissotriton > Lissotriton vulgaris. Next base: position 1,643,526,330 of record NC_141687.1, read on the forward strand.
GCCTAACCTTACAATTGAGCATGGCCCTTAGAGTAACGACGTCGAGCAGCCCGAAGATCACACATGGAGTTGTCATGGGATTAAGGACTTGCAACTCAACAGACATCTGATAACAGCCTGTAGGTCAATGTTCAGCCATTACTTGGTTTGTAAAAAAAAAAGTACTTTAATACTAATACACAATGCAGTTACTGTACATAATCAGCAGAGGGCATCTTAAGCCATATACAGATTGTATTTTTGTTATCATTGGAGGGGTAGTATAACTGCTCCGTTGAACAATTACTCTAGGGTATAGCGCTTGATTTTCCAGGGGAGTTGTCCTGGGGGCTCCTGTTGTTCGTTTTTTTTCCTTCTGCGTCAAAGTTCTCCGCTGCATTTCTTAAAAATGTGATTGTTCCCTACTCTCCCCTTTGAGGTCACAATGGCACAGTACATTCCTGTCCTCAACGGTGGATCGTGCAGGCAAGGCCTGCAGCTCATTATTGGTTGGTGCCCTCCCCATTAGAGGTGGGGTGCACCATGCAAGGATCGCTGATGAGGACTTATGTATTATTTTTTCCTGCCCAGTTGACATTGAATGGGGTTGATACCTCAGCGTATGCTCATCCAGGTAAGCATAGGCAGCATCAGTACAGGTCGGACTGGCACATAGGGCAAACAGTCAGTACACAAAGGGCTGATCTCACAGATCGACATGTGGGCCACTTTTGGGCTGTTTGTGGTCCCGCTGTATGATCTGCTGGGCCGGTTTTTAGGTCGAGTAATTTAGTACTCGAAACTATTGTGTTGAAACCAACTCTTAAAACCAAGGGCTTTGGGAGACAGATAACGCACAGTGCATGTGCCCGTGCACGCGCTTTTCTCCCGAGCCTCGGCATCACACTTCAAAGGAATTCCTTCCGCTCCTTATCTCCTCAGGCATTTAGCGTCTACGTGTGTCTCCCAGGCTCCTCACAGTGCCATATGTCCTCAGGGCATCACACTTCTAACGTGAACGACCATCTGCTCCTTGGAATGCTGGCATGGTTGCCCAGTGCTGCCTGATCTTCTTCAAAGGCAGCTTGTAACCCGAGCTGCCCTCTGCCTTTACATGCTGAACTCTTTCTTGGATTTCACACACAGTCCATAGCGCTACCTTCTACCTTTCACCAGGCACACACACACACACCACCAGCCATCAGTGCACGCTTTCACCAGGCGCACACACACACACACACACACACCACCAGCCATCAGTGCACGCATTCACCAGGCATACACACCACCGGCCGTCAGTGCACTCTCTCACCAGGCACACACACACACCACCAGCCATCAGTGCACGCATTCACCAGGCATACACACCACCGGCCGTCAGTGCACTCTCTCACCAGGCACACACACACACCACCAGCCATCAGTGCACACTTTCACCAGGCATACACACCACCGGCCCTCAGTGCACACTCTCACGAGGCACAGACGGATCTATGACAGAATTTCGACAGACAGAATTTCGACCTACACAAATATCGGCGTAATTATATCGATAGCAAAAATATCGACGCCCTATGTACAACATGGTAAGTACCAAAATATCGAAAATTTAATATCGATGTAAAAAATATCGTTGTTAAATATATCGATTTTTTTAAAATTTAAAATAACATAAAAAAAACTGTAAATAATACATAATAATTACTTAAACATATTTAAATATATGTAATAATTGTTAAAAAAAAATAATAATACATATTTAATAAAAAAAAAATGAATCATATATAATATATAATTACTTAACAATAATTACTATTCCCACTCCAGTGGGTGCAACAGTAGGGAAAACTGACCCTGAACACTAAAAATACCCCTTTACCCAAAAACCTAAAACTGACCCTGAACCCTAAAAATTCCCCTTTACCCAAAAACTGAAAACTGACCCTGAACCCTAAAAATACCCCTTTACCCAAAATTAATTAATATTACAAATAAATTACTTCCCACCCTATTCCCCTATAAACCCACAACCCGCTCCAGTAGTAAAACATATAATTTAGTTAAAAATATACATAAATTATCAATTAATTAATCAATTAATCAATTAAAATAAATCATTGCCAATTAATATTTAATTGCAAAATAAATTAATAATTGAAAAATAATTATTTAATTACAAATAAATTACTTCCCACCCTATTCCCCTATAAACCCACAACCCGCTGTGGTAGTAAAACATAATTTAGTTAAAAATATACATAAATTATCAATTAATTAATCAATTAATCAATTTAAATAAATAATTGCCAATTAATATTTAATTGCAAAATAAATTAATCATTGAAAAATTAATTATTTAATTACAAATAAATTACTTCCCACCCTATTCCCCTATAAACCCACAACCCGCTGTGGTAGTAAAACATATTATTTACTCTTATATATTTTTAAATTATAAAAACATATTAAACACATATTATAACAATTAATTTAAATACTTAACTTATATTTCTAACACATATTAGTAAATCGAAATTACTTACATCGATATATATGCTATCGATATTAGTAATTTCGATATTACTTACCTTAGGGTCGATATTCTGGCCATCGATATTCTGGACATCGATATTCTGTCCCATCGATATTAGCAACTCGATATTAGTGTAGGTCGAAATTAAAAACTCGATATTTTGACTGTTTACCGGCACAGACACCATCAGCCATCAGTGCCCGCATTCACCAGGCATACACACCACCGCCGTCAGTGCACGCTTTCACCAGGCACACACACCCACACCACCAGCCGTCAGTGCACGCTTTCACCAGGCACACACCACCAGCTGTCAGTGCACGCTTTCACCAGAGACACACACTACCAGCCATCAATGCACGCTTCCAGCAGGCACGCACACCACAAGCCAGAAAGGCACACACACACCACCAGCCATCATTGCATGCTTTCAATTGGCACACACACACCACCAGCCATCAGTGCATGCTTTCACCAGGCATACACACCACCGGCCGTCAGTGCACGCTTTCACCAGGCAAACCCACCCACCGGCCGTCAGTGCACGCTTTCACCAGGCACACACACCACCGGCCGTGGCCGCCAGCGCACGCTTTCACCAGGCACACACACCACCGGCCGTCAGTGCACGCTTTCACCAGGCACACACACCCACACCACCAGCCGTCAGTGCACGCTTTCACCAGGCACACACCACCAGCTGTCAGTGCACGCTTTCACCAGAGACACACACTACCAGCCATCAATGCACGCTTCCAGCAGGCACGCACACCACAAGCCAGAAAGGCACACACACACCACCAGCCATCATTGCATGCTTTCAATTGGCACACACACACCACCAGCCATCAGTGCATGCTTTCACCAGGCATACACACCACCGGCCGTCAGTGCACACTTTCACCGGGCACAGACACCATCAGTCATCAGTGCACGCTTCCACCAGGCACACACCACCAGCCGTTAGTGCACACTTTCACCAGGCACACACACACACTGCCAGCCATCAGTACACGCTTTAACCAGGCATACACACCACCGGCCATCAGTGCACACTTTCACCAGGCACACACAGACACACCACCAGCCATCAGTGCGCGCTTTCACCAGGCATACACACCACCGGCCGTCAGTCCACGCTTTCACCAGGCACGCACACACACCACCCGCCATCAGTGCACGCTTTCACCAGGCATACACACCACCGGCGGTCAGTGCACACTCTCACCAGGCACAGACACCATCAGCCATCAGTGCACGCATTCACCAGGCATACACACCACCAGCCATCAGAGGCACACACACACCACCAGCCATCAGTGCATGCTTTCACCAGGCACACACACATCACCAGCCATCAGTGCACGCTTTCTCCAGGCACACACACACACCACCAGACATCAGTGCACGCTTTCACCAGGCATACACACACACCACCAGCCATCAGTGCGCCCTTTCACCAATAACACACACACACACACACACCACCAGCCATCAGTGCACGCTTTCACCAGGTGTACACACACACCACCAGCCATCAGTGCACGTTTTCACTAGGCAAACACACCCACCGGCCGTCAGTGCACGCTTTCACCAGGCACACACACCACCGGCCGTGGCCGCCAGCGCACGCTTTCACCAGGCACACACACCCACACCACCAGCCATCAGTGCACGCTTTCACCAGGCATACACACCACCGCCCATCAGTGCACGCTTTCACCTGGCACACACACACACACACCACCAGCCATCAGTGCCCAATTTCACCAGGCATACACACCACCGGCCGTCAGAGCACACTCTCACCAGGCACACACACCACCGGCCGTGGCCGCCAGCGCACGCTTTCACCAGGCACACACACCACCGGCCGTCAGTGCACGCTTTCACCAGGCACACACACCCACACCACCAGCTGTCAGTGCACGCTTTCACCAGGTATACACAAACACCACCAGCCATCAGTGCACGCTTTCACCAGGCAAACCCACCCACCGGCCGTCAGTGCACGCTTTCACCAGGCACACACACCACCGGCCGTGGCCGCCAGCGCACGCTTTCACCAGGCACACACACCACCGGCCGTCAGTGCACGCTTTCACCAGGCACACACACCCACACCACCAGCCGTCAGTGCACGCTTTCACCAGGCACACACCACCAGCTGTCAGTGCACGCTTTCACCAGAGACACACACTACCAGCCATCAATGCACGCTTCCAGCAGGCACGCACACCACAAGCCAGAAAGGCACACACACACCACCAGCCATCATTGCATGCTTTCAATTGGCACACACACACCACCAGCCATCAGTGCATGCTTTCACCAGGCATACACACCACCGGCCGTCAGTGCACACTTTCACCGGGCACAGACACCATCAGTCATCAGTGCACGCTTCCACCAGGCACACACCACCAGCCGTTAGTGCACGCTTTCACCAGGCACACACACACACCGCCAGCCATCAGTACACGCTTTAACCAGGCATACACACCACCGGCCATCAGTGCACACTTTCACCAGGCACACACAGACACACCACCAGCCATCAGTGCGCGCTTTCACCAGGCATACACACCACCGGCCGTCAGTCCACGCTTTCACCAGGCACGCACACACACCACCCGCCATCAGTGCACGCTTTCACCAGACACACACACATCACCAGCCATCAGTGCACGCTTTCTCCAGGCACACACACACACAGCCAGACATCAGTGCACGCTTTCACCAGGCATACACACACACCACCAGCCATCAGTGCGCCCTTTCACCAATAACACACACACACACACACACACCACCAGCCATCAGTGCACGCTTTCACCAGGTGTACACACACACCACCAGCCATCAGTGCACGTTTTCACTAGGCAAACACACCCACCGGCCATCAGTGCACGCTTTCACCAGGCACACACACCATCGGCCGTGGCCGCCAGCGCACGCTTTCACCAGGCACACACACCCACACCACCAGCCATCAGTGCACGCTTTCACCAGGCATACACACCACCGCCCATCAGTGCACGCTTTCACCTGGCACACACACACACACCACCAGCCATCAGTGCCCAATTTCACCAGGCATACACACCACCGGCCGTCAGAGCACACTCTCACCAGGCACAGACACCATCAGCCATCAGTGCACACATTCACCAGGCATACACACCACCGCCGTCAGTGCACGCTTTCACCAGGCACACACACACACCACCAGCCATCAGTGCATGCTTTCACCAGGCATACACACCACCGGCCGTCAGTGCACACTCTCAACAGGCACAGACACCATCAGTCATCAGCGCACGCTTTCACCAGGCACAAACACCACCAGCCGTCAGTACATACTTTCACCAGGCACACACACCACCAAACGGCAGTGCACGCTTTCACCAGGCACACACACCACCAGCCGTCAGTGCACGCTTTCACCAGGCACACACCACCAGCTGTAGTGCACGCTTTCACCAGAGACACACACTATCAGCCATCAGTGCACGCTTTCACCAGGCATACACACCACCGGCCGTCAGTGCACACTCTCAACAGGCACAGACACCATCAGTCATCAGTGCACGCTTTCACTGGGCACAAACACAACCAGCTGTCAGTACACGCTTCCACCCGGCACACACACCACCAAACGGCAGTGCACGCTTTCACCAGGCACACACACCACCAGCCGTCAGTGCACGCTTTCACCAGAGACACACACTACCAGCCATCAGTGCACGCTTCCACCAGGCACACACACCACCAGCCGGCCAGGCACACACACACCACCAGCCATCATTGCATGCTTTCAACAGGCACACACAGACCACCAGCCATCAGTGCACGCTTTCACCAGGCATACACACCACCGGCCGTCAGTGCACACTTTCACCAAGGCACAGACACCATCAGTCGTCAGTGCACGCTTCCACCAGGCACACACCACCAGCCATCAGTGCACCCTTTCACCAGGCACACACACACACCACCAGCCATCAGTGCACGCTTTCACCAGGCATACACACCACCGGCCGTCAGTGCACGCTTTCACTAGGCACACACAGACACCACCCGCCATCAGTGCACGCTTTCACCAGGCATACACACCACTGGCCGTCAGTGCACACTCTCACCAGGTAATGAAAACCATCAGCCATCAGTGCACGCATTCACCAGGCATACACACCACCGGCCGTCAGTGCACGCCTTCACCAGGCACACACACACCACCAGCCATCAGTGCACGCTTTCACCAGGCATACACACCACCGGCCGTCAGTGCACACTCTCACCAGGCACAGACACCATCAGCCATCAGTGCACGCATTCACCAGGCATACACACCACCAGCCGTTAGTGCACGCTTTCACCAGGCACACACACACACCACCAGCCATCAGTGCACGCTTTCACCAGACATACACACCACCGGCCGTCAGTGCACACTCTCACCAGGCATACAAACACACCACCAGCCATCAGTGCACGCTTTCACCAGACATACACACCACCGGCCGTCAGTACACACTCTCACCAGGCACACACACACACCACCAGCCATCAGTGCACGCTTTCACCAGACACACACACTACCGGCCGTCAGTGCACACTCTCACCAGGCATACACACACACCACCAGCCATCAGTGCACCCTTTCACCAGGCGCACACACACACACACACACACACACACACACCACCAGCCATCAGTGCACGCTTTCACCAGGTATACACACACCACCAGCCATCAGTGCACGCTTTCATCAGGCAAACACACCACCGGCCATCAGTGCACGCTTTCACCAGGCACACACACCAACGGCCATGGCCGCCAGTGCACGTTTTCACCAGGCACACACACACACCACCAGCCATCAGTGCACGCTTTCACCAGGCATACGCACCACCAGCCGGCCAGGCACACACACACCACCAGCCATCATTGCATGCTTTCAACAGGCACACACACACCACCAGCAATCAGTGCATGCTTTCACCAGGCATACACACCACCGGCCGTCAGTGCACACTTTCACCAAGGCACAGACACCGTCAGTCGTCAGTGCACGCTTCCACCAGGCACACACTACCAGCCGTCAGTGCACGCTTTCACCAGGCACACACACCACCGGCCATCAGTGCACACTCTCACCAGGCACAGACACCATCAGCCATCAGTGCACGCATTCACCAGGCATACACACCACCAGCCGTCAGTGCACGCTTTCACCAGGCACACACACACACCACCAGCCATCAGTGCACTCTTTCACCAGGCATACACACCACTGGCCGTCAGTGCACGCTTTCACCAGGCACACACACACACACGACCAGCTATCAGTGCACGCTTTCACCAGACATACACACCACCGGCCGTCAGTGCACACTCTCACCAGGCACAGACACCATCAGTCATCCATGCACCTTTTCACCAGGCACAAACACCACCAGCCGTCAGTGCACGCTTCCACCAGACACACACCACCAGCTGTCAGTGCACGCTTTCACCAGGCACACACCACCAGCTGTCAGTGCACGCTTTCACCAGAGACACACACTACCAGCCATCAGTGCACGCTTTCACCAGGCATACACACCACCGGCCGTCAGTGCACACTCTCAACAGGCACAGACACCATCAGTCATCAGTGCACGCTCTCACTGGGCACAAACACCACCAGCTGTCAGTACACGCTTCCACCAGGCACACACACCACCAAACGGCAGTGCACGCTTTCACCAGCCACACACACCACCAGCTGTAGTGCACGCTTTCACCAGAGACACACACTACCAGCCATCAGGGCACGCTTCCACCAGGCACACACACCACCAGCCGGCCAGGCACACACACACCACCAGCCATCATTGCATGCTTTCAACAGGCACACACCACCAGCCATCAGTGCACGCTTTTACCTGGGATACACACCACCGGCCGTCAGTGCACACTTTCACCAAGGCACAGACACCATCAGTCGTCAGTGCATGCTTCTACCAGGCACACACCACCAGCCGTCAGTGCACGCTTTCACCAGGCACACACACACCACCAGCCATCAGTGCACGCTTTCACCAGGCATACACACCACCGGCCGTCAGTGCACGCTTTCACCAGGCACACACACACACGACCAGCCATCAGTGCACGCTTTCACCAGACATACACACCACCGGCCATCAGTGCACACTCTCACCAGGCACAGACACCATCAGTCATCCATGCACGTTTTCACCAGAGACACACACTACCAGCCATCAGTGCACGCTTTTACCAGGCATACACACCACCGGCCGTCAGTGCACACTCTCAACAGGCACAGACACCATCAGTCATCAGTGCACGCTCTCACTGGGCACAAACACCACCAGCTGTCAGTACACGCTTCCACCAGGCACACACACCACCAAACGGCAGTGCACGCTTTCACCAGCCACACACACCACCAGCCGTCAGTGCACGCTTTCACCAGGCACACACCACCAGCTGTAGTGCACGCTTTCACCAGAGACACACACTACCAGCCATCAGGGCACGCTTCCACCAGGCACACACACCACCAGCCGGCCAGGCACACACACACCACCAGCCATCATTGCATGCTTTCAACAGGCACACACCACCAGCCATCAGTGCACGCTTTCACCTGGGATACACACCACCAGCCGTCAGTGCACACTTTCACCAAGGCACAGACACCATCAGTCGTCAGTGCACGCTTCCACCAGGCACACACCACCAGCCGTCAGTGCACGCTTTCACCAGGCACACACACACCGCCAGCCATCAGTGCACGCTTTCACCAGGCATACACACCACCGGCCGTCAGTGCACGCTTTCACCAGGCATACAAACACACACGACCAGCCATCAGTGCACGCTTTCACCAGACATACACACCACCGGCCGTCAGTGCACACTCTCACCAGGCACAGACACCATCAGTCATCCATGCACGTTTTCACCAGAGACACACACTACCAGCCATCAGTGCACGCTTTTACCAGGCATACACACCACCGCCTGTCAGTGCACGCTCTCAACAGGCACAGACACCATCAGTCATCAGTGCACGCTCTCACTGGGCACAAACACCACCAGCTGTCAGTACACGCTTCCACCAGGCACACACACCACCAAACGGCAGTGCACGCTTTCACCAGCCACACACACCACCAGCCGTCAGTGCACGCTTTCACCAGGCACACACCACCAGCTGTAGTGCACGCTTTCACCAGAGACACACACTACCAGCCATCAGGGCACGCATCCACCAGGCACACACACCACCAGCCGGCCAGGCACACACACACCACCAGCCATCATTGCATGCTTTCAACAGGCACACACCACCAGCCATCAGTGCACGCTTTCACCAGGCATACACACCACCGGCCGTCAGTGCACACTTTCACCAAGGCACAGACACCATCAGTCGTCAGTGCACTTTTCCACCAGGCACACACCACCAGCTGTCAGTGCACGCTTTCCCCAGGCACACACACACACACACACCACCAGCCATCAGTGCACGCTTTCACCAGGCACACACACCACCCGCCATCAGTGCACGCTTTCACCAGGCATACACACTACTGGCCGTCAGTGCACACTCTCACCAGGCACAGACACCATCAGCCATCAGTGCACGCATTCACCAGGCATACACACCACCTCAGTACCACCTAATTACACGCCACATATTTACACAGCACTCAATGCAACATACACTCCAAATACCTCTCAGTGCCACATAGTTATATGCAACATAATTACACTGCACTCAATGCAACATACACTCCAAATACCACTCAGTGCCCCATAATTACACACCACATAATTACACTCTACTGAATGCAACAGACACTCCACACAATACCACTCAGTGCTACATAATTATATGCTGCATAATTACACTGCACTCATGCAACATACACTCCAAACAATACCACTCAGTGCCACATGATTACACGCCACACAATTACACTCTAATGAATACAACATACACTCCCCACACAATCCCACTCAGTGCCACATAATTATATGCTTCATAATTACACTGCGCTCACCGCAACATACACTCCAAATACCACTCAGTGCCACATAATTACACGCCACATAATTACACTGCACTCAATGCAACATACACTCCAAATAACACTCAGTGCCACATAGTTACACGCCACATAATTACACTGCACTCAATGCATCATACACTCCAAATACCACTCAGTGCCACATAATTACACGCCACATAATTGTGTTTTTTGCAATTTTCACCTTGAGTGGGCTGGGTATGCTCAGACGTGAGTCCCAGGCTCTCCACATCACTGGAGTCAAGCTATCCAGGCTGATGAAGGCTGATAGCCAGAAACCGGTCCTTGGATGCTTGATTCCGGTCTAGGAAAAACATGGCTTCGTAGTTCGGGCTGGACTGTTCCCTGAGGCACAGGGTCAAGGCTGATTTGCACATAGCCATTGTCTGACCTAGGGTGGTGTGGAGTGCAAAAAAACGATGGATTTAGGCCCAGATCTTTGTACTGGGGTGAATGTAAGACATTGTTCTGCATTCTGTCCATCAACTGTGTTTTTTGCAATTTTCACCCCGAGTCGGCTGGGTATGCTCAGACGTGAGTCCCAGGCTCTCCACATCACTGGAGTCAAGCTATCCAGGCTGAAGAAGGCGGATAGCCAGAAACCGGTCCTTGGATGCTTGATTCCGGTCTAGGAAAGACATGGCTTGGTAGTTCGGGCTGGACTGTTCCCATGAGGCACAGGGTCAAGGCTGATTTGCATATAGCCATTGTCTGACCTAGGGTGGTGTGGAGTGCAAAAAACGATGGATTTAGGCCCAGATCTTTGTACTGGGGTGAATGTAAGACATTGTTCTGCATTCTGTCCATCAACTGTGTTTTTTGCAATTTTCACCCCGAGTGGGCTGGGTATGCTCAGACGTGAGTCCCAGGCTCTCCACATCACTGGAGTCAAGCTATCCAGGCTGAAGAAGGCGGATAGCCAGAAACCGGTCCTTGGATGCTTGATTCCGGTCTAGGAAAGACATGGCTTGGTAGTTCGGGCTGGACTGTTCCCATGAGGCACAGGGTCAAGGCTGATTTGCATATAGCCATTGTCTGACCTAGGGTGGTGTGGAGTGCAAAAAACGATGGATTTAGGCCCAGATTTTTGTACTGGGGTGAATGTAAGACATTGTTCTGCATTCTGTCCATCAACTGTGTTTTTTTCAATTTTCACCCCGAGTGGGCTGGGTATGCTCAGACGTGAGTCCCAGGCTCTCCACATCACTGGAGTCAAGCTATCCAGGCTGAAGAAGGCTGATAGCCAGAAACCGGTCCTTGGATGCTTGATTCCGGTCTAGGAAAGACATGGCTTGGTAGTTCAGGCTGGACTGTTCCCATGAGGCACAGAGTCAAGGCTGATTTGCATATAGCCATTGTCTGACCTAGGGTGGTGTGGAGTGCAACAAAACGATGGATTTAGGCCCAGATCTTTGTACTGGGGTGAATGTAAGACATTGTTCTGCATTCTGTCCATCAACTGTGTTTTTTGCAATTTTCACCCCGAGTGGGCTGGGTATGCTCAGACGTGAGTCCCAGGCTCTCCACATCACAGGAGTCAAGCTATCCAGGCTGAAGAAGGCGGATAGCCAGAAACCGGTCCTTGGATGCTTGATTCCGGTCTAGGAAAGACATGGCTTAGTAGTTCGGGCTGGACTGTTCCCATGAGGCACAGGGTCAAGGCTGATTTGCATATAGCCATTGTCTGACCTAGGGTGGTGTGAAGTGCAAAAAACGATGGATTTAGGCCCAGATCTTTGTACTGGGGTGAGTGTAAGACATTGTTCTGCATTCTGTCCATCAACTGTGTTTTTTGCAATTTTCGCCCCGAGTGGGCTGGGTATGCTCAGACGTGAGTCCCAGGCTCTCCACATCACTGGAGTCAAGCTATCCAGGCTGAAGAAGGCTGATAGCCAGAAACCGGTCCTTGGATGCTTGATTCCGGTCTAGGAAAGACATGGCTTGGTAGTTCAGGCTGGACTGTTCCCATGAGGCACAGGGTCAAGGCTGATTTGCATGTAGCCATTGTCTGACCTAGGGTGGTGTGTAGTGCAAAAAAACGATGGATTTAGGCTCAGATCTTTGTACTGGGGTGAATGTAAGACATTGTTCTGCATTCTGTCCATCAACTGTGTTTTTGCAACATAATTATATGCTACATAATTACACTGCACTCAATGCAATATACACTCCAAATACCACTCAGTGCCACATAATTACACTGCACTCAATGCAACATACACTCCAAATACCACTCAGTGCCACATAATTAAACTCCACATAATTAATCTGCACTCAATGCAACGTACATTCCAAATACCACTCAGTGCCACATAATTACACGCCACATATTTACACTGCACTTAATGCAACATACACTCCAAATACCACTCAGTGCCACATAATTACACGCCACATAATTACACTGCACTCAACGCAACAGACACTCCACACAATACCACTCAGTGCCACATTATTATATGCTTCATAATTACACTGCGCTCAACGCAAAATACACTCCAAATACCACTCAGTGCCACATAATTACACTGCACTCAATGCAACATACACTCCAAATACCACTCAGTACCACATAATTACACTCCTCATAATTACACTCTACTAAATACAACATACACTCCACACAATACCACTCAGTGCCACATAATTATATGCTACATAATTACACTGCACTCAACGCAATATACACTCCAAATACCACTCAGTGCCACATATTTATACGCCACATAATTACACTGCACTCAATGCAACATACACTCCAAATACCACTCAGTGCCACATAATTAAACTCCACATAATTACTCTGCACTCAATGCAACGCACATTCCAAATACCACTAAGTGCCACATAATTACACCCCACATATTTACACTGCACTTAATGCAACATACATTCCAAATACCACTCAGTGCCACATAATTACACGCCATATAATTACACTGCACTCAATGCAACAGACACTCAACACAATACCACTCAGTGCCACATAATTATATGCTACATAATTACACTGCACTCAATGCAACATACACTCCAAATTCCACTCAGAGCCACATAATTAAACACCACATAATTACACTCTACTGAATGTAACACACACTCCACACAATACCACTCAGTGCCACATAATTACACACCACATAATTACAGTCTACTGAATGCAACACACACTCCCCATATTACCACTCAGTGCCACATAATTACACGCTACATAATTACACTGTGCTCAATGCAACATACACTCCAAATACCACTCAGTGCCACATAATTACACGGCACACAATTACACTCTACTGAATACAATATACACTGTCCATATTACCACTCAGTGCCATATAATTACATCCCTCATACTTACACTCTACTCAATGCAACATAAATACACTTTATCTATCTGTCTATCACCCTTCTATCTGTCTATCTCTCTATCACACTCACTCTACCTATCGCCCTCCCTCTATCTATCTATCGCCCTCACTCTATCTATCTATCTATCTATCTATCTATCTATCTATCTATCTATCTATCTATCTATCTATCTATCTATCTATCTATCTATCGCACTCACTCCATCTATCTATCGCATCACCACAGCATCACTCAGCACCACAAGAGCATCACTCAGGTGTACCACAACATCACTATGCGCTACTACAGCATCACTGAACGCCACAGTATCACTTGTCGCCACCACAACATCACTCCGCGCCACCACAGCATCAATCTTTGCAACCATTCAACAACTGGTTCAAATATGTTCTCTCAATGTTTCAAGCTTCATTACAAATGTCACAAAAATATGTTAATAGTTCACTTCTCTTCTTGGATTTTCATCACAATAAAATACAATGAACATAATCTTCACAAAAGTTATTTACAAAAGCTATTGCCATTATAAATTACAATAACTTAAGTATTAATTATTAAAAAAATAAAAGCCATTTTTATTTGTAACATCAATACATCTAAGTCACGTAAATACAACACATATTGCATTACAAATGCTATAGGTGTCACATTTGCGAAAGTTAAAACTATTGGCATTGTAAATGACAAAGCTATTCAATTCACTATTTTCCAAACCAACACATAAATAAAAAAGTTGTCATTTACAATACCAATAGCTCAAACTTTCCTAATGCGAGAGCTATTGCATTGCAAATGCTTGTTATTGTTCATTTCCCTGATATCAAAAAAACATTGTTTACAGCAAGCTCAAATCCATGCCAGTTTCCATACCTTGCAAAACACTTATACAACATATCCTTACACGTTCAATCCTGCCTTAATTTCCAAACAAGGGCCACATGCTAGCTTTCTAATTCACTAATGTGGTCCACTTTTATTTTGGTCCTATTTTATGTCCTAGTCCGCCCCTGGGTGGAGCAGATGGGTGGTGGTCGTGTGAGTCCTGCTCCTCCGGTGCTGTATTGGTAAAGAGGACGGTCCCTAAGTCAAACAAGCTGGGAGATTATGCCAGTTACAATAGTGTGTCTGGAGACATTCAATGACTGTGAATTGGGTTGGGGGCACATTACTGTTTTTGAGAAACCTCTAACTGCAGTTGTAATTTGATGAATGCTTCTTGCTTCTACACAATATCATTTTCATGGTGGGTTTGCCCACTAGGCACATTATGATTCTTCAAAATTGTCTCTTGATCTCAGACTCTTCCAGGGAACAGCACACGTTGTAGGTGCTTTGGGGTCCCCCGGACTGCACCCATCATCAATGTGAGCAGTGCAGGTTCTCCAGAAGGATACAGCAGTCGTCACAGGGTACCTCCCCGGCCCCTCATCTATAGCTGGGTTACTTCTTCCTTGAAGGCTGTCTCCCAAGGCTGCTTCAGATGGCAGGTGGTTGAACTTCCCAGGATCTGGTTTTGAATTTGCAAGGGAAGATGGATATGGATGACACACATCTGGAGCGTGGAAGAGTTGATTGTGGTCACTGGTTTCCACTGGCTTGAGGTTCTGGCTTTGGATATAGATATTGTGGCATACTGATTTCTGCCCCATCTTTATACGAAGGGTGCAGGCAGTATTTTGTATTCCAACAGATAGTTCCAAGACCAGTTCTTAACTCTTCAACCTTTTTGCGTATTCCGTCCAGACTGATCCGTCCAGGTCTTTGTTGCAAGGTTTTTGCGGGAAAGAGGAATGGAGCTGGGAGTCTGCAGTCAAGACAGACCATAAACAAGGTACACAAGAAAATTAGACTGTCCCTCTTAACTACCTGTTAACCTATGGGGGTGTAGCCCTTCCAGTAAACAAAGTGACAGAAAATAGCAAGGGAAACTCCCTACGCTTCGAAGGGACCTTCTGCCTCCTCTCCTCTACACCCAAAGCCTGACCACTAGAAAGAATCCCTGTAATGTCTGGAGGAGCCCTGAAAATCACGCCCCTGTCTGGGCTCTTTCTAACCCTACATCTGGGGTGCCATTTTGATACACTAAATACAACATGGATTCCATTGTGTGTATGGCCACCTGTCTCACAAATGCTCCATTCACACATTCTCTACCTAGGCAGGAAGGTACACACATACTACATACAGGCCACTTTATAAAGATTGTGTTAGGAAATATTGAAACCAGGTATGTTTTTGTGGAGGTAGGTATAGACAATCTACATAAACTTACTTTTCAAAATGTTGTCCCTGGATATTCTGGTCTGGTGATGATATTGTGACCCATCGATATTCTGGCTTGGATATTTCTAACCAACATCCTTTAAAAAGGTGAGAGGGGCCTGCAGACGACTCACCCCATCAGTGACACGTAAAAAGCCTAACTTGCCACTAGAAATGGTTTTGCTGAATCCACTCTACAGCCCAACTTGACAAGGAGGGTGCACATGGTGTGCGACAAATGGAACAATGCTGCTCTCAAGGTAAGCCCTTCCTCAAGTAAAACAATGTTTCTCCGCGGGCAGACCTCACAGGTGAAGCAATGGCTCACACAAGGCAACATCCCCTCAGGTCAACAGAAACAATGGCTCACCCGTGACTGGCTCACACCCAAGTGAAACAAGAGTTCTCCAAGGGCAGGACTCTCCCCGCAACCCAACAAGTGGAACAATGGTTCACCCATGACAGAACCCTCCCCCTTCAATGAAACAATGTTGTCCTAGGCTCAACCCCACACCTCCCTCACAAGTGAAAGAATGGCTCTTCGGGAGCAGAATCCAATGAAACAATGTGTCTCCTATGGACCCCACTTCCCAGCTCCTCTACACTAGAGTACCAAAACTTGAGGGCCCCCATGCAAACTACATGTAGGGCTCGCCTTTTAGAGTCAGTCAGGAGCTGACACGCCGGGGTATAATGCTGATGGTGCTCCTTGGAGTGGAGATCGGAGTCCTCCCCACACCGCAGGGGCTGCGGAGACCTTTGATACACCGGTGCTCATCTAGGGAAACATTGTTTTGCCTACGGCAGCCACCACTCAAAATTTAACAGTGGTTCACCTAGCTTCCTTAATTAAAACAATGCCCCCTCAAATTAAAAAATGGTTCCTCCAACATTGACTGCTCTCCGACCCCATGAGTGAGACAATCCTCCACCCGGAGCAGTCCTCCCCTCCCTGGAGTGAAACAATGCTTCCTCCAAGCAGACCTCCCATGTGAAACAATAGTTCTCCCAGGACAGACATTCCCTCTCCCCAAAAAGGAAGAACGGTTCTACCAGGGCTGTTGGTGGTCTTGGGTGAAAAGTGCCACATCTGGATATAGCTGGAGGGTTTTCAGTTAAGACCAGTGGAGGGAAATGCACATTCCTCGAGGAACACATAATCCACTGAATTAGAGCACAAGAAGCTTCTATTGACACGACGCGTGTGTTGGAGGCTTCGGGACATGAGCTCACCATGTGATGGAAAGAAGATGGAAGCCAACAGCAGGCTCGAGAGCACAAACATGGGGATGTGTCTGATACCAGGGCGCCAAGGCCTGCCGTCACGCCACCGGCAAAGGGGAAGACGCATCCAAAATTTTACAAATACACTTCTGTCCTTGGAAAAAAAAGGCAAATGCTGAAAAATATGCTTTTGAAAAATCCACCCTTTACTAGAAGCTTTTTCTCACCTTTACTGCTATCCTCAGCCCCAAAACAAAACGTATGGCTTAAGAGTTGCTGCGGCCTTTCAAGAAGGGCGTAGCTGCAGGGGGGTTGTTTGGGGTGTTACACCCCCCCTATAAATGTATGTTCTGATAAATATTTGGCTACAGGTGCTTTCAGTCGGGTATAGAGAGCTGTCTGTCGGGCTTCACCAGGAATTTTCACATTCACCCAGACAAACAAGCATTGGAAATGCAATAGGTCTCGCATTAGAAAAGTTGGAGTTATTGGTATTGTAAATGACATAGGTTATTTATTTGTTGGTTTTTAAAATTGCTAAATTGATGGCTTTGTCATTTACAATGCCAATAGTTATAACTTTTGCGAATGTGACACCTATAGCATTTGGAATGCAACATATTTTGTATATACGTGACTTAGATGGCAGCTCTTGTCGTTAGGCCACATCTCTAGAGAGCAGGAGAGTGCAGCAGGGGAGAGAAGCACAGCAATGCAATAGGTCTTGCATTAGGAAAGTTTGAGCTATTGGTATTGTAAAGGACACATTTTTTATTTATGTGCTTGTTTTGAAAATAGCGAATTAATAGCTTTGTTATTTACAATGCCAATAGTTTTATCTTTTGCAAATGTGACACCTATTGTAACACAATATGTGTTGTGAGGGTGAGTGAGGGTGAGGGGTTGAGGGTGAGGTGTTGAGGGTGAGTGAGGGTGAGGTGTTGAGGGTGAGTGAGGGTGAGGTGTTGAGGGTGAGTGAGGCTGAGTGAGGGTGAGGGGTGAGGGGGAGGGGTCGAGGGTGAGGGGTTGAGGGTGAGGGAGGGTGAGGGGTTGAGGGTGAGGGAGGGTGAGGGGTTGAGGGTGAGTGAGGGTGAGGTGTTGAGGGTGGGTGAGGGTGAGTGAGGGTGAGTGAGGGTGAGGGTGAGGGTGAGGGTGAGGGTGAGTGAGGGTGAGTGAGGGTGAGTGAGGGTGAGTGAGGGTGAATGTGAGTGAGGGTGAGTGAGGGTGAGGGTGAGTGAGGGTGAGGGGTTGAGAGTGAGTGAGGGTGAGTGAGGGTGAGGTGTTGAGGGTGAGGGTGAGGCTGAGGGGGTGAGTGAGGGTGAGTGAGAGTGAGGGTGAGTGAGGGGTTGAGGGTGAGGGGATGAGGGTGAGTGAGGGTGAGGGTGAGTGAGGGTGAGGGGTTGAGGGTGAGTGAGGGTGAGGTGTTGAGGGTGAGAGAGGGTGAGGGTGAGTGAGGGTGAGTGAGGGTGAGTGAGGGTGAGTGAGGGTGAGTGAGGGTGAGTGAGTGTGAGTGAGGGTGAGTGAGGGTGAGTGAGGGTGAGTGAGGGTGAGTGATGGTGAGGGTGAGGAGTTGAGGGTGAGTGAGGGTGAGGGGTTGAGGGTGAGTGAGGGTGAGGGATTGAGGGTGAGGGGTTGAGGGTGAGTGAGGGTGAGGGTGAGTGAGGGTGAGGTGTTGAGGGTGAGGTGTTGAGGGTGAGTGAGGGTGAGGGGTTGAGGGTGAGTGAGGATGAGGGGTTGAGGGTGGGTGAGGGTGAGTGAGGGTGAGTGAGGGTGAGGGTGAGGGTGAGGGTGAGGGTGAGTGAGGGTGAGTGAGGGTGAGTGAGGGTGAATGTGAGTGAGGGTGAGTGAGGGTGAGGGTGAGTGAGGGTGAGTGAGGGTGAGGGTGAATGTGAGTGAGGGTGAGTGAGGGTGAGGATGAGGGGTTGAGGGTGAGTGAGGGTGAGGGGTTGAGGGTGAGTGAGGGTGAGGGGTTGAGGGTGAGTGAGGGTGAGTGAGTGAGGGTGAGTGAGGGTGAGCGAGGATGAGGGGTTGAGGGTGGGTGAGGGTGAGTGAGGTTGAGGGTGAGTGAGGTTGAGGGTGAGTGAGGGTGAGTGAGGGTGAGTGAGGGTGAGTGTGAGTGAGGGTGAGTGAGGGTGAGGGGTTGAGGGTGGGTGAGGGTGAGTGAGGGTGAGGTGTTGAGGGTGAGTGAGGGTGAGTTAGAGTGAGGGTGAGTGAGGGGTTGAGGGTGAGGTGTTGAGGGTGAGTGAGGGTGAGGCATTGAGGGTGAGTGAGGGTGAGGTGTTGAGGGTGAGTGAGGGTGAGGTGTTGAGGGTGAGTGAGGGTGAGTGAGGGTGAGTGAGGGCGAGTGAGGGTGAGTGAGGGTGAGTGAGGGTGAGTGAGGGTGAGTGAGGGTGAGTGAGGGTGAGTGAGGGTGTGGGTGAGGGGTTGAGGGTGAGTGAGGGTGAGGGGGTTGAGGGTGAGTGAGGGTGAGGGGTTGAGGGTGAGTGAGGGTGAGGGTGACTGAGGGTGAGGGATTGAGGGTGAGGGGTTGAGGGTGAGGGGTTGAGGGTGAGTGAGGGTGAGGGTGACTGAGGGTGAGGGTGAGGGTGAGGGGTTGAGGGTGAGTGAGGGTGAGGGGTTGAGGGTGAGTGAGGGTGAGGGTGAGTGAGGATGAGGGGTTGAGGGTGGGTGAGGGTGAGTGAGGTTGAGGGTGAGTGAGGGTGAGTGAGGGTGAGTGAGGGTGAGGGTGAGTGAGGGTGAGTGAGGGCGTGTGAGGGTGAGTGAGGGTGAGTGAGGGTGAGTGAGGGTGAGTGATGGTGTGGGTGAGGGGTTGAGGGTGAGTGAGGGTGAGGGGTTGAGGGTGAGTGAGGGTGAGGGTGAGTGGGGGTGAGGTATTGAGGGTGAGGGGTTGAGGTTGGGTGAGGGTGAGGGTGAGTGAGGGTGAGGTATTGAGGGTGAGGGGTTGAGGTTGGGTGAGGGTGAGGGTGAGGGTGAGGGGTTGAGGGTGAGGGGTTGAGGGTGAGGGGTTGAGGGTGAGGGTGAGGGAGGATGAGGGGTTGAGGGTGGGTGAGGGTGAGTGAGGTTGAGGGTGAGTGAGGGTGAGTGAGGGTGAGGGTGAGTGGGGGTGAGGCATTGAGGGTGAGTGAGGGTGAGGTGTTGAGGGTGAGTGAGGGTGAGGTGTTGAGGGTGAGTGAGGGTGAGTGAGGGCGAGTGAGGGTGAGTGAGGGTGAGTGAGGGTGAGTGATGGTGTGGGTGAAGGGTTGAGGGTGAGTGAGGGTGAGGGGGTTGAGGGTGAGTGAGGGTGAGGGGTTGAGGGTGAGTGAGGGTGAGGGTGAGGGTGACTGAGGGTGAGGGATTGAGGGTGAGGGGTTGAGGGTGAGGGGTTGAGGGTGAGGGTGAGTGAGGGTGAGGGTGAGGGGTTGAGGGTGAGTGAGGGTGAGGGGTTGAGGGTGAGTGAGGGTGAGGGTGAGTGAGGATGAGGGGTTGAGGGTGGGTGAGGGTGAGTGAGGTTGAGGGTGAGTGAGGGTGAGTGAGGGTGAGGGTGAGTGAGGGTGAGGGTGAGTGAGGGTGAGTGAGGGCGTGTGAGGGTGAGTG
Source organism: Lissotriton vulgaris (assembly GCF_964263255.1). NCBI lineage: Eukaryota > Metazoa > Chordata > Amphibia > Caudata > Salamandridae > Lissotriton > Lissotriton vulgaris. Next base: position 1,643,547,378 of record NC_141687.1, read on the forward strand.
AGGGTGAGTGAGGGTGAGTGAGGGTGAGGGTGAGTGAGGGTGAGGGTGAGTGAGGGTGAGTGAGGGCGTGTGAGGGTGAGTGATGGTGTGGGTGAGGGGTTGAGGGTGAGTGAGGTTGAGGGTGAGTGAGGGTGAGGGTGAGTGAGGGTGAGGAATTGAGGGTGAGGGGTTGAGGTTGGGTGAGGGTGAGGGTGAGTGAGGGTGAGGTATTGAGGGTGAGGGGTTGAGGTTGGGTGAGGGTGAGGGGTTGAGGGTGAGGGGTTGAGGGTGAGTGAGGGTGAGGGTGAGTGAGGATGAGGGGTTGAGGGTGGGTGAGGGTGAGTGAGGTTGAGGGTGAGTGAGGGTGAGTGAGGGTGAGGGTGAGTGAGGGTGAGTGAGGGTGAGTGAGGGTGAGTGAGGGTGAGTGTGAGTGAGGGTGAGTGAGGGTGAGGGGTTGAGGGTGAGTGAGGGTGAGGGGTTGAGGGTGAGTGAGGGTGAGGGGTTGAGGGTGAGTGAGGGTGAGGGTGAGTTAGGGTGAGGGTGAGTGAGGGTGAGGGTGAGTGAGGGTGAGTGGTTGAGGGTGAGTGAGGGTGAGGGTGGGTGAGGGTGAGTGAGGGTGAGTGAGGGGTTGAGGGTGAGTGAGAGTGAGGGTGAGGGGTTGAGGGTGAGTGAGGGTGAGGGGTTGAGGGTGAGTGAGGGTGAGGGTGAGTGAGGGTGAGTGAGGGTGAGGGTGAGTGGTTGAGGGTGAGTGAGGGTGAGTGGTTGAGGGTGAGTGAGGGTGAGTGAGGGTGAGGGTGAGTGCGGGTGAGTGAGGGTGAGTGAGGGTGAGGGTGAGGTGTTGAGGGTGAGTGAGGGTGAGTGAGGGTGAGTGAGGGTGAGTGAGGGTGAGTGGTTGAGGGTGAGTGAGGGTGAGTGAGGGTATGTATGTATGTATGTATGTATGTTGAGTTTGAGGGTGAGTGAGGGTGAGGTGTTGAGGGTGAGTGAGGGTGAGGGGTTGAGGGTGAGTGAGGGTGAGGGGTTGAGGGTGAGTGAGGGTGAGTGAGGGTGAGTGAGGGTGAGGGGTTGAGGGTGAGGGGTTGAGGGTGAGTGAGGGTGAGTGAGGGAGGGTGAGGGTGAGGGGTTGAGGGTGAGTGAGGGTGAGGTGTTGAGGGTGAGTGAGGGTGAGGGAGGGTGAGGTGTTGAGGGTGAGTGAGGGTGAGTGAGGGTGAGGGGTTGAGGGTGAGTGAGGGTGAGGGTGAGTGAGGGTGAGGGGTTGAGGGTGAGGGGCTGAGGGTGAGTGAGGGTGAGGGGTTGAGGGTGAGTGAGGGTGAGGGTTTGAGGGTGAGTGAGGGTGAGAGGTTGAGGGTGAGTGAGGGTGAGAGGTTGAGGGTGATAGAGGATGAGTGAGAGTGAGGGTGAGTGAGGGGTTGAGGGTGAGGGGTTGAGGGTGAGTGAGGGTGAGGGGTTGAGGGTGAGTGAGGGTGAGGTGTTGAGGGTGAGTGAGGGTGAGGGTGGGTGAGGGTGAGCGTGAGGGCGAGTGAGGTGTTGAGGGTGAGGGGTTGAGGGTGAGTGAGGGTGAGGAGTTGAGGGTGAGTGAGGGTGAGGGGTTGAGGGTGAGTGAGGGTGAGGAGTTGAGGGTGAGTGAGGGTGAGGGGTTGAGGGTGAGTGAGGGTGAGGTGTTGAGGGTGAGTGAGGGTGAGGGTGGGTGAGCGTGAGGGAGGGGTTGAGGGTGAGGTGCTGAGGGTGAGTGAGGGTGTGGGTGAGGGGTTGAGGGTGAGTGAGGGTGAGGGGTTGAGGGTGATTGAGGGTGAGGGGTTGAGGGTGAGTGAGGGTGAGGTGTTGAGGGTGAGTGAGGGTGAGGGTGGGTGAGCGTGAGGGTGAGCGTGAGGGCGAGTGAGGTGTTGAGGGTGAGGGGTTGAGGGTGAGTGAGGGTGAGGGGGTGAGTGAGGGTGAGGGGTTGAGGGTGAGTGAGGGTGAGGGGTTGAGGGTGAGTGAGGGTGAGGGGTTGAGGGTGAGTGAGGGTGAGGTGTTGAGGGTGAGTGAGGGTGAGGGTGGGTGAGCGTGAGGGAGGGGTTGAGGGTGAGGTGTTGAGGGTGAGTGAGGGTGTGGGTGAGGGGTTGAGGGTGAGTGAGGGTGAGGGGTTGAGGGTGAGTGAGGGTGTGACCATATCCATTCCAGACACTGATAATTAATTGGCGACAAAAGTTATTATTTGACGTGGCATATCTTAATTGCTAGGTTTTTTAATTACTAGTTGATGTTTAATTTTTGTAATCATTTTTTTAAGTATGCACCTCTTAAAAAATAAATAAAAATATTGCTTGTTATGTATTTCCATTTGTAGACCTAGAATAGTTATGGTGCATTGTATGTAGCTTTAAAAAATAAAAATGTAGACTGCTCAATGTATTTCCGTGAATAGATGCAGGTTGCCTCTTTCTGTCAAATAATATCCCTTGTTCAACTTACTATAGTGGCGCGGCATACTATGAAGCAGAGGAGGACTGACTGGCAGAGCCTTGCTCTTTCCTCTCTTGCCAACAGGGCTACTCCAGAATAAGACCACGAAAACCATAATTTGTGAAACATGGCCATTTGACTCGCAGCCCGGTCAGTGGAGGGGCTCCGCTTTCTGATCCGTAGAGGCTGATGCGCAGTCACTTTCTTGAAGAGGAAATGGGGAATAAAAACTTTACTTTTGCAGTGATGTCGATGAACCTGGCTTGATGTCACACTGCTGCATTGTGCTGATTTTCTAAGTAAAAACATGCATAGTGAGGAGCACTAATACGGGTTTGAGATGGTGGAAGAGCTGCTTATCTCTTATGGAGATAGATTATCTGGGGGGAGGAAGGGCTCCTAATGGGAAGTGTAGACGGAGAGAAATTGAGAAAAAAGCTGAGCAGGGAGGGTGTTATTGCGGCTATTTGTTTGCCCGAGGGGAGGAGAAATGCAGGCCTGAGGCAGAGCACACGCTGAGAAGCTTGTGGGAGGGGGGCTGGGCTGCCTTTGATCTGGTAATGCGAGGCAGGCAGGCAGGCGGCTGGTGGCATTGTGCACGCGCTTTTTAGGGCTTGCGCTTGCGCAATGACCTAAAAAGCACATGCACTTGAAGAAATCGCCAGTGGAATCGCCAGTGGTGGTTCAAAACTGGATAAGCCGTAATAGAGCTTCGCCAGCGATGCGCAGAAGCGCATCAGCAGGCGAGCCCTAAAAAGCACGATACACTTTCCCTCTCCCTGTTTTTAAAGTGCACGAAAATGTTGATTGCTTTACAAAATATGGTGATTTTTCCCACTTAGTACTCCTATCAATCTGCATTCCTCTCCCTTTCCAATGCCTTTGAGGTACTTCTCAGGTAAATCAGAAGCTCACCCCTACCCGACCCCCAATTTTACTGACCAAGCTACAGCCCTGCCTTTCAAGTAGTGTCACTTGTAGGCGGAAGGAAATTAAGTTATTGAAAGTATCAAAGGCCTTCTAGTTTGGACTGATGTTAATGTTAAGGCTATTTGTAGAGCGTAACTGTTACCAAAAAGGTGTCCTGGCGCTAAGAAAAGTTTCTGAAGAGGAATCACATGATATGAGAAATATTGGGATTATTTGAATCAGTTTGTGAAAAGCCAAGTTTTAAGTGTCTTTCTAAAAGCGAGAAGGTTGGTCATGTTTCTCAAGGAGAGCTGTGGCTGGTAATGAATGTGGGTGTTTTCAATTATTTGAAGATTATGATGTATTGTTGAGCATGAGGCTCTAAGCGTCTCTTGGATGTAAATTATGTGTAGTCAGGGGTAGCAAGGGTACCCGGGGATTGAAATCTTGGTACCCTTGTTACTCTCCTTAAGTCCCCTATAGAAAAGTGTATTGGTCCTAAAGGATGTGGGAGTAGGGAACATCAGTCAGTGCTTAATTTGTAAAATAATGAGTGCCGGTGCCCAAAGAGCTCCTCATACGCCCATAGCAGCGCTATTCCAGATCAGCGCGAGAATACAAAGGCTGCATGGTCCTGAATACCCTTCAGGCCTCTTTAATCACTGTCAGGCCCGCCCGGCTGTTTATTTCACTCTATCTGGTTCCTGCTTTCCAGGTGCAGCCGACACAATGAAGAGGTGGTGATGCGGGTGGAGGGGGCATGGGGGAGCGCAGGAGGGGGAGCGTGCTGGGGTTTAATAATAAAAAATTTAAAAACACTTACCTGGAGCTGCGGCATCCTTCTGCATTGTGTTGCGCCTCCGTGTTCTCTTCCTGGTCCCAGGCTCCTAGCATACACTGGGACAGACTCCCTGTGCAATCCCCACGCTGCTCTCAGGCTATGAGAGCAGAATGGGATTGGTCTGAGCAGGCTGAAACCACGCTCCACTCAGACCAGGGAGTCTGTGGGGTTTCTCCAGCTCGGCTTTTCTAAGCAGCTGGGCTGGAGAAAACTAAGCGCGCATGTGTGTTAGGCTGACCTGAGACAGCCCACCATACACAAATGCGCACTTGGAGAGTGCGCATAGCACTCCTCCTCCGCTCCCCCATGCCTCGGCCCCACCCCTCACTGAACGCGCTTGCTCAGAGCCTGCAAATGAAAAATAAAATAGTTTAGGTAATCGTTTTAATTTTATCCTACTGTCTCAGACCAAGTGGGGGACGGCTCCTCTGCCGTTGCAGAGGGGCCGCCTCTGCTGCTTTCACCCTTTGTGGCTGTTTTCTGTGTTGCTCTTCCTCTTTTTTTAGGTCTCGGCTGCCAATGCGCTTGCGCATTGCTGGCGAGAGTTATAGTAAGGGGAAAAGAAAAGTCTACCAAAGAGCTTTGGAATGCGGATTATGGCCAGTGAATGTGAGGCATTCAAGCGCGAAGCTGGCATCTGGACTGCTTTCACCAGCGCGCGCTCGGCCTCACTTCATGCTCCCCTCTTACTTTCGTTATTGCTCACACCCTATATGTTTGTTCCCTCCCACCCTTCCTTTGATGTCCCGTCCGTCCCCACTCCCCCTCCATCAGACTTCAAAGGAATGCGCTTCCAAAATTTCTGGCCTCACAAGGCTGCCGCTCCTCCACCCCGCATGCACATCTCACTCCACCATTTGTCTGTGCCTAGGCATCAGACTTCAAAGGCTGCCGCTCCCCCACCCCCGCATGCACATCTCACTCCACCATTTGTCTGTGCCTAGGCATCAGACTTCAAAGGCTGCCGTTCCCCTGCCCTCCCCCACCACAGCAATGCCGAGAGCTTGTTCTTCTCTTCGCTAACAGGCCGAAGCTTACTCGTTACACGTTACATTGTGTGAGAAAGTATGTTTTTCTTTTTTTGTAAAAAGAATTTCCTCTGCTGCCGCTACTTTCGAACGAGGCCAATGCTTGTGTAGTTTGCGCTGTCTGCTATACCAGCGATGCCGCATTTTTCTTAGACCCGATGTACTCACTTACTTGTCCTTCGTTGTGCAGTGCGACGCTCTTTCGCACGGGAGGCTCAGCAAAAAATGCATATCTTTTGCAAAAAAAGCAAAGTCTTTTTATTCTGATTTGCTTTACGTTTTTAATCAAAATTTAGGAAACACCTCAATCGGTGGGCCATTGTCAACTTTATAAAAACATGTTTGGAATCAGCGAATGTATTTGAATAAACAGTGGGAGTATAAATCCACGGGTATTTGTTTTAGTTCCTGCAAAGACATTTAGCTTTCTATTTGTTGGACACAGTTCCATTACATTGTGGTCCCTTTTTAGAGCTCGCCTGCTGTGCACATGTGCACAGCTGGAAGCTCTATGGGGGCTTATCCAGTCTTTATCCACCACTGGCGATTCCACTGGCGATTTCTTTGAGTGCATGTGCTTTTTAGGTCATTGCGCAAGCGCAAGCCCTAAAAAGCGCGTGCACAAAGCCACCAGCCGCCTGCCTGCCTGCCTCGCATTACCACATCAAAGGCAGCCCTCCCAGCGCATTTCTCACCCGCTAATTATTCACGGCCGGCCGGCCGTACTTTCAGTTTCACGGCCGGAGGCCGTGTCTCCTTTTAAAACGTGTTTAACTTGTTTATAGCTCTTGCTATGTTAGCCCCGTCTGTTTCTAAGCACTCCTAATGTGTCCAGTACAAGATTACAGGTTTATGGAGATTGGGAGGCCAAACATTCTATTTCATTGCAGTTCAACAATCAAGTTGCTTAATTTGTGCATTTGATTTGCCAGAAGTAGAAATAGCAAGCAGAGAAGGGTTTCCCCGGGGTGCGTGCGGTAGAGGTATGCTAATCTGACACAACATAACACAGTATTGTCAAAGCACTCTTATAGAAACTAGAGGCTTCATTTAGAGGGCAGAATTGAATGACAACCTCAGAATAACTCGTAGATGCTCGGCTCGCCCTACGAGAAGCTTACATCTTCTCACACCTGACTCGACACTGCTGACACTAATACAGTCGTCTGACACGCCATGATGGAACATGCTTTCTGGCTACATGCTTCAGTTCAGATCATGGCAAGTGTGCGTCGAATGCGCACACTTTTCCTTTTCTATACTTTCTCATGTGCATCAAAATACATTACGTATTTCGGCACAGGGCATTCACTCGGTAGTGCAACATTTCACCTGCACTCAAAGTATTTTTTTACCCCTTCTCTCTAACTGATATTGCAGGCACAGAAACATATATATTCATTGCCTCGAGGTCACTGCTGAGACATTTTTACACATACGTGAATCAAATAATTAAAAACGTGCACCACTGTGACCCTGCCACGTCATTCCCACCATTTCACGCAAAAGTTTGAACACTGGCAACAGTTACAGCTAAACGTCATCAACAAACCTGCTATTATGAATTTTGCACCAGCCCTGAAAGGCAGTAATTAAAAGGGAACCACTGGTGTACTCACAATCACAACGATGGAGATCCCCTCGTTCACAATCCAGTTGCTCATGTCTGCTGTCACCGTCTGTCTGGTCTGCCCGCACTGCCCGGCTCCTCTCTGCAGCTGCAGTTCTTAAGACTCACGAGAAAGTGAAAATGGGTCCCCCGCTGTTGCAGATTTCCCCTTTTCCTCAACACGAAACGAGCAGTGCAGTTGGCTAAAGAAATGTTGCAATGCTATGAGGAAATCTTTGCGTTGCTTTTAATCCTTTTCTGAAACCAGGGTGTCGTGCTTGATTGCCCCAAAGTACCACGCGCGCCTCATTGCTGTATGTCTGTAGGTAATATTGCACCCCCCCCCCAATCTGTGTGGGATTCCTCATGTGTGTAATGTGGTGCTTCTGTGTGTGTGGTGTGTTTGTGAAGTCTGTTAGGGGTTTGTGCGGTGAAAGAAATACACGTAAGGAAGGAGGCAGCTTCCCACACCTGATGACTGGCACATTAAAGAAGAAGGCAACTCCTCGCAGTGATCATGGAGAGGCACACTAAGGTAGGCCGCTTATCACAGTGATCACTGACAGACACATTAAGGATGGAGGCACAAAAGCAGCGCACTCAATGAAGGGCATTAAGACATTCAATCTTGAATGGAGGCTTTACAGTCAAAACCCTAATGTAGAATAAGGTAACGCAATATGTCATTACCAAAGTAATCAAAAATACATTCATTACAGGTACTAATTTAACAGACAAATAAGGACTAGCAGCATTTCTACATTCGACCCTCCAAATACATGCCAAGTCCACACTGTGGATCGGTAATATTTTCTAAATATAATAAAACACCGTTAACTACACAGCACATGGAGTTCATTTAGTAACTGTAAAACGGACCGTATGTATGTAGCAAGATGACAAATTCTATATAACTCCTCTGGAACCACTTAATTTACAGGCTAAAAGGGAGCAAACCATGCAGTAGGTGAAACGGAACTCTATCCAGTGATGGTGCAGAAAACGCAAGGCACTCAGGACCCAAACATGCCCAGGGAGGTGACAATTTACTACAGCCCTTTAAAAATCCCTCCAACCGATATGGCTTCATTGACAGAAGCTGGAAGGCCAGTAAGTGGTCAAGTTTAGCAATAAAAGCAACTCATGGGAACACAATTAAATCAAAATACGTTTGGGGGAAGCTCAAAATGGAGATCTGAAACTACATGCAGGGGGGTGGTGCTTGAGGAAACCAGGACTGGTTGAGTTAGCAGTAAACAATATATTAGAAATATCACTGTGGCAGCTACCAGGAATCCTGACATTTATTTAGCTTTGTGCAAGCCATCTGTTACCAGAGAGGCCCAAAAGACTCTGTGCGGACCATAGAGGTGTGCGCTTTGCTTAATAGTTATATCTTAAGCTACACAGCTACAGAGAGGGGTACAGAAAACCAGTGTCTAAGATTAAGGAATGCATGCAGGCTCCCTATGAGGACAGACTGCTACAACCAGCACATGTGGTAGTTTCATAATTATCTCCAACGTTACACAGACTGCAGCACCGATGCACCCAACACACAGCTCCACTGATGCACCCACCATCCAGCTCCACCGATGCACCCACCACACAGCTCCACCAACACAGCTCCACCGATGCACCCACCACACAGCTCCACTGATGCAACCACCACACAGCTCCATCGACACAGCTCCACCGATGCACCCACCACACAGCTCCACTGATGCAACCACCACACAGCTCTACCAACACAGCTCCACTGATGCACCCACCACAGAGCTCCACAGATGACCCCACCACAAAGCTCCACTGATGCACCCACCACACAGCTCCACCGAGGCACCCACCACACAGCTCCACCGAGGCACTTACCACACAGCTCCACCGATGCACCCCCCACACAGCTCCACCGAGGCACCCACCACACAGCTCCACCGAGGCACCCACCACACAGCTCAACAGATGCACCCACCACACAGCTCAACAGATGCACCCACCACACAGCTCCACAGAGGCACCCACCACACAGCAAGTGGTCAAGTTTAGCAATAAAAGCAACTCATGGGAACACAATTAAATCAAAATACGTTTGGGGGAAGCTCAAAATGGAGATCTGAAACCACATGCAGGGGGGTGGTGCTTGAGGAAACCAGGACTGGTTGAGTTAGCAGTAAACAATATATTAGAAATATCACTGTGGCAGCTACCAGGAATCCTGACATTTATTTAGCTTTGTGCAAGCCATCTGTTACCAGAGAGGCCCAAAAGACTCTGTGCGGACCATAGAGGTGTGCGCTTTGCTTAATAGTTATATCTTAAGCTACACAGCTACAGAGAGGGGTACAGAAAACCAGTGTCTAAGATTAAGGAATGCATGCAGGCTCCCTATGAGGACAGACTGCTACAACCAGCACATGTGGTAGTTTCATAATTATCTCCAACGTTACACAGACTGCAGCACCGATGCACCCAACACACAGCTCCACTGATGCACCCACCATCCAGCTCCACCGATGCATCCCACCACACAGCTCCACCAACACAGCTCCACCGATGCACCCACCACACAGCTCCACTGATGCAACCACCACACAGCTCCATCGACACAGCTCCACCGATGCACCCACCACACAGCTCCACTGATGCAACCACCACACAGCTCTACCAACACAGCTCCACTGATGCACCCACCACAGAGCTCCACAGATGACCCCACCACAAAGCTCCACTGATGCACCCACCACACAGCTCCACCGAGGCACCCACCACACAGCTCCACCGAGGCACTTACCACACAGCTCCACCGATGCACCCCCCACACAGCTCCACCGAGGCACCCACCACACAGCTCCACCGAGGCACCCACCACACAGCTCAACAGATGCACCCACCACACAGCTCAACAGATGCACCCACCACACAGCTCCACAGAGGCACCCACCACACAGCAAGTGGTCAAGTTTAGCAATAAAAGCAACTCATGGGAACACAATTAAATCAAAATACGTTTGGGGGAAGCTCAAAATGGAGATCTGAAACCACATGCAGGGGGGTGGTGCTTGAGGAAACCAGGACTGGTTGAGTTAGCAGTAAACAATATATTAGAAATATCACTGTGGCAGCTACCAGGAATCCTGACATTTATTTAGCTTTGTGCAAGCCATCTGTTACCAGAGAGGCCCAAAAGACTCTGTGCGGACCATAGAGGTGTGCGCTTTGCTTAATAGTTATATCTTAAGTTACACAGCTACAGAGAGGGGTACAGAAAACCAGTGTCTAAGATTAAGGAATGCATGCAGGCTCCCTATGAGGACAGACTGCTACAACCAGCACATGTGGTAGTTTCATAATTATCTCCAATGTTACACAGACTGCAGCACCGATGCACCCAACACACAGCTCCACTGATGCACCCACCATCCAGCTCCACCGATGCACCCACCACATAGCTCCACCAACACAGCTCCACCGATGCACCCACCACACAGCTCCACTGATGCAACCACCACACAGCTCCATCGACACAGCTCCACCGATGCACCACCACACAGCTCCACTGATGCAACCACCACAAAGCTCTACCAACACAGCTCCACTGATGCACCCACCACAGAGCTCCACAGATGACCCCACCACAAAGCTCCACTGATGCACCCACCACACAGCTCCACCGAGGCACCCACCACACAGCTCCACCGAGGCACTTACCACACAGCTCCACCGAGGCACTTACCACACAGCTCCACCGAGGCACCCACCACACAGCTCAACAGATGCACCCACCACACAGCTCAACAGATGCACCCACCACACAGCTCCACAGAGGCACCCACCACACAGCAAGTGGTCAAGTTTAGCAATAAAAGCAACTCATGGGAACACAATTAAATCAAAATACGTTTGGGGGAAGCTCAAAATAGAGATCTGAAACCACATGCAGGGGGGTGGTGCTTGAGGAAACCAGGACTGGTTGAGTTAGCAGTAAACAATATATTAGAAATATCACTGTGGCAGCTACCAAGAATCCTGACATTTATTTAGCTTTGTGCAAGCCATCTGTTACCAGAGAGGCCCAAAAGACTCTGTGCGGACCATAAGGGCGTGTGCTTTGCTTAGTAGTTATATCTTAAGTTACACAGCTACAGAGAGGGGTACAGAAAACCAGTGTCTAAGATTAAGGAATGCATGCAGGCTCCCTATGAGGACAGACTGCTACAACCAGCACATGTGGTAGTTTCATAATTATCTCCAATGTTACACAGACTGCATCACCGATGCACCCAACACACAGCTCCACTGATGCACCCACCATCCAGCTCCACCGATGCACCCACCACACAGCTCCACCAACACAGCTCCACCGATGCACCCACCACACAGCTCCACTGATGCAACCACCACACAGCTCCATCGACACAGCTCCACCGATGCACCCACCACACAGCTCCACTGATGCAACCACCACACAGCTCTACCAACACAGCTCCACCAATGCACCCACCACAGAGCTCCACAGATGACCCCACCACAAAGCTCCACTGATGCACCCACCACACAGCTCCACCGAGGCACCCACCACACAGCTCCACCGAGGCACTTACCACACAGCTCCACCGATGCACCCACCACACAGCTCCACCGCGGCACCCACCACACAGCTCCACCGAGGCACCCACCACACAGCTCCACCGAGGCACCCACCACACAGCTCAACAGATGCACCCACCACACAGCTCAACAGATGCACCCACCACACAGCTCCACAGAGGCACCCACCACACAGCTCCACAGATGCACCCACCACACAGCTCCACCGATGCACCCACCACACATCTCCTCCGATGCACCCACCACACAGCTCCACCGAGGCACCCACCACACAGCTCCACCGAGGCACCCACCACACAGCTCCACCGATGCACCCACCACACATCTTCACCGATGCACCCACCACACAGCTCCAGCGATGCAGCCACCACACAGCTCCACCGACACAGTTCCACCAATGCACCCACCACACAGCTCCACTGATGCAACCACCACACAGCTCCATCGACACAGCTCCACCGATGCACCCACCACACAGCTCCACCAACACAGCTCCATCGATGCACCCACCACACAGCTCCACTGATGCAACCACCACACAGCTCCATCGACACAGCTCCACCGATGCACCCACCACACAGCTCCACTGATGCAACCCCCACAAAGCTCTACCAACACAGCTCCACTGATGCACCCACCACAGAGCTCCACAGATGACCCCACCACAAAGCTCCACTGATGCACCCACCACACAGCTCCACCGAGGCACCCACCACACAGCTCCACCGAGGCACTTACCACACAGCTCCACCGATGCACCCACCACACAGCTCCACCGAGGCACCCACCACACAGCTCCACCGAGGCACCCACCACACAGCTCAACAGATGCACCCACCACACAGCTCAACAGATGCACCCACCACACAGCTCCACAGAGGCACCCACCACACAGCAAGTGGTCAAGTTTAGCAATAAAAGCAACTCATGGGAACACAATTAAATCAAAATACGTTTGGGGGAAGCTCAAAATGGAGATCTGAAACCACATGCAGGGGGGTGGTGCTTGAGGAAACCAGGACTGGTTGAGTTAGCAGTAAACAATATTTTAGAAATATCACTGTGGCAGCTACCAGGAATCCTGACATTTATTTAGCTTTGTGCAAGCCATCTGTTACCAGAGAGGCCCAAAAGACTCTGTGCGGACCATAGGGGCGTGTGCTTTGCTTAATAGTTATATCTTAAGTTACACAGCTACAGAGAGGGGTACAGAAAACCAGTGTCTAAGATTAAGGAATGCATGCAGGCTCCCTATGAGGACAGACTGCTACAACCAGCACATGTGGTAGTTTCATAATTATCTCCAATGTTACCCAGACTGCAGCACCGATGCACCCAACACACAGCTCCACTGATGCACCCACCATCCAGCTCCACCGATGCACCCACCACACAGCTCCACCAACACAGCTCCACCGATGCACCCACCACACAGCTCCACTGATGCAACCACCACACAGCTCCATCGACACAGCTCTACCGATGCACCCACCACACAGCTCCACTGATGCAACCACCACACAGCTCTACCAACACAGCTCCACCGATGCACCCACCACAGAGCTCCACAGATGACCCCACCACAAAGCTCCACTGATGCACCCACCACACAGCTCCACCGAGGCACCCACCACACAGCTCCACCGAGGCACTTACCACACAGCTCCACCGATGCACCCACCACACAGCTCCACCGAGGCACCCACCACACAGCTCCACCGAGGCACCCACCACACAGCTCCACCGAGGCACCCACCACACAGCTCAACAGATGCACCCACCACACAGCTCCACAGAGGCACCCACCACACAGCTCCACAGATGCACCCACCACACAGCTCCACCGATGCACCCACCACACAGCTCCACCGATGCACCCACCACACAGCTCCACCGAGGCACCCACCACACAGCTCCACCGAGGCAACCACCACACATCTTCACCGATGCACCCACCACACATCTTCACAGATGCACCCACCACACAGCTCCAGCGATGCAGCCACCACACAGCTCCACCGACACAGTTCCACCAATGCACCCACCACACAGCTCCACCGATGCACCCACCACACAACTACACTGATGCACCCACCACACAGCTCCAACTAAGCTCCACCAATGCACCCACCAAACTGCTCCACCGATGCACCCACCACACATCTTCACCGATGCACCCACCACACAGCTCCAGCGATGCAGCCACCACACAGCTCCACTGACACAGCTCCACCAATGCACCCACCACACAGCTCCACCGATGCACCCACCACACAGCTCCACTGATGCACCCACCACACAGCTCCACCGATGCACCCACCACACAGCTCCACCGATGCTCCAACTAAGCTCCACCAATGCACCCACCAAACAGCTCCACCGATGCACACACCACTCAGCGCAACCACAGCATCACTCAGCGCAACCACAGCATCACTCAGCGCAACCACAGCATCACTCAGCACAACCACACCATCACTCAGCGCAACCACACCATCACTCAGCGCAACCACAGCATCACTGGTTCAAATATGTTCTTTCAATGTTTCAAGCTGTTTTCAAGCTTTCACGCTTTATTACAAATCACAAAAAGATGTTAATATTTCATTCTGTTCTTGGATTTTCGTCACAATAAAAAACACTGAACATAATCTTCACAAATGTTATTTACAAAAGTTTAAGCTATTGCCATTACAAATTAAATAAATTATTTAAGTATTAATTATTTAAAAAAATTAAAAGCCATTGTTATTTGTAATATCAATACATCTAAGTCACGTAAATACAAAACATGTTGCATTACAAATGCTATAGGTGTCACATTTGCGAAAGTTATAACTATTGGCATTGTAAATGACAAAGCCATTAATTTAGCTATTTAAAAAAAAAACATAAATAAAAAAAAATCATTTATAACACCAATAGCTCAAACTTTCCTAATGCGAGCCCTATTGCATTTCCAATGCTTGTTTACCTAAACCTGTCGGCTAGTCCTCCTTCTCTGTCTATTGCCTTCAATCTAGCTTCGTGATTATCAGGAATCTTCATCCCAAGCCCTGCCCCTGCTGCTCTCTGTCTTATCTCCTCCCTCTTCCTTTATCTCTTCTTCCTCCCAGCAGTGAAAGCTCTTGTGTGACCCCCATCCCTTCTCTCGCGCCCTCTGCCTCCTGTCGCCCTAATATCTCTCGCTAGTCCCAGCGCGCACATCATTTGCCTGTCTCTCTGCCTGCCTCTTGTTCTCACGGTCTCCTCTTTCTGTCTCCATCTTTTGCGAACAGCCGCGTCCCTCCCTGCCCTCTTCCTGCAGCCTGCCTCTTCCTCCCCTACCATGATAAACTGTTGTTTTCCATTGTAAGCGCACGTTCACCCAGAAGGGCATCTTGGCGCTGAATAACAGATATTCATTTTCACCCAACTCAATTGTACTCATGTTATCGACCTTAGTAGGAGGAAAGGCTGAGTGCAGCGCGGCGGGACACATGCTAACCGGGCGCACCCACATTACAATGTGAGACTTATTAATCTAGAATCCATCAGGCAGCACAAGCAGAATCTATTACTGGAGGCTAAGCATACGGTCTACTGTTAGTCAACTGAGGGGTACTCATTTTAACAGTCTCAGAGGATGAAAGGTTGAGCCAGGAATGTCTGCGTTTTACAATTTTAACTGGCAGCCTACGCTGTGATCCACTGAGTGGTTGGGAACCCAGTGATACGTATACCCTCATTCGGAGGACTCTTTTATAGGAAACAAGCCTCTAGTCATTTCACGTGTGGCCCCTGGAAAAATGAATCTACTCTAATGCACGTGACTGGAAGTATTAACAACACATATTTATTTGTAAGCGCACGTTCACCCAGAAGGGCATCTTGGCGCTGGATAACAGATATTCATTTCACCCAACTCAATTGTACTCATGTTATCGACCTTAGTAGGAGGAAAGGCTGAGTGCACTCGCTGGAATTTGACCCAGTGGACATGTGGCAAAAGACAGGCCCCTACAGTGGACCTATTAGTCCACTAAGCCACCGGAAGTATTAGCTACTCCTGGAAGTCACTTCAGGTGACAAGTCATAGATGTGAAAGGTCAGAAGCTATACAGAGGCAGATGAAGAGAGAGTCACTGCAATCCAGCTTCTTTCTCCCATCTTATGTATTTGCTAAAACGCAGAATTAACACCAATGAAATGCAGAAGGGAGTGGCTAACAATAGTTTTAGCTTCTGTGGACGGGTGGCTACTTATTTTCATCGAAGGCTGCACATCTTCTCACAAAACATCAGAATAATGCAGCCTTCCCTCCACCCAGCAAAACACCACTCTCGTTTTCTGTAGGGCACTGACCGCCAGTGTCTGTCCGACTGCTGGTGCCAGGGCATGGCAGGCTCTCCACAGAGAACCAGACGATTGCCACATTTATAAGACACCTAGTGATGGCAAGGCTGATGAAAATTTGGGAGATCTCTGTGGCAAGGACAAGCCCCATGGTTTATTTTCAAGATCTCCACAGCAAAGGCAACAGGCATGTCACATTTTCAGGACACCCACAGCAAATGTCTGACCTATGGCAAACTTACAGCAGAGGAAATTTACATATAATGAGCTGAATTTGCATCATTTGCATGAGAGGGTCATCTGCAATCCCGGCTCAGGTTTGAAGAAAATGCTGGCCTCCCCTGGGTTAGACTCCGAGGCCCACGTGCCAAGTTCCAATCACTTCTTTATGGTATTCCAGGAATATCTGCTCTCTCCGACACCGGGACACCACCCTCACACACCCTCACCCACCCACACTCACCCTCACTCATCGTCACACCCTCACCCTCACACACTCACCACCCCACCCTCACCACCCACTCACCCTCACCCCTCACACCCCCACACAGCCTCACCCTCACACCCCTCACCCTCACCCCTTCACCCTCACACACCTCCTCACCCTCACACCCTCACACACCCTCACACACCGTCACTCACCCTCACCGACCCTCACTCACCTTCACTCACCCTCACACCCCCTCACACCCCCTCACCCCCTCTCACCTTCACACACCCTCACTCACCCTCACACCCACACCCTCACACACCCTCACACCCCCTCGCCCTCACCCCCTCACCCTCACACACCCTCACCCTCACACACCCTCACCCTCACACCCCCTCCCACCCCCTCACCCACCCTCACTCACCCTCACACACCCTCACCAGCATAGCATGACAAAACATAGCATAGCATAACAAAACACAGCATAGCATAACAAAAAAGCATAGGATAGCAAAACATAGCATAGCATAACAAAACAAAGCATAGGATAGCAAAACAAAACATAGCATAACAAAACAAAACATAGCATAGCATAACAAAACACAACAAAACATATAGCATAACAAAACATAGCATAACAAAACAAAACACAATAAAACATAGCATAACATAACAAAACATAGCATAACATAACATAAAACAAAGCATAGCATAACAAAACATAACATAACAAAACACAACAAAACATAGCATAGAATAACAAAACACAACAAAACATAGCATACATAACAAAACATAGCATTGCAAAGCATAGCACAACATAGCATAGCATAACAAAACACAACAAAACATAGCATAGCATAACAAAACAAAGCTTAGCATCGCATAACAAAACATAGCTTAACAAAGCATAGCATAGCATAACAAAACAGCATAGAAAAAACAAAGCATAACATACTAAAACACAACAAAACATAGCATAGCATAACAAAACATAGCATAGCATAACAAAGCATATCATAGCAAAACACAACAAAACATAGCATACCATAACAAAACACAACAAAACATAGCATAGCATAACAAAACAAAGCATAGGAAAGCAAAACTTAACATAGCATAGCATAACAAAACAAAGCATAGGATAGCAAAACGAAACATAGCTTAGCATAACAAAACATAGCATAACAAAACACAACACATAGCATAACAAAACATAGCAAAACAGAACAAAACATAGCATAGCTTAACAAAACACAACAACACATAGCATAGCAAAACAAAACATATAATAGCATAGCAAAACATAGCATACCACACACAACAAAACATTGCGTAGCATAGCATAACAAAACATAGCGTGGAAGGGTATGCTCAGACATGAGTCCCTTGCTCACTGCACCATTAGGATTCAAGCAAGCTGGGCCGAAGACGGCTGTAATGCCATAAACCGGTCCCCGGAAGCTTGTTTCCTTTCCAGTAAAAGAATTGGCTTGGGAGTTTGGTCTGCCCTGTTCCCATGATGCACTGGGCCAGGGACAGACTAATTTGCATGTAGCCAGGTTCTGAGCTGGGATGGTGCAGTGAGCTAAAAAACTGTGATGGATCAAGCCCGGATCTGTTGACTGGGTAGGAGTGCTCTGCGTAATTCAGATACTCTGTCCATCACCACCCCCCTTTTCTGAATCGTTTTGTCCACCATAAGCGTGGAAGGGTATGCTCAGACATGAGTCCCTTGCTCACTGCACCATCAGGATTCAAACAAGCCGGGCCGAAGACGGCTGTAATGCCAGAAACCGGTCCCCGGAAGCTTGTTTCCTTTCCAGTAAAAGAATTGGCTTGGTAGTTTGGTCTGCCCTGTTCCCATGATGCACAGGGACAGACTAATTTGCATGTAGCCAGGTTCTGAGCTGGGATGGTGCAGTGAGCTACAAAACGGTGATGGATCAAGCCCGGATCTGTTGACTGGGTAGGAGTGCTCTGCTTAATTCAGATACTCTGTCCATCACCACCCCTCTTTTCTGAATCGTTATGTCCACCATAAGCGTGGAAGGGTATGCTCAGAAATTAGTCCCTTGCTCACTGCACCATCAGGATTCAAGCAAGCCGGGCCGAAGACGGCTGTAATGCCAGAAACCGGTCCCCGGAAGCTTGTTTCCTTTCCAGTAAAAGAATTGGCTTGGTAGTTTGGTCTGCTCTGTTCCCATGATGCACTGGGCCAGGGACAGACTAATTTGCATGTAGCCAAGTTCTGAGCTGGGATGGTGCAGTGAGCTAAAAAACGGTGATGGATCAAGCCCAGATCTGTTGACTGGGTAGGAGTGCTCTGCTTAATTCAGATACTCTGTCTATCACCACCCCCCTTTTCTGAATCGTTTTGTCCACCATAAGCGTGGAAGGGTATGCTCAAACATGAGTCCCTTGCTCACTGCACCATCAGGATTCAAGCAAGCCGGGCCGAAGACGGCTGTAATGCCAGAAACCAGTCCCCGGAAGCTTGTTTCCTTTCCAGTAAAAGAATTGGCTTGGTAGTTTGGTCTGCCCTGTTCCCATGATGCACTGGGCCAGGGACAGACTAATTTGCATGTAGCCAGGTTCTGAGCTGGGATGGTGCAGTGAGCTAAAAAACGGTGATGGATCAAGCCCTGATCTTTGGACTGGGTAGGAGTGTTCTGCTTAATTCAGATACTCTGTCCATCACCACCCCCTTTTCTGAATAGCCTAATGGCCAGAGCTGATGACTTTGGAACTGGGGACCCAGATTCCAATCCAGGCGTCTCCTCAACAACTTGTAATTCTGAGCAAATTACCCCCGCCTAAGGAAAGAAAATGAAGCTGACCTCATCATGGTGCTCAGGTAAAGTACTGTAAATCTCTTGGGCCAGGTTTCAGCTAAATGCAACAGCAAAACAAATCATCTGTCTCTCGTTTTCAGTAGGAAATCGCTTTAAAACAAATCCATGTGCATTGTAGAGGCTCTCGGTCTGCATCAGTCTCCTTTTTCGTGTTGGGGGGGGGGGGGGAAGAGAGCGAATTTGCTTCCTTGCTGCAGAATGGGGTGGCTGTGGTGTCATCATGGACAGAGGTTTTTTTAAGTCAGGGGCAAAGTGGGCTCTGGCCCAGGACCCAGGCCTTCCAGGGGGGGCTGATAGAGCCACCTCTGCTCTGCAATGAGTTTTGCCCTGATGACCTTGAATAGTTCTTAAACAGATTGTTTTAAATACGTTTAACTTTAATTTATTTTTAATGTGAATGATATATGAGAGTCTATTACGAACATTTTACAGAGAAATGTTTATGTTTAAAGCAACATTTATAAAGGAAGATTCTTTTAGATCAAAACAGTACCTCTCAAATGAGACAAGCATTTGCAATGCAATAGGTCTCGCATTAGGAAAGTTTGAGGTATTGGTTTTGCAAATGACAAATATTTTATTTATGTGTTGGTATTGAAAGTAGGGAAATTACTAGCTTTGTCATTTACAATGCCAATATTTTTAACTTTTGCAAACGTGACACCTATAGCATTCTAATGCAATATGTGTTGTATTTACATGACTTTGAAGTATTAATATTACAAATAACAATGGCTTTTATTTGTTTTAATAATTAATACTTAAGTTATTGTAATGTATAATGGCAATAGCTTAAACTTTTGTAAATAACTTATGGGAAGATTATGTTCAGTGTATTTTACTGTGATGAAAATCCAAGAACAGAAGTGAAATATTAACATTATTTTGCAACATTTCTAATAAAGCTTAAAACATTGAGAGAACATATTAGAACCAGTTGTTGTTGATTGGTTGCAAAGAGTGATGCTGTGGCGTTCAGTGATGCTGTGGCCTTCAGTGGTGCTGAGTGATGCTGTGGCCTTTAGTGGTGCTGAGTGATGCTGTGGCCTTCAGTGGTGCTGAGTGATGCTCTGGCCTTCAGTGGTGCTGAGTGATGCTGTGGCATTAAGTGGTGCTGTTGCGTTGAGTGTTGCTGTGGCGTTGAGTGGCGTTGAGTGATGCGGTGATGTTGAGTGAAGCTGTGGTGTTGAGTGTTGCTGTGGCGTTGAGTGGAGCTGTGGCGTTGAGTGCTGGTGTGGTGTTGAGTGGTGCTGTGGTGTTGAGTGGTGCTGTGGCGTTGAGTGGTGCTGTGGCGTTGAGTGGTGCTGTTGTGTTGTGGGGTGCTGTGGCATTGAGTGGTGCTGTGGCATTAAGTGGTGTTGTGGCATTGATTGGTGAAGTGGCATTGAGGGGTGGATTTGGAGGTTGGAGTTGGAGGTTGGAGTTGGAAGGTGGATTTTGAGGGTGGAGTTTGAGGGTGGAGTTGGAGGGTGGAGTTGGAGGGTGGAGTTTGAGGGTGGAGTTTGAGGGTGGAGTTGGAGGGTGGAGTTTGAGGGTGGAGTTGGAGGGTGGAGTTGGGGGGTGGAGTTGTATGTTGGAGTTGTATGTTGGATTTGTAGGGTGGAGTATGATTTTGAGGGTGGAGTTGGGTTCTGTAGCTGTCTTGCGTGTGGATTTGTAGGGTGGATTTGGAGGCTGGAGTTGTAGTTGGAGGTTGGATTTGTAGGGTGGATTTGGATGTTGTAGTTGGAGGGTGTATTTGGATGTTGTATTTGGAGGGTGGAGTTGGAGGGTTGAGTTGTAGGGTGGAGTTGGAGGGTGGAGTTTGAGTATTGTGAGGGTGAGGGTGTGAGGGTGAGTGAGAGCGTGTAAGGATGAGGGTGTGACGGTGTGTGAGGGTGTGGGGATGTGTGGGTGAGGGGGTGTGAGGGTCAGGGAGTGTGAGGGTGTGTGAGGGTGACTGAGGGTGAGGGTGTGAGGGTGATTGAGGGTATGAGTGTTGTGAGAGGGGTAAGGGTGTGAGGGTGAGTGAGGGTGTGTGAGGATGTGGGTGTGAGGGTGTGATGATGAGTGATGTGTGTGAGGGTGAGGGGGTGAGGTGTGAGGGTGAGTGAGGATGTGTGAGGGTGATAGGGTGAGGTGAGGGGGTGTGAGGGTGAGAGGGTGTGAGGGTGAGAGGGTGTGTGATGGTGTGTGATGGTGTGTGAGGGTAGGTGAGGGTGTGTGAGGGTAAGTGAGGGTGTGTGAGGGTGAGGGGGTGTGAGGGGGTTAGAGGGTGTGAGGGTGAGAGGGTGTGTGATGGTGTGTGATGGTGTGTGAGGGTAGGTGAGGGTGTGTGAGGGTGAGAGGGTGTGTGAGGGTGAGAGGGTGAGTGAGAGTGAGAGGGCGAGTGAGGGTGAAAGGGTGAGTAGTGAGTGAGGGTGAGGGGGTGTGAGGTTGAAGGGGTGTGAGGGTGTGTGAGAGTGGGATGTGTGAGGGTGGGTGAGGGTGTGAGGGTGAGTGAGGGTGTGTGGGTGAGTGAGGGTGTTTGAGGGTGGGTGAGGGTTGTGCACAGAGGAGACGAGTAGGGTGAAAAAAGGAGCCATTGCTGGGATTTTTCTGGTAAAATACTTGATGAGAACCCAGGTCAGTATAATGCTGTCTTCTGTGTGCAAGTCTGGGTGCCCCCCTCCAATCGGGGGGGGGGGCGAGTTGGTAAGCAGCTGGGGAAGGTTTAAATAAGGGCACAAAGGGCGATGTAGCATGTTACATAGTCCCACAAGAGAATTGTAGCTAAGCTTTTATTGTTGTAACCAGAACACGATGAGCACAGCTCCAGCAGCGCGTAGGGTTTGCTGCGAGGTGTTCGAGGTAGCAGTGAAACAGGGGGCGGTTCAACTCACAAGGCGCACGGTACTCGGTAATTTAGCAGATAACGTTTGTTCAAGTGGGTTGAAGTACGTTCTCAGTTGGAGCAGACAGAAGCTAATTCTTGCTATGGCAGCATACGGTGATAATAAAAAAGTGTTTTACGTTTCTAAGGTGCTTTTAGAAGTGCAGGTTGTTTTTAATGTATCACAAATTATTGTTTATTGTAAACTGACCTGAGGACAAGACCTGAAACCTGACCGTGAGCAGCGAGTTGGAGCAGAGCAAGTGCGATTTGCAAGGACCGGAGGTGCGAGGGCAGCGATTCACAAAGGCCACGGGGGGACAAGCTGAAGAGTTTTCAGGACTTACGGGGCACTTGAAGTCAATACAGCAGTGCCTTGGGTTGAGGCAGGAAGCCCAGCCTGGAGTTACGAGGACCAGCGATCCAGTCATGCATCGCAAGGCGGGTATAGGTGTGGGCGGCGGTGCCCCCGATACAGCGGATCTGTGAGAATAAAGCTGACCTCGGGTCGGGATCCAGAAGGTTGCTGGTAGCATTGGCGGACAGAGGGTGGGGTGCAATGTAGCTTAATCAAATATGGCTTTATATGGAAGGGGATTTAATTAAAGGCACCCCATTTGCAAAGGGTTCAATCGGCGCACCACGCCTGGAAGTGTCTTGATTGCGAAAGTCTCTTTGTGGATAGTTGAGCATAAAGGCCACGCTGCTATGTTAATTTTCGCGACACCGCGGGGGTAAGAGTGGAATTGAGTCAAAAACAGCTGAAAGTTCCCCCCTCCCCCAATAAAACGGCCCCCATAAGAGGCGGGAACCCCTTGTCTAGTAAGGGCGATGTAGCTTGTTACATAGTGCCACAAGAGAATTGTAGCTAAGCTTTTATTGTTGTGACCAGAACACGATGAGCACAGCTCCAGCAGCGCGCAGGGTTTGCTGCGAGGTGTTCGAGGCAGCAGTGAAACAAGGGGCTGTTCAACTCACAGGGCGCACGGTACTCGGTAATTTAGCAGATAACGTTTGTTCAAGTGGGTTGAAGTACGTTCTCAGTTGGAGCAGACAGCAGCTAATTCTTGCTATGGCAGCATACGGTGATAATAAAAAAGCGTTTTCCGTTTCTAAGGTGCTTTTGGAAGTGCAGGTTGTTTTTAATGTATCACGAATTATTGTTTATTGTATACTGATAGGCATCCAAGCACAACAGAAGCAAGTTTAAATTGGGGCAAGATGCTCTTAACAGTAATAACCACAGTGACTGATAGGTATGCAAGCACAATGGAAGCAAGTTTTAAGGGGGGGGCAAGAGAGGTTCTTCATGGGGCCAGCATCACAACGGGTTATGAATCCATGCAAAGCAGAGAGCGGCCGTGAAAGAAGTGAAAACAATGGAGGAAGGGTGACGAGACGCATGGGGAGCAGCAGCCTTTGATGTGCCGGCCGGCCATGCAGTGAATAATTAGGGGAGGAGAAATGCCGGCCTGAGGCAGAGCGCAAAGCAACAGATGGCTTTGATGTTGAGGCAGGCGGCAAGCTCGTGCACGAGACGTGCACTTCTCAAAATCCGCTGAGAGCCCCTTTGGCAGAAAGTATGGTTTGGCTGTATTAGGGCTCTTTTCCTATTCCTGCGGAATAGGAAAGGGGCGAGCCCTAAAAAAAGAGGCTGTCACAGAGATTATTTGCAGGAATGTTAGTGAGCTCCTGTAACAATATTGAAATCATACGCCACTATCCCTGAATATTAGATATAAACACATTTAGAATTTGGACGAGTGTGTCTGTGCACTGCACTGACCAAAGAGGGCATGAAAGAGCAGACATTGGATCATATCTACAAAGCTGTTCTGAACAGGAGCCCCCAAAATACGTTTGGTCCTTTAAACCCTTAAAATGTTCCTGATTATGGTCCATATGTTCCAGAGTGGCGGTGGGGGGAGGAGAAGGGTGGCGGTGGTGGTAGGCGAGCAGATGGAGTGTCTGAAACTCTGCAGCACTCTTCTTATCTCGCTATGGATGGAATCCGTGGGAGGGGGTTAGTTGTTCTGACTGGATGGGGGTCAGTGGTACATAAGCCAAGGCCTCAGGAGTTGAGACCATGGGAAGGAAAGAAGGTAGTGGAACCCTTGGCTATACCAGTGCGGCTGCTGCAAGGCCAATAGGTCTCGCCTCAGAGACTCATTAGCTGTTTCAATGTTTTTTCTTCATGCTGTACAGGCCCAGACTGGCCGTAGCGGGCACCGGGCAATCCCCCGGTGCGCCGCACAGGTGGGGGCCGGTTTTGGGCCCCTGGGGGCCATTTTTGTTACAGGGCCGTTTTTTCACCATAGCTGCAAAAACATCCCTGTAACAAAATCAGTCGAAAACTGGTCCTGGCAAAGCGCTGGGCGGACCCCGGGGACCCGGGGTGGGGGGGTGGCCGAGAACTTTGCCAGGGCCAGTTTTGGTTCCCAGTCCGGCACTGATGCTGTACATCACCAACAGCAAGCAAATGAGTTACAACAATAGCTAGCCAATGAGTGGGCTCCAAGTCCACTGTTAGCTAACAAAATGTTTTGCAGCAAACACAGGGGCAGCTCCTCGTTAATGGTGGAGGAGCGTCACCCCACTTATCAAAGTCAGTCACAGAAAAATAAAATGATAACGAAACAATATAATT
Source organism: Lissotriton vulgaris (assembly GCF_964263255.1). Taxonomy (NCBI): domain Eukaryota; kingdom Metazoa; phylum Chordata; class Amphibia; order Caudata; family Salamandridae; genus Lissotriton; species Lissotriton vulgaris. The sequence continues at coordinate 1,643,571,912 of NC_141687.1, forward strand.
TTATTTGTACTTGACTGATTCTGACATGCGTGCAGGGCGGGCCGGGCCATGACAGGCAGGTGGAGGCACTTAGAAGTGCACATGATATGTTTAGCCAGCCCTCCACCTCTATTTCTCCAACCCAGCTGTGTTTATAGCCTGGTTGGAGAAATGCCACAGGCTCTCAAGCAGTGTCTGTGCGGCGGAGCAGGCCGCTCAGACCAATCCTGGCACTGCTCTCTTAGAGTAGTACCAAGATTGACTGAGACGCCTCTGCCTTCCCTTAACTGCTATCTATCTATTTTTTTTTAACATGGGACGCATGGTATTATGTTCTTCAACAACTTTTAAAAAGTAAATAAAGGCCCAGCCGATCAGCCTGGGAGTGACAGTGTTCGGAGAAGCAGAACGCCATGTTAAATGGGCGGGAGAAGGTACAAGCTTGGTGTGTACTTTACATAATTTTCACATTGGAGACAATTTTAGCAGTTCAAGAAGTGCATTTTGAAACCAGGGGCCCTGGAATGCAAATTAAACTTTGTTTTGTATTTCACACATGGATAAGTAGTCACTCTTTCTTTTCAGCTTCACAACTGATTTCAATGTACTAAAGGGAGTCACACAAGCTTAGCATACCAACTGTTAGAAACTATGCAATATTCATCAATAACCCTCTCGTGAAGGTTCTCATCTATCTATTGGTGTGCAGGCTCAGAACATCTGCAAACGTCCGTCGGAGGTTCCAAAGTCAGTTCTAGGGCTTCAGCATTGCATCCAGTGTTCGAGGTGGGGGGCGGGGGGCGGGGGGGGGGGGGGGAGGGGGTCCGAGGGGCACGATGTGGCCATACTTTTTTATTTTTAGAAAAACAGCTCCCCTACTTTGTGTAAAAAGACTATCGTCCCGGGAAGGTTAATTCTGAAACTTTAAATGCTTCAGCAGATGTGTAAGGCAGGTAGTCTCCAGTGCTTTGAAATCGATGGAGGCGCAGACAGATAAAAGCAAGCCATCTTGCCAGGGTGCCTGAAAGAAATGTAAATGTGCACAACTGGTTAATCCACAAATGTAAAGGGAGCTTAGAAGCCGGTTTTGGCTTTAATTGATGGGATCACTTGAAGCTTCATGATGATGATGATTGAATCACTTGAAGCTTCATGATGACACGCGATTATTTTTGGAGATGTATTGTATGGGACCTACCAGCTAAGCTGTGATGGGTGAGCTTTGAAAAGACAGTTATGAAGAAAACTTTACACTATGTAGAGTCTAGGTATTACTAAAATCTATTTAAAATCTATAAACCTTTTTGCACATTTTGTAGCAGCCTATCTTATATTGTGGGTAATGCACGTTTAAAATAATGACTTACATGTTAACAGTGCTTTTTTGTCACAGACTGGAATTGTAGCCCTGAAAATACACAAGTCACTATTCTCCAATTGCACCAATCAAGATTCAATTATGTGGCTCTCTGGTACAGTACATTAATAGCAGTTTCATAATATCTGATAGTGCATTTCCAATTGATTAACATAGCTTGAATTTTATTTTCATTTAAGCTGTGCATTATTATATATGTAGTTACCTCAAGGTGAAAGACTTAAAAAAGTTAAATAATATTTCGTTTTTTTAGCCACACCTTTGACCACACCCCTACGCTCACTCACCATGCCCCATTGCACACATGTTCATAGTTCCCATACTTTTTAATGCACTACGACCACTGATTATAGCCTGTATTGTCGTTGTATGCAAGATGGATTGGTTGCTACAAACTCAAATACAGCCGATTTATTAGACACTGTGAAACAAGCATTTGCAATGCAATAGGTCTTGCATTAGGAAAGTGTGAGCTATTGGTATTGTGAATGAATTTTTTTTTAAATATGTGTTGCCTTGAAAATATATAAATGAATAGCATTGTTAATAACAAAGCCAATAGCTTACACTTTCCTAATGCGAGTCCTGTTGGCTATGGCAATGCTTATTGGTAGCATGCAAGGACAGTGCTGTTGTGGTGCTGAGTGATGATGTGGTTGGGCTGAGTGAAGTGGTGGAGTCCCCGAGTGATGTGGTGGTGTCCCCGAGTGATGTGGTGGTGCCCCTGAGTGATGTGGTGGTGTCCCTGAGGGATGTCGTGGTGCTCCTGAGCGTTGCCCCAGAGTGATGTGCTAGTGATTAAATTACAACCAGAGTGATGTGCTAGTGATTTCAATTAAAAAAGTGCTGTTTATGGAAAGAGTTTTTTTTTGCTTGACTGAGAATGTAAGCAGGAAAAAAAAAGTAAGGTTTGCATACAAAAGAAAAAGCGATTTTAGGCGCGTAAAGTAAAATAATAATAAGTAAATAAATATAATATGCTTGCGAAATATTTGCATAGCAAACAATGTACGAGTTTGGGAACGTAAGCAGGACGGGATGGAAATACATGGAAGGAGAGTTGCGTGGGCAGAAAGGAGACTGTGAGAACGCGTGGCGGAGATCAGAGAAAACTCTTAACGCCCATCTGGAGAGGAAGGGGGTGGTGTGCCTTGTGAGTTTAATGCGTGTGGCAACCGAGGGTGAGCGCGGCACGCGCTGGAGGGGGAGGGGGTGGGATGCCTGGTGAGGGATGAGCGCGTGCGCACAAAGTGTCTGGGAGCAAATGAAAGCACTTAAAAAAAAGTGCGTGTCCCTGAGAGATGTGGTGGTGTCCCTGAGAGATGTGGTGGTGGCCCTGAGTGTTGCCCCAGAGTGATGTGCTAGTGATTAAATTAAAACCAGAGTGATGTGCTAGTGATTTAAATTTTAAAAAGTGCTGTTTATGGAGAGAGTTTTTTTTGTTTGACTGAGAATGTAAGCAGGGAAAAAAAAAGTAAGGTTTGCATACAAAAGAATGAACGATTTTGGGCGTGTAAACTAAAATAATAATAAGTAAATAAATATAATACGCATGCGAAATGTTTGCGTAGCAAACAATGTACGAGTTTGGGAACGTAAACAAGACGGGACAGAAATACATGGAAGGAGAGATGCGTGGGCAGAAAGGAGACTGTGAGAACGAGTGGCGGAGATCAAAGAAAACTCTAACGCCCATATGGAGAGGAAGGGGGTGGTGTGCCTTGTGAGTTTAATGCGTGTGGCAACCGAGGGAGAGCGGGGTGCGCGCTGGAGAGGGAGGGGGTGGGGTGCCTGGAGAGGGAAGAGCGCGGCACGCGTGCACGAAGTGTCTGGGAGCAAATGGAAGCACTTAAAAAAAAGTGCATGGTTGTGGCAGCTGTTAACACAAGTTGGTAGAGATTTTGAACTGCCTACTATATACTCTCCTATTTATCCCTGCGGGATGGAATAGTCGAGACCTAATGAACCCTGCACCCCGCTCCCCTTTCAGCACCCACCCTCCGCTGCATTGAACATTGTCTTTAACTGCATATTTTCCTTATTCGGCTGCAAACGATCAATACCGATTATTTGACACATGTGTCAAAATAACTGATTATCAATTTCCAAAACAATTGCTTCATTTAAAAACATGGTTGTTTGATCAAAATTTAGTTTAATCCCTTATCCTAGTATAAATACAAATATTCGTTAATTTAAAATGATAATTGGCATTATCTACTGCAAAAAAGTCATCATTTTAAAAAGTAAAAACAAAATGTAACATGGTTTCGCTAATAATCGAATAAAAGAAATGTTTAGTTTCACAACAAAGCATGAAGAAACTGTAAAACTCAAGTGTAAAATACGTTGGCCAACAAGTTAGAAGTGCTCCACTTCCGCTGCAGAACAAAAACACACACAGTCAACATTTCCCACCTCCATCCACACAGGGGGACCCCCCCAGGATCACATAATCACCACTCAGACTTTCTCTCTATCCAGCAAACACAAAACTTCCAGACACCATCCCTTTATCCCTGGGTCCACCACTCTTCATCCAGAAACAATCGCTGCTGGTGTAATGCTCGCCAGACAAACAGGGACTCGAACTAAAATAATATAAAGATCCATCCATGACATATAGATATACAATGGTTTCTGGATAAAGAGAATGGAACCCAGGGATGATGGGACAGTGCCCAGAAATATGATGCCTACCAAACAGAGAAGGACTCTGAAAAACACTCTCACAGCCCTGAAGAAGTCCCCCAATGTGGACGGGGAAGAAACGTGCCGGCTGTGTGCCTCCACCCTGCAACCACAATGACACAAAGATGATGCCTTTTCAATCAAAAAGGGGGAGGGAGGATCACTTGTCCTGTATAACCTGGGTACAGTTCTAACTGGGATGACCCTTGGTAAAAGACCCTCATATACGTGTAGCAATGGTGGTATGGGCGGTATATGTTGATTCTCCGCCTTCGTTTACACGTCTGTGCAAAATCATAGGGTCAATTGGTATGCACCCTCCACCAGGAGGAGAACACCCTAGGTTAAAAACAGTAGTGATTAGTGACAGTGGGTGATGTGTGTGTGAATTTATAAAAACAATCCAATCATTCCAGGGAAAATGCACTTTATTGTCCGGGATTGAATTGTGGGTTGAGGATATCGCAGAATATGTTTTTAGAAGTAGTTAGGATTCATACATATTCCATCCTCTAGTGTCTAAACAATGGTCGACATGTTTCAGCCGCGTTTCGCCTGTTAAGGTCAGTGGGGCTTTCTTCAGGACCAGGTGAGTTCTGTGTAAAGAGTGACTAATGTCTACTCTTAGATGAAGGTCAAATTTGGACCTGTGGGTAAAACAGAAAATGACATTCTAAGGTGAGGGTCATGGGGACGTGTGTTACTTAGAAAATATTTAAAAATGTTGCTCATGAGTGAACTTCGCTATGAGACTTCACACTTAGTGGGGGACGCTCACCACATACTCATCCTGACATAACAAACATAAATGGGATGGAGAACTGATAAGAAACTATTAAAAGATGTATTTCCACTATCAAGTGCAACCAGTCGGTTTGGTTTTAAAGTCTTGTAATCAACATGCTCTACGTGGGGGTCTCATGAATCAGGAGACATGCATTTATCTACCTTTCACATAAGAGTAAATCGGGTGTATCTACATAGTTGTAATAGAATTACTGTTAAATTTGGTATACATAGTTGAAATAGAAACACTGTAGAATTTGGTGCATAGAAATATTGCTATGATCAGTGTGACTTGCGCAAGTAAAAGCGCTCTCAGGTGTTTACACGGAGTCCCGCTTTTGAAAAAAGTCTAAATCTCACATTTTATAGCTCTCATAGTGACTCGTGATAGCGTGGCTCTCTAATGCCGATGAAAGATGGAATAGTTAGGCGGGATACACATACCTTTCATGCGTTAAATGCTTAACGTCTCAGACAGGCTCCAGGAAGTTTTAAGGAGGGGCGCTTCTATAAAAACAGAAGCAGGCATTAAATGACGGGACGGGCGTGTACTTATCTGTATCTGTGCCGTGGTCGTCTGATACGTGATCGCCATACCTCGTCGCTCACATCTCCTGCATGCAGCTTGTGCTGTCTCTACTTCACTTGGGCCCGGATGCGGAAGTTACTCTATCGGCCGGGTTAAGTGCTAGTCTCTGGTGTAGATATTAACGAAAGACTACGAAAAAGCGGGGAACATTCCGTCAACGGTTTAAATTAACGAAATGAGGCTATTACTTGGTATGAGTTGGGCAATTATTAATGCCTAGATTCAGGTTTATTGGATCACTTGTCCTATATAAAAAAAGGGGGGGGGGAGAAGACTAGTGTAGAAGAAAGACTTCCGTGTATATTTACTTCAACATGATATTTCTGTGTAGGTTATGATAATTATTGTAAAGAGCACCGTATAGGATCAGTCCTGGAGCCCCTGTCCCAATTTGTTGATGAATATCTCAAGCCATTGACTCAACAAACTCCCACGTACCTCAAGGACACCAGAGACCTTCTGAAACACCTTTCCACCGTGACTTACTGTGAGACAACCATAATCCTTGTAGGATTAGACGTGGAAAGCCTCTATACTAGTCTTCCCCAAGAGAAGACACTCAACACCCTGGAAAACATAATATTCAATTTGGATTGGAATTTCAAAACACCGAGACATTTCATTCTCGAATGTTGCAGACTTGCATTAACAGAGAACTATTTTCAATTTGAGTCCACCCTGTATAAACAACGACACGGGACCTTGATGGGCAGTACATTTGCCCCGAGTGTAGCCGGATTATACGTTAGCAATTTTGAGGAAACATATGTCAACAATGAGTGTAACCCCTTCCAGAAACAAATTCATTTCTGGAAGCGTTACATAGATGATATTCTCCTCATTTGGGAAGGAAGTGTTGAGAGCTTCATACAGTTTCATAAATGGCTAAATGTTCAAGACCAATGGCTGAAATTTACATATACATCTAGTAAGGAAAGCCTAGATTTCCTTGCTATCACGATCTATGTGGAAGAAGGTATACTGCAAACAAAAACCTTTTTTAAACCGACGGCAAAGAACAGTTTACTGTCTTTTAACAGCAATCACCCACGACCACTCAGGGAAAATCTTCCTTATAGCCAGTTTTTACGATTACGCAGGAACTGCAGTAAAACTGAGGAATACCAACTCCAAGCAGATGACCTATGTGCCAAACTCTCAGCAAGAGATTACCCCAAGAAAGTGATCAAGAACTGCAAAAAAAGAGCCAGGAACCAGAATCGAGAAAGCCTTCTAGAAACTAACCCAAGAAGTCAAGAATAAGACCTTATGACCTGTGTCACAACGTACAGCCCGGCTTCCAACCAAGTTAAGAAGATAGTGAACAAACATTGACGAATTCTAACCTTGGCCAATCTTACATGGCCCAAACCAAGATTCTCCAACAAGCGGACCCAGAACCTCAAAGACATCCTAGTCCACACCAGACCTCTACCAGAACAAGGAACAAAACAAATACAACTCTGGGACCTTCCACCTGTCCAGGGTCACTTTCCGTGTGGAAGTTGTTCGGTCTGTCACTTAACAGCAGCAACAAAGACAATCCAACTACTACCGAACCTGAAATGGTACATGAAAACTCATACCAATTGCAACTCCAGTCATGTGATCTATATGATCACATGTCCGTGCAACATGCGTTATATTGGAATGACATGCCGCAAAATAAAACAAATAATTTGTGAACACAGAAGTAATGTGAAGTGCAGGAAGGCCACTACTAAGATGGCCAACCATTATCTGGAGAAGGGACACACAGTGGATGACCTCAGATGGGTCATCCTAGAAACTCTGACTACAAGAGACCACAATGCAGAACGCATCCTGTTCGAAAAGGAACAGAGGTGGGTCCACCGCCTAGGAACAGATCGACAGGGATTGAATGATAACATCCCATGGTTAAGCCTGAATAGATGAAGAATTTCCATGGAACCCAACTAAAATCCCTGGCTACTCTGTGACCATAATTCTAATCAATATTATTTGGAGATTCTAAGAATACAGTCTGCAAACACAACACTGCCAAAGAGATATAATATTAGGTGGATAGAGTATGACCATACACCATTCCGAACAGATAACACCAGGAATCCATTGATAATAGCCTTTTAACACCAAGGCTATTCAATACATCTTCATATTGAACAATATGACATACTCATAACTAAGTAAACTGGCAATTGCTGTGTCTCTTAAATACACCAACTGACCTTCTCCAAATCTTAAACGGTGCTCTTTACAATAATTATCATAACCTACACAGAAATATCACGTTGAAGTAAATATACACGGAAGTCTTTCTTCTACACTAGTCTTCTTCCCCCCCCATTTTTTTATATAGGACAAGTGATCCAATAAACCTGAATCTAGGCATTAATAATTGCCCAACTCATACCAAGTAATAGCCTCATTTCGTTAATTTAAACCGTTGACGGAATGTTCCCAGCTTTTTCGTAGTCTTTCGATAATATCTACACCAGAGACTAGCACTTAACCCGGCCGATAGAGTAACTTCCGCATCCGGGCCCAAGTGAAGTAGAGACAGCACAAGCTGCATGCAGGAGATGTGAGCGACGAGGTATGGCGATCGCGTATCAGACGACCACGGCACAGATACAGATAAGTACACGCCCGTCCCGTCATTTAATGCCTGCTTCTGTTTTTATAGAAGCGCCCCTCCTTAAAACTTCCTGGAGCCTGTCTGAGACGTTAAGCATTTAACGCATGAAAGGTATGTGTATCCCGCCTAACTATTCCATCCTTCATCGGCATTAGAGAGCCACGCTATCACGAGTCACTACGAGAGCTATAAAATGTGAGATTTAGACTTTTTTCAAAAGCGGGACTCCGTGTAAACACCTGAGAGCGCTTTTACTTGCGCAAGTCACACTGATCATAGCAATATTTCTATGCACCAAATCCTACAGTGTTTCTATTTCAACTATGTATACCAAATTTAACAGTAATTCTATTACAACTATGTAGATACACCCGATTTACTCTTATGTGAAAGGTAGATAAATGCATGTCTCCTGATTCATGAGACCCCCACGTAGAGCATGTTGATTACAAGACTTTAAAACCAAACCGACTGGTTGCACTTGATAGTGGAAATACATATTTTAATAGTTTCTTATCAGTTCTCCATCCCATTTATGTTTGTTATGTCAGGATGAGTATGTGGTGAGCGTCCCTCACTAAGTGTGAAGTCTCATAGCGAAGTTCACTCATGAGCAACATTTTTAAATATTTTCTAAGTAGCACACACGTCCCCATGACCCTCACCCTAGAATGTCATTTTCTGTTTTACCCACAGGTCCAAATTTGACCTTCATCTAAGAGTAGACATTAGTCACTCTTTACACAGAACTCACCTGGTCCTGAAGAAAGCCCCACTGACCTTAACAGGCGAAACGCGGCTGAAACATGTCGACCATTGTTTAGACACAAGAGGATGGAATATGTATGAATCCTAACTACTTCTAAAAACATATTCTGCGATATCCTCAACCCACAATTTAATCCCGGACAATAAAGTGCATTTTCCCTGGAATGATTGGATTGTTTTTATAAATTCACACACACATCACCCACTGTCACTAATCACTACTGTTTTTAACCTACGGTGTTCTCCTCCTGGTGGAGGGTGCATACCAATTTACCCTATGATTTTGCACAGACGTGTAAACGAACGCGGAGAATCAACATATACCGCCCATACCACCATTGCTACACGTATATGAGGGTCTTTTACAAAGGGACATCCCAGTTAGAACTGTACCCAGGTTATACAGGACAAGTGATCCTCCCTCCCCCTTTTTGATTGAAAATACTTGAAGCCAAGGAACTTGGTGGGATCACAAGTTTTCCTTCTCCCTTTTTTTTTATTTTTTTTTTATTTTTTGGAAAACCTTTATTGTGCATTAGTAGAAGTACATATACGGGCCTACAACCCTCAGGCCGGCCACGAAAAAACTGTAGCAGCACTGTCGCAAGCAATACAATGACACGGTAGCACATAATGAACACAGGCTGATATCAAAAAGTTACACCATTAATTAACGTGATATCGCGTCACAGGAGCTGTAAGGTTAATTTTTAAAGGTTTTTTTCCGGCAACAATTAAAGTCCAACATTACTGTTTCAATATAAAATACAAGATAAGGGTAGAGAAATAATAAGGCAGGGCCCGTGCAGGCATAAACGCATCGGTGGCGGTATGTCCACCATACAGATAATGATATAAAAATCAAGGTTCCGCAGGCAGCATAGAGGTCAAGTACTACCAACAGGGGTATCAGGATCAATAAACTATCTGGTGTGCACCCCCAGCCACCCGCACACAATCCCGACACAGGCCCAAGACAGGAAGAAAGAGAAAAATCATAAAAAGGAAAAACAAGGCACCATAGAAACCGAAAATAAGAAAACCCATCCCCCAACCCACCACCCTACACGCATGCAGAGGCTACGGCCTACCCCCCCCCCCCCAGCAGTGTGTCTGTCGCCCAGTAAACCCGAAATTTAGCTTAAGAAAGAAAAAGGGAAGAAAAAGGAAACACGATAGTGACTGAAGTATGAGAGTAAGAGAAGAAAATCCAATCCCACTCCCATAGAACAGAAGCCCGGAGGAGGGCCAGAAACATTATTACCCAGGCTCCCAGCCCACACCCAACCTCCCACCCGACAACCACGACCCACCAGAGACCATATCAGATGTAGCTCAAAACAAGCAATTATACCAACCATGTAGCCTCCCAGTACATCGAGGGATGACACAATCCAAAATGCAACCAGCCAAATAAAGAAAACCGCAGCAGGGACCCCTCCTTCTGCACATACCCCAGGACCGCCCGCACGCCGAACCCCCATCTCTCAAGCAGAAATCAGCAGCTGTGCCCACCAATTACAACCCCATGCTGGGCAAAACAAAACGCCGTCGGAAGTTCCAAAATAGGTCGAGAGTCCCGATATCTGGCAGCCAGGCAAGCAAAGTCAGTACAAAGATACATCACCCCTGGCCTGAGCGTTGCAGTCCTTCCGAAAATGGCCACCGCGGGAAACATGCCGAAGGCAGAACAAAGAGACAAGATGGCCGTCCCCAACGAGGAGAAAACCTGGAAGAAAGAGGTGCATGGTCCCGGTCCACAAGGGGATGACTGACAAAAAGGGGGGGCTTCCCAGCACACACGGGAGAAGGTACCACCGACTGGGGAGAGGATGAAGCTCCAGCAGCAAGAACCGCAAGGAAGTCCAGCAGCCGGGGTGTCAGCAGACCATGTGGAAGCAGTAATGGCGGAGGCTGAGCATCAGAGTACAGAGTGGAGAAAGACAATGTATCCCCCTTCACGTCGGCAGGCAAGTCAGCAACACTGTTGCCAGAAATCATCAGCTCCGTGGCAGGCGCCAGCTGAAACATAGTATCCGGGTCAAGGATAGTTGCAGGCAGCTGGTGTCCCGGTGCAGAAATCGCCTCATCAAACTTGCGGCACAACTCACTAGTAATTTGCCGACATGCGGAACCAAGATCCACGATAGCCGCCAGGACATCCACACAAGTCGGGGCCCGCTGCGGGGCCACACAATACGGCATTTGGGTCGATGTCCCCGGTTCACAGGAGTGGGGTAGTGCAGGCAAGGCAATACATCCAGGGGACAAAGAAGCAGTCATCTCCCCTTCTCTCGAGACCGCCATCTTACTGCAGCAATCCAGTGACAAAGGGGGGGGGAGAGAGACGATCAAAAGTCGGGATGCAGCAGGCGGGGGCGCCGGCAGGGGAGCAGATCGTAGAGCAGAGTGGCAAACCGCAAGCGACCCCTCGCCGCTGGTCTGAAGGCAGCTCCCGGCGCAGGCGGCTCCGCCAGCCGGAGCCGAGTCAGCCCTCCAGTCGAGTCACTCCAGGAAACAAAGGGGTTAGGGGTCCCATCCCGCCAGCGCCCGCCGCATCCAAGTCCGGAGAGCCCCCGGTTAAAAAGGAGACCTCGCCGTCTCATTCCACCGGCAGCAATTCTGGTGTGAGCTGCGGTGTCTCCCGTGTCAGTCCTCCCGGTGCATCGTCATCTCGCGGCGGCCAGCAGAGCGGGGTCCAGGGGGATACAATGGCGAACGGCTCGCGCAACCGTATCTTCGTCCACACGGCCGGTAGAGCCCTCGGAGGAACGCGGTCGTGATCTGCGCGTTCATGCGGTCGTGGCGCCGCGGCAGTTTCTCAGGATTAGTGACAGGATACCGGTGCAGGAATAAGAGGCTCGCGGAGCTGGGAGCCTACACGTCCGTCCTGTCGGCCATCTTGGCTCCTCCCCCCCTTCTCCCTTTTTTGATTGATATACAAAGATGATGCCCCAGCAGCACTCTGAATTGGTGACATCACCGGAATGGTCTTACAACTGGACCCCATGCCCAATCAGACAAGAAACCATTGGTGTGCCCCTTTCACTATGCATTTTCTAGCAAGATTCCCATTCCAGATTAATTCTTGTAGTAAGGTGCCCACCTCTCTGTAATGCAATTTGGGCAGGATGCAAGGTAAAATTGCAGACTAGTACAGTAGCCTGGGTAACATCACCATTTTGGTGATAGCTATCCGACCCATTGTTGCCAGTGGGAAGGAGTGCCATAAGGTTATCAGAGAATGGCTAATCGTACTGTTCGTTCTATGTTCCCTGCGATGATATCCGGTTTGTCATGATACATCAATACCCATAAGCACTTGAAGGTAATATTCTCCCATTTAGAAAGAATAGTCCAGGCCATGCCTCTGGCGGGTTTGCAGTCTTAACGGTAAGAGATTTGTTTTATCCCAGTTCACCTTCCAGCCTGATAAGGTACAGAACAAGCCCAAATTACTAATCATCTTGCTGATGTCGGCTTCCGCATTGTGAAGATTAAGGTCATCGGCATATAGTGAAATGTTGTCAGTCACTCTACCATTAGGGATTCGCCAGTCGCTGCTGATCATTCGCAGTTGGATTACAAAGAGCTCCCTTTACAGGGCAAATAAGAGAAGTTGCTGTGTCTAATGCCTGGCTGCACCACATACTGCTCAGTAATGGGTTGTGATCAGATAAAGTATGGACTAAGTATTGCGTTGTGCGAATGTCAGGCCGAAGGCCAGTGCCTGTCTCAATCCGATCCAGGAGGACATGGCCATTATAAATGGATGGGTGAGTAGTATGAGGATTCGCTAGTTTGCGGGCATTTGTGTTGCCATGCATCTGTGAGGGACTAGTGTTGGAGCCAACTGCGTTAGGCCGCTGATGTCCTGTAGATTAGTGCATTAGGTAATGGGAGAGGAAACGATCCAGGTGTATGTTCAATATGAAATTGAAGTTGTACCCTATGATCGTGGGAAAGTCAGGCCACAATGCTAGTATTGGAGAAAGGGAGGTGCAAAATGTTGCTCGCCCCACATTGGGGTGTAAATAATGCCCAAGACCAAAGATCGACCACCCAGCCTGCCCTCCACCAACACATACTTCCCATTGTCCTGCATGACTTGAGTACAAATCTCAAATGGAATCTTAGGGGCAACTCCAGCATAGGAGGAATATCTGGTGGCCATTACTTGTCCCCACCGTTCCCCACAGGACATCGCGCGAGAGAGTCGCGCCGCTGGTCGCTTGAAAGAAGCGAACGGCACGAACATGAGGCACGTGAGGAGTGCAGGTAAGGAGGCGGGGGGGTTGGTGGGGCTTGTGGCTATGTGGGAGCGCGGAGCAGACTGTGGCCTTTTGTTTAAGTATTGCTGTTAAACGGAGCCCCTTCACGGGCTCTGATTAACATCAATACTTGACAAAAGGCCACAGTCTGCCCCGCGCTTTACTAACAAAAGCGTAGTCAGTTTCCAAACACAGCACGTACTTTAGCACATGCTGTGTTTGGAAACTGTCTCTACGCTTTTGTTAGTAAAGCGCGGGCAGACTGTGGCCTTTTGTTTAAGTATTGCTGTTAATCGAAGCCCGTGTAGGGGCTTCGATTAACAGCAATACTTAAACAAAAGGCCACAGTGGGCAGTTAGAAGGGTGGGGCCGTAGGGGGAACAGCGGCTGGGTAAACGAGCGGAATAGAAGGCAAAAGGGGCACAAAAACAAGGAAAAAAACTAGTGGAACAGAGGGCAGAAAGGCACGAAAAACTAAATGGAACAGAGGGCAGAAAGGCACAAAAAACGAGGGAAAAACGAGTGGAACATAGGACAGAAAGGCACAAAAAACGAGTGGAACAGAGGGCAGAAAGGCACAAAAACAAGTGGAACAGAGGGCAGAAAGGCACAAAAAACGAGTGGAACAGAGGGAAGAAAGGCACAAAAAACGAGAGGAACAGAGCACAGAAGGGCACAAAAATGAGTGGAACAGAGGGCAGAAAGGCACAAAAAACGAGTGGGACAGAGGGCAGAAGGGCACAAAAACGAGTGCAACAGAGGACAGAGGCACAAAAAACGAGTGGAACAGAGGGCAGAAAGGCACAAAAAACGAGGGAAAAACGAGTGGAACAGAGGGCAGAAAGGCACAAAAAATGAGTGGAACAGAGGGCAGAAAGGCACAAAAAACGAGTGGAACAAAGGGCAGAAAGGCACAAAGGCACAAAAAACGAGTGAAAAACGAGTGCAACAGAAGTTAAAAGGGGCACAAAAATGAGTGCTTCTAATATTCCATTAGTTGCATCCCCTGGTGCACACCTATATCTCCAGAATAATTAGTCGAGGATTCCTTTCACAAAAAGTATTACGCTGTTTTTGAGTTTGATTCAATACTTTTTTATTCCATGTATTTCATTGTTTTGTTTCTGAAATTATTTTCATTTCATATCTTTACTTGTGTTTCATTGTTTTCAATTGACATCATAGCTTTATCCAATGCATTTCGGGCATTGTGTGCCCTTCATCAGGGAGCATGTGCTATATGAATAAACAACAGAAAATATATTCACTAATATAGTTCTAGTCTACATGGTCAGATTATAAACTGTACAGTTCCCTCCATGCGTAAAAAACGTGCTTCCAGTGCTCAAAGTGTGTGGTGCCCAGTGTTCTAGATGTGTCTAGCAACACACCCGAGATTTGCTAGTCTTTCCTTTATGCTTATGATCACATGGCCGGCACCACAACCAATCAGATTGCTTCTGTTTGAGTACCAGGAAGCAGACAAACAACTAGAGTAAAGCGCACAACCAAACAACACTAACGAGAACGAAGAGAAAGACGCTACACGCTCTAAAACTGTAAGTTTTAACATGGACTTTGAGGGTCCGTATAACGTTGTGATATAGATATTATGACGAGAATTCTTACGATCGCTTATGATCTCGTTTTCATCTCTAGTGTTTTGTGAACTGCTTAACAATAAGCAAGAACACGCTCTATCGCTGACATGTAAGTCTCATGCTCGTTTTTAAACACATCACTTTACAAAGTTGCTAGACACATCTAGAACACTGGGCACCACACACTTTGAGCACTGGAAGCACGTTTTTTACGCATGGAGTGAACTGTACAGTTTATAATCTGACCATGTAGACTAGAACTACATTAGTGAATATATTTTCTGTTGTTTATTCATATAGCACATGCTCCCTGATGAAGGGCACACAATGCCCGAAATGCATTGGATAAAGCTATGATGTCAATTGAAAACAATGATACACAAGTAAAGATATGAAATGAAAATAATTTCAGAAACAAAACAATGAAATACATGGAATGAAAAAGTATTGAATCAAACTCAAAAACAGCGTAATACTTTTTATGAAAGGAATTCTTGACTAATCATCCTGGAGATATAGGTGTGCACCAGGGGATGCAACTAATGGAATATTAGAAGCATTTCTTTTTGAGTATCATACAGGCGTCCAGGACAGGAGACGTCACCCAGGTAGCACCCGGAACTTCAACAAAGCTAGTTCATTCAAAAACGATGTAATCTAATGCTGTGCACCAGTCTTCATTACCTAATTCATTGCACAAAAATGAGTGGCACAGATGGCAGACGGGCACAAAAAAAGAATGGCACAGAGGCAAAATACAGAATACAGAAATATAGGGGCAGCTAAGAACAAGGGAGAATGGGCAGAGAGTCACGGGGGCAGCGAGGGGAACAGAAGGGAAAACTGGGCAGAGACACCAGCAGCGAGGGGTACAGAAGGAAAGACCGGGCAGAGAGAGCACAGGGACAGCGAGGGGAACAGAGTGAAGAACAAGCATTTACAATGCAATGGTTTCGCCTTTGTTAAAGTTAGAGCTATTGGCATTGCTCTTGACATTATTTTTATTTATGTATTTTTTAACATAAATAAATGGCATTGTCATTTACAATGCCACTAGCTTTATCTCTCGCAAATGACACACACAGAGCCCCCCCCACACACACAGCCACACAAAGCTCCCCACACACACAGCCGCACAAAGCTCCCCACACACACAGCCGCACAAAGCTCCCCACACACACAGCCACACAAAGCTCCCCACACACACAGCCACACAAAGCTCCCCACACACACAGCCACACAAACCTCCCCACACACACAGCCACACAGAGCCCTCCACACACACCCACATGGCACAAGCAGGCAACAGGGGCACACTGAGGGACAAGGAGAGTGACTGGCGAAGGCTAGCTAATAAAGGCACCGCCACCCTCAATGCCAACAGCTCAAACCCTCACAACCGCGAGACCCACCGCACCGCAAATGCCCGTCTAGCAGGGAGGTGTGTCTGAAGAGAGTTTATTGTGCATGTATGTTTGCCAAACTATAGGTTTGATTACACGTGGAGTTTGTGTTCAAGTGTTCACGTGGAAATCTATTGGCAAGAACTCGAGCCTGTATAGAGTTATATGGCAGTAAACTGTGTCTTCACGGGGATACAGCCGCATGGAGCTGTGCCCACAAACAATTGTGCCTGCAGGATACTGAATGCGCAGAGCAAGCACTTTGTTTAGTCGCCAAAGAACACTTTGTATAAGCACAGATAGCTGTGTTGTGTCATCGAATAATAGTTTCCAAAGATATATGCACCAACTTGCCTAAAAAGTGGAGGCCCACAACGCTTAAATTCCGCTCACAAAAAATGCCTCTCCATTAGGGCTTCGATTGTACAAGGGTTAATAAATGTAAAGAGCTGCGCCAGCATCTGAACTGTCTATCATAACTCATACTTGTCTGAGATCACATATTTTTCTTAACTCTAAGTACAGTGATTTAATATGCATGATAAATAATGGGCACGAACGATGAAGGCTGCATGTTTGATTGAGACAGGTCAAAAAACACGAGAGCCCACTCAGTTGTGGCCAGCTGCCAAAAGAGAAAGTGCACTCAAAACAACCCTGTATGCACACCACACGTGCAGGAGCTCTCCCCATACCCACCCTGCCACGCTCTGCCCACAAGGTGGCACCTCGGGGACCCGGAGCCTCCGCTCCTCCGCAGTCCGCTCCGGGGTCAGAGACATACGCTTAATGCGATTTGTATAACATCGGAGGTTCTGCATTTCTCCACCCTTCCTTCGCCTGAGACGAAGGGCGGAGTAATGTACGTGAGCGTTCATTATTCTCCTGGGTTGGGGGGAGGGAGGATCCTAGCCATCTCCGGCCCACCTCCAGTTTGTGTGGGGGAGGGGCAGCTAAAGGAGCTTCTGGTGACAACGCCGACGATCGAGAACCGCGGGCCAAAGAAATGGCAGAACATTGACAAACCTCCAGATGAGCGCCACCACAAAAAGTAGAAATTATTTGACGTAAACACCGGCGTGACTACCCTGGATTTTACAACCTATACTTCCAAACATTTAACTACCAAGGAGGGTCTGCCTTCCAAAGGCAGGAAATACTAAACATGTGTACTTTTACCTCTGCCCATTGCAAACATTTACCGGATACCAAGTACAGCGCCTATGTTCCTCATACCCCTAAACTGCATGATTAAAAGGACTGTTAAGCATCAGCTACACGGCAACTTCCTCCTTAAGAGTACAAAAAAACGAATACCACTGGAATATTACGTCCAAGCCGTGTAATCGACGTTAGGTGCCTTTAAACCTAAAATATGTCGATTAAACAGTAGGACGGGGCCAGCAGGTACAAGTACTTGATAACCCTGGAATCGTTATTTTGGAGTCTGTACCATTACTAGAGAATCTACCATCCCACAATTAACCTCTCCCCCATCCATTGCAAAACGAAAACTGGCATCGAGTCATTGGCAGGGTACATAGGCATTATGACATTGCCCCGGTTCCTTTAAACAGACACTAGCGGCAGGAGGACGGCTGTAGCCAGGCTTCACTCCAGTTTACCAAAGCGGTTAAAGTACCACATGAAGGGTGGTGCTTAGGTTCGGTGTCGAGGACCGGGATGCAGACACAGAGGCACACGTATTGTGCGAGGCACGGACGCAGAGTTGGCCGCGCCGTGCCCAGCAACAGAGATGCACCTCCGGTTGTAGACTTTACTCACTGTGGCTCTCCAGTTGTCCTCCAGCTGTGGTTGCAGCCCTAGGCAAGGCATCGGAAGTAGTGAGCGGGGGACAGGGAGGCTCCGGACGGGGCCTCGGGTCCGGTGTGGTTTACTTCATACGGAACAGAAACCAACAATTTTTCGGGGATCTGAACCTCTCCACTCCTAACCTCCCTGCCTCATCCTCCTCCAGAGGCTTCCCGCCGGTACATTCAAGCAGGGAACCTGTCGTGCCCCCTGGGACTTGTAGTATACAAACCCCTCCCCTTCTAGTAAGCCAATAGCTAACAGAGAACGAAAATACTACACGTCCCAAGATTCATGAGCGACCAGGACGCCATTTTAACCCAAGCCGGACTGTTGCCAGACCACCATCACAAATAAATAAATAAACAACGGAACAGCAGGTTAGTTGGGGGAAAAATGCAGCGGGTAGAAAAGATGGCTTTACGAATACACACGTACCAATGGACGAGGTGGCGAGAACGTGAGGAGAAGAGGTGGGGGCAGAGGCCAGCTGGGGCCGCCCTACCTCCACTCCCGCCCATGTGCCGCTCTCCGGCACCAACAGCAGCCGCACGGAGCCCTCCCCAGCCCTTCAGACTCACCGGGCTCTCTTGGGCGGGCTCCTCCGGGCGGCGGCCTCTCTGCTGGGCGGCGGCTCGGCGGCGGGTCTCCTCCTCATAATGAAGCACCGCCTTCTCCTTCCGCCGTCGTCCTCCCGAGTGGAGCCGCCAGGCTCCCGATCCACTTCTCCTCCGGGGCGCCGGGAGCCCCCAGCAGCGGCGACGCGACCTCTCCTCTTCCCCGGTCTCCCTCTGGGCACGGGAGACCGGCAACTCCCGCAAAGGCTTCCCCCAGGCAGGGGGAAGCGGAACAACACGTCCTCCCGGCCCCGCCCACAACCAGGCGGCGGGCCGGACCTCTGCTTCCGGGGAACAGCCAATGGCTGCGCGGCAACTCTCCCTGGGCCACCCAATGGCAGCGCGGCCCTCCTGACGAGCCCACTGGCTCTGGTCGCGCTGTCGAAGCCACGGCGGCGGTTTCAGCGATTGAAAGAATGGGGAAAGGGTTTCCCAATACTAAGGACTAGTGGACTCGCCATAAATCCTCATTAGTGCGCAAGAGGGCAAAGTGGTAGGATGCAGTAGTGCCGGCAATGCCGGACCAGACACGGGGGCGTTCCCGGCGTCCCGTGACGTCGGCAAAAGCCAAAGAATGTCGGGAACGCCCCCGTGTCTGGTCCGGCATTGACGGACAGGCCCCTCGTCCAATGGCAAGGCTCCGTTTACGGAGCCAGCCAATCAACGACGAGGGCCGAACCAAAGCACCCTACGGTTCTCAACAGGATTTCGCCTGCGCGGAAAAGCTGCGCAGAGCGCAGCTTCCGCTAGGCGAAACCTAAAAAGGGGCACGGACCACGTACAGGCAGCGGGGAAGACAGCCAACAGCAGTCATAGACACAACAATGAAAATACAGGTAATACAATAAATGTGCAAACTGCCCTTAAGACACTTATTGTGGCGCTGTATGTGTGAAAATGCACCATCTTTTCACTTTTTAAAGTAAACGTTTTGAGTGCCATTTGGCGCCGCAGACACGCGCGGTTTGGTTCCTGGCGCACATAGCCATGGTTGCAGCGCACAGAGACCCTCCACTGCCGCACACAGCAGAAAAAAATTAGAAGGAACATTGCTTGTCCCTGCCGTTTTTTACTGCTTTTTTTTGCCCCTCTTTATATGGTGAGTCTCCTGTAGCATAGTCACACGTGTGTCCTCTTTCACTCAGATAGGAGTGTACCTTGTATCGGTGTGTGACAGTGAAGATCCCCTAACATTCCAGGTCACAAATGTATATGTGTGCATCCCCATCTTATCTCGGTAGGTTTCTGGTGAGCCCTCACAATTAAAGAGAGCACACGTCCTGGGTGCATGAGCGCCATTCTCATATATCAGAATGAACAGATAAACAAAAGGGCCTCTGCTGTGTCTTGGGGCAGAGAGCATTATTCGAATTTCCAGTGCAAACACCTATTTGGGTCGTGCAGCACTCGGATAGAGTCCAGAACATTAGGTAGATTAAATTGACCAGGTTGTTGTGGATACACATTCCAATCCCCATTCTAATTGAATTTTAATGAGTATTGTAATCTGTAGTTGAAATAAGTCCTTGTGTGAGAAGGTAGCAATGATGTCCAAAGTGTTATTTTTTTCTACTGAATTCCATTTCACATAATAGTATTACTGAGTGCATTATTTTACTTCTGAATTCCGTAATCAGAGGAACTATTGTATACAGTCTTTTCTCCAAATACTCATAGGTTGGGAGGGTGGTGGGTGGGTGGTGGTGGTGGTGGTGAGGGTGGGGTGTGTGTCAGTTCTTAATTTGTAAAACGTTCAGTGCCAGGGCCCCTCTCAGAAGGCCACTCTAGCCTGCACCGCAAATAGCCCCTGCCATCGATGCCAATGACAGTACTAACATAACACCTAACTATCGCACTCCTACAAGTGTGGCAATCCTGATTATTTCAGGCCTGGCAAAGCTATAATAATGGCGTGAGGGGCTGGTATTTTTCATTTTCAGTGCAATTTGACTTAATATACACATTTGTTGTGTTTATCTCAAAATTCAGCAGACAGCGCCACCATGTGGTGGATTATCACTAGAGCCGGTGCTGACAATTAAGTGCTGGTGCCGAGCACCGGAAACCACCGGCTCCAAGAGAAGAGAGTGTGTGTATGTCAGAGAGAGAGAAATACTCACACTTATTTTTTTCAAATTAAGCTCCACTGTATCTTTTCTTCCTTGTTTGCCTCTAAATAAAGTATTTAGTATAAAAATACATAATTTCCTATGTGTGTGCTGACTTTGTGGTAGAATGAGTGGAACTCAACAACCTACCCACTCTCGGGCAGTACTAGGGTGACCAACCGTCCGTAAATTTCAAGGACAGTCTGTAATTTGGATCTCACATCTGTTGTCCGTGACGATCCCTTTTACGTTTTTGTCTGTAATTTTGGACATTGGGGAACATCACTGTTTCCCTGCCAGAAGCCTCATCTCCCTGATGGGGCCGCCTCGCACTCATCCTGTGAGAGCAAGAGCAGCAGCACCCCACCGATTGTCATTCTGTCTGGGGCTGATTGCCACATACAGAATCACAATGGGCCAGTCTGTGCTCTTACTGTATGTGGTGGGCCCCCCTCCTGCCTTGGTCTAGGGTACGGCATTCAGTCAGGTGAAAGAAATGTACATAACCTCCCACGCTGCTAGGTGACAATCCAGTTCATGAAAAGAAGTGAAACAAGTTTTTTTTAAATGAGTTATGGGTCTTTCACTGTTTCATCATTTTAAAACGGAAGCATTTTCAATGTTATATTCAACAAAGCCATGATTGCTGCTTTTTTATTTACTGCAACTGACAACCATTGACAAAGCCAATAGTTCTGGCTTGTAGGTGTAACGCTACTTGTTGTGTTATATATCTGGATGCAATGAAAGAAGCAGCAAATTACCAGTCGGGCAGCACTCTATTCTAAGCACAGATTTTTAGCTTAGGTGTTTTAAACCATGCCCTTAATTACATCAAACACCCATTTGAAGAGATCCCATAGTTTTTTCATCCCACTTAAAGCCCTGGAAATAACACCATGTCACAGTGGCACTATGCATCATCCAGTGGCACTATGCATCATCCATGACTCATGGTTTCTACTTTTTCAGGTTTCCTACATACAGGGGCATAGTGAGCCCTCCCCCGCCTCACCCGTTGCTTTAGGAACTATAGCAGGGGTGGAGTTCTTGATGGTCCTCTTCTGTCTGCAATTCTGCACACAAAGGCTCAGCTCATAATTAATGTGAAAAAGTGAGTAAGTGAAGGGATGGCTGGATGGATTAGTGAAAGGGTGAATGGATGAATTAATGGGTGAATGAATAGATAATGAGAGGAAGGGTGGAGGGATGGGTGAGAGAAAAGGTAAATACATGGATGTATGGGTGGAGGGTAGATGGACAGGTAAAAGAATGGATGCATGTATGAAAGGATGGATGGATGAGTGAAAGGGTGGATGATAGGCGAGTGAAAGGGTGGATGGATGAATGAACTGATGGGTGGATTGATGAATTGAAAAGTGAAAGGATGAATGGATGGATGAGTGAAAGGGTGGATGTAAGGCTGGATGAGTGAGTGAAAGGGAGGGTAGATGGACAAAAGGATGGATAAATGAGTGAAAAGGTGATGGATGAGAGAAAGGATGGATGGATGGATGAATGAAGGAGTGAAGGTGTTAATGGATGAGAGAAAGGATGGATGGATGAGTAATAGGATCAATGGATGATTTCATGAATGGATGAGTAGATGGATGGGTGGATGGAAGGATCAATGGCTAAATGAAAGGGGGATGGAGAGAGAAAGTGAGAATAGATGGATGGTGACTGAAAAGGTGAATGGGTGTAAGGATGAGGGAGTTACTGGGTGGATGAATGAGTAAGTGAAAGGATGGCTGGGTGGGTGAAAGGGTAAATGTCTGGATGGATAAGTGAATGGATGGATGAGTGGAAGGGTAGATGGATAAGTGCATGGATGGATAGGGTGAACGGATGAATCGAGGGATGGATGAGTGAAAGGGTGGATGGAGGGATAGATGAGTGGAATGATAGATGGATGGAAGTATAGATGATAGGTTTGCAAATGTTTGAATTTTGATATGGATGAGCGCACAGATGGAAGGACAGAATGAATGGCGAAAGACTGAATGATGGATGAAAGAATGATTACACCTTGTAACTCCCATTATCTTACGTAAAATTTCCTATACATTGACTTTCACATTTATATGAGTCATTGTCTCTATATAATATGTGTGTGATGTAACGCACTCCGACACCCTGTCCTACTTACTTGGGATGAGTAGCACAATAAAAGAATAACATAAATTAAATACACATGAGAGAGGGTCAATGTGAAGATGAGGGGCACTATTGGAGGCTGGTAGCTAGGCCGGACTGGCAGGAACGTGCATCAGGCGTTTCCCTAGGAGGCTGGAGAGGTGGGGTAGGGGCTGTTTTGTTACCACGAAAAGAGCTGCACATTTGCTCAAAGCTGTTTGCATACTAAACAATGTTATGTTATGTTATGTTATGTTATGTTATGTTATTTATTTTCTTGTATAGCGCAACGGTTACTCAAAAAGAGTATCCCGGCGCTTTAGGTAAGGTGAACAGGTTTCAAGAATAACACATTCAGAATAACACAACACAGATAAAAACAGTTAAGAAGTCAACAGAAAAAACGGAGCTACTGGCGGACCTATTGAGAAAACAGCCAGGTTTTGAGGCCTCTTCTAAAATCAAGAAGAGTAGTCGCCCCCCGCAAAGGGAGCGGTAATGAATTCCACATCTGTGGAGCCAGCAGACTAAAGGAGCGGCCCCCTAGGCGAGCCCTCTTCACGCGCGGAACAGCCGCA
Organism: Lissotriton vulgaris; assembly: GCF_964263255.1. NCBI lineage: Eukaryota > Metazoa > Chordata > Amphibia > Caudata > Salamandridae > Lissotriton > Lissotriton vulgaris. The sequence goes on from NC_141687.1 coordinate 1,643,595,249, forward strand.
AGAAGTAGAGATTCCGACCTCAACGAGCGAGTAGGGTGGTAAAAAGTAAGTCTCTTTTGAAGATGTTTAGCTCCCACAGCATGGAGAGCTTTATAGGCCAAGGTCAGGGCCTTAAAGGCAATCCGATTGCGGATGGGTAGCCAGTGAAGCGTCACCAGCAACCCAGAGGCGCTGGTGCGTCTACTTAGGCCAAAGATGGCCCTGGCCGCCGCGTTCTGTGCAACTTGAAGCCTCTGCAGCAAATACTCTGGCAGGCCCAAGTACAGACTGTTGGCGTAATCCAACCTGGAGCCTATCAGGGCCTGCACCGTCAGCCTCTTGTGCTCTTCAGACAATAGAGGCAGAAACTTCCGCAACATTTTTAACAGGCCGAAGCAGGTGCCGGTTACCCCCAGGATCTGGGCTTTCATCGTCAGCCCCTTGTCCATCTTAACCCCCAAGTTTTTAGCCATGGGAGAAGAGCCGGACGGAGGGAACATGTCGATGGGCCACCAGGCCTGCCAACTGGGCTCCGTATCGCACCCGAAGAAGAGTACCTCCGATTTATCGGAATTGCACTTGAGGCTGTGCAGTTGGAACCATGCGAACACAGCCCCAAGGCAATTCTGGATACTTTCCCCGTCAAAGTCAGCGCCCCTCTCACATGAGAAGAGGAGCTGGGTGTCGTCGGCATACAACACAATCCGGGCACCAAATGACTCCGCCACCGCCGCCAAAGGGGTCATATAGATATTGAAGAGGGTCGGGCTCAATATAGAGCCCTGAGGGACCCCGACTCCCAGAGGCGGCATTACAGCGGTGTCAGATGATGTCCAGATCGTTTGCCGGCGGCCGGCCAAGAAGGAAGAAAACCATTTGAGCACCGTCCCCCGCAGGCCAATCTCAAAGAGTCTTGCGAGCAGGCCCTCATGGGGGACGGTGTCAAAAGCCGCCGACAAGTCCAACAACACCAGCATGACTTTGCCCCCGGAATCCAGCACCCCTTTAATGGTTTCCGAGACCTCCAGGAGCGCGGTCTCGGTGCTGCGGTTAGAACGGAAGCCTGACTGGGAGTCGTGTAAGATCTCATGGGACTCCAGAAAATTGGAGAGCACCGACTGAACGTGCTTTTCCAAAATTTTTACAAAAGCCGGCAGCAGCGAAATTGGCCTGTAATTGGCTGGGGCTTTCGGGTCAAGTCCCGGCTTTTTAAGCAACGGGTTGACCATTGCCTGCTTCCATGCTGGCGGCACCTCTCCCGAACTCAACGAAAGGTTGAGAAGAGGGTGAGCCAGCGGATTAACCACCTCCGCCAATTTACCCAGGAGCTTAGCTGGGCAGGGGTCAAGCGGAGACCCAGATTTTAAGTTGCACATGAGCGCTAGGGAAGCGGAGGCTGACAGAGATGGAAACTCAGCCAATATGGCGCCCTGTATGACTGGGGAAGGCGTACCGGCCTCGGGCACCGGCAGCGTGACCGGTCCACTCGATAGAAAGGAGTCCTGGATGAGTTTGATCTTGCCTGTAAAAAAAACGCAAGATCCGCCGCCCAGGATTCTACGGGGCCCTCTTCCGAGGTGGTAGTCCGAGGTGAGATGAATTCTCGAACGATAGTAAAAATCTCCTTACTGGAGTTCGAAGCTGCTTCGATTCTCCCCGCGAAATAGGCTTTCTTTTCGAGGCGGATGTCTCGTAAACAAGCACTGGCGTTGCCAATAGGTCTTGCAGTAGGAAAGTTGGAGCTATTACAATTGCAAATAACAATGCCTTTTATTTTTGTTTTAATTTTAAAACATAAAGGGCTTTGTCATTTACAAAACCAATAGCTCCAACTTTCCTACTGTGAGACCTATTGGCAACGCCAGTGCTTGTTTCTTTGGCTAGTTTTCTAAATTAGGTGGAGCAGATCAACTGACTACTTTTATGCCTAAACAAAGAGGCAATTGGTTTTCTATGGAAAGCGATTGATGAAACTATGCTCTCTGCGTTTGTATTGGTAGATGACTGTTCTCTTGTGGTTGAGGTTGTCAGTGCGATGTGCATGGGTCATTGACCTGGTAGGGGTGGTTTAGTTGCAAAGCAGACCTTATCTGTGTGCTGCTTGGGGAGGTAAAATGTTTAAGAACGAGGCGATCAGGGGAATTAGTGCTCTCCGCACAATCAGCAGAAAGAGCTCTTGAGTGGAGAGAAGCAAAAGTCGCCAGACATCAAACATGGTGCGTCTCTTGGAGCCTGATAAAAATAGGACGGGGTGATAATCCTCGAAGCTTCATCAGCATCTGAAAGCGCGGTGGTGGTGCTGGAGCTTTGAGACTAGCTTGGGCGCTGCTGGCGGCTCCCAGGAATGCAGTGATATGCTAACTCTGGCCTACCTTGTACGCCGAAACGTTTTCACTAAATTCAGTCATTTGCAGTTTTTGCGCATAGCTCAGTTAGGTGAATGACACAATTGCCTGTCAGTTGAAAGTTTTACCTAGCTGGAAGTTTTTTTGTAATCCAGCTCCTCTTTTAATACTTCATTTGTGGCCCAGAGTTAGCATCTTTTATTATATTCATATTCTATGGCCAACTCATGAGTTGTATGTTGTGTGTGTGTGGAGGGGCGGGGGGCGGGGGCTGTATATGCACCTGTATCCTGGTGCCCATGTAAATGAAGAAATAATCATCGGAGGCCTTACCTTGACTGCTCATTTGGTTTGTGTGCCTGTTTAGGGCTGGCCCGGCCATAAGGTGCTCGCGCAACTCCGTCTGTGTGGATCTGATCTTCGAAACAAGTGCGTGTCATTTCAGCAGGTTCCTCTGTACAGGGCTACCGAGACTGCATCATTTCTTTCTGGCAAATGTGCAATGTGGGGGTGTTTTTACGCACACTGAGTGCTACGCTGTAACAACATTATTAAAGACGAGAATATATCCTTTATTGCTAAGCACTAGCCTTTGGTCAAATTCACCTTGCGACATAACAGCTATTTGTTGACTGTTGCAAGCTATAACAGAGATTTTTTTTTCTGTCTGCGGGTGTGAAAGTGGAGCCCGGAAGTGGCCGATTTGGCCCGTAAATCACTTCGACATGCTATGGACTGAAGGCAAAATTGTCCGTGCTCTTCAAGTAAAGAGTGGTAGAGAGCTGAATAAACTCTGTACCTTTGTCTAGCACTTAACGCAGCGCCAGTATTCACCGTTCTTGGCTATTTTTCAAACATGAAGTGTAGACTAATTATAACGCATCGTGAGGATGGGGTAGCAGGGGATGGAACACGGCCTGGGGGAAGCTGGCTGGGGAGGGGGAGGAGAAATCCAAGGAAGGCTGTGTGTGGGGAGAGAGGGGAGGTGCTGGGCCATCCAAGAATAATTAGGGGAGGAGAAGCCGAGAAGTGTATGTTGTGTGTGTGTGTGGGGGGGGCGGGGGCTGTATATGCACCTGTATCCTGGTGCCCATGTAAATGAAGAAATAATCATCGGAGGCCTTACCTTGACTGCTCATTTGGTTTGTGTGCCTGTTTAGGGCTGGCCCGGCCATAAGGTGCTCACGCAACTCCATCTGTGTGGATCTGATCTTCGAAACAAGTGCGTGTCATTTCAGCAGGTTCCTCTGTACAGGGCTACCGAGACTGCATCATTTCTTTCTGGCAAATGTGCAATGTGGGGGTATTTTTACGCATACTGAGTGCTACGCTGTAACAACATTATTAAAGACGAGAATATATCCTTTATTGCTAAGCACTAGCCTTTGGTCAAATTCACCTTGCGACATAACAGCTCTTTGTTGACTGTTGCAAGCTACAACAGAGATTTTTTTTTCTGTCTGCGGGTGCGAAAGTGGAGCCCGGAAGTGGCCCCTTTGACCTGTGAATCACTTCGACATGCTATGGACTGAAAGCAAAATTGTCCATGCTCTTCAAGTAAAGCGTGGTAGAGAGCTGAATAAACTCTGTACCTTTGTCTAGCACCTAACGCAGCGCCAGTATTCACCGTTCTTGGTTATTTTTCAAACATGAAGTGTAAACTAATTATAACGCATCGTGAGGATGGGGTAGCATGGGAGGGAACACGGCCTGGGGGAAGCTGGCTGGGGAGGGGGAGGAGAAATCCAAGGAAGGCTGTGTGTGGGGAGACAGGGGAGGTGCTGGGCCATCCAAGAATAATTAGGGGAGGATAAGCTGAGAAGCCGCAGAGCGCACGCTGGGCGAAGCCCTTTGATGTGCTGCGAAGATGAGCGGCCGGGAAACTGAAAGTACGGCTGATAGGAGGGAGGGAGGTTGATGCGCGTGCTTGTTTGGTCACGTGGTTCACGTGAACTTAAACAAAACCGCAGCAGAAAGCCCTTGGTTTGACGATGATTTTGGCTACTTGAATTCTCGCTCCCTCAATGCGCTTGCGCGCATTGTAGGTCACGAGACCTAAAAACCATGAACTGCACAATTGTCTGTACCTAATATAAACTTATTTTCACTTGTATTTAAGTTGTTGACTATTTACTTACATATTTACTATTCCGCAACCTCCTCTGATGTATCTGTAAAACTTACCTTTGTTCTTAATTTTGACCTCCTGTCCTGCATTTTTGTCCTGAATGTTGACCCTTTGTCCTGAATTTTTACACTCACTGTCCTGAATTTGCCCCATGCCAATTGGTCATCCTAGACAGTACTGATTATTCTGTTCCTTCACGGCTCTATGCAATAACGTAATCTAATGAAATAAATTGCAACCCTGACATATGTTGAAGTAAACTTTTTTTCATTTTCTGGAGTTTTTATCACATTTTAATTTTAAATGATATTTGTTGTGTAATGTAGATAGCAAATCCTGCGATGAACCTACTTGATCGCAGAGTTTGCGTGGCATGAGAAAAAACATGTTATTCTGGCCCACATGTCACTATCTGGCACTGTCTAGTGGTTGAACACCTGTTAGGTGTCATGAAATAACTGGGTAGGCTTGCATTAAAATCTGTATATAGATTTTGCTGCACGAGTGCTGGCCCCTCAAAAAACATGCAGAGTATCACAAATAATGCCACCTCAGACACCATTTCTGAGGGCCCTGGCAATGCTTAGTTTGTGATTTCACTCTGAGGGTAAAAAACGAATGTGTCCTTGTGTAATGTAACCGGGGCTTGTGTAAAGAACTCAAATTCGGGCCGAGTTCATGCTTAAAGCCTGACCCCTTACTCGGTTGTAAGATATTCCTAGCTTTTCCACCTCTATTCACGTTCATTTCAAGACTGCTAACATCTTAGATAAAGGTTGATTTTTAGATTTGTATCAGCCATAAAATCATACACGGAACAGAGCCGCTTTTCAACAGGAATAAAATCACTAAATACATGCAACAAAGAAACCTCTGTTCCAGATTGGTACCTTGTCTCAATACCCCAGCGCACAAGAAAAAAAAACAATAAGTGGAACATCTTTCTCTGTTCAAGCAGCCAAACTATGGAATTCATCATCCCCAAACATAAGATGCATAGATAACTATCCTATCTACAGAAGGCTAGTCAAGAGTTGGCTCTTTCCTACATGACCACAACACTCAAAAACACATGTACAGCATATGCATGTGAATGTAAATATATGTGATTTGATTATAGGTATGTATTAAGAAATGTGCATTTCGTTGTACAAAAAAATATTCTACTTATGGTTTAAAAATATATAGATTTTCTTTAGGTCTGCTTAGCAAATGTATATATTATGATTAAAACATATTTATATATTAATGTATGCTTAACTTGCATGTAGGTCACTGCATAGTTTTCATATATGTTTTTTGATATTAAATGCTTATGGATCTCTGTTTTAGTTTATCCATCACAATACGTAAGTATGATCATAACAATTGTATCTGTAAGTGAGTGTTTCACTATTGAAATATTGAGGGAAATATAAAACTAAACTACATATAGCAAATAAATGAAAACATACACAAATAAATTAGCTTTACGTACAGCAACATTTGAAAGTCTGAGTTTCTATCTATCTAGCCTTGTATGCACATATGGGACTTTATACAAAGCAACTCTATATCTCTTACCTACTTTTTTCCATATATATATATATATATATATATATATATAACGCTCCAGATCCCTCCAACTCACGGAAAGAATAAGACAGCACTCGAGGTGAAGATTTCCAACGCGCTAGATTTTATTTAGCGGGGGGTGCACACAGACGCGATTCCGCGGTCTGCCTTCGTCAGTGTGTGATGCACTGTGTTTGCTTCCGACATAGTTATAAACAAATCATAATCACACCCACTATCAGTAAGGCATGGACATAAACAAGGGGACTTGCACCTCGCATGGAATAGGTGCGGCCATCTTGTAGTGTGTATGGTATATGTAACACGAATGGCAATATGCATAGGATATTCTAATGTGGTTAGGCCCACAGATGGGCATACGCATTATTCCAAGCGTTGTGTGTCAAAATAAAACGTCATAGGATAGACAATAACATACAGCCGTGGATGGATATATATATATATATCCAAGCATTGCAAGAACCCAATTTCGAAGAAAGCCACTTGAAGTAATTCTTTTCACTTATTTATTGGCAATCTGCTGACAATTGCGTGGCGGAAAGTCACATCCTGAGTTTTGTGCCAGACGCGTTTCGAGAGTTAAGACTCCCTTCCTCAATGGCTTTGTGTCAGGACTGCTCCGGAGCGCAGAATAAATGTTCGATTTAAGGCAGCTGTCAACCAGGGCGTGGCCAGCAGCAAAGCCGTCTGGATATGATAGTCCATAATTTACTCCCCAGTGGGAGCGCTCCAAAGCAGAAAATAAAACAATTTTTAGTCCAAGTGGGTGGATCTGAGAGACCGTCCGTGGATTGTCCTGCTTTCTCTTGCCAATGTGAACTGAGGGGTAAATTATGGACTATCATATCCAGAAGGCTTTGCTGCTGGCCACGCCCTGGTTGACAGCTGCCTTAAATCGAACATTTATTCAGCGCTCCGGAGCAGTCCTGACACAAAGCCATTGAGGAAGGGAGTCTTAACTCTCGAAACGCGTCTGGCACAAAACTCAGGATGTGACTTTCCGCCACGCAATTGTCAGCAGATTGCCAATAAATAAGTGAAAAGAATTACTTCAAGTGGCTTTCTTCGAAATTGGGTTCTTGCAGTGCTTGGATGTTTACCGGCTGTTCCCGGTCGGTGAAGGAAGCCCACCGCTGAAGGGCGGGTCCGTGCAGCCTCTCCCATGTGGGTCTGCATTATGGATTGAAGGTGAGCTGGCGCTGTTGCAAGGCAGCGCTCGTCTCAGTTCACATTGGCAAGAGAAAGCAGGACAATCCACGGACGGTCTCTCAGATCCACCCACTTGGACTAAAAATTGTTTTATTTTCTGCTTTGGAGCGCTCCCACTGGGGAGTAAATTATGGACTATCATATCCAGAAGGCTTTGCTGCTGGCCACGCCCTGGTTGACAGCTGCCTTAAATCGAACATTTATTCAGCGCTCCGGAGCAGTCCTGACACAAAGCCATTGAGGAAGGGAGTCTTAACTCTCGAAACGCGTCTGGCACAAAACTCAGGATGTGACTTTCCGCCACGCAATTGTCAGCATATTGCCAATAAATAAGTGAAAAGAATTACTTCAAGTGGCTTTCTTCGAAATTGGGTTCTTGCAGTGCTTGAATGTTTACCGGCTGTTCCCGGTCAGGGAAGGAAGCCCACCGCTGAAGGGCGGGTCCGTGCAGCCTCTCCCATGTGGGTCTGCATTATGGATTGAAGGTGAGCTGGCGCTGTTACAAGGCAGCGCTGGTCTCAGTTCACATTGGCAAGAGAAAGCAGGACAATCCACGGACGGTCTCTCAGATCCACCCACTTGGACTAAAAATTGTTTTATTTTCTGCTTTGGAGCGCTCCCACTGGGGAGTAAATTATGGACTATCATATCCAGAAGGCTTTGCTGCTGGCCACGCCCTGGTTGACAGCTGCCTTAAATCGAACATTTATTCAGCGCTCTGGAGCAGTCCTGACACAAAGCCATTGAGGAAGGGAGTCTTAACTCTCGAAACGCGTCTGGCACAAAACTCAGGATGTGACTTTCCGCCACGCAATTGTCAGCATATTGCCAATAAATAAGTGAAAAGAATTACTTCAAGTGGCTTTCTTCGAAATTGGGTTCTTGCAGTGCTTGGAAGTTTACCGGCTGTTCCCGGTCGGTGAAGGAAGCCCACCGCTGAAGGGCGGGTCCGTGCAGCCTCTCCCATGTGGGTCTGCATTATGGATTGAAGGTGAGCTGGCGCTGTTGCAAGGCAGCGCTCGTCTCAGTTCACATTGGCAAGAGAAAGCAGGACAATCCACGGACGGTCTCTCAGATCCACCCACTTGGACTAAAAATTGTTTTATTTTCTGCTTTGGAGCGCTCCCACTGGGGAGTAAATTATGGACTATCATATCCAGAAGGCTTTGCTGCTGGCCACGCCCTGGTTGACAGCTGCCTTAAATCGAACATTTATTCAGCGCTCCGGAGCAGTCCTGACACAAAGCCATTGAGGAAGGGAGTCTAAACTCTCGAAACACGTCTGGCACAAAACTCAGGATGTGACTTTCCGCCACGCAATTGTCAGCAGATTGCCAATAAATAAGTGAAAAGAATTACTTCAAGTGGCTTTCATCGAAATTGGGTTCTTGCAGTGCTTGGATATATATATATATATATATATATATTGATATATATATATATATATATTCATTCCAACGAGATGATTCATTTTCTCCCTCATGGCGCTTCATAGTGGTGCGTGGCTCTTGCGGCAGAACCAAGCCGCTTCAAATTTCAACAACGTCTTTGTCCGAAAGAAAAAAACGGATGAGCCGCAACTCCAGCTATTTGTTTCTATTTAGACAGCAGTTTTATTTTCATTACACAGCACAGAGGAAAACCAACGCGTTTTGGTAGAACAGTCTACCTTTCTCACGGTGAGAAAGGTAGACTGTTCTACCGAAGCGCGTTGGTTTACCTCTGTGCTGTGTAATGAAAATAAAACTGCTGTCTAAATAGAAACAAGTGGCTGGAGTTGCGGCTCATCCGTTTTTTTTCTTTCGGACAAAGACTTGTTGAAAAAAAAAAAATATATATATATATATATATATATATATATATATATATATATATATATATATATTTACCCTTTCTATTTAGTTATGAATCTATATATTTATTACCTGACTACTACTGCAGAAAAATAAATAAATGAATGTATTTTTTTTAAAGTTTCAACTCTCTCCAATGCACTACTCTGTCTCATCCTATACCTCTCTCAATATATCCCAGACCTCAATTTTGACTCATCCCAAACCCTATTCTACTGCTCATATGATCTCACTAATAACCCTTTCACGACTCTTGATTCTTCCCTCATCTATCCCTCCTTGACTCACCCCAAACCTCATTCTAATACTATGATCCCCCAAATAACACTTCCTAGACTCTTTCCTCCTCGGTCCCTCTTTTATCCTGTTCAATAAAACTAACAGTTTCACATGTCCACCGCTCAAATTAACAACTTGTATGTTGTTATATTTTACGACTTCCGGAGTAGGGTGGTACTCGCCGAAAAGCACTTCAATGTCTCATCAGGGGGTAGTAAGTGCTATATAAATACAATTACAATTTTAATGTACTAGTCACGGGTGATCCTCACTACCCAAAACCTTAGTATCCTGGCACAGTCCATAAGCTATGAGCCACCCAACTCCCATTCAGGGCATACTAAAAATTGCAAGTCTTTCTTCTAGCTTTATGTCGTAGGCCAACTTTCCCTCACATATAACCCTGCTTTTCCTGCCGCTGTGCTTCATTAAAAAAGCTATATTGAGGAATAAAGAACCCGGGGAGTAAGGAAGGGAATTGTGACAAGTATGGCTAAGATTTCTGGTAATGAAGGTAATTAGTAAGTAATACATTTATTACCCCAAAACTCGTCCGCCACGCAACAGTTAATACTCTATGAGGCTATACACAACTTTTATTCTGTCGTTCCTCAATGAACAGAATATGATATCAGACGGAATAAACAAAAAACTTTTAACCACAGGAATAAAAATAAATACTATTATTCAGTCTATTACATCTTTGAGAATCCCAGAAGTAAAATTCAGAGAATCTCCTAGTTACAAAAGATAATGTTTTACAAAAGTGTCTGTGGAAAACCATGTTGCCACCCGTTATATCTCAATTAAGAGTACACCATTTGCTTCTGCCCAGGTTGCTGCACAATCCTTGTAGATTTTCCCTGAATAAAACATGGATTTGTAGATGCATACCAGTATACGACCTTGAAATTGCTTGTCGCACCCTTCTACTGTGAGACTCTATAGATGTTTATTTGACTTTATTAGCTGGACCAAAACAAAAAGGAAATTTGATTTCCTGACATTTTTCGCCCTTTCCAAGTAAATGTGGAGAGCTGTCTTTACATCCAATGAGACAATGCTAACAGAAAAATCTGTTACTGATTCGTCAAAACCTCTGACGGCTGCTCTTTTCGACAACAGGGTTGAAGGAAACAAACATTTATGGAAACCTTCTTACAAAAGCTCTAAAATAAATGTACATATATCTGTTTTTTAACTCTAAATAAGTTAATTACATTTAAGTTAACAATTTTTCCCATGGGATTATATTTTACGTGCCTGCCTCCATTATTTTGTATTAAAGAGTACTGCAGTACAAGTAGTTGGCCATGTGTGTTGCTCGTCTTACTTCAAGACTGAACTGGAGTAAATTTTAGAATGATTAAGGTTTTTTTGGTGGTAGTAGTTTTAGAAGTGCAGTTTGTGAATAGCAGTGGGCTTACTCTTTTGTGGGGGGTGTCTGTAGGAGTGTAACCCTTGCAAGCCCCTCATTCACTCCCCAAACTCTTTTTTCTCCCCTCGAATCCCCTCCCATTGAGTAGAATTGTCCATTTTCTAGCCTCTTCCCCTGTCCCTCCCACATTTACTACTAAAACCTAGGAGGATGTGGGAAAAGAGCTCTGCAATCAGGGCAGAGATCTCCACAAATAAAGATAGTAGAGGTGGCTGCATAGACCTCTGTGTGAGTAGTGCTATTATAGGCCCCTCTGTTTCCGCAATTGGATTTTCAATTACAAGTCATACCCATCAGGTGTCTTTATCCAATGGAAGCAAATCAAGACTACAAACCCCAGAGTTCATTTGCCTCTATCTGAAAGCACATGCCTGGCAAGCACAGTGCATGGTGAAGTGGAAAGAGGTAGTCACTCTTCACTTGGCCCCTAAAAAACCTTAACTTTCTATTACAATCCAAGCTATAAAATGACACTTAAGAAAAAATAATTGGAGACATTTAATAAAGCTCAAAATTACTGTTTTGCTAGAATTCTCACTTCGGATTCGTTCAAAAGAGTTTAAAAGTCTTAATACCCTTTGTCCGTGGATGAATCCTGGCAATAAATGCTACTCGATCGCGAGAATAAGACGCAGGTAACATATTCTGGTCTTCTGATCAGCCACATACACCAATTGTGCTCAAGATGCGATTAATCAATATTTAAATACATTTCAGCCTTCAAGTGGTTTCTTTTTGGAAACATTGCTCTTTGCCCTGTGAGCGAACCCACTTCAGTGAACTGATTTTATCACTACTTTCTCCCTTCAGCTTTTCTTTGAAACCTCATTCTAATATAAAGACCCTAAATGGAAGTCTTTAGCATAATCTGCGGTCATCCTGGAATGTGGTGTGGAATCAGTCCTCATGTACCACGTTGAACACCCCTTGTCAAAATAGTTTGTCAGGAGATGATGTGGCTTAACGGCAAGAGCAGCCGACTCTGAAGCAGGTTCGAGTCTCGGCGGAGACGTTCTAACATCCTCTGATTCTGGGCAAATCACTTACCTTCCCTTGCCTAGAAATGAATGTATCATGCTGTAATGCAACTGGTACTCATGTAAAGTGCTCTAATACCTTCGCTCGAGATCGCACTATATAAAACTGCAATATATAAAAAGAGAAGCAAGGCCAGGACTTGAAATTCTGTGTTTATGATGACATACAATGAGATGACCATTCTACCAAAAAGAGGAGCATTATTGTATTTTGAGAGCACATAGGTCCCTTGGGAAAATGTAGCTGCTTTTAATCGATAATAAATATTTGAGCAAAATCAACGTTCTGTCGAGTGATAAATAATTTTAAGAAATAATGTTTCACAAGAGCATGACGCACAAGTTTAAAGATATCCGCATAAGATACATTATCATTTACATATCCTGCTGTCATTCAGAAAACTTGACGTGACCCAACCAATGCTGGACACATCTGTTTTAGGCTATGAATTAAGGTGATCCGATTACTTCACGTAGTCACTACACGGTACTTCCGTTCTGTATTTTTAAAAATCCAGTGTATTTGCGGAATTTCAGTCCTCGCTCACTTCAGTTGATTCAACCGACAGAACACACCTGAAAACGATACTTTGTGAAAGGAAAGCCAGGAGAGGTGCATTGCGTCTTAAGTGACATGGGGTCATCAACTGGTAACCTTGGGTGCTGAGGTCACAGAGAGGTCGCCTTTGAGGAGTTAATATAACATTGCCCTCCACCTGCCCAACTAAAGCAACATATCCAGTGCTTTAAATGGGAAAAATAAGTGCAGGTACTCATTAAAATGCTCTAGAGGTGTAGTGAGTGGGAGGGGCTAGGGGCGGGGCTAAGGGTAAGACCTGATGATACTTAACGACTTCTATAATAGTTGCAGCACACACCAAAACACATGATAAATGTGTTTATATAAACAAAGCAGGTTAACTCATTACACAAAATGAAAGAGAAATGCAATAATATGTTAACATTTCATTTTTTTGCAATAGTTGCACCTTCTTAATGCCATACTGTTAATTGCGGTTGTTTAGCACAATACTATATATTTTTGAGCAAGTGAGTAGGAAGAAACTGAAAATACCCCCACTTCGAACCAAAGCTCCTATGGCACCAAGCAAATGAAGCAAATCATCATGACCCTCCCCAGAAGATATCTCTTGTCTCTTCCATCGATCTATCCATTCATCCTTTCATCCAACCATTTACTTGCTGATGTTCACCATTTACTGTTTTCATTCTGTTGTCTATTCAGTTTTTCATTCATCATTCAGTTGATTTTCACCATTCCGTCTGTCCACCCTTCATATCCAAACCTATCCATCCTTCCTTAAACTTATCCATTAATCTTTTCACTCATCCATCTCTTTATCCACCTTTTCACTCATCCATCAATCCTTTCGCTCATCTATCCATCAACCTTTTCACTCCTTAATACCATCCACCCTTTCATTCAATCCCTCCTTTCACTCATCCATCATTCACCCTTTCATCTATGCTCTCTACCTTTTATTCATCCATCCAATATTTAACTTATCCACCCATCATCGGCCCTTATATCCAATCATCCACCCTCTTTCACCCATCCATTCACTAATCCATCCATTCATCCATCCATTCATCTGCACATCCACCCTTGCTCACTCATCCACCCATCCACTCACTCACTCATCAACCCTCCCTACTACCTTATTTATGAACCTTTGTCGCTGAGCAGACATGTACACACAAAGGGCCACCCATTTCCTTTAAAATACCTATTGAGAGTGTCTTGATTCTTTCTCTCTCACTTTTTTCTTACAAAAAACAAGCTTACAAATGCTGGCAAACAGACAAACATAAGCAGACACAAAAAAGATTTCAGTATGTTAAAAGCCATGTTACACTCTTCACCATGGCTTTCTAAATTGCCACTGCCAGGGGATTGCCAGGATTTCTGTGTTTACGCTAAGTATGGGCGAAATTTGTGAAGTCACGGTACGCGAACTCGCGCGAAAGCGAATTCGCCGTCCGCAAAATCCGCAAATTTGTGTGAATTTGCAGATTTTTTAATTTTTGCGTGTTCGCAGGGTTTTTTCAGAGCGGCGACCGCGAAGTTACCCATGCGGTCGTACATGGGCGCGGCCATCTTGTTTTCAGTGTTTGCGTTGCGTATTTCCGTTTCCGGGCGGTAGTTGCATGCTCGCGGTGTGCGCGGGGCGCGATTGCATGTTCACGTCCGTTTCTGCGTCCCCCCGGGGGAAATATCGCGCAAACTTACCCACGTGGTGGCAATGGGCGCGGCCATCTTGTTTTTCATTCATTGCTATGGTTCTGGGCAATGCTTTTTCAATCCTCCTTTAATCTTTGTATTCCTTTGTTTGTTAGAACTTTTTTTGATCTTTTTTACTCATTATCTATCTCTTTATTTTTCTACATCTATATTTTGTGTTTTTTTCTACTTTTGGTTACTTTAAAACTACTTTTTTAAACTCTCTTTTCTTTGACTTACTTTCCCTATTCTTTCCTATTTTATTTTCCTCTGTCCAGGACCATGGCAAAGGGAGCCGGCAAAAACCTTAAGGGAAGGGTCCCGCACCCCGTAGCCGGCTCCCTTGCGGGCGCTTAAGGGGGGAGGTAGTGACTGCCCGGGAGATCTTTATCACGGTGGAGGTGGCCGCACTGGTTTTCTTTGACCAGCGCCACCTCCCCAACACCGTCGTGGCAGGCGGCAGGCCGGTACCGGGTAGCGGCTCCGGGAGCGTCGCCAGCTATGGGGGAAGTGTGTGCCGGGCCATGTATCGGGATTCTGGGGTCCGGCGCACCTGCAACCAGGTGACGCACCAGTGGTCCGACCTCCTGGACCGGAAACACGACCTGCTCGACCTGCTTGGTGTGGAGATCCCTGGGCTTGGTGAGTACTAGTAGCTATTTGATCACTACTTTGTTTTCTCCTGCTCTGTGTTAAAAATGATATTGCAAATATTTGTTTTTCCGAAGAGCAAGAATGCTGCCGATTACATTGCAGGTAAGTTATGTTTCAAAAGCTTCTGTGATTGCAGGTGCTCGCCTGCTCACTGGCGGTGCTACTATGCTTACTTGTTTTTAATTTTGTGCTCATTTGGCCTGAGTGATTATGTATGAGTGTACTTTACAGAAGTGCGTAATGCTAGACACTAGAGATTACATAGCAGGTAAATTATGTTTCAAAAGCTTCTGTGATTGCAGGTGCTCGCCTGCTCACTGGTGGTGCTACTATGCTTACTTGTTTTCAATGTAGTGCTCATTTGGCCTGAGTGATTATGTATGAGTGTACTTTACAGAAGTGCGTAATGCTAGACACTAGAGACTCAAGTCCCGTCCTTCCTTTGTACTCCTGGTGCCACTACGAAGAGATAGTGGTGGTGGATTGATAGTTTGAGTATATTATGACTGGTTATTTAGTAGGAAACTTTTTACTGGTCTGAAATCATGATGGACTGTGTCTGTCACTTCGCGTGCTGCGGAGTGCTGCCTGCCAGTCCTAGTAGAACCTTTTTTTAGTTAGTTTAGTGTGTTACATAACTTTCCAAGTAGACGGTCAGCGAATCCAGCAATACTAACATCCTAGTAGACCACATCAGATAGGTCAATAAATTTAGTGCAATTGTTGTCTATTTCCCCGAAATAATTTGTTATTGTTTTTTTTAAATGTTTGATTTGGCTAACAACAATCATCCATGTTTGTATCTTTCTTTCATGTTGTACATCAGCTCTCCCAGGGGAAAGAGGACAGAGGATGAGTTAGCGGCGCAGGCGGAGCAGGAACAGCAAGGCCAGGATAGGTCCGCCGAGGGCTCCTCTTCTGGCCCCAGTAAGTTTTCCAGTTAATATTATTAATTATACTTCCCTAACTTTTACACCACCTATTTATTCCAAACGTTCCTCATAATTCTATTTTTTCCTAAATCGTCTTTGATCTTCTTGTAGACTGTTTCTAAATTCTTATCCTGCCTCTACTATGACTCTGTGCTACTACTATAGTTATTGTTATTGTTAATAGGAATTTATTAAGCGCGCGTGCACCCGAGGGTTTCATGGCGCCGGTTACTGAAGTCAAGTGCTGTCAGGGCCTTTAGACATACGCCTGCTTAAATAGCAGTGTCTTCAAGGATTTCCTGAAGCAGCTGCTTCTCAGAGCTAGAGGAAAAGAGTTCCACAGTCTTGGGGCAAGGTGAGAAAAGCTACACCCTCCCTGACGTTTCAGTCTGAAAGAAGGAGTGTTAAACAAAAGATGATGAGCTGAACGGAGGCTATGCCGGGGAGAGTATTTGGTGAGAGTGTGACTGATGAATCTGGGGCTCTTTCTATGAAAGGCTTCAAAAGCCAGACAGCCTGTCTTGAAAGAGATCCGATGAGCTATCGGAGGCCAATGAAGTTGAACCAGGTAGGATCTAACAGAAGACCATTTAGGTTGTTTATAAATCAGTTTAACAGCCTGGTTTTGAACCATCTGAAGCCTTTTTTGCAAACCAAGTGGGAGACCAATGTGGATCGAGTTGGAAAAGTCGAGTCGTGAAAGGACAAGGGCAATCACCACCTGAATTAAAGCAGAATGGGTTAACAGATGAGCAATTTTCAGAATTTTCCCCATTTGATGGACACTGGGAGAGATCACGGAACCTACTTGTCCACGAAGTGATAGGTCAGCATTGATAGGGATGCCAAGGCTTTTCATGGAGTAGGAGGGAGTAGGGGAGGGCCAAGTTCAGTTGGCCAAAATTGCGAACTCCAGCTGTTCCTGCTATTCCCAGGCAGAACTAACTCTGTTTTGCTCGGGTTGAGCTTCAAATGATTCACATCCATCCAGCGTTGGATATGAAGCATAGTAGTTTGGAAGTCACTCATGGCACTAGGGGAGCTAAGGGAGAAAATAATCTGAAGATCATCTGCGTAATTGAATACTGTAATATTTCTGTTTTCTAAAGAATGAATCAGAGGTCTTATATATAGGTTGAAAAGCAGGGCGGACAACGAGGAACCCTGTGGCACACCGCAGGTAGTGGAGAGTTTAGGGCCGCAAAACTTTCCCAACCTGACCGCCTGGGTGCGGTCGGCGAGGAAGGAGTTAATCCATTCCAGAGCGGGGCCCCGCAGGCCGGCTTGCTCGACACGGTTCGACAAGATGGTGTGGTCGACGTGTCGAACGCGGCCGACAGGTCCAGGAGTACCAGGGCTTGATGGTCACCCCTGTCAGCATTGACTCTGAGAGTATCCAGTACCACCAGGATAACAGCCTCCGTGGAATGACCCAGACGAAAGCCGGCTTGGTTAGGTTCAAGGTACTCAGAGTCTTCGATGTAGTTGGACAGGCTGCTGGCTACATGGGCCTCCAGGATTTTTGCAAAAAAGGGAAGAAGGGTGATGGGGCGGTAGTTCACAGGGTTAGCAAGGTCTGTCCCCGGCTTTTTTATAAGGGGAACTACTGTGGCATGTTTAAAAGCCATAGGGACCTTGCCTTGTAATAGTGACTCATTTGAGAGGGGAAGCACGCACTGAGGTAAGGCGGTGAATATCTCTCTAAGAATATGCGGTGGGCAACAGTCCGTAGGAGAACCTGACTTGACAGGGGTCGTGAGTGAAGACAAGGTTTTTATACATATAGGTGGAAAGGAGTTTAAGACCCTTTCGTTGATGGCGATGTCTTCCAGTGATTCCCAATTAAGGGTGTTAGGGAGACTATTTTTAATGGACAAGATTTTATCAAGAAAAAATTGATTTAAAGAATTGCAGAGTTCCTTGGTGGGAGTCTGAATCAAGGAGGTTCTGGTGTCATTACATAGATCATTGACAATTTTAAAGATCTCTTTAGATTTGTTGGTAGCGTTAAGAAGTTTAGAAGAAAAGTAGGCTGATTTAGTGGTAGCGATGGCAGTTTTATAGTCCCTACGGGCATTTGCAAAAAGTATCCTATCATCGTTTAAGTAATTTAATCTCCATTTCCTCTCGGCTTTGCGCAAATCAAGTTTTTTTAATTTAAGTTCAGAGGAGAACCATTTATGTGCCTCAAAATGACGGGCGCGAGAGAATTTAACAATGGGAGCATGGATATTAGTGGCTGAAGATAGCCATTTTGTCATTTCTTCCATCATGATGTTAACATCATGGCCGAGGGTCGGTACCAAGTTCTCCAGGGTTTCGATAAACTCAGATCTATTTAAGGAGTTCCACTTCCTAGTACCGCCCCCTTCTGAGGGAGGGTGTTTTTCTCGGGTATAAAGTGGAACAGTAAAGTTTATCACATGATGGTCTGACCAGATACATGGCATAATCACAGGATAGTCGATAGGAAGATGTTATATGACCAGATATGATCCAGGATGTGTCCCTTTTCATGAGTGGGATAGTGTACATGTTGGAGTAGATTAAGATTAGATAAAAGGGCCCGATTCACAGAATGAATTTAAGACTCAATCCTAAACTTACTACTGTTTTGGTATTCACAGATTGCACTTACTACTTTTGGTAGTCACAGAATGAACTTACTACTTTTGGCATTCACAGAATTCACTTACTACTTTTGGTATTCACAGAAGGAACTTACTCATTTCGGTATTCACAGAAGTTAGGACTCCTAACTTTAGGACTCCTAACTTTAGGACTCCTAAATGCCTTCTGTGAATACCGAAAGTCCAAAAATTACAATTTTTCTCAATTTAGTAGTAGTAAAGTTAGGACTACTAACTTTAGGACGCCTAAATGCCTTCTGTGAATACCAAAAGTCTTAAAATTAGGATTTTTCTCAATTTAGTAGTAGTAAAGTTAGGAGTCCTAACTTTACTACTACTAAATTGAGAAAAATCCTAATTTTAAGACTTTCGGTATTCACAGAAGGCATTTAGGAGCCCTAAAGTTAGTAGTCCTAACTTTACTACTACTAAATTGAGATAAATTGTAATTTTAGGACTTTCGGTATTCACAGAAGGCATTTATTAGTCCTAAAGTTAAGAGTCCTAACTTTACTACTTCTAAATTGAGAAAAATCCTAATTTTAAGACTTTCGGTATTCACAGAAGGCATTTAGGAGTCCTAAAGTTAGTAGTCCTAACTTTACTACTACTAAATTGAGAAAAATCGTAATTTTAGGACTTTTGGTATTCACAGAAGGCATTTAGGAGTCCTAAAGTTAGGAGACTTACTTTAATACTACTAAATTGAGGAAAATCCTAATTTTAAGACTTTCGGTATTCACAGAAGGCATTTAGGAGTCCTAAAGTTAGTAGTCCTAACTTTACTACTACTAAATTGGGAAAAATCGTAATTTTAGGCCTTTCGGTATTCACAGAAGGCATTAAGGAGTCCTAAAGTTAGGAGTCCTAACTTCTGTAAATACCGAAATGAGTAAGTTCATTTTGTGAATACCAAAAGTAGTAAGTGCATTCTGTGAATGCCAAAAGTAGTAAGTTCATTCTGTGAATACCAAAAGTAGTAAGTGCAATCTGTGAATACCAAAACAGTAGTAAGTTTAGGATTGAGTCTTAAGTTCATTCTGTGAATCGGGCTCAAAGTTCGGATAGCTCAACAGCCTGTGGGCCCCCTGCGATGTCATTAAACCAGTAGTTGAGATCCCCAAACAGGATCACCTTGTCATAGTTGATCACTCACTTAGGGTAATAGGAAAAGTAGGCATTGGCTTGGGGGGGGGCGATAGATAAGGACTAACACCAGGGAGCCAGTCTCTGTGTTAAGTTGTACAACCAAATTCTGAACTTCAGGGAGTGCAAGGGGGGTCAGGGTCATGAATTTGACATTTTTATTGATAATGGCCGCAACTCCTCCTTGTTCCTTTCCCGAAGCTCGTATGGCCGATAAGATGTAGTAATCAGACGGAAGAGCGGCTAGAATGTCAGGTAGAGAGTCCTGAGTGAGCCAAGTTTCGGTCAGGAGGAGAACCTCGGGTTTAGCCGACATGAGCAGTAGAAAAATATCCAATTGGTGTTTTACTAAAGAGCACGTATTAAGGTAAGTGACGTGGAGGTGAATTTGTTTGTTACCAACAGGGCTTGTCGCTGCTGGGGGATAGTGACTGGGGGCGACAGAAGTCCTGTCATTTGTGAGGGGCAGAGAAATACAATTTTTCATAATTCGTCCAAGGGTGACAGGAGCTAGGGAGGGACAGAGTTCGCGTGGGGGTCTCAGAGATTTTAAAATTTCCAACGAATACCTGACCATTTGGCTATAATCCATGGCCCCTGGGCCCGGCCGTGCGCGGACGGGCGCAGAAGGGCTTACTTTTGCCGCGCCTTCGGTGCGCCGCCCGCGCGCCCGCTGCGCACGACCGCTGCACGGTCTGGGTAAGTGCCTGTTATTATACTCCCATGATACTAAAAGGGATGTAACTGAGAGAGACATGGCAGAGGGGGCGTGTCTCGCTCCACTGGTCCGCCCTCCACAACAAACAGCAGGAGACGAGCGCGAGGAGGCAGGCACGAATTCAAAGTTAAAAGAGGTTCCTAAACAAAGCAAGAGTGAGTTTTTAAAATTTGCACATAGCGTTTGTGTAGCGAGGTGGGGAGGGAGCCGACCCCTGAGGACTGTTGGGTTGCTGATGATGAATCCCCTCCTTCCCTCCAGAGAGACTGGGGGACCTGGCAGAGAGACACCGACACCGAAAAGGAGGAAGGAGCCTTTAATTGGGCGTTCACCGGCGAAGACGAGAACATGCCCACTGATGATGTCCCGGAGTCCGGAGTGGACAAGAGCGAGGAAGTCCTCTACGCGGTGTGCCACGTCACCCCGGAGGAAGAAGATGGTCGGAAAGGGGAGAGAGGAGTTCGGAGTCCGGAAATCGTGTGGAGAGATGAGGAGACCCGTGAGCAGAGGAGGGAAGGCGAAGACGGCGAGAGACAGCCAGGAGGCCAACGTCCCCTCAAATCGCCGTGCCACATTCCCAAGGGAGGAGTGTGGCTTTAGCAGATACGGAGGCGTTTGTCAGCCTGGGTGGGGAAGAGAAGCGGCCCTCCTGTGTAAATAGTGTAGATATTCTTCCCGCATCCCATTCCTGTGTTCCTTCCTTCCCGCGTACCTACCCTACCATACCTGCCATCCTTCCCTTGACTGTACCTTCACTCCTCCCTCACGCTGCCACGTCACTGTAGACAGCTTGTAAAGCACATATCAGCGGTGTCCCTGTCACTCCGGTGCCCCCCCCCACCACCAGCCCCCCCGGGCATTCAGTATTAAACAACTGAACTAACAGTGGTCCCTCTTGTTGGTTCTCTTTTGGCTGGCTGACGAGGGAAGGTGAGGAGAAGACTCCCGAAGACCGCCTACGGCCAGCAAGGGTTCCCCAAGCCGGAACAGGCTTCATCCACCGCGGCCACGGACCAATCCGAATTCGCCCGGGATAGACTGACCTCACGCAGCAGAAGAGCATTGTTAAAAATAAAACCCAGTTTACCCAGAAAAGGTCTCCGGTCTATTCCTGACCCCCAACCCACGCTACAGTTTGGCGCAGCCATCAGTACACGAACTCGCAATTCTTCAACTGCGCGACCCTGGGCTGGCTCCTAAGTAAGTTTCTGACTGGGAGCGTGTCTGGCTCCACTGGCCCGCCCTCCACAACAAACAGCAACAGCTGCGGTGGACCGGGGCCGGAGCTGGAGACGAGCGCGAGGAGGCAGGCAAGAATTCAAAGTTAAAAGAGGTTCCTAAACAAAGCAGAAGTGAGTTTTTTAAATCTACACATAGCGTTTGGCGCAGCCACCAGTACACAAACTCGCAATACTTCAACAGCGCGACCCTGTGCTGGCTCCTAAGTAAGTTTCTGACTGGGGGCGTGTCTCGCTCCACTGGTCCGCCCTCCACAACAAACAGCAACAGCTGCGGTGGACCGGGGCCGGAGCGGGAGACGAGAGCGAGGAGGCAGGCAAGAATTCAAAGTTAAAAGAGGTTCCTAAACAAAGCAAGAGTGATTTTTTTTAAATCTGCACAAAGCGTTTGGTGCAGCCACCAGTATACAAACTCGCAATACTACTAGATTATTCTTATTAGTCTGTCTGTGTAGCTAGCTAAGCTTGCACAGTTGGCAAAAGGTGTTAAACAAAACTCCTATTCAGCAATAGCTCTAGGCACTGAGTGCAGTCCTCTGGGTTGTCCATAATGTCTATTGAAGTCTTCTTAATGTTTATACTTTGACAATTCTCAACCATAAAATGTCAGTGGCCACCAAGAATAAGATACTAGTTTACATTTTGATTTGATATGAGGACATACTACTACTGTTGCAGGGACTATTCTGCACATACAGAACTATGGACAAGAAATAGGGAATTGGTTATAATAGGTGCAGTTAGACTTTCCAGTTTCCACATCCCACAGTCATAACAGAAGTTGAACCCCCAATCTCCTTATACTGAGACTAGCTAGTGTGTCAGAGTCATTATTTAGCTCCCGAATGCAGCGATGATCCCCAATGATTATACAACCCAGAACATAAAACTACGGAGTCAGAGTCCACTCCCGACCTCTCAGAGTCACGGAATCATGCTTGCAAATTGCAAACCCTTTCGCTCACTCACTCGGGACCAAAAAACCACAGAGTTTATGTAAGTTTTAAAGCTTTATTAAAAGTAAAGCAACTAGCTCTGTGTGTACTCAGTAGTCGGTACATTACATTTCAATTGTGCATTATATACAAACATGTATTACAATCAAATTCATTCATATAAGTTAAACGGTGAAGTCTTTGAAACTGAACAGTGGCTGATTTATTTTACACATTAATTGTGGGAGAACCCTCACCTGATTGAAATGTAAAGTCTTGGTGGTGATGATGACGACTCCGAGTAACATCTTGCTCTTGTTCGTACTCATAGAAGGGAAGCTTCTGTCTGTTATGAGAAAAATTGTGCGTGTTAAAAAGCAAGCATTCATCAGTTGTGCCAAAAAGTGTAGCTTCTTATCATGGCTAAGCATAAAAAAAAACCTAAACTTCCGAAAGGGGAATTTTTAGTTTAGACTAGAGAGTCACAAATAATTAAATTTGTTTAGTAACATATTTTTTAATTCCTAGACAAAATAGGGAGTGGTATATGGCATCTAAAAATTTCACATGTATTTTCTAGGCGTAACACCATCGGCACAGCCAACCACCAGTGCCGGGGCCAGCGCGGAGGCGTTCACTCCAGGGGCGGATCTTGCCAGCAGGAACTGCTGTGGGGGATGCCACAGTGGTGGCGGGCAGTGGTAAGCTTAAGCTATTATATTCCTTCCTTATTGAGATTGCAGAGTAGGCTCGCTGCAGGGGTGTATATGTTGTACAGTACAAGTAAGTACACTTTACCGCTAAGCCGACTTACAAATTTAGAAGTAAGTTTTTGTCAACCAGGTAGAACTTAGAACTGAAGACTGTCACCCTTGACTTCGCGTTAGCAATAGCCTTTGCAGCAGGAGTTGACGAGTAACCAATGGCCTACTCTAAATTTGACTTCAACTAAGCTGTGAAAGTTTTATCGAGAAGCCAAGTCAGATCAGAGATTAACTTGATGGATGGGATGAACGAAAAGGGAAAGAAGGGTGTAAGGAAGGACGAGTGAGTTAAATTAATGACTGGCAAAGAATGATACGTGTTTTTGAATGCAGGCACAGTTGGCTGTGAATCTGATGCATGGCCGGTTGAAGGCTGAAGCAAGGATGAGTGGAAGGAGAAATAAAAGAGGACTGCCTGGGTGGGTGAAACAGAAAATGTATGCGGGCGCAATATATCCTTTGGTGCAAATTCAAATGAAAGTCAAGCACAGATGCATGGCTGGCGGCTTTAAAAAAACAAATAAAAAAGGTGTTTTTTGGTGAGAAAAAGTAAGGGTTGTCCATTAAGAAGAATGATTGACATTTACTTTGAATGGGAGGATGCCTGGATGGTATCTTCCTCATAGATAGCATAGGTGTATGTAGAATAAACAGAGTAGACGGTCACTGGATGAAGACTAAGAGTGTTACTTTGAAGAGCATGTAACACCGCACGTCCGTGCCAGAGTAGAAAAAGCCAAGAAAAGTAGAAGTTGTAAATTTTCAGAATACTCCCTTGACTAACAATAGTTTGCAAGCACAGCATAAATTGTGTATCTATATTGTATAGTTCACATTATCAAGTCAAGTCACAAGTGCCTTCTTCCGGCGATTACGGGGACCACTCACTACCTCTGTTAATAATTTTTTTTCAACTCTGTCATTCATGTGTGGCCTATCGGTATTCACTCAATCAATAAAAACAAAGCACGTAAAGTCATCCCTTATATAAGCAAATATCCTGTGAAGGGATAGATGATCATATTATCTTCTTCATTTTCCATTTGTAGTAGTCAGGTTAGGGCAGGGTGAAAGTTAAATTAATTGAGCAGTAGCCCTTGTAACAGAGTATGGTCAGTGCCACCCGTAATAGAAAAGTAAGAGCTTCACCACCTGCATGTACTGGACTGCTAACAATAACGTAAGTCTGCGTCATCATGGCTTGCGTCTTTTTCTTGGGTACAAGCTGACTGCGCTTGCATTATGCCGAATTCCACAAGTTTAGGTACTAATTTCGCAAAACAAGAGAGAAGAAGACTGGTGTACTGTCTGATTCTAATGTAGTGAGTCCATATAGTGCTAGTAGAGTTCCTGAAACTCCCACTAATGTTAGAACAGAGGCCGACGAAGTTGGAGGTTCGATAGATACATGCCACACAAATGTAATGTACTGTGCTTGAAAGTTGCTATTGGTACTGTGACACAACTTTCTGTTGAATTATTTTGTGTTAATCTTAAAGAGTATTGGACTTGGTTACAGTATTTTGCTTTTTCTTCATCTAGATACTCCTTCTTCTAAATTATCTCGGAAGCAGCTGGCTATCCGGGCCAGGCGAAGAAAGCTGGAGGCAATTGTCACCGAATATTGGCGGCTGGTGGCCCAGGAGGAGGTGGAATCGCAGTCGACATCGACCACGGCTGCATCCTCCTCTGCTGCCCCTGGCTCATACGGTCAGCGCAATCCTCCAGCAGTAGAGAGCCGTGGTCTGGCAGCCACCCGCCCCCGCCGAGGAGCGACAACAACACCAGGTGCCCCTCACAGTGACTGCAAGGCAAGGATGCACCGTTTGTCCCTGAGAGTGGCCTACCTTGAGCAGGAGGTGGCCCAACTGTCCTGGCAGAAAGCCCTGCTCAAGGCCCTCCGTCGAGAGCTCCGCAACCACCTGGCCACAAGACACCGCCGGCGGAAGTAGATCATGGAGAGAGACTGTCCCTTGCCACTTTTTTAAAGACTTTTGGGGGGGTTGGAATTGGGCGTTCAGGTTTTTGGACTTTTGATTTCATGGACATTGGTTGGGGTTAGGGAGGGGGGTGGGTTGGGTCTTGCTGGATAGTTTATTTTTGTTAGGGACAAAATTGTTATTTATTTTCTACTGAAACATACCATCTGCGTTTTATGTTTTGTGGGGGAGGCAGGGTGGGGTTAACGCAACTGTACGTTTGTTTTCCTGAAAGTTAACTGGCTGCTTGATTCTAATTGTCTAAGTAATCGCCCAAATTGCTACAAAAGTGCCACTGACAGAGTTAGTGAATTCAATTGTCCTAGTACTTTACTAGTGCTACCGTCAGTCTCTCCTCTCCTCCTACTCCATTATTCTTCCTCCCACAATATGCTTATCTTACCTGTCATTAGTGTTTGAGAATAGGGCTAGGCACAGGGCTGGCTGCATGGCAAATGGCGATTAAGGTTGGCACTGGAATCCTGGATGGATGAAATGGCATCGGTTTGGTGGTAGTAGTAGTGGTACACACTGGCAGTAGCAGCATATGAAAAAAAAGGAAATGAGACATTGAGTGGCCTGAGAGGAGCGTTAGAACAGTACGATAGTACAGTACACAAGAACAGTGCCATAAAATAAATTGTAGCCTAAGCAATGCTAAAGTATTCAATCAAAAGTTTAGTTAACTATTACTTGCGTGGATTATGGCTACTACAAGAACTAGTACTGAAGGACACAGCAGTGTAAACTTTTGTCACCTGTAGGAGGAGGTTGTTGTTGATGAATCCACTCGATGGCGGACATGAAATTCTGAAATCATTTGCAAATACTCATGGATGTGTGTCAAGCAGAATAGGAATATATCCTCGGATTCCTTCACCTGCCTTTAAATTGATTTTCTGTTGCTTTGACCTTATCCTCCCCAGCAAGCGTGTGGAATTATTGCTGTTATTTACTCACACACCTCAATGAAAACCCCACAGCCAGGTTTGAAAAATGGATGGGATTGGGGGTTTTTGGGAAAGTTTTTTGGAGAGAGAAAAAGAAAACACAGCATGGAGAAACAACAAATGCAGAAACACAAATCTACGATACGACCATATCCAAATCTTTTAAGGGACTTAAAGGAAGTGCATGCATGATGTTGTTTGCTAAGTGGACGGTTAGGTTAATTAAAAGTAGTCCTACTTATACTACAACTTGCTAACTAGTACTAAACAATTAGTACAGGGCTGCATGAATTACACAATTTAACTTGCATATCTGTCCTCAGAGAGAATAAACACTTAGTAGTACATTACACTAGTTTTACGAATAGCAAAGAAACTTATCAAATAGCTGTAGGGAAGAATTTGAAGCAGAGAGCAAATGCACGGAGTCGAACACTCATAGAAGTTCACAAGCAACAATAAAATTATTTAAAAGATAAGGTCACGTGAAGTGGATACTGTACCTGTATGTTGTAGTTGTCCTGGTCAAATTGGGAAGTTGCATGCATCCAGCTATTCCTCTTATTCGCGGTACTCCTCCATTCCATCGGGCGCTCAGTCGATCAACCTTGGTGACCACACTGTCCACTGCCTACCTGGCAGATGCGGAATGGCGTATTGCTATGGTAAGTAATGTGTTTCCCATCGTAAGTGCCGGCCTGTAATTGTCGATGGAAAAACAGAAAGGGATTGGATATTAACACACACCGGAGGAAAAATATAAGGTACAGTGTGTAGTTCAAAAATAACACTTTCACTTTCAGAGGCGACAGTATTACATACATGCATCATTTCTAAAGTGCCTCCTACTCTGAGTCTCTCTTTCCAGGATATGAATTAGCACACAGCAGGCCAGGGCCATGGAGACTGTCAAGGCAGGCACCACTGAGTGAACCAACCTCCATGTAGCATACCACTTGACACAGACTAGACAGACATGTAGTTCTGTTGTGGTTGTTGTTGACTTGTTTACCTGTTTGCCACTCACGAAATGGCCATAGTTCTTCCATAAACCGACGATGATGATCCATCCATCCCAGTGAGTGACTGTAAAGATATTATGTAACTTTGATCATCAAGACTCATCATCATCATCATGGTATTGGCAAACTCAATGTTGTTCACGCAGTCACAGTCTACATACAGTGAGTCCAAGGACATTTTCCATATTAAAAAATATAATGTAGTTGCCCCTGCAGTAGAAGTACAATTGCATTAAATAAGGTAAAAACACTAGTAGACTTGAGCATTTATTGTGTAAAAGATTAAATAATAGCAGAACACATAGGATTCATTTCATGCACAACAAACAAACAGTAATTGCTTTTATCAGAGCCAGACAGCCAGTGTTGTCCAGTGCATGCCATCTCACCATTCATTCATACATTACCTGTTCCACTTTTTGTCAGCATTTGAAGGGCCACAGGGCAGCCTCTCGTGTGTCAATTTCAGAAGTAACAGTCAGCATAGTCAGTAATTCCAGTCCCACTGTCCGACAGGTTCTTGATTCTGCGTAATCCAGCCATCTGCCTTTAGGGAAATGAATAGGGGGAGTCTGGAGGAGGAGGATAGAGGAGCATGACTGAGTTGTGAACTTGTGAACTTCAGGAATGCAGTCAGCGGCACCTTCAGTAAGGAAATAAGACTAAGACAATGCTGCTGATGGATTTGTTGTGATTAGAGTTTTGTTGTGGTAAAAGTTGCAAAACAAAGAAAGACACACAGGAATAAAAGTGAATAAGGACGAAAAAAAAGGAAGTCAATTTCAGGCCTAGATTTCAAACTTTGTGAATTGAGACGGGAGTAGGTCAGCTAACAGAGAACTTCTGTCACCTAGGTCGGTGTCCTCTTCTTCCTGCATGGATTCACGTATTTTGTAATCTGGTGGTATGAAGTGCTGATTCATCTTGATCATTGTTAACCTCTCCACATTTTTGGGCGAGAGGCGGGTCCTTTTTGAAGTTACAATGGCATCAGCAGCACTGAAAACACGTTCAGAAGACACACTTGCGAGTGGGTAAGACAAATAATTTAGAGCCAGCTTGGTGATCAGTGGCCATTGACCCCTTTTCCCATACCAATACAGCAATGGGTTGTGATTAATGGAGACCTCTGTTGGGTCATCCAGATAGGTCTGCACCATCCACTCAAGGTCATCCAGGGGTTCTGAACTTTGCATACCATCTGAGGCCTTTGCATCAACACTGGAACGAGCAAACCCTTGATGAGTTATCCAATCCGCTTCCGACAATATTATGGCTGGGCCTGGTGCAGGTGAGGATGATGATGATACGGTTGCTGGTGTCGGTAACGGCTGTGAGGGAAAGTGACTGCCTTCGGCCACAGAAGTGGGCCTTGACGCCGGATGGCCTGCTGATTCAGTAGTACTTCTGCCGGTTCCTTCAATTTCCTGCCACTCTTTTTCTAACCGAGTGGCTGACAGAGCTAGCCAATGTTTGTACTTTGAAACATCTGCTTCATTAAAAGGAAAGAACACATTGCTGGCCACTGCCATTTTGTACCGTGGATCCAGAATAGTGGCATAAATGTAATGTTGTTCACAATGTATTCCTTTAAGCCTTGCATTGTCAAGTAGGCAGGTTAATAAGCTCTCCGCCAACTAATATGCATCTTACTTGTCAGTATCATCTTTGAACGTTGAAGACACCTCCTTCAGTTGGTGCTCTAGCATGCGCAACAATGGGAAAGCTTTGCCGAAAGTACAGTCCTCCCTGCTGACTTCACGAGTGAAGACCTCAAAAGGACGAAGCATGTCTGTCAGGCTTTTAACTAGGTCCCATTCCTCCACCTCTAGCCTCATGTCTTTCATAGAAGAAACCCGTGCAAAGACATACTCATTGATTACCAAGCACTGATCAAACAGACGCTCAAGCATGTAGAAGGTTGAGTTCCAACGTGTTGCCACCTCCTGGATGAGTCCTCTGACTGGCACTCTACGGACACGTTGAATGATCCTCAGCTGCTTCCAGGCCTTAAAAAATGGCTGAAATGTGTGCAGATTCTTCGGCAGATGGTCAGTAACTTGCTGACTTTGTTTTCTTTTTGCAAGAAATCTTGAACAACAATGTTAATACTGTGCGCCAAACACGGCACTCTGAAATAGCCACCATCATTCATGGCCCTAACTATATTACTGCCATTATCTGTGGAAACATAACTAACCATGCACTTTCTTGGATGCAGCCATTTAAAGACCTTACTGTTAAACTCCTCCAAAATGTTTACTGCAGTATGAGATTTCTCCAGGGCTACTGTTGCATGTTTCTAGCTTGAACATTGTGGCACTGTCAACACCTGCAGATATCTTGTCTCTAACCCCCGCAAAAGAGACCCAGTGTGCAGTGATGCACATGTAATCAAGGGCTTGGCAACTGGTCCACATGTCTGTTGTCAGGTGGATAGTGTGAATAGCACACTTCTGCAAAGCTGCTCCAATCACCTCCAGCACATCTTGATGTAGTGCTGGAACCGCAACTCTGGCAAAATAGGACCGCTAGGAACCTTCCATTTAGGGCAGACTGTTGCCACAAATTCTAGAAAACCCACCCCTTCCACGAAAGAAAAAGGGAGAAGGTCCAGCGCTAACATTTTAGCCAGCATTGCATTATAAAGACGTGCCGTTGGGTGGATGCGTTCAAATGGCGCCTCCGACCAAAACATGCTTTTAATGGTGGTCTGGACCATTTTCATATGTGATGAGAAGGATCCAGACCTCTTCAACCCAGTTAGGCTCATTGATGTACTTTTTCGCATTGTTGTCTCTACCAGACTACTGTGTCTCCTTGATGTTATTGGGGGAGAGGAGGGTGTGGGCGCTACCACTGCAGTGCTGCTGCCAGGGGTACTCTGTGTACCAGAAAAAATGTCTCTCGGTTGTTCACCTCCCCCCTGCACGATCAGCTCCTCCTCGTCATCAGATGCAATATCAATGTCTACATTTGGATTTGTACATTTGGCTTTCCGGATGTTACTTAGGTGCGCCCCCCACTGGATAATGTGGTGTTTTTTAGATGACCTCTCTGGCCCCTGGTACCATAGTTGGTACCAAGCTTACCCCGACTAACTAGTTGTTTACAAATCGAACAAATGACTAGGTTTGCCGCCTTTTTGCTAATACTAAAGAAGTCTCAAACTGGGGACTGGAGATTTCTGATGGTGGTGGAGGTGCTACTTTCAATGCCAGATGAAGTGGAGGATGGGCATGGCTGAATTTGACTCTGTTGTGCACTTACAGCACCACTACTTGAGGTAATGGAGGTAGAGCTGGATGGAGGTCCCTACCGGCCCTTCTGACAAGAAAATATGGAAGCTGTAGGTCGTGTTGGTGTAGTAGTTACCTGTGTTGATGGTGGTACCACCAGTGGTGCCACGACACACACATCCTGCACAGCAGCATTTTTGGATAGGGTTAAAATGTCTGTCTGCTGCAGGCCCGCTGGGGCTGGAGTGACGACTGTGATGACTGGGTCGTCATCGTCAGACTGTTCATCAGCTGCAGAATACACCACTTCTTCTACTTCTTGTTCGTCGTCATCACCCATAAATGAAAGTCTTGCGGGAACCTTACTTTTAGCTACCTTTGTTGGCTCATGGCGTGCCTCCCTCTCAGACTGTATTGGTGGGTTCCAAAAAAGATCTAGATCATCAGAAGGAAGGGGGCTTGAAGAATAACTTGTACTAGCCCTCCTTAACCTTTTTCTTGCTGGGGATCTGGAAGACAATGGATCATCAGTAGGAGTGGCTTGCTCGGATGATACCTCCGCTTGCATCTCAATTTCCTGATGTAACCCTACTTCTGGAGGAACAAGCATTGTGGGCAGTTGTGCCTCTCCATGCACCTCTCCATGCGCTTCTCCTAGCGCCTCTACTTACGCCTCTACTTACGCCTCTACTTGCGCCTCTACTTGCGCCACTCCTTGCGCCACTCCTTGCGCCACTCCTTGCGCCACTCCTTGTTGCACCTGTGGTTGTCGTTGCGGCTGTGGTTGAACACTCGTCAGTTGAGTTACACCCTGCGTTGATTGGATGCTACTTTGTGATGAGTCAACGCCAACATCACTGGTCGATGGTGAAAGAACAATTAAAGAGGCTGCCTCTGCGACACTCATGAACTTGGGCCTAACTTGGCGTGGTGGCACTGAGACCAATGAAGCGGAGGTGCTGCTCCCCGCTTGGTCCCCGGCAGACACCGCTGCTGCAGGCGTAGTTTTTTCCCCCCAAAAAAAGTGTCTGTCGGCACACCAGTCTCCTTGGTAAGTGGCGCCACTTGCTTCTTCTGCTCCTTCTTACTGGCAGTGGCACTGGCAACTTACTTGGTAGAGAAGCTACGGCCACCTTTCTTTGGGCCTATCTTCTTCAGATGTCAGAACAGCAGGACGCTGTTGCACGAGTTGCAGAGTTGTCTATGGCCACCACATGTGACGTCATGTGACATTGTGCACACACCGCAGCAGGACTTCTTAATGGCACTACAGCAAGTCATGATGATGAGGATGATTTTGTCAGTCTTTGTGCACCTAAAGCTAAGGAAGCCAGAGGAACATCAGTTAAATAAACATTGCATATGTCATGCTTCAATTAGAATTTGCAACCAGTCATTTATTATTATTAACAACCCAAAAACGGAGAGACACAAAATAAAAATTGCAATTCTAATACAAAATGGATGTTTAAATTAATAGAAGAGAGAGAGACCACACAGAGAGAGTTGTTTCATGCACCACTGAGTGAGTACCCCTAGGCATAATGGATGAAAGCAAGGCAGACTGGGTGCAGGCCTATGGTACAACAAAGCACACTGCCTGGCTTCAAAATGGCCCCCCTAGACCCCCACCCACATGGCCAGGCCCTGGACCAGGCCTCAAAACGGCCCCCACCCACATGGCCAGACCCTGAACCAGGCCCCAACACCCAATAAATCGAAATACACACAATTCAATGGCATCCATGCCCTAAATGATGTTTAAAATCAAGAGAACACACAGAAAGACTTGGCACATGCACCACTGGCTGCCCCTGGGCATAATGGATGAAAGCAAGGCAGACTGGGTGCAGGCCTATGGCACAACAAAGCACACTGCCTGGCTTCAAAATGGCCCCCCTAGACCCCCACCCACATGGCCAGGCCCTGGACCAGGCCTCAAAATGGCCCCCACCAACATGACCAGGCCCTGGACCAGACCCCAACAACACCCAAAAAATCAAAAGACGGACAAAAATCACCCCAATCCAATGGCATCTATGCCCTAATGGATGAAAGCAAGGCAGACTGGGTGCAGGCCTATGGCACAACAAAGCACACTGCCTGGCTTCAAAATGGCCCCCCTAGACCCCCACCCACATGGCCAGGCCCTGGACCAGGCCTCAAAATGGCTCCACCCACATGGCCAGACCCTGAACCAGGCCCCAACACCCAATAAATCGAAATACACACAATCCAATGGCATCCATGCCCTAAATTATGTTTAAATTCAAGAGAACACAAAGAAAGCCTTGGCACATTCACCACTGGCTGTCCCTGGGCATAATGGATGAAAGCAAGGCAGGCTGGGTGCAGGTCTATGGCACAACAAAGCACACTGCCTGGCTTCAAAATGGCCCCCCTAGGCCTCCACCCACATGGCAGGCCCTGGCCAGGCCTTAAAATGGCCCCCACCCACATGGCCAGGCCCTGTTTAAATTCAAGAGACCCCACAGAAAGACATGGCCCATGCACCACTGACTACCCCTGGGCCTACTGGCTAGTGTGGCTTTAACACGCACCCCAAAATTAAAAAAAAAAAAAATACACATATAACAGTGAGTTACTCAATAACATGCCATAAATGATATTTAAGTTCAGAAAAAATTAACAGAAACAGTTTATCATGCACCCATGACTAACCCTGGTCCTACTGGATACTGTGGGTACCCACAATATATATTTTTTAAAGTTGTGAAAAAGTTTATAAATTGTAGTTGCAGCAACTGCAATGCCCCAAACAAACAACACCAACTTACTTGTAAAATCTCAAATCCAAAAGTGATCCCCCAAAAAAGTCCTCAAATACAAATATCCAGCAGCAGCCACAAACAGTAATCCTTCCATCTCCAGATCCAAATGAAAAGCGACCAGGACATGGACAAAGCACTGGGAGGAGCCTGTTGGACAGGAACAGGAAGTTGGAGACTGTGGGGCACTTCCTCCCTTCCAACCCCCCCCCCCCAAATATGGACTCCTTGCACAAAAGAAATGCAGCCAAATGTCAATCTGAGGAGTTATTCTGATCCAAATCATCAATTTCAGAAGGTTTATGCTGCCAGCGATGGATTTCTTGTGCAGAATTGCAATTTTTGCTATTTCAGGATAGCGAGCTGTTCAAATCTCCTGCCGGATGTCAGCTGCGCGGCGCATCTACGTGATCGCGGGCCCTTATGACGTATTCGCGTTCTGAAAGTCTCCCAGTGCAAGATGGCGGGACCTTATGACGTACTCGCAGTCGAAAAAAGTCTCGCGCAATCACGCAATGACGTACTCGCGGTCGAAAAGTCTTGCACGATCACGCAGCAAGATCGAAAATGGCCCAGCGCACACAAACCGGGAAGAAAACAACTCAGGGAACTCAGAATCACGGTAAGTCAATGCCGCGCGCGCGAGATTGTATTTTTGAAGCTTGACCAAGCGAAAAAAATCCGCCAACTCGCGAATCGCAAATTCTTTGACAATTTCACACGATTCGCCGACCGCGAAATTGTCAAAAATTCGCAAATTCCGCGAGCGGAACGGATTTTCAGCCTATACTTAGTTTACGCAAATGCAGAGGATAGTGTGAATCTGTTGACAGCACAGGGTCAGAATGGACCCCAGAGCTGCCAAGGTCTCAGATTGCTATGTGTGACATTTTCATATTTTCATTGTAATTATGAGTGACATTTCAACGATATGAGTGACACTTTCCCACTACCAAAATGAGGGAATCATATAAATATAAAAAATGACACATTTGAGTAGAGCTGCTAATGTTTCAGATTGCTTATGTGTGACATTTTCATAGATTCAGTGGATTTACGAGAGTCAGGCAACAACTAGATGTGTAACCCTTAGAGGGGCACATTCTTGCAAGCATAACCATGGTATGAAGTCAATGAAATAGACAAATATCAGAAATCGCACTCATTTGAGCAACAAGGAAGTCAAACTCGGCAGCAGGTGCTTTTGAAGCTATTATTTCATTTCAATAAAAATCAGCACCCTCCACCCCAACCTCAGCTTCAGGTGAGGCCAAACCACATGTAACAAAGGGATCTCTGTGACAAAAACAGCAACTCACTGAGCTATCCACATACAATACAGTACAGTACAATATGCCTTTTTGAAGGCGCATTAACCATCTAAGCTACTTGTTGGTCAGAGTGCAAACTGTCAGTAGAGAAAACTCTGACTTCTCGACAGCGGCAACAATAATCCCATGAGTTATCTCTGATTTAGCAAGTCTAACTGTGCTGAGAGGGTGCTGCTTTGTAGTGTCACTGTCAAGCAGGGATGTTAAACACTTTGCACTGCTAATAAATCCGCAAAACTGCTAGTTTAGACAAAACATAGCGTATATTCAGCACAGGTAGACAACTCTAGTGTGCCCATTTGCAAGGACCTATGCCGTGCTGGAGCCCCTAATCATTTTTGTAACAACAGTTTAAATGTCAGCACAGGGGCGGCTCTAGGCTCATGGAGGCCCAGGGCAGGGAGCGTAGGTAGGGGGCCCCGGAAGAGGGGTTCTGCGAGGGAGGGGGGGGGGGGAGGGGGTCAGGGTGTTTGGAAGTGGAACAGAGCCGGAGGCCGCCAAATCCCTGCCAGGGGCCGCCACGCACATATGTATCCATCCTCAGAGGATTATTATATTAAGGATTTATATTGGCATGGTGGCCCCTGGGGTTTGGTGGCCCTGTGCAGGTGCACAGCTTGCACCTGCCTAAGGCCGCCCCTGGTCAGCAGCAGGGGAATATTAAATTATCTCTTTACAGCTGTTTGAACGATCCACCGAGGAGCAGCTGGCTGGCACCGTGTGGATCGCTAGCCTGTCTCTTCTTTAGAGAGTCAGACAGCGAGCCCTGCTGCAGTGTCTCTGCCTGTGCCACCTGCTCCCACTATGAAACTCACGCTGGTGTGGTGAGTCTGGGGCAGAAGTTGGGCTCTGCTGGGCACAGCAATAGCACATTGTATCGAGGTCAGGAGGAGGTGAGCAGGTGATTGATTCTCGAACACTGGCTTCCTCCTTCAACTCCATGCAGCAGGGGAATTTCATGGGTGCACTGGGGCCCCACAGGCAGGAAATGAAACATCCTGCCACAACAGTGGCATATAAGAAGCAGACCGGCCAATGGAGGCATTTGGCGTTAGGAAGGTAGGCGCCTCAATGCAGAAAATTGTTAGATTAGCGCACCAGGGGCCTCTTCGATCGCATTGTCTGGGTTTTAACACTCACATCAAAGAGAAAGGACGGTTGAGATTCCGCCGCCCTTTTGTCTGATAACATTTCTATGTTCAATGTGTTACACTGCACTGACTTTTCACTACCTGAAGTGCGGCGCTTTGAAAATCACACGCGCACACTAGCAGGTAAAATTAAACTCGACCCAGCTCTTTCAAGCACAGCATGACGGCGAGCACCAGACATTATTCAAAAGAGCCCTGCTGAATAGTTCAGCTGGGGCTCTGATGGGTGGGAGGGGGGTGCACAAGCGGTGCCTTGGCTGCCAGTGACATGTCCCACTCCAGCTCACCAGCACAGCCACGAGCCTACCTTTTCATGAGTACCAGTACTCTCCTCGGAAGAAGAGAAGTGCTGGTACTCAAAGTGATAAATTTAAGAAGTGCCGGTACTCAGTACCGGTGAGTACCGGCCCATTTAAAGCACTGAACATACCTCTGATCATTTTAAACTAGCGGCTACTAAAGATTACACAAATACATCATTCTCCCATGACGTCATTCATAAGCGGAGTTGACTTTTTAGTAGCTGTCGGCTAGGACCAAGGGTTCCCTTCGTTTATATCGCCATCTTGTGGTGCTTGCCGTGATCTACATTGTGTTTGATTTCTTTGAAGTATATTTATGGTGATGTGAGTTAGTGTGTGGCATTGTAGGACTTTGGGAACTTCAGAGATAACTGTTCAAATGTTTCTTCTGGAGCTTCGATAAGCTGAATAAAGCCTGACTTCGCTTGTAGTAAGTTGTTTTCATTTGAGTTGAGCACGTGTGTTAACTTCAAAAAGTCCTGGGTGTAAGTTTTGCTTTCTAATTGATGGCTATTAGTATAAGGGAGGGGGGTTTTACCCAAAAAGAATCCACATTGGACCTGGGTGCTATATGATGTACAAATGAGGGGTCCCTGTGAACTGATGTACCATTATTTAAATTTATTTAAGGAAAAGGTAGTAAAGCAATCAACACACTGTAAATTAATCACAATGAGTAAACCAATACAATTGATAAATAACAGTGCCCCAAAGGAAAAGGAGTGAAATAGCGTGATGCTGTGAAAGGAAAGAAAAGGTGAAAAGGTAGTAGTCGTGACAAGTAAAAATTATCCAATTCTAATTGATGGCAGCGGAGAGCTGTACCAAACTGGTGGTGTATCATCTTGTTTGTTAGTTGTGCCAATTGCCTAGTATGTGGGTATGTTTGTAAAGTAAAAGGAAGCAATGTACAGGAGTTTGCGATTTGTGTACAATTGATCCACTTCTTGGATTACACAGAAACACTAAACTTGATAGAGTGGAATGCTCACCCAATCTATTCCCGGCAATTAATATTCATTCAAGCATTTCTCACCATGATGTTTGTACTGTGGAAGTGAGGGTCCCTAGGGGGGCGTATATGCCTATATGTGGATCCTGAGGGTGCCCCTCCGCCCCGTCTCAAGCTGGGCCTCATCGAGGGGTCCAAAATGGCCTAAGTGTGACTGGGATGGCTTTTATTCCCACTCACAGGTGACATGGCCCAGCAGTTCAGGCTGGACATCTTCTTTAGTGGATGCCCAACCCCGATTTGAATATGGTTGGTCCTCTTTTGAACGCTAAGGACAACCAATTAGATGGTGCAAATGAAGGGCATCACGTGGAATTCCCAGTAGTAACAAAGCAGAACCTCCCTACAGAGGACAACGGGGCAATCAAGAGCTACTAGACCCAACTGTGGGTCCCTATTCCAACTCCCCTCTCGCTAGCATTAGTAGTTATTCCCTATTCCCTGTAGAGGCATTCACGGTAAGCCCCACTAGTGGTACGAGTCGAAGGAGTTCCACTCTGACTATTTAGGTTTTGCCTGAACCAGCGCATGCGCTGTCTGGTGAGACATTTAGTGAGTGGGCTTTAAAAAGCCAACCACAGCTTTTTGTGTGGCCTAGAGCGTGCGTTTACACGCACAGGCGCATTCCTCGCACCGCTCGATCAGGTGCCATCTGGCTTTCCTCTCGCTTGCTCCCCCAAGCGCGCGCTTCAATGCTCCTCCCGCACGTCTTGCTTGCTTTCATTTAAACTTGTTTGCCTCGGCTTTGCTCTTTATTCGCTTCTTTGATTTCTTTTTTCCATTCTTCTTCCTTCCATACCACTTTCCTCTATCTTCCCTTCTTTCCTTTCTTCCTTCCTCCTGCTATTCCATTCTACCACCCTACTCTTAACATCTCTCACCCTCGTTTTCTTCTAGGTCACAGGAAGTTAGCCCGACTTTAGTTTAGGGTGATGCTCGAATGTTTTCCTCCCGAGTTAGTGCTTTGCGGGTTTACTTCCTGCCACGAACGTAGTAAGCAAGTCTAGGATACCGCTCCGATACCCCTGCACAAGTGCTATTTCCCACAACTACTGGTCACTCAGTCCACTCTACACAAACACCAGAAATCCTCACAGACACACCCCTTCCAGCTTATTCCTGGAGGCACCGTTCAAACAGTGTGGGTGGGGTATCAATGTCCTCTTTTGGCCGTTGGGATTTGTAGTTCATAGCTCCTATTTACAATGTTAAGTCTGGATCTAGAGGCAAATAATAACTACATCTCCTGTCGTGACCCACACGGCTTGATGTCTGCAGTTTCTGATGGGAATTGTAGTGTTGGTGCTCAAGCACAACATAAGGCAGCACATTACTCTTTGTGGGTGGAGGCCCACGTTTCCCTGAGTGCTGCTGGAAGGCGCTCCGAAATGGACTGTTTCAGTCAGGGATGAGCGCATGCTATGGATAGGATGCCGCTGACAGTGCTGTCGCGGTGACCTGAGCTGCACCCTTCTTGGTAAACAAGTAGTAATTACGTGGAGTGGGAATAAAAAAAAGTCTGTCTGGGAAATGGAGCCCCACTTGTTATGCCAACAATTACTGAAACAGTTTGCCTCAATGTGGACATATTCACTGCAGGATACGTTCACCAGCACAGGCTTGCCTTAAAGGAAAGGCAGTCATGCAATTGCAGTATATCCTCTATGGCAGTCTCGCACAGCAGGGCACTGCCTCCCGTGTGCCGACTTCTTGCAGGCCTGTGATAAAATGATGATGCATCAGGGCGCTAAATGGTACAGAGAAAGAGGCGTCCAGCTGCTGCCCCATTCAGTCCACAGACTGCAGCGGGCTGCAACGCGTGGGTACAGGAGGGTTACTTATACAACTGCCATAAGAACCCTTTTGCCTGCTCTGAAACCCCTAACCCATGCCTTTGTGTGTCATATCCATGTGACAGATGGCCTAACCCATCTGCTCTTCCCCATAACTCTGTGTCTGTAGGTGGCTCGACGGGGATTCAACCAAGTCTTTCCTATATCCAGCATCCACAGGGCTGCACTGCTCACCGACTTACATTGCATGATAATTTGCTAAGATAAAAGCTGCCCTGCGTGAATCCTAAAGAAGCAGGGGTTCTCACAGCAGCCATGGGACATTATGTTATAATTTATGTTGAAGCATGCCCTGATCTATACATTCTGACATCTATTTGGGACTTGTGTGCACTTAAACAACTAAAGAACATTGACAGTGCACTAGTCAGCAGTTCAGGGTTGCTCTTTTCACAAGATGCAGCAGATTAACATGTTGCAGCATTCCTCAGCTTAGCACCATACCCTGATCTTTACACATGATGCTGGATGTGACTTTTCTTGCTCCAAGACTATGCTTTGATCTGTCGTACAATTTATTAATATTTCTGTTATGGTGCATAGAACATTCTTTGCACAACACATAGGAAGGCCATGGCTCGGAGCAGCGTCCTTATGTTTTTCTGGGAGGAGTGGGCAGGATTCAGTCAGACATACTGACTTGACTAGTTCAGTATAGCACCACATAAGTGGTCACACCACACATTCACCAATGATACATCAACCCACTGTGTATCAGTGATGATGCAGCAGACTGCCAGAGGATGCGAACTCGCTGTACTGAGGCACTGCTATGGGTTCTGGACTGCGTCATATGCTAGTCGTGCCTGGATGCTGTGGGCACTCTGCCTACCCTTCTCCCTAGGGTGCACAAGAGTCATGCACTACTCTGAGAATTGCCCAAACTGTCTTGTGTTAAAATGACAGAAACCTCTTATGTTAACTGGAGAACCTAACCCCAATTGCAGTTCAGGATCTTCACTTTACCCCATGAAGGCTGTCTTATCATACGCAATCAGACTGCATGACCCACTGTGTGGTAATTGTATAGCTTTTTAATACCTGACGGCACAGCACCCAGGATAATGTGCTGCATGGCTAAACAATTATAAGATCCCAAAAGTTAGACCTATTGGCTATGCCAATGCTTTTTATGAAAGTCAATAGTGTTCCAGCACCAAAGCACTATATGGCAGGCAGGTTCCTCCAGTGCCTTCTGACCCATAAACAATGTTATCCACACCAGAAGGATCTGAGTGTTTAGAGTTTCCGAGCACGCCCCCTTCATGGGTGCTGGAGCTGCAGAGACTGTCTCCAGTAAGTTATCCACACGCGGCCTGGGACTGCCAGCAGTCAACTGTCCTCAAGTTCCTCAAACACTGTCATGCAGAGGCAGCTACTGGGGGATCATCAATGCTTCTCCGATCCTCCCCATAGTGGGGTAGGCGGGTTGCAGTGCTCCTGGTGTCATGTCCTCAGTCCGGGCCTGGGCCTGCTCGTGTAACTACTGTGCCCAGCTCCTCACATTGACGGTCTCTACCAGACCTCGATATTTGCCTTCTCCCAGTGCCCCCTGGCATTCCTGGTCACTGTGTCTCCACTCTGTACATGGACTACGGCTCAATTGGCACAGCAGCAATCTTCACTGCAGCCCAACCTCGCTTACAAGGTTGATGACTTAAGCTCCATATAAGGGCCCTGGCCAGATCGGCACGTCAGCACTCTTTCACTGCTGCCCCACCTGGCATACAGGGTCACTGATCTAGCTCCACACATGGGCTACAGCCCGATCTTCACAGCAGCACTTTTCACTGCGGCCCACTCTGCATATGGGGCCACCTACTTAACTACTCACACAGGCTAAGGACCGCTCAATCGGCACAGCAGCATTTCTTTACAATGGCCCTACTTGATGTACGGGGTCACCGACTTAGTTCCACACACGCGCTACAGCCCTATTAGCATTGCAACACTTCTTCATGGTGGCCCTACCTGGCATATGGAGTCATGGACTTAGCTACACACACACACAACAGTCCGATCAACAAGTAAAAACTTCTTCTAGGTGGTCACACCTGGCATACAGGGTTGCTGAATTAGCTCTGTACACTTCAATGGTTCTTCACAGTGGCCTCTCCTGGCACATGGGGGGGGGGGTCACTGACTTTTCGCTGCACAGGGAAATAACCTGATTGGTGCAGCAGCCACCTTCTCACACCTCGCCCTCGCTACACAGATCCAATTGACAGGATCCCAGACTGGACCTCGCTCCCTCCTGTGCTCTCCTCTTCCTCACAGGGCACACTGGTCTTGCCAAGCAGGCAGGTACTTGTGCTCCATGCTCCAGCGGCAGGTGGTCTTGGATTCCTTAGGAGATATCTCTCACCTAACTGGGAGATTGGAAGGCCTTGAACCCCAGTCCTGGCCATAAGCAGAAGTATGCAGAGCTTTTCCTCCTTGCACAGCCCGACTGGCTGTTTGACAGTTTAACCTTTTCGGGGCCTCAAGCTCCACTTCTTATAGTCCATTTTCAGACACCAAATGTGTTTTAAAGTCTGAGTTTTTTAAGTTTATGTTGGGGATTTGCTTCCTTTTAAAGTGCTCCCTCTCCTCTGCCCTGCTCTTCCTTTAGAAAGCAATCTGTCACTCTAACTCTGATAGCTTCATGAAGCAGGTCATGGGAGTAAATAGAGTTTACACCTGGATGTCAGCCACAGTGATATGTGTATCAAAAGGCTACCCCAGGGCCTCGGCCCTAATCTTTATGATTGTCTTATCAGCCCTATCCCCTTCCTGAGATGTGCTCAGGCCACTTCCCAGTCACATCTCTCTGAATCGAAAAGCACCCTTTAAAGGGTACTGAAGAGCATGGCTCTCCCTTTCTACAGTGTGTCCCACCCAGCTCACAAAAATGCAGCAATCCACAAATCTTTCCCTACTGTCTCTTGTTCCTTCAGTTAGCCCTGGAATTATGTGAATCTGCGGCCAAGACTTTTTTTGCATCATTGTAGGAGAGTAGGGTCTGCTATCCTATGGTCACCCCAATTTTTGCTTTTTGCTTCACTGGTTTTCGACTTAATGTGGCTGTGGGCCTGCTAATCAGACCCACAGACTGCTGTTCTCTCTCTAAATTCACATACATGTACTATAGGTACATAACCCAATTGGAACTGGACACCTTGTCAGCCCCTGTACCATGCGCTATAGGTGCTCAGGGCATAGGTGCACCAAGGCCTACTAGGGGCTGCAGCATATCTTTTGCCACCCCTGGCTGGTACTTAAATCGACACAACTGGCTAATCACTCAGCTGAGGCAAGGTGGTGTAATCACCCCTTGCTTAGATATAGTATACCTATATCTAAACCTATATCTGGACACATATATACCTATAAAACACTCCTATGGCAGGCCTTAACAATCCTGGAGGCAGAGTGCTTGGTTTTATGTGAGATGGTGCTCTAGCATGAGCTGAGCCTGTCTGCAACTGTCGGGACCAACTCCCTTAGCTGTTCCGGGATAATGCCATACCATATACTCTTAGGTGCATTATAATCCTCGCGGTTATGTGCTAACTTTGGTTTGGCTTTATCAAAACATGTCGTGTTTGGTGTCATACGTTTTGGAATACTACCCCCTTGCCAGTCCTGGTGACGGGGGTAGCATTCCACCCTTCTAGAGGGGGAAGACATGTTACTTTACTGAAAACGCGGTTAATCCTAACCAGAGCCTCAGCATCACAAAATGGATGCTGCTGCCCCGACACAAGTCTTACCTCCTGTTGCTGACCAAAACTTGGCAGAGGAGGCCTGGACAAAGGGTTTCCTGTCGCGGGGAGGTGCTACACCACCCCAAACAGGAGATAGTGGATTGGAGCAGGGAGGGCTGAAAGAAACTAGACACTGCCTGGGGCGCACAAAGTGTCCCCGGGCAAATTCCAGTCAAACATGTTCTGGGGCACTCCAGCCCTAGTCCCAGCGCGACCCTGGACAAAGGGAAAGGGGTGTAACCACCCCCTTCCTGGGTCCCACCCATAGGAGGGACCTAGCAGGTAATCCAGCCCACTAGTTTGGAATAAAGGTGGGAGCAGTGCCAACGCTCATCAGATTATCCTGACTGAAACTTATGAAATGAAACTCTGGACCCTTCGACATCCTACTCGACGTAGAAGACTGAAGAATCTCCCTTGTGGTCAAGGAGTGACCACCCTGTGCAAACAGGCACCATCCATCGCCTCACCATTTGCTTTGTTGCAGTTTCCGACAGAAATTGAGCAACAGAGATCAACAAGACCCAGCTTTCCTGCCTTCCAACAGCTTGATCCACAGTCCCAGCGAATCTAAGACCCGTGGAGGCGACCTGAAGCGTGGGGCCATCTTGGAAAAACCACAAAGTGCTGACCGTGCAGCTCCCGAGGCTCCCTCGACGTTGTGCATTGGGGTTTGAGAAGCCCCAGCCCTGAGCAGCTTTTGCACAGAAGTTCACCCCTCCACACTCGATGAGTGCTGTGTGGGGCCCTTTTGAATTTTCCTGCTCAACGCGTTGGTCCGGTCGCTTGTCCGTTGGCTAGCGGCCCCAGTACCAACGAACCTTTGAATTTGCTCTGCCAGTCCGGTTGCTCTGGACTGGCCCTCGCTCCCCTGAAAAGAAGCACCCGCTCTGACCTTCCTGGTCCAAGTAAGAAGCGATCTTTGAATCCTGCGTGGGTTGCGCTTGCCAAAGTTTGTTTGCTCCAATCCCAAAGCCGACACCGCCGACAGCAAGAGCCTTCGTGGGACAGCTCGTGATCCACTCCTGGACATCCTCGGTGCCCAAGTGTCCACGTGGCAGCGGAGACAAGATTCATGACAACCACCTGATTGCGCCCGACATTGCCTGGTTCCTTCCTGGTACCACCTTGGTCACTGCTGAGTGACCCAGACTCTGTCCCCTCTGCTTTCATGTACTCTTCTTCTTTGATCCACTCTTGGATCGCACCGGACACTTCTCTTCTGGCCGCCTGCAGCATCATCATCTACAGGCTCCATAGA
Source organism: Lissotriton vulgaris (assembly GCF_964263255.1). Taxonomy (NCBI): domain Eukaryota; kingdom Metazoa; phylum Chordata; class Amphibia; order Caudata; family Salamandridae; genus Lissotriton; species Lissotriton vulgaris. The sequence continues at coordinate 1,643,638,986 of NC_141687.1, forward strand.
TCTACACGACGAAAGCAGACACAATTTTGCACCTGTGCACCCGCTTCCTGTGGGTGAGGTAACTCTTGAACGCCGGTGCTCCTGTAGTGGTATACACCTCTAGTGTCTAAGTCTAAAGTTTTGTACTTCTAGTCCAGTCGGAAAACTCTTAAATCAGTAACTCGATAACTTTTACGCACCATTGACTTTGCATTGGTGCATGTGTGTGCTTTCAGCGCTGCACCCGATTCCCGCGGGCTTTTCCCGACTTCAGCATTGCTAGTCCCGATTGGTCCCAGCAATTCCCCAGGCCCTAGGCCTGACCACTGTTCGATTAGTGATACTTATACCACTTTTTTAATATGTGGTTTGCGTGGCCCCCCGGCCTCATCCATAATTGTGCAACTTTTATATGTTTACCTGTGCTTTTGTTTAAACGCTTGTGCCTCTGCACTCATAAAGAGTACAGAGGATTATTCTAGTAATAAATACATATATTTTTATAATATACAACTTGTGTGGTGTTCTTTCATTTGATATTACAGGATTGTGATTGGTAAAACAGCTGGCTTCACATGCCCTCTTGAGTTAAGCCTTTAACCCCTTCACTGCGGCGGCTATTCCGCCGCAGTGCTAAGGGGGCGGGGCGGCCGCGCGGCGGCCGCATGCTGGTGACGGAACCGCTCCATCACCAGCCTCGGTTGAGCTGTGCTCATGACGGAGCGGTTCCGTCATGGCCCGCCCCGCTCAATGGAACGTCCAGCGCAGACACAGAATTCGCTCCGCGCAGGCGTTCCGAGCGGGCCATGACGGAATCGCTCCGTCATCAGCACAGCGCACCCGCAGCTGATGACGGAGCGGTTCCGTCATCAGCATCCAAGGAGTTAAGGCTGCTTAGTCCATGCTACCCTTAGGATAGCTTGTCTATAAGGTTGACTTACAACCAACACCATAAGGGATTGTTTGGACTGATACAAGGTGCCCCCAGAATTGGAGACATCATATATCAGGCCAACTTCTCTAAATCATCATGGATTTGCTGCATTTGCCAAAAACCCATCATCTGCCGACTTTAACACAAAAATTGCTGATAGCTGAAACGTATCAAAAGTTACTCAAAATGCGACAACATGAGTTTGCAGGCAGTGGAAGGCCTTAGCTGGTTCTCTTTCTTTTGCTTATTTCTATATTTAGTTGTTAAACTGATACTAATGAGGTGAAATATTTGTCCAGACAGCATTACCATGTGTTAAAATGACAAAATAATAAATTAATAAAATCAAAAAATTTACTACATTATACTGCATACTTCACCTTTTCTTCACGCACAATTTAGTCAACGTTGCTGCTTAAGGTGGTGCTTCCTATGCGCATAATTCCAGTGCCCTACCCTAGGTCTCCCAAAATGGAACCCAGAATCTTCCTTGTATTGTAGAATTCACAGACACACATACACTAATACCGCACAAGAGAATTGCACCAAATTAGAGAAGAATTTAAGATTGGGCATATTACTAGGCTTAGCTTCGTTTGTTGGCAATATGTCTGACGTCTTTCCTATGAGCTTGAACAAAAATACTCTTTTATCTTCATTTATAGTGAAAAATGCAACTACTGAGTCACCCCTATTATAATTGACATTCACCCCTTTCTACACTAAATCTTGAATAATATCCAAGATGAATAAACACATTTACTGTAAAATTATGTCCAGATTCTACAAACATTCAGTAATTAGACACAAAAAATTATTAAAAGCATACATCTCTATAAATAAATGTCTTAAATGGTTTTATAGGCATACATATAGAGAAAGAGCTGACCTTCTGCACCTGCCATCACTCCAAAGACATGCATTTGCTAAATCTCTTCTAAATCTGCGGTTCCAGATAATAAGACACTCCACAGGTCACCTATCAGGAAAAGTAACAATCTCTCTCCTTGGCTTGTTATCATTGCATATCACTACTGTAGATCATGCTGCATAAACAACAGAGTGATCAAGCACTGATCGCATGAAAATCACATAAAATGATAGGAAGAGAACCATGCTTGGCCTAAATCACCCTTTCTGCTAAGTCAACAAACTGACCTGAATCAGACCTGTTGAAAAAACGTTCACTCAGAGTTTGGTTTGTCAGAAAGTGTTTCCTGCTCAAGACAAGCATTGGAAATGCAATAGGTCTCGCAGCATTAGAGTTAGTGCTTTTAGAATTGTTTATGGGTTTTTTTTGTAAATCTTTAGCATTTTTGTTTCCTGTAGCCAATGCTAAAGAATTACAAATAAAAAAAGCCATAAACAAATCTAAAAGCTCTAACTCAAATGCTCCGAGACCTATTGCACTGTGTGAGGGTGAGGCGTTGAGGGTGAGTGAGGGTGAGGGTGAGTGAGGGTGAGTGAGAGTGAGGGTGAGTGAGGGTGAGGGTGGGTGAGGGTGAGTGAGGGTGGGTGAGGGTGAGTGAGGGTGAGTGAGTGAGGGTGAGTGAGGGGTTGAGGGTGAGTGAGAGTGAGGGTGAGTGAGGGTGAGGGTGAGTGAGGGTGAGGGTGAGTGAGGGTGAGGGTGAGTGAGGGTGAGGGTGAGGGTGAGTTAGGGTGAGGGGTTGAGGGTGCGTGAGGGTGAGGGGTTGAGGGTGAGTGAGGGTGAGTGAGGGTGAGGGGTTGAGGGTGAGGGGTTGAGGGTGAGTGAGAGTGAGGGTGAGTGAGGGTGGGTGAGGGTGAGTGAGGGTGAGGGGTTGAGGTTGAGGTGTTGAGGGTGAGTGAGGGTGAGGGCGAGTGAGGTGTTGAGGGTGAGTGAGGGTGAGGGGTTGAGGGTGAGGGTAGGTGAGGGGTTGAGGGTGAGTGAGGGTGAGGGTGAGGGTGAGTGAGGGTGATGCTGAGGGGTTGAGGGTGAGTGAGGGTGAGTGAGAGTGAGGGTGAGGGTGAGTGAGGGTGAGTGAGAGTGAGGGTGAGGGTGAGTGAAGGGTTGAGGGTAAGTGAGGGTGAGGGTGAGTGAGGGTGAGTGAGGGTGAGGGGTTGAGGGTGAGTGAGGGTGAGGCGTTGAGGGTGAGTGAGGCACGAATCTCATAAGTAGAATGATAAAAGGAAGAGGCACGAATCTTATGCACAGCTTAGTATAAATCTATTGTGTCAGGTTTGCTCTTACTGGCATCTGGAAATATTTGTATACGCCAGAAAGTGCTATACACTTCCATCACCGGAATTTGCTGCTCAAAATGTGACAAAAAGCTACTGAGGTGTTTTGAGGAAAATATCCTGTAGGCCGATCGGTTAAAGCTTTGCCTGTATTTACATTATGAAGCTTGACAACCAAGTACAGCGGTCTGTGTTATTGCGTGCATTCGCGCATAAAATGCAGGCACCGAACACGTTCAATTATGTGCCTCTGCTGCCGGACGAGCCCTGTACTTCAAGTTTGCACCCCTTAAAAGGCGGATAAGAACCGGTTTTCGTGCTCTGTGCTGGGGAGGGGGAGGGGGAGGGCTATTAAAGGAAGGGGGCGGAGAGGAGCCTTTAAGAACTCGCACCATGTTTAGTGGGTATTGCTTTCCACAATCCAATTTACGTTTCTCCATTGAGTCTATTATCATCCAATTAGAGTACAGAGGAAGGGGTGGATGTCCATCCTCACGTGTACGTGCCATGGGCCGAGTAGAGATACCTAGCACCCTGGGGACATCCATGGCCAGTGTACGCTGGATCCTAGACTTACCTTGATGGGCATTATGGAAGCATGGGGGGGGGGACAAGAGCAGCTCATTCCTCGTTGTGTGTAGACCTCCTAGGAGTTACTCGAGACATTGCAGACGAAAGGGCCCCAGCAAAGTCTGAATGGCTCAGAAGTCTGGACCCATGCTCCAGCACAGCATACACATGTGTAGCTTATCAGGGGGCGCCGCGAGGAGCAGTGCCCAGTATCGTTCAGAACAGTGAAGTCCAGGGCGTGCTGCAGTATGACAGGTACGCGGGGTCACTCATGCCACGGAGTGCTGGGAGGCTGCGGGATACCAGTGGTGCTGCACGGCGGGAGATAACGATTACGTGCTGCACGGCAGGAGATGCAGCGAGGCAGTGTTCAGAAGTCATTTGGAGTTATTGAGGAGGCTGGTTGTTTGGTGTGGGTTGTCTCGCGGCAGTGCCACGGACATGCTAACAGCCCAGGAAGGCAGCGGGGCAGGCAGCTCGGTAACACCCAGGCGGCTGCAGTCCAGCAGGTCCCCCGGAGCAATGATGAAACCGAAAGTAATAGGTTTTAGAAGCTGAGACAGCCGCCAATGCTGAAAGCACAGCAACGATTTTGTTAAAAGGCCAGCAGCTAGCACATAAATCTGTAGACGCGTCACCGATATGTCAGCTAATTGAGTCTGCTCGACACTTCTTAACAAGCCTCCCATCGAGTGTAAAGCCTTTATGTAAACCAAACCCACACACAGCACTGGGGGCGTAAAGAAGCTGGTTTAGTGCGTTCTCTTAGCTCCAAGCCTTTCACCGTAACACGGCGGGCAGGGGAGGGGGCGGAGAGGGGCGAGGTGCGACACGGCAGGCAGGCAGGGGAGGAGAGTAGGAGGAGGAGGGGGGAGGAGAGTAGGGGAGGCACGGCCTAGCGGCAGGCAGGCAGGGGAGGAGAGGAGGAGGGGGAGGAGAGTAGGGGAGGCACGGCCTAGCGGCCGTGCAATCAAGTAGTGAGGGGGCGGAGCTGGGGGAGGCTGTGAGAGAGAGTAGGCAAGGCAGGCGGCTGGGGGCATGTGCACGCGCATTTAAGCTCAATGCGCATGCGCATTGAGCTTAAATTTCTCGTGCACTGCAAGGAATCGCCACAATTCCTTGCAAGTTAGATAAAGAGTGGATAAGCCACCATAGACTCGCAAGCTCGATGCGCATGCGCATCGACAGGCGAGACCTAAAAAACGAATAGTCTGTGAATCAGAGAATTAACCGATCAGGAGATGCCCTGACGTTATTGGTAGAGACACACTCTCCGAATACAGTCAGGACTCAAATTCATTCTATAATACATGAAGGTTTCTAGTATCGATATTGCATGACTAAATTCTGACTAAACACACAAGCAGGAGTCATATCTGAATTCGTGAGATAAAAAGAGCTTCAGAAATAAAAAAAAAGTTGTTTTCACTTGAGCAAACTAATTCATAAATTCACGTCTCTACAGCCAAAATGCAGCATGTCACTGCACAGGGCAACTGCGAGATTGGTGCAGCAGCCACCTTCGCACACCTCGCTACAGGGATCCAATTGACAGGATCCACCACTGGACCTCTCTCCCTCCAGTGCTCTCCTCTTCCACACGGAGAACACTGGTCTTGGCAAGCAGGGAGGTACTTGTGCCCCACACTCCAGGGGAAGGTAGTCTTGGATTCCTTGGGCGATGTTCTTTCGTCCATCTCGGAGATTGGCAGGCCTTGAACCACAATTTTCAAAAGGAGAAACACAATTTTCAAAAGGAGAAAGTAGATCTGCCCCGTATTTAATCAGGTATCGGCTCAATTAGAGTCCAAATTCTTCAAAAGTCACCCATTTTAGCGCTCACCAATTAGTCAAGGCCATATACAATTTAGACAGAAGCACTTTTATAGAAAATAGATCATTTTTATTCTTATTTACTGCTTATATTTTTGTATATAACACAAATGTACAAAATCATTTTGAGATTTTTTTTCCCCACGATTATAGGGTAAAAACATATATAAATATATATACAACCCGGCAACATTCCAACATTCAAACTAAAACAAATTCATACATCACAGTCAGTCATACTCATACAGGGCTCATTCATACATTCTACTCAGATAGGATTTGAGTTGAATTGCTCTGAAAACATCCTGAATATTGCTCTCAGCCATAGACCGGGGATAGATGGTAATATGTTCAGGGTAGATGGTTTCAACGCCGACGCGCGTTTCGGTGCCAGGCCCCAAGATAGGCCGCACCTTCGTCAGGGCAGAGAAGGGGAAGGAGGGGTTGTACTCAACAGTAGAATTAATACTTCTGGTATCCAGGCACTCTGGCGTCCACATACACCTCAGCGTGTAGTCTACTGTTAGAAAAATAAAGACCAATCTTTTTCAATGGGTGGCACGTTTTCGGCGCCTTCCTGAGGTCCTAAAAAGATGTTTAAGTGGGCAAGAAGCGGGGAATATAAAGACAGGCAGAACGCGACCATCGACCCGAACCTGTCTTTATATTCCCCGCTTCTTGCCCACTTAAACATCTTTTTAGGACCTCAGGAAGGCGCCGAAAACGTGCCACCCATTGAAAAAGATTGGTCTTTATTTTTCTAACAGTAGACTACACGCTGAGGTGTATGTGGACGCCAGAGTGCCTGGATACCAGAAGTATTAATTCTACTGTTGAGTACAACCCCTCCTTCCCCTTCTCTGCCCTGACGAAGGTGCGGCCTATCTTGGGGCCTGGCACCGAAACGCGCGTCGGCGTTGAAACCATCTACCCTGAACATATTACCATCTATCCCCGGTCTATGGCTGAGAGCAATATTCAGGATGTTTTCAGAGCAATTCAACTCAAATCCTATCTGAGTAGAATGTATGAATGAGCCCTGTATGAGTATGACTGACTGTGATGTATGAATTTGTTTTAGTTTGAATGTTGGAAGGTTGCCGGGTTGTATATATATTTATATATGTTTTTACCCTATAATCGTGGGGAAAAAAAATTCTCAAAATGATTTTGTACATTTGTGTTATATACAAAAATATATGCAGTAAATAAGAATAAAAATGATCTATTTTCTATAAAAGTGCTTCTGTCTAAATTGTATATGGCCTTGACTAATTGGTGAGCGCTAAAATGGGTGACTTTTGAAGAATTTGGACTCTAATTGAGCCGATACCTGATTAAATACGGGGCAGATCTACTTTCTCCTTTTGAAAATTGTGTTTTTTCCCCCGCAGATCTGCCTCACATCCTATCTCGGGGGCCCCTCACTCTGTGAACTATTTGAGGCCTTGAACCACAGGCAGAAGGATTATAGACCTTCTCCTCCTTGCACAGCCCGACTGGCTCTTTGAAAGTTGACCCGTCACAGACACACATACACCCAGCATATGCATATAATATACATGCACTGCAAAGCACTACATCCTTCATGTATTGTACCATTGGCAGGCACACATACACCAGCACATGCATATAACATGCCATGTCATGGGGACATGCATGGTCCATGTTCACCCATGACAAAAATTGAGTCAGGGTTCCAGACATCATTACAATTAGTGTACTCAGGGTAGCGTTGCATGTCCATTATCATGCGAGGGACTTTGCTGTCCCAACATATTTTCAGAACGTTGGCACTTTCAAGATTCTGTAGTGCTTAGTTCATCTGTCAGGATCCCCTGGTAGAGCCACTCATATCTTGACCTCCTAAGTCGTTAGCCAAGATCAACCAGAAACTCTTTAAGGCATGGGCAACATGAGCTCTGGCCCTGGTCTCCAGCCTTTCAATGGCGCTCCTGATTGAGCCACCTCTGTTCTGCAGACAATTCTGTCCTGATGACCTTGAATCCTTTTTAAACCGATTGTTTTAAATACCGTTTTCCTTTCATTTATGTATAATGTGGTTTATGTGTGAGAGTCTATTACAACATTTTGCTGAGAAATGTGTGTTTGTGTTTCATGCAACATCCATTAAAAAAGTTTCTTTTAGATCAAACGAGTACCACACATATGCGAAATGGGAGGGAATAACAGAGATTATCTGCAGTAATATTAGTGAGCTGATGTGTTACAATATTGAAAACATCACTATCCCTCAATATTAGATGTAAACACATTGAGAATTTGGAAAAGTGTACCTGTGCACAGTCAGTGACCTGGCCAAAGAAGGCATGAAAGAGCTGAAACTGGATTCAAAGCTGTTCCGAACAGGGGCCGCCAAAATACATTTGCCCCAGGGCCCCCCCCAATCCTTAAGATGTCCCTTAGGCTAGCTCGCTAACAAATTGAACGTCACACATAAGAATACATGCCAATAGACCCAATTCAGACTAGATACTCTCGTGTTTTTTAGGTTTAAAGTATTTTATTGAAGCAGGGTAAGGAAGGAAACAACAAAAACAACATGAAACCACAGGTGCCCCTCAAAATTAGTGCGTATGGTACATTTGATACATAAAGGCAGTCCTTTCGACACGGTGGGCACAATCGTGCCTGGATCTCACAGCTCGCGCACCTGTGGGTGATAGCAAAAAGGGGGAAGAAAGAAAAAAGGAAAAGAAAAAGGGGGAACAGCCCACCCCTCCTCCCACCCAACCAACAACCCCCCAACCCCCACACCCCCTCCCCCACCCCCTGTACTGTGCCGTCAACCACTCGCTCTTCCTCTGTGGCAACCTATTGTCTACCCCCACTACCAGTTGCCAGCTTGGGCTGATCAAACAGGCGGGTCTGGCGGCGGTGTCAGCCGCAACAGTCTAAGATACCTAGGGCAGGTGATTTCTTTGAATTCTGAGCATAACAAATTATGGAAGGGTGCCCACAGCTCCTCAAAAGCGTCTACGTCTCCCGCCACTACTAGGGACAGCTTCTCCATGCCAAGGACATGCCACAATCTGTGCAGCCAGCCGACAACAGTGGGGAGCGTGGTGGAGCGCCAGTGGATGAGTATGTTCTGTACCGCCGACCCCAAAGCTATCGCAGTCTGTCTACCCCTTTTAGATTTGAGAGGGTACATCAATCCATTCGGCAAACCCAATAGGACATATGCAGGGAAATGGGGTAGTTCTATTCCAAAGCATTTGTCAACCTCATTGAGGACCTCCTCCCAGTAAGGAGCCAGAAGGGGACAGTCCCACAATATATGGGTAAGTGTGCCAGTCCGACCACAGTTGCGCCAGCATGTCCCAGGTATTGAGCGGTCCATCTCATGTAATTTCTCAGGAGTGCGATACCAATAGGTTGTGATTTTGGTGAAGGTATCTGTGAGCCCGGTGTGATAGGCGGAGTGGCGCGCTCGGTAGGAGATGTGGTCCCATTCAGTATGGCTCAGCACTCGACCAAGCTCCCGTTCCCACCGCTCCCTACCCGGGTTGTAGATGTGAAGGGGGGGGGCTGCAGCATCTTATACAAGTCAGAGATGAGCTTGCCGTCCGACGAGCGAGTCACTAGCCAGCGCTCATACGCTGTGATCGTTCGGTCTGCCGTTGCGCACTTGAGGCTGTAGCGCCCATTGACGCACCTGCATATACCGCATGCGTTCCATCTCGGGGAGGCCATAATCCCGTCGCAAGTCCTGGAAGGGAACGACACCCTCCGGGCCATATAGGTGATATAAAGTGCAACAACGGGTGGCCCGCCAGTGTTCATAGGCTCCAGGCACCATACCCGGGCCAAAGTCCGGGTTACCAATCAGTGGCGTGAAGGGAGAGGGAAAGGTAGTGAGTTCGTGCTTGGCAGCCACAGAGTCCCACACACGAAGCGGGACCCGCGTCACAAAGGAGGCGTAAAGGTTAGGGGGCCGATGGGCCCGTCTCAGGAAAGGCACCTCTTGTAGCGTTCTGCCTGCTACCGCCTGGTCCTGAAACAGCCAGTGTTTGTCCGATTCCCACCGGCTCCACTCCACCAGATAGCGCAATTGGGCGGCCTGAAAATACTTCTGCAGGTCTGGTATACCAAGGCCACCAGACTCCGGCGCCAGCGTAGCTATGGTCCGTTTAATCCTGGGCCTACGGCCCTGCCACACAAAACGTGCGATGGCCGATTGAGTCTCCGCGAGCCATCCTTTGGGAGGCTGTAGCGGGAGCGCCCTGAACAGGTACAGGACCTGTGGCAGGAGGGTCATCTTCACTGCGGCCACCCTGCCCAGCAGCGACAGCGTGCCCCTATCCCAGCGGGTCAATTCCTCCTTAATCTTTGCACTCAAAGCTGTGTAATTGGCCGTAACCATCACGGGGAGTGAGGGTGCCAAAGGGATCCCCAGGTACGGAATCCGGTCCCCAGACCAGCTCAAGGGGAAAAGCCTCTGCAGGTCAGCTCTGGTGGCGCTAGTCAGGGAGATATCAAGGGCCGCAGACTTCCCGAGGTTCACCTTGAAGCCCGCCACCGTGGCAAAGAGGTCCAGTTCCGCAATACATGCAGGCAGGGACCTCCGCGGTTCATCGAGTGTCAGTATGACATCGTCCGCATAGAGGCTGAGAGCATGGTGGAACTCTCCCATCCGGACTCCTATGATGTCGGGGTTCTGGTGGATCCTTTGAGCGAACGGCTCCATATAAAGAGCGAAGAGCAGAGGGGACAGTGGGCATCCCTGTCTTGTACCACGCTCTATTGGAAAGTGCCGAGAACTGCCCCCGTTCACCCGGACCACCGCGGATGGAAAACGGTAGCAGTTGAAAATCAGGTGCCGGAACTTCTCGCCGACCCCAAACTTGCCCAGGACCTTCTCCAAATAAGGCCAGTGCACCCTGTCAAACGCCTTTTCCGCGTCAATGGAGAGGAGCATGCGTTCCCCGGGGATCCTCGAGGCCTTCTCAAGGATATGAGTCACTCTCTTCGTGTTGTCCACAGTCTGCCTGCCTGGTACAAAGCCGGCTTGATCCGAGTCGACCATGACCGGGAGATGCAGCGCCAGACGTGCCGCTAGAATGCTAGTGAAAACCTTCAGGTCTGTGTTCAAAAGCGAGATTGGACGGTAGGACCCGCAAGCAGTCCGATCCTTGCCTGGTTTCGGGATCACAGAGACCGTAGCCTGAAGAAATTCAGGGGGAATGGCACCCGGCTCCGAAAATGTGTTAAAAAGACGCGTCAACAGAGGCGCGAGCTCCTGGCAGAAGGTCTTATAGAAAAGAGGGATGAAGCCATCAGGTCCCGGGGCCTTACCAATCTTGAGCCGGGAGATTGCCGTAACCACCTCCTCAATCCGGATCTCCCGCTCCAGATATTGGGCCTGATCCGGCGTCAACGACGGAAGCGACACCGAGTCTAGGTAGTCCGTTTCCGCCCGTGCGGAGGGGGCTTCGCCAGCGTAGAGGTCAGCGTAGTAGTTGCGGAAAACTTCCTCAATCTGCTCGTCCCCCGTGACCGACCCCCCGGTAGGGGTAACTAACTCCTTCACCCGGTGCTGTTGGTGTTGCACCCTGAGTTTGTGCACCAGGAGCCGGCCGCACCTGTCCCCACCGGTGTAATACTTGTGCTTCAGGCGAAGCACCGCGTACTCCGCTCGGTCTGTGTCAAGAGCGGACAGGAGTTTCCTGGCGGCCTTCAATTGCCTCCAGACTCGGGGGAAGCCCGTTCTATGATGTACCTGTTCCAGCTCCCGCACCTGCCGAGTAAGCTCGTCCCTTTGGAGCTGGCGTCTGGCGATCCTTGTTCTCCGCCGAGGAGATAGCGATAAATTCGCCACGGAGCACAGCCTTCAGGGCAGCCCATTGCGTTGCGTGGGTGGTGTCGCCGTTGTCGTTTACACGCTGGAAGTCCGCTATGGCCGCGCGGATCTGTTGCACCGTCGATCGCCTGTGCAGTAACGTGTCCCTAAGACGCCAGACCCCCCTCGGGCGAGCCACTGGGGGTAGACGGAAGGTGCCCTCCACCGGCGCATGGTCGGAGAGAGAGAGGACCCCTACGTCGGCATTCGAGGCTAGTTCGAACATCGGGCCCGTCACTAGAAGATGATCCAGCCTCGCGTAGGACTTGTGGGCATGGGAGTAATAGGAGTATGCGCGAGTCGCGGGGTGGAGGCGGCGCCACATGTCGTGCATATCAAGCTCCTCCAGTCGGGTACGAACCGAGCCCGAAAGCTCCCCCAACTGGTAGCGCCGCTGCACAGACCTGTCCAGAGTCGCGTCAAAGACCACATTCAGATCCCCCCCTAGTACAATGTGCCTGTCAGGAGTGGATGCTACGTCCTCCAGCGCCCTATGCAGAAATTGGTCCTGATGGTCATTGGGGCCGTATATGGAGCCTACAGTAAACACCAAGCCCCCCACCTTGATCCTATATGCCAGAAGTCTCCCCTTCTGCTCTGCTACCTTCTGCAAAACCTCCCCTCTGAACCCTCTTGAGAACAAAAGCGCCACACCCGCTGTTTTAGAAGCACTGGAAGAAAAGAGTTGCGTGGGGAACTTAGGGGTGCGCATTCTGGAACAATCCTTGGCCAGCAGGTGGGTCTCCTGCAGTAGGCAGATGTCGGCCTGGGAGTTCTCTAATAGGGACAGGACAGCCCGTCGCTTAACCGGATTATTCAGCCCCTTCACATTCAGAGTAACAACTTTAAGGGCCATCATGGAGGGGAACACTAGAAACGCACATGAAGGCGGGCAAGGCCCCCGGGCAAAACACAGAGGCCACAGCAAGAAACATCATCTCACAGCGAAAGCAAACTTCCCAACGGCACAGTACAGTCCCCAAACCCCAAAACACCCCAACTGTGTGGACCCTCCCCTTCCCCCAGAACCCCGCACACCCAGCTCAACCCTCCCCCAACCCCCTTCTCCCCAACAAACCCCCAAACTCGAAACTTCCCCCAGCAACTCCCCTTCCTTCCCCCCGCTCCCAAAGCCATCCAAAAACGTCATTGTCCCAGTCCGGTCCTTATCGGACAAGGCCGTGGAAAGTCGATCGAGTGGACGTCCAGCCACCACCACCAGCACCCCTGCCCCCCCTACCCCTAGAACCCCCGCACCTGCAATGATGAAGCTAATGTAGACTCCCCCCGGAGTAAGTTCAGGCCGTCAAGGCCACATCGCCGTTCGTTGTCGCTCTGGAGGCCTCCTGGATAGAGCTCGACATGTCCGCTCGAATCGTGGGCGAGTCAGGCCTCACAGGCGGCGGGGATCGCCTCTCTCCGACCTGTTGCCAGCCGTCTCGAGTGCTTCGCCTGCGGCGCGGCGCCGGAGTGTCCGTGTCCGAAGCCGTGATCCCCAACACTCCGCAGACGTCCTGGAGGGACCGAAGCTGATGCAATGTTCCATTCCACCGGAAAATCAACCGGAAGGGGTGCCCCCACGAATACTGCGTTTCATGCTCCCGAAGGAAGTCCGTGGCAATTTTAAAAGTTTTCCTCTTCTGCAGCGTGATCGTGGATAAGTCTTGATATAGAGCCACCGGGTGATCTCTGAAGCGGAAAGGCTGCTGCCGCCGCGCCTCGCGGAGAATCCGCTCCTTCAAGGGGAAGTCCGGCAGAAAAGCCAAAATGTCCGGGGGGGGGCGCCGAGGCCCTGCGAGGACGGCCAACCCTGTGCGCCCTGTCGATACGTATTCGGAAGTCCTCAGGCTCCCCCAGGATTTCGCGGAACAGGGCTCCCAGGTAGGCGGCCACGTCCTCACCCTCTTCGTTGGACGGAACACCCCGGACCCTGATGTTGTTCTGCCTGGACCGGTTTTCAAGGTCCTCGGCGTGGGCCTGTAACTCGATCTGTTGTTCCCGCAGCCGTAGGACCTCCTGCTGCAAGTGGGTGATCTCCTCGTCTCTAGAATGACCAGCCGCCTCCACAGTGTTAACTCGCTCCCCCAGGGAGTCCACTTCCCTTCGGACCTCCCGGACCTCTCCGGCCACCTCCTGCTTCAAAGTCTGAAAATCCTCCCTCAAGGAGCTAAACAGCGACTCCAGGAACGACCGGGTCACTGGGGGCTCTCCGCCGTCAGCGCTCCTGGAGTTGGCCGGGGGGCTCGAGCGGGCTGGCCCCCCCCGCTGCGCAGGGCACCGCGCCCCAACATGTCCGGCAAAGTCCGATCGCCGCTCCTCTGCCCCCTGGCATTCGACATCTTGGAGAGGTGGGAATCACCGACGTCCACAGCTCGGCGAGTAGGCGCCACAGGCCGGGGCAGCTGAGCAATAGAAGCTGGCCGGTCGCTCAGTCGCCGGCAAAAGGACACTGCAGTCCAGAGGCCCCTGTCGAGGCCGGGCGGCTGCTCAGAGTTCCTCAAAATGGCCGCCCGTTACAGGCAAAGGGGCCAACGCCCAGAGAATGAGGCCGACCCCGTCACGGGACCACATGCAGGGCGTACAGTCAACGGGCAGGCTCGCAGGGCGCGAGGCAACTAGGGCCGGCCCGCCGGGATGTGCAAACACGCTGGAAGCGCGACCTCACTCTGTTGCAGCCAGGGGGGGACCGGAGCAGCCACGTGGGGTAGGCCTTCTCGAGCCCCGGTCTTGCGTAGTAGCCGTAGGCCGGCTACGCCTCCGCTGCCACCGTCTATTCAGCTCCGCTCCGTCGATGAAGGCCGCCTCGGCATCCACCCAGGCGCCGCGGCACGGGCACGCCGGTAGGCCACTCGCAGTCGCTGAATCACCTCGCCGGAACACCAAGCCTGAAGGTCTCGCGGCTCTCGGGCCTCCCGTAGATCGCTCAGCGGGCACCGCCTCAGTCGGTACCCGAGCGGAACCACCGCCGTGGCGGGACAACTGGGGCTCACCGACTGCTCTGTAACACCACGGGGATCACCAGGTGTGGTAGCCGCTCGATCTGGGGGAGATCAGCGGTTGTGAGCGGTGCAGAGTTTCCAGGGGCTCGGGAGCTCTCGGCAAGTGCGTCCTCTCAGCCCGCCATCTTGGCCACGCCCCCTCTCGTGTTTTTTAAACTGAATATTGAGTTTATGTTGCCCGTCTCCCGCCTGAAATTACAAAAGAAGTAAATGGGGTAAATACATGTTCCTGATTTTTTTTTTTAAATCTACCACTTTCCTCTTCAAAATGTTGGCATAAATGCATAAGCAATTTGAAAATGTGCCTGCTATGCTTGTCTGATCGACCAGCTAGAATATGCTTGGCCACTGCACTGAGGGGGACGTTTTAGGTGGGACAAAGATGAAATAACTTAACTTGTACTTTTAAAAATCAGAAGCTTACCACATAAAGATTTTTTTGCAGTGGGTGGAGCTATGGTATGGTTTCCCATCTCACTCTGCCCAGCACCTTATAGCTGTTCGTGAATTTATCAATAATAGTATATATATATATATATATATATATATATATATATATATATATATATATATATATATATATATATATATATATATATATATATATATATATATATATATATATATATATATATATATACATATATATATATATATATATATAATTTAACTAATTGGTTGATTGATTAACTAATTAATGTGCGGCAGTTAAATACAAATAAATGTTCTTGGTCAATAAGAGCAATTTCATCCATATTACACCTGTTAAAACCTAGATCAGGTTTCAGTTGATTTACGACGACGCACTGTATAGAACGTTCATACCATCAGAGAGAAAAAATATGTTTGATTAAAAAGAGTCCACGCCAGTCCGAATGTGAAGACTAATTAGTTGTTTTTTGTAAATACAACAGAACATTACATTTAATAAATGAAAATATTTTTACAGGTGAACAAATTATTTTGGTGTTTGTCACACATCTAGGGGGACCACTACGTCTGCATTACAAAGTTGCTTCAACAAGATCCGTTTTTACACCCAGACTCATGCCTCCCACAGTCCCACTTCGTAAGAAAGTGCAGGCTGCTGAAGCTTGGGGAGTAAGGCGCAGCAACATGTCGTCATGCACTGACGCAGTTGAGTAACGTAGTTAGCGCTCTAGTTGTTCGTTAGAGCGGCGGAGTGTTCTCTGACTGTGAGCTAATCCGCTTCCCATGCCGTTACCGAGAGGCACATTCTGGCCAGTAAGAAAGAGTCTGAGTCCGAAGTAGGCGGGGGAACGGTCCAGGGGCGTGGGAAACATGGCGAGCTTATGGATGGGAGATGTGAGTATTTAGTTTATATCTTTTCTTGAGCCGCTTTCTTTATGGGATTCAAAGACTGGTACGCCACATTTAACTCTAATGTGCACGTTGCATCTTGCCCACTGACTGCCCACGCCGCAGACCTCCAAAAATGAATCCCTGACTGCAACCCCAGTTCCTACGGTACCCACGTAGTGCATTTCTACGCACAGCACCTCAATGTACGCATCCAAGACATCCCCGTACTACACTCTTCTCCACCGTGCCTTCTTTCTCCGCTCTACACCCGAGCCCCGGTGTTCTAACCCTCCGTCTGCAGTGGTTCCCCTTCAACTGCACTGGCTCCCCTTCAACTGCACTGGCTCTAACCCTCCATTTGCAATGATCCGTGCCAACTTTTCTACGTTGGTGCCCTCAAACTTCGCTGCAGTAAAACACCCAAACTGCTCTTCACTAGCACGTCAACCCTCTCTTCACTCCCCCACACTGAAAAATGTTCTAGCAGTTTCAATTCTATTAAGGACAAGGGTTTGAAAAGTCTAGACGTGTTTGCTAGAAAAGTTTTCATTCTATGTCGAGGCTTCAGATTATGCTTGTTTAAAGCTGGTCTAATACCACTGAGGTAACATCCCAAATCTGTTTACAGTAAACGTTTTAAATGTAGACTCTTGAGGACCAATCTGCAGCCCTCATGATATACTGAGAACCCAGGAGTAAAGATGTTGAGGCCATAGCACCTCTGACAGAATAAGCTCCAAATTTGCAGGTGTCAGCACCCACTTCCCCCAAAAGCCATTTCACCCATCTCGCTAAGATGACTGAGGAGACTACATTAAAGGGAAATCAGTAACTGACCACCAACAAACTTACTAAATTCTCTGGCACGATCTTCGTACTCCTCTAAACATTGACCAATACACAATTTGGGATTATTCTCAAAATGTGGTTGTAAAATCTATTTAGAGCCAGTTTTTGTCCTTCTGGATAGGGTTAACACCTTAAGTGCTGCGTCTATTCCAACGGCCGACGGCACCACTACCTCGGGAGTGCTGCCGTTGGACGTTCCAGCTGCACCTGCGCAATGGAACGTTCAGCACTGGAGCTGGACGTTCCATAGCTGCTAAGGTGTTAAAAATACTCCACTGGGTGTAAACACTCTACCTGCTAGATCCAGTGCTTTCACGTGAGATACTCTTCTGCAGGATACCATGCAGAGCAACATAGTGAGTTTCACAGAGAGTGTGTGGTATTCCATACTAGGTCACTGTTAGAATGGTTAAGTTTAGAATTGTGGTATGTCATACGAATGTGTTGGTGAGGGAGAATTACGTTGGGCAAGTAGGTGATCGGTCGTGCCTGGCTGGTTACTCTCGAGTGGATGTTAAGTTGTTCTCCTACTAGAATAAATCTTACTTCAAGAACAGACGTTACTTTGTACTTTCTTTTCAACATTGAAATTGGCGACGAGGATGGGATCCGAACCCATGGAGCAAACGCTTTCCAATTAGACATTTTAATATTTGGAAACAGTAGTGTGGAACATGATGAGATTTTGAATCTTGTTCTGCAAAAAAATCAAAAGAAAGGGTTAACACTCAAGTTGGCTAAATGCAAATTTAAACAGACCAAGTTGGAATACTTAGGTCATGAAATTTCTTCGGAAGGAATCAAACCTAAAATAAACCATGTAAAAAGTATCACCTTGGCACCTATTCCTACTTCCAAAGAGCAACTATTGTCGTTTTGGGGTTTTACAGAATTCTATGGGAAATTTGTTCAAAATTATTCTACTATTGTGCATCCACGAGGAAAGAATCTTTATTTTAAAAAAAATGCGAAATTTCTGTGGGGTAAAGACCAACAGGAATCTTTTCATTTTCTCATAAACAAAAGTGTTGATGCTCCATTTTTTACACCATTTACAGTAGGCAAAGTATAGTTTGTGTGGATGCCAGTAACGTGGGACTGGGAGCTGTGTTAAAGCAAAAAGATAAAGAATATGAGTCTAGATCACTTCATGATTCTTAATTTAACTACTCTACCATTGAGAAAGAGTTACTTGCGTGCACATGGGAAGCTCAGCATTTCCGCCAGTTTTTATGGTGTACTAAATTCTTGTTGAGGACGGACTGTGAAAAAGCAGCTTTGACACCCAAGACTTTCAATGCTGCTTGGTGCAAACCACCTCTAATTCACATAAGAATAACGATCAAAATAACGAGGCAGGCGCTGGAAATTGGAAGGTGAAGAACAAGTTTATTTCTCCGGAGGAGAACACATCACATCAGACACCGGGGCTATCGTCAGGAGGTGCTCTAACTGCATCTCATTTTGGCTCTTCATTTTATACAGATTTTACACAATGCATTGTTGTCATGTCAGCCCACCTTTGTTATATCAACATGTTTATACAAGATTTGAGTCCCCGCTCCGAGCGTGTTGTCATACAAGCCCCACTGTTATTCTCCTCCCACCCGGGTCAAACAGACAATATTATGGTATAACAGGGCCTTGCTTCAGGGTCTAAAACATGTGAGACCGGCCAGATCTAAGAGTCTGTTCCGTTGATAAAACAGGTCCCATTGTTGGAGAAAACAAGTCTTGCTGTTTGCGGTGCAATATACCATGTCTGCAAGGGTCATCTTAGTATCTGAAATCTTTGGTTAATACACAAGTGTGGGGAGGGGAGAAGAATGCAAAAGTTCATAAGTTCATTAGTTATCGAGGACAGGAAGAGGTGGTGGTTTAGCCAAAGGGCGCTAAGGGTTGTTTTGGCAATAGAATGTCTCTTTGAAGATACCATCAAAGGCATGACTGTTAGTTATGGCCTCAGCACACATACCAGGTTTGGTCAGAGGGTCAGATGGGTGCTAGTGAGGGCAGGGTGAGAAAAAAGTGACCATCAGAATACAATATGGCTGCGGTTGATCAAAATGACTGTGGCTTATGTTAACAAAAGAACTTTCGCCAGACAAGATGGCGCAAGTAATGTTCATAATTGTCGTTTTGCTTTTAACAGTTGCCCCTTTGAACATACCTCACCAGCTTGCTAATCTATTCCAATGTCTTCGGGGCACAAGGTACTTGTGTAAAGGGAACACTAGGGCGGTATACAGTGTACATCCAACGAACAACCACATATTGTCAGTACTGGGACCAAGAGAAACATTGATATTTTCCAACCCCAGTCCTTCTAGATGTCTCATAGCTAAACATGCAGTTGGGCTGATTATTGTAGTTTGTGGTGGCATACATGTGGTACAGGCGAATACACAGACAATAGGAGAAGAAGATAGTTATCAGCACAAACAGTATTGTCAATAACTTATGCAGTGAGGGCAACAAACTAGGAGAGGGTGTATGCAAAAAGGTATTCGCTGTACCGCAGTTTAAACTTGGTGATGAGCACAATTCCTAGATGAGGCAGTACATTCTTTGTAACACAAAAAACCAGTTTATCGTACTAATTCTTTCGAGGGATAGAGATCATTGCGTGTACTTTTGAAAACTGGACTGTGGGGGGGGGGGAGCAAAACTAATAGGCATATTCATGATGGCAGTTGGCGTTGAACAATCCTTGTGATACATTGTTTACTTTTACTTCCATATGGTATGACATTCCCATACTATCATCAATACAATGACACTACAAATGCGAGTGATGTAGAATTTCACTCCCAAAAATTTTTCTTGTCTATTTGGGGCACAACTAATACAAGGTGATTGGGAGAGAAGTTTTAACCTAATATAATCGATGAGCTCTTCTTTCCAGTGTCTTTTTACAGTGAGCCATCACTGGTAGGTTCCCATTGTTCCTCTTGGCGTTGGCGCTGTTGAGCACCGGCGATGGAGCTATGCGTCCAGCTCGGGTCCAGATTCCACGTTGCAGGGCGAGGTCGTTCTTTCTCTGTGATCACAATCCCTCTTCCCTGTTTACTTACTAATCTATCGCTGGTTCCTTAGACAGGGTACCCGCACCCTATTCTTTATCCGTGAAGTCCATCCCTACTAACCCTATCCTATATTTGTCCATTGTTCCTTTATCAGGTTGTAAAAACCCCATGTGAAAAAGGGGGGTTTGGGGGAGCCAAAGGAAGAGAGGGTGGAGTGGGGTCAAACTGGAGATGGACCAAGGGGGACAGAGACTCCGCACAAATGAGCCCACCAAATGGGCCCAATGGATTTAGACTTCAGCAACAAGTAGACCAACAAGCTGGGGGCTTCTGAATAGCCCTTCTTTCTTTCTTGTCGGTGTTAGTGCCTCGTCCAGAATCTTGGCTCTGCGGCTCCGCCTTGGTCGTAGTTATAGGTGTTCCACTCCTTGCAGTCAGGCTGTGCATAGTGTCCGACCTCTCTCTTCCAATGACTGGAGAGCATTCTTGAATCTAGCAGTGAATATAAAACACATTTTTAGAGAACTGGCAAGGGAAGAGATTGCACAATTTTAGTTTTCTCTCCCAACCCCAAGCAGCTAAGAAAATACGTATTATCTACTAAAAAAAGGAAGACAATGTGGATACTCTGTGTCTTTTTGTCTGGGTATACTTATTTATTCCTACTTTTCACAGTTGTGCAGGTCTACGAACACCCATGGGAATTCTAATCATACATATTATCCTTCCTGTACTTTTATCTTTCACAAATATGGTTGTGGCAGGAAACCAAAAACTATTAATCATATGGTCTGTCAAATTCAAACTAACTTTTCCAGGAAAACCCATCGTTAAAAAACAAACTCCTGCAGGGCTACGTTTTCTTCAAGATTTGTTAACCACAATAGAAGGTGTGATGCGTTATTATTATGGGCCTACAGGTACCCTTCCTAGTATTGTGCACCATAATAGTACACAAGCTGAACGTTGTCCCATCCTGTCAATGTTTCTTACTTTGTAACTAAACAGCTTGACCTCAGTACCCATTCAGCGGGGCTTACTACAACATTCCTTTTTCTTTAGTTCAATTCATTTTTATCAAAATTTTTCTCATTTCTGCGCCATCCTTTGCAACCTAGTTACTTCACTAGTCAGTGAAGGACTTGCAGTGTCGTTACAACTCATATATAGGGTGACCAGAATTCTAAAACCAAAACAACCAAGGATATTGGGAGGTCTCCGTGGTGACACAACACAAAATGTGTTTATCTTTTTGGGTGGAACTGAACAAATGCATTGGACTCATTTTTCAATAAGTACATGTTGGATACTACATAGATTTGGCTAATAGATTAAAAATACATAATTAACATCATCATGCAAAATGAAACTAGATCCTAACTGGAATTTTCTTTTGTAAACGGCTGTGCCATTAACAAACAAATAATAGTTTTCCTGGAGATTGCATTTACAAATGTTTGTTGGCTGTCTTAGTGGGAGATTCCAGTAGAGAGAACACAACATTGCAAAAGTCTTGATTTTGCATTCCTTATGTAAAACGTATTGATCTCCTGACTTGTTCAATTGTCAATATTTTATCACACTCAACCAGTGCTCAATATATTTGTACAGAGTTAACTACAGCTTAATCACTTACAAAATTCATTTCTCCGTCCTTATATCTCTAATTTTCAATGGGGAAAGAATGCACTTTAAACATTGTATGTTACAGTTTACTTATAGCAAGCTGTGGCGAGAAAATACATTGTAAACTAAAAATAACCAGTTAAGCAATGTGAGGAATAATCGTTTTTTTTTTTTTTTTTAATTTTTTGAAAACCTTTATTGTGCATGAAGAATGGTACAAATACGGGCCTACAACCGCCAGGCCGGCCACGATACTGTTAAGCACATAAGCAAGCAATACGGTCCCCCAGCGCCATCAGGCAATATTGCAACAATTAACAGCAGCTACACTGAACGGTATCATGTCGCTAGGGAGAAGGAGCATTGAAGGTTAACATTTTTTTTAATTTTTAGTCTAAAGATAAATCAGTGAAGAATAAAACCAAGGAGAACCGAGCCCGTACATTAACTTCACCACATGGGCAGGCAGCCTCAAGAAGGAACAACAGTAGTGAGGAACCCCCCATCAGATCGGCAGTACAGTACAAATCAACAGGAGAGTCAGTTCGCATTTACGTACCACCCACAGTGCTACCCACTCCCTACTAATCCCCTATCACAGACCCAGCACAGAAAGAAAGAAAAAATTATAAGAGAAGATCATACATAGGCACCATAGAAACTAACTAAAACTAAATATAACCCCCCACCCTACACACATGCAGAGGCTACGGCCTGCCCCCCCCCCCCCAGCAGAGTGTCTGTCGCCCCAAAAACTCGAAATTTAGGAAGAAAAGAGAAGTAGAGAGAGGAAAAGAAAAGAGGAAAGAAAGAAAGATTAAGAAAGGAGAAGAAAAAGAAAAATAAAAAGAAGTATAATCCAGTGATATAGGGAGTAAGAACAGAATCTATCCTTGAACTCCCACAAAAGAAAGACCGGGAGGAGGGCCAATTACACATATACGCGGACTCCGCCGGCCCAATAAACATTCTCAACCCCAATAGCAACATCAAATAAATCAGCAGCCATCTATCAATTAGGGAGAGTCAATGCACAGTCCGTGGTAAAACAGGCCAAATTCAAGGTCCACACACCCTCCACCCACCCGCCCAGCTGTTAAACAAGAGGAGATCTCCTAGCCCTGGCCCGATCTGGGGCTCGGCCTCTCACCCATTCTACTTGGCAGTCCAGTGCAGTCCAAGGGGACGAGGGAAGATGGCCGCCCGGAGGAGGGGGGAGGTGCAGAAGCACAGAGAGAACGGCGTCTGGCCCCAAGAAATAAATCTCCCTCAGTCACAGGCTTCTCCGGTGTATCCAAGTCACAAAAGTCACAAAACAGGGCGATCAGAGTCCGTGAGATGCAAGCTGATGAAGGAGCATGAAAGCGGGCAGCTGATGTCCAAAGCCGTGGCGCCATAAAGCGATGTACACAGTCAGGCATGGAGCAAGGGGGAAACAGTGTAGCAACGGCTGAACTGGTAGTTGGCAACAAGTCGCTACCCGCCACAGCGACGGTTACTGTAGCATCCACTGTATCACTCCGAGGCAACGGTGTGGCGGTAGACTGTAGCAGCTCCAAGCCGAAATTGTGTTGGGGACGATTCCCCTGCTCCTGGCTGAGTGCGTGGGCGCATGCATCGAGTCTCACCCCCAGTACGCTGTAACTGAGTAGCATCGCCGATCTCAGCTCGCCCAGTGTCGCCAACACGTCTGTAATAGTACAATCAGGCTGTAGTGTCCCCAATTCTGCACGTCCGGGGGAAGAGTGTGCTCCGGCCCCCTGCACGTAAGTGAGCCCGCTGCTTCGTGGAGAGGATGCGTAGTAGTCCTCACAGTGGCGAACCACAGGCATCGCCATCTTGTCCTCTATCCAACGAAGTACTGTGGGGGGGGAAGGGGGGTCGCAGGACGCGACCGGAAAGCAGCTGGCGTTCCCCGGGCTAGCAATATTCCGCCCGATCTGCAGCGGAGCCTGAAAGCCGGCAGCTGTGTGGTGAGGCAGGCGGAACCAAGCGGGGCTCACCGTTACCGGCCAGAGGGACAAGTAGAGATGAGGAACATGGCGGCCAAGAACAAAGGACTTGCAGATCAGGCACTTCTCCCCTTCACCTCCGTGCGACCCAGCGCATGCACGATAGTCCCTGGCGGCAGGCGGTGTTCATTCCATGAGCTAAGGAAGGAGACTCCGTTCTGTCGCACCACCTCCGCAGCAGATCGGCTGAGTCGAGGGACGCGAGGTCCGCAGTGCGCAGCGGAGCAGGCGGGGTCCCGGGCCAGGGCGAGCCGGTCAATAGCTTCCGACTCCGGGCGGGTGGAGAGGTCGGAGGAACACCAATAGCATCAGCTCCGCTTCCCGCACATTTCAAGTCAAAAAGAATTCAGGAGAATACACAGGATTGCGGTGCGGGATTCCGGGGCCGGCGGAGCCGAAAGGCTGTACGTCCGCTCAGGTCGCCATCTTGGCTCCTCCTGGAATAATCGTTTTTAAGGTAATTTGTTCCTTGTCTGCTTTTACGTTTAAACACATTTAGTCATTATCTGTGGGTGAATGTCACTTTGTTGCAGCTTAACAACAGATCACAGCCTATTTCTGTAATTACAAATTGTGACTTCTATCTCAGAAATTTAGGCCATGCCTTTTAGATTTCAAATATCTCAAAGATTAATAAGCTAGAACAAAAGGTTCCCTGAAAGTTCAAATTTAAAGTCTTTTTCAGAAACCAGGACATGAGCTACATTTCTTGAAATTTTTCTGGGACAGCTGGTTAAAAACTGGGACCATCCTGGCAAAACGGGGAAGTTTGGTCACTCTACTTATGTGCAATGTGTGGGGTAACTTGAACGCTGATGGTGGTGCTACTAAGGTATCTAAAACAAACACCACTGACATTTAGCTCCCTTTTAAGGGCCAGATTAGGGGGCATTAGTCGTCTTACCCGTCCTTTCATTTTCAGCCAATCAAATTCCATCATTTTTCATAGAGAGGAGGGGTAGTAACATGGCAAAATATGGGATTTCGTTTTTGTCAATTTATTCAAACACTGTTGTTTTGAAGCAAATTAGACGTGTACTGGTGAGGTACAGTGTCGTCATTTATTCAAAAGCAAATTCACAGCATTCTGTGAAGTGAACGGCTAAGAGTGAGTCCACCCAGTTGTCACATGGAATTGATCCCAGCATGGTCATTCCTGGACAGCGTAGGTAGGCTCAAAAAGAGAGAGAGAGTGAGTGCACTACAACAAGTTTATCCAGTGCACTTACCACGTAGAACAGTACAGGACAATTCGTACATTTATGCACATAAACCAAAGAAAAACACAAAACGCAGTCTTTTTATACACACAATATCCAATAGGACATGACAGTACATGCACCAAGCACGAAAAACGCAGCGTTAGTTACACAAAAAGGGACTTTTTCATGCACATCGCGCATCTCCTAGTTCATCTCAATTTACCCAGGGGCCAGGCTCCTTCCTTCCCCTTTTTGACAGTAGAAGATCTAAGCAGATGACCTGAAAATACTTACTTTCTTTTCCTGATGGCTAGACACAAGTGCAGTCGTACTAATACTTACGGTGGGGTCCCCCAATATCTAGCAGCGATAGTTCGAGTTGATGTATAGGCGTAAAGTAGGGATGCCAATCAGATGTACAATGGCACAGCTCATATGTTTCCATGTGGATGGAAGAAGAAGAGGTAAATCTCAAACATGACAATGTCGCTAGCTTCTAGTTGGTGGGCGATAGTACGAACCCGAGCTCAGGGGCCCTTCACTTCTTCATTTGGTCAGTTCATAAATCGAAATTCATCATTGTCGCTAATGCACGTCACTTTGTCAGCAACCCAGTCATACAAAAGCATTCTAACATGGGCCCATACGTACATGACACACACACGTGCATACTACACAAACATTTCACATACTTAGAGATAGTCCCTACACACAAAGCGCAATTTCATAACACTAGCCTATTTTCACCTAAAGGACAGTGTGCTAAGCCTTTCCAACATTCAGTTGAAACACCGCTATAACCTAAAGAAAAAGGGGGTGAGGGGCCAGCATCTAAAACACATCAATATGCGGGATGACGATGATTTTTACTCCACCATGAATCAGACCCATTTTCTGAGATGCAGTCTTTGGCAACTGGGTATTGCAGCCCAGAAAGATTCAGTGCGGCAAATGGCGGAACGTTCACTACATGGATTGTTCAAAGTGCAGAATTACATACCCCGTTGTAGGAAGAGGTCAGATGTCAGATGCATTCAGTTTAGAGTAGGTAAGGGACAACGTATTAATGCTTTCATTAAAAACGATCTGCGGCGGTTTGGGGTTGTCCCCATCCGCAAAAATAGGGAAACTATAGGAGGTGGCAAGTTCCATCGGTTGTGTCCTAGTTTTTAAGGGTGTGCATCTTAGTTACAGTGTCAAGATCGTTAACAGAAATTCCTTTTTTTTTTTTTTTAAACCTTTATTGCTCCTTACAAATTACACAGCCATTGGCCTACAACCCGACCGGGCTGGCCGCCATCATCTTAACATCTTCAGTATGCGGTGATGTCCAATACAAATCTTGTTGACACTGTTCCGTACATTCCTTTTACACCGCCACATAGAAAAGGTACATGTAGTCAATTGTTCATAAAATCGGTGAGGTTTTTGGATTTTTTTCTTTTTTGCAAAAACAAAAACAAACCTACAAACTAAAGGAAACACATATTGGTCGTTCATTACGGGTGAACAGGTATCATAGCTGCTTAGGGACTTACCCCCCCGTAGTCATCCCCTTTCAATGGTGTCTAAGCTCCCCCCAACCCACCATCAGGTGTGTGCGGGACCTTTCGGTTAACCGTCCTATGGGAAGGCCATCTACCGGCGCCCAGGACCAGGCCTGCGTGGTCTGATGTGATCCAGAACCCAAGGACCTTCCCCCCCACCCCCAGTGGGCGCCTCGTGGCCATCTAGCCTACTTCCTCATCCTCGTCAGACTCATCTAGCTCCTCCTCTGCCAAGGGATCGCATATATTCCCCCTGTAGGTATTCCATTTGGAACAAATCTTGTTCCACTTCCCCGGGCATGCCCTGTTAGAATATACTGCACGTTCCGTCACCATGACCCTGTCCATGTTGAGACCCCATTGTGTCGTCGTAGGTGCATCCGCTGCGCCCCACTTCTGTGCTATGTCTCGTTTGGCAACCATGAACCCCACCGTAACCCATGTTTGATCCTGCCTAGAGACATCTGTCCGCTCCCATATGTTCAGGAGACACCGCCTCGGATCAGGTAGCAGCGAAATCTCTAATGCCTGTGATATCGTCCGCAATACTTGTCTCGAGAACTCCTGAATACGAGGGCAGTCCCACACGGTGTGGAAGAAGGTACCCTCTTCTCCGCATCCTCGAAGACAGAAGGAGTGTTGTGTTCTGTGTATGCGGTGGAGCATAGTTCTGGTATAGTAAACCCTGTGTAGGACTTTTAGCTGCACAAGTCTTAATCGAGCCGAGATACCCACTTCTTTAGGGGATGCTATCGCCAGATTCCACTCATGTTCATCCATCTCCCCGATTTCCTCCTCCCATTGCACCTTTAGCCTAGTCAGTGGATCCGGTAGGTTGTTGAGTAGTTTACGGTAGATTAGGGAGGTCGCCCTTTCAATCATGTATTCAGTGAGAAGTCGGTCCTCCAGTGGGGATGCCTCCGGCAACACACTTTCAGGGGGAATGACCGCTAACAGTGCATGCCTGATCTGGATGTATCTGTATAGCTCCCTGTCTCCCAGGTTATATAGCTCCCCCAATCTATCAAAGGTAACTACCGCGCCCCGCTCCCAAAGGTCCCCAACAGTAGATATACCTATAGTGTCCCAGTGAGAGAAGCCCCTGCTGGTTCGCAGATTACCAAAGACTTTTGAGTCCCACAGTGGTGTGAGTTTCGTTACTTTCCCCTTCCAGCCCAATGCTGCGGTCGCCGTATGCCACAGCGCCGAGGTTAGTCTGGTAGGCCCCTCCAGTTTATTCGCCTTGGGACGGTCATACAGTGGGGCCAGTAGGCTGTTCGTGCCCAGTTGCGCCCTGTCCGCCTGAAACGCAGGCTCGGACTGTGGGGCGTGTATCCAGCAGTTGATGGGCTTTAACTGTGCCGCCCAGTAGTACATTGTTAAGTTGGGGAGTGCTATTCCGCCGTCGTACCATCCTCTGTTCAGTTTGGCTTGCGCGATACGTGGTGGGAGATTGCCCCACAGCAGGTTTGACACCAGTGCAGCCACCCGCTGAAAGAACTTAGGGCTTACGGGGTATGGAGTATTTTCGAGTACATACAGGAAGCGGGGCAAAGACTTCATTTTATATAGAGCAGCTCTCCCCAACAAAGTGAGGGGCAGCCCCGCCCAAAATTTAACATCCTGCTTCAGCCGCTCAACGTGGGGCCCCAAATTCTTGTCCATAAACTCCACTGGGTCCCTAGTAACATGGATGCCCAAGTACTTGAAGGAGGAGCCTGCGATCCTCAGAGGGCAATCTGCGTTCAGCGCCGGAACCGGGCCGTGCAGGACAAACATCTCGGCCTTGGCCCAGTTAATCGTGTAGCCAGAAATTTTCCCGTGGCCGTCGCAGAGTTGTAGAAGGGCCGGCACTCCTCGTCCCGGATCAGTTAGATACACCAGCATGTCGTCCGCATAGAGGGACAGCCGGTCCTCCCAGCCCTCCGCCCAGCTAATCCCCTTCAACAGTGGTGAGGTTCGTATCATGGTGGCTAAAGGCTCCAGTGAGATTGCGAACAGCAGCGGTGAGAGTGGGCACACCTGACGAGTGCCTCTCCCCAGTGGAAACGTGCGCGAGATATGCCCGTTGGCCACCACTTGCGCGACCGGGTTGGCGTACAAAAGTCTCACCCAGGCTATAATCTTGGGGCCGAACCCCAGACGAGACAGGACCTCGAACAAGTAGTTCCACTCCACCAGGTCAAATGCCATCCTGGCGTCAAGGGCCAGTATAACTGCCGGTGAAGTGAGCGCCCCCGCCCGTGCCAGCACTCCATGCAATCGGCGCAAATTAAGTGCCGTGTTCCTGTGCGACATGAACCCGGACTGATCTGGGTGGATAAGATCGGGCAGATGTGGCATAAGTCTAGTCGCTATGAGTTTGGCAAGGATCTTAACTTCCGCGTTAAGCAGCGAGATGGGGCGATAAGGGGAGCAATCCTCTGGCGGTTTCCCGGGTTTGGGGATAGCCACTATGGTGGCCAATCTTTGGTCGGGCGGAAGCATTCCCCTTTCTAGACATTCTGTGTACATGGTTAAGAGATGGGTACTCAGTATTTCGGATTTCGCTTGGTACCATTCAATAGGTATGCCATTTGGGCCAAGTGCTTTGCCCGGGTTCAGTGCGTTAATCGCCAGCTGTATCTCTTCCGCCGTGATATCAGCCTCCATGTCTGCCGTGGCCTCTGCCGAAAGTGTCCTGACCTCAATCCGTTCCAATGCCTCTTTAGCCAATTCGGAGGTCACTTCCCGCTCAGGGGTGTATACCCCCTCGAAGTGAGCCGCTAGCGCCTCCACTATAAGTTCAGGGCTCGCGTGGGTCACCCCCTGACTATTCTTCACCTGCTGGATGCCCCTAGAGCCGCATTCCCGCTTGTCGAGCCAGGCCAGCAGCTTACCCGCCTTATCCCCTACCTCATAAACCTTATTCTGAGTGTCAGCAATGTGGCCCTTCACCTGAGACCTCAAATGATCCGTGTAGAGTTGTTGTTGAATGGCAAGTGCATGTGCCGTACTCGGCGTGGGCTGCCTTTCGTGTGTCGTTGTAAGCTCTTGTAAGGCTATTTCCAGATTAGCAAGTTCCAGGGCTTTATCTGCCTTGTGACCCGCAATCGAGGTCACTGCTTGTCCCCTAAGTACCGTCTTGTAAGCCTCCCACAGCACCTCAGACGAACTCACGGAATCCACATTCTCAGCGAAATATTGTGTTGTAACTGTCTTAAGGGCCTTACGGATCTTGGGGACCTTTAGGTATGTGGCATGTATAGGGAATATCCGCCTACGCACCTTCTCATGAGTGGATATCGTCAGGGTAATCGGGGAGTGGTCAGAGACGCCCCTGGGGTGTATGTCAACGGTGTCTATGTGCTGGGAGCTGTTGCCAAGGGTCAGGAAATGGTCAATTCTCGAAAGGCTTCCGTGCACTGCGGAGTGGAAAGTGAACTGCTGGGACTGGGGGTGGGAGCGTCTCCACATGTCAATGAGACCCATGGCAGACATGAAGCGCTGGAAGTGTGAGGAACCCCCGGCGGGGCCACCCGCCGGGAATCGGTCTAACTGGGCGTCCACAATGGCGTTGAAGTCTCCCCCCAGGATTACCTCTCCTTCGGGAAGGGCTAGTAAAAATTCAGCTAATTTTGGGAGTTGCACCGAGTGGAGTGCAGGGGGGATGTATACCGACACTAGAGTAAGGAGTCTACCCTCCCATTGTCCCTGTACTGCGGCGAAGCAACCTTGGTCATCAGTCTTAGTCTGTAGGGGAATAAACTGTGAGGATTTCAATAGCAATATACCAGTGCCCCTGGATCCGGACGAGAATTCCGAGTGTACCAGCATTTTGTACCCTTTCCGATCCATGGCCTTGGTCGCCCCACCCACTAAGTGTGTCTCCTGTAGCATCGCTATATTGGGCTTCAGCCTCTTAAGTGTGATCAACACCAGTCCCCGCTTGATCTTATCCCCTAGCCCATGTACATTCCATGTCATTAGTCTTAATGGGGAACCCCGGGGATTCGGGTCTACGTCCCCCGGCCTAATAGAAGGGTCATCCGCCATTTGCGGTCACAAACATCACTAAGGTGTTCAATCCGTATTCTTACACCGCAGCCCCAACCTCCTCGCCCCAACCAACGTTCCGTTACATCACGTGAGTGGTGTGTTGCAGTTCCTGACCATACATATGTGTTCCAAACAACTTCAAAACAATCCCCCCTCCCTGCCCCCCTGCCTAACGGACTTCCAACTGCCCGCCCCCCCAACTTAGCAGAGTGCTTATTCCCTCCCCAAACCAGAGTACTTGCGTGTAGGGGGGAGAGTGTCTCCCCCGGCAGGCGGCATCCCTGCTCACATACGGGACAGATCAGGCCAGCGTCCAGTTGCGGCTACAAAACAGTAGTTCCTGGGTGAAGAGTCAGTGTAGCCCCAATGCCTCATTCCAAGCGTTCGTTTGCATCTGTCTCCACGAGGTCTCGAGCTGGGGACCGTTCCGGCCCGCCTCTTCCCGAAGCTTGCGATCCTGTCCGGCTGTCTGCTCGGTGGTCCGTGTTGTGTCTATTGGATTTCCGGTTCCTGTTCACTGTGTGCCAGCCCTCCAGCCAATCCCTAGCCACATCAGGGGAGTCAAAGAACCAGACCTTTTTGTCAGCAACCACACGGAGCCTAGCCGGAAATAGCATAGAGTAAGGCAGCTCTTTTTCGCGGAGCATTCTTTTTACTTCATGGAAGGTCCTCCGCCTTCGGGACACTTCCGCTGTATAGTCCGGGAAGAATGACACTTTAGAGTTTTGGATCTGGATGGCCGGCGCCACCCTAGCCGCCTGTAAAATGGGGTCACGGTCTCTAAAGTTGAAGAGTCTTGCCAGGATCGGTCTTGGGGGGGCCCCCCGTCTTCGGCTGTCCTCCCGGCACCCTGTGCGTCCTTTCCACCGAGAAGAAATGTGATAGGCCCTTAGGTTGCAGTTTGTTCTTAATCATGTCCTCCACATAGAGGTCCATCGCTCCAGTCGTTTCCGATTCCGGCATTCCTAAAATGCGGACGTTGTTCCGTCGCGAACGCCCTTCCTTGTCGTCCAGCTTCTCCTTGAGTAGTTTGTTGTCCGCCCGTAGCTGACCCATTTCAACCTGGAGGTCCGATACATCCTGAACCAGCGATTTGGTCACAACCTCGACCTGTTTCACTCGCTCGTTGATCTTCTGGAGGTCCGCTCGGATCAGGGTGACCTCCGTCGCCGTCGCCTGCACCTGAGCCAGCGCCGCCAGGACGTCTTCTAGTGTGGCCTTCTTTGACCCCTCTGTGTCCGCCATTTTCCCTGGCTGCTTGCGTTGTTCCTGCGGGGGAGTGTGTTTGTCGTAGGCAAATTTGTCCAACTTGGCCTGCGTGGAGCTGTTTCTGGGGCCCCTATGCGTCATAGTGGGCAGCCGGCAAGTAGAGCGTGTACAGGCCGAAGTCGTCGCTTGATTTGGGGCAGGGGAAGTATGTACGCCACCTAGACGATCTCTTCGCATGCGGCTCTGGCCGCGTATGGCCTGCGACCAGTTCCCGCTAATGCAGGGGCCCTGTTATGCGACCCCCACTCACAGTGTCCACCGACACCCGGCACCACACAGTCGCAGTCCAAGAATTATAGTGCCGGTTCCCTGCCCTTCATGCCTGAGCTGTGTCCCTTTGCAGTAACCCCCGTTTGCTGGGGAGGCCCACCACAGGACTGCTGGATCAGCAAAGGCGATGCGTTGCCGCCCCCAGCGCCACCCGGTGCTTCAGAACGCAGGGGGGGGGGGGGGGGGGAAAGACCCCAGCGTCAAGCAGGTGCTTCGTGGCCCACAGCAGATCCTTCCTCCCGACCCCCGCAGTGCACACCTCCGGGGCCTCCTTCTGGGCACTCGATGGCGGACCCACCCGCTCGAGGGTCGGCAGGTCTGGGTCCCAGTCGAGCTGATGCACGGGCCACTGCGCCGCACCCGGCCACCTCCTTGTCCCCGGAGCCGCGGCTAGGCTCCGGCAGGACTCCCTCCGCCAGTCCGCAGGCTCACCAGGGGGTCGACCACACTCGCGTTGTCCGTGAGGTACCGGGGGCCGCCACTTCCGGCGCCAGCACCCGGCCTCACCTCACTTCCGCCCGGCCACCATCCTCAGGATACAGCGCTGCCTATCTGAAGGCTGCAGGCCCCTCCTCTCGCCTCGGAGCTCCGTCGGTGGCGGAGCCGCTGACTCTCAGTCACTTGCACGCCGGGCGCCGCACGGTCACCGGACCCTTTCCGCCCCGAATGCGTGAAGAATTGCACGGATATATGTGCCGGATTTATGTGGGAAGCCGCCCTAAGCTGCGGCCGCCATCGTTGGCTGCTAGCCACGCCCCCAGAAATTCCTTTTTAATGTTCTGCATGGAGGTCGGTTTTCGGGCGGACGGGGGGGTGGGGGGGAGCCAGTGCAGTTTTAGGTCAGAAACTATTGATTTGGAACTGCCAGGGCCGGCTGACTTCGAAAACCAGAAATATGTGTCTTGCACCCCACTCCAAAAATGCGATCGCTAGAAAAACTTTTCTATGTCACGATCTAAACAGATAACCTTTTCTTTCTAGGAGGTTGTGGTTTGTTAAAACAGAGCAAGACTTTCCTTAAATGTTCACTTCTGACGTTATGTGGCTGTGGCCGTGTACTTTTTTTTTTTTTTTTTTTTTGCCCCGTGATGTTTTCGTCATTTTGGAAAAGCCTTTGGCCGAAGTGGTTGGCAAGTTTGAAGTTGTTGCTATTTCCAATGCCCCGTCTCATGTTGTCTTTTGTCCGAGCCTTTCCCGCCCCCCCTCCCGCTGTCCGAGCCTTTCCCGCCCCCTCCCGCTGTCCGTGATATAACCCTGTCTCCGTGTAGCCGCCCGCCCCCCCTCCCGCTGTCCGTGTAGCCACCCGCCCCCCTCCCGCTGTCCGTGTAGCCACCCGTGTAGCCGCCCGCCCCCCCCTCCCGCTGTCCGTGTGCCCGCCCGCCCCCCTCCCGCTGTCCGTGTGTGTGTCCGTTCTTTAACTCTTTGCATGAGCGGCGGAAGAAGGGAGGATATTGCCAGAAGGCTGCAAAGTCCCTTGTTTTTAAGAGAGAGTAAGGAAGACCGGAGTAGAATTGACTCTAGCAATTTCAACACCCACTTGTGTTCTTTACCACAAGCTCAGAAATAAAGCCACATTGAAGAAAGCGCTCCCATCTCTTGACAGTTGACACATGCCCGAATCATTTTGAATTTTAAATGCTGCGATAGTATTACTCGGCGGTAGCTTCCCGTCTGCATTATTTATAGAGGGCGGGAGGATACAGTAACACCCGGGATTGTCCGCTGTATGGCCGCCCTCCGGCGCACACGGCGCTTGACCTTTTACACAGTCACTTAATGACATCTCTGCCCGGTAACAGGCAGGTCAGCGGCGCAGAAGCGTTTTCCCTTTCACTCTGTAGCATTTCCCCAATCTCTTTCTTTTTATCCGACCTTCTATGTTACAGTTGTAGGTTGATTGGGGCGTGAAATGCAAATGTGCCACCAGATCACAGATCTAAATAAAATTCTGAAATCGTGTTCTGTTTACCGCTCCCTTGATACTTTTTTGCCTCTTCACCTGTGCATATCCGGGTGCATTTTAGTTCTGCTGACGCAGGTTGACACGGCATGTCCACGTCTAGTGTTGGACGGTTCTGAGGGTTTTAATTACGCAAGTGTAGGTTTGCGGAGTCTCTAACTACTTACTTTAGCAGAGCGCCTACGCTTCCTTGCTTCTCTTCCCCCGACACCAAATTGCACTCGCTTTCAAAGTGATTTTAAAGAAAGCCTGCTGCATATGGAATTAAACCTTTGAATAGTTCTTATAATGTTTGCATGAAATATGCGAGGGTCACGAGTGAAACTTGGCGTAACTACAGTTCTTAACCCCTAGTAATCAAGGGGTGGGATGGTCAGTGGCATAATGCGATGAGTGGGCCCTGAATCTCGCATACCTCAGATGTTCCTTGGTCTTGGTTCCATGATGCCCCCCCCCCCCCCCCGCCCCAAGGGTTGGGTGGCCCCATGAAAGGTTGGGAGTCCCCTGCACTGGGGATGGTCCATTCACTAAACAAAGTACCGCAACACTTGCAACAGGACAGCATTGTATTTGTGTTGCTTCTCCGCATGATACGAAAATAAACGCAAAAGCGTTTAAGTGTAAAATATATCAAAATAGGTTTTACAGTAGGCCAGAGCAATCAGTTTAAAAAGATGATAGTAAACCTAAGGCCAGAGCCGATGCTCATAGAAAGGTTAATAGGATTAAATGTGTATTAAAATCTGTGTGTCGTGCAGTGGAATGTGACTATTTAATGGACACTGAAAGATGGAGTGTTTGTGCTTAGTTTCATTCAGTTCGTTTGGGCTCTTTGCTAACAGGATTGGACTGGGAAAGAAAATACCTCGGGCACCAACATAAAAGTGGTCTCTCTATTAGCAAATCACCTAAAAAAGTGGCCCACGTTTGCAAATCGGGTGAACTTTTGAACTTGTAAAAACACGCTGTAGTGCAATCTGGAAAACAAGCATTTACAATGCAATGGTCTCGGCATTATTAAAGGTAGAGCTATTGGCATTGCTCATAACATTTTATTTTTGGGTGTTTTGTTTTTGTAAATCATAAATAAATGGCATTGTCTTTTACAATGCCAATAGCTTAATCGCTCGCAATGCATGACCGATTGCATTTACACCCACACAGAGCCACACATACAGAGCCACCCACGCACTCTGCACTCTGAATCTGCACTCTGAATCTACACTCTGAATCTGCACTCTGCACTCACAATCTGCACTCTGCACTCACAATCTGCACTCTGCACTCACAATCTGCACTTGTCATGGGGGTGGGTGGGGGGTGCCTCGAGTGTTATTCCTACCCCAGACACTGCTGGCCGCCTCTGTCCCACGGTGCACGTCTGGGCATCGTGCACAACAGCCCGTTGTTAGCACGGGCACCTCTGATGACGTCACCCGTGACCCCCGCTCCCTCGGGTGCTGCACTGTCTTTGGTTCTTTGCACAACAAAGCGCTGCACTTTTTCACTAAGTGTTCTACTGCGCGAAGGACGTGAAATCTAGGCCTAGAGCTCCCTGTATCTACGTCGGGCATGGATGGCTTGTAAGACGAGGACCACCATCTCTCAAAATGATGTCACAATCATAAACAGATTTCGCCCTATTGGGTGAGACGCTCAATTCTATGAGAGGAAGGGGCTGTGGCCCCTCCCCAGTAGTCAGAATCACAGGTTCGGTAAAAATGGACTGATAAACCCCCTCCCAGCAGGTCATAGCGGTCTTTTCATTCCTGATTTACGGTACTGAAATTTTAATAAAACATAAGGTTATGTATGTGTATAATATCAGGGCAAACGTTCAGGCCTCGGAATGGCCATTTACCGTTCATCTTTCCGAGGTCGATGGGGTGGGTACTATTAATATTATATAGTATCGCCTGATATCTATAGTGCTTAGAACCAACGGATGTTGGAAATAAGCGCTATAAAGGCAGCTCTTTGGATCCCAACCCTGCGTGAGGGATCGTGAGAAATGCTGCTTTACAACACCCCCCCTTACTGAGGCCCCCACCTCCCTGGCCAGAATGTGCAGGTGAGCGCTTGATCTTTGCCCGGAAGCGCTTGAAATCACTTGCGTGTCCTCCTGTAAATAAAGATAGTGGAGCCGGCGCATGATCTGCCTTGAAGCACCGTGGCTACCACCAGCCGGTTCAAATCCTGTTGTTAATTAGGTTATTCACTCCCTCATCCGCGCACCCACCCATTCACCTGACATTTACTCAAAAATTAATTCAAACGCATTTATTCGCGCAATAACTCTCCTGTATTGGTAATCACTTGTCCATTCACTTTTCACTCACTCACGTATACACTGACTCATTCGTCACGCAGACCTCTTGGTACCGCATTCACCCCCATACAATCGCTCACTCACAGACTTGCTTTCTCCTCCACTCACTGACTTGATCTTTTATGCACTCATTCCCACAGCTATCCACTCACTCCCCTACTCGCATATGCACTCCGCCCTTTATCACTCCCGTGTTTGATTAAAATGAAGTCGACCCGGCTGGTGCAGATAAATCTCCTCACGTGATATTGCGGGCTGTGCGTGTTCTGAAACCTGGCTGCTAACTAAAAACAAAATAAATTAAGTGTAAATTCAAGGCCCTGTTATTCCAGAGGGGGAAGGGTGACCTTTTCACACGCAACTGGCACCGGTGGAATGAAAACCGCCTGTGCCCGGGGCCGCTCCGGAGTGATTTTTAATCAGTGACTTCACTCGCTGGGGTGGCCGGGTCCCCGCTGGTTCTGGTATGTGCGAGTGCGCTCGCAGCATTCTGGGCTGCTGAGCAAACCACCCAAGAGGGAACATTCTTCAGTCACCCTGCCGCCTCATAAAGCAGTGACTGGGCAGCGTATGGGTGAGTGAGACCCCCGCAGAGGGCTGGCTGGACACCCTCGCGGGCTGAGGGGTGACATGCAGCTTCCCTTCTCAAGAATACGGGGGCAGAAGAATGTGAGGTGGGGCGACGAGGGCGCTTGCCTCGGCACAGCGGGAGGACAGGGCTGACTGCAAGTCTTGCTTCACGATGAATTTCACTCGAAGCTGCAAGGGTGGGGGCGGAGCAGGGGCCATGTACCGTGTGAGCATTAATCCTGCCTTGCAGGTTAAAGGGAGAAGGCGCAGCAGAGCAAAGTGGGAAATGTGACGTACATATGGAGAAGGGATTAGGCCAGCATACCAGAAGTAAAACAAGCTTGTCTCCAGCAGGGTGAGCGGAGACACAACCATGTTTCTCCGAGGCGAGGCAGGAATGCCTCGGAGAAACCAGCGTCTTTTTCAGATTCGGGGGCGTGGTTTACTTTCTCTCCTCTTCCCATTGGCTGGAAGGTAAAATTCCAGCCAATGGGAAGAGGAGAGAAAGTAAATAGAAAGAAGCTTAAGAAAAACGCCCCTGAATCCGAAAAAGACGGGCTTGGATCGAGTGACGCCCCTCTCCTCCAATGGCTGGCCAGCATTTACTAGGCCAGCCAATGGAGAAGAGGGGTGGGTTCCAAGCCCCCTCTAAGAATCATTAAATCTTCGGCTCCGCCCACTGCGTGGGACGGTCCTCGACCTAAAAATCGAAAAATGACATATAACTAAAGCACTTTTTAATCTTTTGCAAGGAAGCTTTGCAGCAGGCCATTCAATAAAATCGAGGCTTTTATTAGTCGAATAAAAAGTGGTAGTTATAATTTCACTTATATGTTGGAGTTTAAACAAAACTAGTATTGCCAACTTCATGTGGCATTTTTTTAAACCATTGCTGAACCCTCGTTTTCTTGGGAGAATTATCTTGCACAATTTTTTTGTGTGAAGGTGACAGAACTTTGCCACTTCGCAAAAACTTTCTTGTTGAAGTCATATCGCCTCCTATTTTTTTGGCCTAAAACTTTATTTAGCATATTTATTTTCAGAATTGCATTTGTATTAACAATTTGTAAAACTGCTAGAAGCTTGAGTCACAAGACAAGCAAGGTTTTTGCTTTGAAATATAAAAGTTGTCTTTGGAAACGTGTGTCTTTTATTCACAGGCCACTCGGTGAATTGGAACGAAGTGAATGAGTGATAAAAAACAGGACACTCTCGGTATCTGTTTTTGTGCAAACTGGCTTGCTTATTTGTGATTGTGGGTTTTAAAATCTGCGTGAAGGACCCCCGACGTACTGTCGGGCAGCCTACTATAAGCTACAAGAAAAGAGATGTGGTAGAGAGGAAGGGGGCGGGGGGCAGTGTTTTGAGTGGGTCGGGTCTTGCAGGTGGTTCCAAAAAACAGGTCCTGAGACTTGTCTCTATCGGGCTTCCCATGTTTTGTCTTCACTCTCAGGGTGGAATAAAAATCTTAACTCTGCAGCAGTACCACTGCTTAAAGCCTATATGATGTAACTACAGAGAGGCTATGTATAGTTCTTTCACAGTCTCATGTCAGAACTGAAGTATTTTTAGGTTTAAAGTATTTTATTGAAGTATTTTATGGAAGCAGGGTAAAGAAGGAAACAACAGGGCAATAAAAGAAAAAAACCACAGGTGCAGCACAATAAATGCATATAGCGTATTAGATACATCAAAGCAGTTCAGTTCTTGTCATGGGCTCTTTCCGGCATGGATACACAGCTCGTTCGCCTGTGGTTAAGGACAAATAAAAAAGAGAAAAAAAAAAGGGGGGGGGGAGGGAAGAGGAGGGAAGGGGAGAAGGGAAGGGGGGGAATGGAGGGGGAAATGAGGGGGGGGGGAAGGAAAGAGGGGGGATGGGGAAACAACCCTGCTCCACAACCTACCCAACCTACAAAGTCCCCAACTACCACACCCCAACCCACCCCCTGTACTGTGCCATTGACCTCCAGCTCTCCCCTCATAGCGACCCTCCGGTCAACTCCGCTGCTCCACGCCAACTCTAACCAATCAATCAGGCGGATCCGGTGGCGGTGTCAGTCGCAGCAACCTAAGATACCTGGGACAAGTGATCTCCCTGAACTCAGAACACAACAAGCTATGGAAAGGCGCCCACAGCTCCTCAAAAGCATCTATATCCCCCAGTGCTACCAAAGACATCTTTTCCATGCCAAGGACATGCCACAACCTATGCAGCCAGCCGACAACAGTGGGAAGTGTGGTGGAGCGCCAGTGTATGAGAATGTTTTGCACCGCTGACCCTAAGGCTATCGCAATCTGTCTGCCCCTTCTAGACCTGAGAGGATACATCAACCCATTTGGCAACCCCAGCAGGACATAGGCAGGGAACCGTGGCAGCTCTATCTCAAAACATTTGTCCACCTCACCAAGAACCTCCTCCCAATAAGAAGCCAAAAGGGGACAATCCCACAGTATGTGTGTAAGCGTGCCAGTTTGGCCACAGTTACGCCAGCACGTCCCCGGGATTGATCTGTCCATCTCATGTAATTTCTCAGGAGTGCGGTACCAGTAGGTCGAAATTTTAGTGAAGGTCTCCGTGAGCCCCATGTGATAGGCCGAGTGGCGTGACCGGTAGGAGATGTGGTCCCATTCTGTGTGGCTCAACACTCGTCCGAGCTCCCGTTCCCAGCGCTCCCTGCCGGGGTTGTGAATGTAAAAGGGGGGGGGGGCTGCAGCATCTTGTACAAATCGGAGATAAGTTTAGCGTCCGACGTGCGAGTGATTAACCAGCGCTCGTACACCGTGATCTCCCGATCCGCCGAGTCACGCACCTGGGGTTGTAGTGCCCAGTGGCGCGCCTGCATATACCTCATGCGCTCCGTTTCAGGGAAGCCGTATTCCCGCCGTAAGTTCTGAAAGGAGATGACACCCTCGGGCCGTATAGGTGATGCAAAGTGCAACAGCGGGCCTCCCGCCAGCGGTCGTAAGCACCAGGCTCCAGTCCCGGACCGAAGTCCGGATTGCCAGTTAACGGCGTGAAGGGGGAGGGGAAGGTAGTAAATTCATGCTTAATGGCCACCGAGTCCCACACACGAAGTGGGACACGTGTCACAAAAGATGCGTAGAGGTTGGAGGGCCGGTGTGGCCTCCTCAAGAACGGCACCTCCTGTAGCGTTCTACCTGCTACCGCCTGGTCCTGGAACAGCCAGTGCTTGTCCGACTCCCACCGGCTCCATTCCACCAGTTAGCGAAGTTGGGCGGCCTGGAAGTATTTCCGTAAATCTGGTATCCCTAGCCCCCCAGATTCGGGCGCCAGCGTTGCAATGTTCCTCTTAATCCGCGGTCTACTGCCCTGCCACACAAACCGCGCGATGGCCGATTGAGTCTCTGCAATCCACCCTGCGGGAGGCTGGAGCGGCAACGCCCTAAACAGGTATAGCACCTGAGGCAGGAGGGTCATCTTTACTGTGGCCACCCTACCGAGCAGCGACAACGTGCCTTTGTCCCACCGGCCCAATTCCTCTCTGATTTTGGAGCTCAAAGCCGCATAATTGGCCGTGACCATCGCCGGGAGGGAGGGCGCCAACAGGATCCCTAAATACGGAATTTGGTCCCTGGACCAGCTCAGAGGATAAAGTCTCTGCAGTTCCGCCCTGGTGGCGCCGGTGAGCGAAATGTCGAGGGCAGCTGATTTCCCAAGGTTCACCTTGAAGCCCGCCACCGCGGCGAAGAGGTCCAATTCAGCAATGCAAGCCGGCAGCGACCTCCGTGGGTCGTCGAGCGTCAAAATGACGTCATCTGCATATAGGCTGATCGCGTGGGGAAATGCGCCCATCTTGACCCCGACAATGTCAGGGTTCTGCCGAACCCTTTGAGCAAACGGCTCCATGTAAAGAGCAAAGAGCAATGGGGACAGAGGGCATCCCTGTCGCGTGCCCCTCTCTATGGGGAAGGGCCGGGAGCTGCCCCCGTTCACTCGGACCACCGCAGACGGGAACCGGTAACAGTTGAAGATTAAGTGCCGAAACCTCTCGGCGATCCCGAACTTGCCCAAGACCTTCTCCAGGTAGGGCCAGTGCACCCGGTCGAATGCCTTCTCCGCATCTATGGAAAGGAGCATTCTTTCCCCGGGGATCCTGGAGGCCTTCTCAAGAATATGAGTCACCCTCTTTGTGTTATCCACTGTCTGCCTACCAGGGACAAAGCCCGCCTGATCCGGGTCGACCATGCCCGGGAGATGAGGTGCCAAGCGTGCTGCCAATATGCTGGTGTACACTTTCAAGTCCGTGTTCAGTAACGAGATAGGGCGATAAGACCCACAGGCGGTCCTGTCCTTGCCCGGTTTTGGGATCACGGAGACCGTGGCTTGCAGGAATTCAGGGGGAATGGCACCCGGTTCCGCGAACGTGTTGAAAAGGCGGGTCAACAGAGGCGCCAGCTCCTGACAAAAGGTTTTATAAAACAGAGGGATGAAGCCATCCGGGCCCGGGGCCTTGCCCGGCTTGAGCCGGGAGATCGCCGTGACCACCTCCTCGATACGGATCTCCCGTTCCAAGTACTGGGCCTGTTCCGGCGTCAACGAAGGGAGCTGCACCGACTCCAGGTAGTCCGTCTCTGTCCGAGCAGAAGGGACCTCACCGGTGTAGAGATCTGCGTAAAAATTACGGAAAACATCCGCTATTTGCTCATCCTCCGTGACCGGGTGCCCGGCCGGGGTAACCAATTCCTTCACTCGGTGCTGTTGGTGTTGCACCCTGAGCTTGTTGGCTAGGAGCCGTCCGCAGCGGTCGCCACCGGTATAATACTTGTGCTTCAGACGAAGCATCGCGTATTCCGCCCGGTCCGTGTCCAGGGCGGACAAGAGTTTCCTGGCGGCTTTCAGCTGCCTCCATATCCTGGGGGCTCCCGTTCTGAGATGAACCTGCTCCAGCTCCCGCACCTGCCGGGTAAGCTCGTCCCTTTTGAGCTGTCGGTCCCTATTCTCCGCCGAGGAGAGAGCGATAAACTCGCCCCGAAGCACAGCCTTCAGAGCTGCCCATTGCTTCGCGCGGGAGGTGTCGTCATTGTCATTTACGCGTCGAAATTCCGCGATGGCCGCGCGAATCTGCTCCACCGTCGACCGCTTGTGCAATAATGTGTCCCGGAGTCGCCAAACCCCCCTCGGCCGGGCCACCGGGGGCAGATTGAAGGTGCCCTCTACCGGCGCATGATCGGAAAGAGAGAGGACCCCCATGTCAGCGTTCAAGGCGGAAACGAGCATCGGTCCCGACATGAGTAAATGGTCCAGCCGCGCATAAGACTTGTGTGCGTGGGAGAAGTAAGAGTACGCGCGGGTAGTAGGGTGGAGGTGGCGCCACATGTCATGCAAGTCCAGTCGGGTGCGAACCGAGCCCGAAAGCTCTCCCAACTGGTGGCGCCGTTGCACAGACCTGTCCAGCGCCGCATCAAAAACCAGATTCAGATCCCCCCCCAACACTATGTGCCTGTCAGAGGTGGATGCCACATCATCCAGTGCCCTATGCAAGAATTGCTCCTGGCGGTCATTGGGGCCGTAGATAGAGCCTACAGTCAGCACCAAGCCTCCCACCCTAATCCTGTACGCCAAGAGCCTCCCTTTCTGCTCCGCCACTTTGTGTAAGATCTCCCCCCGGAACCCCCTGGAGAACAGAAGTGCAACCCCTGCCGTTTTGGAAGCGCTGGAGGAAAAAAGCTGCGTGGGGAACTTAGGGGTACGCATTCTGGGACAGTCTTTTGCCAGCAAGTGGGTCTCTTGTAACAGGCAGACATCCGCTTGGGAATTCTCTAGCAGAGACAGTACCGCTCGCCTTTTAACAGGATTGTTCAGCCCTTTCACATTCAGAGTGACAACTTTAAGAGCCATCAAGGAGGGAAACCAACGAAATGCACATAAGCGGGCAAGGCCCAGTAAGCGAACACAGAAGCCACTTCACGAAACCCCAGCGCGCAGCAACATAGGCATCTCTGCGGCACAGTACAGACCCCGAACCCCACAACTCCACAACAGAAGAAACCCCCCCCTTCCCCAAGAACATCACAAACCCAACCCCACACCACTCCCAACTCCCAGTCCCCTCGCTAACCCCCATGCTCAAAACACCCCCCTGCAATTCACATTCCTGTCCCCCGCTTCTCAAACCATAGAAAGAAGTCATTGTCCCAGTCCGGTCCTTTACAGACAAGGCCGTGGAAAGTCAGTTTAGTGGACGTCCAGCCACGAACACCTGCACTCGCCATCCCGCCCCACCCGCCCCCAAAACCCCGCACCTGCGATAAGAAAAGGCTAATGCAGACTCCCCCCGGAGTGAGTTCAGGCCGTCAGGGCCACTTCACCGGTCGCCGTCGCTCTGGAGGCCTCCTGGATGGCGGCCGACATATCTGCCCGAATCGTGGGCGAGTCCGGCCGCTCCGGCGGCGGGGAGCGCCTCTCCCCCGCCTGCTGCCAACCGTCCCGGGTGCTGCGTCTGCGGCGCGGCGTCGGGGTGTCTGTATCCGTTGCCGTGATGCCCAATACTGTGCAGACATCCTGAAGGGACCGGAGCTGGTGCAGTATTCCGTTCCACCGAAAAATCAGACGGAAAGGGTGCCCCCAAGAGTATTGTGTCCCCTGTTCCCGGAGGAAGTCCGTGGCGATTTTGAAGGATTTTCTTTTCTGCAGTGTGACCGTAGATAAATCCTGATAGAGGGCCACCGGGCGATCGCGGAATCGGAAAGGCTGCTGCCGCCGCGCCTCGCGAAGGATCCGTTCCTTTAGGGGGAAGTCCGGCAGGAAGGCCAAGATGTCTGGGGGGGGCACCGTAGCTCTGCGGGGGTGGCCCACTCTGTGCGCTCTGTCTATGCGGACCTGGAAGTCTTCCGACTCCCCCAGAATTGAACGGAAGAGGGCCTCCAGGTATGCGGTCACGTCCTCCCCCCTCCTCGCCCGACGGTACGCCCCGGACCCTGATGTTGTTCCGCCTGGACCGATTTTCGAGGTCCTCGGCATGGGCCTGCAGCTCGATCTGTTGCTCCCGCAGCCGCAGGACCTCTTGCTGCAGGTGGGTGATTTCCTCGTCCCTGGAGTGACCTGCTTCTTCCACGGTGTTGACTCGTTCTCCCAGGGAGTCCACCTCTCGCCGAATCTCGCGAACCTCCCCGGCCACCTCCTGCTTCAAAGTCTGAAAATCCTCCCGCAAGGAGCTAAACAGCGACTCGAGGAACGATCGCGTCACCGGGGGTTCACCGCCTTCAGCGCCTCTGGAAGGGGCCGGGGAGGTCGTGGCTGTTTGGCTCCCTCCGCTGCATAGGGCCCCGCGCCCCAACATGTCCGGCAGAGTCCGATCACCCCTCCTCTGGCCCCTAGCGTTCGACATCCTGGCGGTACGGGGATCAACTATGGCCGTCGCTCGGCGAAGAAGTGACCAGCGCCACGGCTGCTGTACTCCGGCCAGAAAGCTCCGTCACCTAAAGGTCCCGAGCAAAGCCGGGCA
Organism: Lissotriton vulgaris; assembly: GCF_964263255.1. Classification (NCBI taxonomy): domain Eukaryota; kingdom Metazoa; phylum Chordata; class Amphibia; order Caudata; family Salamandridae; genus Lissotriton; species Lissotriton vulgaris. The sequence goes on from NC_141687.1 coordinate 1,643,682,850, forward strand.
GCCGGTCCGGGGTTCACAAAATGGCCGCCCGTTACAGTCAATGGGCCAACGCCCAGGGAGTGAGGCCTACCTCCGTCGCGGACCCAGTAGTGAAAAACACCGCCGGAGGGCAGGCGTAGGCAGTCGGGGCCGGCACTCCTAGTAGATTAGCACCCCCGGGGCTTAACACTGCTCCTCCACCACCAGGGCTCGGCCGGAACGGCCGCACGAGGCTAGGTCTCTCCAGGCCTCGGTCTTGCGTAGCGGCCGGAGGCCGACTCCGCCTCCCCCGATCTCCTCCGCTCGGCTCCGCTCTCTCCGACCTCCTCCGTTCGGCTCCGCTCCACCGGCGAAGCCTCCGCCGGCACCTATTCGGCCACTTCGGCCCAAGCACTCCAACGGGACACCACAGGTAGCTGAGCACGCCGTCGAGACCCCAAGCCTGGAAGCCTCGCGGCCTCGGGATCGCACACTGTCCGCCCAGCGGGCTCCGCCTCGGGCTATTTCGGTCAGATTCGCACCTCCGGCGAGGCAATCAAAGCTCAATGACCACTCCACACCACCACCGGGGTCACCAGGCGCAGTCACCGCTTGATCCGGGGGGGAATCAGCGGTTGCAAGCGGTGCAGGGTTTCAGGGGCCCGGGAGCTCTCGGCGAGTGCGACCTCTCAGCCCGCCATCTTGGCCACGCCCCCTGAAGTATTTTTAATATAATATATACAACAAAGCCGTAGTTGTTGCTTATTGCTCTTATACAACTAACAATCATTGACAAAAAGCTAATATTCCTAGGTTGTTGTAGGTGTAATGTTACTTGCTGTATTATACATCTGGATGCAATGAAGCAGCAAAATACCATTCGGGCGGCTTGTGCTGCCAGCATTGGCTTTAAAAGGCTCTTCTACGCAGCAGCGTCACTACAGCTCCCTTCTGTACGCAATGACGCAAAACATTTCTCAATCCGCGCCACTTTTGAAAGGCGCTCTGGCCACCTAGCTCCAGTGGCATTTGGCTTCTCCCGCTGTCCGTGTGCCCGTTCCTGCCCCCCTCCCGCTGTCCGTGTCTCCGGCCCCACTTGTAAATGCTTGTTTTATTTTTGCAGTATATTTCCTTGGGAAAGCACATGTCTGTAGTTGCATTTGGGGAATGAATCTCTGAAACTGAGATCTGTTTTGAATTTGGGAAGTGCTTCTCTTAGAGACAGCAGCATAGTGTGGGCTGTGAGAGCTGTGTGGGCTGTGAGAGCTGTGTGGGCTGTGAGAGCTGTGTGGGCTGTGAGAGCTGTGTGGGCTGTGAGAGCTGTGTGGGCTGTGAGAGCTGTGTGGGCTGTGAGGGCTGTGTGGGCTGTGAGAGCTGTGTAGGCTGTGAGAGCTGTGTGGGCTGTGAGAGCTGTGTGGGCTGTGAGAGCTGTGTGGGCTGTGAGAGCTGTGTGGGCTGTGAGAGCTGTGTGGGCTGTGAGAGCTGTGTGGGCTGTGAGAGCTGTGTGGGCTGTGAGAGCTGTGTGGGCTGTGAGAGCTGTGTGGGCTGTGAGAGCTGTCTGGGCTGTGAGAGCTGCGTGGGCTGTGAGAGCTGCGTGGGCTGTGAGAGCTGCGTGGGCTGTGAGAGCTGCGAGAGCTGTGAGAGCTGTGAGGGCTGTGAGAGCTGTGAGGGCTGTGAGGGCTGTGTGGGCTGTGAGAGCTGTGTGGGCTGAGAGAGCTGTGTGGGCTGTGAGAGCTGTTGGCAATGTAAATAACAATGCCATTTATTTATAAGTAAAAAAAAAAAAAGAGATGTCATGAGCAATGCCAATAGCTCTAACTTTTCCAAAGGCGAAACCATTGCATTGTAAATGCTTGTTTGGCAAAGCGAGCAATTTTAGGGAAGCCCATCTCTCTTTTTATTTAATAGATTTACACCTTACTTCTGTCTAATGTTTGACTGGATGGCATACCCCTGGTAAGGCTCAGGGACGTTTGAAAAACTCTTCTGAAAGTCGGCAAATATTATTTAGAGTGGCTTAATTTGTGCTGATGCTTTCTACAATGCCTATGGATCTACTTCCTAAGGTAACAGTTTTAAGCCCTCTAACCTAGGGCAGGTGCACACAGCAAGGGAGCCTATACATTTTGCAAATCAGTATTAGTGTATGCCAAATGGAAACTGACAAATTAAGCACTGGGAGCATGGGTGGGAAGGTAGGCGAAACACTTGCAGCCTGATTCATCAAAGGTAATTGCGCTCACAAAGGGCCAGATTCTGGGAATCTGGCCCTTTGCGAGTGCGATTTTTGCATTTGGGATTCATCATCCCAAATGCAAAAATCGCTATTATCGAAATCGCATATTTGCGAGGAATTGGATTTAAGGAATCTCTAATAGAGATTCCTTAAATGCAATTCATCAACCATTTAGAAATTGCGAAATCGCAATATTTGGTCGCAATTTACCACCAAGTCTGACTTGGTGGTAAATTGCGAAAAAAGAGTAAAAAGCACTTTAGTGCATTTTTTTCTTTTGCATGTTACACACACACATGTCCTTTGGACATGTGTGTTCGCAACACCTGTTCAAATGTGCATTTGAGGGGTGCTACAGGGTGTCCTTTGGACACCCCTGGCACCCTTCAAATCGCTATCTTATTTGCGATTAGCAAATTGCTAATCGCAATTAAGGAATGTGTAGGAATCTCATATTTTTTTGCGATTCCTACATGAATACCGTTTTGCGAGTCTGGAATAGCGATTCCTTATGAATCGCTATTTCAGACTCGCAAAACGGCCCAATGATGAATCAGGCTGTTGGTGTGCAAAAAATAAAATTTCAATGTCTAGGACCTCAAGAACCAGAATGCACCTGGGGTTCACAGTTACCTAATATCTGGGACAGTACTCCCTTTGGGGACCATATAATAGTAGTACAAAAAATGTTTCAACAACAATGTGTGCTTTTGCTCTGTCAAAGGGGCCGCAAAGTAAAAGAGGCTGAGTTTACTATCCTTTTCATTGCTCATATCTAAAACGCCAGGGTCTTACAAAGTGCCTATGTTGTGGAATGAAACATATCTTAATTATTCTTTTAGCGTTGTTTCCACGTAATGCATCTTCCTAATCAATTACATTTTTGGATTGTATTATTAATTCTACTGGCCATTGAAAATCGAGTTTCTTCTTTCTTTTATATCTTTTTTTACTTTTTACAAGCTTGGTGAGCTGCTTTTCGGATCTCTTTATCTAGTCTAGCTTTGTTTCTTTTCTTTCATTGAGTGGGTTATTTCTGTCATAAACCAAAGCTGTCGAACATGGCTGGTATAGTTCTCTTTCTGAGAAGAGCTATTCCTAGCGTTTCTATTTTATCGGGGTCAAAAAGATCCCGTTAGTGGCCACGGATTCTCCCGGTCTTTTCTAGTTCTTTTATGCCATAGTTCGCTATACATTACAGTGGCTAGTCCATATTTCACATACATGTCCTTATTAGGGGTGCCGGTTGACTGACCTCTAATAAACGGTCCGGCCAAACAATCAATCAATTTTGAGAAGACAGGCATGACATAACCAAGGTCAACAAAAAAATCTCAAATCAATTTAGGCAAAAAGCCCGCATTACGTGTCCTTCGCTGTCTGCAAAGAAAGAGAGTATTCCTAATCTCTGTTTGTTTGCATGCAGGGAATGTCTCAACTAAGGGGAATACTAGTATTCGGTCGAACTTATTCGACCAGCCAAGCAATCAAATAACAAGCAAGAATCGATTTTTCACAACCTTACCCGGACCGTTGTGGACAGTTTCTGCGTAGTCCCCTTCCAGCGCCCGTTTTGTCCTCTCACTCCAAGAACAAGTTTATTTCTCCGGAGGAGAACACATCACATCAGACACCGGGGCTATCGTCAGGAGGTGCTCTAACTGCATCTCATTTTGGCTCTTCCTTTTATACAGATTTTACACAATGCATTGTTGTCATGTCAGCCCACCTTTGTTATATCAACATGTTTATACAAGATTTGAGTCCCCGCTCCGAGAGTGTTGTCATACATGCCCCACTGTGCTTCTCCTCCCACCCGGGTCAAACAGACAATATTATGGTATAACAGGGCCTTGCTTCAGGGTCTACAACATGTGAGACCGGCCAGATCTAAGAGTCTGTTCCGTTGATAAAACAGTTCCCATTGTTGGTGAAAACAAGTCTTGCTGTTTGCGGTGCAATAAACCATGTCTGCAAGGGTCATTTTAGTATCTGAAATCTTTGGTTCATACACAAGTGTTGGGAGGGGAGAAGAATGCTAAAGTTCATAAGTTCATTAGTTATCAAGGACAGGAAGAGGTGGTGGTTTAGCCAAAGGGCGCTAAGGGTTGTTTTGGCAATAGAATGTGTCTTTGAAAATACCATCAAAGGCATGCCTGTTAGTTATGGCCTCATCACACATACCAGGTTTGGTCAGAGGGTCAGATGGGTGCTAGTGAGGGCAGGGTGGGAAAAAGGTGACCATCAGAATACAAAATGGCTGCGGTTGATCAAAATGACTGCGGTTGATCAAAATGACTGCGGCTTATGTTAACAAAGGAACTTTCGCCAGACAAGATGGCGCAGGTAATGTTCATAATTGTCGTTTTGCTTTTAACAAGACCACAAGCCTCTTGTTAATATGTTGTCGACTGGTGGTGGTAGAATGCTTACTGCTCGTTTAGCAAGATTAGCTGCAAAGTTGCAAGAATATAGCTGCCAAGTAACATATGTGCCAGGTCGATCTAATATTCATTCAGATTGTATGTCTTGTTTTCCTATCTGCAAAAGTGTGGATTCTGACATTAGTGAAGAATGTGATGTGGCTTTTACATTTACAGTGGATGATATCAATTACATTTTTGGTGAGGAAAACTCTAATGTTATCTCTGAAACTAAATGGTTGGAAGCCATAGAACAGAACAATGTCTTGAAAGAAGTACAGTTATTCTTGAGCAAAGGGTGGCCGGAAGAAAGAAAACTGAGTGGTGAATTGGCTTCATTTTTTAAAATCAAAGACAAACTTATGTTTAATCAAGGTATGTTTACGAGGGCTGACAAAATCATTCCTCCCAAGAATCTCAGAGAGTTGATCTGTAATTTGGCCCATGAAGGTCACATGGGTATGTCTACTACCAAAAGAAGGATTAGAGAGTTTTACTGGTGGCCGGGTATTGATGCAATGGTGGACAGATGGGTCATTAATTGTTCTCCATGTAACTTAAGTGATAAGTCCGCAAAAGCTCTTTCTGTTGGAGTCACTCCTATTGAATTTTCCCATGGACCTTGGTGGAAATTAGGCATCGATATTATTAGACCATTTAACTGTCAATCTGGCAAATAATTGTTTGCTATAGTTTTAATTGATTATTTCGTCAAGTAGAGAGATTCAATAGGGTGGTAAAGGAATCTTGTCAGTTAGCCACTGTTGGAACCTAATGATGTCAGGTCACCTAGGGTAGCCTGGCCTAGGGTAAACAATATCACTAGAGGCACATGTGTAAAGGTTGCAGACCACCCAGCAGTAATTCAATGCAATCACACGCAAAAATGACACTACACCAATGTTTATGTAAAAATATGAGCTGTTTTATAAAAAATAAACTCTGCTCTTTGGTCTGTTTCTCTTTTCTTTTTACAACAATATTTCTCCTTACTCCTTTGTCACTTTACTTATCAGATTACACTTACAATTTTCATTTCATATTTCTTTCGCTAAATTTTTCATCAGCCTTCAGTCTCCTACACATTTATTAATAGAATTACACAGTTGGTGGGAGAGGGGAAGAGATAAAAGAGACCATTATTCATAGTAACTTCCAAAGCACAGTAATGTACCAATGGGTGGTGTGTTTCCACCCCTTAACACTGCTCCTAGCAATTACAATCAATGCCAGCGTTTTAAAGAAAACACCCTGTAGCTTTCTGCAACCTCTTCCCACTTATAAGGGCCAGTACAAAATTGGGCCCGATGTCACTCCCCTTCACACACCCACCCTCCGTATTAACTGGGGGTTCAGGCAGGCTTTATCTGCAAAAGGGTCCCGCAATAACCCATCAAGGGGTACACGAGCTCTCAATCTTCACTCAGCCTCCTTTTTCCTTCTTCTACACAGCCCTGCTCTCCTCGAGGCCTTCAACAGTTGAAGATTGAGGTTCTCTTCCCACCTCCCCTGAGGACCGGTCTGCTCAAGTTAGTCAGGGTTGTCTTGTACTCTGTTCCTCGGGCTGTTCGGCAGCGGCGGGGTGTACAAGGAGATTACTTGACACACCTCCCGCCCAACGAGCTCCCCGCTTACTTGTACTCTGGGTTGGGATGGCCTCACGGACTTCGCTCCGTCACCAGACCTGATACCGCCCGACCTGCTGGTGCTCGCAGACGATCTTCGGCCTCACTCGACTAGTGCTCCCTTCCGCTGCTGCGCCGACGAGGAGACACTACTCCTCAGCCCCTGCCTCACGGAGGATGCGCGGCAGCCCGTCCACTGCAGCGCGACGCCGCCCTCTTTCACAAGGAGGCTTCACCGGCTTCCGGACATGCGCGGCCCGTCGAACACTTCCCTCAGGCGGCGCCCACGACACCAATCACCTCAGCGGCCGGCACAGCGATGGGCAAATCCACTGGTCTTCACCTGCGTCTCCCCGACTTCATTCAGCTCCGCCAGGAGCCTCCGCACCAGCAGCTCTGGCACCACGCAGGAGACGACAGGTTTAGGGGATACTCCACGCCCAAAGGCTCCGCTGCAAGCTCAGGGTAAGGCTGGAACCCCGATTGGGTTTGCTTCTCCGTTACCTCCCTCAGAGCCACCAAACCAGTTCACCACGCTGCAGGTTGTCTGTGGAACTTTCCTCACGACGAGTCTCCCTCGTCAGTGTCACAGCGCTTAAGAATTACTTGGGGGTAATTTCTCAGGAGTCGCCAGACATAAACTCCTCACGAGCCCAAGTGGGTGGTTCAATTTTGTATACAGCTCACAGGTAGGGCTTGGTCAAAAGTTGGAGGGTCACATCAGACAAGGATCGCCGCTGGCCCGCAAGTCAATCTGGCTCCCTACAGTGTCTACCTCCCCACACTAGCGCCTCACTCCTCCGGTTCGCTGGTCAGTCAACTACAAAATGGCTCCCTGGCCTCTGTCCTATTTATAGGTTGGCCACACAGGGCCCAGCTGGATCGAGAAGATTCTAGAAGGCCTCAATACTATCCTATGGGAGTTTCCTCAGGAGTTGGCAGTTGTGGCAGTTATTAGCCACCATTTTGTGACCCCAAGGAAATTCCTGTCAGGACAGGCTCTAGGCCTGAGGTGAAAAACTATAAGGGCGAAAGAGCACCTATCCCCTAGACCAACACCTTGAAAAATCTAGTGGACACAAAAAAATGAATAAGGGTATGAGGGGCACAAAGGGAACAAAAGAAATAATAAATTGGAGGGACTACGCAAAAGGTCAGACAGGTCTAACAGCCACAAAGAGCGGGTTGAAATGGAGGAAAGCATTGCAATCAACATTGTTAACTTATCGCACATCACCTAATACTCTAACTGGTTTCTCTCCATTTGAGATGTTACAAGGTAGGAAACCTGGTTCTAAACTCATGCCTTGGTGGTTGAAAGTTAGAAATCCTTATGATACAAAAGTGGATCTGAATGAAGTTAAGGAACGGGTTAAAAAGTACCAAGACAAAATAATACTGAGTATTTCCAAAAGACAATCAAATGTTTCTAAACTAAGAGTGGGTGCATGTAAAATTTGGTGGACAAGTTAATAGAAAACAGTCTAAATGGTCTGATCCTGTGAGGATTACAGAAGTTTTTAGTAAAGCTGTCAGAGTAGAAGGTGGCAAAATTTTGAATTTCTAGACGCATTTCAGTGTGCAATTCACGTGTGAATGAATTTTCATCAAGTGGTTCAATATCCAACTACCAGTTGGTCAAAGTTAATGATTCAAAAATAAATGTTTTAATCTAATGATTCTTTTGAAAGTATTGATGAATTATCTGGTTTTGATGCAGCTTTTGATTGTCTAAATCCACAAAAGGTTATTGATGGTGGGAATCTCCTTGACAGTAACAATGTATTACATGAAAATGTGGAAGATTTTGTTGATGATTCATTTAACCCTGAACAAGAAATTGATGTTACTAGTAAAAGTGCACGTGTTAAGCATTCTCCTATTAGCTAAAAGATTTTTTTTTTAAAAAGGGGGCGGTGTGTGGTATTCCATACTAGGTCACTGTTAGAATGGTTAAGTTTAGAACTGTGGAATGTCATACAAATGTGTGAGTGAGGGAGAATCGCGTTTCACGAGTGTTAGAAACGGGACCCTGGCCGGCCAAGACTCGCGTCGAGGTCAGTCAGGGATCACCATTTCTAAAGTCAGGGCAGGGGAGTCACACACCAAGGCAACCCCCACTCGCCCTCTAGGTAGCGTGGCGCGAGCAGTCTAGGCTAAACTTGGAGGCGGTATGAGTTAAGTATTTGCGCACGCACCCCAGCAACAACACCCAAGGCCCACCACAAAGAAAGACTCCACACAAGGATATATAAAAAATAGCCTTTGTATTATAATAAACAAAACACATTAGATAACACACGCAACCTGTACAATGTGCCAGGGGCACGGGCAGAATTTACAAGGGGAATTATGTACAGGACAGGGCCACATGGACCACTGTCAGGGGTAGGCACTTGTTAGAAAATAATACTGGTAGATATACACTTATGTCGTAAACATAGAATGAGTAGCACCAAAATTATAAATGCAACACACATCCAGTAATCACTGGAACAGAGTCAAGACCTCCTACGCAACCCTAAAACACTGTAGGCAATTACGCAGGTAACTAGGACCTTCTCAGCAGGACCTAAGGAAGGAATACCAACACCTAAGCAATTCATTCTTAGCAAAGGGAAGGAAACCTATACATAAAATGAAACATCAGCAATCCTCTATGCAGGTCACATTTAGCAAAAGGGGATAACCATAAAAATACCTAATCAGGTCACTTTTAGAAAAGGTAAGCGGACATAAACAATTGCACATGAGATATTAACCACAGAGGTGCAGATTAGAACATTTGCGCAAGAATCATATCAACAATAAATTACAATGCGCAGGGTGCACATAGCACAACACTCAAAATGTCCCTCAGGCCAACTGGCCTCGAAAGGGCGGAATGCCCTGAGTCTCAGTGTCAGGGGGGTCTGCGCAGGCAGCACAGACACAAAGCCTAAACGTGGCAACTGTCCACTAAGTGCTGGACAGTTGTAAATATGACTGAGCAACGTTGGAGCCAGGAGGGCTCAAGAACAAAGTGGGCAAGGAGCCTCTCAGGGCTCACCAAGCAAATGCAAAAACAGAGCTTCAGCGCTCTCAGGTAATCACAACTGCCCCAGAGCCTCTTTCAGGGCTCTCACTCGATATGGGCAATGAGCCTCGCCGGGCTCTCAATGGACAAATGGCCCACAGGAGCCTCGGGGCTCCAATCTCAATATGGTAGGCCTCGTTGGAGTCCCTCACGGGGGACTCAAGATCAGATACTGCCCCACGGAGCCTCGCGCTCCCACAAAGGAATGCCACACACGTGGGAGCGGCCCTCTGCCAATCGGGGCAGCTCGAAGAACAAAGGACCCTGTCCCCGCACTCACCGGTACTCCGCTGGTGCTGCGGGGGCAGGAACACTGCCGGATCTCCTCCTCACTCGTCCCGGGGCTCTCCCTCCGATCGGGAGCCTCGGGCAGGACACGCCGGCTGCTTCCTTTCGCGCTGCTCGGCTGCGGGGCGGGACTTCCGGTCGGCCTCTCAGGGTCCGCGCTGCGATTGGCCGGTCGACCAGAACACTTCCGGGTCGTCGCGGGCAGCGCGGCGGCCCGTTCCAGGCAGGCAGGCAGGTGGCTTCTCAGTACCCGAGGAGTGGGCTCCCTCGAGGTATTTACAAATCCAAGAACGGGGCAATGCCGGGTGGGCACCGGCCTCCAAAAATAAAGATAAAGCGAGGTGGGCACTCGCTAATGCCGGAAATCGGCAAATCGGCACAATCCGACGGGCAGATGCCGGGTGGGCACCGGCTGCACACAAAGCGCTCCCAAGCGCTTAGGGGCTACAGAAAGCGCGCCTAGCGCTAGAAATATCAGCAAAGCGCTGGGGCACAAGGAAAGCGCCCCTAGCGCTACAAATCCAGATCAGGGCGCCTCCAGGCACAGGAAAGCTCCAGCAGGGTCTGGAGGCAGGAAGAGGGGCAAGGCAGGGCCAGAGCCAGCACACTGGGTCTCCAGGCAGGGAGACAGCCAAGTGGCGGTCCTCTTGGCCCCTGCAGCAGCAGCAGCCCCCTCTGGCAAGATCCTAGGCAGAACCAAGAACAGGACAAATTGTATGGGGACACAGCCCCTTCTTATACAGAAAAACCCCTTTGTCTCAAGGGTGCAGGGTGGGGGAAAACCAGTCGCAGCTGGTTCTGAAGTACTCTGTTTACCTCAACCACCCTCTCTATTCACTGGCAGGGCTAGGGCCATCAGTCGCACTACAGGGGGTGGAGCCAGCATTGTCCGGGGAAAGTCCAGGCCCATCAGGGACCAGGTGCACTCCTCCCAAGCCATCAAGCATGCTGATCTCACACTCACCACCGGGCAGACCCATCCAGCCTTCCTGGAGCCAGGCTCACCAGCCAGCTCCAGCCAATCACACTGCAGGCATATTTTACAGTAATATGCCAAGTACTAGAAATGGCATTTCTACTCATGACACACACATGCCACATACACCATTGCAAAGCATTCATTCCCACGACTCGAGCATGCACTCCCCACACATCAGGAACTACTAGGGACACAGACATTCCCCATGCATCCCTATGGGAGAGCAGGCCAGCCTAACTACATGCACGCACTTTACTCTGGGACACAGAGAAAAAGTGCGCACAGACCAGAAAATCATCCACGCATATCACAGATCTAAAGCAAAAAGATTAGGGGTGAACCTGCCTTAAGGGCCAAGTCCAACAGCGAGTAGGTGATCGGTCGTGCCTGGCTGGTTACTCTCGAGTGGATGTTAAGTTGTTCTCCTACCGGAATAAATCTTACTTCAAGAACCAAAGTTACTTGTACTTTCTTTTCAACAGAGTGGTTTCCTGGAAAGGCCAGGATTATCTGGCCACCTTTGAAGGAAGGACAGAATAATATTGACATCCCACAAAACTGTGTATTTAGGTTTCAGAGGATTGCTTAAACAAATACCTCCCATGTCCCTGCTTACTAAACGATGGTCTCCAACAGGTCTGTTATTCTCCAAATTTTGACCTGCGGAGATGACCTAACTATAGTTATTATTGGAGGAATACTCTGAGCCAGAAGGCGCTAAACTTGATAAGAAATTGATTATGAAGACTGAGGGCTCCAAGGGAATCCAAACTCCATTTGCTGCACCAACCCAGCCAACATCGCCAAGCAGAGGCATAACGTTTCTGGGTGGCGTCTGACCATAAGCGGAGAAGTAAGACTTCAGCTTGTTCCCAAATGCCAGGCAAGAGCCAGTGGTCCCTGAAATTCACCACGCCACTAGAGGGAGGTGGCCCTATGTCATCAAAGGATGTTGAAGCCCTGACTGGTCATTAGAAGTTCCGGGAAGTGAGTGATCCAGGGCAGGTAATCGCTGGACATTTCCATGAGAACAGAGAAGCACGGTTGGGATCTCCATAATGGAGTGATGAGGATGAGCTCTGCTCGATGGAGGTGAGTGTGGTCTGACACTCTAAGTATCAAGAGGAATGAGGGAAGGCATAGTGTACAGGACCATGCCAGTACTGGAGAAAAGCGTCTGTGGTGGCGGCCATAGGGTCCGGACTCCAGGTGAAGAACTTTGAAAGTTGATTGGATAGGTGAGAGGCAAATAGGTCCAGGTCACATGGACCCCAAAGTTTCTGGAGAAGTAGGAAGATGGAAAGATAAAGCTTCCACTCGCTGGAGTCCCTAAGATGTTCGAGTTCCAGTCTGCTACAGTGTTCTCACGTCCTGGGAGGTACTTTGCAGTGTCTGTGATGCAGTGTTGAAGATAAAAGTGGCAACATTCCTTGGCTAATTCCACTAGAATCTGGATTTGGTCCCGCCCAACCTGTTGTACTGGACAGCCAAGATGTCCATCCTCCGTAGTACGCAACAGCTGGAGGTGTGAGGCGCCTGAGGCTTGATGGCAAAAGAGCCCGCCAAAAGTTCCAGGCAATTTATATGGAGCTGGGATTCCTCTGGTTTCCAACGTCCCTGTTGGAGATTCAGCCACATCTGGCTCTCTAGCCCCATTGACTGGCGTCTGATTCCATGACCATGTCTGTTCGAGAGTCAAAATTGGCCCTGCCATTCCAGGCCGTCATGTGTTCCTGCCACCAACGCAATTGTTTTCTGGTGTCCGATGTGAGAGTGATTGGTGTCCGATGTGAGAGTGGCTTTTCTTGAGCCGCTGGAGAGCTCAATAGTGTAAGGGAGCTGGGAATATGTCTTGTATCGGTGAAGCCAGAAAGCCTAAAATCCTGGCTAGAACTCTCAATGAGACTTTGTCTTTGGATAGGCCGGGCTCGAATTTCTTTCTGGATCAATTTTAATTTTGGATGTGGCTGGTAAAGGAGGGCCGATATAGAGTCTTTTTGAAACCGGAGAAATTCTATATATTGGGAGGGGCACAGGACGTATTTTTTCTGATTGAATAGAAACCCCAGAGCCTGGAGCAACTGAATGTTCCGAGAGAAATGAGTCAACAGCACCTGACTATCCTGTGCCATCACGAGGATGTTGTCTAAGTAGTTGATAAGCCTGACTTCTCTGGTGCAAAGTTGTTCCACGACCGGCTGCATCACTTTGGTGAAACTCCACGGAGCGGAAGCCAGACAATAAGGGAGGACCTTGAAGTGGAACCATCAACCATCCCATTGGAACTGCAGGGATTTGCATTGAGAGCAAAACTTGGGAATGGAGAAATTAGCATCCTTCAGGTCGAGGCTGACCATCCAATCCCCGTCCTGAAGGAGATCTCTGAGGAGATTAACCTCCTCCATTTTGAAGTGCCAGTATAAAGTCCAGGAATTGAACTCTTTCAGGTTGATGACTAGACAAGACCATTTGCCTTTTTGGGATCCATCAAAATATTGCTGTAAAGCCCTGATGAATCAGGGTGACTGGGAGAGATTGCCCCTTACTGGAGTAGCTGAGTTAACTCGTGTCAAATAAAAGCTTGATCTGGTAGGGGGATAAAGGAGGGGGTGAGGGAGGAAGAGTTGGTGGGGTGCTACAAAAAATTCTATATTGAACCTCGAGACGGTGTCCAGAACCCACAGGTCTTGTGTAATGGACTCTCAGTTGTGGAGGAAGAGTTGTGTTCTGCCCATCAACTGAACAGAGTAACAGTAATCAGGCTTACCTGGAGCGCTTAAGTAAGTGCTGTAATTTTCCTGTCTCATGGGGAACCTCGCTTGTAGTGGTTGCACCCTCCGCAACCTCTAGAGGAGTAGAAGGAAGAACAAGGCTCCATACTGTAGGAGCGGTTTCCACCCTGGTTAGATCTGGCAGGGGCTGGAGGATATGGATGGCCGGTCGACCACTGTCTGTATCAGCCAACACACCCCAGAAGGTGCTGATCGCCGAAATACTTTTTGTAGGGATGACTACACTTTGTCTAGCACAATGAAAGTCTGCACAAATTTGCCAATATCCCTTACAAACTTGTCACCAAAGAGGAGACTAATAGCTTTTGGTCCTGGTTCGGCGTTAGCCAATTCTGCAAGCTTGGGGTCAATGCAAATCAATATTAGGGCTCCTGGTTTGATGATCTTTTTTTTTTTTTTAACATTTCCGTCTGTATTTATCCATATTTAGTTTGTGGTTTTGTGATTTAAATGGAGTAAAAAAATGCTATATTTTCACATTTATTTAACTAATAAACATATGCTCTTACTTTGATGCTTGTCGCGTTGTTGCAAATTCAGCAGTCAAATGTAGTAAAACACTACATCCCCAGGTAATTATTAGCAATTTACTACAAATGTATTTTGACATATACCTGCATTTAAAGATATTCTAAAATGTTTTTTAACTCCCCATTCTGACTACCTGAATTGAATTGAATTGAATTGAATAAGAACGTATATTGCGCAACTTTGCGAAGAGGCATCAAGGCACCTGCTCATCTGTTGTCTTGGATTTCATAGCTGTCAGTATGGAAAGTCACTCATTAGGAGCACAATATTCAATCTTTTAATGCCTATAAAAATAAACACAGATAGGAAACGCATTGTTTTCTTTCTGTAAATATGGAAAACCGGGTGTCTTCATTAATATTGACCTGCTCCTTTTGCCAAGATGGCGCAATTAGCATTTCCAAGAAGGCACAGGGACCTCTGGGTCCACCTTGCAAATGTGTCTGGTTCGATGGGAGAATTTGACTCTCTGGCAGAAACCGCAGACTCCAAAATCTTACAAAGAGGGCCAGTGAGGTCAAGAATTTTATCTTGACAGATCTTCCATGCTCCATTGATCCCTTTCTTGGGATCTTTAGATGATCTCTTCAGGAATGTCATCAGGTTGGGGTCTAGCTCTGGGGTCTTGGTAACTTTTCTATACTGTCTGGGCGAGGGCACTTTGACCATAGCCTAGTGTGGACCTCCTTATAATAACCTTTACGGATATGGTCATGGATGTAGTCAGTGCGTGGTTGGAGGGGGTTCAGGCAGTGGAGCGAGGGTGGATGATAGCATCCGTGTCAAAGTCTAGGGGAGTTGAAGGAGGAGGAGCAGAGTGAGAGGAGGTGGAGGGACGGGAGCTTCACATTGGGCTTTAGGGCTTTTGGAGGGGAGGGGACTGTAGACCCCACAAATGCTGATACAAGCAGCTAAGGAGGCAAGCCCCTGTCAATGAAAGACAGAAGAAACGGGCGGGCACGACAGGTGACAGAGAAATCCCTTTGGCAAAGCCTGTAATAGCGTGTATCTTGCCCATGCAAGCGCAAGGAAGCGTTTGACAAGCCCTCCGGCAATATTGATTTGCAGCGCAGAGGAACCGGCTCTCTTCATGTGAGGCTGCATGGCTCACACCACCTGATATGACCAAGGTATCCCGCTGCTCAAGGAGCGTATGGCAAACTTAAAAGTGGAGCAAAGTCCAAGCAACAAACGCTCTGCTTCCAGCCTTCAAAGCACCCACATCGGATGCTGAGCAAGCGGCGATAAGTCCTGAGGGCGTATACTGCGTGCGCTGAAAGTACTGTACAAAAAACACAAGCAATATCGCATACAGCATAAAAGAATTACTTATCTTTGTGACAGAGCAGCAAGGAAAGAGGAATGAAGATAGTGCTTGAGTGTCTTATCAGCAGACTCGTGGTCTGATTGGAGTAGTGGTGGTGACGTTGTATAAAGAGAATATTGAGAAATGTAGTTTTTTCAAATGTTACATTTTAATTGGCTGCTGGGAAACTGTCTTAATAAACAGCGAAGAAAGAGTAAAGCATAATCCAAAGCCTCCGGTCCTGACATAGAACTAGTATCCACTGCCCCCCACACCTTGTCTACACTGTTACCACATCGTAGTACTTTTCCCTCACTGAATTGGAACAGTTTCTGCTCCCATCTATATAGCATTTTCCCCTACTTTCTCTGCACTTTTTCCCTCCTCCAGCTCCCTTGTGGCCAATGCCCCATGTTGGGGCAGGAATGACCCTTGCATGGTTATGGGCATGATGGTATGTCATGAGTGTCTGAATGCAAGTGATACTGGTATACAGAATTTCAATTAGACCCTGGCATAACCCTTATCTAGGTAGTCTACAGACGCCCAAGCCTGTCCCTGACAGTGCAAGGGCCAGGATATGTCTTGTGACCTGAAGGAGCATACCCTAATAGTAGACAATAGAATACTGTGACCTGGGTGTAACACTTAAAGCGATGGTGGCAGCATACCATGTTTTTAAAATCTAGCGTGTAACTAGACCATTTGTGCTGTGTGAATGTGAGTGCAGGCTGCCAACCCCACTCATAAAATTCTTCTGCAATTTGAATCCTAGAACGTGGTGCTGACATGCCATGTTCATACTGTGTGCATGTCAGATGTGTCTATTGTAGTAGGACTCTGTGTTGTAAGGGAGTACTGAAGCCAGCTGGGTCCCTTTTTGGACCCCCCCTGATTTAGCATGGTACAAGCTTGAGGATGAGGATTAGTAGTAACCGGTATGGATCAGGGGCAGGTGGGGGAGAGGGTTGAAAAAAAGAATGAAACAAAGCTTACCTCTTTACCTCGTCTCTCCTCCGTCATCGCCGCGTCTCTTCTCTGTCTTCTTGCCGCATCTATCCCAGCCAGGAAGGTGCTGCCGCTGACATCATTGGAGCACAGGTGTTTTTGTACTGCAAAGTTGTGCAGCCTGATTGGCCCATTGCCCGCATCTACCGATCCAGCATTCCACCAGTCCCTAGCCTAGAGAGGCCACAACTGCCAGAGATGAGAAGCTGCCAGAGGAGGCCTATGTACCTAGATTGCTGAAGTCTCCACATCCCCATTGATGACGTTAGTGGCCCAATAGCTCCAATTCTACCGCCAGAGTGAGGCTGCTGCGTTAGTCTGTCCCACTCCCACTGCAGAAAGCAGGTAATGATAGGGCTGTGTGAATGAGAGACTGAGAATGAGATGAAACCCTACTGTATCTACTTAACCTTTTTAATGCTGAAATCGCACTGAAGGAAATTCAACTGAACTGTTAGTGCACATGCATCTTGGGGGTGATGAGGTGACTGCACCTGTTCCCTGCCTGCGCAGAGTCCCTGATTACACACCAGGGAACACAAACCCCAGGGAATTGTGTTTTAGATGGTGGGTGGGCGGGGCAGAAGAGCCTAGACACTAACAGGAGTTTAACTCTATATTGCATTCCCTAATTGCTCTGTGTAGTATTGAATAATGCAGTGTGATTAACGTAATTTCTTTTCCTCAAAGACTAGCACTAGGTTACCCTCAGAATCAAGTGCAGAATGGGTTGTACTTGGCACAGGTTATAGCTGAACACCAGTGGCATATTACCTCACCCACCTCAATTGGAGCCTAGTAGCCGCTGTCTGCGATCTGGTTCGCTTCTAACTTGCAGCCAAATGAGTCTGGTACTCCATACATTATCTACACTGCCCTTCCCGCCCTACCTGGTTTGCACTTACTCTCTACTTCATGTCTTTGCTGGCCCTCCACTTCTGCCCTTCTAACACCAGTGGACTTGCTCCAGTTTGCCCCTCAACCAGCTTGCTCTTTTTAGGTCGAGGGACTGTCGCTTCTCACTGCGAAGCAGTGTGGGGCGGAGTCCCGAAGAATTCATGTTTTTGAGTTAGGGGCTTTGAAACCGCCTCTCTCCTCCATTGGCTGGCTTCCTAAACGGAGGCCAGCCATTGGAGTAGAGAGGCGTCACTTCAAAGGAGCCCCGTCTCTATCGGATTCGGGGGCGTGTTTTTGGCGTTCTTTCGCCCTGTGACGTCACCCGTCACTCAGAACGCCAAAACACGCCCCCGAATCCGAAATTTTCGGATGTTTGGGGCCGCCATTTTGCTGCTCGAGCAGCGTCGGACAGGAGATAACTATCCCTTGTTAATTATTTCTTTTTGCCGCTTCTCTTTTTCTCTTTCTCACGCTTTCTTTTGTGGCCCACCCAATCTCCTCCGTATGAATTTCTTTTGCCCTCAGTTCACCTTTTTTTCGCTTTGCCCGCTCATCTCTATGCACTGTTCAGGGATTAGCTCCTAAGCCTGAGGTGCGGCGCTGGATGTTCCTGAGGGCTGTGCGTGCCCCTGAAATGTGAGGTGGCTGCTCTGATCCTGAGCTGAGGGGTGGAGAGGTTGTGTCCCCGAGCTACGGGGCCCCTGAACAGGGTGGAGGTTCTTCTCCTGGCATGGAGTGTTTCTCCCGTGTCGGGCCTCTGCTGTCCTCCCAAGCACCGTGATTTACTGGCCCGCGCTGTAGCGCACATCGCAACGTTGGACTCTGCTGTGGTTCCCTAAAGCCCCTGATCAGTGCCCCGCTTGTACCGCCGTACCCCCAGCTGGCCGCTCCCCCTTCAGGGTAGAAGCGTACGCCGCTGGCTCGTCAATCCCCTTACAACACATCTCCAACCCCGGAGCCCGAGCCGCGCCGCTCGCATCGCCCCGGGACGGCACCGTGACAACAGAGGAGCAGCTCCCGCAGCTGTTCGCTTCACCCTCCCCTCGAGGACTAAGGTACTGTTTGCTGCGAGGTACGCTGCGCTCTGGACCCAGAGTCCGCGAGGCGCATTCAAAACTGACCGTGCTTTGTCATCCGTGCTGCACGCTTTGAACTGCATGCAGCGTGCGACTACTGGCCTCAAATCAACCGGTACGCCTCGCACCCTGGGTGCGCCACGTTGAGTCACCCTGCTTTTGAAGCGTATGCTTGCATCCAAACGAACTGTTTTCTTGTGGTACGGTTGCTAGTACGCCTCGTACCGTTCCGCAGCATCGCGTACGCCGGCTCACGCGAGAAGCGTGAGACGTAGTGGGGCTCTTCCCCGAAGGCCGTGCAGATCGTACCAAGAGCGCTACAAAGAGCACAGACATCCAAGAAGGGAGAAAGAACGTTCAAATATTGCATTTAAAGAACTGTGGCACCCTGAGAGTAACTGGAACCGTGTTTGCAACCTGAATACTCTAGTCGGGCTGAATGCAAGGACTGAACAGGATGTTGTGCAGCCTGTTGTTCAGGACGTTTCCTCGGATTCCGCCTTTTGTTTGAATCAGCTGGGTTGAGATTTTCCAGAAGTGTCTCCGACCTTAAGATATCCCTGGGTTGCTGACCCTCCCAATCAAAACATCATTAGCGCTCTGTCGATGCTTAGAGTTCAGTCAGCTGGATTTATTTGCAGTTTGTTTTTTATTTATTGAATAACATGTTATTCTGCATTTCTTATGCGGCCCTTATTATGAACAGATTTCTGTTTCTAAATGCCTCTCCCACTCTGGCTTTGTCGAAATTCCACTGTCTCTGCAATTCGGTAGCTCCCTCAAGAATCCCTCGGCTGATCCCATCTTTCAGCACAGCAAGAAAACGCCACCTCTTTCCCCACTCTGAACCCTCTATGTGTGTGTGTGTGTGTGTGTGTGTGTGTGTGGGGAGGGGCTCAGTGTGTGTGTGGGGGGGGGCTCTGTGTGTGTGTGTGTGTGTGTGGGGGGCTCTGTGTGTGTGTGTGTGTGTGTGTGTGGGGGGGGGGCTCTGTGTGTGTGTGTGTGGGGGGGGGCTCTGTGTGGGTGTGGGGGGGGCTCTGTGTGTGTGTGGGGGGGCTCTGTGTGTGTGTGGGAGGGCTCTGTGTATGTGTGTGGGGGCTCTGTGTGTGTGTGTGTGTGGGGGCTCTGTGTGTGTGTGTGGGGGGCTCTGTGTGTGTGGGGGGGCTCTGTGTGTGTCTGGGGGGCTCTGTGTGTGTGGGGGGGGGGCTGTGTGTGTGTGTGGGGGGCTGTGTGTGTGTGTGTGTGGGGGCTCTGTGTGTGTGTGGGGGGGGGCTCTGTGTGTGTGTGTGGGGGGGGCTCTGTGTGTGGGGGGGCTCTGTGTATGTGTGGCTGTGTGGCTCTGTGTGTGTGTGGCTCTGTGTGGATCACTTTTTTTGTAGGTGGCTCTAGGTGTGGGTCGCTCTGTCTGTGTGAGGGTGGTTCTATGTGAATGGCTCTGTATGTTTGGGTGGCTTTGTGTGTGTGGCTCTGTGTGGGTGTAAATGCAATAGGTCATGCATTTGCGAGCGATTAAGCTATTGGCATTGTAAATGACAATGTCATTTATTTAACGATTAAGCTATTGGCAATGTAAATGACACTGCCATTTATTTATGATTTAAAAAAAAACAAAAAAAGTCATGAGCAATGCCAATAGCTCTACCTTTAATAATGCCGAGACCATTGCATTGTAAATGCTTGTTTGGTTTCTTACGAGGATTCTCCTGGAATGCACAGCTCAGTTTATATTCTTATAACACCCCCTCCCTAACTCAGCTCATACCCTTTTGGCATTGTCTGTCAACTTTTTCCGCATTCTGTCTTGGTGCCTCCTAATTGAAGCATACCCTACTGGGCCCACTTAGTCAGATCTTACCCTTCTGGCCCTCTACACTCGGGTAGTGTCCTTCTGACACCCCCCTACTTGGTTCAAAATGTTCTGGTCCCCTCATAACCCCATGCATCTTGTGCTCTTCTCGTTACCCCCATCCTGCTTGTGTTTCTCTGCAATACCCCACTCAGCTCATGCATATCTTGTGCCCCCCAATTACTCTCTTCCTTATGAGAACCACATTTGGATTGTGGTCTTTGCCCCACCACCTTCCCTCTGTCTTTTTGAGTCCTTCTGGTTCCCCAAACTGGGTTCATGCTGTTCTGGCGCCCCTGTTCAGTCCCTGCCCCTCTGGCGACCCTATTTGATGCACACCTTTCTGATGCCCCTGTTTGGTTTGTGGCCTTCTGTCGTCCCTGTTAGGTTTGCGCCCTTCAGGTGTCACCGTTCGGTTTGCGTCCTTCTGGCACCCCCACTCGATTTGCGCCTTCTGGCACCCTACTTGATTTGCACCCTTCCAACACCCCTGCTTAAATTCTGCTCTTCTGGCGGTGCGCCCTTCAGTTCCCACCCTTGTGGTCTCTGTCCCAATTCTGCTCTCGCCCATCTGCCCTATGCAACACTTGACTATCTCACTTTTGGTGCCAACTACCCCCTAATTTGTTATTTTGGTCCCTCCACTCGTCCTGTGTTTGTCTACTCCCTATACAATTCAGCTTGCATTATTGTGGTCCAGTCCTCTCTGCTCACTCTGGCAACGCCACTCAACTTGTTGCTTCTTTCCTCCTTTATCTTACACCCACCATTATTTCTCTACCCCACTGTTTGCTTCCAGCCACTACACTCTAGCCCACGCTAAGCTTTTGCCTCTGTAAGCTCATACCCTGCTTTTATCACCCCAGCGTCCAGCTTCCGTCTGGCTTTCAATCCCACCACCTTCTATCCAACCTCTGCTTTAGCTCCCAACCAGCTTTCACCTACCCCTCACATCTGGGTTGCACCATGCGTGTTGCCCTCCCTTTTTAGGCTGCACTTGATTTTTCCTTACCCATTTTAGCCAGAGTTCTGCTTCCAGCTGACAGTTGCCTCTATACTTTTGCTGCCTTCTCTCGGACTGCAGCCTACTTTTCCAGTGGCCTTTACAGCTTGCACTCCGCTTTCACCCCATTTCTAGCTCCCACTCTTTCACGACCCCTTCTTTCCTGCAGTTGGGTGTCGCTCCATTTTTATTACTTGCACTCTGCTTTCACACATTTCTAGCTTATATTCTGCTTTTCACCAAGTCCCACTTAACTTGCACTCTACCTTTTGCTTTTCTTCTACCCTCTCACTCCACTTTTATACTTCCTGACCCTTTTTTTCTAGCCCATACTCTGCTTGGCCTTCTAGTCTGCCTATGCCTTTTCCCTCCATTTCTAGTCCACAATCTTATTTCGTCCTCATCACTTGTAGCATACACTTGGCTTTTGCCTTCCCCATACAGCATGCATTTGACTTTTGCTCCCCCTTGCAAGCCCACACTTGCCCCCTTCTAGCCCACACTCCAGTCCAAGCTCCTTTCTTCTCAGCCCTTGGCTTCTTCCATCTCTGATCTGCACACGGTTCCCTCTCTTCTCCCTTTTCACTCTTTTCCCCCTCTTTCTCTTCTCCCATTTGCGCTTGTGCTCCCCTCCCTTCTGATGCTTCCCACTGTGTGCTGACGTACACCAATCTCTTCAGAAGTAGCCCTTTTTCCTGCCTTCCTCTTTGCTACTTCTTCCAGTACTGACCGTGCCCTATCTCCATTGTGCACGGGCACTACCCTCTCCTGGCAGTACTGACTCCAACTCTCTTCAATTTCTAGTGGCCTTTCCTATGTATACATGTATGCAGAATTTGTATAGTGTAAATCTTATCAAAAGGCAGCAGTTGGCGATATAGGGTCAAAGTTTTATGATACTTTCAACAACTGATTAGAGAGAGAGCTGGTTTGTGGACTGTTAATGCATCGTATTGTAATGATCATTGAAGAGGTCCACCTACAACCCTCTCTTGAATTGGGTTTGTCAATATGGATTCAGGGATGTTGTTCCAGATCCCAAGAGCATCAAATACCTCTCATCGTTTTTTCCTTCTTTTTTTCCCCACTTATTCAAATCCACATGGTGATCTCCTGGCCACAGGTTTGTTGAGAGCCTTCTGAGATGGTGAGCTTTTCAGCCACATAGGCCAGAGTGCAATTTGTAATGGCTTTATAAATATTACAGTTGGTTTTGAAGATGGTGCGGACTAGGAAGTGGACCAGTGGAGTTCCTTCAGGATGGGAGAGTTCTGATCATATTTCCTCAGGCTCTGTGCTGCAGTGTTTCGGATGCACACTCTTTCTGTGCCTACACTTGTCCCCTCCTCCATAAGCATCGGGCTCTCTCTCTCTTACCAGCACTATCATTGCCCACCACAGTAGACGCCCCATGGCTTTAATCCTCTATGCATTAGCTCTGCTCCATTTTTTGCATCTGCAGTGGCTTCACTACCCACACTGTTCACACTGGCTTCAAGACTCTTGCTTTACAAGGTCTGCTCCTTGGCCCCTATCTGAGTTATGCCCACCCTATATTCCCAGAACACGCCGCTCTTCTCAAGGAATGTTGACTTGCACCCTCCCCACCCACTTATCCTCCACCCACACTGTCATCGTAATTATTTCAGCAATGTGTTTCCTATAACAAATATTATACAGAAGTAGCCATCCTTTGTGCATGGTTCAATGATTGCTGGCTTGCTTTTTTTTTTTTTTACAGCAGTCAGAGATTTACATTTTTGGCGTGGATAATCGTTCACCTTGTACGCTTTTTTCATGATCAATACAGATAAGACAATCATCTAAGTACTTATCAATAGTTAAATAAAACACATAAGCATAAATGTACATATTTGCAATATTTATTTGCTTAGAATGAATATCGATTTATTGTGGTAACATATGCTCGGTTAAGGCAATTACGAAATTTAGTGGTGATTACATTGGAGTCCAAGTAGTTGCTTTAGAATCACTGTCCATGGGTTCTGGGCAGGAGTATAGCTGGTATGTGTGAGAGATAGTCTGGGCAGAGAGAGAGAGAGTCCTGTTGACTGGCTTATAAATGACAGTCAAACATTTTGATCGGGCCCAGCTTATTCCATATAGCTATTGACACTTGGGGATAGTAGGAGGAGGTAAGACCATGTCTATGGAGGGTGAAAAACGTGATTAAATAGATGCTTCCTGAATGTTTGCGCATTGGAACACAATTGAGAGGGAACAGAACAGAGTACCCTTACTACAAATTAGTGCATAAAACACCAAGAGGCAATGAAACAAGTAGATTCTTTGGTTGTTTCTGAGAACTGAGACTCTTTAATCAATTTCTTCTTCACCGAATACTGATAAGCACAGCCCAAATTTGTGAATGTTTGTGCATACCTGCACTTGGTGAAAAGGCACAGGAACTATTAAGTAAGTAGGTGTAGAAACCTTCTTGTTTCAAAACATACAACATTTTGAATTCACACAACGTTTCTTTCTCACGAATCTGTGTCCCGGACTTCAAATTGAACCCACTGACGAAATTCTGAGAGGCTGTTTCTAACTGAAATCTGGACCAATTAGATCACCATCACAATGCAAGGAGGCATGACATCAGCAGACCTGAAGCCAACAAATGTAAGAAAGAAAAGATCGCAAGACAAAGCTTCCTAATCAATTCCCAATTTCAGAAACAACATCTCTCAACATTTTAGGCTTGCCACATCGCTCCTGTAGTAAATATCTCCTTTCAACCTGCAGCTCGTAGTATCTGAATCCATTAAAATAAATGTAATAAAATAGCTGAAACTTTTGAGATGCAGCTAAAAAATAGTTTGGCATTTCTGTATCATTTTCACTGTGCCCAAAATACAAGCAGTTACTAGAGAACAACTTAGAAAAAAGACTACATATAAAAATAACCATTTCTAACATTACTTAGTCCCCTACTGTATTCTTTCCTCACCTTTAGTACTGTGTGTGTACTAATTACTTGAGGCATGGCAGGCGGAGTGGAAGGACACCCAACACCCATCCTAGGATAGGGTTAACTGCCCCCAAATCAATCCCATTTGACGGTGACCTTTGGTGCACTTAAAAATGAATTAATACTGATTTATGGTAACACTTTTAGAAAGGACAACAGTTTTTGCTGGGAATTGATGTAAATAGTGATGAAATATAAAATGCCAATAATGCTGTTATTGTATTTTATAGTTAGTGAGATTTATATTTTTTTTATAAACGTTAAAGTTTTAACTGAATGAGTAAATAATGATTTATTTCCAGGAAAACATCTCATAGAAATGGTTTCTTTAAATATTATAATAAAATATACATAATACAATAAATATCCAAATGCCCTAATTATCAAATAGGTAGTAAAACAATATCCAGTATTCACATCATCAAGTGTTAGACAATTATCCGTCGTAACAGAAACCAAGCAAATGTCATAAATTAATGCCAGAAATTCATACGGTTTCCCGGAATATATATCTAAGTTACATTCATCTCTTACTTAACAGAGAAACTCTTCAAGCTCAGCATTTTACCGCTGTAGGATAATACATAATATTTTCATTTCGAGATCTGGAGTTCTGCATAAAAAGCCTTACTGTATCACATTCAAAATGATCTTTTCTATCATGCTTCACCACTAGTTCTAATGCCAATCTCCCTTGTTAAAAGTTGAATATTCTTCTTTCTCTTCTTTCTCTTATTCAGAAAGAAACAACAAATCAAAAGAAGATGGCTTGAAAAGCATTTAGGTTTTAAGTTACAGTATATTTTCCATTTTATTTAAAAAATGCTCTTCAGCCTTCAAATCCCCAACCTGGATCAATTACAATTCGAAACTGCAAAATAATACTTTTTTTTGTTTATCTAGGAGCTTAAACAAATAAGGAAAGGTCTCAATATCCCTTAAGCTCCTAAGCGAGTGGTCAACTGATGGCTTGGACATGATAGCCCTATCACCTCCGAATGTGCCTTCCCGTACCCCATTGCAGAGAATGCTTTTCACCTTATTTATCGAAAGAGCTTGGTTCTTGAAAATGTTAATTCCCAGTCTGGAATTCGTTAAACATTTCTGAATAAATCGAAATACTTCATCGAACCGTTGCAAACATTTTAGCTGAAAAAAATAGAATATACAGGCATGAGGCACTTTGCTAATTTGCCCAGAGCGAGAGTGTGCAATAAATGAGTAAACTTTAATATGCCTGTCAAAATGAGTGTGTTTGAGCATTTGTGGGTCATACTGCAGTTTCTAGAAGGGGGTTCAAGCAACAGTTATTTTCATTTATGCTCTTGTGCCTGTTTCATTCTAATGGTTGATGTATGATTTTCCCACAGCTTGAGCCATACATGGATGAGGCATTTGTGACCAGGGCCTTTGCCACTATGGGCGAGCTCGTTCAGAGCGTGAAAATTATTAGAAACCGAGTTACTGGGTGAGTCCTTTGTGTAGGAACCTCTTTCTAGTAGTCCTGTGTTTCAGTTCCTGTATGCCTATTGTTGAAAAGATTATCCCCATCGTTCCCAAACTCAGAATTTTATTTTTGGACATTGCCTCTATTTCAGTCATGAAATCGCTGGTGGTGGGTGATCCATGTAGTGTGTAGTTCCTTTAGTTATCTGAAGTCTTTAGTGACCTGATTTAATATTTTTAGCCGCATCCCTCCTGTGCAGTGTTTCTACCATCTTCCATTTGAAATCTTGCCATTGAGGGATCCATTTCCTCTTTAAAGAATGCATTTAAAAAATATGTTTGTGCCATTTAAAGCAAAAAACTTATTTTCCTTCATAATTCAGGTGCAGCAAACATTGTTTTGCCAAAATAGGTTGATTGCAAAGTACTCAAATATGTGAATGGCCAAACTCGACGTGCACGTTTGCAGTTTAAATTTGTACTTTTTCCACAGTTATTTGATAAAGTAGTGATGAGTAAATGTTATTATTTCAGATTTGTAATCAAGAATTCAAATTTTCTTTCGTGTAGGATTCTAGCAGGCTATTGCTTTATAGAGTTTACTGATCAGGAAAAAGCAGGAAGATGTTTGCATAAACTAAACACAAAACTTATTCCAGGATCCAGGCCGGTGAGTATGAGTTTGTTCACTTTCTGCCTAATAAGAAATAGGGAATCTGTTTTTATTCAGCTTGTGTCTACAAGCAGATTTCACTTCTGGGTTGGTGCACTGTAAGTAACTTTTAAACAAGGCTCGCCTGCTTTGCCAGCTGTTGTGTCTCAAAATGCTAAGTAAACCCTCTGCTTTTGTGAGGTCCTCGGAAGTCTGCGAGCTTGTAGAAAACTTTACTACATGTTATTAATAGCATTCTTTCATATATATTGGTAAGGTTAGTTTTTGAACAATTTGAATGTCTGGATTAGGATAGTGAAGTCCTGGCTTCAATAACTAAGAATTTGTTACAAGTTAGTGAAGGATAAAAGAGCAAGGGCTGTGTTACTGGTGAAACCGGAAAAGAACTGAGTGTGCTGGATGGCTGGGAGAAGTGTGAGGCATCGTTTAGGTATGAGGAGGTGGAAAAGCAGGTGTAGGGTTTAGAGCAAAAAGTGTGCCGTGTATGAGAATAGAAAGCGTGATATTTAAAGTTAGTATAATAAGTAAAAGATTTTTTTTTTAACCACTGTGCAACGGAAGAGAAAGGGACTAATTTGAGCCAGATGTGAACAATATGTACAGGCATTGTGTAATAACTCAGCGTGAGATAGCCAATGGATAAAGTGGGCTGATCTATTGCCCTACACTGTGCTGCGCTGAAGCAAAATGTGAATAACCTTTCAAAAGAACAAGAAATTAAACCCACTGGCCAAAAGTGCCTCCATGATTGTAAATATTATATAATGGTTTGGGAAAAACAATGGTCTGACGAGACAGCTAAAGTTGTCTCCAGACCTAAAAAGCAAATAGAAATTCCGAGAACATGGAAAAATGAGTTGGGGATTCGAATAGATTTTTATTTATTTTTGACATGTTTTTGTTTTAGTTTTTCTTTATACACAGTTTATCCATTCTTGCAATGACATGATATCAGTTCGTAGGTTACATTGTTCTCAATCTTGAACACATGAGCATTCAGTTTTCCTCATCAGTTGCCATTTTGTCTTATATCTTTTTACATTGTCAAGTTAATTGTGTTATTGTATATTACTCTAGCAGTGAAACGACAGCAAACATTGGGTCAACAATAATAATTCTATTTAGCTGTGTGCCACTAGTGTCTGTGCCTGATTTAAACCTAATATGCGCTCTTCAATTGATCTCTTGTTCATTTCTTCAGGGACTCTTCTTTTCTCGCCTTATGACATTAGCCAATCCTGTGTGGAACTTCAAATAGGTGCTTCCCACTTATCACTGTTTATAGGTCTATTTATTCTTATTGCTGTGAATTACTTATGGTCCTTTATTCTGTGAAATTACAGTATCTGCTCATCCCATACCTGTGGTGCATCTGTGTTTACTTCATTCACCGGGACCGCAGGGACAACTTCAGACGCACCTCGACGTGATATGTAACCTATGAAAAGATTTACTGCCTTGAGAAAGCCCATGGCTAACTAGGCCCCACGGGCGAAACAAGTGTCGGCTGTTTTTTCTTCCTTTGTTTGTTTGTGAACGTATCCACCTTCTTCTAATACAATAACTACAAACTAAAAGATACATATTGGATGGTATCATTTTTTAACATAAAAAATATGAGAGCAACTTTCTTTCTCTAAAACCCTTTCGGGTTATCATAGGTGTAGTCCAGCTGGCTATTACATTTTTCCTTCTCGTTTTCTAAAAGTCCAGGAGACTTACAAACAGCATTTTGGGGAGTATGTGACTAGTGGTGAATTTATTTGTCTGTGGTGGACCCAGTAGTATTTGAACTTTACTTAAACTTGGAAGTTCAGTCCTACAGCTTTTGTACCAGGAGGGTGGTCATTCTGCTAACTTCAGAGTATAGTGTGAAGTATTTCTCCTCAGCCAACGGAGTCACTTCTAGCCTCCTGAATAGCCATTTTGCTGTACTGCTATATAATAAAGTTTGAGGTCCAGTACTCCCAGTACTATTTCGTCTGTGTGCAAAATGCTACCCTGTAGCACTCTCTTCTCTAGAGTAGGTCTTCTATAAGAGAGTTGTCTTTGCAATGGGATACTGTTAAAGCAGAGGTATATGGCATGGTAGTATAAAAGTTGTGGTAGTAGTATAATTTTAGTTAAGAAAAGTCTGCCTTGAACTTTAAGTGGCTGTGTTTTCCAGAACTGCGTTGACCCTTGTATCCCTCTTATGGACCTTCCAGCTATTCATCCATGATATCCACTATATTTGGACTCTGAGATAATAAAATGTGTCTTGGGTCAAAAGATTGCATGTTCTGTATGAAAGTCTGCATAAATAGGAAAAACAAATGCTTTTCTGTAATCCCACTCACAGTTTGGCTGTTCTTCCAAGATGGTTCAGCATATCAATTGATGGTTTGAACCACTCCCAAGATCTCTAATATATATTATTATTATTATTATTATATAAAATGTATACTGCGCTCAGTAACCCGGGGGCATGTTATCCACTTACAATTATATTTCCTGGCCACATCATAGGGATCAAACTTGATAATGAACATTGGACGGTTATAATTCATAGACCCAATGGCTTTGAAACCCCAAATGGCACTAAGCACTATACAAGGTAAACCATAGATGGTGGCATAAACTGAAGCGCCTTCACTTCGTAGACCAGGCACATTGAGAAACATTCTGGCAAGAGTATGAATCCAAGGAGGAAACCACTCATTCTTTTATCAAAGTCACTGTTATCTACCTCCCATAGGAACATTCTATGGAAACTTAAGCATATCACTGATGTCATGGGTACCCAAACCTCCTAGAGGTCATTCTCTTGGGCATGCTGTCATAAAAGAAGTGCTGTCCTCCATTAAATTAGGTATAACAATCACATATGTAGTTAGGAGTGAAACAGGCCTTTTTAGGTCTCGCCTACGCAGTGTCCATACACTGCATAGGAGACCTTTAGCGGTTGTGCAGCTCTTTTTCCAAGCACATACTCGTGCTTGTGGCTGCATACACCTTGCAGGAGTGCGCAGCGGCGCGCCACAAGCACGTGCTTTGAAAAAGAGCAGACTGCTCTCTCCAGCGCACGCGCACCACTCGCGGGTGCACCCACCCGCGCCTCTCTCCCGCTGCAGCGCGAGGCACGCACGCTTGTTTTCTTTCTGTGTTTGATGCTGTACAGTCTTTTTGACAATCTTCCTTCCTCTATGTACTTTTACCAGAATATTTAATCAGATTTCATTGTATACGAACTGAGTTGTGACCAATGTTCCCTCTAATTTTTCTCCTCTGTGTGCGGCAGTGGAGGGTCTCTGTGCGCTGCAACCATGGCTATGTGCGCCATGAACCAGACCGCGCGTGTGCGGCGCCAAATGTCACTCAAAATGTTTATTTCACCTATATATAGAAAAAAGAAATATGTGCCATAGCCTCGAGGTGGATGTATGGCACGTGGGTGATGTGTGCGTGGATTGTGAGCAGAGTTTAAAGAGCTGAGTGTCTGTTGATCACCTGTTATCAAGTCCAAAGGTTATGAGTTTTCATGTTGTTGAGGCGCGGCCTGGTGGCAGACACCCATTGGTGGAGAGTCCCTCAGTAAATGGAGAAAAGTTATTAAAAGAATAACTGAATAGGTTGGTAATAGGGTACATTGTGTGATCACTGATGCCATCCAGATCATTATCAATGAAGTCATTGTTAAACACACATGCTCCTGAATGGAGGACTGACACACAGCAGCACACCCTCGTCCCAGCAATGTGCAGAGGGTGTCCATAGCGCTATCTTGCAAAGCCAGCCTTACTATGAGTCACATTGGGCTGGGCAAGTAGGTGTTCTTTCCCGAGATCAAAGTACAGGTCTCAATTAAGGGAACAAACTTGCTATCTATCAGTAGGGGTTGGGTATTTGGTGGGGGGGGGGTATGATGCCAAGTGGCTCATGGCATGTGAAACCTTCCACCTGCTCTCATGTTTTAGTCATCAGCATTTTGCATGCTGGAAGTTTCAAACCTGTTACTAATGTGGTAAAGAAAAAAAAAGCCCCAAAATGAAAAGCACTTTTTGGATTTGAAAGCCAGGACTGAATCTGTTGCACATGCAGGATACAGTAAAAGTGATGTTTCATGAGGGCATTTTTGAGGAGCAGCTGAATGTGTTGCACATGCAGGATACAGTAAAAGTGATGCTTCATGAGGGCATTTTTGAGGAGCAGCTGAATGTGTTGCACATGCAGGATACAGTAAAAGTGATGCTTCATGAATGGCATTTTTGAGGAGCAGCTGATTGTGTTGCACATGCAGGATACAGTAAAAGTGATGCTTCATGAAGGGCATTTTTGAGGAGCAGCAGTGTTTTTGTTTAAGTATTGATGTTCATCACAGTCCGCGAAGGGTCGTCTCTGCTAATAGGCGTGACAAGCAGAAGAGTAGTCCTTGATAGTAACAATTTAATCTTCTCTGCGTTTGGCAGCAGAGTAGTAGGTGAAGAATGCACCTAGAATATCACGCTGGGTATAGAGGTCAGTTTCTGTGGGTGAAGTGATCTCAAGGATTGACCCAAAGTGGGAATCCTGGCGGATCAGCCATGCCAGAAGTCAACCAGATTGGTCCCCCTCTCTGTGCATCTTAGCCTCATAGGATTTGAAATTGAAGCAGAGCAGCTGCTCCAGGAGGGCCGCGTATTGGGTTTTGTCCTCTGTGAGTGCATCCCTCCCGGAGGCCTCCAGCGTCACTGATTTGTCTAGGTCAGCTGTCTGGCATTCAGAATTAGCTATCTTTCTGAGAGCCATTATTTCTTGTAGTCAGTGTCCTCGGGTGACTACCTTAAAGGCGTCCGACTCTGTTGCCCTAGCGTAACACTGTGCCCTGGTTGTCTGAGAAATATTGGGTAATTCACTGGCGCTGAAACTCTTGGAATGAAGGGCTCTCCAACTTCTATCTGGGCTGCCACCACAAGGGCACTAGAGGCAGTGGAGAGCTCCTTGTCAAATCAACAGCATGTGCATCATGGGTGGAAATTAAGCATCCCAGATGATCAGCTTGGTGTATGACATCTAGAAGGGAGGTTGAAAAAAGGATGGTGTCAAGGCACACATAAAAATTGTGACCTACTGAGTAGAAGAGATAGACTCGCATATGAGGGTGTAAGGATCTCCACACATCTACTGACGACCATTGGTTAACCCATTTCCGGAAGTGATTTGTCTGTGCGTAGGGAAGAGAGCGGGAAAGGGGTGGGCAGGAGCAGTGTTGGAAAATTTCCCTCTCTGAAGGGTCACCCCAAACTTTTTGCCATCCTCCTCCTCTTTTGCTGAATTCCTTCTGTTGGCTTTAGGACTCTAAACACTTTACCACCGCTAACCAGTGCTAAAGTTCATGTGAACTCTCCTCTAAATGTGATATAATTGGTTTACACCTGTTTGTAATATCTAATTTAATTGGAAGTTCCTTGTGTAAGACCCCCAGCCTCCCATCATTAGGGAGCTGCTGGGCAAGAGGCAATGGCAGGCATAGGGGATGATTAGCAGAATAAAAGGTGGTTGACAATGTGGAGCTCTAGTAGAGAGCAACCAGCATGGTGATAAGTCAAGCCACTCCCCTGAATGAAGTACATAATGATGCTTTATCTTGCATATTGTGTTACTGTTTGTTTACAAAATATGTTTCATGTTGCAAATTAAAAAATGAGTGAGCTTCAAAGGAAGCCGCTCCCCCGCCCCCCTCCGCGCAATTCCAGAGCTTGTTTTGCAGAGCAGCGCTGCCTCACTAAAGTGTCTAAGCCGCTTCCCCGCCACGCAATGCCGCGAGTTTGCCCATGCCATATGCTATCAAGCACTCGGCCCTGAAATCACAGAAATCATGAATGCATCCTTGGAAAAGCCCAGCCGATATTGTAACTGGACTCATGAATTTGCGAATGCACAAAAGCTGAATTATGCAAAACTGCACGTTATGCAATGTTGTGCCTTTCTTGCCCCTTGCACAAAAAAATCATGTGCAATAACAACAACCATATTTTGTGTCATAGATGTAATTTTCCAAAACTTAACAGAAAATGTGAATCCACACTTCCCTAAAGTCGATACGCACTGCAAGAAGACTTTGAACAGGTTGTATGCTCGAAGCAGAGTGATGGTTGGCTTCAAGAACATGAAAAGCTCCAAGCTGCCCAGTGCAAGCATTTTCAGAGCCTCAAGTAAAACGACAGCTTGCCGTTTAGGTGCTCCTTCTTCGGTAGCAACAAAGCCATTTTTGTAGGTAATTTTTTGCAATTTGGCGTCTTCTTGTGGCCCTCTGTGGTGGTGCAGCAAGACAGCTGCCTTCACTGGCCGTGCCCTATCACCTGCTCTTCCTCCATGTGCTCTGAAGAACAACCCTAGCGTAAAGTCACAATCAATCTAATGAGTCTTTTTGTATTAGCACGTCTTTGGGTTATAGGTTTTCTGTTGTGTTTACCACCTCATCTACATACCACGAATGCCTTGTACAGGGGACGAGGCTGTGCTGTACATACCCACATCAATAATAAACTAACAAATATATCCTACTGGGAGCAGTCGGTCCAATGTAGCTAGAAGTAGAAATGTCCCAGTTTTCACTCTGGGAGCCCTGGCATAGCACAGTAACAGATTCACATGCTCCAGTGCCTCCGAGTGGATAAACGTGGTAACTGCAGTCTGGTCACCACTACAAGTTGCTTTAAATGCAGGCCTTGAACGAGACAATACTTTTTAAATAACTTTTGTGCTTTGCTTTTGTACCCCAAACGCCCAGATATATTGGGTCTAATTAACACAACCCCAGAACTCATTCTGCTCACTGCACTGTAGGATATAGATATGCACTGGGAGAACTTGGCAATGCTTCTACCAAAATTAATGTCAGGTAGAGCCACTGGAATTATGTGGAAGTGGAGGACCCAATAATGCAGCAGTGTGTACTCACTCACCGTGTGTTCATTATTTATTTCCCTGTGCACTCACTCACTGAGTATCAATTCCTTCCCTGCGTACTCACTCACCGAGTATCAATTCCTTCCCTGCGTACTCACTCCTCGAGTGTCCATTCCTTCCCTGTGTACACACTCACCGAGAGTTCATTCCTTCCCTCCTCAGGGCACACTCTAGTCCCCTGTGGGATTACCCTCTCCTTTCTTTGAAGCGTACTCCCCACCCTTAATGTGAGGGACACCCGCGCCACAGCAGGCTCTCTATCTGCAATCTCAGCCCCCTTCCCCCTTCGAGCACCCTCCAACTTGTTAGTATTTATCAGCCCAATCTAGCTGTGTGGTACAGGGCCCCCCTTTTTGGGTACTGCCTAAGAAATGTGTTGGCATCTTTGAATATACACCAGGTTAGTGTATTGTAGTCAAAGGTGTAGCTAGCATGGCAGGAGTGGAGAAAGGAAACTGTAAAATGCCTTTGTACTCTTCGGCAGGCAAGTGCTTTGCTGCATTCACAGGACTACTTGTGGGCACACACAGTGGCAGATCGTGCATTTTTGTGTAAATTAGGTGAGTAAAATTGGACAAAACTTGTTCAGGTTTTCATCCTCGGTAAGTGTTTCAGAAAATTAAGTTCATTTTGGTGCATTTGTAAGTGCTTTAAGCCCATAACATTAGTCCAACTTTTGTAGGATTTAAAAAAATTATAAAAAGTGGAAACAAAGCATTTTTTGCAGCTAACCGGTTCTAATGCAGTTTGCAAAATGTTTCTATTCGTGACCCAGGAGTTCTGGATGGAGGCACTAGGAGGCTCATGCAGAAAAATTATATTGGCAGCAGGAGTAGACACCTTGCAATTTGTGTGCAGCTGCACCATTACCTATGCATTTTTGACAGCACTAAAAATGTCCTACACTTCTGTCTTGTTAGCGGGGAGGCTAGCTATTATCCTAGATGACAATCGGCAAATGAATGCCTTCCCCGAGCGTGCATACCAACAGCAGTATTTTAAATGATTGGTTTAAAAATGGTATCCAGGACAATGGCACTCAAGGGTATATCGTTGCTATCGATAGATACCCTGAAATTGAAGGCATCCCAGCCATAAAGTAATCTTTCACTGGAACTGCAACAACATTATAAAGCTTTTTGCGCTCCCAGCTAAAAACTCAGCCCATTCTCATATCCTTGGAGAAGCTCCTAAAGACGTGCCTCATACCTACAACGGAATTAAACTATTCCTCTGAAGAGCGGAGATCCACTCTTTCTACCTTATGTGGATCTCTTGCTCGGCTGTACCACCGTCTGTTTTAACAGTTTCTGTACTTTTTTATTTTTCCTTGACAAACGCACTAATACTGCTCGGTAAAGTTGCGCCATTGAGAATTGTTAAAAACCGGTGTGTCCATGAGGGTTAGTTTAGCACTGTTCTGGAACTGCTCACCACAGGGATCTCTCAGAGGGGTGGGTACTCTGCAGTGGAATCCACAGCACTGGCCTTTAAATTTACCACAGCACTCCTATTTTTTTGTCCCACCTCTTACGTATTTGCATTTAATGTATTTTGTATCTTCTACTACCTTCCCCTGAAACGTTCTTGTCGTTACAAGAACAGCAGCAAATAGCCCCATCAGAGTTGATAGGGGTGGGCGCGCAGTCATTGAGGCGGACCTCAACCTCGAAATTAAGCTGTAGTTAGCTTCTGGGATCTCCCAGGGCCATCTTTAGTGACTAATTAAATGTTCGGCACATTGCGGGGATGAGCGAGTTAAAACACGAATTACCAGCACTTCTCTATTAACAAATGAAAGGCAGCAAATCTACAAGCATGACGTGTGTGATGCACACGTTATGCTTGTAGACTCGCTGCCTTTCATTTGTTGAAAGGGCACAGCTGCAGGTCAGTTGAGTGCCTTCGTTAAAGTAATCACGTTAATTGCAGCGCATGGCGGGCGCAGTGATTAACATGATTACTTTTACAAAGACACTCAATCTGACCGCTTTCGCGCCACACGCATTTTAAAAGCGCCGGCGCCACTGTCCACGGTTCCCTGTGCGCGCTTTGTATTTTAAGGTGCGCGCTCCAGGAGATATAGGTGCGCGCCAGCGCACGCGCGCACGTTAGTGGGAACAGTGGTTGTGACATTTAAATCGGAAGTGTTGAGGTTCGTTTGGGATAATGTAATAACATTTTTTACAAGAATTTCCAGCTTAAAGATCAAGCACTATTGAAAAGCATGTATTCACTCCATCACCTGCTTGCATCACTGCAGCGTTTATCAGTAGGGCATTCCATTATTGTGCAGCACATACTTATACTGCAGCACATTCTCATTACACAACTTATACTTCACACAGAGCCTTTAACCCCTTGCGTGCGGGGCGTATTTTCCGCCTGTGCTGACTCCGCCTTGCGCGGGCGGAGTCATGACGGAACGGTTCCGTCATCAGCACAGCTCACCCGTAGCTGATGACGGAACCGTTCTGTCATCAGCACGCAAGGGGTTAAACGTAAACAAACCTTTCAGAAACAACAAAGATTGGCATGCGATAGTGGGCATATTACCCCATGATATTGTACCAGGATTGGAATTTTTGATCTGCACAATACACCGAATCTATGCCACAGACACAGAATCTTTGCAACAGACCCATTAACTCGCTGATTTACCTTGAATACAATCCTATGCAAGTTACACGTTCTGCTCTCCAGGAAGCACACTACATGTTCAAGTTTTTGTGTGATGATTCGTAACAGTAACGAGATTAGGCACACAATTCTGTAGCAAATGCATTTAACCAGAGCCATCTTCGGGTTATCATAGGTGTAGTCCAGCTGGCTACTACATTTTTCCAACTCGTTTTCTAAAAGTCCTGGAGACTTACAAACAGCATTTTGGGGAGTATGTGGCTTGTGGTGAATCTATTTATCTGTTGTGGACCCAGTAGTATTTGAAAACTTTACTTAAACTTGGGTGTTTGTTTTGTGTTATGTGTGAAAATCAAATAAATATTTTCAACTAAAACCAGAAAAGGACATATGTCCTTCCTGACTAGGCCTCTGGGTTGATATCTTTAAGTTCTTTGAAATATAATAATGAGTATCTTGATTGTAAAACCTTCATTGCAGTATTATGTACAGACTTTACATACCCAGATTTTTTAAATATGTTTTTGTATGTTAAGATTACAGTGATCCATATGATGCAGACATTAACACATGACAGGCTTTGTAGCTGCCTCGTGTCACTTTTTCTTCACAGGTTGGTTACTATTGACTCTGCTTAATTAACGGTGGGTGTATGGTGAAAAGGGTGTGGATGTGAGTGTTTAAAAAAGTTCTCAAGTGCAGAGCATGTACACTGCAAGCTTGACTTAGTGAGATGACGGTCTGTGTGAAAGAGTGGAATTAGGCTCTTGCCTCAGATGCCACATCCTAAATCAATGAGACACTCCAGACAGGATATTGTGAAAATTACTGCGTTGGTGCAGGGTGCTGGAAGTTCTGTGGCATGCTCAATCTCCTAGAATTTAACAGCAGTAATTGCTGCCTGCTTTATGGTTTGCCCCTTAACATCATGGTTTCACCATCCTATTCTGCAAATGTTCAAACTAAGGCTCCCTTTACGTCCAACTGCTTTCACCACACATATAATTAAATATGTAATTTCTGAAGATATGAGACTGCTTGAGCAGACATTTTTTGTTTGTAAAATATTTGTATTTGTAAAAAAAATGACAGACGAATTCACTGCTATTTATACAATTCACAATGCAAGTTACATTTGCGTCACATTAGGAATCAAGTTCAGTTAGACCCACATATTACACATTTCGCCTCCACCTCTGTTTCTTCGCACCTCCAATTCCACCACGGGCGATACACAGATGTCCCCCCTATACATGTTCCATTTGGACGATTTCCTGTCCCACTTCTTCGGGCACCCCCTTGCAATAAACACTTCTTTCTCAGCAATCATGCATCTATCTAGCTCCCTCTGCCAAACCGCCACTGCAGGTGGTCGTATTTCACCCCATCCCTTAGCAATTTCGCTCTTAAATAGTGTAAAACCTAGCGTTACGAACTGCTTTTCTATCTCCGTATGATCAGTCGCCTCCCATATGTTGAGCAGGCCCA
The DNA here is from genome assembly GCF_964263255.1 of Lissotriton vulgaris. Lineage (NCBI taxonomy): Eukaryota > Metazoa > Chordata > Amphibia > Caudata > Salamandridae > Lissotriton > Lissotriton vulgaris. The sequence continues at coordinate 1,643,720,063 of NC_141687.1, forward strand.
GTCGTGGCGTCAAAATGAGCGGCTTCCCCAGCGCAGAATGCATGTGTGTCATAATTCTGTCCCAACGGTTCTGCACCATCGGGCATTCCCATATCATGTGGTAAAATGTGGCCAACTGCCGGCATCCCCTTAGACAAAGATCGTCTGGCCTAGACCCAATCCTCAAAAGAGTGCCCCCAGTCAGATATCAACAGTGGAAAATATGGAGTTGAATAAGGCGGAATCTAAGCGTGATGGCAGCCTCTCTGGAAGACATTAATGCCTGCCTCCAATCCTCTTCCTCAATTGTCCCTACGTCCCCTTCCCACTTCTTTTTAAGCTTCTCGAACGATTCAGGCACATTATTACTAAGTTTCCTGTAAGTGAGATAAGTCGCCTTGGTGTGCAACTGCCCATCCAACAGACGGTCCTCCAGAGGGGACGACTCCGGTTTATCTACACAGCTAGGGAACGCCGTCATCAAAGCATGCCGTATATGTAGATAGCAAGAGACCTCACTGGGCGCCAACCGGTATGCCTTCTGGAGCTCCTCAAACCGAAAGATTTTGCCTTTCTTAATCAAGTCACCAACCTTCGAGATACCAATCATATCCCATTTATCGAATCCCGGGTATAGGCAAAGCATACCTAGCTTCTGGGAATACCACAGCAGCGTCATTTTGGTAAGCCTGCCCGTCCACCCCAAACGAGAATTAGCTAATTTTCATACCTGCAGCGTATGTTGGGTGGAGCCTACAAAATTCTTCTTCCTAGTACTAGAGTAAAGTGCCCCAAGGTATCCAGATCTATCCATCTGATATCTATCCAAAGCAAATGCTTGATCATCCGGCTGGGCGTACATCCACCTATTCACAGTCACCAGTTGCGAGGCCCAATAATACAGCCGTATGTCGGGTAACGCAATGCTCCCATCATACCATCCCTTCATCAATTTCTGAAGTGCAATCCTCTGGGCTTTCCCATCCCATAGTAGAGCAGGCAGTTTTTGAGAGCTCTGTTAACCTGGCAAAGTAGAATGTGTAATAAAATAGTAAGAAAAATATTTTTATTCATTTGTCTTTATTGATTTTTCCCTTTTTCTCTTCATTTTCATTAGCCCAAGCGGTTTAACCTGAACTATGCCACATATGGAAAACCTCCAGAAAACAAGTAAGGGTTATTGAGCATGGATCATTCAGCCTTCTTATCTGAACACTATTGTTGATTTTATTGTGGGATTTGTAGTTTTGTTTTTTAAATAATACTTTTTATTGAAACGTTTCGGATTACTGCCATTGAAATTACAGGCATTACAAGTGTTTTTCTTTTTTGTTACTAAACAATAATAGCAAAGAACAGTAATCCAGTATTGATACCCATCCTTAGCACCTCCTCTCCCCTCCAACACCCTTTACCCTCTGCCTTAGTGGTGTTTCTCTCCTGCTCGGAACAAACTGTCACTCCCCAGATCATTGATTTTGATCCCCGGAACTCTTGATTGCTCCATCCGGATATGGAGTCTGTCTGTTCTAGACAAATCCCCCAGTAGTCTGCCCATGCCTGCCAAATCTTAGCGTATTTCCTTGAACATCCCCGGCTATATATTCCGGTTTCTCTAAGTCCATGCAATCGTCCAGTCCCTATTACCATTCCTTAAATGCTGGGTGCTCAGTGTCTTTCCATCTGCTTGCCAGATTCTTTGGCTACCATTAATCTCAAGTATAGAAGGGCTGTTTTGTACCTGTCACTATCTAGTTCATCACTCGTAATTAGAAGTTCTGGAGGAGGCATCATAAATACCAACATACCGTCACTTCCCTCACATTCATTGTGAAAAAGCATGTGCAATCTTAACAGTAAACAAATTGGAGAAAATAAAAATAAAACCCCATACAAAGCTGAGCAGCAGTCATGATCATTTATGACAGTACTTCTCCCACATAAGAGTCCTCCCCCTCCCTCCCCGCCCGCACCGTCAAGGGGTATAGGAGAGGGAGACGAGGAAAAGAGATGGCAACATGAAGAGCGGGGAGTGCAGGAGAAGAGGGAGACCAAGAAGGAAGAAAGAGTGGGCACACCCCATAACCCCTATATTGTCTGCATCACAAGCCAGATGCCCACACACTAACTTACATACTGCCTGACAGTGCATGTATATACATCCCCTCACACCACCATATCCACAACAGGTGTCTACGGGTCCAGACCCTGGTAGGGTCCACTGGCGGGTCCACCTCCATCAAACTATCCAACATATCCCCCATAGTTCCAAATCCTGTTCAGCATTCTCATCAGTGAGCACGGCCTGTAATCTTCTCTCCTCCGCCACCCCCCACTCATGCAGGTCATTCACCCACCTCTGTCGGCAATCTGGGCTGAACACAATTGATTGCTACTCATATCTCAGCAAGCACCAGACCCAGAAGTGTGAACCTGTGTCTTATCTTGGCCTCTCTCTTAGGGGTCGGAAGCACCCCCAGGAGGCAGTGAGCAACGGAGGCTTCCACCTGCATGCGAGTACTCCCCCTCCCCCCACCTCGGAGAGGAGGGCTCGCAGGATCCCGTCACAGTAAACTTGCAAGTCACAACACTCCCACGTCCTGTGGAGAAAGGATGTCGGCTCCGACCCACATCTAGGAAAGGCAGCACCATGGTAATCCTATGTAACCTTTGTGGGTTCAAGTGCTTGTGGTGTAAATATTAAAATTGGGTGAGCTTGATCCCCTCCCCGATCTGAGTAAAGGCTACCCTTCAGTCGCTCTTAGAAAGTGGCTCAGGGAAGTCATTAGTCCATCTGTCATGCACTTGTGTCATAATCAGTCTGAAGATCTCCCTTAAGAGCCTTGACAGATATGGGAAATTAAGCCTCGGTCAAAACCATAATCCAACAGAAGTTGTAATGTCTGGGACTTTGCAGGCTCCTCAAGAAAACCTGTCCAAATCTCACGGATCATTCGGGACACCTTTGCATAGTGCAAGAAATGCCCCAGTTGTAGCTGAAACAGTTCCTGTGCCTCGCCCATCATGAGTAAAGTACCTTTCAGATAAAGTTCACCGGCCATGATTCAGCCCCCCTCTAATCACTGCGACATATCCATCACAGATTGTATGGATTTGAAAGGCATTAGCCAACGGAGGGGCAGCAATTGCGAGTAAGTGGCCGAAGCAAGACCTGAGTTACCGCTTCCTCCCAGTTACCTCTTCCTCCCAGGCCACAGTCACTTGCTGGACTACAAATGCTTAATCTCTCAGGATACCCACCTCCTCCATGAGGCAGTGCAGAAGGTCCACACCAGCTCCCCCAAAGAAGGGACTTCTCTGTATTCGGACCATCTGCACACCACTCTTCTGCATATTGCAGGAGATAGTACAAAAAAATAGAGCTGCAGGTCCGGTAATTCCAGGCCCCCCAGCTCGGTATCTAATTTCATAATGCCCAACCTTACCGGTGCTCCGTTTATAGGCCCACACAAAGGACACTTGGAGGCTATTTAATTCGGTAAACTTGGAGTTTGAGGGGGGGCGTGGCTAAGGCAGCCGACATGGCGGACGCGGCTTAGGAGAGCTCCGTCCTGCCGATTAATCCTTCGGACAATTATCCTGCCTCCCCCTCACCCGTGCATGTCCTGCAGCAGTGAGGTATAGAGGAAGGTGTCCGGCGGGTGCAGGGCGACTTTGAACTGCATCGGTGGCGCAGATCGTGTGCTATGGCCCCCAGAGGCGGAGCGGCCTACATCAAAGATTGGCGCCGGGACCTCGAGTTTGGAGGATCCCGGGGGAATGCGACGGCTGACGACAGGCGGCCAGACGGGGCCGCGGGAGCCGCCAGTCCTACACAGGGTGGAAACACTGGCAAGTAGACCTTAGCGGGCGGATCATCGGCCCCGGCGCTGCACCCGGGGGCCTGGATGCCTGCTGCATGATCACGACCGGCGAGGCACTGATCGGCTGACCGGAGGTGGCGGCGGGGACCCTGAGGAATGCCGCAGCTCGGAGACGCGACCCCTGCGGTGAGTGTGCACCGGGGTGCGCGGCAGCAGCCTTGAGAGGCGGTGGAGCGGAGGGGCTGACGCTGAGGGCCCGGCGGTCAGATCGGGCCGCGGCGGACTGGATCTCCTGGGCGCGAGTGGGCTGCTCTTGAGGTGGAGTCCACTGGTCGGCGTCCATTTTGAATCTGAGTCGCCTAGGACTCAGCGGTCGGGTCGGGCCGCGGCGAGCCCCTGGGGGGGCCCCCTAACATCTGTACAGAGATCCTCTGGGCACTGGGAACGCCGTGAGGTGCATGGTGCATGACGTGAGACCCTTTCAGCTGCCCCATCGGCCATAGACAGACCACGCCGGGCGATCAGGGGTGACCCGGGGCCTAGAAGACTGCACGACCATATCCTGACCGGGGGTAGGTGGAGCTACATGATAGCTTGGCGCACACTAAGGAGGTATCGGGGGTCCACGGAACAGTCACTGAGGACGGCTTCTCAGTCTGGCGAGCCACGGGGGCGGCCCGTGCTGTGGACCGCCTGGCTGTCTGAGCCCGGTGCCCCGCGGGGAGAATAGCTGGTGGGCCTGCAGGCGGACGGCTGGCGGAGGAGGCCCCCGGGGTCGAGGCAGTGAAACCCTGAGGTACACTGGCGGGACTTCCCAACAAGACTGACCCCACTAGCTACAGATCATGACCAGAGGCGGGGGCGACAGCGAAGCCTCGAAACAGGGCACCCTTGACAAATTCACTGGCGCAGGTGGGACGGCCGGGGCCACCGGGGGTCCCCCGCTCCAGGGGCCGGATAATGCAGCATTCCTGGCGACGATCACCCAGTCTAGAGACACCTTAGACGCCAAAATAGGGGCAGTTGGGGCTGATGTTACTCTATTGCACCAGGACTTACGAAACTCAGTAGCCCGCATCACCGAGGCCGAAACAAGGATCACCGGAGTGGAAGATGATGTGGCAATATTAAAGGAGAAAGTGGCTAATATGGAAGGGATTCAGAAGGGCCTGGCGCTCCGGGTGGAAGATGCCTAAGGGCGGGCTCGGCGCAACAACCTACGGTTTGTTGGATTTCCGGAGGATTGCGAAAACGGGAATATGGAGGCCTTTCTCACTCAGTGGCTGGAGGGCTGGCTGCCACCGGAGTCCCTCTCTCGCTGCTTTGTCATAGAGCGGGCGCACAGGGCGCTTGCTCCGAAGCCACCGCTTGGGGAGCGCCCACTACCGGTGTTAGCCAAATTGCTTAATTACCATGATCGGGACACTATCCTGAGACAAGGCCGTGTGAAGGAACCCCTCATGTGTGATAATCAGCGGATTCTGATATTTCCGGACTATACAAAGCTGGTGCAGCGACAACGGCAATCCTTCACAGAGGCCAAGGCTCGCCTGAGAGGCCTCAACATCCAGTATGCCTTACTTTATCCAGCCCGTCTGCGAGTGGTTTTTCAGTCACGTACCCGTTCTTCAATTCTCCGGAGGAAGTATTCGCATGGACTGATGAGACAGTACGAGTTCGGCCGCACACCCCGCCGGCTCAGGACTCTGATTCGTCCTCCTCGACGGCGCCACGGCAGACCCACCGACGCTCTCGTAGTAGGAGCAACTGGAGGTCCCGCTCCACCAAAAGGTCCCCCGCCAAGAAGGTAGCTACGGAGGAGACCGCTCCTCCAGACACTCAGACAGCGGATCCGTGAAAGGCGATGGGCCATGAGCTACCTATTTGAGCTGTGCAGCGAGGTGGGAACTGCAAGCGGATACAAGCGGCCCAGCCAGAGATGACGAACGATTTATGGAAGCACAGAAATCCTGTGTTACAGAATTAGACTGTCAGTTATGGGATGCGGGATGGGGAAGTGTGGGGGGGGGGGCGGAAGTATTCGCATGGACTGATGAGACAGTACGAGTTCGGCCGCACACCCCGCCGGCTCGGGACTCTGATTCGTCCTCCTCGACGGCGCCACGGCAGACCCACCGACGCTCTCGTAGTAGGAGCAACTGGAGGTCCCGCTCCACCAAAAGGTCCCCCGCCAAGAAGGGAGCTACGGAGGAGACCGCTCCTCCAGACACTCAGACAGCGGATCCGTGAAAGGCGATGGGCCATGAGCTACCTATTTGAGCTGTGCAGCGAGGTGGGAACTGCAAGCGGATACAAGCGGCCCAGCCAGAGATGACGAACGATTTATGGAAGCACAGAAATCCTGTGTTACAGAATTAGACTGTCAGTTATGGGATGCGGGATGGGGAAGTGTGGGGGGGGGGGGCGGACTGCAAGGCGGACATTTGCCTCAGGGTAGCAGCAGTTCGGTTTTCCACAGGCGTTGATTGCCCCCCTGCGGGGCTAGTTGGGGGTTGAGGGTGTGGTTTATGGGGATCCATTGGAGTGGGTGGCCACCAACCTCCCGTTGGGGTTTGGGGCGCTCCTACACCGCGACAGGTACTTCAATGTTGCTGAGTTATAGGGGAGGGGGGAGGCCAGTAATTGGGGAGTTGGGTTGGGGTTTGGTTTGGGGCTGGGGTGTGGGGGGCACGAGAGTTTGGGGAAAATAGGGGTAGCTCTTTACAGCATGATGGTCCACCAGGTTCGATTGAGGATATATGTGCAGCTGCACTTCCCTGCGCCCAGGCGACTGAAGATTTACCCGGTTGATGGCGGCTAGAGGTCCTGCTTCGGAGTTCCCCAGGGCGGGGCTGCGAATAGTGAGCTGGAATGTAAGGGGCATGCTAGATAAAATTAAAAGGGGCGCTGTGCTGCGACAGGGGAAAGAGAGAAGGCAGATGTCCTACTGTTGCAAGAGACTCACCTCCTAGGTACCAAGACCCTTAGCTTGCAGCGCTATGGATATCAGCAGGTGTTCCACGCTGGTTTTGTCGGGGATCCCAGGGAGTGGCGGTAATGATTCCCCGTAGGGTGTCTTATGTCCACTCTACACAGTGGGTAGATGCCCAGGGCAGATATGTGTTTGTCAGGGGAACGATTGGTGGTGAGCCAGTGGTCTTTGGTAGTGTGTATGCTCCCCCCCCCCCCGCTGCAATGGTCTCTTGTGGAGAAACTGTTCACTGTCTGGGCCGAAATTCCGGACGTGCTGGCTGTGATCGGGGGTGACTGGAATGATGTTATGGATGGCAATGTGGATCGCTACAGGCCGGGTGGTGGGCAGCCGGTAACTACCCCTACAAGATTGAATGACATGGTGAGGGGCATGGGATGGACGGATACATGGCGTTATCAACATACACATAGTCGGGAATACACTTATGTTTCGGCGGTCCATAAATCCTTCTCAAGATTAGATTACCTGTTCGTTCCCTGCACCAAGATAGGGAGAGTGGAATCGACGGCTTTACTACCGCGCGGGCTCTCTGACCACTCCCCCATTGCGATCGATATCCTTCTGGATAGGAGGTGGCAGCCATTTCGATGGCGCCTCTCTACCTGGCACATGCAACAGGACGATTACCAGTCTCATATGCGAGAGGCCATAGCCCACTACTGGGATGATAATGAGAGGTCGGGGTTGGATGATGTGACCCTCTGGGAGGCTCTGAAGCCCACACTCCGAGGAGTAGATATAGCCTGGTGTGCGAAGGCCTGTAGGGCGCGAAGGGTGGACCTGGAGAAGGCGGCGGATCGTGTCCGCACTCTGGAGAGACAATGCACGGAGACGGGGGTGGAGGAGGATGTACGACGGCTGCTGCAGGCGCAGCGAGACCCTGCATCCCTACACCTTGAAGAGTCACGCCAGGTGTGGCTTGCCACGCAGAGCAGAATCTGCCAATGGGGGGATAAGTCCGGCACGATGTTGTACAGCCAGGGCACGCTTCAAGCACAGACACTGCCGGCGCTACGGGATGAGGCCAGTGATTCTTTGTCAGATCCAGGAGTAATTGCTGACAGCTTTTGCGCGCTATTATGCGGCACAATATGCCCCTAGGGAATCCCTCCCAGCGGACGCCGTAGATAAATTTCTGGTGGATCTCCCACCACAGGGGATCTCTGATGAAGAGCGCAGTCTCGAGCTTCCACTGTCCGCAGAAAAATTAGGGAAGGCCCTTGGAGAATTGAACGCAGGGAAGGCCCCAGGGCCCAACGGGTTCCTGTGCGAGTTTTTTCAGAAATTTCATCTCCAGTTAGGGGCACATTTTAAGAAGGCATTGGATGCTGCTAGAGAGTCTGGTCACCTACCGAGGGATTGTAGGCATGCAGAGATAGTGGTCGTCTACTAGAGTTGGATGCAAACACCTTGTTCTTATTAGACCCTGTTGAACTTAAGATGAAATTAAAAAATGCATCTTGGGAACTATGTTACAGACTAGATAGGATAGCCCAATCAAGGAAAACAGAAAGACAATCTCTGTTAAATACATATCTGTTTAAACAGCCCCAACAATATCTCATCTGGAACATCCCTCATAGAATCAGAAGGTTATGGTTTTTATTGAGACAAGATCTGCTTCCTTTAAATTCTCTTCACGCAAAATGGTACGGTGTGTCTCCTGTTTGTAATTTCTGTCATAATGGTGTACAGAATCGTAATCATGTTTTGTTTGTATGCAAGGTATTGCGTCCTTTTCGCCTTAAATGGCTAAAACCAATTTGTCTGCAGCTAGGAATTTTAAATGTAAATACTTTTTTCCATGCACTTTACTGCCCACCTAATGAAATGTTTTGCTACAGAATTTTTAATTTTTTTAAAAGTTTTTTAGATATTTATTAATAATGCACGGGGAATTGCTGGGGATTGCTAGGCTAACGATTGTATGTGCCACATCGCTTTTTCTAGACTGTATGGTTCTACCTTGTTGTTTCTTTTATGTGATGTATACTGTGTGTTTTACTTTATGTGGCCCTCGCTGAGAGCCAAAACATAATAAACTTTTGACTACTTGTGGTCTTCTGCAAGCCAGGGAGACCCCCCGACCGTCATGAATCAAATTGCCCTATCTCACTTCTGAATATCGAGGCGAAGATACTGGCCAAAGCTCTCGCTAACTGCCTCCTCCCGTTAATTACCACCCTGGTCCATTCGGACCAGGCCGGTTTTATGCCGCACAGAGCTATCAGACACAACATTAGGCGGGCCCAAGTGGCGTTGGAAATGATGCGAGTTACGGGAACTCGGGCGGCGCTTTTGTTGGCTGATATAGATAGAGCCTTTGACTCGCTGAGCTGGGTTTACCTACACGCACTCTTGCCTCGCCTGAATCTTGGACCCCACTTCCTCTCGTATGTACGGCTACTGTATACAGATTTGACGGCGTCGGTGCGAGTGGCCGTCGCAGTCTCAGACACCTTTCCTATCGGACGGGGCACCCGACAGGGGTGTCCTCTCTCGCCGTACCTGTTCGCCCTCCATGGAACCTCTAGCGGCGTGGGTACGCATAGACGCGCAGATGAGGGGCTTTGAATGGGAGGCTGGGCCGTCCGACAGGATCGCGCTCTATGCTGACGACGTGCTATTCTTTCTCACGGACCTAAATAGGTCGGGACCGAGAGTCCTTGAAATTATGCGGGTGTTTGGAGAGGTTTCGGGGCTTCATCTTAATGTGCGGAAATCCACTGGGAGATAGTGAGGCACTTGGTAACTGGGCGTCGGCTCTACAAGAGGCAGCAGGGGGTATTAAGTACCTTGAGGTGTTTCTAACGGACATACCTGGAGTCTCGTGGGAACGCAACGTCGTTCCAGTTTGGGATCGGGTTCGGTCAGACATGAAAACATGGTTCCGTATGCCCTTGAACCTGTATGGCCGTTCGGCCATTTTCAAGATGGTGGCCCTCCCTCGTCTGCTCTATCAGTTGCAGAACCACCCCTATCCTGTCTCGCCGCAGTGGTTTCGCCAGGTTAACTCGCCACTAGGCCGCTTCCTTTGGGCAAGGGGTGCTGTACGTGTGGCACCCGCACCTGTTTCCTTTCTACGTATTGCGGTGGCCTGGCATCGTCGGATATCCTATCCTATTATCAAGCCTCCCACTGTTGGTGTTAAATGAGTGGTGGTATGGAGATCGGAGTGATCCGGCTTATGCCCTAGAGAGATTTTTGATGGAACCAGACACTTTACATACGTTATTGTACTCGGCGGGGAAGAGGAAGAGGCTCCCAGTGGTTACACAGGTGGTCTTTCAGATCTGGCGCCGAGCGCTTAGCCGCATGGGATGGTGGAACAGGCTAACTGAGGAGACCCCGTTGTGGCGAAATGGCCGTTTACCGGCTTTGGCGGCCTTGCAAGGGTTCCGCGGCTGGGAGACGATAGGGATCTCGGCACTGGGACATGTCATGAAGGGCACGACCCTTAAATCGTTCCAGGAACTGAGGGACGAATATGACATTCCCCATACTCAATTTTTCAAATACTTGCAGTTCCGACATGCCATTACCCCTGCCCTGGAGGGACTGGACTCCCTACCGGAGTTCAGTCCACTAGAAGCTAAGTTAATCATGGGGGAACTGGTGGAAAAGAAAATATCCCGCATTTACCAGTCACTGGTTATACATTGCTCCCCCTCTCTGGACAACTTACGAACCACCTGGGAGAGAGACGTAGGAGAACTAGATGAAGAGGGTTGGAGGGAGCCTCTCAAGGCTCCGAGGGAGACGGCCATCGCTGTACCATTGCGCTTCATCCAATTTAAATGCCTACACAGAGCTTACTATACGAGAGAGAGACTATGGCGGGCCGGTTTGATTGCCTCCCCCGACTGTTTGAGATGTGGCCGGGAGGTGGGCTCCTTCCTACACACGGTATGGTCCTGTGGGGCATTGGAGAGATACTGGACGCGTGTATGGGATTGCTTGGATGAAGTGTTGGGCTGGAAGCTCCCCCGTACATCGCAGCTGGGCCTTCTACATGTCTTGGAACAAGTGGGTGGTAACATCTACAAACGACACTTACTACTTCTGGGCCTTACGGTAGCTAAGAGGGACGTGGCCCGCGCCTGGAAGGACCCTAGGGCTCCCCCAATAGAGGTGTGGAAACAGGGATTGGATTACTACATGGAACTGGAACGTCCAGTGTTTGAGGCCCGTGGCTGCCCCAGAAAGCACTACAAAATATGGAAGAGATGGGCGGAGTACAGGGGGTTGTGGCTGGAGCCGCCGATACAGCAAGATGTAGCTGATGAACAACTGTTTTGAGAACCAGGGCGAGGGAAGAGTGCATTACCAATTTCATAAAGACTGTTTTGCTTGGACCTGGGTGGACATCGTGAACGGGGCTAGGGTGGGACCCGGGTGGGGGTAGTTCTTACGGGGCAGGGGGGGGGTAGGGGATGTTCGATACTAATGTTTTATCTTGATTACTGTATTGATTGCTATTCTCTGCATTTTGATCTTATACTCACAGCCCCTCCGGTGTTCGGAGTACTGTGGATGTCATGCAATCTTACTCAAAACAATAATAAAAATGTTGTTCTGAAGAAAAAAAACTTGGAGTTTGAAATGCTTTTCATGGCGTTCTGAAGGGCATACAGACAGCAGGGTAACAACACCAAAGCAAAGGGCTACTTTGCCCATCACCGAGAGAGGTAGGTGATTCTAGAAGCGAATTGATGCCTCGAGGCCGTCAAGGACTCTACCTAAATGAAAACGGTATCTGGCCTCCGATGTATTTGCCACCTGTATCCCTAAATATCAGAAGTGTTCCCCCTCACATCTAAGCTCAGTTACTGGGAGACAGGCTGTATACGTTCTTGCAAGCGTAACCAAAGGGAACAATACTGTTTTCAGCCTGTTAATCAATAGCCTGATCTGCACCAAATTTGTTCATAATCTGCAGTAATACTCCAGCCGACTGCTCTGGGTGGGTGACATAGATGAGTGCATTGTTCGTGTAGAGCCAGATAACATGGGTATTGCTCACCACGTCAATATCCCACATATCGCGGTGGAGTTAAATTGCCAATGGCTCCATTGTTAAAGTGAACAGGAGCGGGTACAGGGGGCAACCCTGTCTTGTACCTTTCTCAGTATGCCTGTACTCTGACGGCACACTTCCGGTGCGAACCCGCACAATTGGCCCAGCATAGAGCGATCACACCCATGATAGAAAAGTCTCTGCAGAATTTCCCAGAGGTACTCCCAATTAAGCGTATTAAACGCTTTCTCAATATCCATCTCCAGGTCTCCATCAGCCACAGAGTGCAACACATGGGACAATCGTTGCAGGTTCATTTGGGTGCCTCTGCCCTGCATGAAATCACACTGATCACCGTGTACTAGGGGGTTCACCACTCTTCGCAGCATGGTTGCAAGAGTTTTCGCGAGAACTTTAGTATCAACCCCCAACATAGACAAGATCCAATCGGAGCTAGAGTATGCCTTGTCTGTTCTGGACTCGAGGAGCATAACTATCTGGACATCTCAGATAGATTGCTGCAGAATTTGTTGTTTACTTGCCTCACAAGTGGGGGACTAGTAGCCCATAAAACACTTGATAATATTCATCTGGGAGCCCATCCGGGTCTGGTGCTTTGCAGCGAGCCATCTCCCGTACCGTCTCCTACAGCTCCTCCACCTGGAGCTCCCCCTCCAGGCCCTCTCATCTGTTCCACCATAAGTCAGAAAGCACCAAGCCATCTAAGAAATGGCAGGTCTCCACTAGGCGGTCCCTCTCCGACTCTCTATATACAGTCACCAGGTGATCCCACAGGAGGAGGATTGCTAGGGGCCAGAACGGAGCTCGAAAAGCTACCTCCTGGCGGCCGTGTTCCCAGGCCACGCTCCCCCGCCTGTTGTAATTTATAGAAATTCTTGAGGGTTTTTTTTTTCTTACCAAACTACTTAGTTAAGCAGCTCATTGACACTCACTTACTATTATAAATGACTCTGTTGTTCCATTGGATCTTAGCAAGTTTATGAGTTTGGCAATGCCTCCATTTGATCCCATGGTTTGATTTATTGTGCCATTGTTTCTTTTTTTGCATTCATGACCGTTCCTGTTTTTAGGTCTCGCGCCTTGCGTTGTACTGCGTAGCGAGGCATTTTGTAATCGAAAAAGGGGGTTTCAGCAGTCACTTTGGACTGTAAAACGCTCGTGCGTGTGCTTTTTTTGTTTAGTGTTACCTCATTGGCCTTGGCGTTCTTTCGATAATAAAAGACTTCACACTATTGGCTTTTGGTGCGAGCATTGCTCCTCTCACGGCCTACCAAGCGCGTAAGCGCGTAATAGACACCAATAAGCCATCACGGGATTTCTATTAGCGTGCACACATGGGCGCGATAATAGAAACACATGGCTTGCAGTGGCGCGCGCTTGTGATTCTTCTTTTTTTGCTTCCTGCCGCAGTGATATATTCACTGCTGAAGCCACACAGCATTTGCAGTGCAATACCACTCCTATTAGTAAAAAAGGCCAGCTATTGACATTCCAAATGCAAATTTGAATTTTATTTCAAAGAATGCCAGAAAAGGGTGCAGTAACACCGGCTGTCCCTAGGTGTCTCTGGTCCTGCACCCTTTCCTTCGTGAAAGAAATGTCTTTGCGTACTGCTGGCATACTTTGAAATGGAAAAAAACAAATTAGCATCTGCAACGCCAATCGCTCACATTTCCATAATTATTTATTCAGATTTCTATAGCGCAAACTCTACCTGTAGGTATTAGAGCGCTTTACATGAACTCCCGTTACATTACACAAGGGCACATTCAGGCACGGGGAGTTTGTGTGATCGGCAGGCAAGGCTGCTCGGTAGGAGCGCTTGAGGGAGGCTGGCACAGTGTATTTTTATGCAGATTTCTGGGGCCCGAACTCTACCTGAAGGTATTGGAGCGCTTTACATGAGCTCCAGTTACGTTACACGAGGGCACATTCAGTCACAGGGAGATTATGTGATCGGCAGGCAGGGCTGCTCGGGAGGAGCGATTAAGGTAGGCTGGCACGCTGTTTTAGTTTTTTAGGTTTTGACTAGCCAATGCTTACGAAGTAAGCATTCGCTAGAAAAAAACCTAATGAGAATAGTATATGGAGCTTTGAATCCGCCCCGTCTTCGATTGGCTAGCTCCATAAATGGAGGCTAGCCATTGGAAGACACGTCTGTCTGTCAATGCAGGACCAGATTCGGGGGCGTTCCCGAGAATTTTTGGCTTTTGGCGACGTCAGCCGAAAGCCAGTTCTCGGGAACGCCCCCGAGTCTGTTCCGGCATTGACGGCACCCGCCCCCCGTCCCTTGCCGATTTTTTTGAGCCCCCTGGCAGGGACATTGCCGCCTTTGAGCGAGTGCCACCTCGCTTTATATTTTAATTTAATTGAAGCCGGTGCCCACCCGGCATTGTCCCGTGTTTACACCGCCGCTGTCCGGCCTCCCGACCCCAGGGCCGCGCTGCGATTGGCCGCGACCCGGAAGTCAGGCAGGCCGGGGCGGGACAAGCGGAAGTGCCGGAGAAGAAGAGCTCCAGCGCAAGGAGAAGCTGCCGCCTGCCGTGTCCTTCCCTGGGCTCCCAAGTGAAGGGGGAGCCCCGGAGTTCTTGCCAGTCTCGAGGGAGGAGCGGGAGTCCTCCAGCCCCAGCCGCCGCCTAGCACAGATCTTCCCTGGGGTCAGTTTGTTACCAGGGGCGTAACAAAGGCCCCCCGCAGCCCACGTGGTGCGGGGGGGGCCTCGGTCTCCAGGGGGCCCCCCCTCTCAGCAGAGCCTGCCAGAAAGGAGTCTAAATGGTGCGCACTCGGCCTCGTGAATTAAGGTGGTGCGTACGCCGTCCAAGGCATCTTCATCATCAATTAAGGACCCCGGACTCTTAATGACATGTTGGCCTCACGGACTGCAATAGTGTGTGCCCCATGATTTGGCCAATGAGCAAAGCGAGAGACAAGTTGTAGGCGGGCCTGCGGCGGAGCGGGCAGGCAGTTATGAGCACAGGAAGTTGTCTCGACCCCCCCCCCCTGCTGCATGCACCGCTATCAACAGTGCAGCTAGTATTTTGGTGTCACTGCCTGCAGCTTTTCATTAGATGGCGCGATTCAACCCCAACAGCCTAATGACGCTGGTGGCCAGGATCATGGCTTGCAATGCCAAACTGTCCGAAGACTTAGGTAATTATTACCCTGTATTTATTTGTGTGACTCTGAAGAGGCAGGCTGTGCAGTGGTATGTACTGGGGTGGGGCTGGGAAGTGCTCCTGGAAGGGTCCGACCGTGGTTTCAGTTCTTACAAGGTCTAGGTTTGAAATAACGTGACCACCTCTCTGAGATTTAAGCATTGCCCCTAAACTACGGATTATTGCTGACGTCTTCATCTAATTAGTCCGCTGGAAGTGGAAGACATGGGTGCAGGAAGGATTGGGGTGCTAACGGACCCCAAATTAACCAATCTTGACTTAAGAAGACGAATGAACATTTATCGTGTCACGTTTACTGTGTGTTAAAAAACAGCAGGCCAACAGCGTAAGGCAATATCGTCTAAGAAATTACTGCTTAAACTTTTAACATAGGTCCCAATGTATGTTCGACATTGGTGTAGGCAGTGTCTGGGTGTGAGGTACAAGCAGAGTACCTTTCACTGCATATAACATAACAGTGGCACACACTTTGAAAATGAAGAC
The DNA here is from genome assembly GCF_964263255.1 of Lissotriton vulgaris. Taxonomy (NCBI): domain Eukaryota; kingdom Metazoa; phylum Chordata; class Amphibia; order Caudata; family Salamandridae; genus Lissotriton; species Lissotriton vulgaris. The sequence goes on from NC_141687.1 coordinate 1,643,735,558, forward strand.
AATTTAAAAAATCAGTATGAAATACATTCTTTTACAAAACGAAGCCTTTACCTTTCCCTGCACTGAATTTTTTTTATCACAGCCACCATACTACATAGAAGAATCAGAAGATTAAAGAACGTTATCATCTGTTTTTTATTTTGTTTTACATCTGAAACGTCATGTCATTCGGAAGGTTATGAAGTGTTAGTCAAATGCTGGCTGCAGAGCTGCCCCCTTCTTCGTGACATTTCTCTGTAATTTTAGTTAACGTTTTTAATAATACTAATGTGCACACTAGTATTGTTGTTAGCATGGAAGATGAGACTTGCTTGGGGACAGAGCTCTATATGTTACATGTTGGTTAGTGCACCTCCATTTCTAGTGGGGCTCGGAGCCAAACCATGGTGGACCCGGGCGGCTGTCCCAGGAGACACCTCTGCGAGCCCCTGCCGCCCCCGCCCTGCTCTGCTGGGCCCTGCTGCTGCTCTGCGCCCCGGAGAGCTCCGCGCTGGCAGACTTCTCAGTTAAGACCCTCTCTGCTTCCCAGCTTGTCCTCTCGCAGCCTGCCCTCTCGCAGCCTGTCCTCTCGCAGCCTGTCCTCTCGCAGCCTGTCCTCTCGCAGCCTGTCCTCTCGCAGCCTGTCCTCTCGCAGCCTGCCCTCTCGCGGCCTGCCCTCTCCCAGCCTGCTCTCTCCCAGCCTGCCCTCTCCCAGCCTGCCCTCTCCCCCCTGCCGCCCCCCGCCCTGCTCTGCTGGGCCCTGCTGCTGCTCTGCGCCCCGGAGAGCTCCGCGCTGGCAGACTTCTCAGTTAAGACCCTCTCTGCTTCCCAGCCTGTCCTCTCCCAGCCTGCCCTCTCCCAGCCTGCCCTCTCCCAGCCTGTCCTCTCCCAGCCTGTCCTCTCCCAGCCTGTCCTCTCGCAGCCTGCCCTCTCGCAGCCTGCCCTCTCGCAGCCTGCCCTCTCGCAGCCTGCCCTCTCGCAGCCTGCCCTCTCGCAGCCTGCCCTCTCGCAGCCTGCCCACTCCCAGCCTGCCCACTCCCAGCCTGCCCACTCCCAGCCTGCCCTCTCCCGGCCTGCCCTCTCCCGGCCTGCCCACTCCCAGCCTGCCCTCTCCCAGCCTGTCCCCTTCCAGCCTGTCCACTTCTAGCCTGCCCTCTCCCAGCCTGTCCCCTCCATGACCTTTCCCAGCCTGTCCTCTCCCAGCTTGTCCACTTCCAGCCTGCCCTCTCCCAACCTGCCCTCTCCCAGCCTGCCCTCTCCCAGCCTGTCCCCTCCCTGCCCTCTCCCAGCCTGTCCTCTCCCTGCCTGTTGTCGTGTCCCGGCGGCAGCAGGCAAGAGCGTGCACTGTGTCCCAGAAGTAACAGCCCTAAAGCAAGCAAGAAGTACGCCCCCCCCCTCCCACCAATCCCTGTTAGGTAGTGTAAACTGTCCAAACTGGGGTGCAGACAGCCCCTCTCACCTTTCGGCCTGGTACCACTGCACCAGCCGCACTACTTCCCTACTGACCGTTCTCCACTTCAGCCCCGTCTAAATTACAATTCCTGCTTGTGACCCTTTTGCCTGCTTGTGCTTGTTTTCGTGACCCTGTTGCCTGCTTGTGCCTCCGTGTGCCCCTGTTGCCTGCTTGTGCCTCCGTGTGCCTCTGTTGCCTGCTTGTGCCTCCGTGTGCCCCTGTCGCCTGCTTGTGCCTCTGTTTTCGTGCCCCTGTCGCCTGCTTGTGCCTCAGTTTTCGTGCCCCTGTCGCCTGCTTGTGCCTCAGTTTTCGTGCCCCTGTTGCCTGCTTGTGCCTCCGTGTGCCCCTGTTGCCTGCTTGTGCCTCCGTGTGCCCCTGTTGCCTGCTTGTGCCTCCGTGTGCCCCTGTTGCCTGCTTGTGCTGTGTGGGTGTGTGTGGAAGGCTCTGTGTGGGTGTGTGTGGAAGGCTCTGTGTGGGTGTGTGGAGGGCTCTGTGTGGCTGTGTGTGTGGGGAGCTCTGTGTGGCTGTGTGTGTGGGGGGCTCTGTGTGGGTGTGTGGGTGTGTGTGGGGGGGCTCTGTGTGTGTTTGTGTGTGTCATTTGCGAGAGATAAAGCTAGTGGCATTGTAAATGACAATGCCATTTATTTATGTTAAAAAAAAACATAAATAAAAATAATGTCAAGAGCAATGCCAATAGCTCTAACTTTAACAAAGGCAAAACCATTGCATTGTAAATGCTTGTTTTTAATGCAGATTTCTATAGCGCAAACTCTACCTGGAGGAATTGGAGCTCTGTACATGAGCTCCGGTTATGTTACACAAGGGCACATTCGGGTAAGGGGAGATTATGTGATCGGCAGGTAGGGCTGCTCGTGTGAAGCGCTTGAGGCCGGCTGGCACTGTGTTTTTTTATAATGCATATTTCTATAGCGCGAACTCTACCTGAAGGTATTAGAGTGCTTTACATGAGCTCCAGTTACGTAACACAAGGACACATTCAGGCACAGGGAGATTATGTGATCGGCAGGCAGGGCTGCTCGGGAGGAGCGATTGAGGTAGGCTGGCACGGTGTTTTAGTTTTTTTTAATGCAGATTTCTATAGCGCAAACTCTACCTGGGGGAATTGGAGCTCTGTACATGAGCTCCGGTTATGTTACACAAGGGCACATTCAGGTACGGGGAGATTATGTGATCGGCAGGTAGGTCTGCTCGTGAGAAGCGCTTGAGGCAGGCTGGCACTGTTTTTTTATAATGCAGATTTCTATAACGCAAACTCTACCTGAAGGTATTAGAGTGCTTTACATGAGCTCCAGTTACGTTACACAAGGGCACATTCATGTACGGGGAGATTATGTGATCGGCAGGCAGGGCTGCTCGGGAGGAGCGATTGAGGCAGGCTGGCACAATGTTTGTTTTTTAATACATATTTCTATAGCGCGAACTCTACCTTGAGGTATTGGAGCTCTTTACATGAGCTCCGGTTAAGTTATACAAGGGCACATTCAGGCAGAGGGAGATTATGCGCTCGTGCTTCTTATTTTTTTGCTTCATGCTGCAATGACATATTCACTGCTGAAGCCACACAGGCAGGGCCGGTCCTAGGAATTGTGGGGCCCTGGGCGAGATGGAAGATGCGAGGCCCCTCTAATTTGCATGTGACATCACAAGAAGTGACATCATAAAAAACCGACATCCAGTGGCGGAGGAGGGTCGCCCCACTGCTTTTAAGCAGTGTCACTTAAGGAAAAATAAAATTATAATAGCTAAGTTATTATTTCATTTTTTCATTATTGCTGCAGCTTTGCCGGAGGGACGGGCGTGGCTGCTCAGCTGACAAAGCAGGGGACTGGAGAAGTGCTTTGCACTCCTTAACGTGTACATGAACGTTTGGCAGGCCATTGGGGCCGGCCTAACATTAATGCGCACTTTGCAAGTTCTCCTTGCAGGCTGCATTACAGCCTGCATGGAGAACATGCCCAGACTCCCATTATCTGTCTGAGCGCCGATCCATGGTGCTCAGACCAATCACAACGCTGCATTGTAGCTTTGGGATTGGCCATCAGGAGACTGGGAGCGGGATGCATCCTGCTTCCTGCCCTGGAAGCGGGGAAGTAGACCGAGAGGAGGCGGCGGTGATGGCGAGCGGCAGACAGGTAAGTGTGGTTTTTTTTTCATTCCCTCTCTCCCTCTCCCCCACTCCGTAAAGTGTGTTTGTGATCTGTACATGCAACAAACAAGGCTAAATAAGTGCAAGGCCTGGATCCTTGTGTGTGGTCGCTAATAATTGAGTAATTGGATTGGATAGTAAATCTGTTGACCAACAAAGCCTGGAGATGAGGCTAGCAAAGGCCTCTGTTTCTTCACAGATGGTAGCAGAATAGTTGAGTGAGTTTATTTATTTATTTATTTATTTTGAGAATTTGTAAAGCGCGAACTGACACCTTGCAGGCTTCCTGGCGCTGGAAATTACTCTGTTAACGGTAAACCGGAAGAACAGTCAGACGGGCAGTTTATTTGGGGAAGAGCCATGTCTTAATGCGTCTCCTGAAGGGAAGAAGCTGTGATATCTGACGTATGTCAGTGGGCAGGCTGTTCCACAGCCTGGCCGCAGCTACACTGAATGATCTGCCCCCTGTTCTAGTTCTGTTAAATCTGGGTACCTTTACCAGACAAGCAGAAGATGAACGTAGGTCTCTGGCAGGAGTGTACCACCGGAACAGGGCTTGCAGAGGTTTAGGTCCAAGTCCGTGCAGAGCCTTAAAGACAATGCAGAGGGACTTGAATGCCACTCTTTGTTTTAGGGGTAGCCAGTGTAGCTCAGCCAGAGCTGCTGTGGCTGAGGCCCTTCTCGTCCAGCCAAGAGCCAGCTTGGCGGCGGCAGATTGAATTCGCTGTAGTCGGTCCAGCATCGTGACTGGAGACTCCAGGAGCAGGGCGTTGCAATAGTCAAGGCGACTGAGTATCGTGCACCTGACTATCGACGCCCTGGCTTGTGCCGGGAGAAGAGGCATGATTTTCCGCAGTGATCGAAGCAGGGCAGTGCAGATCCCCACGGTTTTTGTCACCTGGGTTTCCATACTTAATTTGTTGTTCAGCATGGCTCCCAGGTTGCGCACCGAAGGAACTGGCAGAGGTTTGTCTCTGAACTCCGGGGGCCAGAATTCGTTCGGAAACTGACGGGGAATCTTAGTGCCTGAACAGAACAGGACCTCCGTTTTCGCGGAGTTGAACTGGAGGGAGTTACTATGTAGCCATCCGGCCGTCTCTCTTAAGCAGTCGTGGAAGGTTGAAAAAGGAATGGCATCTTCACCTTCCCACGAGAGAATAAGCTGTGTATCATCCGCGTAATTTATTGTTTTGACCCCAAAGGATTGGATCAATTTGATTAGCGGGATGAGATACACATTAAAGAGGATGGGGCTGATGGAGGAGCCCTGAGGAACTCCCTGGGGTACTGTTGCAAAGGCGGATTGAAAAGGGGGAAGAGAGACAGCCTGTCTTCTGTCCCGAAGATAGGAATGAAACCAAAGCAATGCAGTGCCTTCCACTCCCACTTCCCTAAGTCTCTGCAGCAGCCTAGCATGGTTGACCGTGTCGAATGCGGCAGACAGGTCCAGCAGTATCAATGCCACTGGCTGGCTCCTGTCTGCACGCATTCGAAGATCCTCCATGGCAGTTAAAACTGCTGTTTCTGTGCCGTGGGCAGGACGGAACCCGAACTGGTGATCGTCAAGAAGGTTATTTTGTTCTAGGTGGGTGGACAGGCATGAACTGCCATTGACATTAACAGCCATTAACAAGCACTGGCAAAGCCAATAGGTCTCGCCTATGAGAGCAATTGGCTTTGGCAATGTGTATTTGGCATGTTGTACACTAGCGTGGCTGCTGTTCAGCGTGATTAAAAGTTAGCGGCACAGAGTGCCCTTGAGTGGAGTGGTGTGAGTAAAGTGTTATAGACTGGATTTGTTGGAGTATAGTGTTGCAGTGTGGACTAGGGGGGAGTACAGTGTCATACAGTTGAGTAGAGGGGAGTAGAGTTTAGTGGAAGAGTGCAGTGTCGTAAAGTGTAGTACGGTAGAGTGGAGTGCCGTAGAGGGGAGTGGGTTGGGTTGGAATCGGGTGGAGTGGGGAAGATAGGGGTGGATTGGACTGTAGAGTGAGTTTGAGTGGAGTGAGTTTGATTGAGTGGAGTGCGGTTGATTGAAGTGGATGAACTTCATTGGATTGTAGAGAGGTGGATTGAAATGGGGTGAGGTGGATTGGAGTAGGGTGTATTATATTGGTTTGAGGTAGGGTGGATTGGCTTGGGTGGATTGGATTAGAGTAGGGTGGTTTGGAGTGGGGTGAATTTGAGTGGACTGGAGGGAGTGGATTGGACTGTACGGGAGGAGGTGGATTGGACTGGTGTAGCAGGGTGGATTGGACTGGGTTGGGGTGAATTGGAATGTGGTGGGCTGGAGTGATTGGATTTTGCGGGGTGGATTGAACTGGGGTGGGGTCGATTAGATTGGGGTAGAGTGAGGTGCATTGGAGCAGATTGGGGTGAATTGGACTGCAGTAGGGTGGACTGATTAGTGTGGATTGGAGTGGGGTGGATTAAAATGGGGTGGGGTGGAGTGGAGTGAACAGGAGTGGGATGAGGTGGGGTGGACTGGAGAGGGGTGGAATTAAATGGGGTGGGGTGGATTGGAGTGGAGTGTTGTGCACAGGAGTGGGGTGGACTGAACTGGAATGGGGTGGAATGTAGTGAGGTGGGGCGGATTGAAGTGTGGCGAATTGGAGTGTGGCAGATTGGATAGGAGTGGATTGGAGTGGGGCAGATTGTTGTGGATTGGAGTGGGGTAAATTGGAGAGGGGTAGATTGTTGTGGATTGGAGTGGGGTAAATTGGAGTGGGGCAGATTGTTTTGGATTGGAGTCGGGCAGATTGGAGTGGGGCAGATTGTTGTGGATTGGAGTGAGGCAGATTGTTGCGGATTGGAGCGGGGTAAATTGGAGAGGGGCAGATTGTTTTAGATTGTAGCAGGATAAATTGAAGTGGGGCAGATTGTTTTGTATTGGAGTGAGGTAAATTGGAATGGGCAGATTGTTTTGGATTGGAGTGGGGTAAATTGGAGTGGGGCAGATTGTGTTGTATTGGAGTGGGGTAAATTGGAGTGGGCAGATTGTGTTGGATTGGAGTGGGGTAAATTGGAGTGGGGCAGAGTGTTTTTGATTGGAGTGGGGCAGAGTGTTTTTGATTGGAGTGGGGCAGAGTGTTTTTGATTGGAGTGGGGCAGAGTGTTTTTGATTGGAGTGGGGCAGAGTGTTTTTGATTGGAGTGGAGCAGATTGTTTTGGATTGGAGTGGGGCAGATTGTTTTGGATTGGAGTGGGGCAGATTGTTTTGGATTGGAGTGGTGCAGACTGCTGTTTCTGTGCCGTGGGCAGGACGGAACCCGAACTGGTGATCGTCAAGAAGGTTATTTTGTTCTAGGTGGGTGGACAGGCATGAACTGCCATTGACATTAACAGCCATTAACAAGCACTGGCAAAGCCAATAGGTCTCGCCTATGAGAGCAATTGGCTTTGGCAATGTGTATTTGGCATGTTGTACACTAGCGTGGCTGCTGTTCAGCGTGATTAAAAGTTAGCGGCACAGAGTGCCCTTGAGTGGAGTGGTGTGAGTAAAGTGTTATAGACTGGATTTGTTGGAGTATAGTGTTGCAGTGTGGACTAGGGGGGAGTACAGTGTCATACAGTTGAGTAGAGGGGAGTAGAGTTTAGTGGAAGAGTGCAGTGTCGTAAAGTGTAGTACGGTAGAGTGGAGTGCCGTAGAGGGGAGTGGGTTGGGTTGGAATCGGGTGGAGTGGGGAAGATAGGGGTGGATTGGACTGTAGAGTGAGTTTGAGTGGAGTGAGTTTGATTGAGTGGAGTGCGGTTGATTGAAGTGGATGAACTTCATTGGATTGTAGAGAGGTGGATTGAAATGGGGTGAGGTGGATTGGAGTAGGGTGTATTATATTGGTTTGAGGTAGGGTGGATTGGCTTGGGTGGATTGGATTAGAGTAGGGTGGTTTGGAGTGGGGTGAATTTGAGTGGACTGGAGGGAGTGGATTGGACTGTACGGGAGGAGGTGGATTGGACTGGTGTAGCAGGGTGGATTGGACTGGGTTGGGGTGAATTGGAATGTGGTGGGCTGGAGTGATTGGATTTTGCGGGGTGGATTGAACTGGGGTGGGGTCGATTAGATTGGGGTAGAGTGAGGTGCATTGGAGCAGATTGGGGTGAATTGGACTGCAGTAGGGTGGACTGATTAGTGTGGATTGGAGTGGGGTGGATTAAAATGGGGTGGGGTGGAGTGGAGTGAACAGGAGTGGGATGAGGTGGGGTGGACTGGAGAGGGGTGGAATTAAATGGGGTGGGGTGGATTGGAGTGGAGTGTTGTGCACAGGAGTGGGGTGGACTGAACTGGAATGGGGTGGAATGTAGTGAGGTGGGGCGGATTGAAGTGTGGCGAATTGGAGTGTGGCAGATTGGATAGGAGTGGATTGGAGTGGGGCAGATTGTTGTGGATTGGAGTGGGGTAAATTGGAGAGGGGTAGATTGTTGTGGATTGGAGTGGGGTAAATTGGAGTGGGGCAGATTGTTTTGGATTGGAGTCGGGCAGATTGGAGTGGGGCAGATTGTTGTGGATTGGAGTGAGGCAGATTGTTGCGGATTGGAGCGGGGTAAATTGGAGAGGGGCAGATTGTTTTAGATTGTAGCAGGATAAATTGAAGTGGGGCAGATTGTTTTGTATTGGAGTGAGGTAAATTGGAATGGGCAGATTGTTTTGGATTGGAGTGGGGTAAATTGGAGTGGGGCAGATTGTGTTGTATTGGAGTGGGGTAAATTGGAGTGGGCAGATTGTGTTGGATTGGAGTGGGGTAAATTGGAGTGGGGCAGAGTGTTTTTGATTGGAGTGGGGCAGAGTGTTTTTGATTGGAGTGGGGCAGAGTGTTTTTGATTGGAGTGGGGCAGAGTGTTTTTGATTGGAGTGGGGCAGAGTGTTTTTGATTGGAGTGGAGCAGATTGTTTTGGATTGGAGTGGGGCAGATTGTTTTGGATTGGAGTGGGGCAGATTGTTTTGGATTGGAGTGGGGCAGATTGTTTTGGATTGGAGTGGGGCAGATTGTTTTGGATTGGAGTGGGGCAGATTGTTTTGGATTGGAGTGGGGCAGATTGTTTTGGATCGGAGTGGGGTAAATTGTAGTGGGGCAGATTGTTTTGGATTGGAGTTGTACAGATTGTTTTGAATTGGAGTGGGGCAGATTGTTCTGGATTGAAGTGGGGTAAATTGGAGTGGGCAGATTGGGGTGGGAGGATTTGAATGTGGTGGAGTGGGGTGGATTGGTTTGGTGTGGATTGTATTAAGTGGAGTGGATTGGGGTGGATTGGAGTGGGGCGGATTGGGGTGTACTGCACAATTACGTGTCAAAGCATAATTTCAGAAAATACACAAGAAAGAAACAATGTTGTGCTTTGCAATAAAATAATCCTTATATTTTGAGAACAGTGTCCACAAGCAAATACAAAAGAAAGCATGAGTGCAAATTAAGAAAAGAAGACTTGGCAAAATAAAAGAAACTTGACTATAGAAAATAAATCTTTGCAATTCTTTTTCCTGCTGGGCATGTTTATGCCAGTCGCATGCCTTCTACTTGCAGGGCGCTAAAAGTTAAACAGAACAGAACAGTACCTCAATGATGTCCGGAGCAATGGACGGGCACTGATTAAGTTGACTCAATCAGTGCTTGGTCACTCATCATATCAAGGAAGTTGCTTGCTATTTCTACATTTGAAAAGGCAGGTAGCGAGGTTTCGTGGCTGCTGTCTGACTGCGTGTCGCACTCTTCCGCAACGAGAAACCTTGTCTAGCTACAGCAGATCCTTTCTGTCTACCCCAGCACCGCACCCTCACTGCCCTGTTAAACAAGACCCAGGAGCAGCACTCGCCATGGGCTGTCATAACTGTATCATGAAATCTCCTACAAGTGATTATATGGACAAGAAATTACTAATTCACAGCCCTTGAGACATAAGTGGGCCGGGGAACTGAAAGTGTGTCATGGAGCAGTTAATCTGCTACAATCATGAAAAGAGGGGCCACAGAGCTCCCTGCTGGGGAATTGGGTGGTTATCAGGTTTTTTGCACTTAGCTGCATTACCTCTCTAGCCCTCTAATTTTCGCACTGGTGGCATGCTCTGGGAAGCTAACATACTAGTCCCTCTGTGGAATAAAATGTAGTGATCTCAGATTATAGCGCTGCGAGGCCAAGGACAGGGCCCTCCTGCCCTGGGCCTCCCAGCACTACATAATGGATACAAGGTCCTGCAAAGGGGGCTCACACCAGGACCTTGCAGCCTAATTGAATGCTCTGAGGCCTACCTGCCCTGGGCTTCGCAAGTCCCAGTGAAAGGGGCCCCCACAGATAACCTTGTAGCCTGATCCAGTGCTGAGGCCCATGGGATGGAAAACACCTCCCCTGTGCCTCAAAGCATTAGCAAGACACTTTGCTAAACACTGCCCTCGTGTGCCCTGCCAGTCTAATCTGGATGCTCCCTCCTCCCCTCAGCCACCTCTCTTAACTTGTTAATGTCCAGCTATTCCGTAAAACAAAAGAGCCTTCAGTTGCCGGGTAAACTGAATACACAAAGGGCAGACAGGTTTTTAACAGAGGTGCTGCCCCGCCCTTTAGCCTGTGAGGAGGCATAATTGCTGGCCTTGCTGCTGTCACCTCCTATACCCAGTCTTTCCCACCCCCCACCACTGCACCTCTATGAATGACCCCACGCCGTGAGCAGGGAAGTCGAAGTCGAGACACCTCACTTGAAAACACATTAGCAGAGTGATTGCTTTGGGAAGGGGGCCCTGAAGGAGCAGGTGGGCCGACTAGGAAAGTGCAACCTTTCACACAGAAAGTGGCCCCCATGTGCCTGAGCTGAGCGCGAGGTCCTGGGCAGCTGCCCACACTGCCCATGCCTAGCGCCGGCCCTGCACACAGGAGGCTACTCACAGCATTTGCAGTGCAATACCACTCGTATTAGTAAAAAGGCCAGCTATTGACATTCCAAATGCGTTGCACAAGGGCACATTCAGTCAGAGGGAGATTATGTGATCGGCAGGCAGGGCTGCTCGGGAGGAGCGCTTGAGGCAGGCTGGCACAATGTTTTTTTATGCATATTTCAATAGCGCAAACTCTACTTTGAGATATTGGAGGTCTTTACATGAGCTTCAGTTACGTTACACAAGGGCACATTCAGTCAGAGGGAGATTATGTGATCGGCAGGCAGGGCTGCTCGGGAGGAGCGCTTGAGGCAGGCTGGCACAATGTTTTTAGGGCTCGCCTGCTGTGCGCTTGCGCATAGCTGGCGAGCTATATTGCAGCTTAAACAGAGTTAAACCAACTCGGCGATTTCTTTGAGTGCCCGAGAGCGCGTGCACATCAAAGCCACCAGCCTCCTCGGGCATCTCAAGCTTCCCTCAGCCGGCATTTCTCCTCCCCTAATTAGTCATGCACGGCCGGCCGGTCAGCACATCAAAGGCTGCTGTTCCCGGCCCCTATTCTTCCCTTCTTGCCTCTCCCCGCCCCCCTTCCCACCACAGCAATGCAGAGGGCTTGTTTATATTGCAGCCCCTAACCATCTCGCATGCTGCTCTTGAAACAATAACCATTGTTGGTCATGATATAATAAACGCTTTAATTATTTTATCAGGGCCACACAGAATTTTATAAAGTCTTTTGCTGGCATTTTCGTTTTATGCTGATTGCTATTTTACACCTTTCACATGCTGGCGATTTGCTTCAAAGATATACATTCATCCTGAATCCCGTTACTAGAGCTTTCTCCTCTTCTGCTATATATGGGTTTTAGTTGAATTTCATTGATCTCTTTTACTAATGATTTATAAAAAGTGCCACCCACCACACAGCTCCACCGATGCACCCACCACACAGCTCCACTGATGCACCCACCACACAGTTCCACCGATGCACTCACCACACAGTTCCACAGATGCACCCACCACCCAGCTCCACAGATGCACCCACCACCCAGCTCCACAGATGCACCCACCACCCAGCTCCACAGATGCACCCACCACCCAGCTCCACAGATGCACCCACCACACAGCTCCACCGATGCACCCACCACACAGCTCCACCGATGCACCCACCACCCAGCTCCACCGATGCACCCATCACACAGCTCCACAGATGCACCCACCACACAGCTCCACTGATGCACCCACCTCCACCGATGCACCCACCACACAGCTCCACCGACACAGCTCCACCGATGCACCCACCACACAGCTCCACTGATGCAACCACCACACAGCTCCACCGACACAGCTCCACCGATGCACCCACCACAGAGCTCCACAGATGACCCCACCACACAGCTCCATTGATGCACCCAAGACACAGCTCCACCGAGGCACCCACCACACAGCTCGACCGAGGCACCCACCACACAGCTCGACCGAGGCACCCACCACACAGCTCCACCGATACACCCACCACACAGCTCCACCTATGCACCCACCACACAGCTCCACCGAGGCACCCACCACACAGCTCCACAGAGCCACCCACCACACAGCTCCACCGATGCACTCACCACACAGCTCCACCGAGGCACCCACCACACAGCTCCACCGATGCACCCACCACACAGCTCCACCGATGCACCCACCACACAGCTCCACCGATGCACCCACAACACAGCTCCACCGAGGCACCAACCACACAGCTCCACTGATGCACCCACCACACAGCTCCACCGAGGCACCCACCACACAGCTCCACCGATGCACCCACCACACAGCTCCACTGACACAGCTCCACCAATGCACCCACCACACAGCTCCACAGAGGCACCCACCACACAGCTCCACTGATGCACCCACCACACAGCTCCAGCAAGGCACCCACCATACAGCTCCACCAAGGCACCCACCACACAGCTCCACCTACACAGCTCCACCGATGCACCCACCACACAGCTCCACTGATGCACCCACCACACAGCTCCACCGAGGCACCCACCACACAGCTCCACCGAGGCACCCACCACACAGCTCCACCGAGGCACCCACCACACAGCTCCACCGAGGCACCCACCACACAGCTCCACCTATGCACCCACCACACAGCTCCACCGAGGCACCCACCACACAGCTCCACAGAGCCACCCACCACACAGCTCTACCGAGGCACCCACCACACAGCTCCACCGAGGCACTCACCACACAGCTCCACTGATGCACCCACCTCCACCGATGCACCCACCACACAGCTCCACCGACACAGCTCCACCGATGCACCCACCACACAGCTCCACTGATGCAACCACCACACAGCTCCACCGACAGAGCTCCACCAATGCACCCACCACACAGCTCCACAGAGGCACCCACCACACAGCTCCACCGATGCACCCACCACAAGCTCCACCAAGGCACCCACCATACAGCTCCACCAAGGCACCCACCACACAGCTCCACCTACACAGCTCCACCGATGCACCCACCAAACAGTTCCACCGAGGCACCCACCACACAGCTCCACCGATGCACCCACCACACAGCTCCACCGATGCACCCACCACACAGCTCCACCTATGCACCCACCACACAGCTCCACCGAGGCACCCACCACACAGCTCCACAGATGCACCCACCACACAGCTCCACAGATGCACCCACCACACAGCTCCACAGATGCACCCACCACCCAGCTCCACCGATGCACCCACCACACAGCTCCACCGATGCACCCACCACACAGCTCCACCGATGCACCCACCACACAGCTCCACAGATGCACCCACCACACAGCTCCACTGATGCACCCACCCCCACCGATGCACCCACCACACAGCTCCACCGACACAGCTCCACCGATGCACCCACCACACAGCTCCACTGATGCAACCACCACACAGCTCCACCGACACAGCTCCACCGATGCACCCACCACAGAGCTCCACAGATGACCCCACCACACAGCTCCACTGATGCACCCAAGACACAGCTCCACCGAGGCACCCACCACACAGCTCCACCGAGGCACCCACCACACAGCTCCACTGATGCACCCACCACACAGCTCCACCGATGCACCCACCACACAGCTCCACCGATGCACCCACCACACAGCTCCACCGATGCACCCACCACACAGCTCCACCTATGCACCCACCACACAGCTCCACAGAGCCACCCACCACACAGCTCCACTGATGCACCCACCACACAGCTCCACCGAGGCACCCACCACACAGCTCCACCGAGGCACCCACCACACAGCTCCACCGATGCACCCACCACACAGCTCCACCGACACAGCTCCACCGATGCACTCACCACAGAGCTCCACTGATCCAACCACCACACAGCTCCACCGATGCACCCACCACACAGCTCCACCGACACAGCTCCACCGATGCACTCACCACAGAGCTCCACTGATCCAACCACCACACAGCTCCACCGATGCACCCACCACACAGCTCCACTAATGCAACCACCATACAGCTCCACCGACACAGCTCCACAGATGCCCCCACCACAGAGCTCCACAGATGCCCCCACCACACAGCTCCACCGATGCACCCACCACACAGCTCCGCCGATGCACCCACCACACAGCTCCACCGATGAAGCCACCACACAGCTCCACCGATGCACCCACAACCACTGATGCACCCACCACACAGCTCCACCGACACAGCTCCACGATGCACCCACCACACAGCTCCACCGATGCACCCACCACACAGCTCCACCGAGGCACCCACCATACAGCTCCACCGAGGCACCCACCACACAGCTCCACCGATGCACCCAGCACACAGCTACACCGAGGCACCCACCACACAGCTCCACCGAGGCACCCACCACACAGCTCCACAGATGCACCCACCACACAGCTCCACCGATGCACCCACCACACAGCTCCGCCGATGCACCCACCACACAGCTCCGCCGATGCACCCACCACACAGCTCCGCCGATGCACCCACCACACAGCTCTGCCGATGCACCCACCACACAGCTCCGCCGAGGCACCCAGCACACAGCTACACCGAGGCACCCACCACACAGCTCCACCGAGGCACCCACCACACAGCTCCACAGATGCACCCACCACACAGCTCCACCGATGCACCCACCACACAGCTCCGCCGATGCACCCACCATACAGCTCCACCAAGGCACCCACCACACAGCTCCGCCGATGCACCCACCACACAGCTCCGCCGATGCACCCACCACACAGCTCCGCTGATGCACCCACCACACAGCTCCGCCGAGGCACCCACCACACAGCTCCACCGATGCACCCACCACACAGCTCCACTGATGCAACCACCATACAGCTCCACCGACACAGCTCCACCGATGCACCCACCACAGAGCTCCACAGATGCCCCCACCACAGAGCTCCACAGATGCCCCCACCACAGAGCTCCACACATGCCCCCACCACACAGCTCCACCGATGCACCCACCACACAGCTTCACCGATGCACCCACCACACAGCTCCACCGATGCAGCCACCACACAGCTCCACCGACACAGCTCCACCGATGCACCCACCACCCAGCTCCACCGATGCACCCACCACACAGCTCCACCAATGCACCCACCACACAGCTCCACCAATGCACCCACCACACAGCTCCACCGATGCAGCCACCACACAGCTCCACCGACACAGCTCCACCAATGCACCCACCACCCAGCTCCACCGATGCACCCACCACACAGCTCCACCGACACAGCTCCACCGATGCACCCACCACACAGCTCCACCGATGCACCCACCACACAGCTCCACCGAGGCACCCACCATACAGCTCCACCAAGGCACCCACCACACAGCTCCACCGAGGCACACAGCTCCACCGAGGCACCCAGCACACAGCTCCACCGATGCACCCACCACACAGCTCCACCGATGCACCCACCACACAGCTCCACCGATGCACCCACCACACAGCTCCACCGATGCACCCACCACACAGCTCTGCCGATGCACCCACCACACAGCTCCGCCGATGCACCCACCACAGCTCCACCGATGCACCCACCACACAGCTCCACGGATGCTCCAACTAAGCTCCACCAATGCACCCCCCAAACAGCTCCACTGATGCACCCGCTAAGCTCCACCGATGCACACACCACTCAGCGCAACCACAGCATCTCTCAGCGCAACCACAGCATCACTCAGCGCAACCACAGCATCACTGGTTCAAATGTGTTCTTTCAATGTTTCAAGCTGTTTTCAAGCTTTCACGCTTTATTACAAATCACAAAAAGATGTTAATATTTCACTTCTGTTCTTGAATTTTCGTCACAATAAAAAACACTGAACATAATCTTCACAAAAGTTATTTACAAAAGTTTAAGCTATTGCCATTACAAATTAAATAAATTATTTAAGTATTAATTATTTTTAAAAATTAAAAGCCATTGTTATTTGTAATATCAATACATCTAAGTCACGTAAATACAAAACATGTTGCATTACAAATGCTATAGGTGTCACATTTGCGAAAGTTATAACTATTGGCATTGTAAATGACAAAGCTATTAATTTAGCTATTTAAAAAAAAACACATAAATAAAAAAAAAATCATTTATAAGACCAATAGCTCAAACTTTCCTAATGCGAGACCTATTGCATTTCCAATGCTTGTTTTTATGCAGATTCGTATAGCGCAAACTCTACCTGGAGGTATTGGTGCGCTTTACATGAGCTCCGGTTATGTTACACAAGGGCACAATTAGGCACAGGGAGATTATGTGATCGGCATGTAGGGCTGCTCGGGAGGAGCGCTTGAGGCAGGCTGGCACCGTGTTTTTTTTCTGCAGATTTGTATAGCGCAAACTCTACCTGGAGGTATTGGTGCGCTTTACATGAGCACCGGTTACTTTACACAAGGGCAAATTCAGGCACTGAGATATTATGTGATTTACCCATCACAGGATGTGGACGCCACCCAGAGGCTCGAACCCTGGTTTCCAGCACCAAAAAGCTGGTCACTCTCCAGAAATAATATATGTACATAACATCTCAATACATGGCCTTTGCTACCTTGCATGCTATCTGTAATTGAAGGGTCGCATAATGTTGTGCATCTTTGCATTAATTTTTGTTTCTTTGTAAGCCTCTGTTAAGTAATTTTGTTTTTCTAAGCCTTTTACCGTGTCTGAATTACAATTGTTCCAAAATGACCACACTTCTACCAGATTAGAGTTTACAGTGCTCAAGTGTACGTCTTTGCTATTTACACGGGTAGCAGTTCCGGGTTGAAGGGAGCCACTTTCTTCTTCCTGTGTCCCGTGTGAAACTCAGGATGGGATGCTCCTAACAGCTGTCATGGTGAAGAAGGGAGCAGCGGAGTGATGGGCGAGGGCCGGCAACGGCGTATAACAAAAAAACATGTTAGGGTTTGCTGACTTTACGCCCTTATGAGCCCTTCTATTTTGTTTTCCAGAATGCAGGGATAATGCTCAAAGTCGTGTAATGGCGAGTGCAAAAGAAATATTTTGATATCAGCCAGCTAGTTCGTGCATTTGGGTACATTAACAGTCATATGGGTTTATTATCCGGAAAATGAAGACGGGAGGGAAGAGCTCCCAGATCTAGTTAGACTAGTTTATTTTCACGTTAATTTCTATCAGTGAACTGTCCACAACCTGTTGGTCAAGATATCACTGTAATTGAGCCCTCCTGAATATTGTATAACACTAATTTTTGTTCATTCTTTTTTAATGTCCTCACGAAACCTGCTCCGTAAGAAGAAACCCAGGGGCTGCAAGTCAGTGACAGGATTTTCCCAGACTCCCCAGTGCAAGCAATGTTCATTATTTCTGACTTGGACCCTCCCCCGTCACTTTCACTCCTCTTCTGACCCCTGTTGATGTTGCAGTGGTCTCTTCCTGACAGCTGTCCTTGCTGGAGCAAAGTTCCCTCGGATGTTTTCATTGCCACCTCCCCGTCATTAGCAGGGGACGGAGCAGGCATGCCAGGCTCTGCCTCTGGAAAGGCTTCCTGTCATGGGAAAGGAAGATGAAAGGGGCAGGTTCTGAATTAGCAACCATTTTGCTGCAACGTGTAGGGTGGAGGGATGAGAGGCCTGCTGCTTATCAACGCCAAATTCACTTTTAAGAACTAGCATGCATTAAGGCCTACGGACTGTGCACCCAATGTTTTCGTCACTTACTTAACAACCCTTCAAATGTTCTAGCTAGACCCGGCGACATTTCTGTAATGCTGGCGCAATCTAACATCATTTTACTAATTGCACGTTAGCCGTGTTACGTAACATTTCTGAAACCACACTACACAGCATAATTACGCTAGCCTGTGTCCCATTTTTGGCTCGGGACACAGGAACAATGAGATCGGCCAGCATACGAGAGGCTGTCGTTCGCACCTCTATGGTTTTTAGGTCTCGCCTTTACCATTCCGAAGGAATGGGAAATGGGGAGAATTCAAGTCGGCTATTTTCTCTTCAAACCAAAGGGCTTTCAGCCCCGCGGTTTTCATGCTGTTCACGTGAACCACGTGATAACATGCACGAGCATTCAGGGCCAGCCAGCCCAGCACATCAAAGGGCTTCTCCTCCCCTAATTATTCATGGCCGGCCACAGGCCGGCCTTACTTTCAGTTTCCCCGGAACGGCTTCTCCTCACCTAATTAGGGGAGGAGAAGCCCTTTGATGTGCTTCACACCAATGCGCCTCAGTCATTCCTCTTGTTTGCATTTGCTTCCAGACTCCGATCTGCTCATGTGCACAAGACGCTTTACACATTACACTCATCTGCCTGAAGTGGGAGTTTTAAACAAGCAAAGCTGGTCCTTCTGTACTTGCAGTTTCACTTCTAATGTGTGTTATTTATCATGATTTTTAGCTGAGGTGTATCACGCTCGTTCATGAGTTTGATCTCTTCATACTGTGAAATGTTTTCTAAGTTGTTTTTGATTGTCTTACCGCTGGAGGTCTCCCTGTGCTACATTTAGCCTCTGACACATGCAACGCCACGCAACCACGCAACGCCACTCAACCATGCAACGCCACTCAACCATGCAACGCCACTCAACCATGCAACGCCACTCACACATGCAACACCACTCACACATGCAACGCCACTCACACACACATGCAACGCCACTCAACATGCAACGCCACTGAACCACGCAACGCCACTCAACTACGCCACGCAACTACGCAACACTACGCAACGCCACTCACACATGCAACGCCACTCACACAAACATGCAACGCCACTCAACCACGCAACGCCACTCAACCACGCAACGCCACTCAACTACGCCACACAACTACGCAACGCCACGCAACTACGCAACGCCACGCAACTACGCAACGCAACTACGCAACTCCACTCAACTACGCAACGCCACTCACCTACGCAACGCCACTCACCTACGCAACGCCACTCACCTACGCAACGCCACTCAACTACGCAACGCCACTCAACTACGCAACGCCACTCAACTACGCAACGCCACTCAACTACGCAACGCTCACACATGCAACGCCACTCACACATGCAACGCCACTCACACATGCAACGCCACTCAACCACGCAACGCCACTCAACTACGCACACATGCAACGCCACTCACACATGCAACGCCACGCAACTACGCAACGCCACGCAACTACGCAACGCCACGCAACTACGCAACGCCACGCAACTACGCAACGCCACGCAACTACGCAACGCCACGCAACTACGCAACGCCACTCAACTACGCAACGCCACTCAACTACGCAACGCCACTCAACTACGCAACGCCACGCAACGCCACTCAACTACGCAACGCTCACACATGCAACGCCACTCACACATGCAACGCTACTCACACATGCAACGCCACTCAGACATGCAACGCCACTCACACATGCAACGCCACTCACACATGCAACGCCACTCACACATGCAACGCCACTCACACATGCAACGCCACTCACCCACGCAACGCCACGCAACTACGCAACGCCACGCAACTACGCAACGCCACGCAACTACGCAACGCCACGCAACTACGCAACGCCACGCAACTACGCAACGCCACTCAACTACGCAACGCCACGCAACTACGCAACGCCACGCAACTACGCAACGCCACGCAACTACGCAACGCCACTCAACTACGCAACGCCACTCAACTACGCAACGCCACGCAACTACGCAACGCCACGCAACTATGCAACGCCACGCAACTACGCAACGCCACGCAACTACGCAACGCCACGCAACTACGCAACGCCACGCAACTACGCAACGCCACGCAACTACGCAACGCCACGCAACTACGCAACGCCACGCAACTACGCAACGCCACTCAACTACGCAACGCCACTCAACTACGCAACGCCACACAACGCCACTCAACTACGCAACGCCACTCAACTACGCAACGCCACTCAACTACGCAACGCCACTCAACTACGCAACGCCACTCAACTACGCAACGCCACTCAACTATGCAACGCTCACACATGCAACGCTACTCGCACATGCAACGCTACTCACACATGCAACGCCACTCACACATGCAACGCCACTCACACATGCAACGCCACTCACACATGCAACGCCACTCAACCACGCAACGCCACACAACTATGCAACGCCACACAACTATGCAACGCCACGCAACTACGCAACGCCACTCAACTACGCAACGCCACTCAACTACGCAACGCCACTCAACTACGCAACGCCACTCAACTACGCAACGCCACTCAACTACGCAACGCCACTCAACTATGCAACGCTCACACATGCAACGCTACTCGCACATGCAACGCTACTCACACATGCAACGCCACTCACACATGCAACGCCACTCACACATGCAACGCCACTCACACATGCAACGCCACTCAACCACGCAACGCCACACAACTATGCAACGCCACGCAACTATGCAACGCCACGCAACTACGCAACGCCACTCAACTACGCAACGCCACGCAACTACGCAACGCCACTCATCTACGCAACGCCACTCAACTACGCAACGCCACGCAACTACGCAACGCCACGCAACTACGCAACGCCACGCAACTACGCAACGCCACGCAACTACGCAACGCCACGCAACTACGCAACGCCACGCAACTACGCAACGCCACGCAACTACGCAACGCCACTCAACTACGCAACGCCACTCAACTACGCAACGCCACTCAACTACGCAACGCCACTCAACTACGCAACGCCAAGCAACGCCACGCAACGCCACTCAACTACGCAACGCCACGCAACTACGCAACGCCACGCAACTACGCAACGCCACTCAACTACGCAACGCCACTCAACTACGCAACGCCACGCAACTACGCAACGCCACTCAACTACGCAACGCCACGCAACTACGCAACGCCACGCAACTATGCAACGCCACGCAACTACGCAACGCCACGCAACTACGCAACGCCACGCAACTACGCAACGCCACGCAACTACGCAACGCCACCCAACTACGCAACGCCACGCAACTACGCAACACCACTCAACTACGCAACGCCACTCAACTACGCAACGCCACTCAACTACGCAACGCCACGCAACGCCACGCAACGCCACTCAACTACGCAACGCCACTCAACTACGCAACGCCACTCAACTACGCAACGCCACTCAACTACGCAACGCCACTCAACTACGCAACGCTCACACATGCAACGCCACTCACACATGCAACGCCACTCACACATGCAACGCCACTCACACATGCAACGCCACTCACACATGCAACGCCACTCACACATGCAACGCCACTCACACATGCAACGCCACTCAACCACGCAACGCCACGCAACTACGCAACGCCACGCAACTACGCAACGCCACGCAACTACGCAACGCCACGCAACTACGCAACGCCACGCAACTATGCAACGCCACGCAACTACGCAACGCCACGCAACTACGCAACGCCACGCAACTACGCAACGCCACTCAACTACGCAACGCCACGCAACTACGCAACGCCACTCAACTACGCAACGCCACTCAATTACGCAACGCCACGCAACTACGCAACGCCACGCAACTACGCAACGCCACGCAACTACGCAACTACGCAACGCCACTCAACTACGCAACGCCACTCAACTACGCAACGCCACTCAACTACGCAACGCCACTCACACATGCAACGCCACTCACACATGCAACGCCACTCACACATGCAACGCCACTCAACTACGCAACGCTCACACATGCAACGCCACTCAACAACGCAACGCTCACACATGCAACGCCACTCACACATGCAACGCCACTCACACATGCAACGCCACTCACACATGCAACGCCACTCACACATGCAACGCCACTCAACCACGCAACGCCACTCAACTACGCACACATGCAACGCCACTCACACATGCAACGCCACTCAACCACGCAACGCCACGCAACTACGCAACGCCACGCAACTACGCAACGCCACGCAACTACGCAACGCCACGCAACTACGCAACGCCACGCAACTACGCAACGCCACGCAACTACGCAACGCCACTCAACTACGCAACGCCACTCAACTACGCAATGCCACTCAACTACGCAACGCCACTCTAATACGCAACGCCACTCAACTACGCAACGCCACTCAACTACGCAACGCCACTCAACTACGCAATGCCACGCAACTACGCAACGCCACGCAACGCCACTCAACTACGCAACGCCACTCAACTACGCAACGCCACTCAACTACGCAACGCCACTCAACTACGCAACGCCACTCAACTACGCAACGCTCACACATGCAACGCCACTCACACATGCAACGCCACTCACACATGCAACGCCACTCACACATGCAACGCCACTCAACCACGCAACGCCACTCAACCACGCAACGCCACTCAACCACGCAACGCCACTCAACCACGCAACGCCACGCAACTACGCAACGCCACGCAACTACGCCACGCAACTACGCAACGCCACGCAACTACGCAACGCCACGCAACTACGCAACGCCGCGCAACTACGCAACGCCACTCAACTACGCAACGCCACGCAACTACGCAACGCCACACAACTACGCAACGCCACGCAACTACGCAACGCCACGCAACTACGCAACGCCACGCAACTACGCAACGCCACGCAACTACGCAACGCCACTCAACTACGCAACGCCACTCAACTACGCAACGCCACTCAACTACGCAACGCCACGCAACTACGCAACGCCACTCAACTACGCAACGCCACTCAACTACGCAACGCCACTCAACTACGCAACGCCACTCAACTACGCAACGCCACGCAACTACGCAACACCACTCACACATGCAACACCACTCACACATGCAACGCCACTCACACATGCAACGCCACTCACACATGCAACGCCACTCACACATGCAACGCCACTCACACATGCAACGCCACTCACACATGCAACGCCACTCACACATGCAACGCCACGCAACTACGCAACGCCACGCAACTACGCAACGCCACGCAACTACGCAACGCCACGCAACTACGCAACGCCACGCAACTACGCAACGCCACGCAACTACGCAACGCCACGCAACGCCACGCAACTACGCAACGCCACGCAACTACGCAACGCCACTCAACTACGCAACGCCACTCAACTACGCAACGCCACTCAACTACGCAACGCCACTCAACTACGCAACGCCACGCAACTACGCAACGCCACGCAACTACGCAACGCCACGCAACTACGCAACTACGCCACGCAACTACGCAACGCCACGCAACTACACG
This sequence comes from Lissotriton vulgaris, assembly GCF_964263255.1. Lineage (NCBI taxonomy): Eukaryota > Metazoa > Chordata > Amphibia > Caudata > Salamandridae > Lissotriton > Lissotriton vulgaris. The sequence goes on from NC_141687.1 coordinate 1,643,758,827, forward strand.
CAACTACGCAACGCCACGCAACTACGCAACGCCACGCAACTACGCAACGCCACGCAACTACGCAACGCCACTCAACTACGCAACGCCACTCAACTACGCAACGCCATGCAACTACGCAACGCCACGCAACTACGCAACGCCACGCAACTACGCAACGCCACGCAACTACGCAACGCCACGCAACTACGCCACGCAACTACGCAACGCCACGCAACTACGCAACGCCACTCAACGCCACTCAACTACGCAACGCCACTCAACTACGCAACGCCACTCAACTACGCAACGCCACTCAACTACGCAATGCCACTCAACTACGCAACGCCACTCAACTACGCAACGCCACTCAACTACGCAACGCCACTCACACATGCAACGCCACTCACACATGCAACGCCACTCACACATGCAACGCCACTCACACATGCAACGCCACTCACACATGCAACGCCACTCAACTACGCAACGCTCAAACATGCAACGCCACTCAACTACGCATCGCTCACACATGCAACGCCACTCACACATGCAACGCCACTCAACCACGCAACGCCACTCAACTACGCACACATGCAACGCCACTCACACATGCAACGCCACTCAACCACGCAACGCTACGCAACGCCACGCAACCACGCAACGCCACGCAACTACGCAACGCCACGCAACTACGCAACGCCACGCAACTACGCAACGCCACGCAACTACGCAACGCCACTCAACTACGCAACGCCACTCAACTACGCAACGCCACTCAACTACGCAACGCCACGCAACTACGCAACGCCACGCAACGCCACTCAACTACGCAACGCCACTCAACTACGCAACGCCACTCAACTACGCAACGCCACTCAACTACGCAACGCCACTCAACTACGCAATGCCACTCAACTACGCAACGCCACTCAACTACGCAACGCTCACACATGCAACGCCACTCACACATGCAACGCCACTCACACATGCAACGCCACTCACACATGCAACGCCACTCACACATGCAACGCCACTCAACCACGCAACGCCACACAACTACGCAACGCCACGCAACGCCACGCAACTACGCAACGCCACGCAACTACGCAACGCCACGCAACTACGCCACGCAACTACGCAACGCCACGCAACTACGCAACGCCACTCAACTACGCAACGCCACGCAACTACGCAACGCCACTCAACTACGCAACGCCACTCAACTACGCAACGCCACGCAACTACGCAACGCCACGCAACGCCACGCAACTACGCAACGCCACGCAACTACGCAACGCCACGCAACTACGCAACGCCACTCAACTACGCAACGCCACTCAACTACGCAACGCCACTCAACTACGCAACGCCACTCAACTACGCAACGCCACGCAACGCCACTCAACTACGCAACGCCACTCAACTACGCAACGCCACTCAACTACGCAACGCCACTCAACTACGCAACGCCACTCATCTACGCAACGCCACTCAACTACGCAACGCCACGCAACGCCACGCAACTACGCAACGCCACGCAACGCCACGCAACTACGCAACGCCACGCAACTACGCAACGCCACGCAACTACGCCACGCAACTACGCAACGCCACGCAACTACGCAACGCCACTCAACTACGCAACGCCACGCAACTACGCAACGCCACTCAACTACGCAACGCCACTCAACTACGCAACGCCACGCAACTACGCAACGCCACGCAACGCCACGCAACTACGCAACGCCACGCAACTACGCAACGCCACGCAACTACGCAACGCCACTCAACTACGCAACGCCACTCAACTACGCAACGCCACTCAACTACGCAACGCCACTCAACTACGCAACGCCACGCAACGCCACTCAACTACGCAACGCCACTCAACTACGCAACGCCACTCAACTACGCAACGCCACTCAACTACGCAACGCCACTTAACTACGCAACGCTCACACATGCAACGCCACTCACACATGCAACGCTACTCACACATGCAACGCCACTCACACATGCAACGCCACTCACACATGCAACGCCACTCACACATGCAACGCCACTCAACCACGCAACGCCACACAACTACGCAACGCCACGCAACTACGCAACGCCACGCAACTACGCAACGCCACTCAACTACGCAACGCCACGCAACTACGCAACGCCACACAACTACGCAACGCCACGCAACACCACGCAACTACGCAACGCCACTCATCTACGCAACGCCACTCATCTACGCAACGCCACTCAACTACGCAACGCCACGCAACGCCACGCAACTACGCAACGCCACGCAACTACGCAACGCCACGCAACTACGCAACGCCACGCAACTACGCAACGCCACGCAACTACGCAACGCCACGCAACTACGCAACGCCACTCAACTACGCAACGCCACTCAACTACGCAACGCCACTCAACTACGCAACGCCACTCAACTACGCAACGCCACTCAACTACGCAACGCCACTCAACTACGCAACGCCACTCAACTACGCAACGCCACGCAACTACGCAACGCCACGCAACGCCACTCAACTACGCAATGCCACTAAACTACGCAACGCCACTCAACTACGCAACGCCACTCAACTACGCAACGCCACTCAACTACGCAACGCCACTCAACTACGCAACGCCTCTCACACATGCAACGCTACTCACACATGCAACGCCACTCACACATGCAACGCCACTCACACATGCAACGCCACTCACACATGCAACGCCACTCACACATGCAACGCCACTCACACATGCAACGCCACTCAACCACGCAACGCCACACAACTACGCAACGCCACGCAACTACGCAACGCCACGCAACTACGCAACGCCACGCAACTACGCAACGCCACGCAACTACGCAACGCCACTCAACTACGCTACGCCACTCAACTACGCAACGCCACGCAACTACGCAACGCCACGCAACTACGCAACGCCACGCAACTACGCAACGCCACTCAACTACGCAACGCCACTCAACTACGCAACGCCACTCAACTACGCAACGCCACTCAACTACGCAACGCCACTCAACTACGCAACGCCACGCAACTACGCAACGCCACGCAACTACGCAACGCCACTCAACTACGCAACGCCACTCAACTACGCAACGCCACGCAACTACGCAACGCCACGCAACTACGCAACGCCACGCAACTACGCAACGCCACTCAACTACGCAACGCCACTCAACTACGCAACGCCACTCAACTACGCAACGCCACTCAACTACGCAACGCCACTCAACTACGCAACGCCACTCAACTACGCAACGCAACGCAACGCAACTACGCAACGCCACTCAACTACGCAACGCCACTCAACTACGCAACGCCACTCAACTACGCAACGCCACTCAACTACGCAACGCCACTCAACTACGCAACGCCACTCACACATGCAACGCCACTCACACATGCAACGCCACTCACACATGCAACGCCACTCACACATGCAACGCCACTCACACATGCAACGCCACTCAACTACGCAACGCTCACACATGCAACGCCACTCAACTACGCAACGCTCACACATGCAACGCCACTCACACATGCAACGCCACTCACACATGCAACGCCACTCACACATGCAACGCCACTCACACATGCAACGCCACTCAACCACGCAACGCCACTCAACTACGCACACATGCAACGCCACTCACACATGCAACGCCACTCAACCACGCAACGCCACGCAACTACGCAACGCCACGCAACTACGCAATGCCACGCAACTACGCAACGCCACGCAACTACGCAACGCCACGCAACTACGCAACGCCACGCAACTACGCAACGCCACGCAACTACGCAACGCCACGCAACTACGCAACGCCACGCAACTACGCAACGCCACGCAACTACGCAACGCCACTCAACTACGCAACGCCACTCAACTACGCAACGCCACTCAACTACGCAATGCCACTCAACTACGCAACGCCACTCAACTACGCAACGCCACTCTACGCAACGCCACTCAACTACGCAACGCCACTCAACTACGCAATGCCACTCAACTACGCAACGCCACGCAATGCCACTCAACTACGCAACGCCACTCAACTACGCAACGCCACTCAACTACGCAACGCCGCTCAACTACGCAACGCCACTCAACTACGCAACGCCACTCAACTACGCAACGCACCTCATCTACGCAACGCTCACACATGCAACGCCACTCACACATGCAACGCCACTCACACATGCAACGCCACTCACACATGCAACGCCACTCACACATGCAACGCCACTCAACCACGCAACGCCACTCAACCACGCAACGCCACTCAACCACGCAACGCCACTCAACCACGCAACGCCACGCAACTACGCAACGCCACGCAACGCCATGCAACTACGCCACGCAACTACGCGACGCCACGCAACTACGCAACGCCACGCAACTACGCAACGCCACGCAACTATGCAACGCCACGCAACTACGCAATGCCACGCAACTACGCAACGCCACGCAACTACGCAACGCCACGCAACTACGCAACGCCACTCAACTACGCAACGCCACTCAACTACGCAACGCCACGCAACTACGCAACGCCACGCAACTACGCAACGCCACTCAACTACGCAACGCCACTCAACTACGCAACGCCACGCAACTACGCAACGCCACTCACACATGCAACGCCACTCACACATGCAACGCCACTCACACATGCAACGCCACTCACACATGCAACGCCACTCACACATGCAACGCCACTCACACATGCAACGCCACTCACACATGCAACGCCACTCACACATGCAACGCCACTCACACATGCAACGCCTCTCACACAGGCAACGCCACTCACACAGGCAACGCCACTCACACACGCAACGCCACTCACACACGGAAAACCACTCACGTTGCCAATAGGTCTCGCAGTACGACAGTTGGAGCCATTACAATTGCAAATAACAATGCCTTTCACTTTGGTTATCATTTTAAATACATAAAGGGCTTTGTCATTTACAAAACCAATAGCTCCAACTTTCCTACTGCGAGACCTATTGGCAACGCCAGTGCTTGTTCGGTTTCAAATGTATCTGTGCTGTCAACATAGATTCAATGATGCATCCTTCCTCTCAAAATAGATACATGGATGCATTTCATGCATACTATAGTACTAAATACTGGTTCTGCATTTCGTGTAATTTTGTGATTTTGTTTTGTGGATTTCTGTTTAATTACACAAAAGCAAACTATGCAAATGTGCATACCACTAAACCAGTAAAATCATTCTTCAACACCAACTAGATAGATACAAATTAATTTCTATATCCTGGCTTCTTTCTTTTACATATTTTAGGCACGAGTTACTGTCTTTCTGCTTTTGCGGCATGGAAATTCTTTCATTATGGAAAACTCAGCACATTTTCCATTTTTTCCTCTTCCTTCCTGCATTATTGTGCCTTCCTGCTTGTTGTGCTTCCTAAATCTGATCCTGCACTTTGTCAGATTATTTGAAACTCTTGAGTGTATCTATTATTTTTCTATCCATGATATACACCCATCTTCCTGTACCGCACTTAATTTTATGGATATTTCTTCCGAGTTGCAAACCTTGGCATGTTACTTCTCTGTACAAATTTCACCCGGCTTTACTTGGCAAAAATTGTGTGTAAAAAACCCACTAGAGTGAATTTGAGGCATGGCATAAAAAACGTATTCACTTCTAATGAACCGCCTCCTAAGAGTCCTCATTCCCACTTCACCACAAAGATTTCCTAACAGACACTACTTCTTCAACAACATTATCTATCATTTAACTTTTTAATACACCTACGCATTACATGTGATTGTATTTCAGTATAATTGCAATTCCATAACTAGCACTAACAACATTGCCATTTTCAATGCCAACTGCTCAAACTTTAATAATGCGAGACCTATTGCATTTCCAATGCTTGTTTCATGTGTCTCTTACTTAAATGACTGTTGGTGGAATTTAGGCATGATCAAATGTGGGTATATGAGCCCAAAAACTTTACACAAATAACCAGAAGGATTTGGTGAAATGGAGATCTTATTTTTGTATTTCAAAAGTTGACTGTTCTTTCCATCTGTCCTTAGAATGTGTCTTTATTCTTGCTGGAGTGTCTCATCAATGTACATTCTATATTGTTTTTATTTGTGTATAAGACAGGTGTAGTCTTTTCATGAATTTAGGTCTTCTCTTGGCAAACACACTAGACAAATTGCATACACCCCAAAATGAGTTACAGCCATAATCCATTTAAGGTTAGATGGTTTTAGGGCATTACAAAAGCATGCGTCTATCAGAAAACCTCCAAAGCATCAACTTTCACTGCTCCTTGCAAATTGCACTTCATGTAAATGCTTTCATCTGGAAAACAGATACAAAAGAGAGGTTGCCCTATGTAAACCTGACTGCTTAAAACTTGGTAACAATCCTTTGCTATTTTAGCTCCATTGTTTAATCATACTTGGCAATCTGTGGTGACAAGTTAGTTGGAAATCTTGAGGAGTGGCAATATAAGAGACAAAGCAAGTTCCTCATAGTAGTAACTTCTGCTCTTTCATCTCTAGGGGCAGCCATCCATCAGCTCTTGGACAGGGTGCTTTTTGACCATCTAGCACAACAGAAATTCAGAAGCACAGGGTGCTTGCCTATCCAATTGCAATTCCTTTTCCTTTTTTCTATTGTCCCCAAGAAATAGGACCATGTAAAATATTGAAGCAAAATTAACAAAGCAGCCTAGGACATGTCTGAATTAGTCTGGTGATGTGTCTCAAATAATTCTTTAAACCCTTCTAATCAGACAACTTCCTACTGCTTTCAGCCAAGAATATTCCCTGTTTGTTGGAGACCTGACATCTGATGTGGACAATGAGATGCTCTACAATTTCTTTGTTAAAGTTTACCCATCATGTAGAGGAGGCAAAGTTGTTGTGGACCAATCTGGAGTCTCCAGGTAAGCTTCTGTTCCCAACTTTCACAACCTGACGCTCTGCTCCTAGTCTTTTTTTCTTAATGAATGTTTGTGCTCCTCTCTGTCTTTTCTGTGTTTTTCCCCTGATAGCATCTCACCATAATTTCTTTGTGCCTGCTCCAACTCTTTGATAACTTCTTTGTGGTTTGTCCTATGATTCTGCCAACTCCTCAGAAAGTAGGTCTCTTGGTTGAACTCAAATCTCTGATCCTTGGTAGACACCACACTAAGCCCTGAATCCCTTTCCACAGACTCTTCTGTTCCAAGAATAGATGACTGAAAATCCTACCTTTCTCCAAAGCCCCATATTTTCTAAATAGTTCTATCCTGTCTCAGAAAAATTACTTCATAGCCCCTCTCTTCCCTCCCCATGCTTTACAATGGCAGATCTGTAATAAGAGCATGTATACTTTCCTCAAGGCTACTTCTGTTCTGCAGCAAAGATGTGATAAAAACACTTAATCCTTCTCCAAACCTTTTCTAGCACATTACAGAAACACTCTGCCCTTCTCTGTAGCCCTTAATTCTATAGCTATTGTGAGAACAGACAATCCACCCTGTTAATATGAAGCAGATGTTTGACCAATATAATCAACCCTTCTCCAGTATTGGATCTTTCATGCTTGAATAATTCCGTTATCAAACTATGAAACATCAGTACTCTCAAATAGCATTAAACAGTGTTAAAATATCTAGCAGCTTCAACAACAGTGTTTGTTTGGGAGCATATCTACCTCCTTTAAAGCATCTCAAACTTCTGCCAATGGTGTGGAAGTGCCAGCTCTTCTCCCCCCCCCAAATCTCACTCCCCGATGCCAACATAGTTCAGATATCTACTAGATTTCGTTCATAAAGTTCAAGTAGAGCTCTGTTGTAATCTCTCACTGCCCATATCCGGTTACCTTTTCTGGTGTATCAAGCAGTCCCACCTACAGCCCCCTGAATAATGTGAGTTGTTTTAGGGTAAATTCTTTTTCTCTCAACCAGGGAGACCCTATACTTCTCTATCGCTAACTGTCACCATGACTGACAGAGAGAAAAAAATCTTTATTCAAATCCTGTTCTGCCTTTGAACATTAAAACATTTACACTGATGATTCACATAACCAATGTATTTACTACCGTTGTCCTAGTTTTGTAAGACATTTCCTTCCGAAACTCAAGGAGAGGAGGTTGGCACTATATCTGCTAGAAAAAGTATTAAAAAACACCCTCCTTCTAATTGTGATGCCCCCTTTTCTGGGTATGATTAATTAAAAGGTGCCCGACCAAGCACTTCCACGAAGGCACTAAAAAAAGGAGACCTGTAGAGTTTCCTGAATTTGGCTTATTTCTTCAAGTGCCTGCGGTCACCTCCTCACAGAAAAAAACCTGGACACTCTAGAAAAGAAGAATGCCTTTCTGTGTAAAGAAACTGTGCACAAATATCCTTCTTCTTGAGGAACAGCCATCATTGAAGAAAAAAGACCTTACCCAGAAACCCCATCTTCAAAGAATACCATGAAGAAAATCTTGTCAACATCTATCCCGTCGATTACACCAGCACTGCCAACACCGTAGGAGACTACACCATTGAAAAACACTCCAAGAATGTCACTCCTTCTGCCATCGATGTAGACATACTCAATGATGATATCTTTGACGTTGTCAGCAACCCTATCAATAAACAGCTTTTCTGACAAATATCAGAAATAACGATGAATGAGAAGAGTACCTCATTCCCAAAGAGAATGATAACCTGCCCAGTCAGCCAAGTCCACCCCCCAGATTATATAGCTCGCTTTCATGCTCTGATGGAGTGAGCTACTAAAAAAGTTCAATTTACCACCTACTTCGATAGAATAACAATGCTTCCTTTACGATTTTTAAATAACAGCCACTAAATATCAAAAATCCTTACTTGATTTTGTGTGGTGGGAAGGAAAAACGAATTAAGACTCCAGCCTTAGTTCCAGTAATAATAACATGACTGGATAAGAGGTATATTTCCCCAGCCTGACTTACTGTCCACCCAAATCTGGACTCTTGTGATTGCACCAGTAGCCCGATGTAGATCTAAGAACCCTATTATAACATTGTCTTTTCCTGCAGACGGAGACAGCAGGTAAATAGATATTTTTGGCTGCAGGATGAGTTTGATGGTGGCAACATTCAATTAAGGTTGCAAATGCGTTAGCAATTTTAGGATGATATGCTCGACAAATTCGGCTTGACATCTCTCTACTGCTTGATATCATCCCAGAGGATAAAAGAGAGGCTGCTAAGTCGATTCACAGGAAAGGGTAAATAACATCACCAGCCATCACTAATGCAGCCATGGATGTTTCGAATGAAGGTTTCGTCCAACTAGGAGAAGCTTTGAGAAACCAAGGGTGTCTCAGATCCATAGCCTTCCGCCCATGGTACACTCAAAGATCCTTGACATGCCCTTTGATGGACTCGCCCTGTTTGGGAAGCATGTGGATGAAGCCTTCCAAAGTATCAAGACAGATACATCAAAATCACTAGGACTATTGCACTACTGCTCAGCCACTTTTTGTGACTCTACTGTGTCCCAGGCCTACAGGGGAGGTTTCAGTCCATTTTGAAATTAAGATTGACAATAATATCCCCAACTGCAAATCAGTCATGACAAAGGACATACCCCCAACCACAACTAAAGGCAAGGATATGGAAGATCTGAACTGAAGAGGAGGCCCTCCCAAACGTGCTCCAACCCAAATCGGGAGTCACTTTGACTCTCTGAAGATGTCCCCCTTCTAGCTGATTCGCAAAAAGTAGGGAGGAGGATTACCCTTTTTCAATGGTTGCAGCACACGGTACAGACAGGACATATGTCAGAATTTGTACAGAGACCACCTGTCAGCCCTCATAAGGTACATCATCTCCATTACAGGGAGCTGCAATGGGAAATTCTCTTTCTCCCCCTCAAGGGAGCGATAGAGAAGGTCCCCAAACCATGGATTTTATTCCAGATTCTTCGTGATTAAACAACGGGCAACAAGGCAATGGAGACCAATGCTAATCCTCAGGCAACTGAACACGTTACTAAAAAGAAATCTTTTCAAGTCCTAATGGTGATCCAGGAAGGAAATACCTGATGTCTCTGGACCTTCTCAATCCTTGTTTCCGTGTTCTCATCTACCAAAAGCCGAGGAAGTAGCTCTGCTTTTCAGTGGCAGGTCAGCACTACCAATTCAAGAAACTTCCATTCAGCCTCAAATCAGCACTTTCTATTTTCACCAAATACCTAGCCTCGGTTGCTGTTTCCCTTAGACAACAAGGACACCAATTGTACCCATACCTGGGCAACTGGCTAGTAAAATCAAAGGAAGAGACAAAGGCTTCTATGGTTACCTGCATCAGTCTCTGTCAGAGTTTGTGGCTCACGCTCAACAAAGATAATTCTTCTTTAGAACTGCACGAAGATTCAGTTATTGAGAGCGATACTCATCACACAGTTGGGAAATCTATTCCCATCATTATAAAGATTGCTGAAGGTTCAGTGCATGGCACAGAACCTATCTACCCGACGTACAGTCATGGTCAGACTGTACAAGTCTCGTATGGCTTAATGTCATCCTGCATAAGTGTCATTCTCTTTTGCTGGCTTCAGATAAGACTTGTCCATCAATAACTGGGCGTTTATGGCTCATGGGACAACACCGAGTCACAAAACAACGGAAGCATGCACTATTGTGATACCTATTCCCTGCAAACCTGTAGGAGGTACTCCCTTTCCAGCCTACATCAAAAAAGTAGTGCTAACAAAGGTTGCGTCGACATAAGGCTGAAAAGCTCTGCTGCAAGAGCTGTACACCAGAGTCCTTTCGACTGATGCAGAAAAGATGTTTCACATTAGCATTACTAGAGCCCTCAGCTATAAGACTGGGCCTTCAAGTGTTCCTACAATGACTAGCAGATAAAGCACTCCTAATTAATATAGGCAATCCTGATTGCCAACATCTATGTTTTGGACGAATGCCTTTCTAGGCCTCTATCAAGAGAGGCTCACCTTTTGTGAAACTGGGCCCTTTTTCACAATCAGCATTGCCATGGAACACCTGCCAGGACGCCAAAATGATCAGGCAGACGTTCTCAGTCAATAACAAACAGACTGCGATGTGTGGGAACTCCACCAGGACCAAGACAACTACATCTTCTGACAATGTGGTCGGCTGATGATCAATCTGTTTGCCACCCAGAGCAACAAAAACCTCTATTGCTTCCCCAGCAGGATTTGGCAACCAGGGACACCTCCACTCTGCCAAACTGCCCCTTGCCAAAATCCCTCGGATCCGCAAGAACAGGACCGGAGGAAAATCCTTCTCCTACCTCACTGCCAAAACATGAAACACCTTGCCTCTTCACCTCAGGCTATTCCTGTCGCTGAGTCAATTCAGGAAGGATCTCATGACCTGGCTCTTAGACGGAACCTTAGATCCCATTAGGACCTGCAGTCCACTCCCCCAGCGCCTTGAAACCTTCAGGTGGGTAGTCACGCTTAACAAACACTTATTGATTGAGGGACCTTTGGCAATGCCTTTTCCAATTACTTGGTTTAGCATCTTTGTAGATGCTTTTCCTTCATTTCCCCTGATCCCAGGGTGTTTGAGTAGGGGTGGGCAGAACTCAAGGAGTTTCACTCTATGGAATTCCGCAAAGTTTCATGCCACAGAATTCTGCAAAGTTACATGAAAACACCACAAGATTCTGCGGTGTTCCACGAACGGGGGAAAATCGGTACATCGTGCTGATTTTGAGTGTCAGAAGAATGTTTCGTGCTGCAAACTCAGCTCCAGCTGTACCACAGGGCATGCCAGAGGGCACTGCTTCTTTGCTTCCGTGCGAGTAGATTTTCTGTTTTACTCAACGCGAACAGTTGTGACTGCCCACTTTGGCAAAATCTTGCTTGCTCTCCTCCTAGCTCCTGAAAATCATGCTAAGCTCCTGAAAATCATGCTAGAAGATGCCAATTTTCACTTGCCAACTTACCGTTCGCGAGTTGCGCCTTGGAATAAACTCTGCAAGGCAGCAGTTAACGGAATTTGGCCAAAATATATCACCCACCCTTACTTTTGACGAAGGCAAAGACAGATCTCTGCCCTCTGAACCTCTTTGCTCTGGGGTGGTCACACCAGTATTGTAGCAAACTACTGCACCTATCTGCTCTTCCTGCAAAACCACAGAAACCACACTCCAAGCTCCTCTACATGCACCACAGAGAGAACCTTCATCATGACCCAAATTCATTGAACCTGACAGCATAGTACCTGATCACCTAGAGTTCAGCCACTTGAATTTGCCAACAGAGGTAGGACATCCTAGCAAATGCACAAGTATCAGCTACTGTAAAAACATACAGCATCAAATGAAAGGTTCCTGTATCTTGTAAAAAGACAAAGGGTTTCATTCAACATATATTCAATCTCACCAAATATTCCCATACTTGTTGAATTTAGCTAAAAATCATCTGAAATATTCATCTGTGTTAATCCTTCTTACAGCTATATCAAGATTCAGCAGAACAGGAGTCTCCTCATCCACACTGTTCTCTCAGAGAATCATAGAACAACTTATGAAGGGACTCTTTCGAGTGTATTTCAACCTATACAGTGCCTTCCAGTGTTGTGGGAGCTCAATATATTCTCTAGTCAACCGATGATGCCACCCTTTGAACCAAACCACAAGGCACATCTAACGTTGATATCCCGGACACCAGCCCTTCTACCACTTACATCAACAAAGAGGTTAGGGGAAATGCAAGCATTCATTGTCAAAAAATCCTTTCTCCATTTCAAAAGAGACAAGGGCATCCTAAGAAGAAATTATAAATGTATACCACTGACTTTCACTTGAACAAACCTGGCATACTACTTTCACTCTTTCCAAATCCAACAACGTCAACAGAAATATAGTTGCATTTTATAGACAGTTGTAGATGCATTAAGTTCTACATAGACAACACAGCATATATTCATCAGACCAGCTGTTTGCGTCTTTCTACCAACCAGGTCCACTCTCTCTAAACAAAGGATAGCACATTTGGCTCTCAATTTGCATCACCCTCTGTTACAACAAAACCAAGTGTCCACTTCAGGGAAGAGTGAGAGCTCATTCTTCTAGGAGCATGGCCACAACTGCTCTACTCTGTTGGTATGTCCTTGTAAGACATCTACCGTACAGCTACCTTAAAGAGTAGCCACAACTTCAACAAACACTACACTCATTGTCAACACAAAAGGCACAACAAAGAAATGGAACTGGCAGTCCTCCGAAACCTGTTTCAATAAAGGTGAGTCTGCTTCCCACTTTCTTAGATTTATTCTAGTGGTTATAAACTGCTTGCTATTCTAATTCAAGCAGGTGAATACATGAAAGATCTAACGGGAAAGAAGAAATTAGTTAATTATGGGTAACTTCAGTTCTACACTGTTGGTATCTTTCATATACCCACAGGCAACTCTCCCTCTTTCCTGGTCAGAGGCTCTTTCATTACATACTCTTCTCAAACTTGTGCTATCATGTCTGAGCTATGGTAGTCTCTAGGGGGTATAGGAGAGCTAGCTCTTCTGCACCATTGGCTGACGTTTTGGTTACTTTAAATGTGGTGAATTTGCTACTATACAAACACTGTTGAGGCCTATATCCATTTTAACATTGTTTACTGGTAGTTAAGAAGAACAGGGATTCCCAGCCTGACGAATGGGAAAGATTCAAGCATGTGAATATATGAAAGATATTAACGCTGGAGAACTGGAGTTACTGGTAAGTGACTAACTTTTTCTCCATTCCCAAGGTAGATACCAATTTACTTCTCTGTTGCACACCATAATTTGAGTAATGTAGTAATACACTTGTTATTTCTCCCAATTCTAAGGCACGTCTACAGCAAAATGTCATTTTGTTATACGGTTCCTACGAACTTAGGACTGTGTATTTAGAACAAAAACACTTCATAATGTAGAGACTGAGTCTTCTTAGAAAATCAGTAAATGTTGGTCTTTTTGCTAGCTCAAAGTGTCACATCCAAAACCTTTCTGAGTTATTGATGTTACCTATAACTCCGAGCATGACCACTCTGATTCCCAAGGAAATCGTGGAAACCGATCTAACCCTGTTGTTTTGTCACTTTTTCATGCCCGCGGTGTCACAAAGAAAAGATACGTAAATGTCTTTTCAAATGTTTATTGAAAATATCTAATCTTTGTAAATAAAACATGACCCGCGATCATTAGAAAGTTGAGATGCATTATTGTTAAAAGCATTATTAGAGTGGTGAAAAAACACAAACAATTCAACCATGTTTATTGTTCATAATGTTACCAAGGTTACTCCTATCTATCACTAATTTGGCTATGCTAAAGAGAGCATGACCGGAGTACCTATCCGAATGACCCAGCCTCATACCTTTTACTGTATGTCAGGAAGCTGGCCTCTGTGCATTTAATAAATGCACCGTCTCAATGTGCTGGGCTGCACACTTCTTTTGCACGGTTATCCTCCTTCTTAGGATGAAATTCGGTTACAGCAGAACTGCATCTCAGTCACAGCGCACATCATCGTTCCCTGACGACTCATGTGGAAAGTTAACTTCTCATCAACTTCAGCATGGACGCTGTTTAAATAATAAAACAGCAAGCTTATCACACTGTGCCGAAGGTGCAGAGCAGCGTCTTACTTTGTCTGTTGTCTCTCACAAACAAAAAAAAAAGAAAATAAAACAAGGCATTGTTTTCTCAGTTTTGCGACCCTGGAACTGAATGTGCAGACTACAGAGTGACAACGGCTATGAAATGAAATGAAATTAAATTAAATTTATAAAGCGCATGGCTGACCGAAAGCGTCCCAGCGCTAACAGAAAATAGAACAAAAAGCAAACTGAGGATGAAACCAATAATTAGGAGTCCTTGGGAAAAAGAATAGTTTTAAGTGCCTTTCGAAACTTAAGATGGCAGGGTTCTGCGCGAATCCAATTGGGGAGGGAGTTCCAATTTTTTGCTGCATTTAAGGAAAAACGGCGACCCACTGTGCGTGCCTTCATAACTCTGGGGACCCTTGCAAGATTACCACGGTCCGACCGGAGAGCCCGGGATGATTTACATGGGCATATCAGGCTCCTGAGAATCGGAGGTCCTTTGCCCTGCAGCGCCCTGTGGGTGACACATAGCGCTTAAAAGATGACTCTTTCGCGTATTGGCTGCCAATGGAGTGCTCTCAGGGCCGGTCTGGCCGAAGATCTTCTTGACTAACCTGCAAGCATCCTGGCTGCTGCATTCTGCACCCGTTGAAGAATGTTAAAGGTGGCTTCAGGGGCTGCCAGAAACAGGGTGTTACTATAGTCAAGCCTCGATAGTATTAACCCCTGAATCAGAAGTGTCCTGGACTGGGGAGGCAAGAGAGGGAGAACTTTCCGCACTGACCGGAGCAGTCCGAAGCAGGTCCCTGCCACTTTCTGTGCATGTGTCTTAAAAGTCAGATCGGGCTCAAGCCACACCCCTAGACTTTTAATTTTGTCTTTTGGTATGGGCAGCTCACCTAGGCAGGAGGGCCAGGCGGCTTTAGGGAAAGATGCAAGATGATGACCGAGGAGCATAATCTCTGTTTTCGCTCCATTGAGTTTGAGCCGCGAACTGGACATCCAGGAAAATATCTCAACAAGGCAGGCGGAGAGATTATCCAAACATCCTTCTTGTTGGGTTAGCGAGACGACTAGTTGGGTGTCGTCCGCATAGGTGACTGTTTTAATCCCAAAGTGGGCGACTACTTCCTCCAGTGGGGCCATATAAACGTTGAACAAAGTAGGGCTCAATGAAGAGCCCTGAGGGACACCACACTGGAGGGGGGTAGATTTAGACAGCAGACCACCTTCCCAGACTCTGAAAGAGCGGTTATTCAGAAAGGATGTAAGCCACTTAAGGGCCGTTCCTGCAACGCCCAGTTTGGCGAGACAGTGTGTTAGAATTTTATGATCTACCGTATCAAATGCAGCGCTTAGATCCAGGAGGATCATAACAGCGGATCCTCCTGAATCTAAGATGCACCTTGCCTCTTCTGCTACCACTAAAAGGGCTGTGTCCGTCCCTTGCCCCGGACGAAAGCCTGTTTGAGAAATATTCAGCAGCTGATTGTTTTCCAGGAATCCGGAGAGCTGCTGATTCACCATTTTTTTCAGCGATCTTACTTAGGCCGGGTAACAGTGAAATCGGGTGGAAATTGGCCAGGTCCAAGGGGTCAAGCCCCGGTTTCTTTAAAAGGGTTTTGACCCTTGTCTGTTTCCAGCTGGGTGGCACGACCCCACAAGAAAAGGAGGCATTTAGGAGCTCTGTTGCCACTGGGGCAATCGTGTCTGCAATCTTCTTAAGAACATACATAGGCGCAGGATCGGCCGGGGAGCCACTTTTCATGGAGGATAGGGCTTTACAAAAATCTTCCCTAGTAATACTGCTCAGAGAGTCAAACCGGGGGCCAGAGATGGGTGCCAAATCTGTATTATCATCCGGCGCAGAGAGATTCTGTGGAAGACTCTCAAGGATGTTTACTATCTTGGAGTCAAAAAAGTCCGCAAGTTGATTGCATCTTTCTTCTGAGCAATCTAGGGTATTAACAGGGGAAGGCACCTTAAATAGTTGTTTAACTATCTTGAAAGTTTCTCTCGCAGAGTTGGAGGCCGAGTTGATTTTATTCTCAAAAAAAGCCACCTGTGCTTTTTTCAGGGATATTTTATATAATCTCAGAGCAGAGCGATATGCCTCTTTATTGTTAATTGCCCAGTCTTTCCTCCATCTGCGTTCTAATTTTTTGCAGATTTTTCTGAGGTCTCTGAGCTCTTAGGTATACCATGGAGATTTAAAAGTGCTATCAGAAATACGTTTGTGCATGGCACATTCCCGTATGAAGAAATATATGTGCGAACCACCATTCGAAAACAATGCTAAGTTAAAAAGCTAAAATGGAAACTAAATGTAAGCTACATAACAAATTCTTGCAGGGGAGCTGAACCAAAAATCAGACAATAGATATGACTAGCAGCGTTGGCTGAGCAGAAGTTGGCCAACGTAGCTTCTAAACTGTAATTTGCCAATTTTTTGAAAATCACCCACAGTAGTCCAGATTGCTACCAATATGTCAGAAAGAAAATTAAAAGTCGCATAACCTAACTACAGTAAAAACATATGGGAACTATTACAGTGATGGGAGGAGTTGTTCATCAAAATTAGGGAGTGTTAAATTCTAAATGAATGAGAGGGTACTTTAACCCTTGAAACTATTTACTGCCGAAAGTGTTCTTTGGGATGATTAAGATGCAGCCATTCACTTAGTTATATACTGGCAATGGAAGCACACCACAATATTTAACTACTGCTTAGTAGGTATGTAGGTAGTGATGGACAATGCCTTAGTTTGGTGCTAAACAACCTTGCCTTTTGGATATTTCTCTGTAGAACAGCCACTGGCTTGAGACATGCTTTGGTGGATTTTCCACAGTGGATTGTCCTGAAACCCTGATATATTACTCTACACATCAAGGAAGATCTTCCTCGAGTTCCTTCCATTTTTCACTCCAACATTTCAGAAAACTTCTCCAGACCTCATTCAGGAGACTCTGAACCTTATATTTCTGGGAAACATAGAGATGGTTGTGTTTCTACCAAAGTGGTTCAAATCTAGGCGCAAGATTGTCTAAAAAAATAACCAGACAATAGATTGATTTTTGGGTAGCTACTTTCTGAACGTTGTGGTGGACACATTCCATAGCTTGTGTCACTCACATTTTGGGGTTACTCTTTCATATACCTATTAAGACAATGCATAGACTTTGAAGTTCGGCACTATTAATACCAATGCCTCCCATTCAGCCATAGCTTGGTTCTAAGAGCTCTTTCAAAAGTCTATTGTAGTAGCATCCTGTATTCCTCTTCAATGAGTTCACCTTTATCTTTGCCTCAGCAGCTCCTTGACGTAAACTATCAGGCACTTCATGTCAAGAACTCAAATTAATGTGAATTTTTATAAAGCGCACACTGATCTTAGAAGGCTCTCTAGGGATTATAACACTAAAAAGGTAAACAGGCAGGAAACTACATTACTTTTTGTCTTTTGAAAGACTCAACCTGTTTGCTGAATGTAGCTCGAATAGGTTGGGATCATAAGGAAAATGGCAATCCCTACCAAAGGATAGGTTCCAGGAAAGGAAAGAACCTCTTTAAATTCTAAAGTTATTACCTTTTGGAATTGCTAAAACATCTGAGAGGAAGAGTTGAAAGAATGCTCAGGACTACACCAAAAAAGCTATATGGATAGAAATACTGGATGATTGTTGTAATGGATGGTGCAGTGAGCTAAAAAACGGTGTTGGATCTAGCCCTGATCTCTTGACTGGGTGAGAGTATTCTGCTTAATTCAGAAACTCTGTCCATCACCACCACTTGTTGTTAAATATTTTGTCCACCCTAAGCGTGGAAGGGTATACTCAGATGTGAGTCCCTTGCTCATTGCACCATCAGGATTCAAGCAAGCCGGGCCGACGACGGCTGAAATGCCAGAAACCGGTCCCCGGTAGCTTGTTTCCTTCCCAGTGTAAGAATTGGCTTGGTAGTTTGGTTTGCCCTGTTCCCATCATGCACTGGGACAGGAACAGACTAATTTGCATATAGCCAGGGTCTGAGCTGGGATGGTGCAGTGAGCTAAAAAACGGTGTTGGATCTAGCCCTGATCTCTTGACTGGGTGAGAGTATTCTGCTTAATTCAGAAACTCTGTCCATCACCACCCCTTGTTAAGTAATGGATTTATGGCAAAGGAAAGGGATGTTTAAAAGAGCCCATTTATGAACTTGGAGCCAAGGGAGATTGTGAAGATGAGATGAGGTCAAGATTAGACTTCCTCACCAGGACCCAGAGTCTGTCACAAATCACATCCTCCAAAACCACATAGAATAGACCTATCAGCTTCATCCTGTGCAACCTGCTGGCGATTCAAAAAGTCACAGATAAATCGCATTGTCATAGTAATGACATAATGTAATAACATAGGGTTCCATCTCTCTCTCTTTCACCAATACCTTTAAATGCCAAGTAAATAGAAGCAATTTTGTTTATTTTAGGTTATTGCTGGGTCTTATGGTTTATTGCATTCATGTTAGTTTAATTACCTGATTAACCAAGTGAAAGTGAGTCACAAAGCTTTATCTAGCTAAGCACTGTGGCCCAAAGTAGACTAATGCTAGTCAAGATTCTTGTTTCAAACAATTTCCAGACTCTTACTTGTTGAAGCTGCTGTGTTGAAAATATCCTAAGTGCTTAACTGTTAAAGCCACCAGCCATTCGGATGCAGCCAAAAACCAAAGGAACGCCCTGACTATTTCATAGTAATTAAATATTGTTATGTTTCCATTTTGCAACACTTTATAATCTGCTCTGGAAACACAACGGCCTTTTCTCATCTTCCTTTGAAAAAAATGGTTGTCTAGGTGAACAGAACCATCAAATCAACAGTAAGCCAATAAATAGTGGCCTGGAAAGTACATCATATGTATTTGAGGGGGTCATTGCATTTAAACTGATGTGTTCATCATGATATTCTTCTCACTTTGATTGATTACAGGTTTACAATGGGTCCTGGAGGCAGGGCCATATTCTGCCACTTAAGGACAGTCAGGGTCCTAGCATTTTTCCGAATTAGATGATTAGGTCAAAATCTCACCTTAAAAGGGACAGTGTTCAAAATGGGGTGCCCATTTGCTAAGAAACCACAATGATAGGAAGAATCTATAAGTCTAGCAAGAGTGTGGATCACAATGGAAGGGGTTGTCCTGTTTGAGGTGTGTCTCTTTCATCCTCACTTAGCCCTTCTCTAAATGCCTTTCCAAACCTGTGCCTTTCTTATTTGATCCTCTTACTTCGCTGCCTAAATTCACCCAATCATTTAAACATTGCTGGGACTTGTGTTCCTACTGTTTACCTTTTCCGATACTGTTATTGCTCTCACTCTCGTGGTGAGTTGATACTTCATTTGCTATTTACCCTCATCACTTGTCCTGTCTGCCACACTATAACAGTCCATCGAAAGTGGCATTTGCTTAGCTCTCAGTTTGAGCTTGTGTCTGCTAGCAGCCTCAGTCAGAGACAAACCATCCAATTGTTCTGCACAGTTTTCCTCTAGCAGTTACAGATCATCCTTAGAGTTCCCTATTGAAAGGTATGCTTAGCTTGTGAAAACTTGACTGAAGCCATTTCACTGCACTTTCTTGAATACCAAATGCTCTGTTGCAAAATTTTGACCTCCCGCTCTGTTATTTCAGCTGAATCAGTCCATTGATCTTTATCAGTCTTCCGAGTTTTATATCAAAGTGGCCTACGTGATCAGCGAACTGAGCAGTGCAAGCCTCTGTCTGTCACACTTATATGGGATGACCACATACAGTCCGTAAGGACAAGCAGCAGCACAGTAAGCTTTGCTGGCACAGAATATGTACATTTTAGCATAGCATGAAAGCATATTTTCTTTAACATGAAAATATACTTTTCAATAATTTAAATAATTTTCTGTTTTCAGATTGATTAGGAAAGGTACCAGGGGTTCCGTTTTCAGAGCAGAGAATAATAGAAGTGTTCTTTAGTGTTCTGTTCTGCTCAGTAGAAGTATGAAATACCCACAGTAAATTTGGACACTTTTCACCTCTTCGATACTTCTGTAGTGGCCAATAGCCTACTTGCGGACGCCCCATTCCTAGAATTTGTCAATGGCTAAAAGCTTACAGTCACCCTTTGGCCGGTGTATACTTCCCTTCTTCTCCTAAGCCCACTTTTACCTGCTTCCCCCAAGCCAGCTCTTCCCTAATCAGGCTTTTTCTGCCACCCCCTTGAGCCTGCTTTTCCCTGCCCCACCAGAACCTTGTATATGGTCCCACAGCTACAAGCTCATTGCTTCCCTGCCGGAGCCAGCTGTTAAGCTGCCTCTTTTAAAACCCTCCCCTCCATATCTGTGGGCTTTCCGAGTCTCCTCTGTGGGCTATTTTACCATAAAACCTTATCCTCAGAACAGATTGTCCTCTCTCGCTCCAGCTTCTTAAGCTGATGTGAACTGTATCTGCCCGCCCTGCCTTACAATCTACATCTTCATCATTCCTTTGAAGATTGGATCTTCCCTGCAACCACTGAACAGACTCTTTCTCGCTCTTATGCAAGCCAACTTGCTACTGTCCCCCTCATTTTGAGTCTGCTGTCCCCAGCTTTCCGAGCCACCTTTTCCTTACTACTGTTCTTGCCACCCCTATTCTACAGCCTCCAATTTCTCCCCTCACTGTAGGCCTCCGCTCCCCTACTTCTCCCTTGCCTGTGCCTGCTCTTTGTTCCCCTTAGTCTACTCTTTCTTGTCCCCTAGGCCTGCTCTTTCTTGTCTCCCTAGGTCTGCTCTTCCTTGTCCCCCTAGGCCTGCTCTTCTTTTCATTTTTTAACATAATTTTTATTGAGTTTTTTCAATTCTGCTAGCATTTGGGATTCACAGCTAGACAGAGACAATAGGAAGTTGCTTAGGCAAATCTACATTTCACGCCACAGTAGGGCAACAGGTGTAGTGGAATGGAATTGCCGCTGTGAATAAACAGGCATATATTATAAAACTCTTTTTCTTGTAACATGCAATTATAAACTATTGCAACTTAAACAAGATTTACCACCCTCCCCCGGTTCGCTGCCTTCTTATGTATAGATATTTACAACTGAGGGTGAGAATCACTCCCTTAATACAGTAGTGGTAATAATGTACTTATATGTGCTCCTAGGAAATAAGTAATTGCAAATTATAGCATATCAGACAGATTTGGTTAAGTTAGGTAATGTGGGTGTGGGAGGTGTAGTATCGGCCTGGGATATTGTCTTAAAAGCTTCCAACTTCTGATCCCATTCAGTGGAGATGGGAATTTTACGTAGACGGCGAAATTCTTTCTGTCTAATAATCACGCTTTCTGCAGTACCCCACCGAGTCATTTCTGCATGCCAAGAAAGTGATGTTGGGGGGAGGCAGATTTCCATCTCATGGTGATGGCGCGTTTTGCTATTAAAATGGCCATGTCTGCCAAATCTATAGTGGACTTTCAGCCCTTTAGGGCACCGATGCAGACCCCGTATGCAACTCTCTGCTGTCAACCATACATCAGTATTAGTGATTTCACGTACTCTATATCGTATTGTGTGCCAGAATTTTTTAAATCGCAGTCAGCTCCATAACATATAAAGTAGATCTGCGTCAACCTCATGACATCGAGGACAAGGGAGTTAAGCATTTGGGAATATACTATTAAGGCGATGTGGAGTGAGATACGCCCGGTGCAAAATCATATATTGTATCCATTTAAATTTAGCATTCCTAGATACTTTCCTAGGGAATGTCAGTATGGACGCCCATTCTGTGTCCGTGAGGTCCTTGCACAGTTCCACAGCCCATTTCGCTCGAAGTGGAGTTAGTGAGATCCCTGAGTGTGCTCTGATACCCCTATATAACCAACGGGTCAGGTGGTGTCCATCTTCCATAAGGTAAACTGCATGGACCAATTCTTGGGTAGGGGGTTTAATCCCGTCAGGGGACCAGCAGCACCTCACATAATGAGAAATAGTAGCATAGAGGTGAAATAATGTCGCGGGAACCCCATTAGCGCGAGCGAAGTTATCATGGTCAACCATCTTTCCATCTACAAATAATGTTCCAATTGGCTTCACCCCTTCCTGTATCCATTGGGACACAACACAATTAGAAACCATTCACACCCCGGTAGGCATCCCCAGCAAAGGTTTGCTAGGAGAATACGATGAGGCTCTTTTAGTGTATTGCAGAGTCCGCCTCCAGTATAGCAGGGCTGTTTTAAGTAATAGGGGAATATCAGGCGGGAGCCATTGTAATTGGCTGGGATACAGTATGCCCGAAAATCCGGAGCACCTAAGCCTCTCTCCTCCGACTGCAGTTGTAGTTTAGACAGGCTCACTCTTCTGCGTCACGTACCCCAGATAAGTTCTGAAAGGAGTGTGTCAAGTGTACGAAATATGCTGGCGGGGATTAATACCGGCAAATTAGTGAAAAAATTTAAGAGGCAAGGGAGCATCACCATTTTAGAAATAGCCATCCTGCCCATCACTGACAAGGGCAGCGAGGTCCGGGAAGAGACCTGCATCCGCAGAGATCTGATAATTTAAAAGTGTGTGGGGCAGTCGTTAACATCAAATCACCAAATGCAAAAGGGGCTGGGTTTTCTTTATATTGCATATAGTAAAATGTGATTTTGCAGCGTTTATTGTCAGCCCTGACACTAGTGCAAATTAGTAAATGATAGATGGGATAGGTTCCAGGTCTGCAGTAAGATCTTTTAGGAAAAGTATAAGGTCATCAGCTGAGGCGGAAACTATTTGCACTGAGTTCCTTAATAATATTCCCATCACTATGTCCTCTTTGCGGAGCTTTATGAGCAGTCGTTCTAGTGCCAAAACAAGCAGCAATGGCGACAGGGGACAAACTTGTCTAGTCCCTCTCGCTACTGAGTAAGGGTGTGATATGTGAGTGCCAGTCCTCGTCTGTGCCGTAGGGGCAGTATACAACAATTTTACCCACTTCAGGTATCCGCGTGGAATGCCAAACCTTTCCATAGCGGTAAACATGTATGTCCAGTTTAGTGTATCAAACGCTTGTTGCATAGCAAGAGAGATGCACCCCATTTTACAAGAAAGGTCAGTCGCAGAGTTTAGAATATATTGGAGACGTTTGGCATTTAGGGAGGTATTGCGACCAGGCACAATACCGCATTGGTCAATGTGGATTAGTTTGAAAAGGTAGGGGAGGAGGCGTTTGGCTAATATTTTACTGAGTATTTTATACTCGGTGGGTAGCAATGAAAGGGGGCGATAACCCGACATGTCACATGGATCTCTATTTGGTTTAGTGAGGGGCGTAACTAATGCTTGTATTGTAGTTAGTGGAAGGGTACTCATCTTATAAGCCGTCTTATATAACTTCTCCAGGCATGGGGCCAATGTATCCGCATATGCCAGGTAAAACTCAGCTGGCAGTCCATCCAACCATGGTGTATTATTTCAGGGGAGGTCTCTGATCGCTTCTTTTATGTCAGTTCTAGTGATAGGGGCCTTCAAATATTTTTGGGCGGCAGTTGTCAATTTAGAATATGTGAGGGCTTTTAGAAAGGAGGCTATGTGCTCCTGCAATGTATCAGGAGGAGCGCTGTAGAGTTCTTTGTAGTAGGCACAGAATGCAAGGGTAATCCCTGCTTGGGTAAGCATAACCGTACCATCAGGAAGGGTTATTTCCGGTATTGGGGCTGGAGGGGAGTATTACGTAAGAGACGCGCTAGGAGGGTACTAGACTTATCCGCCTCTTTATGACTGCATTGGGTATATGTACTGTAAACTATCCGGCGAAGCTGTTCTAAGAGTTCGGCAAGCCAGGTTCTGGCTTCCTGCAATTGGGTTTGTTTATTTGGGTGAGCAATAGCTTCACTTTCCAACTTATAAAGGGTGTCTTCTACCAAAATCAGGATTTTATTCGTTTCCTGTTGGACTCCAGCAGCCGTCCCTATGGCCGTGCCCCGGATCACTGACTTAAAGGCATCCCATTCAACTAAGCGGGATGATGCCGAGTTATCGTTTTCTATTAAATAATTAGTCATGGCAACGTTTAATTTATCTCGGAAGACCGGATCCTTCAAGGTTTGTGGCCATAGCCTCCAAGTCGGGACAAGGGCAGGCACCCTCCCCCATTCAAGATGTAATTCAAGCGGATTTTGGTCAGAGAGCGTTTTACCAAGGTAGGTGGAGTCAGAAATCTGAGGTATCAAGGACGTGGAGCACAATATCTGGTGTGCAATTGATGTTGGGCGGAATAGAATGAGTATTCCCTGCTAGTAGGATGTTTTATGCACCATGCGTCCTGCAGTGTCCATCCGGCTGCCCAAGCCTGAAGAAAGTCTGCATTTTTAGTGGATACAGCTCCCTGGACCGGAGGTGGGGGGGGGGGCGTGGGGGGGGGGGGGTGGTGAGAGCAATCAAGGTGTGTGTCGAAAACAGAATTATAATCCCCTCCAAGGACCCACGGATTCACAGCCCAGTCTGACAGGACTGCATTCAGGCTAGTGTTTTGCTCATAATTAGGTGCATAAACGCTGCCTATAACTATTGGTATACCATCCAGCCTACCCGGCAGTAATACATAGCGTCATAGCGCTGGTCCACGAGAACAAACGGCACCCCATGTCTAATCCATATAAGTGACCCTCTAGCGAAGGCTGAGTATGATGTATTAAATATTTGGCCTTTCCACTTCTTTCGCATTTTGGCCACTTACGAGTTGGTGAGATGTGTTTCTTGTATAAAGGCTATTTGCACTTTCCTTCTATTCAGTTAGGCGTAAACACAGTGGCGCTTGTGCACCGCTCCCATACCCCGCACATTCCATGTAAATATTTTATATTTACCCTACACATGCCATTTTTCATCAAATAGGCACAAAGGGAGGGCCTGCTGTTTCTTGTCCCCCTAGTCCTGCACTTTCTTGTCCCCCTAGTCCTGCTCTTTCTTGTCCTTGTCCCCCTAGGCCTCCTCTTTCCTGTCCCCCTAGGCCTCCTCTGTATTGTCCCCCTAGGCCCGCTCTTTCTTGTCCCCCTAGGGCTGCTGTTCCTTGTATCCCTAGGCCTGCTGTTCCTTGTATCCCTAGACCTGCTGTTCCTTGAATCCCTAGGCCTGCTGTTCCTTGTCCCTCTAGGCTTGCTATATTTCATGCCCTCTTAAGCATGCTCTCCCTACCATCCTGTTCTTCCCTGTTGCTCCCTTAGCCTGCTTTTCCCTTGATTTTCTCAGTCTGCTTTTTCATTGTCCTCCTAGATTCTGCTGTTGCTTGTTGCCTCCGCGACCCCCTAGAGGCTGTTTTTCCCTTGTTTTCCCTAGAGGCTGCTTTTCCCAAATCTACCTCCACCTGAGGCTGATTTTCACTTGTCCATCCCCAGTGAGGCAGATTTACACATGCATTATTGACACCCCCCCCCCTCCCGTCCCCTCTCCCCGCCAGTTTCCCCCCCAAACCCCATCACCCAATGCTGCTTCGCTCCTTTCATCTGCTTAGGCTGCTTTTCCAGTTCCCTGTTGTGTCCATGGGGCCTGCTTTTTGCCTGTTGCATCCGTGGGGGTTGCGTTTTTTCTTTAGCGCCCAATGGGGGCAACAATTCCCTTTTAGCGCCCAGTAGATCTGCTTTTCCCCTATCGCACCCATGGGGCTTATTTTTCCCCTGTCGTGCCCAAAGGAGGGGGTAGGGGGTCTATATTTCCCCGTCGCCTAACTCCCACTATGTCCACACTTTGCTGATATCACCTTATTTACTGTCTGTGGTACCTTTGCCATCTGTAATGCAGCATGCTTATTCTCCGCAGGGGCTATGGATTTGTGAAGTTTTCAGATGAATTGGACCAGAAGCGAGCTCTGGCAGAGTGCCAGGGCAGTCCTGGCCTGGGGTCTCTACCCATCCGTCTGCGTGTGGCCATAGCCAAACCGTAAGTACCCAGCAGCAGCTGGGCTGTTCAGTTACAGTTAACCCACTGTTACCTGAATAATTGTGTCTTATCAGATCCTGAAATCCAAAAAGTTAATTGAAAAATGCTAAATGTTTTGTACATTCTCACCGTTATGGAAGTACTCCACTTTTGTTTTTAGGATGACATTCCTCTTTAATTAAAAGAAGTTGCCTTAAAAAGAGGGAAAAAAATCACCTATAGTATTTTTGATAGTCACAAGCATTTTTTTGCCTATTCTAAGTGCGGCCATTGTTTGGGCCTGTAGCACACACCATTTTAAAAAGCCCTTTTGTTAGAAGTGGGAACAATTTTTTATTCATTCTCTTGTTTTTCTTCCAAAATCCTGTCCTGTGTGTATCAGAGGCCGACGACGCTATTACAGCTTTGAGCTTTGATGCCAGCTGGACCTGATAAAAGGCTGTTTGAACTGGTTGGACTATGAATTTAACTGCAGGGAATGAAATAGTATAGGAAATCTGCCTTTTTTTTAATGCTCTTCTTGTGCTTTTTAATCTTTCTGTACCTAGATCTCTGGCCAGTGTGAAAATGCGGAACATGCTTTCACAGTATGCTGTATTTTCCTTTGAGCTTGGTAACAGCTTTGGTAATCCAGTTGGCATATTTTACTTTTATGGAAGACAGCAGTAAAGTGCATTCAAAAGTGTGCCAGTGCCATAGAAGGTAGAGTGTAGACACATATTGGTCTAAAACTGTCATTAATTACAAAGGAAAGCGTTAAACTATGTTACACTGTGGGTGGAGGCCTTAGTGCGCTAGTGTCAATCAAACCTTTTTTTACTTTGACATAACGTGTTTGCCATTAAATAGGTTAACTGAACTGTACTTTGTACCAGCAAGATCCCGCTTTATAGTGTGCATACATTTGCAAGTGTGGGTCTTAAACATGGGATGCAGGACTTGTTCCTTGTAAAACCACTAGCAGTAACTACTGTGTGAGTGCATGAGTTTAACTAGGCTTTGGATTCGCCATTCCCATGACATTTTACTGTTTAAAATTACAATAATTATACAATATGGATTTTTATTTCAAAAGTCAAAAGAATGATCTGTATGAATGCTACTCACTTTACTTAAACTGGTAATGAGCCTTAAATGAGGTCCAGTCACGCCTCCTCCTTGAAACGGTGTGAAGTACCTAAAATGACAGGCCTTCAAAAGACAATAGATTTCCTGACACTTCATCTGCCTCTTTTTGACAGTTGTTGATTCGAGAATATACTGGCAAAACATGTGTATTTCTTTCCCCCTGAAAGCAGTTTGTTCAAGTTATTTTAGTCTCAATAAAAAGATACTTTCACAATTACAAGTCAAGAGGACAAAAACAATTTACCAGCCAGTCTGACTTCTATTACTCTATGTGCTTGTAAAAGCGATAGAAAGCGCTATCTTAACAGACTGTGGTTGATAGGTCTTCGGTTTGATAGAGGGGCCCGGGATGTTAATCACTTGATGTACCGTACACAGGACCATAAACATTATTGTCATAGACACTGGATTCTAGTGAAAATTAATTAATTGACTAATTATTAGCAGTTGCTGTAGAATATGTGCTGCATGAATTTGGATTACCTGGTCTTTCTGAGAGTCTTAGATGCAGGGAGTTACAGTAGTCTCAGTGTGAGGACATTGAAACGTTACCACTGGATTCCTTGATTCAGAAGAGAGTAAATGAAAGATCTTCCTCATTATACTCAGCATTGTAAAACAGATCTGCTATCTTGTTTATTTGTGGCCTAAAAGCAGGTTCAGTCAAATATAAGATCCGTATTATGGACCTTCTGGACAAGGAAAGGTACATAGGGTGCTCATTCGTGAAGGGTTGCCCACTTGTGGGGCACTGACTGTGTGCCAGCTTTATCTTGCGCATAGTCTGTGCACCTCTCATCAGCTTCTTTGCCTCTGTGCCTACATCTGTAGTATGATGCAGAAGCAAAAGAAAAGTATTCCCTCCTGTGCATGAGACCACACCTCTTTGTAATCCAAACCACTAAATGTTCACCAACACAATCCCATATCATAGAAATTGCTAAACGAACATCTGTGGCCTCTCCTATATTAATAAAGTGCCCTTGGGGTGCAAAACGTGGGTGCAAAGTTGGTTGGGCCTCTTAGGCATTTTTTGCAATGTAGTCCCAGAAGGCTTCTTTCAGAGTGATTAGAACGTGGCAGCCCATCTCCAGGAGAGGAAGGATTCTTTAATCATGGTACGAAGTTCACTACATCAACATTTCGTGGCAGAACATGTCCAGTTCATGAATCTCTTCCTAGACCATAGAGCCCATCACTTTTTAGGACTCCTATTTCCCAGTTTTAAAATGCAATTGTTGAATGTAATCCCTGTCTCTGTGTGCTGAGGGATTTTTGGGGGCATCTTTCAAGTTTTCTCTTCATGTTGTCGATGTATTTAATTTTGGATTGTGTTTTTGTCACTTATTTGATTTGGAACTTCTTGGACTGTCTCGTAGTTTTTTTAACAGCTAATTACTGCAATGCATGATTAGCAAGGCTAAGTCTGCTAGAATGTAGCAGCAGAGTCGTGTTGATTTCTTTTTTCTTTTCCTGTTTTCAATAGTGCGGAGAACAAGTCCATTTAGATATGCACAATTCTTTACCAAAGTTCCCTAAAATACAGGTTTGAGGCATGTGAGCTGTTGATCACATGCTTTGCATAAGATCGTCATCTAATGTTGGGTCCGGATTTTTTGCACTTTGTTTTTCTGGAAGAAGTTTTCCCTAGTCACGAGGTAGAGAACTCCTCCCTTAGGTGATAGTGCGCATAGTCATCGACTCCCATCTTCAGATTATTTTTGTCCGCCATCGGGTTTGGATGTCACTTTCTGCGCTCCGGTTCGACGTCGATCCTTTGGTCCTTCTTGTCATGTATCACATTCACACCTAACAGTATTGTTTCCGTTTGCGTTCTCCTTTCTTCGCCAATCATGATTCCTAAAGAAAATTTTAATCTGAGAGCTCGTGGTAGGCCGTCGGGCCTAGCCCCTGGTTCGACATCGCAGTCAAAGGAAGAAACTCCTTTCAAGTGCTGTCCTCGGTGCCACTCGAAATACCCGCGCACCGACTCACACGGGGTGTGCAATTTGTGTTTGTCACCCGACCACAGAGAAGACAACTGAGACGCGTGCCGAGCTTTCCGCTTCAAAAAGACTCTTTGCGATCGTCGGGCCAGACGATGCGATAGGCAGAGACAACAAATGGGTTCCATTCCGGACCTCTTCGGATCTCAGTTAGACGAGAAGCAAGGCCACGAGCCCATCGGAGCCAATGAGGAACAGGAAGACATCTTCTTTTCCGAAAACAGCTCTGATGAGGATGAAGACATCCCGCATGGACAACGAACCTTGAGTACAGCCCCTACCTTGCTCCACCTTCCACTTCCATCGAAGAAAAAGGCTCTGGACCAACCTGCGCCCTCGGGCCCCAGTGGGCGCAGAGAACAAGCTTCCGAAGCCCTGCTTTCGGGCTTGGCACTGAAGCATAGTAAAAAGCCTTCCGTCTTCGAAAAGCCCCATGCCAAATCGGGCACCAAGCCAAAGAATTCGGAACCGAAGAAAAAGTCCGGCACCGAACATCCTCCATCGGCACCAAAACAAACTTCAGATCCGAAAACTCCGACCAAGATACCATTGGCACCGAAACACTCGGAACAGAAACACACGGAGACACCAAAGTCACCTAGAAAGCTTGTTTTCAGTGACCCGCACAACAAACCGGTTCCGAAACAAAAGATTCTGGTTATACACCCAAAGACTGGACATATTACCAATAAAGTGACTTTAAAGAGCGTTGCTACTACAGAAGAGGAATACCACATACCATTGAAGAAGAGAACTGTCGGGACACATCCTTCACCTCCTCCTCTTCCTCTTCCTCCACCTTCTCTACCCCAAATTATACCTGTGCCAACTTCACCTGAGCACTCACCACCAAACACACCTGACAATCAGAGTGATGGGGATAATAATGATGACGATCAGCCTGGAGACGTGGGGATGACTATAATACTGATTCTCCCACTGACAACGACCCAAACCTATATCCTACCAGACCCTCTCCAGCAGATGGCAGTGTAGGAGCTACTACTTACCATGGGGTCCCGCTACACAGAGAATCCCTTGAAGAGGACTTCCTTTTTTTTTTTTTTTTTTAAACCTTTATTTCTTTTATGCACAATACACAGCTGTCTGCCTACAACCCATCGGGCCGGCCGCTATGACATTCAGCAATATAACATCATACATTGGAGCTCTCATCTTGCATGCAGGTTAAACGACCCGCAGTGTATCCATGTGCATAACGTAGAATCAAAGATGAGCATAGTAGGTTTCATTTTTAAACTTTTGATGAATTAAACATACAACATAAAAAACACTCAAACACATGGCAAAAATAAATTGCAGGGACTCAAGAGGAGAGGGCAAAGAATCCAATTATCATACAATAATGAGGCATATGTCTCGGGGTGAAGGGTGGCGAGCAGCTCAATAAATACATATTATTACAGACAAACGTCTGGAACGTCAACTAAGGGGACAGTGAAATATCAATGGTGTAGTCCTGTGGGGGGGTGCAAATATTCCCACGGTAAGAATTCCATTGGGACCAAATTCTGCCCCATTTCTTAGGTCGGTCCCGAGCCACATAGACCGTCTTTTCCCTGAACATACACCAGTCCATGTTCTCCTTCCAAGCCGTTATCGTGGGTGGTGAATGGGAACCCCAGAGTTGCTCAATACCCCTCTTGGCAACCATGTTACCAAGAGTCAGCCGAAAAGTCTGGGCCGTATTATAGTCCGTCGGTTCCCAAACATTAAGAAGGCATCGTCGGGCCTCAGGCAGTAGAGAGACCCCAGTGACCCTTTCCATAATCGCATGCACTCTAAGACCAGTAGGCAGACACCTCAGGACACTCCCAAATGATACGCAGGAAGGTACCACTCATACCGCAGTCGCGCTTGCATAACCCACCAAGGGAGTAACCCATACTCACCAGACGCGTACCAGTCATATATACTCGATGGAGGATCTTCAACTGTACAAAGCGGAGGCGGGCAGGTATGGCCACCTCCTTAGGGGAGGAGACGGCCGTTTGCCAATCCTCGTCATCGAGTTCCAAGCCGGCTGCGGTCCACGAAGCCCTAAGTCGCACAAGAAGATCAGCCCTGTTAGTGATGAGGTTCTTGTAAATCAGGGATATAGTACTGTCCGGCACGTGGCCATCAAGAATGCGATCCTCTAGCGGCGAGGACTGGGGAATCGCCGTCCCCGGGGGGAAGACGGAGGTCAAGGCATGCCGCACTTGAAGGTACCTGAAGTGTTCCTTGTCGTCAAGCTCATATTCTATTTTGAGCGCCTCAAAAGTCTTAACATACCTTTGTACCAGAGATCCTCCACCTTGCTAATACCAATCATGTCCCATTTATCGAATCCTTTCGTTCTCCACAAATTGCCCAGTCTATCAGAATCATACAACGGTGTCACTCGGGTTAACCTGTCGCTCCATCCCATCGCAGCATTCGCGTCTCGCCACACTCGCACAGCACTTTTCGTAGGACCAGTCAGGGCGCTAAATGGCTCCTTAGAATACAGTGCCCTGTTAAAATTCCCACCCGGCAGGAGATGTTTATCCATCGCAAAGGCGGGAGCAGGACCGGGGGCGTAGGTTACGTGATTAACCGCACACAGCTGCGAGGCCCAGTAGTAGCGTCTGATGTCAGGGAGGGCGATGCCACCGTCGTACCACGGCAAAGTGAGTTTGGGTAAGGAGATACGAGCACGCCCGTCCCAAATCAATTGTCTCTGAAGGCTCTCAACCTCACGAAAATACCCGGAAGGTATGGGATCAAAATAATTCTGAAGTGCAAACAGGAACCTAGGGAGCGACATCATCTTAAAGAGAGTTGCACGCCCCAATGGGGAGAGGGGCAAGCGACGCCACCGTGAGACGTCAAGTTTAAGCCGCTGGAGAGGAGCATGAAGATTACGGTCGTAACGGACGGTAGAATCCAAGGAGACATGAATCCCCAGGTACTTAAAACCAGTCTCGACCACCTGAATCGGGAATCTACGGGGCAACGGAGGGAGATCCCCGCCCAGAACATAAACACGGGATTTGGTCCAGTTAATAACAAGACCCGAGTTCTTCCCGAAGGAGGTGAGAACATCAAAAAGCACATTAAGAGACTTCCGGGGTGAGGTGAGATAAAGAAGAATGTCATCTGCATATAGCGAGACTCGGTCTTCAAAGTCTGGGGCCCACTGGATGCCCCTGATCGAGGGCTCCCAGCGAAGCCACTCGGCTAACGGCTCCAGAGCGAGGGCAAAAAGCAACGGAGACAGCGGACAACCCTGTTGGGTGCCACGCCCAAGTGCAAAAGAACCAGACACCCTGCCATTCACCTCCACCTGGGCTAGTGGTCGTTCGTAAAGGAGCTTAACCCAGGCAATAAAATTCGAGCCGAAACCAAACTTGGAGAGTGCTGCCCAGAGATAAGGCCATTCGATGGTATCAAAAGCCATGGTGGCGTCAAGGGAGGCCAAAATGGCCGATTCAGTCAGGGTTCCAGCTCTCGCGAGAACGCCATGAAGTCTCCTAAGGTTAAGGGCGGTGTTTCGATGCGGGATGAAACCGGATTGATCCGGATGGATCAAGTCGCCGATCACCTTAATCAGACGAGTAGCCAGTAATTTGGCCAGTATCTTGGGTTCAGCATTAAGCAGTGAAATGGGTCTGTAGGAAGCACATCGATCACGTGGTTTACCTTCCTTGTGGATGACAACGATAGTGGCCAGGCGCTGATCAAGAGGAAGGAGGCAAGTTTCGAAGGCCTCGAGAAACCTATTTCTCAAATATGGCGCCATTTTGTCAGGCCGCAACTTGTAGAGCTCAATAGGCAATCCATTGGGCCCCATGGCCTTACCGGGTCGGAGGGCACGAATGGCGCCAGCGACCTCATCCACTGTTATGGGCGCATCCATCAAGGTCTTGTCCTCATCAGAGAGGCAGGGTAACGCGATATCACGCAGGAGCAAACGAGAATCGCACTCATCTCTATCACTCACAGAGGCATAGACCGTCTGAAAGTGGTCCAGAAAGCAATCAACAATCCCAATCGGGTCAGACACACAATCCCCATTCAACTTTTCAATCACCGGAACAACTCGATTCGCTCTCTCTTGTCCAACCACGCAATAAGCTTACTCGCCTTATCACCCACATCATAGAGTCTGCCCAGCTGGTCTCGATTCATAACTTTGGCCACGTCTGTCACCAGGGCTCTGTAGTCTGCCTGTTTCAAAGCTAGGGAGTGTAAAGTCACAGGAGTATCATTTCCACCCAATTCACTTTGAAGTACAGTTATTTCATCCTCGAGACGCAATAATTCTTCATGTTTAGCCTTTTTAGTAGCAGCAATCAACGACAATGAATAACCCCGAATAACAGTTTTGAAAGCCTTCCATAGGGAAACAGAAGAGGAAACAGACCCCACATTTTCATCAAAATAGCAATCGATGGCCTTGATCAGCTCAGAGCGCGTCTTGGGGTTTCGCAAGTACCAAGGATTAATAGGAGCAATTCTGCCCTCACTACCTACCCCAACCGCTACCCTTAGCCACAAGGGGGAATGATCAGAAATGCCCCTGGGGAGGTGACGGACCTCCCGCACAGAAGGAGAGTGGGCCGACGGCATTAGGAAATAATCGATTCTAGAGAGACTGCCGTGGGCTCCAGAATGGAACGTATATTGCAAGTGCGAGGGGTGTAGCAGCCTCCAAACATCCACCAATCTAAAGGTTTCCAGCAGTTCAGAAAGCCACATCTGGGAATTCGGTAAGACTCTTGGGGGGGGTATCGATCAGAGTTACCAGAGACCACAGAATTAAAATCCCCCCCCAAGAATAAGGAGACCATCAGGAAGCCCCAGCAAAATCCGACAGAGGTCAGCATAGGTAGTGGCCTGGAGACCCGGGGGGGGCGTACAAATTAACTATTGAGAGCATCTTACCCTCCCACCTCCCCGAAATAGCAGCACATCGACCCTTATCATTAAGTGTTATATCATCTATTTCAAGGGGCAGAGAGGATCTAATCAGTATGCCCACTCCTCTGGAACCGGAGGTGAATCCAGCATGAGCAACCAGTCTATAACCACGTCTATCCAGGGCCCGGCAAGCATTCCCTATCAGATGGGCCTCCTGTAACAAAGCAATGTCAGGGGACTGGCATCGGAGGAACTGGGAAACCACGCCACGTTTTATCTTATCCCCCAGACCATTAACTTTTTTTTTTTTTAAATCATTTTTATTGTAGACATACCTGTACAGGCCAATACACACATAGAAGTAGCATCATAAGTGTCAGCAGATATATAATACATCTCTTCAATCAGTACACAGCCGTCCGGCCCACAACCCGGGGGTTGGGCGGCGTTGAAGCCTCTGCACATCCATGCCCGACGTTCCGTACAGAGGAGTGGTTAGTGTCCGGATTAAGTGTATGTCTACTTTTATGGCCCTACTAAACTACGCGCTAATCCCCAACTCCCCTTCCCTTCCCTGCGCCAACCCAAAAACTCCCCCCCCCATCCCGCACACCATCACCCGCCTAAGGCCACACTGTTACCATCCCTGGGTTGCTAGCTTCAGTCTCCCTACATTCCTGCTGCTCCTAGGGCCTCAACTCGCCTCCTCCGTCCCCTCTACCCCGGGAGTCTCCTCCTCTGCGTCAGCTTCGCTATCCCTGAGTGCCTGCACCATTACTTCCCATGCGGTCGCTGTGTCAGCTGCTGTCTGGTTAGGGGTCCTGCGCGCAAGTTGGTATCTATGTGTGCTGTCAGCCGTAGCCCATTTCAGAAACTCCTGCCGCCACCTCCGTGGAGTAGGCCCCATCCTCGCCTTCCAGTTCTTGGTGATCTCCCTCTTAGCTACCATCAATCCCATGTCGATAAACTTACTCGTGAGCTTATTTTTGGAGGTATGGGGAAACCAGTGCAAAAGACATTCCGCCGGTCCGTACTCTATCGATCGTTCAGTCACCTCATTCAGCACCTCCCCTACTTCCTGCCAATAGTCCCGTAGGGCCGGGCATGCCTATAGCATGTGCACTAACTCAGCCCCCTCCTCCGGGCACCGGGGGCAGGCTGCTGTGTCATCGCCAAAATACCGCCTGATTCTACCTGGGGTCATGTACGCCCTATGCAATACATAGTAGTGGATCAGCTGGAACCTGGCGTTTCTCGTGCTATTGCGAGCCCTACGGACAAGTTGTGCCCACGTCGCGTCCGGTATGTCCCTATTCAGATCCGTCTCCCATTTGGTTTTTAGGGATGTGAGTGGAGGGATATTCTCCCTAATCATTCGATTATACAGGCATGTAACCGCCTTAATCGTACCCGCCGCCATCATGGTGTACTGGCACGCCGCTGCCGTCTCGGGTTCCCCAAGCCCCGTGCCCCAGTGGGCGTGCATCGCCCTGGTTACTGCTGCGTGCAGCAGAAATCCCCCTCTCGGGATACCGAAGCGTTCTATTAACTCCTGGAACGGGAGCAGTGCTCCACTTTCAAAGAGGTCCCCAACTACCTGTATTCCCGCTTCCTCCCATTCCTGTAGGTGCGACCAGTCGCCGCCATGTGGTAGTGCCGTCAGCATGGCCAGTGGTATCTCAGGCGCGTATGGGCGCTGGGTACCCGCTCTCTTCTGGGTCCGGTTCCAGCATTGACGGTACGTGCGCTGCTCCAGCGACAAATCCCGACTGTCCAGCCGCCGCTGGAGGGTTATGTACGCCAGGATGTGCCTAGGCGTCCCCCGCGAGCTTTCGTCCTCTGGGCCCCGAAATACCCTTGCTACCTCCTGCGTGAAGACTTGTAGTTGGGCCGCTAGGTAATAGAGCTCAAAGTCTGGCACTGCCAAACCCCCCTCATCTTTCGGGCGAGAGAGCGTGGCCAGCGCTACTCTGCACCGTCCCGCTCCCCAAATGAACGTTGTGATTTGAGATTTAAGGAGCTTAAAGAAGGAGCCAGGTATCCAGATTGGGAGCGTCCGGAAATAGTACAGTAATCTCGGTAGGGCTACCATCTTTAGCAGGGAAATCCGGCCCGCTACTGATACCGCCGGTCCTACCCTTACTCTCGCAATCGCTTCCGCGTAAAGGACCTTCGTCCAGTGAATATATCCAGCTCCCAGGCCGAACCGCTCCATGACAGCATAGAGGTAGTCCCACTCGAGGCTGTCGAAGGCCTTTTCAATATCAACCGAGAGGACCAGTTCCGTCCCTGCCCCCCTCGTTCAGCCCGTCCATGATACGGATGAGCCTTCTGATATTGATCGTGGTGTTGCGTTTCGGTATAAAACCGTTTTGGTCGTCATGTACAAGCCCCGCCATGTGAGGCAGGAGTCTCGCCGCTAGTATGGAGCTCAGGATTTTATAGTCTGCGGTGAGCATAGAGAGCGGTCTATAGGACGCAGGGTCATCACTCTCTCTGCCGGGCTTCAGCAGTGGGACCACTAATGCCTCCCTCATCGACTGCGGTAGCCGTCCCGACGCCTTGGCCTCCTTATAGACAGTCAGGAGTCGCGGTGCCAGTATGTCCAGATATTTGTTATAGAACTCTATGGGGAGTCCGTCTATCCCCGGCGATTTGTTCCTCGCCATGCGCCGCACCGCTGATCGTATCTCTCCCACGTCAATGTCCGACCCCAAGTCCTTCGCCTGCTCAGCCTCTATCCGGCGTAGGGGCAGATCAGCCAGGAAGGGATCCACCAGTCCCGTCCTGTCTCCCGGGGCACTCTTGTACAGGCCCTCGTAATATTTCTGGAAGACGTTGACTATGCCCAGTTGAGTTTGTTGTACCACGCCCGTCATATCCCGCAGCTGGAGTATGGGAGTGCATCGTCTGGAGGGGTTCGAGAGCCACGCTAGGAGGGTGCCCGCCTTATCGCCGTCAACATGGGAGCGTAGCACATAGCGCTTGTAGTCAAAGGCTCGGAGCCTCTCCACTTCGACGGCTACCGCCTCTCTGGCCAAACAGAGATTTTCCTGGAGTTCCGGGCGTCCGGGCCGCCTCCTCTCCGCCTCCCTCAGTCCCGCGTCCGCCTTAGCCAAATCGCCCAGCAGTACCTTCCGCACGCCTACATAATCCCTAATACAGATACCCCTCACCACTACCTTGAAGGCGTCCCACTCCGTCGCCCTTGATGTCGCTGTCCCTTCATTCTCCGCGAAATACAAGGTCACGCCTTCCGCTAGGGCCTCCCCGAAGAGGGGGTCCTCCAGTGTCTCAGGCCGCAGTTTCCAGAGCGGAACCCTGGGCTTCTCCGCCACCCACGCCAGCCGGATCAGGAGCGGGTTATGGTCCGAGATTGTTCTCGATAGGTACTCTGAGCCAGTGACGCATGGTAGCACCTCCCGGGAGCAAAGTATGGTGTCCAAACGGACATGCAAGTCATGGAGCCCGGAGAAAAATGAGTAATCTCGGTCAGTCGGGTGTTGCCCTCTCCAAACGTCTATAAGTTCCCAGCTCTCCTGCCAGTCCCTCCTACCTCTAGAGAGCCTGTGAACCGGGGAGTCACGAAGGGGGGGTGAGACCTGTCCAGCAAGGGGTCGGCAATGGAGTTAAAGTCACCCCCTAGCAGGACCGGGCCCGCAAGGGAGTGGGCCGGCGTCCCTGACAGTGTGGCTAGGAAAGCCAATTGGTCCGTGTTTGGGGCATAGATGCTAGCTAATACTATATCTCTACCTTCAAGCTTCCCCTCCACCACCACATATCTCCCTTCCTGGTCAACCCATTGACGTATGAGTTGGAAAGGCGTGCCTGCCCTAATCCATATGAGCACCCCTCGCGCATAGGCCGAATAGCTGGTGTGATAAACCTGTCCCCGCCATCTCCTCTGTAGGGCCTCCCCCTCCTGCCGTGTGAGATGCGTCTCCTGCAGCATTGCGATGTGTACTCCCCTCCGTACCAAATAGGCATGTACTTTGTGTCTGCGTTGCATAGTGTGTAGTCCCCGGACATTCCAGGTAATACAAGTCAAACCATTTACATTAGCCATTATCCCAGTAATCCGGTCGAAACACTCCCTCCAGGTCCAGCCCGTCGGCGGTGATGGTGCCCCCTCTGTAAGAAACAAAACTCCCCAACAGCCCTACCCATGGTACACCCAGGGTCAACAATATAAAAAAAAAAAGCAAACAATCCCCAACTGTGGAACCCCCCCCCTCCCCCAGAACAGGCCCCAATATCGAAATACCAGTCCCCATCCAAACTCCCGTACCTGATGACCCAGGTCTCAACTACACAGCCGTAGCTGTGGGTGCCTTAAGGGCCTACGGAGCACGGCCTTGTCCAGAGGGAGGCTGCGCCGCCCATCTCCACACTCCCTCCCCAGTTCCTCATGGTCCTTCTGCCCTGAGCCCCGCCGTGTGCCCCGGCCCCTACTATGTCCATAGGCAATGATCCCCCCTCACAGTTCCCCAAACATTACCCATTCTGCATCGACAGTAGTTCATATGCTGAGGATCTCGTCCGCCGTCTGCGGCGTCACCAGCGGTCCCTCCGTGCGGTGTATCCCCGACAAGTCCGACTCCGAGCCAGAGGCTGATACATGAGTGTCCGAGTCCGTGGCCCCTCTAGATCCGGGACCTTCTGCTCGACCGAGCTTCTCCACCTCCAGCAGCGCCGCCTGTCGTTCCGCTTCAGTTTGAGAGGCCGATGGGCCCAGCTGCCCTCGTCCCCGTTTCCATAGTCTCTTCGATTTCCGCAGCCGCTTGGGCGAGCGTTCCCGCTCTTTTTCTCGCTCTTCTCTCATCCTGGCGCCGTCAGTCCCGGCCTTGTATGTCTCCCACCAGTCCCAGGCTTCCGCTGAAGTCGCGAAGAAGATCGCCTTGTCGTCCACTACCACTCGTAGCCTGGCTGGGAAAAGCAAGGAGTAGGGAATCCCTTCAGTCCGCAATTCCCTCTTGATCGTGAGGAAGGAGGCTCGTTGTTTCTGCGTTTCGAAGGTGAAGTCCGGAAAGAGTGTAACTCTACTGTTCGCAATCTGGAAAGGGCCATCCTCACGAGCCCTCCGCAGGAGCAGATCTCTGTCCTTGTGGTGTAGCAACTTGGCTATGATCGGTCTGGGTGGGATCCCGGGCTTGGGCGGTCCCGAGGGGACCCTGTGGGCCCGCTCCAGAGTGAAGAATGGCGAAAGTCCTTCCGGCGCCACCACCGTCTTCAGCCATTCCTCCACGTAGGCAATCATGTCACCCGTCCCCTCCGTCTCCGGCACACCTACGATCCGTACGTTGCTGCGTCGGTTTCTATTTTCCGCGTCCTCCGCTCGCCTTTCCAGGGTGCTTATGCGGTCCAGGGCCTCCGTCAGCTTACTCTCCATCGCCTTGTGAGCCGGCGCCATGACCTCGAGCACCACTTCAGCCTCCTTGACCCTGTCTTTCAGTTTGTCGTGGTCCGCCCGGAGTAGGCCCAGCCCCGACGCCACCTGCGCTATGTCGTTGTGGAGCGCATCCCTGGTGGCCGTTATGGCGTCCAGTATTCGGTCCTGCAATCGCTGCAGGTCTGTCTGCTCCGCAGGGCCCCCCTCCACTGCTTCCGACGTTGCCGCCTCCTCCACCTTGGCCCTCGGCTTCCCCATCGTGGCCGGCTCGCCGCTCTCGCTTTCCTCGTCTGCTTGCTTACCCTGGGCCTCGGCCACGTGGTCCGCCCCTGTGCGCTGCGGGGCCTCACTGTTCGACCGCTGCGCCCCAGTGTAAGCGTCCGTCGTGTTGTTCGGCCCCCGGGTGCTGCGGGGTATCGTTCACTCCCCCCTGGGGTGGCTTGGTAGGCCGGACGCCAAAGGCCCTTCTCTGCCTCTCGGGATCCTTCCTTATGTCCCCATATGCTGTATGGGCCACTGCTGTGGGGGCGAGGGGGGCCCAGGATGCGCAGCTGCGTGCACCGTCTCCCACGGATCCCCTCTCAGGGCGGCCCCCGCTCACCTGTTGGGTCGGCCGGTGCCTGGGGCCGGGTTGGGGCTCCGGTTCTCGACTTCTCGGCAAGGGGCCGCCAGGAGGCCTCGCCCGCACCGCCCACTTCCGACAGCGCCGCACACCGCAGCCGGGCGCCAAGGAGCAATTCTCGCCGCGTGGGGTCCGTCGCTGCCGGCGATCGCGCCTCCTCTATGCACGCCGGCAGTGCGTTCCTCTGGTAGTCCGCCGCCTCTTAGGGCTCCGCCGTGGCCGCCATCTTGCTCGGCGCCGTTCTCCCCTTCGCTCCAGAGGCCGCCGCGATCGGCGGTCGTTCTTGGGTCTGCGACGTCGCCGGCTGCCCAGATCTCACCCGAGCAGTCACCGCCGGGCTATCAATCGGCGCCGGGGCACACACGGGCTCCACGGCCCCTTTGTCAGGATTCTTGTGGGGAAGAGGCGCGGAGCTCCGGGCTCACGCCGCCATTTCCCTCGGCGCTCAAGCCACGCCCCCATCCCCCAGACCATTAACGTTCCAGGACAGCAACTTCAACTCACCACCCCCCATCCCGGTAAAGGACCGCAACCCTCCCTCCTCGGAGCCCAACTACAGAAGGATAAGAGCAAAGCATACAGTGCCATGTGAAAAAACAAATACAGTAACAAAAACAAGCCCTCCCCCACCCCCCAACAACCCCCCGTTACAAAACCCCCCACCCTGCACCCCTGCGTACGACTAGAAAGCCACCCCAATTTGCAGTGTGCCTGTCGCCCTCTCATAACTACACTACACAAAGAACCCCGGAGGAGGAAAAGAGTCTACCCACACCCGAACCACCCTCGGGCTCAACCCTAACAATAAAGAAGCAAATGGCATAACTCAGCTGATAAATAGTAACAAGAAACCAGACGTTGAGAACCACAGTGTCACTCCTGGGCCGATGCACCCCCCTCTGCTCCACCGGGGCGTCCGCTCAGATCGTCTCTTTTCGGCAATGAGTCAAGCCAGTCACTGGCGCAGTCTGGTCGATCAAAGAAAAATGTTCGTTCCTCATATTCGATGCGTAGTCGAGCTGGAAACAACATCGCATACTTGAGACCCAAATCCCGCAAGCGCCTCTTCACTCCCTGGAACCCCTTCCTTTGTCGCTGGACTTGAGGAGTAAAATCCGGGTAGATGTTAACAGTACTATTGTCGAACTTCAATGGGCCACGACCACGAGAGGTCTGGAGGATAGCGTCCCTGTCCCGAAAATGGAAAAGCCTTGCAATAATAGGCCTCGGGGGGGCTCCTGGTTTAGTCGTCCCACCGGGAAGCGATGAGCACGTTCAACCGCAAAGAATTTGCTGAGTCCGGCGGGAGCAAGATGGTTGAGGATCAGATCCTCCACTAGAAGGTCAACAGTGGTGTCATCTTGATTTTCCAGAACTCCCACCAAGCGAATGTTGTTCCGCCGGGCCCTATTTTCATATTTGTCCAGTTGTCGGGCCAGCAGGTCGTGCGATGATCGCAGGTTACCAATCTCCAACTGTGCGTACGCCATATCAGTGATGAGACTGGAGGCCTTCAAATCCAAAGCCTTGACCCTCTCATTCGTCTTAGCCAGATCCGCTCTAATAAGTGTGACATCAACAGCCACAGTATCGATCTTGGAGACAATAGCCTCATATTGTAGCCCCATATCATCCTTCATCCCAGTGATGGCACTCATTAGGTCCTGGAGCGAAACCTCCGATGGCGCGGTAGAGTCCGTCCTGGGGTCCGCAAGAGTACGGCCGGCACTGCCGGGGGAACCCTTCGGTTGCGTATAGCGATCCATCACATTAGTCTGGATAGGTCCCCCACAGGTCGGCGTCTTCGTCTTGCGCCTCTCGAACTCAGGTTTGGAAGCCATATTGGAAGCCGTGCCCCGAAGGGGCCCTCTGGACCTGGTGAAAATGGCTGATGCTATTGAGATACCAAAGCAGAATTTCAGGCCAATACTGTAGAATGCGAGTCGAGGGATGAAGCAAAGGTAGAGGGATATGGCAGGACAACACAGCGGGTCGAAGCTACACCGACTTGGGAGCCGAACCGCTCCTAGAATAGTCAATCGAGGGGTCGAGGAGAAATCGAAACTGAAAGCGACAATGCGGCCGGCTGGGAGGATGTCCCTAAGGCCGTTGTTGTTGACTTACTCCTCGGCCCATCAAAGCAGCAGAATCCCCGGTCTTGATCGGGGGCGGGCCAGAAAGATGAAGTTGATGTAAAATCGGTTCCCGACATCCGATTTCGATTCTTGAAAGGATATCGAAGTCAGCAAGAGTAGATCTTCAAAAGCCCATAAAAAAATCAGGATATTTCGAGGATAGTTGCAGGAGGGCGGTGCGGGTCCCGGGAGCCCTCTGCTTACGCGACCATCTTGGACGACCGCGTAGCTCCTCCGAGGACTTCCTTTTCAAGACACTACACAGGGCACAAAAGTGTACACATGTTGCCCATGTTAAAAGGCATGACCGGACATGTAGACGACATTTTTAAGTTTCTTGTTAGAGCACGTATCCTTACCCCGAGGGTAGATAAAAAATACAAGCCTGCCCCATCAGATCCGGTCTAAATAAAGGGTCAACTACCATTAGATTCACTAGTGGTTTCTAATGCACGTGAAAGGGGAAACTCCCACACTACTGGAGACACACCACCACCAGATAAAGAGTCTAAACTCCTTGATGCTTCAGGGAAAAGGAAGAGCCTCTCGGGCTGCTAACCTCTGGCGTATTTCTAATACACAACCGTTGCTAGCACGCTATGACCGCACACACTGGGATGACATGGAGTAACTCATCCAGTTTCTTCCTCAAGAACACAAATCAAAAGCGCAAGACCTGGTTTGTGAGGGGCAGTTAATTTCTAATAACCAAATTAGATGCTCCCTAGATGCTGTAGATACATTATCCAGAGCGGTAAACACTAGTGTTCTTTCAAGAAGACATGCCTGGCTGCGCATATCAGGGTTTAAAGCGGAGGTTCAAACTTCCATACTAAACACACCCTTTGACAAGGAACACCTTTTTGGGCCGGTGGTAGACACTTCATTGGATAAAATGATTAAGGATACTGAAGTGGCTAAATCCATGGGAGCACTTAAGTCTCCACAAGGGCGTGGTTCCTTTCGTCGCTCCTTTTATCAAGCAGGATCTAATAATACTTCCTCCGACATTGTGTCCACCTATAAGTGCTAGAACCAGCCCTCAGGTTCCAAGGGTTTCTTTCGAGGCAATTACAGAGGAAACAACAGCAAGGGCAGGGGTAGAGGTTCCAATACACATACCTTGCCATCCAATACAAAACAGTGACTTGCCCATAGTTCCCCCCGACCACTTAACACCTGTAGGGGGACAGCTGTCGCAATATCTAACAAAGTGGCAGTCAATAACAACAAACAAATGGGTTCTCCAAATTATCCATTCTCGTTACTGCCTGGAGTTCATCAACACTCCTCCAAACATTCGCCCAAAGTCGCACAGACTTTCACAGTATCACCTAGATCTTCTCAAACAGGAAGTACAATCCCTGCTACTAAAACAAGCCATAGAGCCTGTGCCACCACAACATCAAGGGTCGAGCGTGTACTCCTTTTACATTCTAATTCCAAAAATGGACCGCTCTCTCAGACCCATATTGGATCTCAGAGAACTCAATCTTTACATACAGCCAGACCACTTCCACATGCTAACACTGCAACAAATACTTCCTCTTTGGCACAAGGACAATTTTCTTTCTACTCTAGATTTAAAGGAAGCCTACTTTCAGATTCCAATCCATCCGGTTCACCGCAAAGTTCTCAGGTTTGTGATAGCAGGTCAACACTACCAATTCAAAGTGCTCCCATTGCCCATCTCAGAAGACAAAGCATACATGTCTTTCCCTATCTGGACGACTAGCTCATAAAAGCCAGCACATATCAGAAATGTTGCAAGCACACTTCAGTAACCATTCAGCTGCTTCAAAAGCTAGGGTTCTCAGTCAATGTGTTAAAATCGCATCTTCAGCCAAACAAAGTTCAGGATTACCTAGGATCCACTCTAGGTACTCAAAAGGCTCTAGCTTATCCCAATGCATCCAGAACTCGAAACATTCAGGCGCTCATTCTCAAATTTCAACCCACTCAGTCACTTCCAGCTTGAGTGTTTATGCAACTGCTGGGAATGATGGCTTCTTGCATCATGATAGTTTCCCACGCCAGGTTGCACATGTGTTCACTTCAAAAGTGTATAGCCAGTCAGTTGAACCAGTCTCAAGGTCTATTAACCAATCTAGTGTTGGTAAGCGGCCATACTCATTGCTCTCTGCAGTAATGGAACACACAAAACCTATCAAAAGGGTGGCTGTTCATAGACCCGATTCCACAGACGGTGTTAACAGCGGACCTATCCCTTACTGGCTGGGGAGCTCATCTTCAACAACACACAGTGCAAGGG
Source organism: Lissotriton vulgaris (assembly GCF_964263255.1). Lineage (NCBI taxonomy): Eukaryota > Metazoa > Chordata > Amphibia > Caudata > Salamandridae > Lissotriton > Lissotriton vulgaris. Next base: position 1,643,803,797 of record NC_141687.1, read on the forward strand.
CGGTGGAGCCTACAGCAAAGGTTGCTTCACATCAATCATTTAGAACTCATGGCAATCTTTCTAGCCTCAAAGCCATTCAAGATCACCTTTTTGGCAAAGCTGTACTATCCGAACCGACAACATGACAGCTTTGTATTACATACAGAAGCAGGGGGAACACACTCTCTCCGACTGTCTGGAGGTGGGCAATACACCACAACATTTATCTCCTAGCAGAACATGTCCCAGGAGTCAACAATCAGATTGTGGATCTCCTCAGCAGGGAAAGCTTTCAGATACATGAGTGGGAACTTCACCCGCAAGTTCTCCACCCATACTATCGAGCCTGGGGAGTCCCTCACATAGACCTGTTCGCAACACCCGAAAACGCAAATGCCAAACTTCGCCTCCAGGTATCCACACCCATTGTCCAAAGGCAATGCTCTATGGATGAACTGGGCAGGGATATTTGTCTACGCTTTTCCGCCTCTCCCACTCATTCCATCAGTGGTTCGGAAACTCAGGCAAACATTACTCATGCTAATACTAGTAGCTCCAACATAGACACATTAACCCTGGTTCACAACGCTGTTGGTACTCTCTCTGGTATCACACTAAAATTCACATTTAACTTCCAGTCTCCTCACACAGAGCTATGGAGAAATCAAACACCCAGATCCCAAACAGCTAAACCTTGCGATCTGGCTCCTGAAGTCATAGAGTTTGGTTATCTCCACCTTCCACCAGTCTGTATGAACATTATTAGAGAGGCCAGAAAGCCTACCACAAGGGCCTGCTACTCAGCCAAATGGAAGCTTTTTGTTATCTATTGCAATAACAATCACATCAACCCCCTTGATGCTTCCATACAGAACATACTGTGCTACCTATTGCATTTGCAGCAGTCTGCATTGGCCTATACATCCATCAGACTGCATCTTGCTGGCATAGCAGCTTACCTTCAAAATAGGCAACATTTATCGCTATTCCGAGTGCCTTACATCAAAGCATTCATGAAAGGGCTAAAAAGGGTAATACCACCAAGACTTCCACCTGCCCCAGTAAGGAATCTAAACGTAGTCCTCATAAGGCTAATCGGTCCTCCATTTGAACCCATGCACAAATGTGAACTACAGTTCCTTACTTGGAAAACAGCTTTCCTCATTGCAATCACTTCATTGAGGAGAGTGGGTGAACTACAGGCACTAACCATAGAAGAACCCTTTTTCCAGTTACATAAAGATAGAGTGGTTCTTCGTACCAACCCTAAATTCCTACCTAAGGTTGTATCTGCATTTCACATCAATAAGTCGATTGAATTACCTGTATTCTTCCCTCAACCTAACTCTGTTGCAGAACGAGCTTTACATACCTTATGCACTATCACCTAAAGGAGGAGTCCCCTACCTCATGACTAGGGAAAACATTCTTCCAGAAACATAAAGTGCAAACCTCCGGACCAAACACTAGATGGCGATCTTATGCAATGCATGAAATTCTACAGCTCTACATGCCAAGAACAGATGCATACAGAGTAGGTAACATTTCCTTATTGTTGCACAAGTTCTGTTTTAAGAAAGCTAAAGTGCTTAGGTGACTACAAGAGGTGACTATATATAGAAGTTGCTGAAATATCCGGGCCAAGTTTCTTCTTGTGAAGAAGGTACTCCTTCAATAAATGCAATGTGCTGAAGGGGAATTTGTAGCACACGCAAATGATGGATGGAATGCTGAACAAATCAAACCTTAACCCCTCTCACAGATGTGGGTTAAAGCCGTCGTTTTTTTGCTCACCAGGCCATTCCAAGTTGGACCCAGCCATATGCAAATCAGTCTTGAACCTGCTCCCCGTACGACCAGTCCAGCCCGAACTGCCAGGCCAAGTCCTCCCTGGATCGGAAAACAAACATCCTGGGACAGGTTTTGGGGTATCACCCCTCATCAGCCAGGCTAGCTTGAATCTGGTGGTGCAGCAAGCATGGGACACACACCTGGATTTTACCCAGATCTCTTGACTGGGAGTGAATGTTTGATTTGTTCTGCATTCTGTCCGTCATTTGTGTGTCCTTTGCTTTCTTGCCCTAAGTGCGTGGGGTGTGCCCAGACGTGGGTCCCGGGCTCACTGGGCTCTGACACTCACATTAGTGTGGCGAAAATAGGATAAAAACAATAGCACCATCCTTGTATTAATGCATAGCATACTCTCGGAACCTGGGCGGCAATCTAGTTGCCCTGGCAGCTGGTAAACGGCCCCTCTCCCCAAGATACTTGTCTCCATGACTTCCTTCTGACACATGTTTCCCAGGCACTCCTGATGTAACGGAGACACCACAGTTCTACTCTTGTTCCATCATCTACCATCCTCCAATTTCACTGCACTCTTGTTAACTCTCACCACTGACTTGAAATTGGAGAACTTATATTCCCCCTTGGGTAAAATACATTTCACCTTTACCAGATCACCTACTTTCACTTTCAGTGCACTAGACCTTGGCTTGAGGTGAGTCTGAACATATTTTGTTTTGAGCTTCTACTCTCTTCCTGCCTAAATCCCTTATTTTCTTATCTGGTAACTCAAACTCACCCATCCACCTTCTCAACATTTTGGAAGTGGGAACTTGTCCTCTCAACAAAATGAATAGGGAAACTTCAGTATCAGCATTGGCTGTCGTGCGCACTGCCCGCAACTTACAGTTCAACCCAATGGCCTTGGACAGTTGCACGTTCTCTTTGATTACTCTATTAAATCTCTCAATGAGACTATTGCTCCTGGGATGGTAAAGGGACCTTCTAGAGTGTTTTATGCCCATGAACTTCATAAATTCCTCAAATTGTGTCGAAGTAAATCGGCATCCATTATCAGAAAGCACCTCATCAGGCACCCCTTCTCTTACAAACAGTGACTCAAGGAATTCAGTCCCACATGCTGCACTTTGAGCTTTCACAAACTTAATTTCTGGCCAGCGACTATAAGAGTCCACGAGGACAATGCCATACTCTGTAACACTGCTGCCAGACAACAAAATAGCACCTACAATGTAAATTGCTAGTTTAGCTCATGCTTTATTGGGTACCTGAACCGCAACTACAGAGCTGGGTACGGTTACTGGTGATTTGTCACTAACGACACAACACATGCATTCTCTCGTAAAGTATTCCGCCTGCTTATCTAAACCTGGTCACCAGAATTTTTCTTGGACACTTCTCTTCATGGCATGCATGCCAATGTGACCTACATGGGCTAACGTGAGTACTTTGAGCCTCATAGCTTCGGGGACCACCAGCAAATTGGCCTGATATAATAACTCATTGACAATAGACAATTCATCAAAAATGTGTTTAGATTTGCTGACTGAGTTATCCTTCGAATTCCCTCGTATCCAGCCTATGCTCATGATTTTCTTGACCTTCTAGACTTTCTCATCCACCTCATAAGCATCTCTTCATTCCTGTTCTGACACAGCACCTTCTCTATTACTCAACACAGCAAATGGTCTCGGTATCACAGTCCCTTTCTTCTTCACCACCTCCATTGTCCTCACTACCTAGTAATCTAGACTGATAGTCTGCTAACAAATTCTTCTTCTCAGGCACGTACTCAATGATAAAGTTGTGCTCCAAAAGTCTATATTGACATTTGGCAGTCCTGGGGGTCGCCCTCTCACCTCCTTTAGTGGTGGAGTGTTGAACCAAAGGTTTGTGATCCACTCTTGCAGTGAATTTCGGACCCCACAAATAAGGCTTGAAATGAATGATACCCCACCAGCAGGCCAATGCCTCACGTTCAACAACAGAATACATTACCTCAGCTCCCCCCAAGCCTCTGAATGCAAAGGCTATTACTTCATCTTTGCCACCCCTACATTCCATAAGTACCGCACCCAAGCCTTTTTGACTGGCATCAGTCATGATTATGGTCTGATCCCTGGTGTCAAAGGGCTTGAGAGGCTTAGCATGCGCAGTTTCTTTTTTGATTAGTTCAAATTCCTCGGCACACTCAATTTCCCACTTTAACCTAGAGTTCTTTCTGAGGAGATTCCTCATGTGAAAGGTTTGTTTTTGTTGCACAATTGGGTACGAATCTGGCATAAAATTCAATGAGTCCCATAAAAGACCTCAACTGGTCCTTATTTCCTGGAGGGCTAAAATCTTATATTGCTTTTACTAAACTGGCCTTTGTTTCCACCCCTCCACATATAACTTTTAGCCCAAATACTTCAATGTGGTCACTTTCAACCTGCATTTGTCAAGGCTAAGAGTAACTCCTTTACAGTCTCGAAAGATAATACACGGTGTAGTCTTTTGTTGTGTTGCTTCTGATCAACCCCATACACCAAAACAACGTCCTGAAAAGTTATCACCCAGGACATCCCCCTGAACATACTCTCCACAATCCTCTGAAAATTATGGACGCAGAAGCAAGTCCAAAGGGCATGCGTTTGAATTGTAATAAACCTTTAGGGGTAATGAATGCAGTGTAATGCCTTGAATCAGGATGCTGATCAATCTGGTGATATGCAGATGTCATATCTAACAAACTAAGCCACTTTCCACCCTTAAGAATGGAAGTCACCTCTGTAATGTTGGGCATGGGGTATTTGTCTACCCATATTTGCTGGTTGAGATCGGGTAAGTCAACACACATGCTCAGAGCTCCATTAGCTTTCTTAGCCAGAACGACAGGAGCAACCCAATCGGACTACTCGATCGGTTCTATTACATTACTGGCACATAACTTGTCTAATTCCTGTTTTAACTCATCCTGCAAGGCCAAAGGTACTCTCCAGACCTTGTGCACAGCTGCTTGGACCCCTTCAACCAACCTTATTTTATGTTTAAATCCTTTTATTAGACCCAGTTCATTCCTAAAAACCCCAGGATATGTTGACTCCCATGCTTACTCCTCAACTGCTTGAATATGTGTATTGTCCCTCTTCAGTAAAACTTGATGTTGATGAGTATAAACCCAAATTACCCTGATCGTACCACCCCAACAAACATGTATCATCTTTTTCCAGGATTCACTGTTCTTGAAGCATAAAACAGCATCAAATTCGCCCACTACATCAGTAGTTTTTCGTTCATCGCCGACTGGTCATATGGAAGAATGCGTCAAAACAATTCCCTGAGCCTGGAACAGTTGCTCCCATACTTTCTCACTCATAAGGCTAATGAGGCTAAAAGGAGACCCCAAATCTACCAAAACTCTAACGCCCACACCATTGATGTTCACCAAACACAAGGGACGCCTAGCTTCTTGTGAAATAACACTGCACATGCACATCAAGTGCGAAGGTCCAAGAGATTGTATGATGGTGAAGATCTGATCTTCGTCGCTGGATGATCATTCTCCTTCTGTGGATTGTTTTACATTAAGTACTGTCCTGTAGGAATCCTTGCCGGATGACTGCCCGCTAGTTGATCTGCAGACTTTAGCAAAATGCCCTTTTTTTCAAACATTTAGCACGTGTTTTGTCCATGGCAGGGTACACTCTGGCATTACCAAGACGGGTTGTGCTGCCAAACCTGTAGCACTCCCAACACTTGTGAGCTGGTTTAGTGTTGTTAGTTTTCTCGTTATTATTACTCTTTTCCTGGTTTGACGTTTACTTTGACTTCTTGCACTTGCTTTTAACTGCCAGTACACCATGGGAAGACATTTTAGGACTAGAAATTGCCATTTGTTCTAAGTAAAACGACATGCTTTCAATCCTCGTTGCTATCTAAAAGGCTTTTTGAAATGTTAAGTCGGGCTTAGACAACAAAGCCTCTTGTACCTAACTGTTACCATTTTCTCCACCAATTGGTCCCTTATCTCCTCCTCCTCAAACGTTTTGTATTCATATGAGACAGCCAAAATGCCCAATGCACCTACATAGCTGGATGCAGAATCTCCTGGCAGCTGTTCTGATTTGTAAAATGTGTGCCTCCTCAATGTCACATTTTTAAACACCTTGAATTGTGTATCTAGGGATTTGATCGCTGTAGCATACTCATCTTCTACACCATCCCCTTCACCCTCAATTATAAGAACCACTACCTTGGGAATGTGCTTCCAGATCTTGCGGCCCTCTGAACCTAACCAGTGTCTCAAGATAGCAAATTTATTTTTATGTGTAAAAGGCTCCCCCCTCAAGAGCATCAGTGTTTGCTTCAAAACTTCTTTCCACCTCTCCCAATTCAAAGCAGGATTAGGCACAAACGCCGCTGGTGGTATTATTGCTTGTTACATGATGACGCTACTAAAACAAATACCCATTCTGTGGTTAAAAAGAAATTAAAGAATAAATAAACAAGTTTACTAATGTAGCAATAGTACACGTATGCACCACAAACACGAATTGCACTGGAAACTAATCCTTTGCTGAAAATCAAATATATGATGTGCTTGTGACCGTAATGGAACGCACAGTATTTAGGTAGATGCTGAGGTAAATAAATAAATAACTTCAATGTCTCAAAAGTGCTCGTGTGAATTGCACTGAAAACAGAATGAGCCTTTACTTAAATGGTACACAAGCACTCTAAAATATGAGCTGTACTGGTGTGCGTGTCACCTATGCTTGTTTACTGCTGCAGAATGACACAAGCGTCATGGAAACAGTGTGTGTGTCACCAACATCTATTGCAGCAACTCAGTAGTACACAATAACTGTACTCAACAATGCGTACCCAACTGCACTGATGTGGGCCTGTAAGTAGCCCAATCCAAGTTGGCTGCCTTACGTATCTGTGCAGCATAATGACTTCTGAGGTGGTCAGGCAATAGCTAAAATGACCAGGAAAAGCTTGCGGAGCCGATGTTGGAATGGCTTTGCAAATAAAACAATGATACCTTGAAGAGCAGAACATTAGGAAGTCAGTTCCTCTACTGTGGGAGCTGCACTGTAGGAGAATTTTAGTGGTAGTTCTGAATGGTGTAGCACGCGACAGTCCGAGTAGAGATGTCTTCTGGCACACCGCAGCCGGAGAAGATGCTTGGGAGGTCCTGCTGACCTGCAACTCGTCGCCAGTATAAAGATCCTGATACTTGGTGTGGAAGCTAAGATTTATTAAGCCAGCTGGACCAAGTCAGCATCCTTCTCGCAATCACAGTAACGGCCAACTCTACTCCTGAAATTCTCGAATCCCTCCCTAAAACATTCTGTGCATTCTTCCAGCACGCAACCACTGGAGTGAAAGAATGTAACCCCGCAAGTACCTCCCGGAGGAACACAGCAAAAAGGGGACAACAAATTGTCACAAAAGGTCAGGCCATTACCAATAACTCCATCCGAGGTGCACTAGATGCGGTGGATTATAGCTTCTAGTGTTGCAAATACCAATGTACTTCTTAGACGACACACATTGTTTTAGGTGTTCTGGGTTTAAACCAGAGGTCCAGCAGGCAATACTAAATATGCATTTTAACAAAGAGCATCTTTTGGCCAACAAGGAGACCCTACCCGTGACAAAATGAAAAAGGATACTGACTCAGCTAAGGCCATGAGAGCATTAGAGACTGCAACTCCTACGGGGTCCTTTCGTCGCGCAGGCTACAGGGTTGCATGTAAATCCACCACCACAGATGCCCCCACTTCCTGAACAAAAATAAGGCCAGTCTGCCTACAGTAAAATCCCTTTTAGAGGTTCCTTTAGAGGCGAAAACAACAAATGAAGGGGCAGGGGTGCCTCCTCATACAGAGTAACACCCACTTCAAATCTGTGACAACCCAATCCTTCCTCCTGACTACTCCACACCTGTTGGAGGTAGACTACAAACTTCCCACCCAGTCTGAGAATCCATCACCCCAGCCCAGTGGGGTACTAGCCATTATCCAACATGGCGGTTGTCTGGAGTTCATTACCATACAACCCAACACCCCACCTTGCACACACAGGATCATCTAACACTTCTCAAACAAGAAGTTAAACCCCTTCTTCTCAAAGGGGCCATAAAACCTGTCACGCTTCTACAGCAGGGATCAGGGGTATGTTCTCTGTATTTTCTAATTGCCAAAAAAGATGAGTCACTAAGACCAATCTTAGATCTCCGACCCTTCAACCAATACATCCTATCAGAACATTTCCATATGGTTACTCTACAGGACTTTATTCCACTTCTCTAAAAGGGTGACTCTATGGCAACACTGAACCAAAAAGACACCTATTTCCATATACCAATACACCCTGCGAATCACAAATACCTCAGAGTTGTTATAGCAGGCAAGCATTACCAATTCAAAGTTCTACTGTTTGGGGTGACCACAGCACCTCGAGTTTTCAAAAACAATTGGCAGTAGTTGCAGCACATCTGAGACGACAAAACATTCACGTATTCCCATACCTGGACGATTGGCTCATCCAAGCCAATACCCACCTACAGCCCCAACAGTACACTAGGTTGCAAGTGGATCTATTTCACAAACTGTGGTTTACAATAAATGTCCCAAAGTTTCACCTTCAACATCTCCAAATTCAACTTTACTCAGGAGCAATTCTCAGCACACAATTAGGACTAGCTTATCCCAATCCCACTCAAGCTCAGAACTTTCAGGTAACTCAACCACAATTACAACCAAACAAAACTCTCACTGTTTGGACCGTCATGCATCTGTTAGGAATGATGGCTCTTGCATTGCTATAGCTCCCCACGCAAGATTGCATATGTGCCCCTTACAGCAATTTCTAGCTCACCAGTGGTCTAAATCGCAGGGTCTCCTCGAAGATCTAGTGTTGATCATCCGCCCCACTCACCGTTTTCTTCAATGGTGGAACACCAACAACCTGCTACAGTTCGTCCTTTTCGTGACCCTGTTGCTTACCTCACTCTCACTACAGACGCATCGGAGACAGGTTGGGGTGCCCATATACAAGACCTCCAATACAAGGTCTGTGGGATGCCGAACATCAATCCCTACACATCAACAACTTGGAGCTTCAGGCAATCTTCCTAGCACTAAAGGCTTTCCTTACTCCCCTATCTCACAAGGTTGTCCAAGACTGGAAGAATAATATGACAGCCAAGTATAATTTACAAAATCGGGGGGACACGGTGTTCTCAACTGTCTCTGACCCTATGTAACTGGGCTGTTCATTCATCTCTTGGTGGAATATCTGCCAGGGGCAGACAACGATTTTGCAGACCTTCTCTGCAGGATGCAGCAATACGTACGAGTGGGAACTCCACCCACGAGTTCTCCTTCCCTACTTTAAAAAATTGGGCTTTCCACAGATAGATCTTTTCGCCACAGCCGAAAACATAAAATGCCCAAACTTTGCCTCCTGGTATCCACACCCACGATCTAAGGGCAAAGCACTATGACTGAGTTGGTCAGCGATATTTGGAGGAAAGTGCCCATTTTTGCATGGTTGCCTCCCACTTTTTGCCTGATGTTGATGCTCTTTGCCTAAAATGTATGTGTGCATTGGGTTTCTCCCAAACAGGTACCCAGGGCCTATGTTTTCTCCCTAAAACTGTACTGTTGAAAACAGAATTATCAACTCTCTGGCCACATGTAAGACCCTTGTAAAAGGTACCACAGGTACCAAAGGCACGGTGACAAGGGAAGGCCTATAAGAGCTGCAACACATATTGTGCCACCCATAGAAACCCATACTTACTTATTTACACAAACACACCACATCACCCCCCCCCCCCACACACACACACCCACCCCACAAACACACACACCCGCACCCAGCTGTGTGTTTTGGTGCAGAGCAAAGTGAAGAATTGACATGGCACACATCACTGTGTGCCATGCCTACAAATCCACTGCCATGGCATAGGTAAGCCACCCGTTTATCTGGGTGTACTATACAACTTGTGAGGGTACAGGTGCATGAGCCCTGTACCCCTACAGTGTCTAAGTCCATTCTTAGACATTGTAAGTGCAGTAAAGCCATAAAGAATATATGGTTTGGGAGTTTGTCATTACAAACGTTGCAGGACCATAATGGCTTCACTGAATCCTGAGAAGTTTGATATCAAACTTCTCAGCACATTAAACCCCCACTGATGCCAATGTGGGATTTAATGCCAAATGCACTCAGAAGGCATCTTAGAGATGCCCCCTAAAAAACGACCTAACACTTGTGTCCTGGCTGCTCGCCTGCTGCCACCCCCAGAGATGTTTCTGAACCCCTGGGTCGAGAGCCGCCCACTCTTGAGGTCCTGAAACAAAGCACATTCTGGGCAGAGGTGCCAAGCCTCCACGCTCAGGATGGGAAGGGTCCACAAAGGGGAAGCTTCAAACGCTTGCCGCCTTTGTGAGCTGAACCAGCCATTTGCTGCTCCCAGCAACTGGCCCCCACCGGTTTTGACCCCACTTTTGGCTGGAGAAATGGTGGGAAAACCAAGATAGGAGTAGGGTGTGCCCACCTTTGCCAACCCCACCCCTGTGGGGAAGGCAAAGCACAACTCTCAGTCCCCGCCATCTTGAAGATGGGGGGACCCAGCCAACCAGAGTGAGGTTTATGCCCCCCTCCCACTGGAGGGTGGCATAATGGGGAGTGTACCCACCGCAAGGAAGGGACACATTGGTCCCAACCTGTACCTACCTGAAACACCCCTAAATGTAGTATTTAGGGCCAACCCAGAACCTTGCCTCCTCAGACAAGAAGATGAAGGACCGAAGAGCCATGCTGAAAGAGGAAAAGGAGCACACCAACTGACTTGGCCCCAGCAGTACCAGCCTATCCCGACCTCCTCCAGTGAAATCTCAATGCGTCCTGCAGCCAGCAGCCACCCAGAACCCGGAGGACCAGCCCTGCCTTCACTAAACGGACTGACCCCCATGAGCACAGGACCTGTTCACCAACAGACTCTGGCTCCGACAAAATCCGCAAGTCTGCACTACTCTGCACCCGACACCCAAGGCCCGAGTGGCCCAACACCCCAAGGAGGTTTCTCGGGTGATCCCTGACCTACCTCAAGTCTCCTAACGGTGCCTGCAGCCCCTAACTAGAGGACCCCCCGACCGCGACCGGAGCCAGTAAGGAAAACCCGACACCAAAAGAAACCCCAGCACTGGACGCCCCACAGCCTTGGGTGGCTCAACCAACAGTGTCCCGGCATCCCATGACATCCCAACTTACCTCTCCAACCAGTGGTCGCCTCCAGAAGATCTTTGTGCCCAAGCCTGCAGTGTTAGTTCTGATTGGAGCTTCCCCATTGAAACCAACATGGCTGCTGATGTCGATCTAGCACCCTGCACCCGACCGCCCCAGTGCCACTGTGCATGTACTTTGTGTGCTATCTTGGATTCCCCTTTGCCCTGAGCCAAATCCAAGTGGCGTGCACATGAGCAGACACCACCCGTAGGCCCCCTATCCCGCATTGGATAACATTGGACCTCAGCACTCTACACCAGGCCGCCCTAGTGCCGCTGAGGATGCTTTTTTAGTGCATCCTTGACCCTGGAAGAACCCTTGTTCTAACCCCAGAAACTCAACCTCAAAGACCGTTTACTTACCTGCAAACCGATAACCTCATTTTTCTCCATACGATTGACTTGACTGTTTTCCTCTAAAAAACTTCCAAGTGTTGAGGGTGTTTGTATAGCAACATAAGAAACTGTGGTTTTATGAATGCTGGTTTACTTATCTTTTATCTACAAAACGTCCCAGAGTGATATCTAGGCATATCACACTGAGTAGAAAAAGTATTCTAGTAATCCAAAAGTAATTTTAACTATTTTAATATTTTACAGACAAAACATTTAACAAAATGTATTATCATCCAGCTTGCTTGTTGATCAATCGGTCTTGAAAAGTACAATTCTATTTACCTGTACCAAGTAATGCTTGGTTCTAAAAATAAAATACACGAAAGAAATATTTTGACTACAAACAATTGGTCTGAGTTCAGTCTTTGAGTGTGTGACATCTTTTCTTGCATGAGTGTGTACAATAAACGCTTAACACTACCCTCTGATAAATCATTACTGCTCGCCCACACTACCACAAATCGAGAGTAAGGTATTATCTACTTTAGCTTTAAGCCTTTGGGGATCCAATAAACTCTGTGTTCGAGGCATGTGGGCTGCTGAATTCATATCTGTGCATAGATCGCCGCCTAGTGTTGGGTCCGGATGATTGCACATTGTTGTCCTGGAAGAGTCTTCGAAGTATCACGAGATAGGTGGCTCCTCCCCTGGACTACAGTGCGCATGGGCATCGCCTCCATCCCCAGATTGTTTTTTTCCGCCATTGGGTTCGGATGTGTGTCGGTTCCCTCTGTCGGAACCGATAGTTGTTAACTCTCTTAACTCGAGACCAAAAGGTCTTTAGGCTTGGCGCCGGTATCGTTTTCGTTCGGGTTTACTGTTTCTTCAGCTCCGAACTCTCGCTGCCCTTCCGCGTGCTGTCGGCGCGGACGGGCCTACACGACGCTCCAGACATGGAACGGACACCGTTTAAACGGTGCCCGGTGTGCAACGCGAAATACTCGCACCTCGACGTGCACCCAGTGTGCAACACTTGTCTGTCGCCGGACCACGACGAGGCCAGGTGTATGGCCTGCTCCAAGTTCCGGTGCAAGAAGACCCTCAAGATTCGTCGGGCTGCGAGACTCCAGGCCAAAATGTCTGCGCCCCCGCCGGACGACATCTTCGAAGAAGACGTTGGAAGTGACAATGTCCAACAGGTTTCGGACTCTAGCCCTGCGTCCGAGGGGGAGGCCTACGACGCAGGAGACGAGGAGTTTGACGAAGCCGGCGATGAGGTAGGGGACGACGATGGGGCCATTGCCACCGTGGGGGATAGCTCGGAGGAGGAGCATCCCCGGACTGACTCAGGGGTCGACCCCCTTCCTGCGGCCTAGGTCGAGGGATCGCCTTCGGGCCTTACCCAAGACCCTGTTATTAGTCCAGCAGCCCCGCCTACGGGCCCGGCCACGGACATTTTAGAGGTGCCACTCACGTTTCCGAAAACGAAAGTGAAGCCCTCGGGATCAACACCTCCGGTTTCAAAACCGAAAGTGAAAGCGGTCCAGAATTCTCTGGAGGCGTCAAAGTCCAAGAAATTCAAAATGGCCGACATGGAGAGTCCCGCCAAGATGGCCGACCCGAGGGCCTCAGGGTCGGTGCCGAAGGCGAAGTCGTCCGACGCAGCTGCGTCGGCGCCGAAGATGGTCGCGGTTGATGACCCGAAGAAGGCTTCGAAGAAGCGTCAAGGCGATCCCAAAGCTCTGGCTTCCCCGGCTCCGGCGGTCGGAGCCAAGGACGGTACCACGTCGACTCCGAAGACGGTGCCTCTCGCCGACGCCACTCACAAAGTGTCTCCAGTGGTGTCTAAGCCTCGGCTCCAGCCACTCGCGGAGGAAGAGCGTCGGGAGGTCATCATCGACGCCAATACGGGAAAACTGTCCCTCCTCAAAAGGAAAATCACCACGGAGCCGGTGTTGGAACACTTTCGCATTCCTCTCAAGAACAAGAAGGACTCTGCGGGTACTTCAGCACCTTTGGCGCCGGCGTCTCCAAGTGACCTGCCGCGTTCACCAACTCCTTCTACCGCGGGTGATGGTGACGAGGAGGAGGTAGAGTACAACTATCCAGCGTACTCGGATCCGGAGGAAGAACATGAACCTTGGACTGCCGGAGGCGACCCCGATCACCCGCAGTCGGGTCAAGAACCGCAGCTCTTTGCGGCGAAAACTTCGCCGACGGAGGACTCTGCAGCCTTCAACGCTTTGATCGAGAGAGCTGCAGCTAACCATGATGTCGAGCTGCACTCCGATCCTGTGGATGTGGACTTTTTATTTGACACTTTCTCAGTGGCTGAAAAGTCAATCAGGACTCTGCCAATGCTCAAAGGAGTGCTCAAGCACGCGCAAGAGGTCTTCAAGGAGCCCACTCGGGCGCGTGTCATCAATCCACGCATTGATAAGAAATATAAGGCAGCGCCCTCGGATCCAACATATATCAAGGGACACTTGCCACTGGACTCTTTGGTGGTATCCAACGCTCGCAAGAGGGCGAACTCACAGACAACTGGTGACGCTCCTCCCCCAGACAAAGAGTCGAAAATATTTGAGGCCTCAGGGAAACGGATTGCTGCACAAGCAGCTAACATTTGGCGCATCTCGAACACGCAGGGCCTACTTGCACGCTACGATAGGGCTCATTACGACACCCTAGAAGCACTGCTCCAGCACTTGCCTGACCAATACAAGGAAGCAGGGGAGATGTTAATTCAAGAGGGAAAGCTCATTACAAACGCTTCCATCAAATGTGCGCTAGATGTGGCTGATACTGCCTCCAGGGCAATCAACACCAGTGTGTTGCTCAGACGGCATGCATGGCTTAGGATCTCAGGGTTTAAACCTGATATACAAACAACCATCCTAAACCAAACGGTTAATCCGGACCATTTGTTTGGACCTGAGGTTGATGCGACGCTTGAAAAAATGAAAAAAGATACAGACACTGCTAAGTCTATGGGGGCCCCTCCAGTCTCAGCAGTTTCGGGGTGGTTCCTTTCGCCGCTCTAATACCAGAGGCACCTCAAGGGGTCAGGCATCGCAATCCACCCAGTACTACAAGAGCAATACCCAATCCTCATACACCAACAAGGGTAGAGGTGGCTACAGAGGCAACAATGTCAAGGGCAGGGGACGTGGAAACAACCGCTCCAGGTCCACCGCCGCCAACAAGCAGTGACGTCTTGTCACTGCCCCCCGACCACACAACACCGGTCGGGGGGAGACTCCAGCAGTTCCTGCCCGTGTGGAGATCCATCACCACAGACAGGTGGGTCAAATCTCTTGTCCAGTACGGTTACTGTCTGGAACTTACTTCCACTCCACCAAACATACCTCCAAAAAGCCGTCCTATGTCCGGCGAGCACTTGCACTTGTTGCAGCAGGAAGTTCAAGCCATGCTGCAAAAAGGAGCAATAGAGCTCGTCCCACTACAAGAAAGGGGAACAGGGGTTTACTCTCTGTACTTTCTAATCCCCAAGAAGGACGGATCCCTACGGCCCATCTTGGACCTCAGGCCCCTCAACTGGTACATTCTCTCGGAGCATTTCCATATGCTCACGTTGCAGCAGGTACTCCCTCTGCTTCAACAGGGGGACTTCCTGGCTACGTTGGATCTAAAAGATGCATACTTTCATATCCCCCTGCATCCTTCCCACAGGAAGTATCTCAGATTCACGATTCAAGACCAGCACTACCAGTTCAGGGTTCTGCCGTTCGGGGTCACCACAGCGCCAAGGTTCTTTACGAAGTGCCTGGCGACTGTGGCGGCGCATCTACGACGCCAGAACGTCCACGTCTACCCTTACCTGGACGACTGGCTCATTCAGGCAAAAACAGAACAGCAGTGCGCCGACCACGTGTCCCGCACCATTCATCTCCTGCACAATCTGGGATTCTCTCTGAACTACCCGAAATCCCATCTCCAGCCCGCCCATGTACGACAGTATCTGGGTGCGACAATAAACACTCTGGCAGCCACTGCGCAGCCAAATTCAGTGAGAATCGCCAGTATCCAAACGCTGATCCAACGATTCAGACCTCAACACTCGCTTCCAGCGAAAGTGTTCATGCAGTTGATAGGCATGATGGCCTCCTGCATCTCCATTGTCCCGCACGCGAGGCTACATATGCGTCCGCTTCAGGAGTGCCTAGCACGTCAGTGGACTCAGGCTCATGGGCAACTGACAGACCTAGTGTTGGTGAGTGGTCGGGCATACAACTCTCTGCATTGGTGGAATCCACAAAACCTTTGCAAGGGCCGACCATTCCAAGAGCCTGTGCCACAGATTATCCTGACAACGGACGCTTCTCTCCAGGGATGGGGAGCGCATGTACTCCACTACAAAGTGCAGGGACTATGGACACTACAGCAAAGGAAGATGCACATCAATGTGTTGGAACTGATGGCAATCTTCATGGCCTTGAAGGTGTTCAAAGTACATCTGTGCAACAAGGTTGTGTTGATCCGGACGGACAACATGACAGCCATGTACTACATTCAAAAGCAGGGAGGCACACACTCTCCGCAGCTGTCTCATCTGGCTCAGAGCATGTGGAAGTGGGCCATTCAGAGGAACATCTTCCTCATGGCAGAGCATCTCCCGGGCAAAGACAACCAGATGGCGGACCTGCTCAGCAGGCACAGCCATCAAATGCACGAGTGGGAGATACATCCATCAGTACTCCAACCGTACTTCCAAAGGTGGGGTCATCCAGAGATGGACCTGTTCGCCACAAAGGAGAACGCAAAATGCCAAAGCTTCGCCGCCAGGTTCCCACACCCGCAATCACAGGGCAATGCGATGTGGATGAACTGGTCAGGCAGATTTGCGTACGCTTTTCCCCCAGCACCTCTGATACCGCTGGTGGCACGCAAGCTCAGGCAGCACTCGATGACTCTCATCCTGGTTGCTCCAACGTGGGCTCGCCAACCGTGGTACACCACGTTTCTGGAACTCTCCGTGGTACCGCATCAAAGGCTTCATCTCACTCCCAGCCTTCTGACGCAGAGCCATGGCGACATTCAGCACCCAGATCCGCAACAGCTCAACCTGGCGATCTGGCTCCTGAAGTCCTAGAGTTTGGCTACCTCAATCTTCCTCCCGATTGCATGAACATCATTCGGGAGGCAAGGAAGCCCACTACTCGAGCTTGTTATGCGGCTAAATGGAAGAGGTTTGTCATTTACTGTGTTAACCACGATATTGACCCGCTAGATGCTTCCATTCAAAACATCATTTGTTACCTGTTCCACCTGTACCAATGCAATTTGGCGTACTCTTCCATCCGCATTCACCTGTCTGCTATGGCAGCATACCTCCAGAATAGGCAACACCTGTCACTTTTTAAGGTCCCTGCTATCAAGGCTTTCCTGGAAGGACTCAAGAGAGTCATTCCACCAAGGACCCCACCAGCTCCAGAATGGAACCTCAATGTGGTTCTTACAAGACTGATGGGTCCTCCCTTCGAGCCACTGCACTCTTGTGAGCTTCAGTTTCTGACTTGGAAGGTTGCTTTCTTAGTAGCAATTACATTGCTACGGAGGGTTAGCGAGTTGCAGGCGCTCACCATCCAAGAACCTTTCTTCCAAGTACATGCTAACAGGGTTGTGCTCCGCACTAACCCTAAATTCTTACCCAAGGTTGTATCTCAATTCCATATGAACCAGACAATTGAGTTGCCGGTGTTTTTCCAAAACCCAGAGACGCTGGCGGAGCGGATGCTCCACACCCTTGACGTTAAAAGAGCCTTGATGTACTACGTGGACAGGACAAAAGATTTTCGCAAAACCAAGCAGCTTTTCGTTGCTTTTGCCACACACCACAAGGGAAACGCTATCTCCAAAGCTGGGATCGCTAGGTGGATCGTGAAATGCATTCAAATCTGTTACGCTAAAGCTAAACGCACTCTCACTATCCCACCAAGAGCCCACTCCACCAGGAAGTTGGGGGCCTCTATGGCTTTCCTAGGTAACATTCCCTTAGAAGATATCTGTAGAGCAGCCACATGGTCTACCACACATACTTTCACTAAACATTACTGTGTAGACGTGCACTCCAAACAGCAGGCAGCTGTTGGTCAGGCTGTTCTCAAAACACTTTTTCAGACTGCTGCAGCTGGCACGGGCGGCCGCCGCTAATGGAGGGACTGCTATATATTCTATGCCCAGATATGAATTCAGCAGCCCACATGCCTCGAACTGCAAATGCTACTTACCAGTATGCATCTGTTCTTGGCATGTAGGGCTGCTGACATTCATATCGCCCACCCTCCTCCCCGGCGCCTGTAGCAGCTGCAGTATTCATATACTTATATGCTCATAGCATGGTCATCACTCACATACTTCACTCCATCTCTGCCAATGGCTAAAAACAATCTGGGGATGGAGGCGATGCCCATGCGCACTGTAGTCCAGGGGAGGAGCCACCTATCTCGTGATACTTTGAAGACTCTTCCAGGACAACAATGTGCAATCATCCGGACCCAACACTAGGCGGCGATCTATGCACAGATATGAATGTCAGCAGCCCTACATACCAAGAACAGATGCATACTGGTAAGTAGCATTTGCAACACACTATACCTTACTTTGGCATAGTATATACAGAGTCCTCTTCCAACAATATTTGCCTATGCTTTTCCACTTCACCCCCTCATTCTATTGCTGGTTTGGAGACTCAAGCAAACATCTCTCACCATGATCCAAGTAGCTCCCACTTGGGTAAATCAGCCCTGGTTCATAACACTACTAGATCGCTCAGTAGTGTCACACAATAAGCTCCCCAATAGACCGGACCTTCTCACTCAGAATCAATGACAAATCTGACACCCAGCCTCAAACACTCAAGCAATTTAGCTCCTGAGGTCATAGAGTTTGGCTAAATTAATTTACCACAATAATGTACGAACATTCTTAAGCAAGCACGCAAACCCACAACTAGAGCATGTTATTCCGGAAAATTGGAACTTTTTTTTACTACTGCTAATCTAAACAAATTGATCCTATGGAAGCCACAGTGCAAGACCTTATTTGCTACCTACTTCATTTGCAAAAGGCTAATTTAGCTTCCACTTCCATTAGAATACACCTCGCTGCAGTGGCTGCCCATCTGCAAAATAGGCAGCACCACTCACAGTTCACATGCTTTTTGGTGTATTCCAGAGAATGTCCAAAGCGAACGATAACCCACATCCACTCGTCTGACAGTTCCTCTCATGCCGATGTTGAACGGTGCACCTCTTATTGGCAGGGCAAAAGAGGAGATGGATTTTAGGGGGGGTGGAAATATTTGGTCTGATGGCTCTACTGTTATTGGTTGGAGCAGATTTCGTTTTTGGGGCTCATCCACCTCTTTGCTTATGTTAAGGCATGTGGTACTGTGGATAGTTCTAGCTTGTTTGAGGAGTTCAACATTGTTGGTATTTCCAGTACGGATTTCATCACCCTGTCGATAACATTAGCCCCTGTACTAAGAATAAGGATGTTTCCTCTAAAGTGATCAAAGATAGGTTGTCTCTTTTGTTTTTATTGTACTAAATTGCAATGCATTGTCAACAAATAAGCTGTGGCTGCTGCAAACATGCCCAAGGTATTGGATTTCAGCTCTGAGGGGAAGTATCACAAAGCAAGCCGTACTTTAAGAACTGGGCCGTAGGCTTGTTGGTAAAAATTGCATCTACAGAACCAACAGTCTTGGTCTATGAAGTTTGTTCTCCTTCTCTCACTAATGACTCAGCCTGTTTCTTTTCTTGTTCTGCCATTTTCTCCTGTACGGAGGTGACAGTAACCTGTTGAATCTGATCATTTCAGAGGTACTCTTCATGTTCAGGCGATGTTCCTTCAGCTCCTTTGTGCTGCAATAAAGATGTCAGAGTGTATGTTGATTTGTTTTATCAAGCAGCCTGTAGAATTATCCAGGATTTTATGTTTTCTCCATGTGGGCAATATTTGCCATGGCTGTTGTGGGGGTAGGATCGGTTGAAAGCCCCCTTCACACAAGTGGTAAAACATATGGGCAGGCCTCGAAAAATCTATTCACCCACTTCCTATGGCGAGTCAGATTTCATCAGGTCGAGCTGTTTATAGTACCCACTTGGGACTGGCGAGTGAACTTAAACTGGAAAGGAAGAGGTTTTCTTCTCATTCAGAAAGTGAATGAACAATTAAAACGGCTTTAAATCTTGTATCTGATTGAGACTACTAGCCGCAGATTCCTTCACATAGAATTATCCCCAGGCGTGAGACTGGATCTGGAAACTTTTTTGCCACAGCATCCCTGCGCGCCGGGGCGGGGCGACATCACGCAACTCCGCCCAGGCGTCGTCCGTGCATGTGACATCAGCGAGGTCACGTAACACCCGCCTTGGCGCACCTATGTCAGTTTTTTCCTTTTCCGATCTTGCTACAGGCCTGTTTCGGGCCCCCTTTTTTCTCCATTCTGTTGGTGGAACAGTGTGCGAATTTCTTCGGGCTTTAAAACTTGTACTTTTTGTGGGCGTCAGTTGAAGCCGAAGTGCCGAATGAAACATCTTTCGGCGCGTCTCTCCAGGTCGACGTCCTCCCCTCGGTCTGCTTCTGCGGACTTCTTCAGGTTCGGCCGTGGTCGTCATCCTCGCCCTTCTCCGATGTTACGTGAGCGTTGCTCCCTGGTGGGTAAGTGTCACAGTTTGTCCCCGAGGGCTGGGTTCCGGCCTACCGGGGGCGTGGACTCTCCACGGGTGATGCGGCCCGCGTGTCATCCTATCCACCGTTCCCCGGTGTTGGGGCATCGAGAGTCCAAATGGAGACATGCGCGGCGGCTTTGCAGGCCTCGCTGGCGTCTCCCGCTCCTTCCCCTTCTGGGGTGTCGGCGGACCTTCGCCTTGTGCAGGGCCCTCCGCGGCGCCGACTAGTTCGGATCCAGGCTTGGAGGGTGTGGTTCTTTTGGGGTGCGGTACCGCTGGGGCACCTCCTTCAGGCCATGGCGTTACTGCCTCGCCGCAAACTCCTGCGGGAGTCCCTGTGGTGTCGCGGGAGGTGGCCGGGGCTCAGGTTGCATCCCCGTGCCCCTCTCAGTCCCTTGGAAGGGAGGTCCTGTCTAAGGCCGAGGTGACGGCGCTACGGCGCCGGCAGCAGCTGGACCGTGCAGAGCTTTAGGGGTCAGTGAACACTCCTCGCCCCGCTCAAGGCCAAGTGAGGACCCCGGGCTCCTCTCCTCTTCCCCCCGCAGGCGGCTGCCTCGATGGGGGCGAGTCGGAGGTGGAATCGTCCCTGGCACCGCCTCATGGGTTGCCGAGCGATCTACGCCTCATTTTGAGCCGCGGGTGGCGGAGGGCTTCGTGTCTCTCCCCAGGGCCATCTTGTTCCCCCCCGTGGATGGCTATCTCGGTGGAGGTCGGGCCAGCGCTGTCCCGGTCCGGCTCCAGCCCCGCTCCGGTCCCCGATGCGGGGCTCCTTAGGGGGAACCTGGTCCGGCGACACCAGAGGGTGCCGGCAATACGCCTCAAGCGGCGGACTCTACAGCTCCGCGCAAGGGTCGTGCAAAGGATTCGTCTTCGGACGCTCCTTCTTCTCTGGAGGCAGCCTGTATTTTGGTGTCATCCTCCCCGGAGACGGGTCGCTGTGTGGTGTCTTTTTCACCGGTGTCGAAGGGCGCTCTCTGCCCTTCCTGAGGCAGAGGTGTTCGTTGGAAGAGCGGCAGGTCCCTTATTCGTCGGCTCCTTCTGACTTCCAGGTCTGGCCCTTGCCCGCTCCGCTTGGTCTCTGGGACGGCTGTCTTAGTTTGCAGCCATCGCCCACGGAGGCCCTGCTTTCTCCGCCGCAGGGCCTTACAGAGGCAGGTGCGGCTTTCGCTCATGTGGTGTCCACGGCTGTGGGCATCTGCGTATGGGCGACCCAGAGGCTCACTTTCCGGCAGACCATCTACTGGAGGTCCTCCACCAGGGCTCTGGTGGGAGGGAAATTTTGCTTCCCTTTGAAGGTTCACTCCTTTCTACCTTGATGTGGGCTTGGAGGTGTCCTGCCTCAAGGGATCCGGTGCCTCAGCATCTTCTGCACCGGCATCTCCCGGCGCCGCGTGACCCAGCGTGCCTTTCCCTCCACCCTTCTGCCTCCAGTGCTCTTTTGCGGACTGCTTTTCCCTCCCTGTCGCCTCGGCTGGCTCCGCCATCCCGAGAGGCCCGCTGACTGAACTCTTGGGGGCGCAATATGTTTGCCTCGACCAGTGCTGCCCTGCGGGCCCTGAACGCCTTGTGTGTGCTGGCTCGGCCTCCTCCTGTTCGTGGGACTCGGCTGAGTCTCTGGGATCTGCAGCATCCCAGGAGGTTGCTCAGGTGGACTTATGGCATCATGCGTTGGATGGCCGGGAGCTGGCGGCGTTTATTCTCCACTCCGCCCTGGACCATGGCTTCCTCGATCGCTCTCCTTCACCATGCTTGGCTTCGGAATGGAGTATTTCCAGTGAATATTCGGGAGCGGCTCATTGATCTTCCGTTTGATGGCAGCATGTTGTTCCATGCCCTGGTCGACTCCACCATCCAGAGGCTACTGGCAGGGCTCCGTCCTCCTCCGCCTTATAATCCTCCTCCTCCGTCCCCTCCTCAGAGATTCCTGAGTCGGGCTGAGTCTGGGCCTTCTTAAGCCGGTTGTTCTGATTGCTGAGTGCGTTTTCTAGCCACTGCGTCCTTGGGATTTTGGCATTGTTGGCTGCTGGATGGCCCTTTTGTTGGTTATGTGTTGGAATTGTTGCGCAGACTTAGCCCAATCAAGCAGAAGGCCTAATCTCAGGGCGGTTTGTCAAGCCTTTCGCTGGGGTGATGTTTTCCCGTGGCTCTTTTGTTTGTTCCTCTGCTGCGGAAGTTCTTCCGAAGAAGTTTCCCATGTTTGGGGCTTGTCGTACCCTAGGTCATATGTCTTGCTCTCTGCTGGAGGGTTCTGGTCGCCTTCGGGTGCCTGTTCTCCATGGCGGTTGTGTTGGTTGCTTTTGCTCATTGAGTTCGTGTGAGCGGTCACTCGTAGTGGTGTGCCCGGGCATCTCCTCCTTTCCCTGCTCCTGTCCTGAGGTCTGGGATGCCTCTGTGTTCTCCCTTGCCAGGCGCTGTCTACTCAGCCTTCCTGGGGCCTCGGGCTGCCCTTTTTTTCTTCTTCTCTTCTTCCTGCTTCTGGAGGCTTGACTGACGGTGATGTTCTGGCTAGCAGGCTGCTCTCCATCTGGAGTGGGTCCATCTTCTTTTCCCTCATTTCCTCGGTCCCTCTAGGCTTCTTCTTCCGTTTATCCTTTTTGGTCTTGGACGGAAGTTGTGTTGCCTTGTGGGGGAGTGGGATGCTTCAGCCTCTCCGCCCTTACCATGGGTGCCTTTGCTGTGAGTGTACGAGCCTCTTCAGCCTTCTTTTCCCTCCAATATCCCCTTTGAGTCAGTGGGGTTCTGCTTGTGGGGGTTCCCATTGCCTGGCACGGACAAGATTCTTCCTGGTCCGCAGATCTGGCCCCTTGGGGCCCTCTGTTCTGTATTGGCGGGTGGGATCCTTTCGCAGTAGCTCCTTCCCAGGGGGTATTGCTAGGGTATCTATTCTAAGTGTAGGAATCTGCGGCTAGTAGTCTCAGCTGGACGAGTTACTTACCTTCGGTAACGATGTATCTGGTAGAGACGATTCTAGCCGCAGATTCCTTCACGGCCCGCCCTTCCTCCCCTTTTCTGCGAGGACCCTTGGGTTGGTCTTCGGTACTCGCCTCCCGGTTGGGGGGTTGTGTCTCCAGTGAGTGCCTTCCTGTTCTTGACTGGTCGCTCCGTCTGGGGGGCGGTGCGTTCCTCCCTGGTTCTTGGCAGATGGGGTCATGTGTTGCGGTGCCCTGCTGCTCTGGCTACTCCAGGCTTGGAGGGAGAGTGCTTTCTATCTCTGTCCTTCCTGTTCCTTCCTTCCTTCCAGTGCTATCCCCTGCTTATGGGTCATCTGGCCATGCCTTGCCTTATCCCTTGTAGTGGTTGCCCTCTGTTGGGGTGGCTTTGAGGGTTGTTGTCCCTGCCTGTCTTCGGACTGGTCCCCTTTCTCGGGATGGGTAGGTAGGTTTACTACCTGTACCATGACTTTACGCATGTTTCTTGCCTCTGGGGCACGGGAGTGGGAGGCTGTCTATGTTCTGACAGGGTGGCTGCGCAGGGCTCTGGCTGCGCTTCTTTCCTGTCTTTGGGTTCTACGGTGTTGCCACTATTCTGTGTAGTGTGGTTAGTCACCGCTTCTTTCCAATTATTCTGCTCTTCGCACACTGTTCCCATGCTTCCACAGTTTTTTACCTGGTGATTCCACGTTGTGGTGCGGAAAAGTTCTCGGAAGAAAACTGACGTAGGCGCGCCGAGACGGGTCTTATGTTACCTCGCTGACATCACGTGCGCGGACGACGCCTGGGTGGAGTCGCGTGATGTCGCCCCGCTCCCGGCGAGCAGGGATGCTGGGACAAAAAAGTTTCCGGATCCAGTCTCACACCTGGAGATAATTTTACGTGAATGAATCTGCGTCTAGAATCGTCTCTACCAGATACATTGTTACCGAAGTTAAGTAACTCGTACTTTTATCTTAACACAGTTGCATTTGCGGTCTGTTCACGATCTGAGGTAAAATATCAATTTTTCTTTTTAACTAATTGCTGCTCATCTTATCCTCGAACATGGTGTTTACTTTTCTTTCTCTTATTACAGTTAGAGATTTGTGTCAAGGGATCTATCTGACAATCATTGTGAAACAAAAGGCTGTAAGATGTAGGGTGTTTTTTTCAAACGCACAATATTTAAACTGCTTGTAAATGAATAGTGTAAATATTCCAAAATATAGCAGGAATTACAAAAGGTTTTTTTTCAAGTGTGATGTAAACAAAGATTTAAATAGGAGCAAAAACAACTCAGAACCCTTTACTTGGTGATGTGCAAATGACAAATATTTGCAGAAATTCGATTTCTAAACATTGTACACTACATAGTTTTATCAGTAAAACTGCATGTCAGTGGGACATTTTGTGGCCATTTCAATAAAAAATCTGTAATTGCAAATGAGTTTGCTATCACTTCATACTTTAGTTATGTATTTATAAAAAATAAAAGTTTTTAAACATGATTTGAGAAACATTGCTGCCCCCGTCCTTATGACTATGCTGTTAATCAACTAAGAGGCAAGTCAGCTGCCATGTGTATCCTACATATGGCTCGATTTGTATTCTATATGGAATGAAAGTTTAGTCTATTAAATCAAACAAAAGTGTTTTTGTACAGCAGGCATGCCGAACTCGCATGTTTGAAGGTGCTCTCATATGTGACAAAGAAGAAAATGGCGGCTCAGTGATTTAAATATTTGCCCAGGGATCCCATAATTTGAAAATAGTTTATGGGTAAAGAGCATTATAATTAGGTTAAGTAGATTATTTAATTCACAAGACCTGCAGGTCTAGAAAATGTTTATGATTTTTCGAGGCTTGTAGGGGAGGATCTTAGCAATCATTTGGACTTTCCCTTGACATCAAATAGGAAACAAAGCATCTCATTAGCAGATATAGGTAGTTTGAACTATGGGGAATCCCTTTCAATAGAAATCCGTAGCTTGGCAGTGTCTTCCAGAAGGAAGTCTTGTGTTAGGGCGTTTTTAGAGCCCTTCGCTTATCAGAAACATCATAATAATCCCATTCATTGTATCCTCATTTAAGAGTGGGTATAGCATCATAGTAGCTTGGTCTCTCAAAACCTTGCAGTGGCTGACTCTGAATACGGTCTGACCACAGTGGAATTACTGATGCCTGCTCTGGTGCCAAGGGCACAGCCACCTTTGCTTTATCAGAAGGGATTTGATATGTAAACGGATAACTCCTTCTGCATCATCTTCAAACTCTCCCGGTAATGTACCACAACTGAGCTCCTTGGGAGGCTTTAGATAGAAAAGATGTCCACCATAAAGTGGATAGTCTCGGTATCTGCTTGTTTATTTCATTAATATTTTCGCCACTTATGTCTCCGTCTCTTCCCATCATCCTCGCTGAAGAAGACTAGAATCTCTTACTCCTTCTCTTCTTCATATCTCTCTTCCAAGTGGTGGACATAGTCAGTATCAAGTTCAAGTTCAAAAGCTTTTATTCGATTTGTACATACAAATCATACAAGCAAAAGTACATAATTGAAATATTAAAATCACCATATAATCTCTCCTAGTTACTCACTAGGCCTTTCCTGGGAACTGTACATTAAAATTATTAAGTAATCATTCAATACTGTGGACCTCTACATATATAATAATACCTTAATTACAGAAATTGATATAAAATTTAAAAATGAAAGTATATATATACAGACAGGAGTGTTAGCGGTAATATCATCATAAACAGTTCCTGGCAGCTGTATAACATAAGTACAGACAGGTAAGTAAACATTATTATAATACAATACTTTTCCTGGCAGCTGTACATTTTAAAATAAAAGTAGCCAAGAAGAAACAAATCTCCTCGTTCTCTAATGAAGATAAAAATATCAATGCTGTTTGTGTGGTACAAATGTTATATTTGATAAAAATTGGTTTGAGGTATTTTAACCTGAGAAACTGAAAAAATTTACAAAAAAGTAAGAAATGGCAACTACTCTGCCGGGAGGTACTATCACACGGACAGGGTATGTTTGAACTGGTTTTTGTGTTTGGAAAAGCAACCAAGTGGTGAACAATGCCCAATCTGACCCGTGTTAAAACATACTGGTGAGAGGGGCGAGTCACATATACAAGATAGGATTGGAGTCCAGGAGCTAGATTTAAATCTTTATAGAATTTCACAGTGACAAGATTGCCAACGGTTTTATCTCGCTCAGCCTTACGAAAATTTAGAAACGTTGTCTTAATTTCTTTTTTTGAAATGGAAACAACCTTTTCAGGCTCACGGAACACATCAATGTTAAAAAGAAGGAGATACCAGCGATGAATGTATCTTAACCATAATATACGTGAGGAGTGATCCAAACCTATACAATCAAGGATAATATCCTGAGTGAATCGAGTCTCTGGCTTAGCCCAAATAGAACGCCACAATAAGAGTGGCCGAACTGCTGCTAAGTCAGAAATGTACTCGATCCCGACTTCTTCATGGATCAACTGGATGGAGGCAGAAGGGGGAACACATAACAACCTCCTTAAGAACTTGTTTTCCTCCTTCTGCAGGAAAATACCCTCGCAGTGTCCCCACACCCCTGCCCCATACAGAACAGAGGAAACACAACATACATTGTATATGTTCATCATATCTAAGATACTTCGTGAGCCAAGTTTAGAGGCAAAACGAAATATGCTACTAGTAGACCGTAGCATTTTTATTTTTACAGCATCAAATTCCGCGTTCCAGGACCCACTATTATTATATGTTATTCCCAGATAACAAAAGGACTTAACAGAGGTCAACTTTTCCTTATCTAGGAAAAAAGTATGCTTTACCTGCTTGGCTGCCTGACCACATGACATTACATACGTCTTGGTTTTGTTCACACGAAGCCGCCTAGCTTGAATAAACTGCATGAAATTATCAATTAGGCGCTGTAGGCCCATCTGTGTTCGAGATAAAAGAACAGCGTCATCCGCATAAAGTAACAGCGGAACAGGTTTACCACCAATCAGGGGGGCATCTGCAGGGATGTCGGTCAAGGATCGGTCGACACCGTTAATAAAAAGGGAAAATAAAAGCGGGGCTAAAACACAACCCTGGCGTATGCCCCGAGACACTCTAAAGAACGGGGTACATTCACCAAGGGTGCCATAGCGGACTTTACATGAAAGTTTTTCGTACAGTCTAGCTAAAAAATAAACTATTTCCCTTGGGGCCCCTGCATCAAGCAGAACCTCCCAGAGAATGTTATGGTTAAACAAATCAAAAGCGCTGCTCAAATCAGCAAAACATAAAAAGAGGTTGCCACTTTTAGCCACAGTATATTTACTGATTAAAAGGTCCAGATTTACGCATTGGTCCAGTGTGCCCAGGCCTTTGCGAAAGCCATATTGGACTCTAGTTAAGATGTTAAAATCAGTTGCCCAGTCTTCTAGCCTCTTCAGCAAAATCCTACTCATCACCTTTACAGAGGCGTCCAATAATGAAATTGGACGATAATTAGAGGCCTCTGATTTGTCACCTTTCTTATGTAAAGGAATGATAATCGATTGACCCCAAGTAGATGGAAATTCACTTTCAGCCGCACAATTAAAAATCCTCATCAAAATGGGAGCCCATAAAGCTGTTTCATCTTTGTATAAATCCAGCGGGACCCCATCGGGGCCAGGGGCCTTGCCTCCTTTACTTAAAGAGATTGCTTCATGGCATTCTTCTAGTGTTATAGCCATCGAAAGGGGCAACCATGGGTTTATATCTGGTGGTGGTGACTCAGAAGTTGACCCTTCTGGATTAAATATTTTGGAAAAATGATTAACCCAGTCGCTACATGCCACATATGAGGTCAGTTCTGGAACGTTTTCTTTATTGAGAAACGGGCTATTAATTGTTTCCCAATAAAGTTTACTATTTTTGGTCTCAGCAGCCTCCCTCAGCTTATCCCAAGCTTCAGTCTGTAATACCCTTTTCCTTTTATTGATAGCTGTTTTGTAACTGGCCCTGAGGTATTGTATATCCGCCTTAACACGTGGTTTGGTACCTAAAGCATTCTTTAGGTCGCGGAGGGCGACTATACAGGTCTTATCGAACCACCCCTGCTTTGGACCACTATTGGCTGACGGGGTCTTAGTAAAAATACCATCGATAATACTATTCATAGATACAAAGTAATCTATTAAGCAGCCAGAATCACAGTCATCATCCAAACAATAACTAATTTGTTTCTTGCATTGAGTAAGAACCTCCTTCTGCTTAACTTTAGAATTTAGACCAGTCCATTTGACCCTTAGGCCCTTTGGTCTAGTAGGCACTATGTCGGTTGTACATTTACCACCTGGAACTAATGAGGTACCATGCCCCAAGAGGGTAACACGTAGGCTATTATGGTCACTGAGACTTTCTTCGTTTACATACAAATCAGTATAGTCTCCACTGCTAGACAGCAAAATGTGATCTATAAATGAACCTGCATCTCTGCCTGTAAATGTGGGGCATATTATTGCCCGATTGTTAACATTGCAGTTTAACAGGGTCATGTCTAGCGTGACTAGCATATTATTTAACGTGGAACCATAACTGCAGTGTTGGAAGTGGGGAGAATCCTCCCTCGCCCCCAGGTCTCCCCAATGGCTATTTAATGCTGCATCGAAGCCACAGATGTTCCCATTAGACAGATGGCAGGGCTGCAAGTTAAAATCGCCAGCCCAAACCACCTCAGCCTTTCTTTTCGAGATATCAAGGGCCTTAGTAATTTCCCTTTCTAGAGGCAGTAAAATATCCCCCCTAGTAGCATCAAAAATATTGTTATAGAAATTAACAATGACTAAATCAATATTCTTCCTACACTCCACCCTTATAACTTGGCTGTGTGTCCCCACGGTCGTACTATATTTGACCGTACAGTCACACAGCTTGGTTGACACAAGCAATAAAAGGCCCCCCTTAGCCCTGCCCGAGCTGGATTTGGTTGCTCTAAGACAGAAGGATGCATACCCTTCGATATTAATAGGGTCTGGACACCAAGTTTCCTGCAATAGAATTAGGTCAAATCCCTCACCCATAAAGCTGGTCCAGAAGGGTGTACCTAATTTGCCGGTAAGGCCAGCGATGTTCCAGGAAATAAGAGAAATTCCTGCTGGTTTACCAAGATCACCAACGACAGACAACTCCGACTGATTTGCTGGTGGTAATAAGGCAGGACCATCTTCCCGAAAGATGGTAACTGGGCTTAGGCTGGGGCTAGCAGTAGTTATACATGTATCAGGGCTACCCCGATTACCTATATGCTGGGGGGGTGTTAGGGATGTCAATATAGTAGATTCGGGAAGTACGGCTAGGGGCGTGACAGGAGAAGAAGAACACACCATATCAAGAAAGGGCGTAGGAATGTTTAAATCCAGTGCTTCTGCAGGGCTGAGTCAGTCTACCTCATCTAGCACGGCATATCTATTTGGATGGGCGAATTGTGAGGACATGGGGTCTTGGGAGTGGGGCAGGTCCTGCCATGTTTGTTGCCACGGATGTTTATCTAATTGTGGTGGCTGAAAGGATTGCTGCCATTGGTAAGCAGACTGAGGTAAAGGTGGCGGGAAATGAAAAGGGTGTTGCCAGTGGGCTTTAACTTGATGCATAGGAAAAGGTGAGGCATTTGATAGCTGCTGCTGTAAATTAACATAATGTGGGAAAAAAGGAGGCGGATAAGGTGGTTGCAGCCAAGGTTTGGCAGCTTGCTGTGGAAGATACCCAGGTCCTCTGTTACTTTGAAAAGTGGAACAGGGAGGGTTAGGTCGTGCGGGCTTTGATAAAAAATAAGACAAAGGAAGTGGGTTAATTTGGGTGGCAGGACCACTATTGGGTGCATTACATATATAGCTTGCTGCCCCTACATCCCTAAAATTAACTGTGATTACGTCCCCTACTATTGTTTTCTTGCTTCTGCCCACCCAGTCCCCTCTACGCACGGTAAGGATTTCACCGTTCATGTTATTAGGTAGAGGTTTATGTAGGTGGAGCCATTGAGCACATTTATTTCTAAGCTCGGTAAACGTTTCTTTTACTCCCTCCTTCAATGGGGGAACTGCTGTCAACACAACAACAAAAGGGGAAACCTCTGGTGGTAAATTAATGGACCTAAAACGTGCCTGCTTTAGCTTAGGCCCTTCTGGTTTGTTTGTAGGAAGAGATGCAGAAGTTGGATTGGGTTTCCCTGCAACTTCTTTAGCTTGAATAGTGGAGGTGGTAATATTATCAACAACAGGGTGTTGATTCGCCTGAACAGGAGCCTTCTCCTTTGAAATCAGTACAGTTGTTGGTTGGACGGAGTTGTTCCCTGTTTGCGACACAAGGGATATAACTGGGTTCCCAGGGGCTGCAATAACTTGAACCTTATTTGATACGTCTTTAGGGGGCTGGATGCTCGATAAACATTCAGGGGCTAATTCTGTGGTCCCTTGTAGCTGATCAGGCCCTTGTCCCTGCTTTTTGTGTGGCCATTTTGAGTGTATTAAAGAAGTAAGCCTGTCCACTTTAGAAATTAAAGGCTTGATTTGTGCTGCTAAAGTGGCTTCAAGGTCTAGTTTTAAATCTATTACCATGTTTTGCACCCAGCACGGAATACCTGATGTCATTTGTGGAGTGGGGGAAATCAAATTGTGATTCCTAACTGGTGCTTTTACTTTATTTTTACCCTTCGATGTAACCTTGGGGAGGTTAGGAGCCCTTCCCCGGGGGACAATGGGTACAGGAGCTGTTTCCGCATCGTTAGACCCGCTCAGACTCGGTACCGCTTTGTCAGGTGACTGACAGGTTTCTAGATCTGGTGTAACCTCCAGGTCTTCAAAAGACGGGTCTGAGTCTGATGGGGCAACCGATAGATCAACAGTATTTGGTACAGTCGGAACACTATTAGTAGGCATGGTTATGGGTAAGGAGCAATTATTCAAAGTCTGCAGAGCAGGTGATTTAACCTTTGCCAAAGGGCCCAAGGATGAGCGCCTAGCGTTTGCAAGATCCATGGAGACTCTTTTTTCCAATAAAACAATACTTTGGTCAATAGTCTCATGTACACGTGAAATAAAAAGATCAATAGGTCCAGTCACCTGTGCTACCGCCGTAGCTTTTTTCGCGCAACTTCGAGTTCTGTTGCGTATGGTCGACATCTTGGACGTTATGGTTATCAAGGGCGAAGAAACAAGAGTTCTGGGCCAGGGCCGTCCTCTGCCGTCCTTGAACGGCCTTAAACGGCCCGCTCTTTGCCCGGTCTTCGCCCCGGTAGTCGCCCCGCGCGCGTCCCGCGTGCGCGTTGCTGCAGCAGAATATATGGGAGGGACAGGTGGAGGGGCGGGAAGAGGACCAGCTGCGGCCGATCAGCGCCGCGCTGCCTGCTGGTCCTCGCAGTCCCGCCTCACGCCTTCTGATGCAAATGCCGGCTCAACAAAGCCGCGTTGGTGCTCCTATGCACTCGGGGGGGTCCAGCAACACAAGACTGCCAAATAACCTGGCCTGCGAGCGGCTCCCGCGGAGCGGGGGCCGCGAGGCGTGGGTCTCAGCAACAGGAAGATGAAGGTAAGGGAGCTGCACTCGCTGCACGTCAGCTGAAAGGAAAGTCCCAGGCGACTCACTCGGCACGGTGGTTTTGACCGGTGGAGGGGCGGGAAGAGGACCAGCTGCGGCCGATCAGCGCCGCGCTGCCTGCTGGTCCTCGCAGTCCCGCCTCACGCCTTCTGATGCAAATGCCGGCTCAACAAAGCCGCGTTGGTGCTCCTATGCACTCGGGGGGGGTCCAGCAACACAAGACTGCCAAATAACCTGGCCTGCGAGCGGCACCCGCGGAGCGGGGGCCGCGAGGCGTGGGTCTCAGCAACAGGAAGATGAAGGTAAGGGAGCTGCACTCGCTGCACGTCAGCTGAAAGGAAAGTCAAAATCCTCTAGTGCTAATGACAAAAAGCGTTGGACATGGTCACCAAGAACATGAGAGTAGTTGATAAGCAGGGCCTAGTGTACAAGGTAATTGACGTGGACAAAGTGGTCTTGATGTGCTGTGTTGTTGATGAGTCTGCACTGAAAAAACACAGGGGTGTTGAGGTTGTTATTAACTATGAGAAAGTTGATGTTAACATGGTCTGCAATGAGGGGGCTGTTGCTTGGGCCCTGGGGAAGTACTCAATTTCTGTTGAGTAAACAATCACCTGATGTCTGCCTTCCTGACAACTATTAAGAGTTTAGAGGCCAACGTAGGAAGTGCATTTAGAGGAGGAAGATTTTGTATTTTTCTCCACAATAGTTACAAGCTCTAGTCTGTTCCTCTTTTTGTAATATTTCATTTTAAGAAGGCACTTTTAGGGAAGAAAATAATCTTCTCTCCCTGTCTCGATAAGCTTTTGCTTTAAAGGTCTTACAAAGGTCACAGTGCTGAGGATCGTAATAAGTATGAAAAATATAAATGCATTTAACGTGAAGATCATTTGCGAATATTTACTCTCCTCCACATATGATATAGGTAGGGGGTAAAAGAGTTCCTCCCCTCCTTGCACTCCAGTTTATGAGAAGACTCAGCCATCATGATAGTTTAATTGTGTCCGGCCTTCCAGAAATAGGGGAGGACAGTTAATTTTACTTCCATTACCGAGAGTATAGAATCTGTTGGTTTGATAGAAAACTATCCCAGAGAAGGTCAAAAGAAATACTGTGTTAAGCAAAGTAAGTCTCCCAAAGGCTGACTTCATTGTGTAGTGCCGTAGACAGCCTGAGCTATGAGCAAGAGCGGATCTTAGAGGCTCTCCACATCATTGCCCATAGTTTATGCAATACAGTGAAGTAGATAGACTTCACAAGATGCAATGTTATGCATGTGTGTTTATAATCACTGCTATTTTTACATTTATTATCAAGGATTTTCAGTCTGATCACAATGTTAAAAACACTTTTTGTTAGTCCTCGGTAGTGCAGGCAGTTCAAACGAGCTGGGAAGGAGAAAAAGCAGGACAAAAGAGACTTGGTATACAAATGTTGTCCTTTTAATAAAAACAAAAAGTGGGGGGTGAAAAAAATAGAGCATATGAACAGTTCAAATGTTTTTATAGAATACAATTTGGATTGAGGCACCAGGTAGTTGCACTGCCACCCTTTCAATCAAACATCAAGAGGGTTGGGCAAGGAGTACCCCAGGGCTCAGCCATCAGCCCTATCCTCTTCAATCTGTACCTCCGTCCCTTGATCATGCTGATCAAGTCGTTTGGCATAACAGTCACCAACTATGCCGATGACACCCAACTTGTCTTCTCGTTTGAAGGTAAGGGAGGGGTGTCACAGGAGGTTTTCCATCGATGCATGTGTTCTACGGCAGAATGGCTGGGGAATAACTCCCTCCAATTTAACAGCTCAAAAACCGTGGTACTACACTGCTCCATGGACCGGATCCCCAGACCCCTACCACAGGGTTTTTGGCCTCCCGATTTCCAAGGCACTAGTCTGCCTGCCGATTCGGTTCGGAATCTGGGGGTAATGTTCAGTTCCGACCTACAGCTGGACATAACAGTAAATAAAACGGTGGCTACTTGTATGGCTCTACTTGGATCCTTGAGAAAGATCCTACCCTTGCTTCCGACACAGGCAAGACCAGAGGTAGTGCGGAGCATAATATTAAGTCGCCTCGACTATTGCAACGCATTGCTGCTGGGGGCCCCAACTACTGTATTAGGAAAACTCCAACGAATACAGAATTTCGCTGCCAAACTGGCACTGTCGCGACGGCGCTCGGATTCTTCTGCCAAGGCACTCAGGGACCTCCATTGGCTCCCAATTTCTCAACGGGTGAACTTTAAGGCTCTATGTCTGGTTTTTAGAGCTTTACACAGTCAAGGTCCGGCCCCTTTGCAGGATCTCTTTTCATGGTACCTTCCATCAAGACCACTCCGGTCAGCCTCAGCTCACTTGGTAGTAGTACCCAAGTTCTTGAGGTCCCGGATGGGCGGACGGTCCTTCAGGATTACCGCAGCGCGGCTGTGGAATTCTCTACTGTTAGGTCTAAGGGGCCTGGAAGATTTTGCCATCTTTAAAAAAGCGTTAAAGACTCACCTGTTCCCCAGATCAATGTAAATAGAGTGGTAGCTGGTAAAATCCTGTTCTGTGTCATCATAGTCTAAGCGCCAGGATGCCCATCGGGTGACAGTGATAATACAAGAACGCCTATACATACATACATACATACAATTTGGATTTCTTTGTGGGAAATTCTACTCAGTACTTTTAGCATGGATTGATTGCACATGGAATAATTTTGAAACAGTTACACCAGGTGTTGTGTGTGGTATATTGTTGACACATCCCTGTCTGAGGGAGATTTGCTGAAAAAGTCTTTTTTTTATTTCTTTTTTTTTTTAGTACAAAAGCAAAAACTGTAGATTACACCAAGATATACGGCTATCAGTTCAACCAGTACTATGAGCAGTACCAGGATTATTACGCCCAGTGGGGGTATGATCAGAACACAGGAAGCTACAGCTACAGTTGTCCACAGTATGGCTACACCCAGACCTCCATACAGGTAAGAGACCAAGCCTAACCGGTCACTTCATGATGCACCTAGAGCACCATGCAGGTAACTGAGGAGCCTTCCTACCAGTACAATGTACAGTCAGAGCAGCATTGTGAATGAGAGTGTTACAGGGTTTCCTCACAATACCTGGCACACACAGAGTAGTACACCACATGTTGGGTGCCAAACATCCGATTATGGCATGCAAATAGAGTAACGTGTTCATGACCAGTAATTCAAGTGGAGCTTATCATGAGAACCGTATGTATGAATGATTAAACCCTCGAGTATATGGTAAACCAGAACGCAATAAAGGTTAAAGTCTGTGCCTTCTAATTAGAAGTACACCTAGCTCACATTACAATTAAGTGTTCGCCCTCGGCTAATCAGTCTGTCTTTATTTTCCTTTTGGTAAGTGCAGAGGAAAGAACAAGCTGTTCCTGAATACATTCTGCCAGCCCACTTTAGACCTTGACATAGATTGACTCATACGCACATAAAAATATTTGTAAAACATTGGAAATGTCATAGTCTTGAAAAAACCTTCAAACAACTTGCTGCTTCAGTATGCCAGCAATTGCTGAAGATTTGCGTATCAGCGCAGTACTTGCACAAGTGGAGGCTTAGAAGTGCTGAGAATAACAATGCTACGCAAACAGGAATAAAAAAAAAAATCAATGGAGGGTAAAAGGGAGAAAAGAGACAAAAATAGCCTTTGACATGTTGCGACATCTGAGGCGAATATCCAACATTACCAAACACACCATAACAATGTGGAATGTTACAACGCATTGTACTTTTACAGTGTTGTACTTTACCATTCTGATAATATTTTACAATGCTGGTAAGTATTTTTTGCTTACATATATATATATATCCACACTTGATTTCGCGAAGAAACCCGAGCCTCTTGCAGCGGTGGGCCTTGGCGGGGTCGCAAACCTCAAATCTCCACATTGATCGACTATAACACAAACAATGCCAGGCTACACACGCTGAGGTGGCGTGCTTCTGCCTCTTAGAACGGCGGGCTCCCGACGGGGTTAGCCAGCCCCTCAATGTACACACACTCCTGGTTTGCAATCCTTCCTTCGTGAAAAAGTCGGAGCCCAAATGCAGTAAACGGTGCTTTCAGATTTTAATCGGCAAGGAAAAACACCCAACGCGTTTCGAGATCAGCCGATCTCTTGCTCACGGGTGGAGCTTACCAGTACTGGTTTTTTCATGAAGGAAGGATTGCAAACCAGGAGAGTGAGATTGTGTGTGTGTGTGTGTGTGTGTGTGTGTGTGTGTGTGTGTGTGTGTGTGTGTGTGTGTGTGTGTGTGTGTGTGTGTGTGTGTGTGTGTGTGTGTGTGTGTGTGTGTGTGTGTGTGTGTGTGTGTGTGTGTGTGTGTGTGTGTGTGTGTGTGTGTGTGTGTGTGTGTGTGTGTGTGTGTGTGTGTGTGTGTGTGTGTGTGTGTGTGTGTGTGTGTGTGTGTGTGTGTGTGTGTGTGTGTGTGTGTGTGTGTGTGTGTGTGTGTGTGTGTGTGTGTGTGTGTGTGTGTGTGTGTGTGTGTGTGTGTGTGTGTGTGTGTGTGTGTGTGTGTGTGTGTGTGTGTGTGTGTGTATGTATGTATGTATGTATGTATGTATGTATATATATATATATATAATATCTCTGCAGGAACCGCAGAAAAGACGGGCCACACCAGGATTGCAATTTTGAAGATACGGGTTTATTCAGCAGTCAAAGATGTATTACATTTGCACGACGCAGCGTGCATAGACATAAAAGACACACTGTGGGAATTTAGACAATTTAACACATGGTCAGTTGATTTTGTAAATAAAGTTTTGCATTTTTTACAAATTTCTTTTTCCTAATGAGTATTTTGAAATGCACAATGATAATACAGATAAATGATTGCTGCTGTATTTTAGTGAATGTAGAGTACATTTGACTATAGTGGGAGTACGATGAAAAGGAAACAGTGGTCTAGTACCTTTCAGATGGGGATCTGATAGAGTTAGGGTGTGTTGGGCGTTGTAGTGACCCCTCTGTGGTTGAATGCAACCAGTGTGAGGCCCTAGTTCCCTTGGAGTTAAATGGTCAATTGTGTAGGGACTTCCGGATGACTGATTTAGACTATAGGTGATGAAGAGACGACCGTTCCGTGGAACATGTTGGTCCTTATGTGCTCATAACTTTAAAGTAAGTGGCTACTCTTCATATGGGTGCGTTCTTCAATCTGTTGAAATATAAACAAACTGG
Source organism: Lissotriton vulgaris (assembly GCF_964263255.1). Classification (NCBI taxonomy): domain Eukaryota; kingdom Metazoa; phylum Chordata; class Amphibia; order Caudata; family Salamandridae; genus Lissotriton; species Lissotriton vulgaris. Next base: position 1,643,840,619 of record NC_141687.1, read on the forward strand.
TCAGTCATGAGGAAGAGAGTTGTCCTTGCTACATCACAAAATAGTAAAAAAATACAGAAGGTTTAACAAAAAACATTATACAGTCCTAGTCCCTGTACAGTATATAAACACCCACTATAGTTACTGAGGGCTTGGCTGACTCTTATTCTGAATCAATACAATCATATGAACTAATTGCTGTGTACATCAAGTCAACTTAAGGAACATAACGAAATAATGAAAAAGTGAAAGTGAATAACAGTGCTGGTAAAGTAAAATATTTGAAAACAATGGTTTAGAGATAACCATGTAGATGAATTCGGACTAGGCTGGAGAGAAGCTAATAGGAACATTAAAAATGTATATACACTTTTCACCGCGCTTGGTGGGGTCCGGGTTTTGAAGCCACAAAATGGCGGCCGGAGCTGGAGTGGAGAGCGCCTGATTGAAGCTCACCCTCTGAAGGGAGACGACTCCTGCGGGCCATACAAGTAAGCGGAAGGCACCGGACCCCTGCCCAAGCAGGCACTACAGGTGGGGAGCCGATAGAGCTGCCCAGCGAGCCCCCACAAGTGATCGGGCGGCGTGTTGCCTGACCCTAAGATGGCGGCGCCCGCGCTGCAACTCGATACATGTCCCAGCAGTGTTTAAGGAACAGTATCCTAGCCCCTGAGGAGCGATAACCCTCCCGTTTTGGCAGGGACACGAGTGCCCTCCTGGCATTGAGGGAGGGGGACGACCACTGACTCTGGCGATCCTATACCACCTGCAAGTTTCTCCAGGGGCCCCTCCTTGGACACGAGGAGCAGATCCTTGTACTGGGTTCTGAAGGCGCTGACCTGCTGAGGGCCCACTGAGACCCCCCTGGAGCTGAAGTGGAGGGAGTTGCTCGGAGCCACTGTGCTGAGGAGGAGCCTTGATCTGCTGGAGGGAGTCCTGTCCCCCCGTTGGGGCTCTCTGAGGACTGTGACCAGACCTACATGCAAGATCAGAAGGTGTGGGACACTGGGCCTACGGGTCACTGGACATCTGCGACCTAATATTGGAGGGGGGCCTCCGCGTGGTCTGTACTAACTGCTGCACAAGAGACTCCGGTAAGGTGCCCGTACAGAGTCGACTGAGTCTTGCAAGGCGGTCCTGAGACGCAGTGAGCGAGGAGGCGCTGAGAGGCCGGACACTCAATAATACACCCAGGATGGGCAGAGTGGCCAAGAAGAAAGGTTTTGAAGCACTACGGCATGATGACCCGGGCCACACTATGGGCGATGAGGAATCTGCGTCTGGGAATAGTGCTTCCATGGAACCACGGGGCCCCTCTCTGGGTGACATCATGCAGGCTATCATGGCCTCGAGAGAGGCCTTGGAGAAAGGAATGGACTCCATCGGATCGGACCTTTCCCTACTAAAAGATGACCACCGGAAACTCAGGGAACGAGTGGTGTCTAACGAGACAACCATGAAAGACATCCCGGACACGGTTGATGCCTTACAGAAAACGCTGAATGAGGTGGTGCAGAAGGTCCGTGTGCTGGAGGTACGGGCAGAAGACCGAGAGGGGCGCTCCAGAGGCAATAATCTCCGAATAGTGGGAATTCCGGAGCGAGAAGAGGGATCCGACGCTGTTCAGTTTTTGGAGACTTGGATAAAAGCGGAAGTGGCGCCTGAGGGTCTCTCCCCCTTCTACGCGCTAGAGCGGGCGCACAGAGTTCCGACACGACCATCAAAGCCTGGGGCCAGTCGCGCCCGATGGTGGTGAGACTCCTACACTACAGAGATCGCGACTACATCCTACAGAAAGCCAGAGAGCTTCAAAATCTGCGCATTGGCAACAGTAAAGTACTGATCTTCCCGGACTACACCAGAGACGTGCAGCGCCAAAGAGCTTCCTTTTTAGCGGTGAAGCGGAAAGTGAGGACTCTACACCTTCCTTGCGCAATGCTGTTCCCGACCCGGTTAAGGGTCACTGCTGACGGGATTACGCAGGTTTTCCTCACGCCGCAGGCCATCTGGGACTGGCTGGAAGCCCGCGGGGAGTCCGGCGAGCGTTCACCAACTGGGGCCTCGCCTCGACATCGCTCCCCTCCCCTACCACATTGCCGATGCAACGACCAGGCTCTCCCGCGGATTGGCGCCAAGAACGAGACAAGGTGGTTTTGGCGGTGGCGGCCATCAGCCAAGGAGATCTCAGCCCAACCAGCAGCAAATCGGAGCGCACGAAGAGTGGAGATCAGAGCCCCAGCTCCAGCAGCGTCCATGGTCTCTCGGAGACTGATCTACCAGTGGTCACTCCACAAACAGCGGATAGGGTATTTGGCTGAAAGAACACTATGCATGATGTGACTGACTTCATGAGGTATCTGTGTTGCCTGCTGGGCCTGGGTATTATGTGCCTACTTGGGGGGGGGGGGGGGCGCTACCTGGGCACGCTGTGGGACGTTTGAGGGGGACCTGGACAGAGAAATGAACTTATGGGAGAGGGGAGGGGGTTGGGGGGATATCTGGGCGTATTGAATCGACGTTCTAAGCTGCCTGAACTGACTAGACTTTCTAAGTGCATTTTCTTTGTTTGGACGGGGATGCCGCGTTGGATGCCTGTCCTGGGGAGGGGGAGTTGGGGATGTTTTAATTGTGGGGTTTGGTTCAGGGGACCTGGGCGTGTCGGGAGGTGGACGAGATGGAACAATACTTAAATCAATGTCAGCAATGGGACCCGCACTAAGATACACGTCTCATATGGAATGTAAGGGGGTACTATGATTAGGCGTCACAAGATACACTCCTTCTTGACACGTAGAGGTATACATATCACCTTCCTACAGGAGACCAACCTCATTGCAAAAGAAGGGAAGGCTCTCCAACGCCACTGGAGGGGTCAAGTCTATTACACTACATTCTCGGCGTATGCGAGAGGGGTCTTAATTTGGATAAGAGCTGGGGTTCCCTTTCAGTGCACATCACAATTGATTGACCCAGAGGGCAGGTATGTGGCGATCTAGGGGAAATTGGACGGTAGAGATTTAACACTGGGATGCCTATATGCACCGAATGTAGACCAACCAGCCTTCTTCTCTTTACTATCCCACAAACTGGCGACAGTCTTGGTAGGGCCACTATTACTTGGGGGCTACTTTAATTTTGTTACAGATATTGACCTCGATCGCTCACACCCCCCTTGCAGAATGCACCAGCGGGCAAACTAGCAGTGGCGCGATTAACCTGGCAGCAGACTTAGGGGTTAATTAATACTTGGAACGTTCAGCACCCGTTGGTTAGGGATTACTCCTTTTTCTCCGCCCTCCATGAATTACATGTCCGCCTAGGCCAGGGGTCTTCAAACTGTGGGGCGTGACCCCCAGGGGGGCCGTGGAGCGATGCAAAGGGGGTCGCGCCTTCACAGTGTTACTTCTGCCCTGGCCTCCAGGGCTTCAGCCCCCCGCTTCCCCCATCCTGTGGCTCAGCCCGGGCTGCTGCAGTGCAGCTCCGCTCCTGGGTCCTCGGCTGGGCAGTGTCTGGAGTCTTATCTCCGGCCCAGTTTTTCACACGTCATTTAAGACCATTAGCATATTTACATGCCTTTGTTAACTGATTACCAAAGCTTCGTTTTTTTATGGTTTAAGTACCCCCTGGGCCCCCACTCTGCCTATTCCTTACATTTGTATTTTTACACTTACTGCTGTATGTGAGAATGCATTTAATGAAAAGAAATATAAAGTTGTGTTGCCAAAAGAAACATGCCTGCTATGTGTTGTTTAAAGATCCTGCAGAGACCCGCTCTTGACACTAAGTTGAGTTATAAATAAAAAAGTATGTATTAATTAGTTATGTGACTTTTCTGTCTTTATTCTCTTTAATTATTAGTCATTGATCATTGAGGCATCCATTGAACACAATTAAAAGTGCTTTCTATTCATATTTGCTGTTCTACGTATTCACAGATAAGTGCAAAAAATACAGCTTTAGGTGACTGCTTATTTCTGGGCCATCAAAATAATGAGCTGGTAAGCCTAATCATTAGACTGGAAGTTTGTTGCAGGATCAGCACATTATTTATTTCCTCCACCCTCGAACCCTGATTAATGCCATTATAGCAATAGTTTAACTTATATCTGAAACCCTACGCTTCAAGTTTCTGGGAATTCACCCTGCTTTCAGACTACTCACTTCTCATTCTCGCCTTCACTTTCACGTTCACCCTGCACTCCCAGCGATCACAAAGCACTTACACTGATCACCATGCACTCATAGCGATCACCATGCACTCACACTGATCACCATGCACTCACACTGATCACCATGCACTCACACTAATCACCATGCACTCACACCAATCACCATGCACTCACACCATTCACCCGTTCACCCTGCACTCACAGTGATCACAATGCACTCACACTGATCACAGTGCACTCACACTGATCACCATGCACTCACACTGATCACCATGCACTCACACTGATCACCATGCACTCACAACATTCACCCACTCACCCTGCACCTACAGTGATCACAATGCACTCACACTGATCACCATGCACTCACACTGATCACAATGCACTCACACTGATCACAATGCACTCACACTGATCACAATGCACTCACATCATTCACCCGCTCACCCTGCACTCACACCAATCACCATGCACTCACATCATTCACCCGCTCACCCTGCACTCTCAGTGATCATAATGTACTCACAGTGATCACAATGCACTCACACTGATCACCATGCACACACACTGATCACCGTGCACTCACACCAATCACCATGCACTCACACCATTCACCCGCTCACCCTGAACTCTCAGTGATCATAATGTACTCACAGTGATCACCATGCACTCACACCATTCACCCGCTCACCCTGCTCTCACAGTGATCACTTTGCACTAAAAATTCGCTTGCATTGTTCACTCTGTACCGCACCCTGCAGTCACACGAGCACACTTCTCATCCTGCACTCATGTGACACTCCACTCACCTGCCCCCCCCCTTACTGCTCAATCTGTAGCTCACTCAAACAAGGCCATCTCTAACCATGCACTAATTCGTCCCACTCTGCACTTACAGCCGAACCCAAATTCATATGGTCACCTCACTCACCCTGCAGTCACTACTTTTACCCTACTCTCACACTGTTGCATTGCTCACCATGCAGTCACATGGGCAATCTTGTCACCCACACAGTGCAGAAGGTTAAAGTGCCTGGTACAAAGAAGATGTACCATGCACATCACAGAACTGAGTGTGAGTAAACTATGAGCAACGCTATAAAAAAATGAAATGTTTGTCAGACAGGTGCTATAGAGAGATGAGGTGTATTGTTGGTGAGTGGTAGTGAGGGAATTCATGGAAAAGATGGAAAGAATTTTGCACCGTGTGTGACCAGTGCTTGGACAAGCCCTGGCTGGGAGTGTTAAACCCCCCTGAAGTTCGGGTCTAGTGGATCCCCTACTTCTGCCTATTATTTACATTTGTAGTGCGCTACTTTTACCAAAAGGTGTCCTGGGGCTAATAACCATCTGCCTGCAATGTGAGAGAGGGATCCTGGGTTGAGAGAGGAGAGAAGAGAGGGATGGAAGGAAGGGGGTGAGAGGAAAGGGGCATGGGTAAACTGTTTAACTCTGCACAAGACCGCCACGGTTTGAATGCACCCTTGCTGCTCCCGGCCATGGCCAGGTAAGCTTCTAATGTGGCAGCGCGTATTCCTGCTGATTGGAAGGCCCTTCACAGAGGTTGACTAGACATCTTTCTGATGTTAATTGCTGTATCTTGGTTATAAACTGGTACTGATGGGGTGAAATCTTTCTTCAGTATTACTGTGTTTAAAAAAATTCTAAATAATAAAGCAATGCTACCCCAAAATACGCAGCATCACAGAACATTATTTACATTTTCTACTCACACAATTTAGTCAAGCCTGTCGCATAATTTGGTCCTCACCTTCCTCATAACCTAGAGATTTAGACATTTTTGTCAGGAGGGGTCCTTACGTTTGAAAATGTTGACAGGGGGTCTCGGCATCCAAAGGTTTGAAGACCTCTGGCCTAGGCGCATTTCTATGCTTCCCTGATGTGCACAGAGATATTCGCAATAGCGAATATCTCACTCGCACTATTTCTGACCATAACCCGCTGTTAGCCCGGTTGCAGTTGTCGCGGCCGCGCCCCAGAATCCCTACCTGGAGATTGCTTCTGAATGTGCTTCAGGATCAGGTCTTCCGAGCTACTATAGCCAAGGCCTTGAAGACTATTTTCAACTTAATGAAGGGACTACGGGGTCGGTGACTGTAGAACGGGATGCCTATAAAACAGTGGTGTGCGGGAGATGCATTTCGGCGGTGTCTGGAACCCGGAAGACACTATTACAAGACATCCAAAGGAATGATGAGCGATTGCGTGTCTTAGAGAAGGAACGCCCTGAACGGCCTGATAAGCAGGATGACTTATTGGAAGCCAGAGAAGCAGTTGCAGCGAATGTAGAACGTCTTCGGTGTTTTGATTACAAAGCCTATATCACACAGGTACACTCAGAGCGAGATAAATTGGGAGGCCTTTTGGCCTGGCTAGCTAATCCCGCTCATCGCGGCTCAGTCATACTAGAGATGTGGGACCAGATGGGAGTGGCCCGTTTCGATCAGCAAGGGATAAATGAGTTGTTTTTTGATTAGTATACGGAGCTTTATCGTAGTAGAGTGCTACCATCGGAAGAAGATTTACAGAACTTTACGGGAGGTCTGGACTTGCCGGAACTGGGCGACGAGGATGCAAAATTGTTGGGTAGGAATATCGAGGTGAGAGAAGTGCGGGTAGCCATCAAAAGTATGGTACGAAAGAAAAATCCGGGGTCAGATGGCCTTCCGGTGGAATTCTATCTCACTTATATCGACCTCCTTGCGCCTCGTCTGGCGTGGCTCTATCATGAAGCCAAGAAGTTAGGAAGGTTGCCAGACTCCACCAGGGAGGCGATCATTATCCCATTGTTTTAACCGGGCATGCAACCCTGGGATAGAACGGTGTATCGCCCGTTATATATGCTCAATTTGGATTACAAAATCCTGAGCAAAATCCTGGCGACTCGGCTGCTTCCACACATGTCCACACTGATACATGCCGATCAGTTCGGGTTCATCCCCGCCCGCAACACAGCGGTTAATATACGACGACTCCTTCACATTTTGGAGGCCGATACTTATGAAGTGGATGCTGCAGCAGTGTTTGCTGTTGACATCGAAAAAGCATTCAATAGTTTAGAGTGGGAATATCTCTTTCTTGCGCTGGACGGCTTTGCTATACACAGATTCCACGGCCAGAGTTCGAACGGAGAAAGTGATCTCTGAGGCATGTAAGGTGGGAAGGCGCACGCGCCAGGGCTGCCCCCTCTCACCATTGTTGTTCGCTATGGCGGTGGAGCCCCTCGCGGCGCACGCTCGATTAGGGCGGGCATATCAGGGGTTAGACGTCTATGGGCAGGTCCACCATATCGCACTATGCGGATGACCTATTAATGTTTTTGGCGGACACGGGACAATCCCTGAGAGGAGCGAAATCTTTGCTGCGAGCCCTAAGTGTGGTAGCGGGGTTAAAAGTCAACTGGACGAAATCGTACCTATTCCCGACTCGGGGAGGTAGAGATTGCCCGCAGACCACTGAGGGAGTGTCCTGGGAGGAGAGACGGCTTCCTTACTTAGGCACGGTGATTAACCACAAACGTGGAGACATGTTGGAAGGGAACCTGGGGAAGGCAATCAGGGGAGCCAAAGCAAATTTTGAGTTCTGGAGCACCCTCCCTTTATCCGTAGCGGGACGAGTAGCACTACTCAAGATGATGACCCTTCCGCGGTTACTCTACTTCTTTAGGACGCTCCCGATCTTGATCCCGGTGGGATACTTTCGGAGGCTCAAGACGATGATTAGCTCCTTTCTGTGGGGTACGGGCAGACGCAGGGTGGCGCTTGGAACGCTCATGAGACCCCGAGCAGAGGGGGAACTAGCGGTCCCAGACTGAGACGTATTACATAGCAGCCCAACTTCAATGGCTCAAGCAGTGGGTAGCGAGGGCCACTAGGGAAGAAGGAGAGTCAGGTGAGCCGATGGGTCCCTTGCTGGTGTTCTCGTATAGACCTGCGCCTCCCGATCGGAGACATGCAGCTTACTCAGGAGTTTGCCACAGCCTGAAAATGTTGGAATAGATACCTGCGAAGGGGGAGAATAGCGATCCCTTATGCGCCAGATATCCCACTAAAAATATGCAGGGCTCTGCCGCACAGTGGTACCTGGCAGAGGTTGGAGGCCTGGGACCAGCAGGGTCTATCGACAATGGGCGACCTATATGATGACGGCACTCTAATGCCATTTGATGTCCTCAGGGACCGATTTGAACTGCCAGGGGGTGACTTTCTATTGCATGCTGCACTCACAACAGCGGTTCGCAAATACTGGAAAACGGGCATGGCAGAGCCACCTACATCTACGGATTGCCAATATGTCGTGGTTGCTGCGGGCACAATCAAGGCAGTCACATGCTTATACAAGCGCATGACCCAAGAAGCCCTAACCCATTGACAACTCTGAAGGCGAAGTGGGAAGCTGATATAGGGATGAATATACCAGACACAGCATGGGGTGGGATAGTCCAGAGGACCTGGAAGAGTATGCGAAATGCGAGGTTCCAGCTGGTGCATTTTCACATTCTGCATAGGGCATACCTAACACCAGTCCGTTTACATAAATTATTCCCAGCCCAGTCAGCGGCCTGACCACGATGTGCAATGGATGACGCCGATTTTAAACATATGTTGTGGGATTGTCCGGAGCTTGACTCTTTTTGGGCAAGGGGTGACGGCACTGTTGTGGGAGGTTACTGAGAGGGACCTACAATTCTCCATTGCGCACTGTATCCTTCATTGGTTTCCCCACACTTCAAAGAACAAAATCACTAGTAAATTTATTGACCTGGGGCTCCTCTTAGCTAAAAGAACAATAACCTCTCAGTGGAAGGCGAACAAAGGTCCCAGTGTAGATAAATGGAAAAATGAATTTAGTAAGTGGGCTCAATGTGAGGGGGAGGTCCGCCTACAAATGGCACATAGAACAAGTAATGAACAGGCATTAGAGAGGGCGAGAGCCTGGGAAAGATTAGTCATTAAACTCACACTCCCCGCAGATGAGGAGGATGAGGCTTCAACTCCTCACTCCAGAGTACCTGCTCCTCCCACCAGCCTACCAACAGGTTGGCGTAGCTGGGGGCGAAGCAAATACCCATCGAAGTGCCCTGGAGTTGTTTGTACCACCTGCCATTAAACATGAAAACATTCTCAGTTAGACATATTTCAATCATTTGTAGAAGCATTTGTGTATGTTCTAATAGTTTGATGTTCCTTGCTCTCAAGAAATGTTCACGTGCTTTTAGGCCATCTGGGTGTCTAATGCTCGTATAGAGACGTCCATTTGGTGTACCTTCGGTGACGTCGGCGGAAGCTACCACCCTTGGGCGCCATCTTCAGATTCTTTTTTCCACCGTTGGGTCTGGATCGTCGCGTGAGGCTCCAGAAGTTTTGGAGGGAAAAAGGAAGAAATACAACTACTATTCGACGGTAAAGATCGGAAAAGATTGATAGAAGGAGACCATCAGAGAGGAGACGACGAAGAAAGAGAAGAACATCGAGATCTTCGACGTCCTTGGAGGAATGCGCACACAGGAGACCCCCTGAACGTAGGGATGTACAAGACTCCATTTAAGTTCTGCAAAAACTGCCACCACAAGTTCGCGCAGAAGGACCAGCACCCTGTCTGCTACGCCTGCTCCGTCTTCAAGCCGAAGACACTCCGAGTTCGAGAGAAGCAGAGAATAGCTCACCACACGATGCAGGGCAAGGGCCAGGCCCTGACGCTTTACGAACTGGGCCTCTCCACCGACAACGAGGACAACATCGCCGAAAGTCCAGATGACTTCACAGTCGCAGAGACCGATAAGAAAACGCCTGACAAGGTAGGATAGTCTACGACCCCGAAAACTCCCACAAGGCCTCGAAAGCCAGAATCAAAGCCTCGAAAGGAGCACCAGCGCCGAAAACTTCAACGGCCGAAGCTGCATCCTCCGAAAAAGAGCCCAGCGGATCCTTCGAGAAGGACTCCCGGAGGCCGAAGACCGGCGAAAAGCAAAGGTCGTCGAAGCAAGCCCCCGAAAAAGGGTCTTCGACTTCGAAGGAAAAGGAGCTGAAGAAGGCTTCGACGTTGACGCCGCCGCCGAAGAGAGCAGCCGAAACGCTCGACGACGACCAGGCCGCGGTGATGCTGAGAAAGAAAAGAAGGCTCAAGGCCGAAATGGAGAACATCCTCCAGAGAAAGAAAGACTTCGACGAAAGAATGAGAAGTTACAAGATCCCCTCGAGGCCGGCAACGTCTGCCGCTGAGGCGCAAGAACACGGGGAGTTCGACGTCGAGGAGCCGCCAAAAACTCCGGAGCACGAGGAGGAAGAGGACCTCTATTATACAGAAGGTGATTATGGGGATCAGCAGTCAAGCTACGGCTCAGGTTCCTCGACGGCCCAAGACCAGGATTGGCAGGACATCGAGGCCGAAAACCCGGAGGAGGCTGTGGAGACATTCCCTTCGAGGCCTTCGCCACCGGATGACATCAGGGCATACAACGAGGTCGTCAGGAAGGCAGCAGCAGCTTATGGGGTTAAGCTAGAGGAGGAGAAGCCAAAAGCAGATTTCCTGCTGGAAACATTGCTCCCCACACAGACAAGAAGCCAATTCCTGCCCATGGTGAAAACTATCACAGACCAGGGGAAGGAAGCCTTCAAGGACCCGGCTACATGCAGATCAGTAATACTGAGGACGGAAAAGAAATACAAATTCTCCTCCCAGGACCCTGCTTACATCAAGGAGTCCGTCACAGCAGATTCAGTAATCGCTGCGACGGCCAGAAGAAGGACCAATGTCCCAACAACATCTGGGCCTCCACCTGACAAGGAAAGCAGGAGGATGGACCTAACTGGCAGGAAAATAGAGAGAAACGCTGCAACGCACTGGCAGATTGCGAACTCAAACGCCTTCCTGAACAGACATCAATACCAACATTGGGATGAGATGGGGCAATTGCTCAAGCACCTCCCAGAGCAATACTGTGAGAGGGCATCACACCTTGTGGAAGAGGGGAAAAGCATTGCTATCTCGTGCCTGAAAACCGCCTTGGATGGGGCTGAAACATCCAGCAGACTGATAGCTATAGGCATCACAGAGAGAAGGCAAGCCTGGCTCAGGATCTCAGGCTTCAAAGCTGAGGTTCAGAACAACATCCTAAACACACCCTTCAATGGTGAAACACTATTCCGAGCCCCAGTTGATGAGAAACTCACACAACTAAAGAAGGACAACGAAACGGCAAGGTCCATGGGGGCCCTGCAAGTCAGGGGGATGAAAAGGGGCACTCCTACGCGGAGGCCGAACGGCAGAGGTGGAAACCAGCGAGGAGATTCACACCAGGCTTTCCACCAGGGACAACAGACTGACAACCAGGGTCACCAGGGCCAGCAGAGGCAAAACTGGAACTACCAGAGCAGGGGCCAGTCCTTTCGATCAAGAGGAAACGGAGGAGGACAGAGAAGGAGAGGCGGTGAACAACCCCCCTCTAAGTGACTGCACTCGAGAAAAGGTGCTCACCCACTCGAACCCACCGGGGGAAGAGCACGGAAAAACAAGGAGGAGAGGGCTACACGGACAAGACACAAAAGAACACGTAACTCCAGTAGGAGGCAGACTAAGATTTTTCCTCCAGGAGTGGAGAAAAATCACCACAGACAAGTGGATACTGAACATCATGCAGTTCGGATACTGCATAGAGCTGCTAAAGAATCCACCAAAGAGAAAGCTAAAGAGAAGAGAGCACTCGGGAACAGAGCTGCGACTGCTCCAAAAGGAAGCTCAAGAACTTCTTCTCAAAGAGGCCATCGAAAAGGTCCCTTTCAAAGAACGGAACAGGGGAGTGTACTCAAACTACTTCCGGGTACCAAAAGTGGACAAAAGCCTAAGACCCATCCTGGACCTACGGTTCCTAAACAAATATGTAAAGACCCAAAAATTCAAGATGACGTCCCTACAAGAGGTCATCCCGCAGATAAAGGCTGGGGACTTCTATTCCACCATAGACCACAAGGATGCGTACCTGCACATCCCCATGAACAGGCAGCACAAGCACATGCTAAGATTCACAGTGAACAACGATCACTACCAATTCACAACCCTGGTTTTCGGTCTAAAATCCGCACCAAGGGTGTTCACCAAATGCCTCGCGGCAGTGGCCGCGCATCTGCGAAGGGAGGGGATACACGTGTACCCCTACCTCGACGACTGGCTCGTAAAGGCAAGCTCTTACAGGACATGCAAAAATCATGCACAGCAGGTCACGAGAATGCTAACAGGCCTGGGATTCTCCATAAACTGGGGAAAATGCTCAATGGAACCGGAGCAGGTGAAGATCTTCTTGGGTGCTCAAATCGACACCGTCCAATGCAGGGTGTCACCCAGCGAAAAGAGAACACTCAGCCTACTGAGGGAGAAACGTCACTACCAGAAGGGGCGAGCTCTGACAGTGAGGACAGTGAGCAAGATCTTGGGGATGATGGTGTCATGCATACACCTGGTCCCCAATGTACGCCTACAGATGAGACCGCTCCAAGAGTGGCTACAACAGCAATGGTCACAAGCTACAGGAAGTTGGGAGGATCTATTGGTTGTGACGCACAGGGTGCAGGAAGAAATAAGTTGGTGGAGCAAGGAAAGGATAACAGTAGGGAAACCTCTAACACCACCGGACCCAACAGTGACCATCACCACAGACGCATCCCAGAGGGGATGGGGAGCACACATGGAGAAGCTCAGAGTGAGGGGCCTGTGGAGCCCTACAGATGCGGTCAGACACATCAATTACCTGGAGCTGAAAACAGTGTTGCTAGCACTCAAGGTCTTCCAGAAACACTTGTACAGCAAGAAGGTGCTGATACAAACAGACAACACCACAACAATGTTTTACATAAACAAACAGGGGTGAACTCAATCATTCCCTCTGTCAAGCTTGGCACAGGAAATCTGGAGATGGGCAATACCACTCAAAATAGACCTGCTAGCCATACACCTGCCAGGGAAGGACAATGTAGAAGCGGATTGGCTCAGCAGGCAGACTTCAGCATCCCACGAGTGGGAACTAAATATACAGGAAACAGAGAGACTATTCAGGAGGTGGGGCACTCCGACAATAGACCTATTTGCAACACGCCGGAATGCAAAATGCCAATACTTTGCATCCAGGCAACCAGAAGCACTATCACAGGGGAATGCCCTATGGATAAGCTGGTCAAAGACATTTGCCTACACTTTTCCCCCGATAACACTGATCCCCAGGGTTCTCAACAAATGCATGACCAGCAATCCTGGTGGCACCACAATGGGCCAGGCAGAACTGGTACTCCCAGATAATGGAGATGGCGCAGGGGCCCCCCCACAAGTTCTCAAAAAGAAGAGACCTACTCTCCATGGAAAACGGAGAAGTTCTACACCCAGTGCCGGAGAGCCTCAACCTCTCAGCCTGGCTCCTGAGGACTTACAGTTCGCACATCTAAAACTACCAGAGAGCACCCTGCGGGTGCTGCGAGAGGCAAGAAGGCCCAGCACACAAAAATGCTATGAGGAAAAATGGAAAAGATTCACTCAGTGGTGTTGGAAGAAAAAACTCCACAGAAAACTGACCAGGGAATCTACAGTGCTAAGAAACCTCACGCACCTAATAAGGGCTAAGCTAAGCTCATCCTCGCTAAGGGTACACCTGGCAGCGATTGTGGCATACACAAGAGGAGAAACGGGGAGAAGCTTCTTCACATCTCAAGTCGTAAAAAGATTCCTGGAAGGGGCTAAAAAAATAGCGCCAACAAAAAGAATGCCACCGCCGGCTTGGAACCTGAATGTAGTACTGACAGAGCTCATGAAAGCACCTTTCGAACCTATCCACAAAGCATCACTGCAAATGCTGACTATGAAAACAGCCTTTCTGGTAGCAATCACATCGCTACGGAGAATGAGCGAACTGCAGGCTCTAACACTACAGGAACCCTACATCCAGATACACAGTGACAGGGTCGTAATGAGAACGGACCCGCACTTCATGCCGAAGGTGGTGTCAAGGTTCCACATGAATCAAAGTATTCAGATCCCTAGCTTCTTCCAAAACCCCACTACAAGCGCTGAGAGAGCACTCAACACTCTAGACGCAAGAAGGGCAGAGATGCACTACATTGAAAGTACGAAAGGACACAGGAAGACAAAACAGTTCTTCGTATCCTTCGCAAACAGTTACATGGGTAAACCAGTGACAAAAACACCATAGCTCGATGGATCGCACAGACAATACAATTCTGCCACAAACAAGCGGGCCAGGAGCTAACAGGAGGGGCACAGGCCCACTCGACCAGGAAGAAAGGAGCAACAATTGCCTTTCTGGCCAACACACCAATTCAGGACATATGCCTGGCGGCAACATGGGCTTCAGTGCACACGTTCACTAAGCACTATTGCGTGGATGTACAAATGAACAAGGAAGCACAAGTAGGACAAAAAGTGCTTCAACATATTTTCAACAACCAACGCTCATCTTCCACCCAACCGCCACAAAAGTAACAAAACCGCTACAAAATCTATGCACAGCATAGTGAATCCATAAAGATTCACGCTGCAAAACAAATAGTTTCTTACCTGTCGGTGTAGTTTTGCAGCTTGAAGATCTTTCTGGATTCACTAGCGAACCCACCCGCCTCCGCCAGAAAGATGAGGCTGGAAAAGAAGGTGGAAACGCATAGAAAAGGAATGAAAGTTGAAGCCTACAAGAAATGTGAAAAAAAAAATTGGACGTTTAAAAAAGGATTAACGAACTTAGCCATGGATTCACTACAAACACAAAAGAGAAAAAGAGACAGAAAAAAGAATCCGAAGATGGCGCCCAAGGGTGGTAGCTTCCGCCGGAAGCATGCCGACGTCACCGAAGGTACACCAAATGGTGGGACGTCGACGCCCACCTGGGCTACAAAAAAAAAAGAGAGAAAAAAGACTACGATTCCGGACCCAACCACCAGATTGCGGAATATGCACAGCATAGTGAATCCAGAAAGATCTTCAAGCTGCAAAACTACACCAACAGGTAAGAAACTATTCGTTTTTGGTCAAACCAGGTGTTAAGATAACCATGGTATCTAGTTTGTAATGAATCAAGATAAGTTGTATCCACCCTCTCATAGCAAATGTTGTGGTTTAGTTGTCTGAGAGCCTCCTGTATGTATTTCTCCCTATCCATTAGCACAATGTTTCCCCCCTTTTCAGAGGACTTGATGATAATTTTATCATCTTTTTGTAGGTTGGTGACTGCCTCCCAGTGTTCTTTACTCATATTTCCCAGTCTGGTACTGGTGTTTATTAGTTTAAAAAGATCTTGGCTCACTGTCTCGTGGAAGAGATCAATATTATCTTTAGGTGTCTGTGGTACATATCTGGAAGGGGCCCTGAAGTTGGTCATTCTGAGCGCTCCTGTCTCTATACCCAATGTATGTAATGTAATGTCATCACCCTCCCCCGGGATAAGGGGGTTTGGTGTGGTCGTGGTGTTGGTTGTCTGGTTTAGCAAATCATGCATGTCTACTAGTGCTGGGATGTCTGCTATGGCTAGTGTTTGATATATATATATATATATATATATATATATATATATATATATATATATATATATATATATATATATATATATATATATATATATATATATATACACACACACACACACACACTCTCTCATTCACTCACACACTCACTCACTCACTCACTCTCACACACTCACTCTCACTCACTCACACTCACTCACACTCACACTCTCACACTCACACTCGCACTCACTCCCACGCTCACACACTCACACTCACTCTCACTCTTACTCTCACACTCACTCTCACACTCACACTCTCACTCTCTCACTCTCTCTCTCTCTCTTTATTGAAAGATTTCGTCATGGCGTGTTTCAGCAATTAGCCTTCCTCGAATTCCGCAGTTTGTACCAGGTTGGCTTGGTTAGTCTCCTTTTATGTTGCTCCCTCCTTAGTAGTGAGGTGCACACCTGAACCGCATTACCCTGCAGAGTGTTCTGGCAGTTCAGTGTTGGAAACTACCAGTCCCATCATGCAGCATGACAGTAGCAGAATGTCATTTGGCCAGGCAAGTGCTGGATTTCTTGCGTGGTTCAGGAAGAGAACCTGGCAAAAATGTGGGGGAATAACCCGTCTTTGGCCCCTACTTCCAGCCAACCCATCCCGCTGGAGCCGAGTCTGGAGCCGCCTATACAGTGACTGCGCCTCACCATGCAGTCATGGTCCGCCTGATAGCAGCAGTTTCTCCGTTTCCAGAAGTTGAGCAGCGGGTCGTGGCAATCCGTTAACCGCTGCAGTATTGCATCCACCCTTTGCCAATGCGTACCACAACCTCTTTATGGAAGGGTCCCTTATGCGCGTCACTAGCAGCACGCTCCATATGTAAACAAGATCTTCTCCCTTCCGAGCAGTTCAAGGGACACATCGGGGCTTCAAAGACAATTTATTGAAAGATTTCAGCATGACGCGTTTTGGCGATTAGCTTTCCTCAAATGCTGCAGTTTGTGCCAGGTTTGCTTGGTTAGTCTCCTTTTATGTTGCTCCCTCCTTAGTAGCGGGGTGCACACCTGAACCACATTACCCTGCAGAGTGTTCCGGCAGTTCAGTGTTGGAAACTACCGGTCCCATCATGCAGCATGTCAGTGGCAGAATGTCATTTGCCCAGGCAAGTGCTGGATTTCTTGCATGGTTCAGGAAGAGAACTTGGCAAAAATGTAAGGGAATAAACCGTCATTAACCCCTACTTCCAGCCAACCCATCCCATTGGAGCAGAGTCTGGAGCCGTCTGTACAATGACTGCGCCTCACCATGCAGTCATTGTAGGAGGGTGGATACCTGACTATGGTTGCCCCCAACTTTTTGCCTGGTGTTTTGCTGGTTTGTCTGACTTAGTTGACCTGGGACCCTGCTATTCAGGGCCCCAGGCCTACTGCTCTCTCTGTAAAATGGATTCCATGTACCTTAGGTGCATTTACCAATTAGTACTGGGCCACCTTATCAGACCCTGTAACTCAGGGCATAGGTGTACCCAGGGCCTACCAGGGGCTGCAGCATGTATTATGCCACCCCTGGCTGGCCATCTAAATCTGACACAACTGGCTGCATGACAGCTGGGGCAAGGTGGTGTAATCACCCTTTGCTTTAGATATAGTATCCCTATATCTAACCCTAAAATGGACACATAGATTCTTATCAGTCACTCCTATGGCAGGCCTTGACAATCCTGAAGGCAGAGTGCTTGGAATTATGTGAGATGGTGCTCTGGCATGAGCTGGGCCCGTCTGCAGCTTGCGGAACCAAATCCTAATAGCTGTTCTATGATAACGCGTACCATATACTCTTAAGTGCATTATAATCCTCGCGGTTATATGCCAACTCTGGTATCGCTTTAATAAAACATGTCGAGTAAGGTGTCATACGAATTGGAATACTAACCCCTCGCCAATTCTGGCGACGGGGTTAGCATTCCACCCTTCTAGAGGGACACGACATGTGTGTAACTGTGAACCCCGGTTAAAGTTAACTCGAGCCTCAGCATCACAAAATGGATGCTGCCACCACAGACACAAGTCTGACCTCCTGCTGCTGGGAGTCCTTCCAGCGAGGAGAGCTTGGACAAAGGGTTTCCTGTCAGGGGCGGTGCTAGCACCATCCCAGACAGGGTTTTGTGTATCCTGGGTAGGCAGGGCTTTAAAGGAAGGTGACTGCAAGTGGCTCCCCGGTGCTCACTATGCATAGGCCGGCTAGAACCAGTTCCAGGGGCACACCAGCCCCTGAGCTGGGGAAAGTCCGGCATGGGAGAGGGGTGTAACCACCCCCCTTCCTAGTCCCACCCATGGGCAGGACCTAGTCCCGTACCAGCCCCTTTCTTTAGTATAAAGGTGGGAGCGGGGACCCTTCCAAATTAGATCATCTTTGAATCCTGAAACTACTTTCTACGAAAGGAACTCAAGACTTCTTCCTAAGATTTCTCCCTTGTTACTAAGGAGTAGTCACCCTGCATCTGTGGGCACCAACTAAGTAACCTGCGGTTTGCTGCACGTCTTTCCTCCGGAATCCGACCGACCAGCACGTCGAGACCCGGCTTCCCTGGCACCTCTGACCTCTACCTGCATCATCAGCCACGCTGAGATTCGTGGGTGTGACAAGACCTCGAGGGACCGGCCATCTTCAGAACTGCACTAAGCTTATCCAGCACGACCGCCGAGGGATCCTCGAGTGAGTGCTTTGGGGTTTGAGAAGCCCTAACCCTGAGCAGCTCCGGCACCGAAGTCAAGGCCCCCCAGCATCCACCAGATCTGCGTGGGGCCCTTCTGCTCTTTGCTGCTCACCGCGTTGTCCGGCTACTTGCCTGCTGGCTTGTGGTCCTCCTGACGACGCACCACGACGACAACACCGCTGGTCTGGTTGCTCCAGACTGGCACTTGCTCCCCTCCAACAGAGGAGCACCCCGGACCCTCCTGGTCCACTCCAGACGCCATTTTGAGTCCACCGCGTGGGCTTGCATTTGCCAAGAGTTGTTGCCCCAATCCTGGGTCCAGCGACGTCGACAGCAGATACCTTCGTGGGACAGCTCGCACCTCCATCCTGGTCGCCGACAACGCCTCCTGGTCCGAGAGACTGCATAGCCCAGCGTCGCCCACTCACCTGGTCGAGGTGACTTTGTCCGGTGCCATCCTGGTGCCCATCTAATCACTGGCTAGTGATTCAGAACTTGGTCCCCTCTGCTTACAGGTATCCTCCATCACCGATCCAGGCTTGGATCCCATCGAACTTCATCACTGGTCGCCTGCCAGCAACTTCTTCTTTCAGGCTCCATAGACTGCAACGAGGATTCCCGACGTCTTTCCAGACCTATGCAGCCGCAGCCCCTGGGCTAGGTAACCTGAGCATTTCGGTGCTCCAGCATAGCTTAACTATCCAAAGGTCCAGATCCTTTTTCGTTTCAGCTCTACCTAGTCGGATTCATCCGATAACACTAACTTTACGAAATCTAGCATCCATAGACTTTGTCCTGCATCCCGCGTGAGAGTGCACACTCTGCACCCGATCTCCCTAGGCCTCCTGCTAGTAATCTGAAGGTTCAGTAGTCCAGTCCTAGCGATCCTAAAGCCTATTAGAGTAGTACTTACCTGCTAGTAATTTCGCATTCCACTTTTAGAGTATATGGTTTTTCGTGCCCCTCGGGCATTTGTGTAAATTGTGCGACTTTCAGTATTTTCCTAAGAGCTTTGTATTGTGCTTAGCGCCCTGTCCTCATAAAGAGTCCAAGGCTGTTGTGTTCTAAATAAATATCCTTTTATTTTCATAACAACTTGTGTGGTGTCCTTTCACTTGGTGTTCAAGGGGTATATGTGATGGTATAACAGCTGGCTTAACACGCCCTCTAGAGTCTAGCCTAAAGACTGCTCTTGTCCATGCTACTAGGATAGCTGGTCTACGGTTGACTTACAACCAATCATCAATAAGGGTCATTTGGACTGATACATAGTGATCACTAGAATAGTGAGCACTGCATATCAGGCCAATTTCTCACATTGGTGAGCAGCGGTTGGGATTTGAGCTTGCTGTTGTTTTACCACACGTATCCTAAGAATATCATTTGAAAGATCACATAAGTACCAAGGTACATATAACTTAGCTTAGAATACTCTGAGTTCTACTGAACCAGCTGTTGTAGTTCAACAGGGCCTAGCACACCCTGACTACAACTCTTAGCAAGGGATCAGTAGGCAAACAAATAGTGTAGGTAGGTGCATCACTTACACCACACTAGAAGCATGTCAGACAAAGGAGGGAACTCAGAGGCCCCCCTTGTGTCAGTTGACCCTCCACAGGTCATATCAAGATATGCTGTTCTTAGCTTCCAGTAGATGAGACAAATCTGTACATCCAGGAAGCTAAAACAGGGTTCTAACCCTACAATCCCATTTCTGATTAGTCTCTTAGAGACTTATGATGCCAGGAGGACTGCTAACACAGACCCTTCTCATCCAGATGGGAACATGCCTCCCTTAGAGGGAACCACTGGTGACCCTGACCTCCAACTTAATGGAACAGTTAGTGAAGGAGAGGAGGAGGATCAGGAGTTGTCAGGGGATGAGGCAGACAAAGGTCAGGTAGAAGTCAGTAGACTCACCAGGACCAACTTAAGTAGGCATGAGAATGGACTTGGGGGACCCCCAGGGCCACTCTCAGGCAGACTTAACATTGGGAGTGGACGAGTTAGGTCTCTATCCAGAGGCTCTAACAGATCCATTCGAACCAATGGCTCTCAGACCTCTTCTCACAGAGGGATGACATCCCCTCAGAGAAGAGAGCATGAAGCTAAGATGAGGGAAGTCAATCTGAGGATTGAAAGGGAAGAACTTGCCCTGGCCAAAGAAAGACTTGCCCTTGCCAGAGAGCAAAAATTGTGTGGGCTAGATCCCACTGGTGGCAACATTTTTCCTAGAGAAAAGGACAGGAGTTTAGACACTAGACACCTGAGTAAGATAGTGCCCCCCTTTAAACAAGGGGATGATATCCACAAATGGATAACTGCTTTGGAGAGGGCCTGCACTGTCCAGTGTGTCCCCCAGAGTCAGTGGGCAGCTATCTTGTGGCTCTCCTTTGAAGGCAAAGGTAGAGATAAGCTCCTCACTACTAGAGTTGAGGATGCTAACAATTACCAAGTCCTGAAGAATACATTGGTTGATGGGTTTGGCTTAACAACTGAACAGTACAGGTTGATGTTCAGAGACACCCAGAAAACTCAGTCTCAGGATTGTGCAGACTTTGTTGATTGTGCCACTAAGGCTTTTGAAGGCTGGCTACTGGGAAGTAAGGTTACTGATTTCAAAGGATTGTACAATCTAATTATGAGAGAGCAAATCTTAAGTAATTGTCAGAACCAGTTATTACACCAGCACCTGGTAGACTCTGATCTGACCTCTCCACAAGAATTGGGTAAGAGGGCAAACAAATGGGTCAGAACCAGGGTCAGGCCTAAGAACCAGGGTGGTGACTAAAAGAAGGAATCAACCAAGCCTCAAGAGAAGGGTGGGAATAAATCTTCTGATCAAACCACAGGGCCCCAAAAATCCTCTGAAAAGGGTGGGTCCCAGACTTCTCCCCCTACCCAAAGGAAACCTTATTGTCATACCTGCAAACAGGTAGGCCATTACAAAACTGACAACAGTTGTCCCAAGGCCAACAACAATAAGGAGAACATACCCCCAAATAAAAATTCCCAGCCTCCTGTTACTACTAGTAGTAATCCCCCAGGTGGTGGGAGTGCCCCCAAGAATCTGGGTGCATTTTCTTTGGGAGTTCCTGGGGACTCTGGCCTAACCAGATCCCCTGACTTAGATACTCTTGTCTGTGAGACTGGCATGGGGGTTGCCAACTTCACAGCTTGTCCCAACACTTTGGGCAAGTACAGACAGGAGCCCCTCATCAATGGTTCAAAAGTTGAGGCCTATAGAGATACAGGGGCTAGCATCACCATGGTGACTGAGAGCCTAGTCCCCTCAAGGCAACTTATACCCGGAGCCACATACCAGGTAACGAATATTGATGGAGTGCAGAGAGATCATCCCATAGCAGTGGTAAATCTCAGCTGGGGAGGTGTCACTGGTCACAAGAGAGTGGCAGTGTCACCAAACTTGCCTGTAGATTGCCTACTGGGGAATGATTTAGAGATCTCAGCCTGGGCTGAGGTAGAGCAGGAAACCCATTTTAAAATGGTAAACCTCCATGGTAAGGTTAGTAGGGCAGTGATAGCCACAGCCCCAGTCCAAAATGTCCTCCCTGAACAGGTCAGGAGGGCTGTGCCAGTCACAGTCCTATCCCAGAAAGATGCCTTTCCTGAACAGGTTGGCAAGGCTGTGATGGTCACAGCCCATACCCAAACTGAGTCCCTTCCTGAAAAGGTTGGTGGAGTTGTGATGGCCACAGCTCAAACTCAGACAGATAGTAGTGTTGTGAAGCCTGAAACTATGGATCACTCCACTCAGACAGAGAGCATTGAGGAGGAAGAGAAATCTCCCTCCCACCAGACTTTAGGAAAGGATCAGCCTCCTCAGGGAACTGATCTGACCCCTTGTGAAGGAACTGTCCCAGAGGTAGTCAGGCCCAGCCTGGCAGAGCCCCTGATGTCAGTGGACACTTCCAAGGAGGGACCCAGCCTGGAGCAAGTAACCTGCCCCTCTCTACCCTGCCTCAGTCAGCCCAGGGCTGTAGAGGTCAGGGAGGCCAGTGGTGGACCCCAAAGGGCCCCCTGTCCAAAAGAACTCCCCAAGCAGCAGATTAAGGGCACTGAAGCTAGTAATCCTAGCCCAGTGAAAATAAAACAAACTCCTGAGGGATCCCCCTTAAAATTAGCTAGGGACCTCCCACAGATGGACACTGTTGGGCACAGCCAAACCTGGGGCCTAAAAACCCTAACCCTGGCCTGTCCCTCCAGTAAGCCAAACAGAGGGACTCAGCCTCCAGCTTTAGGTAGCCAGAGGTTGACCCTGAGAGCTCATAGCAACTCAGTACTGGAAAGAAAGGCACATATGGTGGATAGTGATTGGAGGAAGCTGAGCCCAACCGTAGTGGAGTCTCACTTCAGTACTCCCTTCCCACACCAGCCTTTTACTTTGCCAAAGCACACCACAGGTAGAGATTCCCTATGGTGGAGACCCTCAGATACCCTTAGGGCAGTGGTTCCCAAACTTTTTTGACCCGTGGCTCCCTTGACCTAATTGGCAGTGGGCCGTGGCTCCCCACAATTTTTTTTTTTTACCGGTGGACGGGATGCTAGCCCGACATCGGGAGTACTTCCAGTTGTCTTCCTTAAAGTAATTGAGACGCAATGAAGGTATCATAATGATATTAGTAACAAAATAAGAAGATAAGTTGTTTAATAAAAACTTGTTAAGTGAGAAACAATACAAGACTTTTTTGGACCACACAACAGTAGTTTGAAAAAGATATATTATACAGAAGTTTTTAATGACCAGGAAAAACAACAGAGTCCGAATTTACCTTGCAAATCCTAGTGCGATGGATGTGCTTGTTTTCCCTTACATAGCTCTTGATATCTCGGAGTTATTTTTGAGATCGCAACACGCATTTCCTTTTCAAGGTTAATTTTTGCCCTACATTTGGACTTTATTACTGCAACTGCTGAGAAACCAGCTTCACAAAGGTATGAAGTAGCAAACGAGATCAAAACATGCAGGGCTCTCTTGCTTATCATTGGGTATTCATCCCCAGCTTGGCACCAGAACTCAAACAGTGACTGAGAGTGGAACCTTGCTTTCAATGCTAAGTCACTTGCAACATCAATAAACTGTTCAACTTCCTCATTGTTGAGATGCTGAGGTATCTCAGCATTGAAAGGGTTGTTCACCCATTTTATTGGCTCCACTTCATCCTCTGGAAAATATTTGTCAAGGTAAAAACGCAGTTGAGACAAATACAGAACAAAAACTGTCTGCAGTTCCTCCTTTAACACCATTCCATTCTCCTGCAGAAACTGGTCCAATGAAGGAAACCATTTATAGTCACCCTTGCATACACAGCTTTTCCAAAGGATCACCTTGTTCTTAAAGCCTGAAACTTTGCCTGACAGTTGCAAGATGTTAGTGTTATTGCCTTGCAAGGACTTGTTCAGTTCATTCAGTTTTTCAAATAGATCAGAAAGAAAACCCATTTGTATTAGAAAGTCTGCATCAATAAATTTGTCAGCAAAACAATGTTCATCATCATGTAAATATGAGTATATTTCATTCCTCAGCTCATACACTCTAAGCAGGGAATTACCAAGAGACAGCCACCTAGAGCTGCTGTAGAACAAGAGGCATGAGTGGTCGGCACCCATGTCCTCACACAGTTTAGCAAAAAATCGTGCTTTCATTGGTCTTGTTTTAATATGATTTACCACTTTGATTACTATTTTCAAAATACCATGCAGTTCTTCACTGAGGTTTCCTGCTGCCAGTGCCTCTCGGTGTATTATACAGTGTGTCCAAACAGCATTGGGCGCTTTAGATCGTATGCGAGCTTGAAGTCCTTGGTAGCATCCTGCCATTGAACGACCCCCATCTGTACAAACTCCAACACATCTCTCCCAGTCAATTTGATTATGTTGCATAAAATCATCCACAACTACAAACAAGTCTTGACCTGTAGTTCCACCTTTGATTTCTTTACAGAACAACAAATCCTCAACAATTTGTTTTTCGTGAACAAACCGGACATAGCAAATAAGATGGGTGTCTTTGTGGTTGTCTGTTGCTTCATCCAACTGGAGTGCAAAGTCTTTTCCTCTTAGATTACAGATGAGCTGATCATTAATATCTTCAGCCATATCATTTATCCTCCGGCTGACAGTATTATTAAAAAGAGGCACTTTCAGCAGCTGTTTACCCGCATCTTCGCCGACCATGTTTGTTACCATTTTAACAGCAGCAG
Source organism: Lissotriton vulgaris (assembly GCF_964263255.1). NCBI lineage: Eukaryota > Metazoa > Chordata > Amphibia > Caudata > Salamandridae > Lissotriton > Lissotriton vulgaris. The sequence goes on from NC_141687.1 coordinate 1,643,865,223, forward strand.
GCAAAATCAGCTCTTCTGCAATTGTGTGGGGTTTTTTACTCTGTGCAACTAGATAGGCCACTTGATAGGAGGACAGGAGGGCATTACTATTCATTTTGGTTTGTTTAGAGAATACGGACTTTTGTAGTTTGGCTTCTGCAACTTTTCTTACAAAAAATTCCCTTGGCTTTCCGACCACATTTGGGTGAAGACTTTCAAGATGCCGCTTAAGTTTACTTGGAAGCATGGATTCCAGAGCCAAAACTTTTAAACAGATTGCACATTGAGGACGGTCCTCATTATTAACCTGAACACACGTGAAACCATAATCCAGATACCCGTCATCATACTTTCTGTACTTGGCCTTTCGTTTCCCGTCATCTTTGTCAGGAGAACCTCCAACTTCACTTTGCGCAGATGAACTTGAAATTAGAAATCTCTTCATTGTCAATCAGAAAGATGGAAATCAGTTCCACCTGTCTGAATTATTCAGATGGAGGGGTCTTTCTATCTGTAAAGTTCCTGGTCTTCTTTTCTTTTCCTTTGCTCAAGTATTTCTAGGTTTCTTCCGGGTCTCATCCAGTCTCCACGGTATAATAAGTCTGAAGTACAAAACATCCAGGTAAGACAAGTATAAGAAGAACAAAAGTGATCCTCTTTGTAATGATGGATCTATTACTGATGTCAATTTCCAATAGCAGCACGTGATGATGATGACCATTTGGATAAATTATTCTTATTGGTACCCCACACAGACAGAAAGAGCATTCAGTTTTGTAATGAAATCTAAGATGGCACATTTTTGCAAAGAATGAAGAAAGCCAAATTGCAGCTACTGTGTACATCAGACTGATTTGTAACACCAAAGGCCACACTTCAACAATTCCTGGGCCCAGCCAAGGACATATCACAGTAGTACAGAGTACGCTATAGAACGGACATATAGTTTCTAATCCAAATCAGTCTAGAGATAACAGCACTACCTGCATCAACTTTGTTTGCTTTAGATACTTGCACAAGTGCCACCATAACGTTTGTTCTTGTGCTTGAGTGTCTGCCATTATTGCAGTATTATACCTCTACTTGTAGTTTGAACGTTTTTGTAACTTGCACACATGTCACTTTTCCCCCTGTAATGTACCTTTTGTATTTTGTTTGCTCATATTATTGCTTCATGTAACTTAACGTTTGCTTTTGTAATTTGGTCAGTTGTAATTTTCTCATGTATCCCAACAGTCAGCTCAGGTCTGCCTCTCTTAGGAAGGTTGAGATACCTACATTTTGAAAAGGCAGGTGAGGGGGCAGTCCTTTCTAGTTGTCGCTAACTATTCACATTGCAAGTCTTTCCTTCCATGCTGCCGTTTGCAAGCAGTTGAAAACCTGGCTCTTCTGTGATGGATAGGTCTGGTGTCCTGCCTTGCAGTCATTCTTACTCTTTGCTAGCGCTTTGGCGCACTTGGGTGTAACACGCTCTATAAATTGTCAAAATACAAATAAAAAATCTGTGCGGTGGCCTGCTTGGTGATACCTCCATCTCCTTTAACCTTGCTGTGTCCACATAAAAGGCAAAACCTTGGGTTGCTAGCAGAAAAACTGCAGGTGCCCCTACCGTTCCATTCTTAAATAAATACATTTCCCCAGTTCAGAGACCCACCCACCCATCAACTTTGAAGAGTTCAGTTGAGACATAAAAACATAATTGATTCAAGAGTAGCCATCAATAAACAAGGTCATATTCAAAAGCAACATGATCGGTCGGCCCCTTAATTTATCTCCACGGTTCTGTATTTGTTCTAGATTTTGAGTAATATGATACTGCCTGTGGTCCAAGTCCATATGCCTGTAATTACAGCCTATTCCCGTCATTTTAGGAGTTGGACTGTTGCATTTATTCTAACGGACATAATCGTTAAATATGTAACCATAACGCCACACATACAATAAAAAAATCCCCTCGTTGCATGAGCAGGCCATAGAATCAAAACAACGCAGGTAAAAAGAAAATAATTTAAACACAGCAAGCACAGGATGTACATTAAAATAACGCCACACATACAATAAAAAAATCCCCTCGTTGCATGAGCAGGCCATAGAATCAAAACAACGCAGGTAAAAAGAAAATAATTTAAACACAGCAAGCACAGGATGTACATTAAAATAACGCCACACATACAATAAAAAAATCCCCTTGTTGCATGAGCAGGCCATAGAATCAAAACAACGCAGGTAAAAAGAAAATAATTTAAACACAGCAAGCACAGGATGTACATTAAAATATAAACATATGTGACACATTTACGGCTAAAGAACTTCCTGCCAGGGTCTGAGAAGAAGGGAACAATCAGACAGAGAGACGCTTACTTACCGATTTGAAAAGGGTCCTACGGGGCGAGGCGAGGCAGGGCAGGGCACAACACGGGGGCCACCAGGAACGATTCCGTCGATGCTCCAAAGCAGGGGCAACACGGGGGGCACCAGCAATGATTCACCGACGCTCCAAAGCAGGGGCAACACGGGGACCACAAGGATCGATTCGGCGACGCTCCAAAGCAGGGGCAACACGGGGACCACAAGGATCGATTCGGCGACGCTCCAAAGCAGGGCAACACGGGCACCACAAGGATCGATTTGGCGACGCTCCAAAGCAGGGGCAACACGGGGACCACAAGGATCGATTCGGCGACGCTCCAAAGCAGGGCAACACGGGCACCACAAGGATCGCTTCGGCGACGCTCCAAAGCAGGGCGCAACACGGGGGGCACCAGGAACGTTGCAGCGACGCTCCAAAGCAGGGCACAAGACGGGGGTCACCAGCGGGTCACCAGCTTAAGTACAAACACGTACGTGCGTGCGTACGTACACAGGAAGCGTATGGCGGCAAACCATCATCAAGGCGCTATTTTAAACACCCTCCCCCTCCCGGCCTGCAATCCGTATGTCCCACTTCCTGTCCTGTCCTGTGTGGCGTCGCGGCGCCCCTGGCTGCTAATCACGGCGCACCAGGGCGCCGCGGCGCACAGTTTGGGAACCGCTGCCTTAGGGTGAGGGGTTGCTTAGTGGACCATGATATAGAGGGTAACCATGCCAGTGCAGGTACCACCTCATATGGCCACTCAGGCAATATAGGCTTACCTGGTCAAGGATAGCCTTATCTCCTTTCGTTTGGGGGGGGGGGGTTGTGTAGGAGGGTGGATACCTGACTATGGTTGCCCCCAACCTTTTGCCTGGTGTTTTGCTGGTTTTTCCGACTTAGTTGACCTGGGACCCTGCTATTCAGGGCCCCAGGCCTACTGCTCTCTCTGTAAAATGGATTCCATGTACCTTAGGTGCATTTACCAATTGGTACTGGGCCACCTTATCAGACCCTGTAACTCGGGGCATAGGTGTACCCAGGGCCTACCAGGGGCTGCAGCATGTATTATGCCACCCCTGGCTGGCCATCTAAATCTGACACAACTGTCTGCATGACAGCTGGGGCAAGGTGGTGTAATCACCCTTTGCTTTAGATATAGTATCCCTATATCTAACCCTAAAATGGACACATAGATTCCTATCAGTCACTCCTATGGCAGGCCTTGACAATCCTGAAGGCAGAGTGTTCGGAATTATGTGAGATGGTGCTCTGGCATGAGCTGAGCCCGTCTGCAGCTTGCGGAACCAAGTCCTAATAGTTGTTCTATGATAACGCGTACCATATACTCTTAAGTGCATTAAAATCCTCGCGGTTATATGCCAACTCTGGTATCGCTTTATCAAAACATGTTGAGTAAGGTGTCATACGAATTGGAATACTAACCCCTCGCCAATTCTGGCGACGGGGTTAGCATTCCACCCTTCTAGAGGGACACGACATGTGTGTAACTGTGAACCCGGTTAAAGTTAACTCGAGCCTCAGCATCACAAAATGGATGCTGCCACCACAGACACAAGTCTGACCTCCTGCTGCTGGGAGTCCTTCCAGCGAGGAGAGCTTGGACAAAGGGTTTCCTGTCAGGGGCGGTGCTAGCACCATCCCAGACAGGGTTTTGTGTATCTTGGGTAGGCAGGGCTTTAGAGGAAAGTGACTGCAAGTGGCACCCCAGTGCTCACTATGCATAGGCCGGCTAGGACCAGTTCCAGGGGCACACCAGCCCCTGAGCTGGGGAAAGTCTGGCATGGGAGAGGGGTGTAACCACCCCCCTTCCTAGTCCCACCCATGGGCAGGACCTAGTCCCGTACCAGCCCCTTTCTTTAGTATAAAGGTGGGAGCGGGGACCCTTCCAAATTAGATCATCTTTGAATCCTGAAACTACTTTCTACGAAAGGAACTCAAGACTTCTTCCTAAGATTTCTCCCTTGGGACTAAGGAGTAGTCACCCTGCATCTGCGGGCACCAACTAAGTAACCTGCGGTTTGCTGCACGTCTTTCCTCCGGAATCCGACAGACCAGCACGACAAGACACGGCTTCCCTGGCACCTCTGACCTCTACCTGCATCATCAGCCACGCTGAGATTCGTGGGTGTGACGAGACCTCGAGGGACCGGCCATCTTCAGAACTGCACTAAGCGTATCCAGCACGACCGCGAAGGGATCCTCGAGTGAGTGCTTTGGGGTTTGAGAAGCCCTAACCCTGAGCAGCTCCGGCACCGAAGTCCATCCCCCCAGCATCCACCAGATCTGCGTGGGGCCCTTCTGCTCTTTGCTGCTCACCGCGTTGTCCGGCTACTTGCCTGCTGGCTTGTGGCCCTCCTGACGACGCACCACGACGACAACACCGCTGGTCTGGTTGCTCCAGACTGGCCCATGCTCCCCTCCAACAGAGGAGCACCCCGGACCCTCCTGGTCCACTCCAGACGCCATTTTGAGTCCACCGCGTGGGCTTGCATTTGCCAAGAGTTGTTGCCCCAATCCTGGGTCCAGCGACATCAACAGCAGATACCTTCGTGGGACAGCTCGCACCTCCATCCTGGTCCGAGAGACTGCAGAGCCCAGCGTCGCCCACTCACCTGGTCGAGGTGACTTTGTCCGGTGCCATCCTGGTGCCCATCTAATCACTGGCTAGTGATTCAGAACTTGGTCCCCTCTGCTTACAGGTATCCTCCATCACCGATCCAGGCTTGGATCCCATCGAACTTCATCACTGGTCGCCTGCCAGCAACTTCTTCTTTCAGGCTCCATAGACTGCAACGAGGATTCCCGACGTCTTTCCAGACCTATGCAGCCGCAGCCCCTGGGCTAGGTAGCCTGAGCATTTCGGTGCTCCAGCATAGCTTAACTATCCAAAGGTCCAGATCCTTTTTCGTTTCAGCTCTACCTAGTCGGATTCATCCGATAACACTAACTTTACGAAATCTAGCATCCATAGACTTTGTCCCGCATCCCGCGTGAGAGTGCACACTCTGCACCCGATCTCCCTAGGCCTCCTGCTAGTAATCTGAAGGTTCAGTAGTCCAGTCCTAGCGATCCTAAAGCCTATTAGAGTAGTACTTACCTGCTAGTAATTTCGCATTCCACTTTTAGAGTATATGGTTTTTCGTGCCCCTCGGGCATTTGTGTAAATTGTGCGACTTTCAGTATTTTCCTAAGAGCTTTGTATTGTGCTTAGCGCCCTGTCCTCATAAAGAGTCCAAGGCTGTTGTGTTCTAAATAAATATCCTTTTATTTTCATAACAACTTGTGTGGTGTCCTTTCACTTGGTGTTCAAGGGGTATATGTGATGGTATAACAGCTGGCTTAACACGCCCTCTAGAGTCTAGCCTAAAGACTGCTCTTGTCCATGCTACTAGGATAGCTGGTCTACGGTTGACTTACAACCAATCATCAATAAGGGTCATTTGGACTGATACATAGTGATCACTAGAATAGTGAGCACTGCATATCAGGCCAATTTCTCACAGTCATGGTCCGCCTAATAGCAGCAGTTTCTCATCTTCCAGAAGTCGAGTGGCGGGTTGCAGCAATCCGATACCTCTGCAGTATTGCATCCACTTGTTGCCAATGTGTACCACAACCTCTTTATGGAAGGGTCCCTTGTGCTCGTCACTGGCAGCATTCTCCATATGGAAATAAAATCTCCTCCCATCTGAGCAGATCAAGGGACACAGCAGGGCTTCAAAGACAATTTATTGAAAGTTTTCGGCATGGCGCATTTCGACGATTAGCCTTCCAGTTTGTACCAGGTTCGCTTGGTTAGTCTCCTTTTATGTTGCTCCCTCCTTAGTAGTGAGGGGCACACCTGAACCGCATTACCCTGAAGAGTGTTCCGCAAGGTAGGTGTGTGTGTGTGTGTGTGTGTGTGTGTGTGTGTGTGTGTGTGTGTGTGTGTGTGTGTGTGTGTGTGTGTGTGTGTGTGTGTGTGTGTGTGTGTGTGTGTGTGTGTGTGTGTGTGTGTGTGTGTGTGTGTGTGTCTCTGTGTGTGTGTCTCTGTGTGTGTGTGTGTGTGTCTCTGTGTGTGTGTGTGTGTGTGTGTGTGTCTCTGTGTGTGTGTCTCTGTGTGTGTGTGTGTGTGTGTGTGTGTGTCTCTGTGTGTGTGTGTGTGTGTGTCTCTGTGTGTGTGTGTGTGTGACCAGAAGCTGGGAATCTAGGAGATATTTATTGTCCGGGGCTACAACTTGGCAAACTCATTTCGGCTTTCAATAGCCTTCTTCAGTGCCAGAGGTGTTCGCAGTCAATAGGCGCATTTCGCGGATTCAAATATCCTGACCTGTGGCTCGTCACTCGCCCCGCCCTCAGGTAAGTTTGTATGCGGCATGGGGTGGTAGGCCTGCAAATCCCAGAGTGCATCATTCAGGCTCTGCAAGGAATCACTGGGGGGGGGGTTTGGCGCCACCTGTAATGGACCCTCGATGAAATGTTAATAGCCTCAGACAGCCAATGTCTCCTCTGGTCCCCAAAACTACATCACCCCCAAATATATATATATATACATTTTCCACATCCTCTGAGAAAAAGCCGGGACCCTTACTGCCACGGTGCACTTCCGGATCAGAGGCAGTCCTGTTGTCAATATTCCTCACAACGCAGCAAAGCCACGGTGCACTCCTCTCAGAATAATAGCCCCATCAATCCAAAGGTATGCTTTAAAGAAGTTTCTTTATTTGCATTATAAGCCAAAGAAAAACACCCTACGTGTTTCGGCGGAAACCACCTTGCTCACGGGTTAATTCCTTGCTTTCTGAAACGTACATTTAAACATATTGCGTGCATGTGACCAAATTGTGATATAGAAAGTGGACTGATACATAAACAAACAAAGTGTTGGCCATCTTGTAATGTGTAACGTTACATCTTTTCATCACACCACAAATTTTCATCATAGAAAAAGTTGTTTTTGTGCCCAAAATATAAATACAAATATATACTTTTTTCTTATTTTACGAGTTCCTAGTGTCTAACACATATCGATATCCATAACATTGTGCCCAACCGTGGAACGGAGGAAAATATTAACTTTGTTATATTTGCCGCTATCATAATTATTCAGGTATCAAGTACCAGCAACTTATAGACATCAGTGGGCCTTAAAACACTCAAATCTGGGCTCTCTGCGTCATAATCATATAGGTGTCTCAATAAAGTTGTGCCATTTAAATGCCTTCATCCCCAATTGTACTCAACTTTCCCAAGTGGGTAATTCCAACACAACATACATTTGTTAAATTAGAGTACCTGCCATTTGGGTTTATAATTATCTCTGCACAACTTATAATCATATAAACACCTAAGCTGTAATATAAATACAATCCGCGCTTATTTCCTGCATGTACGATTTTCCAATATATATCACCACAAAATCTGAAAGTTCATTGCAATTCATTTTCCCAAGTGGACAATCGAATATCCAGACTTAATCTTCCTTCCTGTCAAAGGGCTTTTTTTGTACTCTCCTTCCAGCATTACCTATACACAAGAAACACAAGCACTGGCGTTGCCAATAGGTCTCGCATTAGGAAAGTTTGACCTATTGGTATTGTAAATGACAAATTTTGTATTTATGTGTTGGTTTTGAAAATAGCAAAATTAATAGCTTTGTCATTTACAATGCCAATAGTTTTAACTTTTGCAAATGTGACACCTATAGCATTTGTAATGCAATATGGGTCGTATTTACGTGACTTAGATGTATTGATATTACAAATAACAATGGCTTTTAATTTTTTTAATAATTAATACTTAAATAAAAGTTATTGTAATTTATAATGGCAATAGCTTAACATTTTGTAAATATCTTTTGTGAATTAGGTGCCATGCTTACCAGTAAAAGGCTGGCTCTAAGGGAGTCTGGTTTCGGTAAGAATGTCAACAGGCACCAAAGGCACGCAGGTGCCGAAGATAAAGTGCGGCGGCAGTTGTGCCAATTTTAATTTAAAAAATAAAAGCATGGTCGCCATAATTGCATGCAGCTGAAGCCCCTGAACATAACATACAGCACAGGGTGTAACGCACTGGCAAAAAAAAAAGCAATTCCACTCGCACATAATAAAACAATGGTACGATCACCATTATTAAAGGTGAAGCCCAAAAAACATAAGATAAAGCGCAGCATGTATCGCGCCAGATAATATAACAAAGGGCCACGCGGTCACCCTGGCTCTGCACACCCCCAGGTCTCCTGTGAGGATGAGGCGTAAGAGCCCTCCAGCACTAGACGGCAGCGCGAGGCAGGACTCTTGGGGGGAGGGGTGTCGTGAGCTACGGGAAGGCAACATCACAAGCGGGCGGGGTTGTAACCGTGCAGGAGACTGCCGAGCTTAATTAGCTTTCAAGATAGTCATTAATATGTTGTTAATTTGAAGGGAGGGGCGGAGGCGCAAGAACCGCTGTGCAACACAAGAGGAACCGGAATGCGGGCTTGTAGTTATCCAAATCAAAATAATCAAACCTGCAACAGTGAAATACTTCTAATACTGTGTGCAAAAGCACCACTTTGAACAGTTAAATTATAGTGGCCTCACTGCTTGCAGTCAATAAGTGTTATACATGGGCAAGTTTTATTTAGAAAATGCAGTCGGAGAGAGAAGGAAAGCTGTGTGTGTCAAATGTGGCATGCAAGGTAGTGCACACATGATTACATTTCTAAAAACACCAATGTGTGCTGATAAAATACAAATCTTAATCTTGATTTGTAAGCCAACTTGCTCTCACCGGAACATGCTAAACTTGCTTTTTTGAATAAAATGCAGTCTTGTCCGATAAATTACACAACATTGGAAGACACGAGACAATATGTTTTGGCGGTAGTGTGCAGCAACAAACAAAAGGCAGGGGCAAGATCCCTGGGTCCCTAATGTGCCAATGCAATTTTATTCCTAACACAATAGAATGCGCTGAATGAGTTTGATTTTGAAAAGCCTTTTGGGGAGATAGCTGAATGTGTTTTATTTATTTATAAATAACTTTGCCCAGAGCAGTAAGGCTTAATTACGAGGTAATATGTTAAGTACATCGCTCTCAACCTGTCAAAGTTGCGACAGTTCCCCGAACAGTGAAATGCTTAGCCAACTCAAATGTAAAATGAAGATGCTACGGCCGGCGCCAGCAACATTCAGGAAGTTGTTTATTTAGTGAAGCCAGGATCTCAAGCGAGGGTCGCCCGAGTGCTGTGAGGAACGCATACATTCCGCATGTGATGGGGCAGAGAAAGGCGTGAAAAAGATGCATAAATATGCTGAGGGCGGTGGAGAGGAGGTGGAAAAGAGGAAACCGTTAGATGGGGAAATAAACAAGCAGTTCCCCGAACAGTGAAATGCTTAGCCAACTCAAATGTAAAATGAAGATGCTACGGCCGGCGCCAGCAACATTCAGGAAGTTGTTTATTTAGTGAAGCCAGGATCTCAAGCGAGGGTCGCCCGAGTGCTGTGAGGAACGCATACATTCCGCATGTGATGGGGCAGAGAAAGGCGTGAAAAAGATGCATAAATATGCTGAGGGCGGTGGAGATGAGGTGGAAAAGAGGAAACAGTTAGAAGGGGAAATAAACAAGCGTTAAGAGCGGCCTGGAAACTGAAAGTACGGCCGGTCACCGGCCAGCCATGAATAATTAGGGGAGGAGAAGCCACACAGCACACGCTGGGAGAAGCCCTTTGATGTGCTGTGCGGGCGTGAAAAAATGCAATTAGGAGGGAGGGAGGGAGGCTGATGCGCGTGCTTGTTTGGTCACTTGATTCACGTGAACTCAAAGTAAACCGCACGAACAAAACCCTTGGTTTCACGAGTATTTTGAGCACTTGAATTCTCGCTCCGCTCAATGCGCTTGCGCGCATTGATAGGTCGCAAGACCTAAAAAAATATAATGGGCAACAAAAACTGGACCCGACAACAATACAAATACTATACACTATTAAAACAAGCATTGGAAATGCAATAGGTCTCGCATTAGAAAAGTTGGAGCTATTGGTCTTGTAAATGACAAATATTTTATTTATTTGTTGGTTTTTAAAATAGCTAAATTGATAGCTTTGTCATTTACAACGCCAATAGTTATAACTTTCGCGAATGTGACACCTATAGCATTTGGAATGCAACATGTTTTGTATTTACGTGACATAGATGGCAGCTCTGGTCGTTAGGCCACATCTCTAGAGAGCAGGAGAGTGCAGCAGGTGTGAGAGGGTGAGTGGGTGTGTGAGGGTGTGAGGGTGAGTGAGGGTGAGGGTGAGGGTGTGGGTGTGTGAGGGTGAGTGAGGGTGTGTGAGGGTGTGTGAGGTGGTGAGGGTGAGGGTGAGGGTGAGGGTTAGGGGGTGTGAGGGTGAGAGGGTGACAGACTGTGTGTGAGGGTGAGGGGATGAGGGTAAGGGTGTGTGAGGGAGAGGGGGTGATGGTGAGAGGGTGCGAGGGTGAGGGTGTGTGAGGGTGAGGGGGTGTGAGGCTGAGTGAGGGTGAGAGGGTTGTGAGGGGTGTGAGGGTGAGTGAGGGTGTGTGAGGATGAGGGGGTGAGGATGTGAAGGCGCGTTTGGCAGTGTATGTTTTAACGCTCGGAATATCATAATTAAACGTACGTAGCGTCACCAGAACTCATTTTGTTGAAAAAAAAAAAAAGTAATACAAAATTCGCAGTCTGTTGCTGTCCTTGCAAATCAGAGAAACACTGCACGGTAACAATTATTCACCTTCCTTTAAGTAGAGTACCTCGTCGGCCATCTTGGATCGGTTATTGATACCGAGGTCCAAACCATGTAGTTGGGGAATCTTACTAAGCCCTCTTTTTTATATCTACGGGGCACGGTAAGCAGCCAGTTCTAAGATGGCAGCTCCTGCGCGTGGCCCGCGTGTGGGCTCGGACTCTGACAGCAGCGAGGACCTGCAACGTTTTCGAGAAGCGACGTGGGTGGTGGCACCGGTGCGAGGTATCGTGGGGAGAAAAGGGGTGCATAGAAAATGTGGATGTGTTTGTACGGCGCTCAAGCGTTGAAACTGAGAAAGGACCAGAGTTGCAGGCAGAGATACAGAGGGTTAATCTAGGTCAACCGACTGCGGCTGGTTGCGTCTTATTGTGGGAAATAATGGAAGCGACCAGGCTGGAATGGACTGCTTATCAGACGACCGTTTTGGAGTTTCATGAATTACGTCAAGGGGGTGTGACCGTGATGTGTTAATGAGCGTAATAAGCGGTGCAAAATATTGCTTACGGCCGCAGAACAGTGGTGGTCGTAATTCAAAAAGTTGAATGTTAACAGGTGTTTACGTGCTTGGAGTGGAGAAGAATGGTAATTAACTACATGCATACCTTGTAGTTCGTTTTACTATACTTTTTTAAATGTCCACGTCCTGCTAATACAAGATGGACCGCTCTGTCAACAAGAGAATGCTGTGCTTATAGCTGGTGTAGTTGATGTAAGAGAGCAATCTGTTCTGGGTTACCTAGCGGCCATCTTGGAGTGATGCAAAGTCACAGATAATGTTTAGGAAGGTGTGGACTTTGTGATCGTTGAATGAGTTACGTGATGAACGATCAGATTTTTTGGGGACAAAACATGTTGCAAAAGAAACGTGTAGGAATTTTGAATGAACCCTTACCTTTGTTTGCACAAAGTTTTATGTTCTCTACAGGATGCGAGTACAAGTAGGGAAGGCAGAGAAGGGGAGGGGGGAGGAGAAATGCGACACATACAAGACGGAGGGAAGGAAGATAAGGGGAGGGGGGAGGAGAAATGCGACACGGCGGGCAGGGGAGAGGGCGAGGGGGGAGGAGAAATGCGACACAAACAAGACGGAGGGAAGGCAGATAAGGGGAGGGGGGAGGAGAAATGCGACACGGCGGGCAGGGGAGGGGGGAGGAGAAATGCGACGTGCGGATGAGGGAACTGATGTGCACGCGCTTTTAAGCTCAATGCGCATGCGCATTGAGCTTAAAAGTCACGGGCACTGCAAGGAATCGCCACGATTCCTTGCAAGTTAGTTAAAGAGTGGTTAAGCCCCCATAGTCTCGCAAGCTCGATGCGCATGCGCATCGACAGGCGAGACCTAAACATGGTGACAGTGATCTAAAATCAATATTGACACGGATCTCCTACAGGAGGTGTTCAACTAAGACTATTGTACAGTTGTTAATAAACCTGTTACAGCAACTTACAAGTGAGAGCATACTTGAAAACCATAAAATCTAAGAATCAAAGGCTAGAAACAATTGGGCTATTCACCTAGATACCAGGCCATCTTTTCTTTCGAATTCAACCCACCCGGAATTTTCTAATCAAGTTCTAGAATGTATTGAGATTCTAACTGACAAAGTCTGCGAATCCTAATGCCCCCTCTCATGCAAGGAGGTATTCTGTCAATCACAAAGAATTGCAATACATCGCAGTAACTTTTGTGGAATTCTTCAAAGTGCCTTGCTATAGGTGACAGTTTGTCCTTATTTTGAATAGCTCTCATGTGCTCAAGAACTCGTTTCTTCACTGGAAACATTGTACTCCCAACATATTTCTTGGCACATGGGCACATCAGGACATAGATACAATGATCTGAAAGACACGTTAGATGTTTCTCAATAGGCTTTTCTATATTCGCTATGGGGTAGTAGACCTTTTTCACATTGCAACTGTATTTACAAGCATTGCAAGACATGCATGTAAAGAAACCCTGAATATCAGAACCAGAGTTTTTTCTTTTTGTTACATAGTTATTGCAAAGCTTGTCTTTTAAGGAATTACCTTTCCTATAGCTAATGTTTGAATAATTACCTACTGCGTCCTCTACAGCAGATTCAGTTCTCAATGTCTTCGTGCGACATTTACGGAACGAAAATGAGCTGGATTTGAAAGTGGTAATATACCTGATAGTATTGGATTCTTGTTTCTGATCAGAGGGAACCAATAACTCATCTTGGTTATTTTTAGATGCTCTCTAAGAATCTTTTGGTCATACATTCGCATTCTTTTTCAAAGTCGGTCTCAGCATTACAAATTCTTCGGGCCCGAAGAAATTCCCCATAAGGGATACTGCGAATAAGTATGGTTGGGTGACCACTCTCCGCTTGCAACAAGGTGTTGCCTGCTGTTTTCTTACGATACAGCTTGAGATCAATTTGTTCTCCACCACCTTACTCTGTAAATCCAGAAATTCAGCATTTGTGGCACTAACTTTACCTTTGAATTTTACATTGACATCATTAATGTTCAAGATGGTAATGAATTCCAGGGCTTGTTCTGGACTCCCACACCAAACAATGAATAAATCATCAATATTATGCAGCCATGTGATAACATGACAGCGATACCTATCGTAGACCATGGGCACCTGCCGCTCCCACCAACCCATGAAAAGGTTGGCAAAACTGGGAGCAAAACAGGTGCCCATAGAAGTTCCCCGTCTTTGTCGGTAGAACAGCCATTTGAAGGTAAAGAAGTTACTTTCAAGGCAATATCTGATCATTTGAAGAATTATCTCATTATGTTTGTAAATGAGATGGACCGTGACTTAATGTTCACATGCCAGTACCCCATCGTCATGCCTGATCGAGGTGTACAGGCTGCACACATCAAGGGTCATCAGGAGAAAATCTTCCTGCCATGTGATCTCCTTAATCTTTTTAGGTTGAGCCTAGCTATCGCGTAAGCAATCGCTATGCAAGATTATAGTAAGGGGAAAAGAAAAGTCTACCCAAGACCTCTGAAATGCGGTTCATGGCCAGTGCATGTGAGGCGTTCAAGCGCAAAGCTGGCATCTGGCACCAGCGCGCGCTTGGCCTCACTTCCTGCTCCCCCTCTTACAGCAATTAACTTTCATTTGCTCACACCCCATATGCTCGTTCCCGCATCAGACTTCAAAGGCTGCCGCTCCCCCGCCCACCACCCACCACAGCAATGCCGAGAGCTTGTTTTGTTTCCTTTCCCCTCACCCTTCTGAAGAGGCCCTCTTCAAGCCCGATGCCCGTAATGTATTTTCTTTCCCCACCACCCACCCCAGCGTTCCATGGCACATGCTGTTTTCTGATTGTCAGACATACTTCACTTCAACCCTGTATGATGCAACAGGTGCCTATTACTCGACCTTGCAGGCTTTTATGTTACTGCACGGGCATTTTCTATTTGAACACCTCAAGGCAGGTACCATCCCTTGGGGCCTTCAAGTAAAAAACGTACCGGTGGTGTTTACAGAGGACCCAGTATATAAAAAGGGTTTTAGCTATATAGCAACAAAGTGTAGCAGAGACCTTATGGTCCATACAGTTGAAACGGCCAAGAGAATTTGTCAAAAGGAACAGGAAGAGATAGAGGCACTCATTAAAGCAATAGAGGACAATCATACAATAGACGAGTCCAAAGCTTTGCTTGAAAAAATTGATAAGGAAATTGCCACATTCAGGGACAACACTATCAATTTTAGGTCCAACAAGTTTGAAAAGGACGTTAAGGCCTTCAAGATTGAGTCTGTTTACCCGTACTTGAAAGACGATTACTATACCCAAATAGAATCTAGAAGAGTCTTATCACAGTACCAAGGGAGGTCCAAAAATCGATTTGTTACCTTCTCTGAGAGTTCATCGTCAGAATCAGCCAACGACTCAGATCCAAGGGAGGGACCCTCAAAAAGAACTCCTTTTTTAGAGAAGGGCGAAGGCAGAGGCAGGGCCAGATTCAAACCTCAGCCCCAACCATGGGAAATGAGAACACGCAGAACTCAGTACAAGACATAAATTCGACCTCCATAGTGAACATATCTAACAAAGAAATAACTGTACATGAAAAATCTGTTCTTGAATTAGGACTTAAATTTGTGCCAACAACTAACACTGATTTGACTTACTTGAAAATAGAAGCGTTAGAGTTTTGTCGTAAACTAAGACTCAGGGCATTTTTCCACAACAAAGAAGATACAAGAGTACTAGAACCCTCTAACTTGTCCAACAAATCTACATTTGTTCCCCCAACCTATACAATTCCTAAAGAAATAATAGCTTTTGAACAGACCGTTCTGTCCTCCATCACGCAGCTAAACAAACAAAAAGTTTTCTTGAAAAGAAATATCAGTAGAGACCAACAAATGGCTTTGAACAACCTACGCTCTGATGATTCCATAGTGTTAAAACCCGCTGACAAGGGGGGCGCACTGGTGGTCTGGTCTAGAGATAAATACATAGCTGAGGCTAACAGTCAAATTAAGAACACTGACTGGTACAGAGAAGTCAAAGAAGACCCGACTTCACAAATACAAACTGAGATCCAGATGAAACTCACTGAAGGTTATGACAAGGGGATACTGGGACCGAAAGAGTTCCAATATCTCAATAAAAAGAGCCCACGTATTCCAGTAATTTATTTTCTACCGAAAATACATAAGAGCATAACTGAACCACCCGGAAGACCCATAGTCTCCGGGTGTGATTCATTATTAGAACCTCTGGCCAAGTATGTGGATGTGTTCATAAAACCTTTTCTGTCCGAAGTAAAATCACATCTTAAAGACACCACAGACTTTATAAATAAGGTAGAAGGAGTTCCATTTGATGACACGCAAGAGCTGTTGGTATCCTTTGATGTCACATCTCTATACACCCAGATCCCTCAAGAGGAGGGACTGGAAGCAATGGAGTATTACTTAGACACACGACCACGACCACAAAGAGTCCCCACAGACTTCATCATTGACTTAGCCAGAATAGCTCTGAAAAGAAACTATTTTCGGTTCATGGACGCGTTCTACGTGCAGGAGAAGGGGACCGCCATGGGGTGTCCTTACGCCCCGGAAATGGCGGTTCTCTTCATGTCCCTGTACGAGGAACGCTTCATTTACCAAAATAACCCATTCCAACAAAACATAACAACATGGTATCGTTACATCGATGATATCTGGTGCCAATGGAAAGGGTCTGAAGAAATGCTGACCGAATTTCACCAATGGTTGAACACCAGACACCCAGACATCAAGTTCACGATCACATACAGTAGAACATCCCTCACCTTCTTAGATGTAGTGGTTGTCCCCCATCAAAACCAACTGTCAACTACCTTACATCGTAAAAATACTGACAAAAACACAATATTGCATTTTGCAAGCTATCACCCTAAAAGTTTGAAAACAAATTTGCCATATGGCCAAATGTTGAGAATCCGACGTAACTGCTCAAGGAAGGAAGACTTTATAACTCATTCTCAAATTCTCAGTGATCAACTCGAACAAAGAGGTTACCCACGGAAATTGTTAAAACATTCAGCCACACGGGCATGGCATACCCCGCGTGAAGAATTACTGAGAAAAAAAGATATTAAACCTCTTGACAGACCAGTGTGTGTCACGACATTCGGGCCATACACAAACAAATTTAAGTCCATTATTTTAAAGAATTGGCATTTGATAACGAACTCGGAAGTTCCAATTGAGAAGCCGCTGTTCGCCTTAAAGAAAAATAGAAGCATCTCCCAATACATCGTGAGAGCTGACCTAGGGGTCAGCCAAGCTAAAACAGACCTACGTACATTGTGGAAATTACCACCTATAATAGGTCACCACAAATGTGGCACATGTGCCTCCTGCCCTAGTACAATCGAAGGGGAGGAATTCCAATTCAACACAATAAAATGGACACATAAAGGATTCTCAAACTGCAAAACACACAACGTAATATATGCAATTATGTGCCCATGTCCCAAGTTGTACATTGGGAAAACCACCCAAAAAGTGAACCAACGATTGGCCCAACATAGGTCCAGAATTAGACACAAAGTGCTGTCCGCACCCATGGTGCAGCACTTTGTGGAACACCAACATACTGAGACAGATTTTAAATGGACGGTGTTACAAGCCATGAAAGCCCCCTCGAGGGGAGGAAATATTGATACCATGCTGCTCAAAAAAGAAGCATATTTAATCCTCAGGTTTAATTGCGTGATGGACGGACTGAATGAAATATCTGAACTGCAAAGATCAAGCTATTGAGTCCTCTGTTCACCCACCTTCACCAACATACATTCATTGATATGTCACTTACTGCGCTAGTCACCTACTCATCACTTTTAGCTCACAACAACAGTAACAGTTAAAGTATATGCCAAAAAACGGCACGAAGGGGAAGACTACAATTCCCACAATGCCTAGCACTACTTATAAGCAGGAAACAGAGTTCCGCTCCGTGTTGGAAATCGGAGGTTTTGCAGCAGCGGTAGGAGTGAGCATCACGCGGCCCCTCGGAGTTTCAAGCATTGCTTCAATAGACGGAGGTAAGACAATCACGAACGCATAAACTGAAACGCGGTCTTTCCCGCGTAACAAAAACTAAAGCTAAATGAATGTCGAGTAACGGTCGGCATCTTTAACTTCTGTTCACAGAACAGCCAACTGTGTAAACGATTTGACCAACATAAAGTACAGCAGTGCCGGGGTCAGCCTGTGGCGTCTGAAAACAAGTAAGCACGGTTGTGTAATAGCGCGTATAACAATGAAACATTCGCTGCAACGATTAGGTGGTAAATTCTATCTTTACTTCACATTCAAACAGAACCCCAACACCGCGGAACCATAATTAGATTCCCACAAACGGTCCTTTCACCTCTACGAGGGATCAGGAGCATAAGAAGTAAGTGACAGGGCAACGCAAAAACGGCTAATAAGTGTCGATGAGTGTGAGAAATTTGGAAACCCATAAACCCACCATCCTTTAATTCTACTTAGGTAATGGTGAAAAAACATGAATAACTTGATGTTCCGTGCTTGAATATCACAGCCCTCAACAACGTCATAGAAGGTAAAAATCTTTGAAGGTTTTCCCTTTTCAATAAAGACGGTTAAACAGTAGAGAATAGGAGATACTGAAATGTCCCCCAATTTTACACCGTAGGCATACAGCTCAGCCCTGAAGAAGAACCCCACTGAAAAAAGAAGGGTTTGGAAACGCGTCGGCTATACGGCTGTCTGAAAGTTGAAGGAACCCAAATGCTAGGGGTTGATACATAAACATGGGGCGACATAATTAAAGTCAGGTTGCCCAATATGCCCAATTCTTGTAAAAATCATTCGTAACAAAACCAGTCTAGGTGTATATGATTTAATGTTAACCATGATTGAAATTGTAATCATATTTGAACGCTTTGTTATTTGTTTTGTTTAAAAATTTTTGTAATGTTTTGAAACATTGTACTTATTGTTTCCTCAGTGAAAAGAAATGTTTAATCTTCTGAAGTAGCACAAAATGTAAATATGTATTGAAATATTCTAAACAGTGAAATGTTTGCACAAATACCTTCTTGAAGTAACTCAAAGAAGGCACACATCAGCTGAATAAATAAGCTGTTGTGACTTGAATTCGAGTCCTGGCATTCCCTTTCTTGATATAACGCACGTGGTCAGACATACCTTACTTCAACCCCGTATTATGCAACAGGTGCTGGCGCTGCCTTTTTACTCGATCTTGCACGCTTCTATTTTATATTTCACACACGTTCCTGTCGGCCTACATATTCAACAACTTCCCACGGCTGACGCTTACACAGGTCAGACATTTCGGTGGATTCATGGATGCATCGCCATTTCCGTGAGTGATGTATGGCCCTTAAAGTCTTTCCACCATGGCCACTTGCACACTTGCTTCCCGCAGTGGGGTACATATATAACAGAGAGGACAGACAAGGCCATTCTCTGACCGGATCAGGACACACCCAGGTGTACTTCTCTCACAGGTATTTACTTCAACCGTTTTCTTTCCCACCAGCGCCTCTGACCCCCGCCCGTTCCCAACCTCCTCCAACACTGCCCCGTCTGTTTTTAACCTCATCCGTCATCCCCCTGAGTTTCTCATGCACACACCATTTCTGCGTTTGATCCTGTGCTGCCCACACGGGGTTCCACCTGTATTTCCGGACCCTACTGAGCCCATGTCTCCTTTTGTTCATGTCACATATGTCTCAAAACACACCACTTTTTGTTTCTTTGGTTCACATATTGTTCGCTGCTTTATTATAAACCCTGTGCTGCACACACAGGGTTTCCCCCCGTTTCTCGGAACCTAACGATGCCACATTGGGTTACATGTTCTCTAAAAACGCGTCCTGAATTACATCTGGATGGTTCTCTTTCTTCTCCCAGCTCCACATTATGCTCATTGTCTCGTATATTTTTCCAGCGTCTATGGGGGACTCACAGGCGTTTTTTTACTCCATTAAGCCGGCATGCACAGCTCCCTTCCCTCGAGACAATTCATGGCCGCCCTTTGAGTTCTTTACTTGTCTCACTTTTCTGGCTTCACCGGATTGGTGTCAGTACAACGCGATCTATTACAACGCGTTCCGTTACAACGCGATTTTTACAACGCAAAAACCATTACAATGCATGCCATTACAACGCATGGCATTACATAGCAGATACTTTTACAACGCATGGCATTACATCGTAAGTATAGGTAAGTATATCTTTTTTTTAAAAAATGTAATAAAGTTAATTAAATTAATTTAAAATAATAAAAATAATATAACATTTTTAAAACAGTAATTAATTTAATTATAGTAATTTAATTAATATTAAAATTGATATTAATTTAATATATTTAAAATAATATAATTAATGAAATATAAAAAATTTATAAATAGCAAATAATATAATGTAATTAATTACAATAAAGATAATTATAATTTAATTAAATTATAAATAATACATAATAGAATTATATTTATTATAATTAAAAGAATTTAATTAATTAAACATTTTTAAATAATATAATTTAATTATAATCGTTTATTAATACAATTAAATTAATAATTGTAAATATAGTTATTAATGTAATTAAATTAACTAAAATTAATTTAATTAATTTAATTTATATAAAGTCGTAATACCCCTGTACCCCCAAAAACAAACCCAGCCCTAAAACCTAAAAACACCCCTGTACCCCAAAACCCAAACCCTGCCCTAAAACCTAAAAACACCCCTGTACCCCAAAACCCAAACCCTGCCCTAAAACCTAAAAACACCCCTGTACCCCAAAACCCAAACACTGCCCTAAAACCTAAAAACACCCCTGTACCCCAAAACCCAAACCCTGCCCTAAAACCTAAAAACACCCCTGTACCCCAAAACCCAAACCCTGCCCTAAAACCTAAAAACACCCCTGTACCCCAAAACCCAAACACTGCCCTAAAACCTAAAAACACCCCTGTACCCCAAAACCCAAACACTGCCCTAAAACCTAAAAACACCCCTGTACCCCAAAACCCAAACACTGCCCTAAAACCTAAAAACACCCCTGTACCCCAAAACCCAAACACTGCCCTAAAACCTAAAAACACCCCTGTACCCCAAAACCCAAACCCTGCCCTAAAACCTAAAAACACCCCTGTACCCCAAAACCCAAACCCTGCCCTAAAACCTAAAAACACCCCTGTACCCCAAAACCCAAACCCTGCCCTAAAACCTAAAAACACCCCTGTACCCCAAAACCCAAACCCTGCCCTAAAACCTAAAAACACCCCTGTACCCCAAAACCCAAACCCTACCCTAAAACCTAAAAACACCCCTGTACCCCAAAACCCAAACACTGCCCTAAAACCTAAAAACACCCCTGTACCCCAAAACCCAAACACTGCCCTAAAAACACCCAAACACCCCAAAACATATACATCAGTACCCCAAAACATATACTCCTATACTCATACTTATTTTAAAAAATACTTAAATTAATATATTTAATTTATAATATTTAAAAACGAAATAAATATTTTTTTATAATTAATAATAATTAAATCAATTATAAAATATTAAATAAAATAAAAAAAAAATTAAATACTTACCAATACTTACGATGTAATGGTATGCGTTGTAAAAGCATCTGCTATGTAATGCCATGCGTTGTAATGGCATGCATTGTAATGGTATTTGCGATGTAATAGCTGCGTTGTAACAGCATTACGTTGTAAAAGATGCGTTGTAGCAGTAACACACCGGCTTCTCCTACTGTGGTTTTCCATGTACCACACACCTCTGGCCTTACATGCCGGGTTTTTTCCCTACTCAAGGAAGACACGCCCACACTTATAGGTTGTCTTCTTTATCATTTGCCCCTTCGAGAACTGTGGATCTTGGCCCATATCAAGGCGGTCATCACAGATCTGCGATTACTGACAACCTGCGGAACTCACGCTTGGTTGTTACATTTCAAGACGGGCTCAACGGAGCTGGCCCGCACCACGTGCAACACAGGACACGACTGGAGAAAGAACCTCTCTTCTCGCCATCGCACCGATCAACGATTGGTATGTACAGATTTGTCTTTTTTGCACCTTCCTCTAGTTTTCCTCTCTTTTTTCCTTGATTCTGCGTTCTATGTCATGCACACACAAGCCAAGTTTGTAGTCTCCTCTGAACTCACCAGCTCATGAGCACCTCGCAACTGCCTAGTTGTGACATCACCAGACAAATCTAGCCAGACTACCTCTGCGCTATGTTTCAGGGGATATAGTATTATCACAAAACAGTGACTGTTTAGCCTTATTATGTACTCGCGTATGTCCTCCCAATGCTTTTTGACTTGCATTCCTTAGGTCACTCAGGGACACCACCACATCACTCAGGAACACCACCACATCACTCAGGGACACCACCACATCACTCAGGGACACCACCACATCACTCAGGGACACCACCACATCACTCAGGAACACCACCACGTCACTCAGGAACACCACCACGTCACTCAGGAAAACCACCACATCACTCGGGGACACCACCACATCACTCTGGGACACCACCACATAACTCTGGGACACCACCACATCACTCTGGGACACCACCACATCACTCTGGGACACCACCACATCACTCTGGGACACCACCACATCACTTGGGGACACCACCACATCACTCAGGGACACCACCACATCACTCGGGAACATCACCACATCACTCAGGGGCACCACCACATCATTCTGGGACACCACCACATCACTCTGGGACACCACCACATCACTCTGGGACACCACCACATCACTCTGGGACACCACCACATCACTCTGGGACACCACCACACCACCACATCACTCGGAGACACCACCACATCACTCGGGGACACCACCACATCACTCGGGGACACCACCACATCACTCGGGGACACCACCACATCACTCGGGGACACCACCACATCACTCGGGGACACCACCACATCACTCAGGGGCACCACCATATCACTCAGGGACACCACCACATCACTCGGGGACACCACTGCATCACTCTTGAACACCACTGCATCACTCGGGGACACCACCGCATCACTCGGGGACACCACCGCATCACTCGGGGACACCACCACATCACTCGGGGACACCACCACATCACTCGGGGACACCACCACATCACTCGGGGACGCTACCACATCACTCGGGGACGCTACCACATCACTCGGGGACACTACCACATCACTCGGTACACCACCACATCACTCGGGACACCACCACATCACTCGGGGACACCACCACATCACTCGGGGACACTACCACATCACTCGGGGACACTACCACATCACTCGGGACACCACCACATCACTCGGGACACCACCACATCACTCGGGACACCACCACATCACTCGGGACACCACCACATCACTCGGGACACCACCACATCACTCGGGACACCACCACATCACTCTAATACACCACCACATCACTCAGCCCAACCACATCATCACTCAGCAAAAGCAACAGCACTGTCATTGCTTGCTACCAACAAGCCATAGCCAATAGGACTCGCATTAGGAAAGTGTAAGCTATTGGCTTTGTGAATAACAATGCTATTAATTTATATATTTCCAAAGCCAACACATATTTAAAAAATGTGTCATTTACAATACCAATAGCTCACACTTTCCTACTGCGAGACCTATTGCATTGCAAATGCTTGTTTAGAAAACATCTTGCAAATATGAGGGCAATGATTCCACATAAGGACGCAGAAAATAGTCCATATACTTCGACGTTTTTTCTAAGAGTGAACCCATCGAGGATACGATGGGTCTCCCTGGTAGTCTAGCTGGATCTTTGTGTAATATCGATAACAAATAAAGGATGGCCACTTTGGGGTTCCGATTCAACAGGAAAGCATACTTGTCCCATTCAAGGGTGCCGCTGGTATGCCAATTTTTTAACATTCCTTAATAGATAGAATTAGACTCATCAATTCTAGATTTAGGGACTTGCTCATAACACTCCTGCTGACTAAGCTGTCTCAAACCTTCTTGTATGTAATCATCTACATTTAAAACAACAACATTTCCTCCTTTATCCGACTGTCGGATCACTATACTACAGTCTTCTTGGAGTGATTTAATTGCTATTCTCTGTTTTTGTGTCAGATTATCATGATGCCACTATTTCTTTTTTGCCAATTTCTTAAAATCATTAATCATTAGAGTCTCAAATGTATCAATCCCACTCGAGGGTAACACTGGATTAAATGTCGATTTTGGTTTGAAATTATTGGGACAACTTAAATTAACGTTATATCCCAAAGATGGAGCATCAATAGATGTCAATTCCACATTGTCCCATTCAAGTTCTTTCAAGGCAATTAAGGTTTCCACTTCATTAATAGTTTCTATTGCCGGGGCCCCAGCAATATTGTCTCTTGGATGTGTAATATTTTTCACTTTTAGTGTATGCCATTTATGTAAGCGTAATTTTCTCGTGAAATGGTAAAGGTCAATCCTTTCCCGTGAGTATAAAAATGTACTACTGGGGCAGAATGAGAGGCCAAATTGCAATACTTCATGCTCAACAATACTTAAAATTTGATTGGAAAGATTTACCACATTTTTGGAATGCATTTCCCTCGTCGTTTTTGTCCCCTCGTCTCCACACCTACTGCGGTTGTTGCCGTTTTTCCATCCGCCCCTCCTGATTTGTTTGCGGAAGCTGCTGTATCGCCTGCAGTTTTTCCTCTTCCTCTGCCTCGTCCGATATGGCCTGTTGCTCTCCCTCGCCCCCTGTCTATTTGCCAATTGAACTGATTTTGCGCTTGATTCATCATCTGAAATTACTCCCAAAAATTTGTTGCCTTTGTAGTTGTTTTTGTTTTTACAGCCTGTGCCATCCTCTGAAACATCACTTTCGCTGACGTCACTGTCAGCTCCTCCAGTACTGTGTACATATTACAAGATGGCCGACACTTTGTTTGTTTATGTATCAGTCCACTTTCTATATCACGATTTGGTCACATGAACGCAATATGTTTAAATGTCCATTTTCAGAAAGCAATGAATTAACCCGTGAGCAAGGCGGTTTCCGCCGAAACGCGTAGGGTGTTTTTCTTTGGCTTATAATGCAAATAAAGAAACTTCTTTAAAGCATACCTTTGGATTGATGGCGCTATTATTCTGAGAGGAGTGCAAAGTGGCTTTGCTGCATTGTGAGGAATATATATATATATATATATATATATATATGTATATGTATATATGTATATGTATATGTATATATATATGTATATATATATGTGTATATATATATATGTGTATATATATATATATATGTATATATGTGTATATATATATATGTGTATATATATATATATGTATATATGTGTATATATATATATGTGTATATGTATATGTATATATATGTGTATATATATATGTGTATATATATATGTGTATATATATATATGTGTATATATATATATATGTATATGTATATATATATGTATATATATATGTGTATATATATATATATATATATATATATTCCTCACAATGCAGCAAAGCCACTTGTATATCTGTATATATATATATATATATATATATATATATATATATATCCTCCTTCAAGAAAAACGAACAGCAGACCCAGAGATGCAGATGAAGATCTTTATTTAGTGGATATAGCAACAGCAGCCAGCATGACGCGTTTCAGCCTCAATGGAGGCCTTGATCACGTGACGCGTAGAGAACAGATAGGCCAACTTTTAAAGTGCAAGTGCAAAAAAATATATATATATTTGATTGGTGGCAAAAGCAGTCATAGGCATAGACGAAATACTACCACAATGGTCAAATTGTCCGCTAATGGCTGGCACCAATATCATTTATTTGGCAATCATTTAAATAAATAAATAAATAAATGCATAAATACAAGGAAATATAAATATATAAATATACCAATATATATGCAAAAAAAATCCTCAATATCATAGGAATATATATACACAACATTAATTTCAGTTAAAATATTGAATTCCATAATAAAAAAGAGACTGCTAAAACAATGCATAGACCGACAATAGAATAAAATTATTATCAGTTGTATGTTCCCCCATATAATAGCAGTAGGGTGCCATATGATGTTCACTACATAATGTGCTTAACGTAACCAAGATGGTAAAATTCCAAACCTTGCAAAATGCCAACACTTTTGCTTTTACTCAATAGCTATACTAACGATAAACCATAGAGTGCTCAGTGCAAGTGAGTGTGAGTAAAAAAAGAGAATTTTTATAAAAATGCTAAAATTGAGTCATTGAATATCAGGTTTTAAACAGTGTATTGAATATATATAGATTAGTACATAAAGGGTTGAAGCAGCTCAATACATATATAAATATTGAAAGATATATTGTGCTGAAAATTAGACAGATGGAATTACTGTCATCAGACAGAAAAAAACAATAGTTCTTAAAGAACAGAAGGCTTAGAGGCAGGTATAAAAATCCTCGCTTGAGTTCAGACCATGTGGAGTCTTGGTATCTAAATCAATGATGTACCTAGTTTACAGTGCACGTAGTATGGATTCACGGTTGCCTCCCCTGTGTAAGGGGGAAACCTGATCAACCACAAAATATCTCAAAGACTCACTCCTGTTCTCATGACAATCCTTAAAGTGACGTGCGACTGGGTATGTTTGGTCGCTGGTGTTAATTGCCCTGATGTGCTGGAGTATCCGTATGTGGACCTGCAACTTGGTACTGCCAATATATTGCAGGCCACACGGACACTTCAGCTCATAGACTGCGAATTCACTCCGGCATGTCAACTATTGGGTCCAGTTGGCCCCGTGTTTGCAAGCCTTACAGGTTGCGCATTTTTTGAAGCCCTTGATGTTGTTTAACCAAGTTTTATTGGTACGCAGTTCTGGGCTTGATTTAACCAACGCATTGCTGAGAGACCGCGCTTTTCTAAATGCGATATCAGGCTTGCCCGGCATGAGGTGACCAATAACCGGGTCATTGCACACCAGACTCGTTTTTATTCAATATTTTACGGAGTGACTGGTGTTGCCGACTGTATGTTGTAATCAGTCTAACTGGTTGAATGGCTGGATCATTGGATGCTTGAGATTTTTTGGGGCAATAATGTGTCATTCCTAGAAACATTGTTGGCTCTGGTGATAGCTGAATCTACCACTGAAGCTTTATAACCTCGAATCAGGAATCTTTCTCTGCTGGCTGATTGGGCCAGATGGCATTCTATGTCAGAACTGCAAACGCGTCTTATACGCAGCATTTCCCCATAGGGAATGCTGCGTATTAAGTGCCCCGGATGGTAACTGGTGGCATGCAGAAGGGTGTTACCCGCTGTAGTTTTTCTGTGGAGTCTAGTCTCTACTTTTTGGTCTTTGACATAGATCTCAACATCAAGAAAAAATGCCTGCTCCTGACTAATGTTAGATGTAAATGTGAGGTTCAATGTATTAACATTCAATTTCGCCACAAGGTCAATTGCCTCTAGTTTAGTACCACGGCAAATCAAAAAAATGTCATCAATAAAACGATACCAATGTACAACATGTTTGATGACCTTATCATGGTGGATGCCATGTAGGACCTGCTCCTCCCAGCAACCCATATGTAGACAGGCGTAGCTGGGAGAGAAGCAGGCCCCCATAGCCACACCCCTTACTTGTTGGTAATATTGGTTCAAGAACATAAACAGATTGTTGTTCAAACAGAAAGATATCAAAGAAATTAACATTTTGTTATGTTCAGCCATCTCAATGGACCGTTTTCCCAGATAGGGATTCACAGCTCTTAATCCATCCCTGTGATGGATACTCGTGTATAAGGACGAAACGTCCAATGTGATGAACCACCAATCCTCCTCCCATGTGAGATCAGAGATCTTCCTCAGAAAGTCACTAGTGTCTTGAATATAGGAGGGTAATGACTTGACGTGTTCCTGCAAAAAGGCATCAATATAGGTTGTTGTGTTTTCCAGTAAACCCTTCCTTGCCGAAATAATCGGTCTCCCCTGCGGTTTCGTTATGTCCTTATGCACCTTAGTAATAAAATATATTACTGGGGTGCCCGGGAAGGCATTTTTCATGAATTTAAACTCATCCAGACTGATCAAACTTGCACTTCTCCAGGCCATGAGAAGTGTATAAAATTCAAGTTGAGTTGACTTGATTCTGGCAAGGTCACAGTGTTTATAGCATTGACGGTCATTAAGTTGTGAGTATGCCTCCTCCATGTATAAAGTGTGGGGCCATAAAACCACATTACCCCCTTTATCAGCTTGACGCATGATGATGTTATCATTGCTCTGTAATTTATTCACTAACTGGAAGTAGCTATTGTTGAATCCAGCAAATTTGTTTCTGTCCCTCAGGGTTTTGATATGGAGTTTCTTTATTTCTGCGGTTGTTAGATCCTGAAATATGTCAATGTTATTGTGAGTCATAAGGGGCGTATATGTGGACTTTGGTTTGAAACTGGTCCTGCCAGGGGCATTGTAAACAATAGGATCTTGCACATTTCCTGATTCTTTATCTAGTTTTTGTAGATCTAGCCAGATGCCCAGATCGTCCACTGTCAACCCTTGGATCATGTCAGGTGTGGCTCCTAGTGTGATTTCACTTTTCTTGCCCATAAATGTCTTTTTGAGTTTCAATTTGCGAGCAAATTTGTATATATCAATCCTGGTGCTCACATAATTAAAATTACTCGGTGGACTGTATGTGAATCCCAAAGACAGGATTTCTGTTTCCTTCACGCTCAATTCAGTGTTGGTTAGGTTGACAACAGTTAAACCAGTATCAGTTTTGTTGCCTTTCATTGTTTGTTCCATTGTTTGTTGTTGTAATTCCTTCTTTTTGGTTTTACCGCGGGCTGCTGCTTTTCTGCGCTTTCAGCTTTTTTGGTTTCTTCTTTTCCGCCGGTTTGTTTTTGATTCTTTGGGCGTAGGGTATCCCGTCGGTCTTGGCGCATACAATCTACCTCCTGCGCCAGGGAGTTCCTTGTAAACCCCAGTCTACCACTGCTTCTATTTTGTTCTCGGTCAGAATCGCTCTCCGCAATCGAGCTCAAATCAGAGAATGAAGAGGCTGGTTGCTGTGCTGCCGATACGTTAGATGAGCCGGTGGGCAGCTGGGGCTGTTTACGTGAGGCTTTGATGGCGTCATATTTCCTAGCGAACGTAAAGATACAACTTTGTTCGTAGTCATTCTTATCTCGCTGAAATTTGAAAGCCTTTTGTTTTTGATGATGTCTTCCTCTTTGCTTAGCCTCATTAGCAGGTCCTTTCTGAATTTAGCCCCCTCAGTAGTATCATCCAAGTTTTTTATCTCCAATTCCAATTCTTCTATTTTAGTTTGAAGCCCCATTCGGTCACTTTCCGCATACTTGACTAATATCGTCACAAGTTTGCGTGATGACTCTAAGTTGCATTCAGCCCAATCGTTTAGCATATTTGGATCTGGTTGTTCGTAGCTAGGCGCTAGCATGATTCTGAGACCTCGTGGGATCCGCCCTAATTCCAGGTATCAGTTTAGGGAGCGGTGCTCCCACCACTTGGACTGTTCACTTTTCATTAGCTTTTCGAGGCGTTTATACAATTCTTTCAAATCATTGCCCCCCTCAGTCTTAGCAGGTATCTGTACAGATGCAGTCCATCCGCCAGCCGGGGAGTCGTCAAATAAATTAGCGGCTGCCTCCTCCCTGCTTCTCAAGGTGTCTGCCGACATGCTGTTGTTCAAAAGATATTAGATTGAATATCACACCGGGAGACAGACTTGCAGGTTCAATGCCGCAATCCGCACCCGCACACTCCTTCTCCGGGCCAATATGCAGGCAAGCCCCCACCGCAGGGAAGTACCTGAGCACAAGGAAAATCAGCCGACTCTCAGCTCCGGTCTCCATTCTCGATGTCCAGGGCAGTCCGTGCAGTCCGGGGGCGAAAACAGCTACTCCACACCGGAGCCTTCGAAATACTTCTGGGTCACCGAAAGGGATGCTTCCTGCTGTTTTGCCGCGTAGTGAAGGAGGGGTCAGCTTGATGCCGGAGAAGCTGTTCCGGTATAATAGATGCCTGGAAGAACGTTCTCCTTCAAGAAAAACGAAAAGCAGACCCAGAGATGCAGGTGAAGACCTTTATTTAGTTCAGTGGTCGAAGTGGGCGGGATCGGCAGGGCACGGCGTGCCCCTACTTCTTGAATTTTATAGATTCCGTTCCCATACTTCCTTCTTTTCAACATGCGTCCCGGACTGCATAAATGCCAAGGCCGATAGTTAACGCTCGGCTTTCGGGACGGGCGGAAGGGGCAGAGAAGGAAAAGGACTTTGTCTTTTCCTTCATGCCCGTAGAAGACAAGGAATTGTCCAGTTCTCCCGCAGCTGGCAGTTGCCCCCACCCTCTTTGTTCCCCCTCTTCCCTCTCTTTCTGTCTCGCTCAGAGACGCAACTAGAGCCAGATTTTGGGAGGCTATTGAGCATTTCAGAGGGGGGGGGGGGCTAATTCTTCCAGCAATCGGCTGAGTGAAGAAGCACGGGCTCAAGAAGGGTCGAAAACACAACAAAGCCACATTATAACTTGTATGGTCTTTTAAAGATCTGTGAAGTACTTGGGCGGCTGCAATAAGACGGACGCCAGTCCGAGAAGCTGTCTCAGCTGGGCTGACACACACAGGTGGGGGGAGGAGGAGGAGGGGGCGGAGGGGGGCTGGTCTCACTCCTCATTTAGTGAAAACCGAGACTTGAAGAAAAGGTTCTCTCCTCTCTTGCATTTATTTAAAGGAAAGCTCCTTTACTGGAAATTATGTATTTTTCTGAAATTTTTCAATTTCTAACTGCAGCCACGGGGTGGAGAGAAATAAAACATTGAAAATAGGAAAAATAACTAACTAACTAAAGCAAAACAGGGGTTACAAGGTTGCCAGATTAATTTATTCACACCTAAACACATTAGCGCCACTTTACAGTGTTTGCCAGTTAAGCGCTACTTTGGTTTTCTCGTCTCTTACAACAGCATTGTTTTCCCTGGGTGGGTTAAGTGCACTATTCCTGGAAGTACTGAAATACCCACTTAATGGGTGAATTGGAAAACAAAATGTGTACAGCGGCTGTGCATTCATGAATGTGGTCTTTTTAAACCATATTGCCTACGTTTTGTAAGGATATAAGCAATGGGCATTGAAACGGGTCCCTTCTGGGCCCTGTAGTCATGGCCTTAACTTTTCAGGCAAAAGCACTCACTAATTTCTGAATAATGAGTGTAAAAGGAAAAAGGTAACCATGTTCTTCCTGCGTACATTTCACATGCTTTACTTAATCTTGCATTCCCAATGAGTGTTTGCTTTTTCTAGGATGTTGTTCTTTTTAGGTCTCGTGACCTACAATGCGCACAAGCGCATTGAGGGAGCGAGAATTCAAGTGCTCAAAACGCTCGTGAAACCAAGGGTTTAGTTCGTGCGGTTTTGTTTAAGTTCACGTGAATCACGTGACCAAACAAGCACGCGCATTCACGGCCAGCACAGCACATCAAAGGGCTTCTCCTCCCCTAATTATTCAGGGCCGGCCGCAGGTCAGCCGTACTTTCAGTTTCCCGGCGCATTCACGGCCAGCACAGCACATCAAAGGGCTTCTCCTCCCCTAATTATTCAGGGCAGGCCGCAGGCCGGCCGTACTTTCAGTTTACTGGCCGCTCTTCACTTTGTCTCCGTGCATGCATTTTATCAGAGATGAATCACTCAGTAGGTATGACTGGACCGTGTATGTTACCCACAGAGATTGCAAGTGTGGAGGAAAGTGGTTGAATGCTTCAAACCTAAAAGGATCTAAAGTGACAATGAGATGCTAGCCCCATTTTTTTTGAGAATCTGTTTATTAGCATAGTAAGTAAAGCAGTTACATACATTTCGGATCACAGTAGTAATCCGGGTGGTAAATGCATGCGTCTGCTCGGAACATATGATTACATAGTTATCTTGATTTTTCATTTTGTTGATGACTGCAACCATCTCAATTAAACAAACCCCGGTCGATTCAATCCCTCCCTCCACCCTCAAACAACCCTCCCGACACTCTCTCAACGTGCATATGACTGAAGTAATGTCAAACTGGGTCACCCATGGCACTGTAACATGTAGCTTCATCTATACACACAGGTAGGATGAGGTAAAATGGCCGATGGTTTGGATTTCCCTGTACCCCATCGTGGTGCCCCACAGTCAGTGACGGTGCATGAAAGACTGGTTCAGGACACATTTATTCTACAAGCGGCGAGTCACGTGCATCCCCGTCATCCCCCGTTTCAAACGTCCCCAACGTGTCAAACCAGTCCAGCGAGATCGGCGTTTTTCGCAGACCTCTGCGTTCCTCTCGCTGCAGTGCCTCGCCCTCTGCCTTACCCCACCGTACTACCTCCGCTTTCCACAGTTCAGGGTTGGGTGGTTTGGGTGACTTCCACCTCATCGTGATGGCACGTTTCGCCAGCAACAGGGCCAGGTCTGAAAAACGTGTCGCCACGGTTCTGGTGCGTGTTGAGGGTCCCAGCCCCAGCAGTGTGTGTTCTAGTGTAGGTGATCGGGACAGAGCACCCGCCCTTTCAAGCGATTCATGGACCGTGGTCCAGTAATATCCCAACTTGGGGCATTGCCACAGCATGTGTATCAGTGATGCGTCGTCAGTGTCACATCTGGGGCAGTTGCTTTTCGCGTCAGGGAACATCACATGTATGCGGTGCGGGGTTAGGTAGGCTCTATGCAGCAACATCAATTGAATGAACTTGAATTTGGGGTTCCTAGCTACCTTTTTTGGAAACTGAAGTATACGCTCCCACTCTTTGTCTCTCAGGGGCCTACCAATATCTCCTTCCCATGTCGCCCGGAGTGGCGACAGTGTGAGTGCCCTCCCCATCTTGATGCTAGCAGTGAGCCATTTTGTCAGTGCCCATGAGGTAGTGCATCGTGATTAGAGGGTTTGTAACAGGCTCCTGGCCCTCAGGTGACCACTTGTGTGTTATATAATGGCGGAGGCCAGCGTGCAAAAGGAATGAGCCTCTAGGAACGCCCTGTGTGGCTCTAAAGTCTTCCAAGAACAACAGGTGTCCCTCCGCAAACAGGTCACCCACATGCGATACTCCTGCGTCGTGCCAAGGCGCTAGCGAGTTCGCCGTGAGTGTTCCCGAGCCCAACGGGATGCCCAAGAGCGGGATCGTGGGGGCATAAGATGACTTAGAGGACGTGTACTTTAATGCCTTCCGCCAGTAAGTTATCGCCAGCCTGAGGAGTGGCGGGGCATCTCTCGGTATATCCGAGCTGGGTAGAAGTAATGTGTGTATTCTCCCCTTTTCATGTACTTCCTCCAACATATTGATCTCCTGAAGATTGCGATTGCCACCCAGAAGGCCAGCCATTGTATCTGACACGCATAGTTATAAGCTCTAAAGTCCGGCAGGCCCATACCACCGGAGTCAGAGGGGAGCTGCAGCTTGGATAGACCTATACGTCTGCGGCCGTGTCCCCATACAAGTTCGGTGAGTAGAGTGTCAAGGGTCTTAAATGTCGCTGCTGGGATCAGGAACGGTAAATTGGTGAAGTGGTAGATGAGACGGGGGAGCATCACCATCTTAGATATTGCCGCTCTGCCGGGTATTGAGAGTGGCAGTGTTAGCCAGAATTGGATCTGCGATTTCAGTGCTCTGATGGCCCTCCCAAGGTTGCCGTCAATCATCATGTCAGCCTCCCTGTAAATGTGCATCCCAAGGTATCGGAAAGTGGTTTCCGCCATCTGGAATTCGTGGGGGGCGATGGGTAGGGGGGTAGTCAGGCCTGTGGCTGCAAAGGTGAACCCATAGGACTTAGATTCGCTTATGGTGAGGCCAGAGATCGTCCTAAAGTCCTCAAAGACCTGGGAAACAGGGCTCAAGTCGCCCCTTAAGTCTCGGAGATATAATATAATATCATCCGCGTAAGCGGACACAATATGCGCCGTTCCATGCCTCTGTATTCCATGTCGGGGGGCCATCAACCTAAGTCTACAGAGCATAGGTTCGAGGGCAAGGACAAAGAGGAGGGGGGAGAGTGGGCAGCCCTGCCTGGTGCCCCGTGCTATAGCTATGGGAGCTGATATGTGACTGGAGGTGCACACTCTAGCTGTGGGGAGGGTGTACAGCAATCTGACCCAGGGGAGGAATTCGGGTGGTATCCCAAATGTTGACAGTGTGGCAAACATATAGTCCCACCTAAGGGAATCAAACGCTTGCTTCAAATCCAGAGATATGCAGCCTTCAGAGCTCGTGTCCACCCGGTCTCCGAGCATAAGCTGGGCTAAGCGCCTGAGGTTCATGGCCATGTTGCGGCCCGGTACAAAACCACATTGATCCGGGTGGATCAGCTGTGGCACGTATTGCACGAGCCTCGACGCCAGCACTTTGCTCAAAATCTTGGAGTCAGTATTGAGAAGGGACAGGGGTCTGTAGTCGGCCATCTGTAGCCCGTCCTTGGCAGGCTTTAAGAGGGACGTGATCAATGCCTGCATGGACGATTGTGGTAGGGAGGCTGTCCGTAGAGCTTCCAAATAAACAGTGTGCAACCGTGGGCCAGGAGGTCTATGAATGTTGCATAAAAGTCAGCCGGTAGGCCATCTGTTCCGGGGGCCTTGCCCTTCGGGAGAGCTTGTATTGCCTGCCTGATTTCCGCTATTGCAATGGTACGCTTCAGTTCTTTGGTTTGCTTGTCAGTGAGTTGAGGTAGGTCCAGGCCCCTCGTGAAGGCCTCGAATGCAATCTCGGATAGGGGCTGTGGGGGGCTGTACAGCGTGGTGTAATAGTCCTTGAACGCCGTGTTAATCCCAATTTGGGTGGTAGTTGGGCTGCCTGTCTGGTCTAAGATTTTCAGGATAGGGTGGTTAACTGGGGAATCTCGGAGGAGGGGAGCTAGAAGGGGACCGGCTCTATCTGCCTGTGTGTGCTGCCTATTCGTGTATTCTCTATAGTCTAGAAGCCTCAGGTCTTCCAGCAGCTCTGCGTGTCTAATGTGAGCCTCCTGCAGTGGTGTGAAGGGTGCATTTGTGCCGGCTGCTTCATTCTCTAGGGACGCTAGCGAGCTCTCCACCTCTTTCAGTTGACTGATTACCTCCCGTTTCCTGCCCACTCCAGCGGTCATTGCTGCCCCCCTCAGACAGACTTTGAAAGTGTCCCATTCCACCTGCCGGGTGCTGGCTGTGTTCACATTTGTGGAGAAGTAGGTTTCTATAGTGTCAGACAGGGAGGACCGGAATACCGAGTCTTCAAGGAGATCTGGAGACAGTCTCCAAGTTGGGATGGGGGCCAGCCGCCTGCCCCACTGCCAGGTGAGTTCTACGGAGCTGTGATCGGATAGAGTTTTCCCCATGTGCTGGGTCTGGACAATTGAATCCGCTAGGGAGCGGGAGCAGAAAACATGGTCGATTCTGGTGTGAAGCTGGTGAGGTGGGGAGAAAAAAGTATATTCCCTCTCCTGTGAGTGTGTGCTGCGCCATGCGTCCGCCAGATCCCAGACCTCCGCCCACCTCGTAAGAGTATCTGCCTGTTTTCTACTCTCAGCTGCCTGTAAAGGGGGATGTGACCTATCCAATGTAACATCAAGCACAGCATTGAAATCACCTCCAATTAACCAGCGATGATCAGCCCAATCCGCAAGTACCCCGTTCACAGTTAACAAAAACTCCGATTGACTTGAGTTCGGCGAGTACACACACCCAAATACAATAGCATCCCCGTCCAACAGCCCCCGCACAAATACATAACGTCCCTCTTGATCGATTCTTTGCTCCAACATCTGGAAGGGGACAGAGCCGCGGAGCCAGATCGCCGCCCCTCTGGAGAACGCAGAATAGGAGGTAGCAAAGAGCTGCCCTCTCCATTTCTTGCGCAGTTTCACGTTTTCAGCAGCGTTCAAATGTGTCTCTTGCAGGCAAGCAATCTGTGTCCCCCTGCGGTTGAGCTGAGCCAAAATTCTATGGCGTTTGTGTACTGATCCCATGCCACGTATGTTCCAGGTGCACAATTGGTAATTATTAAGTGGCCCCATAACTATCTGTGTGGTGCGGCCAAGTGAAACACCCGGGTGCCCGTGTTAGTTCTGCTTTGCTATAAGGTGAGAGCGTCCTGTAAACATGTAA
This sequence comes from Lissotriton vulgaris, assembly GCF_964263255.1. NCBI lineage: Eukaryota > Metazoa > Chordata > Amphibia > Caudata > Salamandridae > Lissotriton > Lissotriton vulgaris. The sequence goes on from NC_141687.1 coordinate 1,643,900,963, forward strand.
CCCCTTAACAAGAAGGTCCCCAAGCCAACGTGCCCGGGAGCCAAACCATGGTGCCCAACGTGGGCACAAGTCAGTTAAGTTCGTGTGCATACCGGGGGTGGTAGGCCTCTGGCGACTGTCACTGAACGGCCTGCATGGGCATGATAGCCCTCGACAGAGTGGGCCCCCTATGCAACCCACCATCTATGAAAAAAGGGGGGGGTCAGTTATATGTTACCACCCGGAGGGGATCAATCGTGCAGCAGATCAGAACTCCGCCGCCATCTGGGCTGTGATCTTTGGAAATAGCGGCAAGCTGTCTACTGATCCGGATACCTCCGTGTGGGTGTCGGTGGTGACGGTGAGTCTGTCTCCGGTGGCTTCCGCGTCGTGAGCGGCCAGTGCCTCCTCTGTTAGCCACAGCCGCGGTGATGATGACGAGTGGCCCTCCATCTGATTACCAGGAGGGTGCGCCTTTGCTGGTGTTCCGTGGGAAGAGTGATGCCCGGGGCTGGAAGTGTTGTTCCGTCGGTCCGGAGGGTCCCTGTGGTCGTCGCCGTGGTGATCTTCAAACGGGTCCTGTGAGGTCGGTGGTGTCAGAGTGACTTCCATCCATTCCTCCGCCTCTTCTGGCGAGTCGAAGAAGTGAGATTTATTGTCGTGCAGTATTTTTAGCCGAGCGGGGAACAGAAGTGCATATTTCATATTCCTGTCTCTTAATTTGCGTTTCACACCCATGAAGGTGGACCTGGCGCGCTGTACAGTGGGCGTGAAATCAGGGTAGACCGAAATGTTCTTATCCTCAAAGCGTATCGGTGCTTTCTCCCTGGCCGCACGTAGGACAGTGTCTCGATCTCTGTAGTGGAGGAGGCGTGCGATCAGGGGACGAGGAGGTGCCCCCGGTTTTGGGGGCCGCGGCAGCATCCTATGCGCCCGTTCTACACTGTACAGGGCAGTGAGGTCTTCTTGGCCCACTAGCTTCCGTAGCCAGTCCTCCACGAACTGGGTGGGGTTCCTCCCCTCGCTTCTCACCGGAATGCCCAGGATGCGGACGTTATGGCGGCGGGCACGTCCTTCGGCATCGTCCACCCTATCCCATAGTTGTTTAAGCTGTTTCTCCACGCTTTCCAACTTCGTGGAGTGTTCCGTCTGCTGTGGTACGAGGTCACTCAGAGCTATCTTCTGCTCCGCGACCCGTTCCGCCAACTTGTTATGGTCAGCCCTCAATAAGGACAGGCCAGTCGCCATATTTTCTATGCGCGATTCCAGGGCTTCGCGCGTCGCGCGTATTTCATTGAGGATAAGGTCCAACTTGGCGTCCTGTGACCCCTTTCCGGTCGGTGGAATGATGTCCACATTGGAGGAGGCCAGCGGGTCCTCGGAGCCCGTGGACTGCATGTCCGCCGTAGCGCCCTGGTCATGAGTCTTGTCCCTGTGTTTGCCCATGGATCTCGTTAGCAGGGTGGCGCTGTAGTGGGCGCAGCAGACTGCCGCTGTCCACTCAAGTGTCCACTTAGAACGCCGGACTGTGGCTGCAGAGGGTTCGAGTTGTGGTGGTTAAAGGTGGCAGCAGTGTAGACCCCAGGATTGGCAGGGACTGTGCAGGCTCGCTGAACGTGGCGCCGCTGTTGGGTGGGCCGGTGTTCCACTGGGGGCCCTGCGGGCAGGTGTGTCCCCGGCTTTTCAGGGGCGGACAGGGGGAGACAGTAGGGCCCAGGTTATCACTAGGCGAGTCGTGAATCCCAGTCAGGAGCGCGACAGACGACAGGACTAGGGCGTTGTGGCAGGGCGCCAAGGCGCGTGTCTTACTCCCTCACCGTGGGCTGGAGCCGGCAGCCCGGGCATCCGGGGTCCGCTACTCGCTGCGAGGTGCGCTGGTCCCCGCTGCGCGCCACCCCGTGTCGAGTCCTCGCTCCCGGTCCGCCGACTGGTAAGCCAGGGGGCAAGCAAGATGCCATAGCCCAGACCTGGGGGTACGGTCCCGGCCCGGGCGTGGAGACAAGATGGCGCTGGTGAAAATGCGCCTCAGCGTCGGGCCGTCCCACGACCCGTAGTGCCCGATGAAGTCCAGGGGAAGCCGGGCCCACTGCGCCGGTGTTGGGTGACTTGTATCGCCCGCCCCGCAGTCTCCGCAGCGCCGTTGATGGTAGGCGTGCTGCTGGCTGTGCGGGCGGGCGGCAAGCCGGTCTGGGAATGCTCCCGCGTCCTCCGCGGGCCTCACAGCAGGGCGGCCGGGCAGGGGCTAAGCAATGGAGAGGGAGGCAGCGGGGCCACAGGTAGGGTAGGGCGCCTCTTCGTACTCCGTTACCTCGGCTCGTGTCTCGGGGTGCATTCAGTCCGGCGTCCCGATCGGACCGCGATAGCAGCTGGGGGCAGGTCGGGCAGGCCACTCACTTGAGCCCGGGGCTTCTCACCGTCCCGCAGGCCGCAACAGGCGCTGAAGCAACAACGTTCATATGATGCGGTCCGAGGGGAGAGACACCGCTCCGCTTCACGCAGCACACCCCCGGGGGCCTCCGGCACAGGAATCAGGTGGGTTGCAGGTAGGGTTTGCAGGATAGATAGCAAGTATGTAGGGCTAAGGACGGAGCTTGAAAACTACGAGTCCACCATCTTCGGCTCCAGGCCACGCCCCTCCGAGATGCTAGCCCCATGACATGATACCACAGGAACATTGGCAGGAATTCATGTGCACTAATTCACCACAGCAACAGGAAAGCACTCACTGGACACCTATCTGGCCGCACAGCACATCAAAGGGCTTCGCCCAGCGTGCGCTCTGCAGCTTCTCCTCCCCTAATTTCTCCTCTGCCGTACTTTCAGTTTCCCGGCCGCTCTTCACTTTGTCTCCGTGCGTGCATTTTATCAGCGATGAATCACTCAGTAGGTATGACTGGACAGTGTATGTTACCCACAGAGATTGCAAGTGTGGAGAAAAGTGGTTGAATGCTTCAAACCTAAAAGGATTTAAAATGACAATGAGATGCTAGCCCCATGGCATGATACCACAGGAACATTGGCAGGAATTCATGTGCACTAATTCACCACAGCAACAGGAAAGCACTCACTGGACACCTATCTGCCGTCTCCCAGAGTTCTACCGTTAATGGCAACACCAACGCAATCTTACTGCAAACCGGTTACAGACAACCGGAGCCACCGTTGGTTAAATGCTGCCTTATAAAACTGTGCTAGAAAATATCTATCGTATGATCAGAGCTTCTGTCTGATGGCACCCAGGAGTCACTCATGGCCATTGATTGCCCATACTCTTTCGAGCATACATTTACTGGTCTGAGGGCAGCACCGGGAAGGAGCCAGGGAATGCATGTTTCCGCTTGTGCCTAGGCCCCGCCTGCTGTCTGCACATACGACGACTCCAACCTGCATGTGTGTAACATACATACACTAGTAAGTGCCACCATCCACCTACCTTACCTATGGAGCGACCAGACCTCCCTGTGGGAACGTGTGCAGTGCAGATTGTAAACTGTCTGTGCAGTGCCGCAATTTAGTTCATTCTAGAATTTGAAGTATTTTACGAATTCTTTTAAATTAACGACAGTGCAATTACGGGTGACAAATGTCCGAGACATGGCTATTTTTAAGTGACCAGGTATTTTAGTCTAAGGAACAAGGGTAACAGCTTCTCACTTTTCACTCCTCTCACAAAAGTGTGACAACAGTTTTGCGTTATTTCGCTTCAACTGAAAGTCGTTTCTGCAGGTAAACCCCACAGGGGCATCGCGGCGATAATCCGCTCTGCCGCCAGGAGCCGCCTTTTGTCTGCTGACAGCTCCGCATACTATGAACACCACGGCTATTGTGAGACCCCTGCCTCGCCACATTAAACTGCTGTGAAAGTGAGTGGGGACAGTGTTTGTTGTGGCACTGTGCTGCCTTGTACAAACGAACCGCTGGATGCCTCCCCCGCTGCACTGTGACTGACTGGTGAACAAGAGTGCTTCTCTTGTGTTTAAATCACACAGCAATGGTGGGTAGGGACTAGGGAGCATGGATCACAAACAATTCAAAACCAAAAGCCAACCAATAACTACAAAGTACACCACCAGGGCAAGGCCTCGCCGCCTCTCGGTCTCTATGTGGATTGAATCAAAGTCTCACTCTCAACCCCTGCAGGCAGCGGCCGGCCCCAGGCATTATGCGTCAGTACTACTAAAGTAGTTACTAACAAAATTAACAAGCACTGGTGTTGCCAATAGGTCTCGCAGTAGGAAAGTTGGAGCTATTACAATTGCAAATAACAATGCCTTTTATTTTTGTTTTCATTTTAAAAACGTATGGGCTTTGTCATTTACAAAACCAATAGCTCCAACTTTCCTACTGCGAGACCTATTGGCAACGCCAGTGCTTGTTTTTTAGGCCGCATATTGCTCTTGTCTAGTGCATAATTTGAATTGGGTCATATCCAGGTTTTTAGAGAGGGTCAGTGCAGTGCAAGTTTCTCTCAGAGGGGTAGTATGGTGTTCTGTGGGAGAGAGGATGTTGCACTACGGTCAGAGTTGCTGAATTTGGAACTGGGGAACCTGGTTCAGCCTTCATGACCAGTCCACCAGACCACTTCCCCTGAGGAAGCACATTCCCATACTAGACCTTGGAAGGCCTCAGAAGATCTTAAAAGTCCTGGTGTCTTAGCACCAGTAGGTGGACCCTAGCGGTGGCAAATGCGGGTTAACCTTGAAGGTCTGTCTGTCACAATTCATTCTGAAGTTTACCTCCAGTCTTGCGGACAGGCCTATGAAGGTGCACACCGACAGTGACTCTGTCACTGAGGTCACAGGACCCTTGAGCAGGGTGGCTCTAGGGCAGTTCGACTGCACCAGCTGCTGACTTCAGGTGGGGGCGTCGTGTTTACAAGTATAATATGTTTTTAAATGCACTTGCTGCCTCCTTCCTGGCCTCCAACAATTTTTTGCAACAATAAAAATGTCATGATAACTCCAGTGATTAATGTTCTTAGTAGAGAGAGATGGAGTTTTGTCTAGTGGAAGTTTTGACTCATGGAAAGGAAGAACAGAAGGTTGATGTGCCTGCTGCTAAGAACGTGTACCATGCAGATCACAAATTGCACATAATGTAAATAGGTCAGTTGGTTACTGATTTTGTCAGAGAGACCCTATTGTTACTTGCAGTTAATAAGTTATAATTCTAACCTAGAACAGTGAGCTATTAACTGTCATGTAAGAGCTGCAAGCAAACTGCAAGGTATAAATTAGAGTGTTATGGTTTTTCCCCAGTCTTTGGTTATCCTATCGTTGCAAAAAGGGTTCATTTGGATAGAATTCAATTCTGATTTTTAATGAGAAATCCCAACCAGGGTATTAAGTTTTAAATTCTGAGTTTGTGTTTCTCCAGACCAATCACATTAAACTATGCTGCCTACTAGTATGATTGTCATGTGAACACCTACACCTTATAGTCCTTTTCCTCATGTAACATTTCCTATACAGTGATTTACACACGTATGATTGATTGTCTCTGTATAATATGTGTGATGTGAAGTGCTCTGACACCCTACACTGGTATTAGTGGTGCTGTACATTTTCTGATACTTTTTTATTTCGACATTTTTAGACATGCTAACAGTCTCTGCAAAGATGTTTCCTTATTAGTACCAGAGGAACATACAACCGCAGCAGTGAGAAAGGTGACCAGTCAACCTTTGCAAAGGGCTCTCCACTTCACAGCAGCACAAGTCACATTTTTTTTTGTAACTTTCGATCCGTTTGAGCTATAAACATTTCATTAGTTAAAATCGTCAGATTATGCAGCAGATGTATTATGTGGCAAATATGGCAGAGCCATAATTATGTGGAAAACATTTGAAAACTAGGATATTTTGCCATTCATGTTTGAACTGTTCGTGTGGAAAAAGGTAGGAGAAGTGCTGATGACAGAAACTCCATGGCTGGGAGACAAATGGCTTGCAATTCCACTTTTAAGGATATTTGGGACATTCTGTAATTGGAAACTAATCCCACTTTGTGAATGTATTTAATGTCAATACATCATATTCCACTTTAAATAAACATGTGTATCCATTGGTTAAATTAAATAACGTAATAAGCTGTAAATGTTAAATGGGAAACAAATACTAAAAATTGGGATATTTTGCTCTTTCTGCCACACCTCTGACTCCGCTCACTGATCCAATCCACAGGTTATTCCCGCCCTCTGATTCCCCGACCACAGTTCCCCTACTTTTTTTCCCCCACTTCGACCTCTCATTTAGTGGATATAGAAACAGCAACCAGCATGACGCGTTTCATCCTCAACGGAGGCCTTGATCACATGACGCCTAGAGAACAGATAGGCCGACTTTTAAAGTGCAAGTGCAAAAAAAACAATATTTCATTGGTGGCAAAAGCAGTCATAGGCATAGAAGAAATACTACCACAATGGTCAAATTGTCGGCTAATGCCTGGCGCCAATAACATTTCTTTGGCAATCATTTAAATAAATGCATAAATACAAGGAAATATAAATATACCAATATATATGTAAAAACAATCACCAATATCATAGGAATATATATACACAACATTAATTTCAGTTAAAATATTAAATTCCATGATAAAAAAGAGACTGCTAAAACAATGCATAGACCGACAATAGAATAAAATTATTATCAGTTGTATGTTCCCCCATATAATAGCAGTAGGGTGCCATATGATGTTTATATATATATATATATATACTAGCAACCCGTCCCGGCCTTGCCCGGGGCAGAAAGGGGCTGGGGGCAGCATCACAGCAGGAGAGGCGCAGCAGAGCGGCTGCTTCTGCCCACGCTTTGTTTCCCCCCGACGTCCTGACTTTGTGCTCACTCTCTGTTCATGGCACCCCCCGTCCCTCGCTGTGCACCCTTTATCACTCACTGTTCATGGCCCCCGCCCGTCCCTCGCTGCGCACCCGCGGCTGCTTGACTTACCTCATCCGCAAGCTCCTCCCCGCGCTGCTGTGTTTACCGCTCCACTGCTCCTCCGCTTCTCGCCGCTCCTGACCGCTTGTCCGCTACCTCATCCGCCGCTCCTCCCCGCGCTGCCACTGCTCCTCCGCTTCTCACTGCTCCTTTCTGCTTCTCGCTGCTCCTTTCTGCTTGTCCTCCGCAGCTCTTCCCCACGCTCATGTCCTCCGCTCTTCCTGTTGCTCCTGAACGCCGCTCCTATCCGCGCTCCCGATGTCATCACGCAGACGTCACGGCCGGCGCTACTTTCTAGGGACTACTTTATTTTTATTTGTAAATGTTTTAAATAACATATATATTTTTTTTTTATATCGCCTATGTCCTGCTTGCCCTGAGGATTTCATAGATGTCCTGGGTGTTTAGATTGGTTGTGTACTTTTCGAGTTTACCTGGCTCAAAGGACAGACTTCTCTCTTTATAATAGTAGTATATATATATATATTACTTACTGGCGGTCGCCAGTAGGTATATATAGTTAGGATTTTTTTCCTATGGGATTTTTGAAAATTCTATGTCGAATAACTTTGGCGTTTGTGGACGGAATTGGCTGAAATTCTCAGGAAAATGGCACATCTTGTTTCTGAGCAGCCCCTGAAAATGTGGGGGGGTTTCGTCAAGGGGGGGCCGAGAAAAAAAGGGGGGTCCCAAAACGCGTTTTTAACATTGAGTTTTCCATAGGGCAGTTGGACTCACTTTTAGCTCGAACGGCTGAATGGATTTACACGAAACTTAGCAAAATTGTAGATATGGTTTGCCCGACATGCCTTTGCTATGTCTCAATATATGTGCTCCAGTGGATTTTGAGAAATGAACGTTTTAAAAAACAGATATATCTGTGACAGCGCTCCGGTTAGCGCTCCGGTTCGCGTACCTGACGCGTAACGGAACTTTGCGAAGCGAAGCTGATTGGCTCTCCGGTGTCTGTAAACATTCTAAACAGTCCGGAGCGGCCGCCATCTTGTGTCTCGGTAGGATCGAGACACAAGAGGTGGCAAAAACAAAGGGGGAAATGAGCATAAGGGGGCAGAGTACATCCTCCCTGACCCCCTAGGTTTGATGAGGGGGCTTTAAAAGGGCCTCGCGGGGTTAAAAAATAATAATTTTGATATTGTTTTTTTTTTTGCGGGGGGAGCACTCGGTACGCGCACCGGGAAGCGTAATATTGGGAAAATAGGATGAAAGAATGTTCAAATATTGTATGTTTATTGATTGTTATTTTTGTTTTTTTTTAAATTTATTTTATTTAAGTACCAACATGTAGGTACAAATGCAGAGTCTAAAAATAAAAATACATTGTTTCCTTTGTAGATATCTTGCAGGTTGTTTCAGAAGTTATTGTGGTATATGGAATTCATAGCGTAGTCTGTCAGAAAAGCAGAAACACAATGGAAGCATGACATGATAAAGAGATGTTAAATACACATTGGAGATGATATAGTGGAAGAAAGGAAGTAACTATGAGCAAACTTAAAGTTGCACAGTATATTTAAAGTCTGATTTTACATTATAATCAATTTGCTACTAGTTTAAAAAATACATATAAAAATGAATAATGTCTCAAACAATTTTTGAATTATTATATATAAATTTATTTTTCTGATTTGTTTTCAAAATTAACAAGCATTTACAATGCAATGGTTTTGCCTTTGTTAAAGTTAGAGCTATTGGCATTGCTCTTGACATTATTTTTATTTATGTTTTTTTAACATAAATAAATAGCATTGTCATTTACAATGCCACTAGCTTTATCTCTCGCAAATGACACACACAAACACACACAGAGCCCCCCACACACACCCACACAGAGCCCCCCACACACACAGCCACACAGAGCCCCCCACACACACACAAAGCCCCCCCACACACAGCCACACAAAGCTCCCCACACACACAGCCACACAGAGCCCTCCACACACCCACACAGAGCCTTCCACACACACACACACAGCACAAGCAGGCAACAGGAGCACACAGAGGCACAAGCAGGCAACAGGTGCACACAGAGGCACAAGCAGGCAACATGGGCAAACGGAGGCACAAGCAGGCAACAGGGGCACACGGAGGCACAAGCAGGCAACAGGGGCACACGGAGGCACAAGCAGGCAACAGGGGCACACAGAGGCACAAGCAGGCAACAGGGTCACGAAAACAAGCACAAGCAGGCAAAAGGGTCACAAGCAGGAATTGTAATTTAGACGGGGCTGAAGTGGAGAACGGTCAGTAGGGAAGTAGTGCGGCTGGTGCAGTGGTACCAGGCCGAAAGGTGAGAGGGGCTGTCTGCACCCCAGTTTGGACAGTTTCCACTACCTAACAGGGATTGGTGGGAGTGGGGCGTACTTCTTGCTTGCTTTAGGGCTGTTACTTCGGGGACGCAGTGCACGCTCTTGCCTGCTGCCGCCGGGACACGACAACAGGCAGGGAGAGGACAGGCTGGGAGAGGGCAGGGAGGGGACAGGCTGGGAGAGGGCAGGCTGGGAGAGGGCAGGGAGGGGACAGGCTGGGAGAGGGCAGGTTGGGAGAGGGCAGGCTGGAAGTGGACTAGCTGGGAGAGGACAGGCTGGGAAAGGTCATGGAGGGGACAGGCTGGGAGAGGGCAGGCTGGAAGTGGACAGGCTGGAAGAGGACGGGCAGGGAGGGGACAGGCTGGGAGTGGGCAGGCCGGGAGAGGACAGGCTGGGAGTGGGCAGGCTGGGAGTGGGCAGGCTGGGAGTGGGCAGGCTGGGAGTGGGCAGGCTGGGAGAGGACAGGCTGGGAGAGGACAGGCTGGGAGAGGACAGGCTGGGAGAGGGCAGGCTGGGAGAGGGCAGGCTGGGAGAGGGCAGGCTGGGAGAGGACAGGCTGGGAGAGGGCAGGCTGGGTGACGACAGGCTGGGAGAGGACAGGCTGGGAAGCAGAGAGGGTCTTAACTGAGAAGTCTGCCAGCGCGGAGCTCTCCTGGGCGCAGAGCAGCAGCAGGGCCCAGCAGAGCAGGGCGGGGGGCGGCAGGGGCTCGCAGAGGTGTCTCCTGGGGCAGCCGCCCAGGTCCACCATGGTTTGGCTCCGAGCCCCAAGCTCACATGGACAGTTTCCACTACCTAACAGGGATTGGTGGGAGGGGGGCGTACTTCTTGCTTGCTTTAGGGCTGTTACTTCGGGGACGCAGTGCACGCTCTTGCCTGCTGCCGCCGGGACACGACAACAGGCAGGGAGAGGACAGGCTGGGAGAGGGCAGGGAGGGGACAGGCTGGGAGAGGGCAGGGAGGGGACAGGCTGGGAGAGGGCAGGTTGGGAGAGGGCAGGCTGGAAGTGGACAAGCTGGGAGAGGACAGGCTGGGAAAGGTCATGGAGGGGACAGGCTGGGAGAGGGCAGGCTGGAAGTGGACAGGCTGGAAGAGGACGGGCAGGGAGGGGACAGGGTGGGAGTGGGCAGACCGGGAGAGGACAGGCTGGGAGTGGGCAGGCTGGGAGTGGGCAGGCTGGGAGTGGGCAGGCTGGGAGTGGGCAGGCTGGGAGTGGGCAGGCTGGGAGTGGGCAAGCTGGGAGAGGACAGGCTGGGAGAGGACAGGCTGGGAGAGGACAGGCTGGGAGAGGGCAGGCTGCGAGAGGGCAGGCTGCGAGAGGGCAGGCTGCGAGAGGGCAGGCTGCGAGAGGACAGGCTGCGAGAGGACAGGCTGGGAGAGGACAGGCTGGGAGAGGACAGGCTGGGAGAGGGCAGGCTGGGAGAGGTCATGGAGGGGACAGGCTGGGAGAGGGCAGGCTGGAAGTGGACAGGCTGGAAGAGGACGGGCAGGGAGGGGACAGGCTGGGAGTGGGCAGGCCGGGAGTGGGCAGGCCGGGAGAGGACAGGCTGGGAGTGGGCAGGCTGGGAGTGGACAGGCTGGGAGAGGACAGGCTGGGAGTGGGCAGGCTGGGAGTGGGCAGGCTGGGAGTGGGCAGGCTGGGAGTGGGCAGGCTGGGAGTGGGCAGGCTGGGAGTGGGCAGGCTGGGAGTGGGCAGGCTGAGAGTGGGCAGGCTAGGAGTGGGCAGGCTGGGAGTGGGCAGGCTGGGAGTGGGCAGGCTGGGAGAGGACCGGCTGCGAGAGGGCAGGCTGCGAGAGGGCAGGCCGGGAGAGGACAGGCTGGGAGAGGGCAGGCTGGGAGAGGGCAGGCTGGGAGAGGGCAGGCTGGGAGAGGGCAGACTGGGAGAGGGCAGACTGGGAGAGGGCAGGCTGGGAGAGGACAGGCTGGGAGAGGACAGGCTGGGTGACGACAGGATGGGTGACGACAGGCTGGGAGAGGACAGGCTGGGAAGCAGAGAGGGTCTTAACTGAGAAGTCTGCCAGCGCGGAGCTCTCCGGGGCGCAGAGCAGCAGCAGGGCCCAGCAGAGCAGGGCGGGGGGCGGCAGGGGCTCGCAGAGGTGTCTCCTGGGGCAGCCGCCCAGGTCCACCATGGTTTGGCTCCGAGCCCCAAGCTCACATGGACAGTTTCCACTACCTAACAGGGATTGGTGGGAGGGGGGCGTACTTCTTGCTTGCTTTAGGGCTGTTACTTCGGGGACGCAGTGCACGCTCTTGCCTGCTGCCGCCGGGACACGACAACAGGCAGGGAGAGGACAGGCTGGGAGAGGGCAGGGAGGGGACAGGCTGGGAGAGGGCAGGGAGGGGACAGGCTGGGAGAGGGCAGGTTGGGAGAGGGCAGGCTGGAAGTGGACAAGCTGGGAGAGGACAGGCTGGGAAAGGTCATGGAGGGGACAGGCTGGGAGAGGGCAGGCTGGAAGTGGACAGGCTGGAAGAGGACGGGCAGGGAGGGGACAGGGTGGGAGTGGGCAGGCCGGGAGAGGACAGGCTGGGAGGTGGCAGGCTGGGAGTGGGCAGGCTGGGAGTGGGCAGGCTGGGAGTGGGCAGGCTGGGAGTGGGCAGGCTGGGAGTGGGCAGGCTGGGAGTGGACAGGCTGGGAGAGGACAGGCTGGGAGAGGGCAGGCTGGGAGAGGGCAGGCTGGGAGAGGGCAGGCTGCGAGAGGACAGGCTGCGAGAGGACAGGCTGCGAGAGGACAGGCTGGGAGAGGACAGGCTGGGAGAGGACAGGCTGGGAGAGGACAGGCTGGGAGAGGACAGGCTGGGAGAGGGCAGGCTGGGAGAGGGCAGGCTGGGAGAGGGCAGGCTGGGAGAGGGCAAGCTGGGTGACGACAGGCTGGGAGAGGACAGGCTGGGAAGCAGAGAGGGTCTTAACTGAGAAGTCTGCCAGCGCGGAGCTCTCCGGGGCGCAGAGCAGCAGCAGGGCCCATCAGAGCAGAGCAGGGCGGGGGGCGGCAGGGGCTCGCAGAGGTGTCTCCTGGGGCAGCCGCCCAGGTCCACCATGGTTTGGCTCCGAGCCCCAAGCTCACATGGACAGTTTCCACTACCTAACAGGGATTGGTGGGAGGGGGGCGTACTTCTTGCTTGCTTTAGGGCTGTTACTTCGGGGACGCAGTGCACGCTCTTGCCTGCTGCCGCCGGGACACGACAACAGGCAGGGAGAGGACAGGCTGGGAGAGGGCAGGGAGGGGACAGGCTGGGAGAGGGCAGGCTGGGAGAGGGCAGGGAGGGGACAGGCTGGGAGAGGGCAGGCTGGAAGTGGACAAGCTGGGAGAGGACAGGCTGGGAAAGGTCATGGAGGGGACAGGCTGGGAGAGGGCAGGCTGGAAGAGGACAGGCTGGGAAAGGGCAGGGAGGGGACAGGCTGGGAGTGGGCAGGCTGGGAGTGGGCAGGCTGGGAGTGGGCAGGCTGGGAGTGGGCTGGCTGGGAGTGGGCAGGCTGCGAGAGGGCAGGCTGCGAGAGGGCAGGCTGCGAGAGGACAGGCTGCGAGAGGACAGGCTGGGAGAGGACAGGCTGGGAGAGGACAGGCTGGGAGAGGGCAGGCTGGGTGACGACAGGCTGGGAGAGGACAGGCTGGGAAGCAGAGAGGGTCTGAACTGAGAAGTCTGCCAGCGCGGAGCTCTCCGGGGTGCCGAGCAGCAGCAGGGCCCAGCAGAGCAGAGCAGGGCGGGGGGCGGCAGGGGCTCGTAGAGGTGTCTCCTGGGGCAGCCTCCCAGGTCCACCATGGTTTGGCTCCGAGCCCCAAGCTCACATGGTGCCAGCCCTCCTCCGGGGTAGGCGCTTCACACCTTTGTGACACTTCACACCCCTTCACTGGCCTCTTTTTAACAGAAGGCGATGGTTGTCAAGCTACGCTCCTTGCTAATAAACTAGCGGGTCAAAAAGGGACATTTGCACCTAAAGTATCGGAGAAACCGATACTGGAAACACACACAAGGGCTGAAGTAATGTGCTTAATTAATTGTATTCAACGCACTCCAATTTAACATATATGAGATATGATCACATTTACAGGAGCACATTATGCATTTTACGGACCTTCATTTGAAAACATGGACACATAAAACGTAGACACAACCATGCATACTAAGGCCGAGGGAGACAGCCTGGCATCTGATATATTGGGTATCACCGGTTCTTGTCCTTGTGTCTCGTCCATGCAACGAAAATACTGACATTCTCGGATGGGTGTGCGCTTACCTATGACCAGGGCATATAGGATCTGAATGAGAGGCTCGTGTTTCAGCCCCCTAAAGGCAGTGCTGGGGATCCGCTCCTGAATCCCCTCGTAGAAGATGCGCCGTGCCACCTCCTGGTCCGAGGGCTGAAATTCCCGAATGTAAACCCGGTCCTTGGTCCTGGCATCCTCCTCTTCAGCGGCGACAAAGGACGAGGAGACCGGGGCAGCTGCTGGCATCAAGGGCCACATCTGGGAGGAGGACACGATCTGGGCATCTTTCTGTGTGCTCCCCGGTATGGAATTGTGATCTTCAGCCACTATTTTAGTCTCGCAAACCATTTTGGAAGACGAATAATTCATGCAAGTAGCCAGGGGCCGCGACAGGGTGCGAGGAATGCTGCAGAGGTGCACTGCTGTGCCGGACCTGATGGGATTGTACGTGGAGGCTGTCAGGCAGAGGAGCTCCTCCGCATCTTGGGGATGTATTTATATTGCGCCAGAGCCGGTGCGGGTCTCGTCCTGGTGGGAGGGAAGGCGATCGGGGGCCAGGCGCTCGCCACATTGGCTGTCAAATTCCGTCATGTGACAAGAAACGCCTGCCCCCCTTTCTTCTCTCCTTCACTTCAGTGCAAATTACTACATCTTTTTCTGCTCTTTCACTTTACATGTATGTAATGCGGAACGGGGCCAGAGACACGGAGAGCGAGGCAGCGGTTTTATTGCCAGTTTGTGAACGGTGCTAATGAAAGGGCTTGAAGGCAGTACCGCGATTGGTTAGCAAAAAAAACATGATGGCCTGCACTGCAAATCACGAGTCTCACGTCTCAGGAGACCCGCCCAACTACTTAGCTCGTGAGCACGTAGAAAGAAATAGGTACTGTATGTACGGAATCAGTACCTGTGGTGACAAACTGACCCCAGGGAAGATCTGTGCTAGGTGGCGGCTGGGGCTGGAGGACTCCCGCTCCTCCCTCGAGACTGGCCAGAACTCCGGGGCTCCCCCTTCACTTGGGAGCCCAGGGAAGGACACGGCAGGCGGCTTCTTCTCCTTGCGCTGGAGCTCTTCTTCTCCGGCACTTCCGCTTGTCCCGCCCCCGGCCTGCCTGACTTCCGGGTCGCGGCCAATCGCAGCGCGGCCCTGGGGTCGGGAGGCCGGACAGCGCCTCCTAATCTCCCACCGGGCCGGCGGCGGTGTAAACACGGGGCAATGCCGGGTGGGCACCGGCTTCAATTAAAATATAAAGCGAGGTGGCACTCGCTCAAAGGCGGCAATGTCCCTGGCAGGGTGGGCACCTGCCAGGGGGCTCAAAAAAATCGGCAAGGGACGGGGCAACTGTATTGAGGGCGGGTGCCGTCAATGCCGGAACAGACTCGGGGGCGTTCCCGAGAACTGGCTTTCGGCTGACGTCGCCAAAAGCCAAAAATTCTCGGGAACGCCCCCGAATCTGGTCCTGCATTGACGGACAAACGTGTCTTCCAATGGCTAGCCTCCATTTATGGAGCTAGCCAATGAAAGACGGGGGCGGATTCCCAGCCCCCATACTATACTCATTAGCTTTTTCCTAGCACATGCGTACTTCGTACGCATTGGCTAGGCAAAACCTAAAAAGAACTTCTAATAATTCTTGGTCAGATTTTGTCTCATTTTCAATTAAGAAATCCACAGCTTCAACACATTGCAGAAGTTCTATGTCCATTGATTCATCAAAGAATTCTGAATCATTTTCTGTGTCTTGGTTGCATTCTGCAACAATTTCCACGTTATTTTTTTGCTCTCCTTCCATTTCTGTGCTGTAAAATGAATTTTAAAAAAATATATCAGTACAGATAGGGCACTGTTGGGTTTAAGTACAGACAGCTATTTTGGTTTTTTAAACAGTGATTTTTTTCGTTGGGCAGTGTATGGTATCAGACTGGAAGTAGAAATATCAAAAAATGTATGTGATAAAGTCTAAGTCAATTCTTAATTATACAAGACAAGCCTAACTCCATCCATAACTAAAACAGAGAAGTCTATTTTATTCTATAAGTATTACAGAGGGATAGAATATAACTATCAGAAAATGTTTTCCTAATTAACTTAAATTACAGAACATACTTCAGTTTTTAAAATAACATCTTACCTTTCAAATAGAAGTTTAAGTTATCAGTTGAAATGTACTTGATATGTACTTCAAGAAGTAGTAGTCAAAATGGCTGTGTTTCTCTCTCTTTCTTTATATATATTCAAATGTCATGAAATAATAGAAGATATTGAAAGTAGCATTTTGATTGGTTGACAATTCCAACACTTCATAAGTGTTTTGGTTAGGTAATTTACCTCAGGATATTTAATCAGGCTTACAGCATAATTTTCTCAATGAAATTCCATCAAATTTGGGGGAATGGTAGGGACTGCTATGTAGTAGGGGCTATTCTATATTTGATGAAAGTGTCTGTAGTGTTTTTTTCTGTAAATTACTTTCCCACCTTTTTTTATCGAGCGCTTACCGGTGCGCTCCCCGGTACGCGAACCGGCAGCGTTACGGGAGTCCTCCATTTTGAGTATTGGTAGAATTGAGACACAAAATGGAGGACAAACAATGTTTGGAATGGGTAGAAGGGGGCATGGTAGACACTTT
Organism: Lissotriton vulgaris; assembly: GCF_964263255.1. NCBI lineage: Eukaryota > Metazoa > Chordata > Amphibia > Caudata > Salamandridae > Lissotriton > Lissotriton vulgaris. Next base: position 1,643,917,044 of record NC_141687.1, read on the forward strand.
GTGACCCTCTAGGTTTTTGGAGGGGGGATTAGGATTTTGATACATGCAAAAATAAAGAAACATTTTTTTTTTTTTAATTTCGCGGGGGGAGCGTCCGGTACGCGCACCAGTAAGCGAACCGGGGAGCGTACTTTGGTGAAAAAAAAAAAAGAATACATTTTACAGCTTTTGATATTTGCTATTAAAAAAACATTGAAATTCACTGAAAAAACCATAGGTTATAGACCATCTATAGTTAGGAATTAGCATTTACAAAACCTTGAAAATTCACTGAAAAAACCATAGGTTATAGACCATATATAGTTAGGTATTAGCATTTTCAAAACCTTATTTTACTCGCACAAAACCATTGAAATTCGCATATATAGTTAGATGCACTAACTATATATCGCGCACCCGCAATCCACTGCTGATGATGTCACATATTACATCATTCATGACATGGTCAGTGACATCACTGATGACATCACTGATGACAACTCAAATGACATCACTGACAACATCACTGATGACGTCATTCATGTGATAATACGATGAATCTGTCATCAATAAATCGCTGGATCGTTTTGGCCGGCAAGCACTCTCGCGGCGCGTAGAGCTCCTCATAGTATAAAGCGAAGCTATCCGCAATTGCCAGGGGTTTGAGTATGGGCGCGCCCTCAGGTTCCACGATTCGAGGCAGGGGTTGGGCGTGTAATGTGCCCTGACATAGGCGAAGTAGCATTTTGCACGATTTGTCCCTCCACTGGTACACCCGACTACGAGTGGCCAAGCCTGGCGCGCCTCATCCATCAGCACCGCAGCGTATTGTTGCTGGGCGAAGAGTAGCTGTCGCCATTTAGGGCCCCCATCCGCTTCCCGACTACTGCGCTCTAGGTTCTCCAACTCCGCCTCGCGATGTAAAAGTTCTTTTCGCCGCTCCCTGCGGGCAGCCGCGCACCAGGAGATATCCACGCCCGCATGGTAGGTTTTAAGGCCTCCCAAAGGCTAGTCGGAGAGTCCTCTGTGCCTACATTGGACTCTAGGTAGTGATCCAATTCCATGGCCATGTGCGCCCTATAGTCTTCTTGCATCAGATGCCAACCCGACATACGCCATCTAAACGGCTGCCTGGCCGGACCCATGCTAAACGTGAGGGCTACTGGTGAGTGGTCAGACAAGGCTCTCTGCAGAATGTCCACCGACAGGATTCTATGGGCCAGTCCCCGTGGAACAAATATGTAATCGAGTCTAGAGAACGAGTCATGTACGACAGAGAAATATGTGTATTCCTTACTCGAGCCATGTAGGTACCGCCATGTATCTGTCCAATCCAGACCTGTTGCCAGTGCATGTAGTTTAGTGGTAGAAGCTCCAACCGCCCCTCTCCCATCAGTCACTACACCATCTGTCACTGCCCACGTCCATAACGTCATTCCAATCCCCTCCCACAATTGAAAGGGTATCAGGCATATCACCCCAGAGGGACAGAAGTTTTTCAACAAGGGGCCACTGTAAGGGTGGTGGGGCGTATATGCTACCCAGGGTCACCATGTCGCCCCCTATCCTACCTTGTATAAAGACATACCTGCCCTGCGTGTCTGTCCAGAGTCGCTCGTGTATATAAGAAACCCGGTGGTGTATGAGGATGGCAGCCCCCTAGACCCCCTTGTGAAGCCTGAATGGTGTACGTGTGTGAACCCAAACCGTTGGAGGCACAGTATCTTCGTGCCCAGCAAGTGTGTTTCTTGAAGGAGTAGGACATCTGCCCCCGCCCTCTTGGCACACTGGAGAACTGCACCCCTCTTCACCTTGTCTAACAACCCTCTTACGTTCCAGCTCACAATTCGCAAGGAGCCGAGACCTACCCATCCCTCCCTTCCCAGTGCAGACATAACACCATAGTACTATAGAAGTTGCAGGTGTCCTGGTGACTCAGCACGCACAAAACATATCCAATAAACAGCAGCATATTAAGCGCAAACAACCCCCTCAACCCCAACCCCCCTTCCCGCCACCCCCCACCCTGCACCTCCCAAACATGGAAGCACCTATCGCGGCCGGACTGCAGCCCAGGCCCCAACGGGGGACCCTGGGCTGCCCCCTCCAATGGATCCCCGAGTGGCATCCCATAAGAACGGGGTTCCCACCCCCCCCCACCCACACCTCAATTGGGGCAGGCCACCAGCCCACGATACCTGAGCGTCCATAGTGTCCATCAGCAATGCTCCAAGCGAAGATTCATCCTTTCAGGTCCCCTCTTGTTGCTGTCGATCCGGTGCCGGACTCCCCTGACGCCCTACCGAGCCGGACCTCGAGCTCCGGCCATAGCGCGATCTCCTGCGACGGCGCTGCTGACTCCGGAGGCCCTCCCGGACCGCTCCACTCGATGAGGAGTCCGATTCCCCCCCTAGAGCCGTGGTGACGCGAAGTTTCACTGTTTCATCCGTCCACTGGAAGACTTCCTCGGGGGAATCAAAGAACAGCATGCGGGACTTAAAGATGACACGCAGCTGTGCCGGGTACAACAAAGCATACTGGATATTAAGGCCCCGGAGACGGGCCTTGGCAGCGTAGAAAGATTGGCGCTGCTGCTGCATGAGTCGCGTGTAATCCTGGAAAATCAGGATGGTGGCATTGTCATGAGTGAGAGATTCCTTTACCCTCACCTGCCGCAAGATGGTGTCCTGGTCAGCATAGTTTAGGAATTTGGCGATGATGATGGGCCGTGGGCGCGCCCCGGCAGGGGGCTTCTGCATGAGCGCCCGATGGGCCCGCTCCACCACGAAGCAACGAGACAGTGCGTCCGAAGGAATTCAGCTCTCCAGCACTGGGCCTAAAAACGCTCCGCATTGTTGCCCTCGCAGCCTTCCGGAAATCCCACAAAGCGCAGGTTATTCCGTCGTGCGCGTCCTTCTGCATCTTCGACCCTCATGACGAGGCCCTTTTGTGGCTTGTCCATGGCTGCAACCTTCTTTTTGAGCACCGACATATCATCCTCTACTTCGGAAATACGCGTCTCCGTGCCAGTGATCCTCTCCACTGCATTCCTCAAATCCTGACGGAGCAGCATAACATCGGAGTCAACGGCCCCGATCTTGGCATCCAGCATGTCCCTTGATTGCGTGATGGCCGCCAACAGCGCCACATTATCTGGCACAGGATTTTGCGGCCCCCCCATCGCCAGCCGCCTGGCCTTCCTCCGTAAACTTGTCCAGCGTCCCTTGTTTAGAATGTCCGCCTCGAGTCATTGTGGCCGTATAGGATATAGTAGGCAGCAGGGACCCACACCCCAACACCAACCAGCACCGGCCAGCCAGGGACCGGGCACGCCAAGAGGGTGTGCCGCGGTCTAGTTCTCTCCCCGCAGCAAATGTCCCACTCTGGTCCGTACGCCGTGGCCCGCGCTGACCACCGATTCCCTCGCAGCGAGCCTCCGGGCACAGTCTTCGGCCCCCTCCTGGACCAGATCACCTGTGTCACGACACCCACAGTCAGCGCGGCTCGGTAATGTCGCCGAGCGTAGCAGATTCAGGGTCACCTCCACTCTACGGAAGGACCAAGCAAAATACATGGGGGGGCAGGGGGGGAGGAGGAGCAGGCACCCTCACCCCCGCGTCTACAGCCCTGCGCCCGGCAGCCACCAGCACGCCACCGCAGGCCAGGTATACAGCATCCCCCGCAGGCCATCACAGGGCTCCAGAGAAGTGTGTCCCGGCTCTAACAACCGTGCAGGGGGGGGGGGGAGCGGACCCACTCAGGCCCAGAGGATCTCCTCAAAGCAAACTCCGGCCCCCGTCACCGTCCACAATGGCGCAGCAGACTGTCCGCAACACACATAGATTGCCACCTTCCCCCTCGGTAGCACGGTAGCGCTGTCTGCTAGCCCCCACGTCACCTCAAATCTGCCAAGCCAGGGGACCCCATCCAGGTCATTCAGGACTGGCAGCGCCACTCGCCGCGCTCAGCAAAGTCCACCTGGTGGGTCGCCTGAATCGGAGCCAGCAGCCTGGGGCGCCGAAAATGGCCGCCGTCCCTCCGGGGCCGGCCAACAGTTCCCGCCTGTTTCCTCTGCGCCTCCCAGCCCATCCAGGCCCTCACAGTCCCTGCAGCTGCCCCAGGGAGCTCAGCCAGCCGCTCTGCATTCTCGGCCGCCACAGCCTCTCTCCGGTCTGGGGATATACAGGGGGGGGCACGCCTCTCGGGTTGGCAATCCAGCTGCCACCCGCTGGTCGGAGGTCCACAGCGCCGGCCAGGCCCAGTAATCGAGGCTCCGGATCTTCATGGGCGCATCAGGCCCCTCCCCAGCCACAGAGTGTCTCGCTATGTTCTGGGAGCCCCCGCCGGTCTCCGGAGGCGGCGATCGTTGGCAGAGGGTCTCCGACCACCGGTCAGCAAATACCAGCGCTCAGGTCAGGATAACTATAAGGATAATTACGGGGCTGGCCGGAGCAAGCCCCCCTCCATCTCCGGCTCTTCTTAGGAGCCTTTCTAGTGCTGAGGAAAGACAGTTGTTCAGAGACCCAGGTAACATTTTGCCCCAGTCTTTGATTGGCCTTTTTGTGTAGTGGCAAATGATAGCAGCTATTTTGCAACTGCGTGTGGATCACTGGAATGGGCCACGTCCAGAGATGCTACATGCATCTATTTAGACACAGCTTCTAGACTGTGATAGCAGACCCATTTCATCAGAATGGACACCATGCACATACTCTGCACAAATGAATGGGAGCTCAGCTGGCATGATGGCATTGGGACAACTGTGACTCGCAATGTTATGACTATAAAGGTGTCAATTACCCGAGGGTGCCCTGGCACTGAACCACTAATTCTCTGAGAACAAAATCGAGCGACCAAGGTTAGTGAGTAAAAAGCTAGGTTTTCAGACCTCTTCGAAAGGTGAGTAGGTCCGTGGCATTTCTCAGAATGGGGGGATGCTCATTCCAGGCTTTAGCTGTGCATACCATAAAGCTTCTCCCTCCCCATGTGGATTTTTTGACAAGTGGCACAGTCACCAGCTTGGCTCCTCTGGAGCGCAGGGTTCTACCTTGGGCATACCAATGCATTTTTCGCTTTAGGAAATCTGGGCCTATCCCGTCGAGTGCCTTGAACACAGTACTCAGAGTTTTAAAAAGCAACTGGCAGCCAGTGTAATTTCCTCAATTCCTTCGAGATGGAGGTGTATTTGGGAGTACCCGTAATCAGCCATGCAGCTGCATTTTGTAGTATCTGCAAATTGTTCGCAAAGCGTTCCTGTATATTTAAATACAGGCTATTGCAGTAGTCGATTCTGGATAAAATGAGGGCAGTGACTATGGCTGACATAACGCAGCCAGAAAAGGGCAATATTTTTTTGATCATTTTCATTTTAAAAATACACGGAAGATGCAACTGCATTGATTTGGTCCCCAAAGTTGAGTTTTTCATCAATGATGACTTCTAGGTTCTTCACTTTCCTAACAGAAATCAGAAGCGTCCCCATGTCTCCCCTGTCCATAGCCTCCCTAATCTCCTCTGTGGATTTTACTAGTGCGGATTCTGTACTATGCCCTGCTCTGAACCGAAACTGAGTTGGGTCCAAAAGCGTTAATCCCCACTAGGAAGGTTCTGAGCTGTAAGTTCATGCTTTTCTCAACCAGTTTTGCAGGTAATGGGAGACGTGATATTGGTCGGAAGTTGTTTGGTTTCTTTGGGTCCAGGTTGGGCTTCTTCAATAAAGGCAATATAGAGGCCACTTTCCAAGGAGTTGGGAAGTGACCACCTTCAAACATTGTATTAAACAATGGAGTGAGTACTAAGGCTGCAGGCCCCTGTGCCTGTTTAATTATTGAGATGGGGCGGGGGTCATAAGGGGAGCCTGATTGGGCGGAGAGAAGTAGCTTCTCTGTATCTGTTGTGGACAATCGCTCAAATTTATTGAAAACCGTTAGGGAGTCATAAGTTTGCTGCCTTCCCTCCGACCGCACCCCTCCTTCCTCTGGATTAGGGTGACTGAAGTTCAAAAAGACAGTTTCTACTTTGAGCAAAAAAAACATTGCAATGTCATCGCAAAGTTCCTGACAAGCCTCAACTTTTATCATGGTGGGGGAGGCCAGAATTTGAGACAGTTTTAAAGAGTTCTTTAGTGGAATTGTTTGCAGAATTGATTCGGTTTGTATAGTAGTTTTTCTTTGCTTCAGATAGGAGTTGTTTGTAAATAGCTAGACTTTGTCTATACTTCTGTTTCTCCTCTTCCCTATAATCTTTCCTCCAGCATCGCTCCAGAAGCTTGCAGGAAAGTTTTTGTCTCCTCAAATCTTCTGAATACCAGGGTGCTGTGGGATGCTTTCTTCCAGCGTGTATCATTTTAACTGGAGCCAGTATATTACAGGCTGACTCTACCCAAGCTGTATAGTGAGTAACCGCCTCTTCTGGATCAGAAAGTAACTGACCGACAGAGGCCATGAGTACAGCCTGTAGGTCTGCACTCTCAATTGTATTCCAGGGTCTGCTTTGAATCTGGATCTTAGGGCCTTTAGCTGCCCTGTGTTGGATATCTAGGAGAATCTCAAATTGAACTCCCATGTGGTCCCATGTGGCCTGTCCTGGTCAAAGGCAGTGTACCCGTAAACCGCAGGTTAGGGTGATTTGAGAAGATTCCATCTAGTGTGTCCTGCCAAGTGCGTGTGGCTCGTCACGTGCCTCTTGAGGTTTACAGAGAGCACCATTCAGATAACTGATGGGGCTCACTGTATTGTGAGTTTTGCCCAAATAAACATGCAGCTCACAGACTGAGCGATTAACCAAGAAGTGCACACATAACAACATGTAAGTGTTCCAGTTCCAGATTGTCCACTGGAAGAGGGAGTAGAACCTGGTTGAAGATGATGGGAGGTGATAAGAACATGTTTTTTAACTTGGAATGTTAATGGTATTAGGACCTAGGGTAGACAGAGACTGGTGATGCGGTAGCTTGAAGAAAGTCTTGCTCGCATCATAATTTTGCAGGAGAACAATTTGATTGCAAATGAGTGTAGAGCTCTCCTTTCGAGGTGCAGATGGGTGGAGAGTTATGTGGTTTCGGACCAAGCAGAGTGTTGTAAGGGGTGGTGATTTTGGTAAGGAAGGGTGCTGGGGTGGAAGTTATGTTTTCAAAAATTGAAAGCTCTGGCATGTAGTCCTGGCTGGTATGAGATGTGCTGGTTTTGAGATTGTGTGTGTAGGAATTTGTGGAAACTTTGGAACGGAATTTAGTCGAGTACACTGCCCGTTGGTCTTGGGGGTGATTTTAATACGCTATTATACCACATTCTAGATAGACCAACCCAGAGACACTGTGTTCAAGCACCCCAGACGAGACAGGCCTTAGGAATATGCTTCAGGATCTAGGTTTGGTGGGTGTATGACAACACCTAAAGGGCCAGATGAGAGGTTATACATTCCACAGCAAATAAATTGGTCATTACTCTAGGCTGGATTATTTCTTGGCTGATCGAGGCTGGGCAGCAGATATAAAAGAGGTTAACCATCTTCTGCTTCATATCTCGGATCATTCTGCTGTCACTGCAATGCCCTGGAAATAGGCAAAATTCAAGATGTTGGGGTGGTGTCCACTCTTTTTTTCTTGATAATGCAGACATGGTTTCACTAGGTGTAATATGAGATGCTTTTAAAGCTTCTATCCAAGGGGTCTTGCGAAGTCATGTACATTTTAAGAATAAGGCTATAATTTGCCAGATTGGAGCAAGAAGTCGGGGCTTTGGAGGCTACCCTTCAGAAGCAGAGTATGGGGATGGATAAGGAAGGGGCATTAAAACTGTTGGAGGAGGCTCAGCTAAACTATAAAATCAAGTTGGATATGAAGTGTCAGGAGCTGTGGCGTACTGGATGTATGAGATAGTTTGAGTATGGGGAGCGAGCTAGGGTATTACTGGCATGGAAGGCGAGGGTTGAGACTTCAAGGAATACTATTTTGTTTTTAGACTCGTTTTATTGGTAGGTATATGATCATTTGTACTTACAAGGAGCAATTGTATCATGACATCATTTCATTTTTCCATCTTTGCATACTGTTCAGGTTACAACCCATGTCAATTTTGACTAGCAATAATCATTTTACACCACAGTGTCTGTTTTATAAACCTCTGTATGTCTGCCTGGCCCTCCAGATTTTCTCCCCCTTTTTTGGGCACCCTCTACTCTTACATACTCTTATATATCGTGAGTTCTGCTTGCCAGCACCAATCCAAATCATTTTCCAACTCTTCCGTTGTCGGGATAGCGGAAGCCCCCATTTCTTTGCTACGTTCTGTTTTGCCATTACTGCTGCTAGTGCTAGTCAGTGTTGTATATGCCTCGGCCAATCTTCCTCTCCTGCCGTTCCCAGCAGGAACCATTTAGGGGCCAGCAGAACTTCTCTGTCTACCACTGCCGCCATTGCCTCAGCTATTTTCTAACAATACGTTTATTGGACCGGGCATTCCCATATCAAATGATAGAAGGTTCCCTCTGACCCGCATCCCTTGTGACACTGTGTAATTTCGCTCCTTCCCATTCGATATAGCACTGACCTGGGATAGTATACCCTATGTAACACCTTCAACTGTATCAATCAGAACCTTGCACGTATTGCTACTTCTCTTGGGCCTTGGAGCTCCTCCACCCATTCCTCTTCCTCCATGGGTCCTACGTCTTGTTCCAAGGCTGGTCTGGGGCATTATTTATTATTTTTTTATACAGTTAGAAAATTACTCTGTCGGTATCCTATCTTCTAGTGGTGAGGCTGCTTCCAGTGTCTCTCCTTCTCTCATGTGTTCCTGCAGGGCATGTCCTAATTTTGAGCCACTCCCCCTTCCACAATTCGTATTCCATCTGTAGGTCTGTAAATGTAACCTCTCCCTATGTCTCCCAGTGTATCCATCCATTCACAGTTACCAGTTGGGCTGCCCAGTAGTAATTTCGGATATCGGGTACTGCTAGACCTCTGTCATATATCCCTCTCTGAAGTTTACCTAGGGCTATTTGCGGTGCCGAGCTGCGCCACAGCAGCGTGCAAAGCTCAGAGTTCACTGTTTGGAAGAAGAAAGGGGGCACCTCATGTGGCGTGTTTTGTAGTGCATATAACAGGGGAGAGCCATCATTTTGAACATTGCTGTCCAGACCATCAAAGCGAGGAGCAGAACACGCCAGTGTTTGGCATTTACTGTGAGTCAAGCTGTTCGCCCACATTCTTTTGGTAGAACTCTTGGGCTTTCCTTGTTAAGTGGATCCTAAGATTCTTAAAGCTGTGTATTTCTATTGGCACAATACATCTAGAAGTCAGGGTCTACTGAATATCTCTGCTTCCTCACATACAGAAGGATGTCATCCGCTTAGAGTGGCATTCGGTCTTCCCACTTCTCCCCTATCAGTATCCACCAGATCAAGGTGTCTTGACTTACCCATGCTGCGAGTGGCTCCAGGGCCAGCGCAAACAAGATTGGAGGCAGCGGGGAAACCCTGTCTGGTTCCTCTCTGTAGGGTGAACACTTGGGACACCGTGGCATTAACCTGCACTCTGGCCAGTGGTTGCTTGTATAGAAGTATAATCCATTTTATTAATCTGGGCCCCATGCCTAACCTCTCCAGGACTGCAAAGAGGTAATTCCGCTCCACTCTATCAAACGCCATTCTGGCGTCTAGGGACAGAAGGGCTGATTGCTCTTCTGGGCATTTTTCCATTATATGGAGTATTCCGAACAGCCTTTGGAGATTTGTCCTGGTGCCCCTATGGGGCATGAACCCGGATTGGTCCGGGTGTATGAGGGTGCCAATCACCCCGGCTAAGCCCATGGACAGAAGCTTGGCCAACACTTTCTCCTCATAGTTGAGTAGCGAGATCGGTCTATATGACACTCACTCTGTTGGTGGTTTGCCTGCCTTTGGGATTACCGTTATAACTGCCTTCCTTTAGTCTGAGGGTAGTTTGCTCTCCTGTTATGCCTACCCGAACGTGTTCAACAAGTGCTTTGCTGTGACGTCTAGCATAGCCTTCTACATTTGTACTGCGAGGCCGGATTGTAGGGCTCGGGAGGCTGATTTTATTTTGGCTATCGTCAGGTCGCCCTTTAACATCTCGCTGTCTTCCGCAGTGAGTCGTGGCAGAGAGATGTCGCGCACAAATTCTGTACAGTCCTTTTCTGTGCGTGTCGAGCGGGATGTGTAGATCCCTTAGTAGTATTTGGCGAATTCCTCCACTATCACCGCCCCAGTTTCATACTTGCCCCCATCCGCATCCAACAGTCCTGGGACCCAACCTCCACTCATCCGTCTCTGTCGCACATTTAAAGCTCTGCCTATCTATAGGATTGCTTGGATGTAAGTTCCTGTTTCTCGGGCCTCCAGTTGTAATATATCTTTCTCAAGGGCAAGACATTTGAGGTTTTTCTTTTTCCTGATGGCGCCTATGTTCGCCTGGGCCCTGGCCTTGATGGACGGTTTTCAACGCTTCCCACAGTGTCACCTTGGAATCAACTGATCCTACATTGTCCTCAAAGTATAGCTCTGCCCCCTCCCGCATGTTCTCCCTGAAGTCCTCGTCCCTGAAGAACCACAGGTACATTTGCTGCGGTAGTGTGTGGTACCTTACTCCTCCTGATAACTTTGCTTTTACCAGGGAGTGGTTGGATACCCCATGCGCCACATGTGTGACATCCGTAAATTCCCCCACCCCTGGACCCATGTGTAAAGAGGTAATCAAGCCTAGAGAGGCTTCCTGTCGCAGCGGGCAAATGGGTGTATTGCTTCACTGCAGGGTGTTGATGTCTCCAAATGTTGCCCAGGCCCATTGATTCGACAAATCCCCCAAGCTGTCCTCCCTGTCTTGTGGTATTTGTTCCTGAGGGACCTCTGCCTGCCACATCTAAGTCTGCTGACACAATGTCGTTCATGTCTCCTTCCAGGACTAACCTGCCCTCTGGCAGCTGCAACACCAGGGGACCCAACACCTCAAGTGTGGCCATATGTAGATCCTGGGGGGATTGGGTGGGGAGTATGCTGCCCACAAGTTAGGTCTTTTCCTCTCCCATGTACCACTTTTCGCTGCATATCTCCCCAGAGTGTCTGTTCATACCGTACCCTGGATAAAGGGAAATGCCCTTCTGGTTAGAACTCCCACTCCCCTGGAACCTGAGGTATACCCTTCATGTGCTGTCAAAGTGTAGCCATATCATCCAGCGCTTTACAGTAGTTGCCTTTAAGGTGGGTTTCCTGTGCAAGAGAACCACATCTGGTGCGTGCCTTTTAATGAATGGCAAGACTGTCGACCTTTTCGATTTACAGTTGAGTCCATTAACGTTCCAGAACCGTACCTTAACTGAGCCCATTACGACTAGTAGCCTCTGTGAGTTTCATAGGAGTAATCTCGTCAGGTTGTTCCGGTCGGGCCGATCTCAAAGTCTCAGTGCTCTGCTTGTAGCGCTAGATTGTCTCTGGGGGTAAAGTCAAATCTCTCCAGTCTTACCTCCGCCCCGGCCTCACCACCTACTATTCTAGTGCCACCTCTGCACCAGGCGGACTGGCGGTCTTGAGGATGTGACTTGCTCTGGTCTTTCTGCTTCAATTGTTGTGTCCACCTCTCTGATTAGGATCTTTGCCTTTGTCTCGGCCAACTGTGTGCCAGCCCTCCAGCCACTTCCCGGCTTCCTCTGGAGTTGCGGTGCGCCATGTCTTCCCGTCTGCTATCACTCGCAGTCAGGCCGGAAGGAGCATCTTGTATTTCAAGTCTCTGGATATCAGTTCCTTTTTCAGTGGCTCAAAACTCCTCCTAAGTTGCTCTACTTGCAGGGTAAAGTCTGGAAAGAACCTTACACAGTGTTTTCATATAGCATGTCCCCTTTTGCTCTTGCTGCCTGCAGTATTGTGTCCCTGTCGCAATGGTTAAATATTCTAGCAATGTTTGTGCGTGGTGGGGCCCCTGGTCGTGGAAGGGGCGCTGGCGCCCTCTCAACGGAAAAGAACTTTGATAAGCATGGGGGTTGTAGTTTGTTGACATAAGGTCTTCTAGAAACAAATCAACACTGGGCCCCTCTGCCCCCTCAGGAACCCTAACGACCTGTATATTGTTCATTCCGGCCCTCCCCTCCTGATCTTCCAGCCGTGCCTCCGTATGCGTGGCCTGCTATGTGAGTGTATGTACCTGTTCCTTCAGGCGTTTAGTTTTTGACCAAAGCTGGGTGAGTGGGTCTCGGCTGTTGACACCTTCTTGCTTAGTTTAGAGAGGTTCGGCCTGGTCAGGGTACCTTCAGCGGACACAGTCTATTTTGGGTTCCAGTGACCCCTTGACATCTCGAATCGCCGCCATTATGGATGCCAGTGGGGGCTCCTCTGTGCCCCCTCCTCCTCAGCATTTGTTGCGGGCTTCGTGATGGCACAGTTATCCAATTTTTTTTATTGAACATGGCCCCCCTTTTTCCTTTGTCCACCGCCAGGTTCCGCGGGTGGGGATCCCCCCACTTTCAGGCCACCCGATTGTTAGGGGCCCTACACGTGCTCCGGCTTTTCCTCAAGGCCTTTATGGATCGCTTGGTGCCAGCCGATACTTCTTCAGCCTGGCTATATTCAATTCCGCACTACAGGACCCCAGCTTGGTCCTCCGGTCCCCGGCTCCGATGAGAAATAAGACAAGAGGGGGGACGGAGGGGGAGGTTCCCCCTGGTCCACCGATTGCCGGGACCTTGCTCAGTTGCTTCACACTAGGTTGTACTTCTACACTTGCTCGGGGGTCTTCACTTTAAGTATGGAGTTTTCTGTTTGTGGCAATGTGCGCTCAACTCCCTGTGTAGGCCGCTCACCCCCGCTCAGCGAATTGGATACTGGCTGCCTCTCACCGTATAGGCCTTGCTCCTCTCTCGCTGTTGGGTTGCTCCGATCACTCCACAGCCCCTCAGTCTTTGGGGCCCGGCCTCCGAGTGGGTGCTGGCTGCCATCCCGCGCTGCCTCTCACCTCTAAGGTCCGGCTGCTGGTCCCAGCGGTCTTCATGCTTCTCCGTCACGGCCCTTGGCAGCGGCTGCGGCTCCTCCATTAGCTGCGAGCTCGTGCCTGGTCTATACTCGGGCGGCAGGCTCAGGCACTTTTCCTACACTCCTCATGGATCCGAGTTACGCTCACCCTGGCGGCGTTGCTTTTAATCCACCGTGGCCCAGCTCCGTCGCATGCTGGTAATCAGTCAGCTGCTTAGGCCCTTGCTTTTCATGTGCGAGCTACATCTGGCTTGTGCCGCGTTCCTCGTGGATGCTGCCCCAGGCCGGCTCTTTTACAGCACCACTCCGTATTTGGGCACAAACTGTGGGTCGATCGGGGCACGGGGTGTATGCCCCCTTGTCCAGAGCTGCTCCCTGGCAATCAGATGTCCACCATGGTCAGGATTATTACGGATATGTCGGGCTCAGACCGGAACTCCGCTACTCTACGGCCATCTTGGTCTGTGGTCAAGCAGCGCCCCCTAGGAATACTATTAAGGCACTGGTTGTTAATCCCCAGAGAGATGTCTCAGGATATGCAAGTACATCTGGTCTCCTTTTTTTCCACACTATATGTGGAAGAGGTCTTCCCAGACAGGAAGTTAAGGAACAGATGGAAACAAAGATTACCCAGGAGGAAATCAGGGGACACTTGTCGAATATTAAAAATGGTAAAGCAGCTGGCCCCGATGTCATCGCCTCAGAGCTATATAAGTTCCTAAAAGAGGAGATTGTACCAGTGTGGGTGAAACTATATGATTCAGCATATCAGCGGATGGTGCAGATTCCTGATTTCTGGAAGGAAGCCACAATAGTATTGGTTTTAAAACCGGCAAAGGATCCTAGTAAGGCTGATTCTTCTCAGCCAATATCCCTACTGAATGAGGATTATAAGGTTTTTACAAGCATTCTGCGTTGGAGACTAGCCAAGCTAGCCCCCAAACTAATACACCAAGATCAGAAGGGTTTTGTCCCAAATCGGCAAATTCGCAAGCTTACTCAGCAGCTGATCGGAACTATAAATCTTGCCAAGGCTCGATTGATTCCCTTACCTGTAGTCGCATTAGATGCAGCCAAGGCATTGGACCAAGTCTTTTAGGCTTACTTGTGGGAGGTATTGGCAGTATTGGGCTTCAGCCCTTGCTTTATTTCATTGCTACAGAGGTTATATGAAAATACATCTGCCAGAATTTTGCGTAATGGATCATTGACCAGGAGCTTTGGTATTTCTAGAAGCACTCGGCAGGGTTGCCCCTTGTCCATTCTATTGTTTGATATTTATATTGACCATTTTCCCAGCTACTTTGATGGGATTTGCAGGTTACTCCCTTCAGCTCCTCCCATTTTAGTAATAAGATCACACTATATGCGGATGATTTGATAATCCTCACATCAGATCCTGCTCAGACTATCCCTAGGGTAGAAAGATTGGCAGAGGCTGGATTTTAATTTGTATTGCATGGCTTATGGTTTAAAAGCTGTAGTATGCTTCTGGTTGTCCCAAGCTGCGGGCCCAATGGAAGCGCTATAAATGCAAAGCAGTGAGCACAAGTGCTGGCAGTTAAAGGGGCTGCCCCCCTGAGGTAAACTGAGACATGTAGTCCCACTGATTGCCTTGATATCCTCCCACAGAGCTCCTATAGGGTAAGTGAGATTGTCAGTGTTCCAGATTCCCTTGATTAGTCAGGCAGTGGCATGAAGGATGAACCTCAGGAGGGTCAGATGTGCTTCTGGGACGCAGGCAAGCAATGTGTTAATTTCGTCTTGTAGTAATGTTTCAAAATCCGTTTCAGGGAGAAAAACTTTCACTTTGCTAAGCAAGAGGAATTGTAGCAGGCAGTTTCTTGTGAGCTTTTAAAGCTAGGATAGTGTCAGTAGAATCCTAGGGATTTAGACCACTTGTAGGGATGATGGTTCATCGCTGAAAACCATTTATGTACATGTTCTTTTTGATTGTCACTTTGTATAAGCACACACACTGTATTCAGAGGGCTGAGCTTCAAGTACAACTTGGATAGACAGGCTTTAATTGAAGGCAAGTCAATCTTTTGGGCCGGCAATGTCATTTCTTGATGAAATTGTAAGATTGGTTTGGGTGTTGCCCTTGTGCTCAATGACCTTAATGGTCTCAGGGGTTGCAAATAGAGTTTGAAGGCTACTGGAGGTGGGATGGAACTTTTGGGGCCTATGCAGGGCATAGCTTTGTGGTCAGATCTGGGTACGCCCGTATGGTTACGCTTTGTTTGTTCTTGTAGAATTCAAACCAATGAAGGATGATGTCATTAAAGCCTTTCCTGAGGAGAAGATATTAAGTACGGTTTGAATGTTGATTTAAAGAGTGCAGAGATTCAGTAGAGTGAGGTGGTACTGGCTGCTTCTTTAATTGTGTCACTGATTTGGAGTGTGTTGTCTTCTTTGTGTACTGCTGCTTTGGGTTCTCAGTTTGGACTGGTAGTCTTAAAGGAGGGTGTTGTTCTTGTAGATACTACTCTGTGGCAATAACTTTTCCTACTAATGTTAAGATAACTGTGCAGGCGAGGTGTGTGCATTTGTATGAACATTATTAACAGTCATTTGACTGATGCTCCTGAGTTCATATTCTTCAAGGTAGTATTCATGGATTCCTCAACAGTGGGTTGTGAAATAGCAATACAGCTATGAAGGATACAGGTGCAAGATGAAATAAAACTTACACAAGATAGTGACAGGTGTACCGGTAGTTTGAGCAGAGGCCACTTCTTCTAGACTTGTTGGAAATCCACAGCTCAGATTGTGGATCTTTGAATAATCTTTTTGCATGCTTTAAATAACTTGAAAGTTCTGTTTTGGCTCTTCCAAAGCCAGGCCTCCCCTGCACGACACACTAGCATTTCCTCCGCAGTATATTTTGTCAAGCAAATGTCTGCTCTGTAGAGGTGGGATATATAGATTATCTGGGCGTTAGAGGGAAGATTAAGGCCTACCATTTGGTGTCATCCTCTACGATGTTCTCCAATAGGTGAATAACTACACTTACTCTTGCATCCTAACCTCATTTTTTATAAACATACATAAAGGCTTAAAGCTATCCTAATCTGGAAGGGTGGCAAAAGAAAGTCATCATGATGGAGAGTAGAGGGTCCAACCAAATTATTGAACCTGGAAAGATTCTACCCAGAAATGTTACTCTCCCTTTGGGTAACACTTGTGATGCCTCGCTTAATTAAGTGAAATAATTTGTTTTCAGAACAAAACCCCATCCAAGAGAAGCAAACCTCTGACTGTCTTCATTCCTAAGGGACCTAAATCACAAACCACAAAGATGTGAAGCTCCTCTAAGAGAAATGCAATGTTAAACATCCCTGGGTTATTAGGAAGAGATTTGAGTGTCAGAGTATCTAGATGAGCAAGGCAATACAACCAAAGAATATGCTGGGTTTAAACAAAAACGTACGAGTATATCTAAGCTGAGTAATACTAATCGCAGGAAAGTCTTCCAATATGACTGGTGCCCTCTTTGGACTGTAAAGCACTCAAAATAAATAGCTATTGCTGAGAATACCTACGGTCCTATCGCAGGTCATCATTGACAGTGCTGTACTGCAAAATCACTAAGAGCACCACATTGAAGGGCCAGAGCAAAACTGGCTAGTTACAAAATAAAATATTATTGAACACTAGAATACCGAGGGGCAGGGCAAAGATAGACTAGACAAATTCATGTGCCTGCTGGGTAAAAATGATTGCCCCCTTCTGCCATTCGAGAAAAACTAGGGTAAATCCAGGGCTTTGCACTCTGCATGTCCACCTTGGCTTCCAAGTTCAGCCTATTTTGTGCTAGGCAAATAGTTTTTCCATCCTTCTCTTCAACTATGTTGCAGACATCATAGGAGTCTGGAGGAAGCCGGGGTTAGCGGCTAATATTGTTGCAAGTAAGTAACCTTTTCTGCCCTAAAATAAGAAATTAGGCTCAAGTAACTTGTATACAGCGAGAGAGCATGACATGACAAGCTGCAGTATACACTGACTTCTGTGTAGTTATTTATATACATCACACCAGGGCATGCCCATGCAGATGGGAGGCAAAGCATCATAGTATAATATGTTCCTACAGTCTTCTATGCTGGACATACATGATGAGTTAGGGTAGCATGATATACAGTACTTGAGCTTCATAAATGCGAGAGGCAATACCTTTCACTTAAGGTATTCTTCAATCTCCAGAAGGGTCAGAGACTGGCCCTTGCTTAATTTATCAAAATTATTATGTAGAGCAGCGGCATCATGCATTGGTCCCATGAGGCTGGCACCTCGCTAGATTGTCTATATAACCACTTATGATTGCTATACCTATTCATTGTTTGTATACTTATTCATTGTTTGTAATTTTATATCACACCGATATCCTGAAAATACAATATGGATCTAGCCATTGTGGACAAACATTGAATACACCAGAGAAGGAACAGAGTCTCACTGCATGGCATTTGCCTAGAGCACCTTGCACCGCAGGGGGCAGTACAGCTGCTATATGCCCTTTGTACAGTATAGGCAATGGAGATTGTCATGGTCCGAATTTAAGTGGGGGCTCCATAGGATCCTGGTTCTTAACTGCACTTGCGAAGTGCTTTCCTGTACTGTGGTCCCTCTGACGTCATGTTTTTTGATTTCTGTGGGCATCTCGTCCGTTACTAATTTGTTTTAGTTTTACTGTGCCCGAAGGTTCGAGGCATGTGGGATGCTGAATTCATATCTGTGCATAGATCGCCGCCTAGTGTTGGGTCCGGATGATCGCACATTGTTGTCCTGGAAGAGTCTTCGAAGTATCACAAGATAGGTGGCTCCTCCCCTGGACTACAGTGCGCATGGGCATCGACTCCATCCCCAGATTGTTTTTTTCCGCCATTGGGTTCGGATGCATATTGGTTCACTCAAGTTCGGAATCGATATAAAACTTTCTCTTGGCCAAAAGGCCTTTAGTTTACCGTCGGTATTGTCTTGCGATCGGTGCCCAGTTCTGTTCCTGCTCAGTTTCCGAGCCGGACATCCAGGAGAGCCGCGTGGCTTTTCGGCACTGAAGGCCCGGCCGACGCCAGAGGCCTTATCGACGACCATCATGGAACGGAGCCCGTTCAAAAGATGTCCCGTGTGCAACTCGAAATATCCCCACATCGATGTCCACCCGGTTTGCAACAAGTGCCTGTCGCCGGATCACGATGAAGCCAGTAGTATGGCTTGTTCCCGTTTCCGATCCAAGAAGACGATTAAACTTCGGCGCGCTGCGCGCAAGGAAGCCCAGCAGACGGCACCCGACCCGGTGAACATCTTCGATGCCGGGGATGATGAAGAAGCAGAGCGGGAGGTTCGAGAGAACCTGTCGGATCCCGCATCGGAGATCGACTCCAGCTACGACGCTGATATTGAGATGCCCGATGCGGAAGACGTCGACGAGGTAGGAGGCTTTTGGGGCCATGGAAGATAGCTCAAGCGAAGAGCTAGGCCTACAAACTGATACTGGGGCCGAGACACTTCATAAGGCTCAGGTCGAGGGATCACCACATGGCCTTACCCAAGATCTTCCACTGAGTTCTACAGCCCCGGCTTCGGACATTTCTAAGGAGCCGCAAGTTGCGAAATCGAAACCGAAAGAGAAAGCTTCGGTGTCTGCGCAACCCAAAGCACAAGAGGCGAAATCGAAACCAAAAGTGCGTCTTGCTTTGGTCGGCTCGAAGTCCTCGGAACTATCGGCTCCGACGAAGCATAAAGTTGTTATGGACCCAAAGAGGCCACTAAAGGGCGTTGAGTCGAAGACTGCCGCTCCGAAAGCACCGGTCAAAGTCGTCGACCCGAATAAATCGGCGCCGAAGACCGTCGACACCGACAAAGGACTCGGAGTTCAGAAGGTTCTCGAGCCTCTGCATCGACGGGACAAGGCTAAAGGTGGTACAACCCTCGAGTCAACGCCAGGCGGTGGCCCGAAGGGCTCCTTCGAGTCGACGTAGCCGTCCGCTTCCTTCTCGAAGCAGGTGTTGGAATCGTTGAAGCGAATCAAGGACAAGGCTTCGACGGTCGGGCCAAAGGATACTCCACCTCCAAAGCCTGCCGATAAAACTCAGAAGAAGTCGGTGCCCATCCACTTCACGCTGCCGCCGAAAGTGGTACCGAAGGCCTTCGTCCCTAAAATGGCCGTCGAGACAGCCAAGAAGGTGTCCACGGGGTCGAAGCCCACAACTGGGGTACCGGCCACAAAGCATCGACTACCCTCGCTTGAAGAGCAGCAGGAACAGTTCATTGATGCCGAAACAAGCAGACTTTCTGTTTATAAACGAAAGATCACCCCAGAACATCCCATGGAGTCGTATAGAATCCCGTTGAAAAAGAAAAGGGATTCTACTACTGCACCCGTTCTTGTGGAACATATATCTCCACGTGGCCAGGATGTCTCGCCCACTTATTCGGATGTGGAAACAGGGGAAGGTGATGATGAGGAGTACAACTACCCTGTGGACACTGATCCAGAAGATCATAATAAACCCTGGGCAGATGCTGCTGACCCAGGGGATCCACATACTGCCCCGGACACTCAAGTGTATGCTGTAAAACATCGCCTACTGAGGATTCAGTGGCGTTTAATGCGCTTATTGAAAGGGTAGCCAAGAACCATGATGTCCATCTCCATGCTGACCCTATTGAAGTGGATTTTCTGTTTGACACCTTTTCCACCTCAGAGAGGACTGTAAAGACTCTGCCTATGCTGAAGGGTGTCTTGAAACATGCTGGGGAGATATTCAAGGAACCTACAAGGGCCAGGGTTATAAACCCCAGAATTGAAAAGAAGTACAAACCGGCGCCTGGGGACCCTACCTACATTAAGGGACAGTTGCCGTTGGACTCTCTAGTTGTTTCTAATGCCCGGAAGAGGGCTAACTCACAAACAACGGGTGATGCTCCTCCCCCTGATAAAGAATTTAAGGTGTTAGAGGCATCGGGGAAAAGGGTGGCAGCTCAAGCGGCCAACATCTGGCGCATTTCAAACACTCAGGCACTCTTAGCCAGGTATGACAGGGCCCATTACGACACACTGGAGACCCTGTTACAACACCTACCAGATGAATATAAGGAGGCAGCAGAGATGCTTATTCAGGAAGGGAAGCTCATATCAAATGCTTCTATCAGATGTGCACTGGACGCTGCAGACACCGCGGCCAGAGCCGTTAACACTAGTGTCATGTTGAGACAACATGCCTGGCTCAGAATCTCCGGGTTCAAGCCAGAGATACAGACCACCATTCTAAATCAGCCAGTAAACCCTGATCATTTATTTGGCCCAGAGGTGGACACCACCTTGGAGAAGATCAAAAAGGACACTGAAACTGCGAAGTCTATGGGGGCTCTCCAGTCGCAGCAGTTCAGGGGTGGTTCTTTTCGTCGCTCAAGCAATAGAGGTGTTTCCAACGGCCAGCTGTCCCAGCAAACACAGTACAATAAAGGTGGCGCGCAAACCTCATACGCCAAACAAAGTAGAGGTGGTTATCGTGGAAACAGCGCCAAAGGCAGAGTTTGTGGAAACAACAGCTCCAGATCCTCCGCCACTAACAAACAGTGACGCCTTGTCACTGCCCCCCCCCCCCCCTCCCCACCATACAACACCGGTCGGGGGAGACTCCAACAGTTCCTGCCGGTCTGGAAGTCTATCACCGCAGACAGGTGGGTCACAAAGCTTATCCAGTACGGTTATTGTCTGGAGTTAACATCCACTCCACCCAACATACCCCAAGACACCATCCTATTCCCACAGAGCATTTGCACTTATTGCTGTAGGAGGTACTCATCATGCTGCAAAAAGGAGCAATCGAGCTCGTGCCTGTGGCAGAAAGAGGCACAGGAGTGTACTCACTGTACTTCTTGATCCCAAAAAAGGACGTGTCTCTCAGACCCATACTGGACCTCAGACCCCTCAATCAGTACATTCTATCAGAACACTTTCACATGCTAACATTGGCAGGTTCTACTGTTGCTTGGTCAGGGAGATTTCCTCGCAACATTGAATCTGAAGGATGCATATTTTCATATTCCGCTACACCCGTCACACAGAAAATACCTCAGATTCACCATTCAAAATCAGCATTACCAATTCAAGGTCCTCCCTTTCGGAGTAGCGACGGCACCCAGGGTGTTTACAAAGTGCCTGGCGACAGTGGCTGCACACCTACGGAGACAGAACTTTCACGTCTACCCTTATCTGGACGACTGGCTTATCCAGGCAAAGTCGGCCCAGCAGTGTGCCGCCCACATGTCCCACACCATTCACCTTCTTCACGATCTGGGATTCTCACTGAATTACCCAAAGTCCCACCTGCAGCCCGCCCACATACGGCAGTATCTGGGCGCGACGATAGACACTCTGGCAGCCAAAGCACAGCCAAATTCAGTGAGGATCAACAGCATGCAATTGCTGATACAGAAATTCAGACCTCAACACTCGCTTCCGGCACGAGTGTTCATGCAGTTGATAGGCATGATGGCCTCCTGCATCTTCATAGTCCAGCACGCAAGACTACATATGCGTCCGCTTCAGGAGTGCTTAGCACGTCAGTGGAATCAGGCTCACGGACAGTGGAAAGACCTAGTGTTGGTGACCGGTCGTGCATACAACTCTCTGCATTGGTGGAACCCACAAAACCTTTGCAAGGGACGACCGTTCCAGGAGCCTGTGCCACAGATCATTCTGACAACGGACGCATCTCTCCAGGGTTGGGGAGCTCATGTACAACACGACACAGTGCAGGGACTATGGACTACGCAGCAAAGGAAGATGCACATCAACCTTCTAGAGCTGATGGCTATCTTCATGGCGATGAAAGCATTCAAGGTACATCTGTGCAACAAGGTCGTGTTGATCCGGATGGACAACATGACAGCCATGTACTACATTCAGAAACAGGGAGGAACACACTCTCCACAGTTGTCTCATCTGGCTCAGAGCATGTGGAAGTGGGCCATTCAGAGGAACATCTTCCTCATGGCGGAACATCCCCCAGGCAAGGACAATCAGATGGCGGACCTGCTCAGCAGGTACAGCCACCAAATGCACGAGTGGGAGATACATCCATCAGTACTCCACCCGTACTTCCTGCAGTGGGGTCATCCAGACATAGACCTGTTCGCCACAAAGGAGAACGCCAAATGCTGAAGCTTTGCCGCCAGGTTCCCACACCCACAGTCACAGGACAATGCGATATGGATAAACTGGTCAGGCAGATTTGCGTACGCTTTTCCCCCAGCACCTCTAATACCGCTGGTGGCACGCAAGCTGAAGCAACACTCGATGACGCTCATCCTGGTTGCTCCAACGTGGGCACGCCAACCATGGTACACCACGTTTCTAGAACTATCCGTGGTACCGCATCAAAGGCTGCACCTCACACCCCGGCTTTTGATGCAGAGCCATGGCGACATTCAGCACCCAGACCCGCAACAGCTCAACCTGGCTATCTGGCTCCTGAGTTCTTAGAATTTGGCTACCTCAATTTGCCTCCAGACTGTATGGATATTATAAGGGAGGCAAGAAAGCCCACCACCAGAGCATGCTATGCGGCGAAATGGAAGCGGTTTGTGATTTATTATGCTGACCACAACATCAACCCGCTAGACGCGTCTACTCAAAACATCATTTGTTATCTGTTACATCTATACACATGCAATCTGGCCTATGCTTCCATTCGTATACATTTGTCCGCAATAGCAGCTTATCTACAAATCAGGCAGCATCTCTCCCTTTTCAGAGTGCCTGCCATTAAAGCTTTTCTGGAGGGACTCAAACAAGTCGTTCCTCCCCATACCCCGCCAGCTCCTGAATGGAACCTAAATGTGGTCCTCACCAGACTGATGGGTCCACCTTTTGAGCCTCTACATTCCTGCGAGATTCAGTTCTTGACTTGGAAAGTGGCTTTCCTGATAGCGATTACATCACTGAGACGCGTTAGTGAGCTCCAGGCACTAACTATCCAAGAGCCATTTATACAAATTCATTCCAACAGGGTGGTGCTTCGCACTAACCCTAAATTTCTTCCTAAGGTAGTTTCACAGTTCCATATCAATCAGACTATTGAACTGCCCGTGTTCTTCCAAAATCCTGAATCAGTGGAGGAGAGGATGCTCCACACAGTAGACGTCAAGAGGGCTTTAATGTACTACATTGATAGGACCAAGGATTTTCGAAAAACTAAACAACTGTTTGTTGCCTTTTCGCCACGACACAAAGGCAACCCCATTTCCAAAGCAGGTATAGCCAGGTGGATCGTTAAGTGCATTCAAATCTGCTATGAAAAAGCCAAGCGCACTTTAACGGTCCCCCCACGGGCCCACTCCGCCCGGAAGTTGGGGGCCTCCATCGCTTTCCTTGGAAATATTCCTTTAGCAGACATATGTAGAGCAGCCACATGGTCTACCACACACACATTTACAAAACACTACTGTGTAGATGTGCACTCCAAACAGCAGGCAGCTGTAGGGCAGGCTGTTCTAAAAACACTTTTTCAGACTGCTGCAGCTGGCACAGGCGGCCACCGCTAATGGAGGGACTGCTATGTATTCTATGCACAGATATGAATTCAGCAGCCCACAGGCCTCGAACCGAATATGCTACTTACCAGTATGCATCTGTTCTTGGCATGTAGGGCTGCTGACATTCATATCGCCCGTCCTCCTCCCCGGCGCCTGTAGCGGCTGCAGCACTCCAATTTACTCTTAGCATGGTCATCACTCACGGTGTTACACTCCATCTTTGCCGCAATGGCTAAAAACAATCTGGGGATGGAGTCGATGCCCATGCGCACTGTAGTCCAGGGGAGGAGCCACCTATCTCGTGATACTTCGAAGACTCTTCCAGGACAACAATGTGCGATCATCCGGACCCAACACTAGGCGGCGATCTTGTCACAGATATGAATGTCAGCAGCCCTACATGCCAAGAACAGATGCATACTGGTAAGTAGCATATTCGTTATGTAGTTTGTTGTTTTCATCATCTGCCTCCTTGGTTGGTAACGGCTGTGAACTACATTTGTACAAAATACCCTGCGCAAGAATATTTGATGTGGTTTGTTTCTCCTAGATGACAAGGGAATTTTTTCTCTCTCTCCTCAGGTACCAGAGGAAGTTGCTGATGATGCGTTAGAAGGTGAGAATATGCATTTACTCTGTTACCTGAATGCTTGTAGTTCTGATGGGACATCTCATTTAGCAGTGCTTGGAGTATCATATGTTATTCTCAAAATGCAAACACATATTTACAAATTCTCCCTTTTTGCTAAATTTAGAAACCACAATACAAAGAGACTTTCAATATGCAGCTGCAAGGGGGTGTGCATACCACCATGAAACAATGCACAGTACTCTGTCTGAATTGGCCCTATCTTGAATGGTGTGGATCTTGTGCTACGTGTAGCCGTTTTGCCTCATTGAAGAAAGGAGTCCACAATTTTCAATCAATCAATCATAGGCATTTATAGAGCGCTCTACTTACCCGGAGGGTCTCAAGGCGCTAAATTTTTGATTTTGTGAGAGGATATGGTGTAATTTGAATGTTCAGTTTTCAAACTGAAAGTTTGCCCCTCCTGTACTCTAGGTTCAGTATCACAGTTTGTAATAACCCATAATGTACTTTGCTTTCTTCACAAACTTACCATTAATTGAGAATAATGTCAGCTTTGCCAAGGTCTTTCAGTGCAGGAATCTGTGGAAAATATTTCTAAAGCTCATAAATATACTAGAGTCTGCACTAATCTGCCCTCTGTTGCATACTCCTTGATTACTGTGGCAGTCCCTGTCAAAAAACAAAATACATGTCTTTGGTCCTCATTCCCATGGGCCCCATGGCAAGTAAAGTACAATCTTTTCTCCTCGATTATCCAGCAATAATTGTGTTGAAGGATGTGGATTTTCGGTGAGAGGTTCATTAAGGGGAGTGAATCAAAACCAGAGAGGATTGTGTCAGCTGCTGTCATGCGCACATTTTAGCATTTCCTTTGGTGTTCCCTGCAAAGGCAATGAAGAGACTGGTATAATTTAAGAAGAGGTCTGTTCGACCAGTTAGCTCATCAAAACTTCGAGATGACAAACACATTTGTCATTGTGTAACTCTAACTGTAAGAAGGCTACTGCTCCAGGTGTCAAAAGGAGAATGTTCTTGTAGCCAAGTGTCATGTTTCCAAAATTACTTTAAGATAACACTTCTTGTCATAACTTTGAAAGACATCGTTCTGGATTTTTTCTAAAAAGACTTGCCTACATTTTGCACATTAGTCTGTCAATGAAGCTGTGTCACAAAAGCAATAAGACATTTTATATCGCCGACAAGGGCAGCAACAATTTAGCAGCAATCTCTTTTGTCAAAACTTCCTGTAATTCTGAATTATTGCTAAATTGGCATTCTTCAGGGAAGGTGGATATCATCCTATTCCTTCCCTTACATATACACTTATCCTGAAACTAACAGTGTTATATATGGGTAACTGTGTGTTACAAGGATGTTTTTCACAGAAAAGTTCTGAGTGACATTAAGTAGACAACAAAAGCATAGCTTTAGTTGTCTATGATGGCACTAGAACCCTGAGGAGAAAAACAACACAGTAACCAACAGTTATCCATCTATAATTTTATGTTGGGTATAGACCCTAAAACTATCTGCCCATTCTTATTACTGCTATGCTGAGGCAACAAAATAATGAATAGCCATACATAATATGGTCTATCTTGTTCCAAATCAGTTCATAGCATGTGCATGTGGCTGTAGATACACATGCTCTGCCATCTAGCGTTGGGCTTGGACGTTTTCAGTTTTGTTTTTCTTCAAAGACGTTTTTCAAGGTATGACGTATAGTGACTCTTCTTTGTTTGCAATGTGCATGGAATCCCCAGAAAGGACGGGTCTTTAAGACCAATACTCGACCTCAGTCCCATCAGCAAGTACATCCTGCAAGAAAATTTCCACATGGTTACTCTGCAGGATGTCATCCCTCTACTGCAGTAAGGCAACTTCATGACTGCCCACGATCTGAAGGATGCCTCTTTCCACATACTCATCCATCCGCTCATCGCCGCTACCTAGATTTCCTGGTAAGTCGTCAATATTATCAATTCAAAGTGTTGCCATTTAGGGTCAACACAGCCCCCAGAGTATTCACAAAGTGCCTCGCTGTGGTAGCTGCCCATCTTCAAGGAGCAGTATTCATGTGTACCCCTACTTAGATGACGAAGAGTGCAAGCAAACAGCACGTCTCGCTCACACAGTGTCCCTCCTCCACATTCTGGGCTTAACTATACTAAGACCACTCATCAAGCCCCACAAATCCACCAGACAGCTCAGGTCGGACTAACTATTTCTGGCCAGCGTCCCCAGAATAAGAAGAGCTCGCACGGGCGGTCGCCGCTTTTCTTACAACGCCCCTAAACTCTGGAACAGCCTCCCCATTAGCATCCGCAAAGAAAACAATCTGCTCACATTCCGCAGAGTACTGAAAACCTGGCTGTTCCCTCAATAATCCCTCCACAGGAGTACTGTTAGGCTGTCACTTTAGCGCTGGGAAGCCCTGGGGTAGCTACGCGCTCTATAAATCCGCAATCAAATCAAATCAAATCAAACTATGAATACCATCAAGACCCACCTTGAACACCTTCAGATCCAACCTTTTCTAGAAGCCTTACTTAATACTGTCACCTGCAAGGCTTACCCCTGTCAAGCACAGGTGCAAGCATTCTAGCAGACACTGTTTCTTCATCAGCCAAATCATCAGTTGGCAGTCAAAACCTTTATGTGCCTTCTCGGAATGATGGCCTCATGAATTGCCATAGTTCCCCATGCCAGACTTCACATGTGTCCCCACCAACAGTGCTTGTCTGCACAGTATTTGTATACAGAGGGTCACTGAGAGGATCTAGTGTTGAGCCAGGCCAGCACCTATCGCTCTCTGCAGTGGGGAAACAGCAACAATCTGCTGAAGAACTGGCCATTCATAGACTGAGTTCCACAAGAGACCATTTATTTAAGAGTTGTTTAAAGTGCGGACATGACCCATCCGGATACCTGAGCACTGAACAAATCCCAGACAAGTTATACAAACAAAGTAAATGGCACACAGTTATAAGAAAGAACTGCAGGGCATCATTCTAGCAGGTTGAATCATGATCAGATATTATCAACATTAGAGTACTCCCGAATCATTCATCAGGGTTGTTAATAGAGAGATTTGTTAATCAAAAATCTTTACATTTCTATTTTGAAGGCGGTAGTCGTGGGGTTGGTTCTGATTGTGGGTGGTAGTGAGTTTTATATTCTCAGGGCTAGTGCAGAGAATGAACGGTTGTATGTTTTCTTTTTGTTGATGTTCAGGATATTGTCTGCTAATTTCTTCATTTACAGAAATCAGGTCGAGTTTACACTTCCATACACTTTCACTAAGCTGCTATTGCAGCCTACATGCAGAACAGTGACACTTTTCTTTATTCAAAAACACTGTCATTAAAGCTTTCACTAAAGTACTCATACGGGTTTTTCACTGAGACCTTCCTTCCCTCTTCCCCCCCACCCCCACACACATCTGGAACATTAACATTGTCATTAACAGACTTATGGGCCCTTTCTTTTGAACTCCATCCTTTGTGCTCTTTACAATTCTTTTCTTGGAAGGTTGCTTTCCTTGTCACTGTCGCCTCCGTAAGGGGCGTTAGCTAATTGCAGGCCTGGAAGAATTTGTCTTTCAAGGTCATTACAACAATATTATCCATAGACCCAATCTCAAATTCCTTCCCAAGTTGGTACCCCCCGTCCATCTCAACCAAACCTTTGAGCTCCCGGTCTTTTTCCCTCCGCCAGACTCAGTAGCAGAGGGCACTTCACACTCTTTTTATGAAATGTGCCCTCATGGATTACATCAATAGGACCTTGGTTGTTGCAGATGTACGTTTTTCACTTATATTCTTTGTATATAACTTCTTGCATGATCACAGCGATTTCCAATCTTTCACTCCATCTTTACGCTCGCCCGCTGTGCGGAAAACATGGAGCGGGTGCCCATTTGCATTACAAACTAAGCAGGGGAGTCACTATACCTTTTGACTCAATAGACTTCCTCAAAGAAAACGAGTAGCAAACGTCCGCGCATTACACTAGATTGCAGGAGTAAGCAGCGGATGTAGATCTATGGCACTACACATGACAAACAGATGCTTACAGGGTAAGTAGCATAAATATGGTCCTTAACCAACATCCAACTTCTGCAGCTGTGCATTGTGCTTTCAGTCAAAGCAGACAAAGAGCACTCCGCTGACCAGCCTTGAGAGAGCTGTTAGCCTGGCCTTGAAGTCCTTTATGACATAAGGTAACAAGGTTTGTTATCAACTGTGGCTTCATCATAGTAGTGAATTACCAGATTCAGAAAGTGGGGTAAAATATTAAGGCTTCCAATGATGGTCATGCATAACAACAGAAATAATAACTAGTGGTCTCTCACATTCAGGATTCTTACCCCAGCCCTTAATGCCATTGGAGGCAGTGTATTAGGTGTCACTCATCCATTCTTTATCAGAGCCTTTTTCACTTCTTACTTTCAACTTGAACCTGACCCCTTCCCCTTGTCCATGAGTTAGTGCATTGGGTGATTGGGTGTCTAAGGAGGTGGAAGCAGTACGCTTTAACCAAAAAAGTATTTCACCTAAGACCACGGGAGTGGTCTTTTGCAAAACCAGAGGGGCAGAGGATAGAGGGGTGCGTCACCCCAAATGGGTACAGTAACTCTGCGTGTCAAGTGCACGGAAGGAACAAATTCCTTTTTTTAAATGTATATAACCCTCACACACTCTAGTAATGTCATGCTTCATCATTGGGTTCACCCAACTCCTAAAGGTCAGGGGGGGCTCAACCGTATTCCAGGGAGACCAGGAGGCCGCTTAACTAGAGATTAAAAATCCCTCACCTTCTCCAAGCTATCACTTTATTAGCGGAGAAGATGGGGAATGTAAAAACAATATCAAGCGGGTAGTGTGGACTGTTATGGTCCTATGACTCTTAATTAATCAGACATGTTTCAACCCTACTGTAAGGCATGAAATGTCCTGGGCTTTCATCAGGGTTATGAAGTGGTACCTCCCTGGGTTAGTGGTAACCTTAATAAGTGACTCATTTGTGCCAAAAAGCTGAAATTGGGCAATGATCATACTTGCCCACATGTGGCCTTCGTGAAGATTCGCCTAGAACAAGAGCATATCGTTACCCATAATACAGAGTGCGTACATTCTGGATGCTCATTTTTGCGCAACTATTGCGCAGAACAAACAACGTATTTAAGCAAACGGTATCACTAGCATCATGCATCTTCCACTGCATGCCTATCATATAGTGTTTAAGTGACACTACTTATACTCACTGCCTCTCCGTGCTTCTGTGCAAATTACCTTGCGTAAAAGTGGTAGGGACGTCTATTACGTGGTCCCTTTCTTCATCTTCACCAATCATCCACATTCATTGTGAACTTGCGTAAAACACATGTTTTTTCTTTTGGGATCACACATTAGTTATCCTTATAATATATCATATAGAAGCAGCACACCTGGGATGGACAAGGATTTATATTTCCTAATGTATGTTCATAATGAAATACATTAAATGAAAAATAATTTATATAGTGCACTAATACCCAAGGGCGTCCTCAAAAAACGAAAGAATTAAGCCAACTCTGGGCCTCACAAAATTACAGAAAAGCAACAGGAGGGGTTTAAAATTCTATTATTGCAATCTGCCCAACTCTACAGGTAAGTGGCCTGATAGTTGGTCGTGACATAGATAGTTTGTGCTACAGAAACATTCTGCTCTCATTGTTCTTGATGAAAATTATGACTGCTTTGAGTGCTTCATTAGACCCATTCTCAAAAGATTCCAGAAAATGTGTTGAGGGGTGAAAACAAATGTGTTTGCCATGCCACCTGCCCTAGTTGTAACTCAGGCTGGAGCCCGAGTGCAGGGTTACATACAGCTGTTCACTGTTTAGAAAGCATCTACATTAGAAGGCTTAATGAAACATTGTTTTTCCTTTTTTCTGCACCTGAAGAAGTGACCTGATGTGATCGCTCTAGCTAGCAAGAGATTTTATTTTTTAGCCAGTCAATATACCTACTTATTGTTTCTCGTTATACAAATGCTATGAAGCCTGGTTAACATTAACATTGTGCATGCTAGGCAACTCATAACCACAACTTTTAAAGGCTTATTATCTTTTTTATTGTAGATCCAAATCCACCTCTAGATGTGAATGAGGCCAACAAGCAGTTTATGGAGCAGAGTGAGGAGCTATATGATGCATTAATGAACTGTCACTGGCAACCATTAGACACAGTCACCTCCGAAATCCCTGCTGGAATTTAACTAGACTCTGAAACAGTCTCTTACTGCCCCAAGGAACTTCAGAAGGGCCCCCAGAACCAAGAAGAACCGGCAAACTAATATTTAAGACTGAGATATGGATTCAGTATTTATGGTGTTGTGTTTCTTCTTTCTTTGTTGCATTGCAAAATGGCAGTTGTGATTCTTTTTACGGATTTCACTTGCAGTTCTCTCCAGCTTTATCTGCTGTTGGTAGATAGACTACCTGGCATTGGGAATTCAGAACGCCGTGTGGAGGACTGAATTTGATTTATCAGTTGCAGTAGATACAAGGGCATGTATGCTGCACTGCTTCCTGACTAGGCCTCTATCATGATCATTTAACTGTGGTTCCTCCCAGACTAGGAACTCGATCTGTGTTCCCTGTTGGTCTCTTGAAAAGTTGCAACAACTCCAGCAAGGGGAAGGTTACTCTTGATGTTTAATTACTGTCATCAAAGCCATTCCTGGATTTTCATCTCCCTGATAAGAAAGGGGTTCGATTCACAAAGGTGGACTGATGAATGGTGATCTGTTATTAGTTATCTTGGGACTTGTAAAGAAGATAAAACTTGGTCTATTAGGCGTTGAACTATTTTTGAGAGCATCAACTGAGTGGATGCTCTTTGAGAAGGGAAGATATGGATGCGTACAAGGCATCAATACCAAGGAACTAGTTCTCATCAAAGAAGAGGAGCTGAATTAATGCTGATGACCACCTCTGAGTGCCGCTAGAGTACCAGCATAAGTCTGTGGTGGTTTTGCGTATACAGCACTAAGATGCCGGTAGTGTGTGATTCAGAGAATCTGCCAGCTATGTAGCAATTCTGAAAATCCATACAAATGTTTGTTTTTCAGGGTCTTTTTTCAGCCAGTGACCACTGCTGGCTTTGTTTTGAGGGTTTCATTGTTGAAAGGGTTTGGTAATGATCTCCATGAGTTGGCCTATGCTTTGGAAATGGAGTTTGTTGTCTTTAAACTTAAATGTATAGCATATGTTCACAACTCTTCATGTAGATGTTTCCATCCAGGAATTTTGTCAGTTGACCGAGGAACCATAATTGATGCCCCTCCCCACACTGTTGTGGTGCAAACCTGATTGGTATAAACAGGCGTTTGCTGTCCACCCTAGAAGCCTGGTAGGTGGGTCTGTGCAGTGCAGATAACCGGTGACCTCAAGCAATGCTTTTGTAGTGTTGACTTTCAGTACAGACTTTATTCTGGGAGTGACTACTAGACTTATTCCATTTCTTGTGACAGAGTCCACTCCATGGGCAATGACACACTCGCCTACCAGCTCTTGCCCGCAATGGTCTTTTCCCTTATTGTTTCATGGGCCTAAAGAGTATGCACTGATGAAGGCCCTTATAAACATTTTGGGACTGGTTGTAATTCACAGTACCATTAATGCTTCGAGAGACTGACATAAAGCTTTGGTCTAAATACCTATCAAGCTAATTTGTGAGTTTGCTTATAATTTGCAAGCTTATTTCTAATTTGCGAGCTTGCTTCTTTAGGATTTTTTATGGAAAGTTAGCATCAACATCTAAAACATGAGGAGAGCCTTCCATTTAGTTTCCATGGACATTATTACCTTGGAAACACGGTAGAGTGAGCACAAACTTTAATCACAAAATGCATAATTCTCATAACCATGGCTATCACTGCTGTTAAACACTGATGGGAATAATTTAGAGAGAATATTGCCCACCCGAAACGTTAGTTGTCCCCTTTACTGTCCCCTGAAAGCAAACCGTGTTTACCTGTATTGGACATAGTTTCACTTGAAAGTGTGTTTTTTTACATTGTTATATTTAAACTGTACATCTGATTTCCAGCTCTTCACTGTGTGTCTTCGGTATTTCTACGAGCTGGTAACCTCTGGAGGCATTTAAGAACCTGAGAGCACAACCTTGAAGGGGACACAATGTGTTCACTTTCTCACGTGTGCAAACTAGTGCAAATAATGACTTTACAGTAAAACAGAGTATATTTTATCTTTTTTGGTTTAAAGTTTAATTTCTGTAGTTTACCTACAGCCTTTGCTGTCGATCCTTTTTCAGAATGTAGTAGTAATGTAAATGGGAAATACTATTAATAAAGTAATGTAGGAAAGTGCCCCTTTTTGATATGGTGAGCCCCTCTTTTTTCCTGGTATCCGATGTAATTCTGACAGAAATGCACTGGGTTCCTGCTAACCAGGTCTCCAGTGCCTGATCTCTTTCCCTAAAACTGTACAATTGTTCCTCTAATTGGCAATACCTTTAGCGCCCCTTGTAAGTCCCTAGTAAATGGTGCCCCTGGTACCTAGGGCAATAAGACTAAAGAGTGTCCCTAAGGGCTGCAGCATGTATTGTACCCCAACAGTACCAACATGCCAACTGCAGCTGCAGGTTGCATGCAGTGGTGCAGAGAAAAGTGAAGACAGGCATGGCACACCTCTTGTGTGCCATGCCTGCAGACCCTGCAGCAGTATATGTAAACCACCCCTTCTGCAGGCCTTACAGCCCCAAGACAGGGTGCACTATACTACATGTGTGGACATATCGCATGAGCAGATATGCCCTTGTGGAGTCAAAGTCGATTCTTAGATATTACAAGTGTACAGGGAGGCTTTTTTGAGTATATGTGCTGGACACTTCTGTTTCTGAGTTCCCAAGCTACATGATGGCTTCACTGAAACTAGAGATGTTTGGTATCAAAAATCTCATATTGATAAGCCCACACTGATTCCAGTGGTGGATTTATTAATACATACACCCAGAGGGCACCTTAAAGGTGCCCCCTGAAAACCTACCGACTGTGTACTGGCTAACTGGTGCAGATCATCCTGCCAGGTTTCGGCCCCCTCTGCGTTTGAGAGACCCTGCTCTCTGCGGGCAGAAACAGATCCTGGAAGAGGTCATATGGAGGGTGTGGATACCCTACAGGTAAGTAGACCATTGACTACTACCTGCCACTCCCTGGAACACCCCTAAATTGAGTTTTTAGGTGGCACCCCTGACACCAAGAACTGAGATTCAATGTATCAAGAAGAGGACACGGAAGCCGCAAGAAAGAGCGCAAGCTGGTGACTGCTGTGGGCTTTTGGCGCCAAACCCTGCCTGCACCAAATCTCAACAGTCGTGACCAGCGCCTCGTCCTGCAGCTGATCAGCTTCCAAGAACCATGGGAGACTGCCAGCATTCGCAAATCGCCAAATAATCTCTCTTGGAGTAAAGAAGCTTCTTTGCTGCAGTCTGCAGGCACCGATAAGCAAAGTCCCCTTCACCGAGTTACGACTCACCGACCAGCCCAATACCGCAGCCCCCAGGAAGAGGAACCAGTGCTCATGAAGGTTAGATCTGTCCCCCCACCAAGTGAGGACACCTGGACCAACCAGAGCTGCACAGGACCAATACCCTGGGTACTGGACCCCTTGCAGCAAGCCAAGACTGTGAGAGTCCAATCCAGACTCCAGCGACACTGAAAAGCCGCCAAGGGACGCCAGCACTGCAGATACCCACTTCGAAAGTGGCACAGCTGTCCTGATTTCTCACCCTCAACTGGCGAGACCAGGACCCCAAGGCTCCAGGATGCACAGAACTCAGCCAAACTCTCTTTTATTTGCACACAAGGCCCCCAGCCTGGGTACTGATGAATAGACTATGCTCCCTTGTCCCCCGGACCCTTGAGACCCGAGCCACCCATTGGGAGCTCCCATACTTGTCCCCAAGTCCCCCTATGCAACCTGTTTTAGGTGGCTGTTCTTTTCTTTACTGGCATAGCGCGCACAGCTACCAATCGGACCAGCACCTCTGCATCTGGACGCCCCCCAGACAGGTAACGAGAAACGGCTGGTAGTACTTTGGACCGTGGCCCCATATGACCCTAAGAACCAAAGAAGACCCAGAGAAGCCGACCGTAAATACCTGTATTCTGTCTATGCCTTGTGCGTAAAGGCGCGTTTAAGTAGTTGCTTACTTAACTGCAAAATTCAATATTTTAAAAAGTGCTTAATTGCTTTTGAAGTCCTTGTTATCAAAATTTATATAAAACTTACAACTTATTTTTCTAAATTTGGTCTCGTATTTATTCTTGAGTGTGTGTCTCATTTATTACCTCTGTGTGTGTCAACAAATGATTAACAATACCCTCTGATAAGCCTAACTGCTCACCCACACTACCACAAAAGAAAGCATTTGGGATATAGATTGTGCCTTTGTAAACAAATTCGGGGTTGCCTGGCCTTTTTACATAGTGTACCTTGTTTTGGTCCACTATTTTAAGAGCCAGCTTCCCACATTAGTGGTTCAGCGGTGGGATACAAGACTTTGCATTTGCTGAAACTACTTGGTCAACGAGTGACTCCACAAAGTAAATCCACAATTGACATTAGTTACCATTGATTTTTGAATTTTTGTAAAACATTTTCTAAATTTTTAAAACTTGAACTGTTAGGAACTTGGTTAAGTTCCCAGTCCATTCGTATTAGATTTTTAATACTATCCTTGACAGTTGGGCTTTCCAAAAGTATAGTTGCTAGATTTATCCTAACTTTATAAAAAAGGTCCCAAATTATCTAAATGCCATGTCTGAGATAGAGGGTGGGACCTAGGCATACAACGTGTATCTCTACAAGAAACTTACGTTGACCCAACTTAAGGGCCTCAGCCCAGCATGGAACCTTGACATGGGGACTAGGCCTTCTAATACCCATGATAAGTCCTTGCCCGCCCCACTCCCACTGGCAGCACCTTTACTAGAAGTACTACTGCAGCTGAAGTCGAAGATGAGGTTTTTGAACTTCAGAAGCAGCTAGAAGGCTAGCTTTAAAAACCAAAATCTTAGCCATAGAAAAAGCGAGAGCAGAGATAGACCATGGACCTATCTTTGGAGGCAGCTAAATTATAAATAAAGAGAAAGATGACTCTTTTGACCCTAAAATCCCCAAAGGGATTGTCGCCAAATATCTTAGAAGGTGATGATATCACCAAATAGTTTACAGCCTTTGAGAGGGCTTGTAAAATGAAGAAACAGCCAGAAGTATTGGGGCTCTCTACTCTGGGAGCTGTTTTTGGAAAGTGTAGGGATAGAATCCTGACACTGAATGAGGCAGATGCGGAGTCCTATGACCTCATGAAAGACACCTTGATTGAGGGTGTTGGACTCACCACTGAGGAGTACAGAATCAGGTTCAGGAAAATTTGTAAAACCTCGAGTCAGATCTGGGTAAATTTGTTGACTCCTCAGTCAAAACACTAGATGGCTGGTTAAAAGTTAACATGGTGCAAGACTATGATGAATTTTATAATCTTATAATGAAAGAGCATCTGTTAAGTAACTTTGTGTTCGAGGCATGTGGGCTGCTGAATTCATATCTGTGCATAGATCGCCGCCTAGTGTTGGGTTCGGATGATTGCACATTGTTGTCCTGGAAGAGTCTTCGAAGTATCAAGAGATAGGTGGCTCCTCTCCTGGACTACAGTGCGCATGGGCATCCTCTCCATCCTTAGATTGTTTTTTTCCGCAATTGGGTTCGGATGCGATTTCCAACTCTGAGTTCGGAATCGATAAAAAACTTTTCTAAAAGGCCAAAAGGCCTTCGGGGCGTAGGTATTGTTATTGCGATCGCTACCGATAACTTTATTTCTGTAGTTTCTACTCGGAACGTTGAATCGGGCCGCGTGGCCTTTTCGACACCAAAGGGCCCATCGTCGATGGAACGAAGTCCATTCAAAAGATGCCCAACTGTAACTCGAAATTTCCACACATAGATAAACACCCTGTGTGTAACAAGTGTTTATCTCCAGAACACAATGAAGCCGACTGCTTAGCTTGTGCGCAGTTTCGATCTAAGAAGACACTTCGGCTTCGAAGAGCAGCAAGGCAGACGATGCAGAAGCCAGCGCCTGAGCCGGAGAACATCTTTGAAGACGACGAAGAAGTCGTCGAAGCTGAGGACTCAGACCAACAGTCGGAGCAGGGGTCGGAACATGACTCCAGCTACTACGTCGACGAAGAAGACGACATCGTCGAGGTAGGGAACGACGATCCAGGCGTAGGAGCCGTCGAGGACGACTCCGGCGAGGACACGGGGCCAACCGTGAGTACGGAGCCCAATACTGTTACTGATACGCTTCCAGAGGCTCAGGTCGAGGCATCGCCGGAAGGCCTTAGCCAAGATCCTAACATCGATTCTATAGCCCCGCAATTCAGCCCGGCTAAGAATAAAAGACAAGAGCCATCACTGCAACATTACCATTCATTGGTAATATCGAAACAGAAAGTGAAGGAAGCAAAACAGAAACCGAAACTGATAAACTTTAAAGTCTTCGGACCGAGGGGTGCGGATCCATCGGCGCCGACCAAAAACAAAATGGCCGTCGACCCGGCTGGGTCGCATATGAGGGTTGTCGAGCGAGAGCAAGTACACCCAGAGACATGCCTAAGCTGAAGGCCGTCGAACCAACAAGATCAATGTCGACGCCAGGCAACATAAAGAAAATAGTTGTCGAACCGAAGCAGAAAGTCGACAAGCCGAAGACAGTGCAAACAAAGACACTCGATCCGAAGGCAAGGATCGAGGCGACAGGGTCCGTCGAGCCGAGGCAACAAATCATCGCTCTGAAGCAGCAGGCTTCGAAGACGACACAAGGCCAAAAAGTGATTATCGAACCAAAGAAAACGGTCGGATCGATAACAATTTCGGCACCGAAGAGGTTCATCCAGCCGAAAAAGGCTGCTGAGGCGCAAAAGTCCCTCGGACCGATAAAATTTGGACTTCCAACGCGCATGAGGCAAAAAACGGTCAAACCAACAAAGGAAATCGACCCGACGCCAACAAAGAAGGCAATAGCGGGGAAAAGAGCTCAAGCACATGAAGAGCAAGAGCCCTCGACAGAAGAACAATAAAAGCTGTACGTCGACCCCGATACTGGCAGAGTTACCCTATTAAAAAGGAAAATCAGACCAGACACTTACGCTGAAACCTATAAAATACCACTAAAGAAGAAAAGAGACTCTTCTACATCTCCTACTCTCTTTGAGCCTATCAGACCACATGTGCAAGAGTCTAATACATATTCTCCCACACACACAGATGAGGATGTGGAATATGAGAATAATGAACTTTATAATTATCCTGTGGACAATGAGCAGGACAACCAAACTCAACAATGGTCTGACCCTGTAGATCCTGTAGACTCTCAGCCCATGCAAGACAATACTGCATACCCTGTAAAAACTTCGCCTACAGAGGACACAGCTGCTTTCAATGCATTGCTAGAAAGAGCAGCATACAACCACCACGTGGAAATGCATGCAGACCCAATTGAGGAAGACTTCCTTTTTGATACTTTCAACACCTCTGAAAGATCAGTGAAAACATTGCCAGTGTTAAAGGTGGTGCTTAAACACGCAGGGTACATATTTAAGGAAACAACCAGGGCACGAGTCATTAACCCCAGGATAGATAAGAAATATAGGCCAGCACCAGTGGACCCTACCTACATTAAGGGACAGCAACCTTTAGACTCTTTGGTAGTATCCAATGCACGCAAACATGCAAATTCGCAGACTACTGGCTAGGCTCCACCTCCAGACAAGGAGTCTAAGATTCTGGAGGCCTCGGGCAAAAGGGTTGCTGCTCAAGCAGCTAACATATGGAGAATTTCAAACACACAAGCCCTGTTAGCCAGAGATGACAGGGCCCATTACGACACACTAGAGCAGATTCTCCAGCATCTGCCTGACCTTTATAAGGAACAGGCAGAATACCTAATACAAGAGGGAAAGCTCATATCTAACGCCTCCATCAAGTGGGCGCTAGATGCGGCAGACACAGCAGCCAGGGCTATCAATACCAGTGTCATGCTTAGACGACATGCGTGGCTCCGCATATCTGGGTTTAAAAATGAGGTTCAGAGCACTTTACTCAACTTGTGAACCCTGATTATTTGTTTGGCCCTAATGTGGACACAATACTAGACAAAATGAAGAAGGATACCGAGACTGCCAAGTCTAGGGGAGCCTTGCAGTCACAACAATACAGAGGTGGCTCCTTTTGTCGCTCCGGCAACAGAGGAGCTGCAAGAGCAGGCTCAACACAGCAAACCTCATGCAACAAGGGGAAAACGCAAAACATCTACAACAAGAACAGTAGAGGTGGATACCGTGGCAATAACAGCAAGGGGAGAGGACGAGGGAATAACACCACCAGATCCTCTACCAATGCCAAACAGTGACTTTCTGTCACTACCCCCAGACCATGTAACACTGGTCGGGGGAAGATTACAGCAGTTCCTGCAAGTCTGGGAAAACATAACCACAGACAAGTGTGTGAGGCAAATTATCCAGCATGGCTATTGCCTAGAATTGACCTCCACACCACCCAACATTCCCTCAAGACACCGTCCTATGTCCGCAGAACATCTACACTTATTGCAGCAGGAAGTCATCAGCATGCTACAAAAAGGGGCCATAGAACTGGTACCCTTAGAACACCAGGGTACAGGGGTGTACTCACTGTACTTTCTAATCCCCAAAAAGGACTGGTCTCTCAAACCAATTTTGGACCTCAGGCCCCTAAACCAATACATTTTATCAGAGCATTTCCACATGCTCACTCTACAGCAGGTGCTACCACTGTTGCGTCAAGGAGACTTCCTCGCAACACTAGACCTCAAGGACGCATATTTCCATATACCAGAACACCCAGCACACAGGAAATATCTCAGGTTTACAATACAAAATCAGCACTACAAATTCAAAGTCCTTCCTTTTGGGGTGACAACAGCCCCAAGAGTTTTCACCAAGTGCCTAGCGACAGTAGCTGCACATCTGAGAAGACAGCATATTCATGTCTATCCGTATCTGAACGACTGGCTGATACAAGCACAGTCAGCCCAGCAATGTGCCAGCCACATGTCACGCACTATTCACCTCCTGCACAGTTTAGGTTTCTCGCTGAACTATCCAAAGTCCCATCTTCAGCTGACCCACGTACAACAATACCTGGGAGCGACTATAGACACTTTGGCAGGGAAAGCACAACCAAATTCTGTCAGAATAAACAGCATTCAGACGCTAATCCAAAGGTTCAGGCCCCAACACTCGCTCCCAGCCCGAGTGTTTTATGCAGCTAATAGGCATGATGGCCTCATGCATTTTCGTAGTCCCTCTCGCAAGACTACACATGCGTCCGCTGCAGGAGTGCCTAGCACGTCAGTGGAACCAGGCTCAAGGACAATTAAGCAACCTAGTGTTGGTGACCAGTCGTGCATACAACTCTCTGCATTGGTGGAATCCACAAAACCTTTGCAAGGGACGACTGTTCCAAGAGCCTGTACCACAAATAATCTTAACGACGGACGCATCCCTGTGAGGGTGGGGAGCCCATGTCCTCCACCACACAGTGCAGGGCTTATGGACCATGCAGCAAAAGAAAATGCACATCAACCTACTGGAGCTGATGGTAATTTTTATGGCAATGAAAGCTTTCAAAGTACATCTCTGCAACAAGACCGTGTTGATCCGGACTGACAACATGACTGCGATGTACTACATACAAAAACAGGGAGGAACACACTCTCCACAGCTGTCACATCTAGCTTAGAGCATGTGGAAGTGGGCCATTCAAAGAAACATTTTTCTCATGGCAGAACACCTCCCAGGCATGGACAATTAAATAGCGGATCTGCTCAGCAGACACAGCCAACAGATGCACGAGTTCGAGATTCATCCCACAGTGCTTCAACCATACTTCCAACAGTTGGGACAACCAGAGATAGACCTGTTCGCCACAAAAGAAAACGCAAAATGCCAGTACTTCGCCGCAAGGTTCCCACACCCACAGTCTCAGGGCAATGCAATATGGATGAACTGGTCAGGCAAATTTGCCTATGCTTTTCCACCAGCACCGTTGATACCGCCAGTGGCACGCAAACTGCGCCAGCACTCCATGACGCTAATCCTGGTTGCTCCAACATGGGCGAGGCAACCGTGGTACACCACGTTCCTAGAACTTTTTGTGGTGCCTCATCAAAGACTAAAACTAACACCCAGTCTCTTAACGCAGAGCCATGGAGACATTCAGCACCCAGATCCGCAGCAGCTGAACCTTGCAATCTGGCTCCTGAAGTCATAGAGTTTGGCTACCTAAGCTTACCTCCTGATTGCATGAACATTATCAAAGAGGCAAGAAGACCTACCACAAGAGCATGCTATGCGGCAAAGTGGAAACGTTTTGTCATTTACTGTAACAACAATGACATAAACCCACTAGACGCATCAACTCAAAATATCATATGCTATCTTTTGCACCTACACCGCTGCAATCTAGCCTATACATCCATTAGGATACACTTAGCTGCAACAGCAGATTACCTTCAGAACAGGCAACACCTTTCGCTATTCAGAGTGCCTGCAATTAAAGCATTCATGGAGGGGCTCAAACGAGTGATCCCCCCAAGACACCCACCTTCACCTGTCTGGAACCTAAACGTTGTTTTAACCAGATTAATGGGACCATCTTTTGAACCTTTACACTCGTGTGAAATACAATTTTTAACTTGGAAGGTGGCTTTTCTCGTAGCGATTACTTCGCTTTGAAGAGTTAGCGAACTGCAAGCCCTAACTATTCAAGAACCATTCTTCCAAATTCACGCAAATAGGTTCGTGCTTAGGACAAACCCTAAATTCATGCAAAAGTGGTATCCCACTTCCACATCAATCAAACAATAGAACTTCCAGTGTTCTTGTCAAACCCACAGTCAGTTCCTGAAAGGGCTCTGCACACACTAGATGTTAAGCGGGCTCTCCTATATTACATAGACAGGACAAAAGATTTCAGGAAGACAAAACAGTTGTTTGTTGCTTTTTCACCACAACACAAAGGAAACCCCATTTCTAAATCTGGACTAGCCAGATGGATAGTTAAGTGCATTCAAATATGTTATCTTAAGGCAAAACGCACTTTAACAGTTTAACAGTTCCCCCAAGAGCGCATTCTACTCACAAAATTGGGGCATCCATGGCTTTCCTAGGAAACATTCCTCTAGAAGAAATATGTAAAGCAGCCACATGGACAACCATACATACTTTCACAAAACACTATTGTGTTGATGTACACTCAAAACAGCAAGCAGCTGTAGGACAGGCTGTTCTAAAAACTCTGTTTCAGACTGCTGAAGCTGGCACAGGTAGCCACCGCTAAGGGAGAGACTGCTATACATTCTATGCACAGATATGAATTCAGCAGCCCACATGCCTCGAACGGAATATACTACTTACCAGTATGCATCTGTTCTTGGCATGTAGGGCTGCTGACATTCATATCGCCCACCCTCCTTCCCGGTGCCTGTCGCAGCTGTAGCATTCATTCTAACTCACACTTTCTTGCATGGACATCTCTTACTGTACAACACTCCATCTCTGCCACAATGGCAAAAAACAATCTAAGGATGGAGAGGATGCCCATGCACACTGTAGTCCAGGGGAGGAGCCACCTATCTCGTGATACTTCGAAGACTCTTCCATGACAACAATGTGCAATCATCCGGACCCAACACAACGCTGCGATCTATGCACAGATATGAATGTCAGCAGCCCTACATGCCAAGAACAGATGCATACTGGTAAGTACCATATTCCTTCTGAAAAGTTGCAACAGTACTTGATAGACCTCGGTCTAGCCTCTCCCCAAGAATTGGGAAAGAAGGCTGGCCACTGAGTCAAAACTAGGCTAACCAAGACAACTCATTGTGCATGTGACCAGCAAAAATAGGGTTTCTAAGGCCTCCCCACCCCCAAATACCTCCAGGGCAAGATGGTGACCAGTTTAAAGACAAAAAGAAAGTCTTCT
Source organism: Lissotriton vulgaris (assembly GCF_964263255.1). Classification (NCBI taxonomy): domain Eukaryota; kingdom Metazoa; phylum Chordata; class Amphibia; order Caudata; family Salamandridae; genus Lissotriton; species Lissotriton vulgaris. Next base: position 1,643,959,238 of record NC_141687.1, read on the forward strand.
AAAAGGCCCCAAAAACATATTCAGGAGAGAGGGCCCTGAGACAATACACAGAAAAAGGGAGGGTACTAGGATCCCAAGAAGGCTTGCTGCTTTAATTGCAGAGCCGATGGGCACCGAACTGCAGACCCTGTCTGTCCAAAGAAAAGACCCCTAGTGCACTAGCAGGTACTCCTGCAGTGGTAAGTCTCCAGATGGAATCCTTGGTTTTCGCTGATTCTGTCTATCTATATTAATGGGGTTGGAGTGCAAGCACTGAGAGATGCAGGTGCATTTGTCAACATGGTGACTGAAAAACTGGTATCTCCAAAACATTGTCCAGTCACCAGTGCTGATAATGTGATCAAGGTTCACTCAATGGCTATGGTGTCCTTGGAGTGGAGAGCGGTTACTGGCCAGAAGAAGTTGCTTGTGTCCTCTTCAATTCCTGTTGAATGTCTACTAAGTAAATGGCATTGTACATATGGTTACATTGACTCTCCAATTGTTCTCCCAAGAATTCCAAAATCGGATTTCTTCTGTAGACAGATTCTTTTATTCACAAATGATGATTAAAACCAATAGCCAACGCGTTTCATCCGTCTAAAAGACCTCCACTGGCTTCCCGTCAACAAGAGAATTACATTCTGCCTTCTCACCCACGTACACAAGGCCCTCTACAAACTAGGACCCGAATGCCTCAACACTCGACTGTCCTTCTACACACCCACCCGCCAACTTAGATCGGCCAATCAAGCCCTCGCCACAGTCCCGCGCATCCGAAAATCCACCATGGGTGGCAGGTCCTTCTCCTTCCTGGCTGCCAAGACCTGGAACTCACTCCCCACTCACCTCCGCCTCACTCAAAACCACATCTCCTTCAGAAAAGAACTCAAAACCTGGCTTTTCGACAAAAATTGATCCCCCCTTCCCCAAGCGCCTTGAGACCCTCTGGGTGAGTAGTGCGCTATATAAATCCCTGAACTTGAACTCTGTAAACCAGCTAGGGTTTGCATGGACAGTGTACCTCATTTTGGGCCACTATATAAAGAGCCAGCTTCCTACAAGTTGTGTTTTCTATACTGGCATATGTTGAAAATTGACTGGGGAGAATAAATAAACTTATTTCCATAGCATCAATTATACAGTTATTATCACTCAGCCAATCGAAACGGCTGATGATCCCTTTTTGGGTAACATGCTCCTTTCCTATTACGGTGTATAATAGGGCATTTTTCGCCCTATATTGCAGTTTTCTGACCACATGCTCCAAGATCGACCAGGCACATATTAAACCCTCTCAACTTTACATATTGAAAGTAACTTATTATACTACCCGTCTTGGGTGGTTCTAAATTTGTAGGTCTAGTTAAGGAATCGTTTTGCTCTATGATACAAAAAAACTTTTGCTGATAGAATGTTGGATGCAACGGAATGTGTTGTAATTATGTCAGTCATTTAGCTTTGAGTTCCATTGACTGTAGCTCATTTTCTCTGTTTGGTAATACATCATGCCTTATGTTTTTTTAATAATTAATTTCATTCGGATTGCTATATGTCACTACACTAAAACATATCCATGACAATAGGGTCACATGTTCTCCCAGTACACAGAAATGATGAATTCCTTGTGTTTTGCTGCTAAATTGCAGGAGCCTGCACCAACTTTGATGCAGCCTCCCAAATTGGTGCCAGTTCCCACGAACCAATGCTGATACTGCCTCCACCAGTGCCGAGGGAAACCCCACTGCCAATGCCCATGTCGGACAACCGAACTGACATTGGCCCTCACTTGCTCGATGTTGCACTACAAGATTATAAAAGTGCACCTGACTTTTACTTAACACTTCTACCACAATGTAGCTACCAACAAAAACTCTACTCTTTTTTGGCTCTGATTTTGACCCTATATATGACACTGATATGACGAGAAAAGGAATGTGAGACTCCCCTCTCACTGTCTTATGATGCACTATACTTGGAATATATAAAATATATGTATGTATTACTAAACACTCTCCACTAACCTCTTTATGAGATTAGAGAACAAGGCACACGATATTAAAGCACTAAAACAACAGTAAATAGCACAATACACAGAGGAAGACCAAACCATACACTAAGAAAGTGGTATAACAACCACGACTTGACCAGACACAGTGCCTAGAGAACGTAGAAACGATGGGACCCCAAGGAACCACCCAAGGCAGTGACACAGGGAACCCCGCGGAAGACGGGTGCAGTGTGAGAACACAAACGCGAGCTCTGTAGAACTCTATGGAAAAGTCGTGGGTGGAATTTTAAAGATTAAGGACACTTAGGAGAGGAATTCAAGCAAACCCTTTGGAACAGAAGATTCTAAGGCTAGCACCCTTGAGAGTACCGAGGTACCCGTGTTACCTATCCCAGGGGAGCCGGGTGCATAGGGGTCAAGTGGTGTCAGAAATACTTGTTGATTTCAATGGTGTGTTGCGAAAAAGTGCTGCTGCGGGGAAGACGATAAGTGTCCGGTGTGATCCAAGCCTGAGAAGAACCTGAAAGCAGAGGGGACAGAGTCTGGGTCACTTCACAGTGACCACGGGCACGATAGACAAATGCCCACTGATGTCGGGTGTTTCAGGTGAGAAGAGATGAAGCTTCACTCTGCAGCCACGGGACCAGGAGATGTCGACAATGACCAAAGTCTGGAAGTGAGCTGTCCCACGAACGATGTTGATTGATAGGGGGGTCAGTGTCTGGATGTAACACCAACAAGCCTTGGCAACTGCAACCCACGTGATCAGAGGAAGGATGCTTCAGTGAGGACCAGTAAGGTCCTGGGGACTCTCCAAGCAATGGAGGGTCAGGGCACGTCTGGAGCAACCAGGAAGTCCCACAGAAAGTTACGGTTACCTTCACAGGGACCCACAGCTCGACGGACCAGGGATTGCAATGGGCCCTCGAGCTGAATCACAAAATACCAGCCCACGGAACACCCGTGGAGTGTAGGCCGGAAATCTTCAGTGGAAATACTGCTCGGGTCAGGACTACAAGTAGCCCAAAGCACGGCCTCGGGGGTCGCCAAAAAGCATATGCTGCTGCAAATGTACACGGTGCCCAGGGGTTCGGGTTGCACGGTCCCCACCAGGGATAAGGGCCTCAGAATTGCTTAGTACACAGATCAACCTCAGAGACCTCCGGAACCCACCTCCTGTGTTGCAGAAGTCTTCAGAGTCCTCAGGAGCTACGGAGATGCAAACCGGTCCGATGCGTTTGCGTGCCTGCCTTGCAGGGGAGTAACTTCTTTACTCCAAGGGAGATTCTTCAGTTATCCAGCGCTGTGCAGATCATTGAAGTACTTGGTTTCTGTAGCAGAGTTTAGTCCAGGTAAAATCTAAAGTCCTGTAGTCAGGGGTTCCTACTTTATACCCAAGGAAGGGGTGGGACAAACTCTGGGGACCCACCTATGGGAGAGTCAGGACAGAGGGGTGGCTACACCCATGTCCTTTGTCTAGGGTAGCGCCACAGCAGGAGCAAATGGCTTGTGCAACAGCTTTGAGCTGGACAATGCAAAGGGGCACAAAATGTGCCCCCAGTTCGGACATCTAAGCACTCTCAGAGTGCACCCACCCAGCCCCAATACACCAAAGCCTGTCTGGGAGGTGGTCACACCTCCCTGTGACAGGAAACCTATTGTCAAGCCTTTCCTTGCTGGAGTTTCGTCCAGCAGCAGAGGGCAGACTTTTGTCTGAGGCTGGCAGCATCCATTTTATGATGCCAGGTTCCGTTAAACTGGTACTGGGTGTACCGGTGTTGTCATATTTCTCCCTCTAGGAGGGTGGAATCATACTTCCCCTGCCAGTTACTGGCGGGGAGGTATGATTTCAAGGTGTTTGACACCAAACACAACATGTTTCCTTGCAGCCATTTTAAAGTTAGCATTTACTGTAAGGTTATACTGCACGTAAGAGTAAATGGTTGGCTGCATCACAAACAGCCCCGGAATATAGGTTCCGAAACCTGCAGAGGGGCTCTGCTCATGCAGGAGCACCCTTTCACATAAGACCCAGCACCCTGCCGTCAGGATTGATAAGGCTTGCCATAGGGGTGACTAATAGGTTTATATGTGCAGTGATATAAGGTAGATATAGTAAACCTATATCTAAGTAAGGGGTGCATGCACCACCTTACACAGGCTCCTGTAGCAGACCTGTGGTGTCCTTTTGAATGCTCTACCAGGAGTGGCATAATACATGCTGCAGCCCCTGAGAGGCCTCTGGGGTACCTATGCCTTGGGTACATAGTATACCATATACTAGGGACTTATAAGGGTACCCCACAATCCAATCTGGAGTGTACCTAAAGTACCTGGAATTAATTTATAGGAGAATGCAACTAGGCTGGGGTCCTACATAGCAGGATCCCAGCCAGTCTAAATCGAAAACAGTGAAACATCAGCAAAAAGTGGGGGTAAATATAAGAAGCAGATCCTACTCTCCTACACAACCCCTCCCCCTCCCACCCCCACGTAAGGACATTAAAATAACCTTGACCAGTTGAGTCTTCATGCTCTAAGTGGAAATATCTGTAGAGTCCATCTGCATTGGCATGGTTACTCCCAGGTCTATGTTCCACTGTATAGTCCATCCCTGTAGGGAAATGGACCACCTCAAAAGTTTGGGTTTTTCACCCTTCATCTGTTTTAGCCATAAAAGAGGCTTATGGTCTGTCTGAACAATGAAGTGAGTGCCAAACAAATATGGCCTCAGCTTCTTCAGAGCCCAAACCACAGCAAAGACCGCCCTCTCAATAGCCGACCAACCTTTCTCTCTGTGGGTCAGCCTTCTGCTAATAAAAGCTACTGGCTGATCCTGACCCTCATTATTCAATTGTGATAACAAAGCCCCTAAACCCAACTCAGATGCTTCTGTTTGGCCAATTAATTGTTTGTAGTAGTCAGGACTTTGCAGAATTGGAGCAGTGCACATGGCCTGCTTCACGTCTTCAAAAGCCTGTTGACAGCTAACTGTCCACTGAAATTTCCTTGGCATTCTCTTGGAAGTTAAGTCATTCAAAGGGGTCACTATGGATCCATAACCTTTGACAAACCTCCTATAGTACCCAGTCAGGCTCAAGAAAGCTTTGACCTGAGTCTGGGTGGTTGGAGCAACCCAGTCCATGATGGTCTGGATTTTGCTCTGCAATGGTTTAACCTGACCTCCACCAACAAGGTGGCCCATGTATACAATGTGACTCTGCCCTATCTAGCACTTGGTGGCCTTGATAGTGAGGCATGCATTGTGCAGAGTCTCCAAAACATTACTCAGGTGGACCAGGGGATCCTCCCGGTGGAGCTAAAGACAGCAATATCATCTAGATAAGCTGCACTATAGGCTTCCAGGCCTGTAAGAACTTTATTTACCAACCTTTGATAAGTGGCAGGTGCATTATTCAAACCAAAGGGCATCACCACAAACTAGTAGTGCTCCCTAGGGGTAGAAAATGCTGTTTTTGGCTTTTCATCCTCAGCTAATCTGATTTTCCAGTAGCCAGCTGTTAGGTCAAATGTGCTCAGAAACTTGGCTGAGGCCAAAGTATCTAAAGCTCATCTGCCCTAAGGATTAGATGGGCATTATTCCTCGTGACTGCATTGGGAGCCCCGTAGTCAACACAAAACCTCATCTCTCTCTTACCATTGTGGGTGTAAGGTTTGGGTACCAAGACTACTGGACTAGCCGAAGGGCTATCTGAGGGTTCACACACTCCCAAATCCAACATCTTCAGGACTTTAGTCCTGATGCAGTCCCTGACATGGTCAGGTTGACTGTAAATCGTATTTTTAACAGGCAGACTGTCCCCAGTGTCCACTTCATGAGTGCACCAGGTAGTTTGATATGGAGTCAGTGAAAACATATGTCTAAACTGATTAAGAACTTTTCTGCAATCAGTTTGGTGCTGGACAGTGAGGCTGCCTGCCAAGGCTACACCATCAACTGAACCATCATCAGGGTTCTGTGAGAGCAGGTCATGGAGTGGATCACTCTCTTCCTCCTGTCCCTCATCAGTAGCCATGAGGAAGCTCATGTATGCCCAGTCAACATCTGGTTTGAGCCTGTTGACGCGGAGCACCCCATGGGGGCACCTGGGTGTTCCAAGGTCCACCAGGTAGGTAACTTCTCCCTTTTGCTCAATTATTGTATGAGGGCCACTCCACTTGTCCTGAGGGCTGCTGGAGTCACAGGCTGCAACACCCATAATTTCTGCTCTGGCTGATAAACAGTCAGCACAGCCTTTTGGTCATGCCAGGCCTTTTGCAGTTCCTGGCTAACCTCAAGGTTTTTAGTTGTCAACCTCATGTACTCGGCTATCCTGGAGCAGAGACCAAGTACAAAGTCCACAATATCCTGTTTAGGGTGTTTGAGAGGTAACACCCATCCCTCCTTCACTAGACACAAAGGACCCCTAACTGGATGTGCAAACAGAAGTTCAAATGGGCTGTATTCACCTCCCTTCTGAGGAACCTCTCTGTAGGCAAAGAGAAGGCAGGGCAAAAGTATGTCCCACTGCGACTAAGCTTTTCTCGGAGACCTTTAATCATGCCCTTGAGGGTTTTGTTGAACCTTTCAACTAACCCAATGCATTGTGGGTAATAATGGGTGGTAAATTCGTAATTCACTCCACACTCCTTCCACATAGCAGTCAAGTAACTAGATATGAAGTTTGCAACGCTGTCTGATACTACCTCCTTAGGAAAACCCACCCTGGAAAAGATTCACAGGAGGTCCCTTGCCACCACAGGAGCTGTGGTAGTTCTAAGGGGAATTGCCTCTGGATACCTAGTGGCATGGTCCACCACCACCAGTATAAATCTGTGCCCAGATGAGGTTTGAGGATCCATGGGATCAACTATATCAATCCCAACCCTCTCAAAGGGAACCCCCACCACAGGTAGTGTTATCAGGGGGGCCTTTGTAGTACCACCCGCCTTACCACTGGCTTGACAGGTGACACAGGAACGACAAAACTCCTTGGTGTCTTCAGACATGTGTGGCCAATGAAAGTGAGGGATAATTCTGTCCCAAGTCTTGTTTTGGCCTCAGTGACCTGCTAAGGGGATGTCATGTGCTAGTGTCAATAGGAAGCTCCTAAACTTCAGAGGTATAACCAACCTCTTGGTGGCACCAGGCTTGGGGTCTCTACTCTCTGAGTAAAGGAGTCCATCATCCCAGTAGATCCTATGGGACCCACTAGCACTCCCAGCAGCCTCAGCAACAGCTTGTTGTCTGAGGGGGTCAAGAGAGGGGCAGCTCAGCTGCCCCTGGCTCAGATCTGTCCTGGAAGAGCCCACTGTCCCCAAGAACTCAACCGGATCAGGTTCAAGCTCATCTGAGACACTTCCTTATTCAGAACTAAGATCATCTCCCTCAAGAGACTGATCTGCACTCTGAGTCAAGGGGGGGGGGGGGGGTGGACAATGCCTTACCCCTACTGCTCCTCCTCTTGGAAGGCACCTGGTCCATGTTCAGTGGAAGACATTTTTGCCTGTGACCTTGTCATAGCAAACACATCTGCAGGGATACCCAACTTTTCTGCATGAGTCCTGAGTTCCACTTCAGCCCAAGCTGAAGTTTCTAAATCATTGCCCAACAAGCATTCAACAGGGAGGTCTGCACTAACCACAACCTTGTTAGGGCCAATTACCCCTCCCCAAGTGAAATTAACAATTGCCAAGGAATGGTCTGTCCTGACATTGCTAGCATTGGTCACTTGGTACGTCTCACCAAGTACGATTTGTTCAGGAGCCACAGGATCTTTTGTCACTATTGTGACACTTGCTCCTGTGTCCCTGAATGCCAAGGCCTCTTTTCCATTTATCAAAGGCTGTTGTCTGTATTTGCCCAGATTACTGGGACTGACAAATAAGGAGGCAAAGTCCATGCCTCCTTCACAGATCAGTACAGCCTGAGTGGGAACTCTGACTAGGCCGGAGTCCACCTCAGATCCCAGGGTTAACCCTACTACACTCTTATTGTGAGCACCACTACTTGGAGATGAACTAGGGGGAACAGTTGCCTTAGGGGCAATGGTGGCTTGAATTGAGTCCTTGGAGTTGTTACAATTACTTGTCCAATGGGTCTTTTGTTTACAGATTTGACACCATGGTTTCTTCTTGCCTTTTCCCTTGTTGGATTGTGACTCACCAGATGAAGATTGTTGGTCTTTACCCTTCTTCCTACCCTTCCCAGAGTTTTTAGCATCTTGCTTCCTGTAGTCACCACATTGGTTCTGAACCTTCTGCCTCACCCTGGTTCTGACCCATTTGTCTGCCTTCAGACCCAATTCTTGGGGAGAAGTCAGACCAGAGTCCACCAGGTACTGATACATCAACTGATTTTGACAATTATTAAGGATCTGCTCCCTCATAATTAAATTGTACAATCCTGTAAAATCTCACACTTTACTGCCAAGTAACAAGCCTTCTAGAGCCTTAGTAGCACAATCTACAAAGTCAACCCAGTCTTGGGTCTTTACCTTTTGGGTATCTCTGAACTTAATCCTGTATTGTTCAGTGGTTAAGCCGATCCCATCAATCAGAGCACTCTTCAAGACTTTGTAATTATCAGCATCCTCTTCTCTAACAGTGAGGAGCTTGTCTCTACCTTTGTCTGCAAGGGAGAGCCACATAATTCCTGCCCACTGCTCCTGAGGGGCCCTCTGTACTTTACAGGCCTTTTCCAGTGCAGTTATCCATTTGTGGATGTCATTCCCACTTTGGTAGGGAGGGACAATCTTGTTCAGGTTCCAATGGGCATGAGTATCTTCTCTACCTCTAGGGACACTCTTGCTGCCACCATGGGGCTCTAGCCCCACCTTTTTAGACGCTCTCTGAAGCCTATCTAAGGCCAATTGCTCTCTCTTGATTCTGAGCTTTGCGCTCTCAAACTCAAGCAGTTGGCACTTCTTCTCATAAGAGGACTCCTTTTTATGAGAAACAGAGGTCCCTACAGAAGTACCAGAATGATTAGACTCCTGAGAAGGAGATCTTGATCTTCTTGGTAAACTGTTAACCCTTCCAGGTGGGATAAAAAGAGGGACACTGAGGCCTTCTCCCTCACCTTCAGGAAGAATTGGATTGTGCAGGTTAGGATCCTACTGGGCAGCATCAGAGTCCAGGTCATAGAAGTTTTCACTTCCTGGCCTTTCCTCTTCTGCTGTCCACCCAACTTGCCTGCCTCATCAGACCCTGGGGTCTTTCTGAGGTCATCTAAAAGCAAAGCCACTATGAGGGGTTGACTTTGTGGATTTTTCCCTGTCTTCAGTTTCCTAGATGTACACATGGTCCTCAATTCTTGGAATGGGATATGGTCATACTTAGTTGGCAGAGTACCACTGGCTTCTGGCCTAGAAGACATACTAGTGTTATGTGGTGTAGGCACCTTCCTAACCTAGTGGGAGCTATTAAACTCTTGAGTTGGAGAAAGGGTGTGCTAGACCCATGACGTACCCAACTGTAAGTTCAGTAGAACTTACTTTATTCTAGTCTTGATTTATATGTACCTAGTAGATTTAGTGGTTTTCAGTTAGTCACCCAATGAGATTATCTGGTAAAACAATAGCTAGCTTGAATCCCAACCGCTGCACACCAATGTGAGAAGTTGGCTGGCCTGGTATATGCTGTCCACTAGTTAAAGGGGGCACCTTGCACCAGTCCAAACGACCCTTATTGATGATTAGGTTAGAGACAACCTTTATTGAAAGATAGCCTAGTGATAGCTATGGAAGGCAGCCTCCATAGCCTCGAAGGAATGTAAAGCTGCTTGGTTTACCAGATTATAACCTTCTGAATGACGAAATGAAAGGAGAAACACACAAGGAATATATCAAATATATGTATTTATTACTAAACTCTCTCTACTAACCTCTTTATGAGATTAGAGAACAAGGCACACAATATTAAAGCACTAGAACAACAGTAAATAGCACAATACACAGTGGGCCCCAGAGGGAGACCAAACCATATACTAAGAAAGTGGTATAACAACCACGACTTGACTAGACACAGTGCCTAGAGCACATAGAATCGCTGGGACCCCAAGGAACCCCCCAAGGTAGTGACATAGGAGACCCACAGAGGACGGGTGCAGTGTGAGAACACAGATGCGAGCTCCGCACAACTCTATGGGAAAGTCGTGGGTTGAATTTTAAAGATTAAGGACACTTAGGAGAGGACTTCAAGCAAACCCTTTGGAACATAGAAGGTTCTAAGGCTAGCACCCTTGAAAGTACCAAGGTACCCATGTTACCTATCCCAGGAGAGCCTGGTGCATAGGGGTCAAGTGGTGTCGGTAACGCTCGTTGATTTCAATGGAGTGTTGTGAAGAAGTGCTGCTGCCGGGAAGACGAGAAGTGTCCGGTGTGATCCCAGCCTGGATCGGAGCTGAGAAGAACCTGAAATCAGAGGGGACAGAGTCTGGGTCACTTAACACTGACCAGGGGCACGATAGACGAATGCCCACCTTTGTCAGGTGCTTCAGGTGAGAGGAGGTGAAACTTGACTCTGCAGCCACGGGGACCAGGAGATATTGACGCTAACCAAAGTCCAGAGGTGAGCTGTCCCACGAAGGAGGCGAGTGCTGGGGGGTCATTGTCCGGATGGAACACCAACAAGCCTTGGCAACTGCACCCACGCAGTCAGAGAGAGGCTGCTTCAGTGAGGACCAGCAAGGTCCTGGGGAATCTCCAAGCAATGGAGAGTCAGGACATGTCTGGAGCAACCAGGAAAGCCCACCGAAAGTTAAGGTTACCTTCACAGGGACCCACAGGGATCACAAAGGGACCTCGAGCTGAATCACAAAATACCAGCCCAGGGAACACTTGTGGAGTGTAGGCCGGAAATCTTCAGTTAAAATACTGCTGGGGGTCAGGACTACAAGTAGCCCAAAGCAAAGCCTCAGAGGTCGCCAAAAAGCATATGATGCTGCAAATGTACGCAGTGCACAGGGGTTCAGGTCCACGGTCTCCGCGAGGAATACAGGCCTCAGAATTGCTGAGTGCACAGATCAACCTCACTAGACATTGGGAACCTACCTCCTGTGTCGCAGAAATCTTCAGAGTCCTCAGGAGCTTCGGAGATGCAGACCGGTCAGATGCCTTTAGGTGCCTGCCTTGCAGGGGAGTAACTCCTTTACTCCAAGGGAGTTTCTTCAGTTATCCAGCGCTGTGCAGATCAGCGAATTACTTTGTTTCTGTAGCAGAATTTAGTCCAGGTAAAATCTAAAGTCCTTCAGTCAGGGGTTCCTACTTTAGACAAACTCTGGGGACCCAACTATGGGAGGGTCAGGACAGAGGGGTGGCTACACCCATGTCCTTTGTCCAGTTTTGCGCCAGAGCAGGAGCACATGGCTCCTGCAACCGGTTTGAGCTGGACTATGCACAGGGACACCAAATGTGCCCTCAGTACAGACATCAAAGCACTCTCAGAGTGCACCCACCCAGCACAATACACTAAACCCTTTCTAGGAGGTGGTCACACCTCCCTGTGACAGGAAACCTATTGTCAAGCCTTTCCTTGCTGGAGTTTCGTCTAGCAGGAGGAGGGCAGACTCGTGTCTGTGGCTGGCAGCATCCATTTTGTGATGGCATGTTCTGTTAAGCTGGTACCGGATGTACCAGTGTTGTCATATTTCTCCCCCTAGGAGGGTGGAATTATACCTCCCCCACCAGTTACTGGCGGGGAGGTATGATTCCAAGGTGTTTGACACCAAACACAACATGTTTCCTTGCAGCCGTTTTAAAGTTAGCATTTACCACAAGTTTATAAGTCACTTAAGAGTATATGGTTGGCTGCATCACAAACAACCCCGGAATATAGGTTCCGAAGGCTGCAGAGGGGCTCTGCTCATGCAGGAGCACCCTCCTACATAAAACTCAGCACCCTGCCTTCAGGATTGATAAGGCCTGCCATAGTGGTGACTGATAGGTTTATATGTGCAGTGATATAGTGAACCTATATCAAAGTAAGGGGTGCATGCACCACCTTACACAGGCTGCTGTAGCAGACCTGTGGAGTCACTTTGAAAGGTCACCCAGGGGTGGCATAATACATGCTGCAGTCCCTATGAGGCCTCTGGGGTACCTATGCCCTGGGTACATAGTATACCATATACTAGGGACTTATAAGTGTACCCCATAATCCAATCTGGAGTGTACCTAAAGTACATGCAATTAATTTAGAGGAGAAAGCTGGGGTCCTGGATAGCAGTCTAAGTCGAAAACAGTGAAACATCAGCAAAAAGTAGGGGTAACTATAAGAAGCAGATCCTACTCTCCTACAGTGCCATTGAGGTTTGCTGATCTGGCATGGGAGGTTGTACGACGGAGAGGGCAGAAAGTGCAATTATACTCAGAGAGGAATATAGAGGCTTGAGAAAAACACCAATTTCAATTGAGTGGGGCCAATGTTGAAATCCTTTAAAAACCTGAACCCCCCATGCAATATGACCTAGGTCATCTATATCCCAGTCTGTCTTACAGATCCAGATAGCATAATATTAGATGGGACATACATGCAAGAGAAATATTTCAACCACCAATGTATGCAAAGCTGGATGTAGAATCTTTAGGGAGTGTACTCTTATCACTAGCCAGTTACTTAAACCCTCAAGTGAGCAAAAGAGGAGGGAGGGGGAGGGAAGCATTGGCGAATGTTGTTGGGTACGGTTATACGAGGCATTACCTTGCCGTGGATGCATGTTGCACCAACTATTTAGTACGAGAAGGCACGTTTACCTATCATGCAGAATGTTGCATCTCTGTAAAGCTGTAAGTTTATTATTCTATGTAGTAGTAATCATACAGGAATAAATGTTCTATGGCTGTTGATTTACATGTTTTAAACTCAATAAACGTTGTTTTTTTTAAAAATGTTTATGTGCAGTTAGGCCTGTCATCCATGTTACATGTATTATTACACAAAAGCTCTACCGCACAACACTGCTATCTTGCATAAAGATCTTCGTCATTGACAATCGTTTTCTCCTGCCTTATATGCAGTCTACAGACTTTAAAAAAAATTAAAACCTTTATCACTGATTTAATGTGGTGTGTATGTTATGTTCTTATAAATGGCTTCTGAGCAGAAAAAAGGTAACAACTTGTATTTCAGGTCATGGCCCTGCGCGTCAATCCATTATATATTCGTGGATCTATTTTGCAGTGAACTTCATTTCTGGTACACTTCTGGGAAGCAACTCCTCTCGGTAAACAGCAAATACCCAGACCGCTGAATAATGCATGCGCTTGAACCACGCATTCCATTTACAACGCAAGTCATTACAACGACATGCGTTAAGTAAAGCTGCCTTTGACTTTAAAGTCCAATGCCTTCCCTACTGTTGCGGAGACTGGAGTTGGAATAGTAAATTATACTATGACAAAGTCCAGCGCCCCTCCAATGTAAGTCATTGTATCTTCTTGTGTTTTAAATAGAATGCACAGTTCAGTCGCGTTCGTTGTTCCGCCGGTGTTGTTAAGGAACACGTGGGAAAGGAAAGTGTGGTTGTATCATACAACCACTTCTCTCGGATCAGAATGCTCAGATACGCATACGTTGTTTAGAATACCGTTATTCTTTAGCTGCTGCTTTTCTGCTTGTGGGCTGTAGTGAACCCTTCTTCATTTGCTTCTTTATTTGCACTCTAAGCTCTTTCCTCATTTTTCTATGCTTTTATTTCTTCAGTAGCAGCACTATGATAAGTGCTGTTCCATCCACTATTAGAAACATAACAGAAGCCACTCCAGTAACAAAAAATTATATGTTGAATCACGTTTACTTAACCTTCTTTTCTGTTTGTTTATAAGGTTAACAAATGATGGTGTTGTTGGCAACGGTCCAAAGCACCCTATGCAATTTTAACACCTGTCGAAAAGATTGCATTGCAACTATTGTTTTATATTGTTCTTGGTTATATTTAAAGCTTTCTAATTAATTCCTTTACCCTAAAGTGACCATAACTTTCTTTATCTGGCACAAGGCCATGAAGAAAGTGACCAGTTTAGGGCCACCCGGGTCACCACTGACCCCCTCTCAGCCTTCCGTACCAAATGAAGAGTCGAAGAGACAGTTGAGAATATATGTCTGAAATGTAAGAATGGGAGTGACCCCACACCCCAAGAGAAGGGGTACCACAGGTAAATAAAGAGCAAAATTTCTCCTGAGAAAAAATGGTTGCACTACACTAAAATCAGTGATATTAATTGTTTTTAACCATCCATACTAGTTCGCTCAACCTCATTAGTCCACAACAGTTATCATGTCACCAATCCTACCCAGGGGGGAATTAATCGGGACCCCAACAGCCTATAATGCAGAACAATACGCGAAAACAGCTGATATGCAAAAGTAAACACATTTTAATACAATGTATAGAATTTACACAATGGTTAAAAATACTTTCATAATCAAATACATGTAATACATAAAAGATAAAAGCACAACCATGTACTGACAATACAAATAAGAGAACAACAAACAACAGTGTCTAATCATAAAAACATAACAAATACGTTACTCCACATAGAATTCATTGTCATAATCTCATGGGTGTCCATAAATCATTTCATCTATTTACCACCCTATCAAATCCTTGGATGTAACATATAGTACGTCGACGCGTTTCGCTGGCCCCTATATTATTGCACGCCACCTTCTTCAGGACAATGTTTGTAGACTGTTCTCTTTTAATAAATACCAGTAAATCCTAATCAAAGAACATATAAACAGTGTATTATTATTCACTTCAGCATATCATACCAATAGAGAATTGCATGACCCAGTACCCCAAATATTTATTGCCTCCCCTGCCCAAATCCACAAGGTGAAGATCAGTCTTCATCCATTCTATTTCCTATATAAATTAGCACAGACAGGATTTCATTGCAACCGTTTCCTTAAAGAACCCCATTTACTAAAACATCAAAGCATATAGGCCTAATATAAAGACAACTTGTTTATCACTAGTTTCAATGTCATCAGAATTAAATATTGTACAGCATAACTGTCCGAGGGGTCCCTTTTTAACATTCATTCATTACTCATACGTATGCGTTACTGACCACACATGTATCCTCTTTCATCCTAAACATATCCTATGTATCAATTTAATTGCCGGCCATGCCAGCAAGATAAGCTAATTCTACCCACCTCGCAATATTTCTGGGGTGGTTCAGGAAAAATGTCCACAATTTAAGTGTTTTAGCGGGGCTCCTTAAAGCTCCAATCGCTTTTTGACGCTGGCTGTGGGCAGAGGTGCAATGATCCAGTTAAACTTTCAGTATTTTATTCTTGCAGTTATAGGGCGCAGATATATTGCAAACCACCCCACCCCTCATTGGGACATGTTGATCACTAAAGGGTGGACTATCCTCTACCAGGGAAGTATTAAAGTTTAACAGGGCTCATTGGGGCTCCAAACACTTTCTTGAGATTTATGCTATGGAGAAAAATAATTATATAAATCAATAACCCCTACGTGCTGATCTAATTTAAGACCCCTCTCATTTTTGAATTTTGGATATACTTTACACTCCTTGGTCCTATCTAGAACCTACCAGTAGCTAGGGGGATATTTGTCCTCCAATGCAGTGTAGCCGATATAGAGGGAAACCCCACGTTTTCTCTTTTGACCATTATAAAAACCAAGATATCTTTTTTATATATATCTGTAAAGGAGAGAGAACACATAGATGCAACGGTACTCTGTCAATAGCCCCTATTACGTTGAGTCAACCCTGTGGCCTTTTAGTTCTAATGGTAAAGTGTACTCACTGGGATGCAGTGACTCTAAGCGCATGTGCAAAGCTGTTCACCTATGTCCTTCTCCAATCTTCTTCCCCTCTTAATTTATATATGTCTGATGATCGGAACAGTAGATCTAAAGATAATACCATATTGGTGAATAAATCATAGGTTTTTCCACAAAAGGGTTAAGACCCCTAGTCTTAAGGATTTCATTTAAGGTTTCTGGTTCTCTGATGTTGGCTAGTCCTTGTATCTCGATTTCCGCCCGAACTATCTACAATTCATCGTTTTTAGGTTGCGCCTGGCGTCCGCTGCCCAGCAGCGTTCGCGCAGGCGAAATCTTTTGAGAACAGTATGTGGCTTTGTCCCGCCTCTCTTTTCCATTGGCTAGCTCCATAAATGGAGGCTAGCCATTGGAAGAGAGAGGCGTCCGTCATTGTCCGAGGCGATTCGTAGGCGTTCCGCCGATTTTTTCCCTCTCCACCCCTTTGTGAACATCATTGCGGCGGTGGGCTTTTTTTTTTTTTGCCAAGGTTTGCTTTGTGTCATTCCTCAGATGGCGCCGGGGCCCGTCGACTTCTCGCATCTACTGGTACGTTGCAGAGCGTTCGGTCCGTCAGAGCGGCTTGTTGTCTTTGCGTGTATCTGTCTGTATCTTTCTCTGTACTTTTCTGGTACCCCATGTCTGCCTGCGTGTTTGTGTTTTGTGAATGCATAGCTGTTTGTTTCTGTGCATGTATCTGTCTGTATCTTTCTCTGTCCGTTTCTGTTACCCCACCTGCCAGTGTGTGTCTGTATTTTTGGATTGCATAGCTGTTATCCTGCCTGCCAGTGTGTCTTGTGAGTGCATGGCTGTTTGTTTCGGTGCGTGTATCTGTCTGTCTGTATCTTTTTCTGTACGTTTCTGTTACCCCGTGCCTGCCCGCCTCTGTGTTTGTTTTTATTGCATAGCTGTTTGTTTCTTGAGTGTATCTGTCTGTATCTCTCTCTGTACGTTTCTGTTATCCCACCTGGCTGTGTGTGTCTGTGTTTTGTGAGTGCATATCTGTCTGTCTGTATCTCTCTTGGTACGTTTCTGTTACTTCGTGCATACCTGCCTGTGTGTTTCGGTGTTTGTGTATTGTGAGTGCATAGCTGTTTGTTTTTTGTGTTTATCTGTCTGTAGCTTTCGCTGTACTTTTATGTTGTCCCATGCCTGCCTGCTAGTGAGTCTGTGTGTTGTGCCCTTTCTTTGTTTGCTTTTCTGTCTGGTCCGTGCACATGCGTTTTGGTTCTGTTTGTGTGTGTCGGGATCTCTCCGTGTATGTTTTTGTCTCTGTGTGTTTGACTTTATGTTCGTGCGTGGCTGTATATGTCAGTGTATGTGAATGTAATTTTGTGTGTGCCTGTGTATGTTTCTGAGTGTGTCTCTGTGCATATGTGTGGTTTCCGTCTACGTAGTGGGGGGCGGGGAGGTTGCGAGGTGTCACTATGCTTATGAGCCAGAGAGGGAATGTGTGCGTCCTCTGTCAGACTGTTGAAATTTAATTTGAGGATCTTTCTTATTTGCTGCTGGGCCCCTGTACTTCCCTTAGAAGATGCCACATATCTGTTTTTTAGGTCCCAGATTATTTTTGTGCGGTATTCTTGGTGGCACGTTATTAGCGTTTATATATATATATATATAGTCAAATGAGTTCCTATTTAAAAGGGCGAACTTTATAAAACTATATAAATTATGAAAGTGATATGTAAAGTTGGCACATCACTTTAGCTTGTAAAATGTGATATATATATATATATCAAGGAAAAACTCGTCTCCAACATCCAACGCTGCCAAAGTTTCACACAGCCATGGACAAACGAAGAGAGGAACCCAGGAAATGGTGCCAAACAAGTGCGTTTATTTTTGCTCAGTCTCGCCCAGCATGCCCGCCATTACGCGTTTCGACAGTATCCACTGTCTTGATCACATGATGTGATCGCAAAGTTACATGGGAATTTATTCTCATTTTCATTGACACAAAAGGTGGGCTATATACCGGCCACCATGTTCAAAAAAGTGCTTTCAAAAGGGTACATTGAAAATAAAACCCATAGTGGGTAAAATAACAGAAGTATATACATATATGTGCAAAATTGCAAATAAATAAGCATGTATAAAAAACTTCATGACTATATACATATAAATATATAAATACGTAGATCATAACATTCAGATGTTGAATCCTCAAAATTAGTTTGGATTTCTCTTTTCTGACCCTTCTAAAAATCACGATTTAGAAAATATATCCCAAGTGGGATTTTTCAATAAAGTGTCAAGTGCTATATGTAAACATAATCTCATGTAAACATTGGCAATTTATATCAATAGATTCCCATATTGTAACAAAGAGCAGCCATCATTGCTAAAGTGCAAGAGAAAAATATTTAAAGTGAAAAGTGCAAACAGAAATTGTTCAAAATTATTAAAAAAAGGGAAGAGCCCCTCCCTTTAGAATTCTTTAAGCTGACAGATGTTAACACACAGTTCCATCCGGGAATACAAAACAGTTTCAATTTCATGTTATCTTATCTTTTCCAGTTTATACAAAGCATCTCTTCAAGTTTGTACAATATATATATATATATATGCATTCGCTCACATAACAGGGATACGAGGGCACTTCTTAGTGAGTTTTAAATACTTATTGGCACGAGTAAAAAACTGTCAAGGCATTCGATTGCTCAAGGCACATATATATATATATATATATATATATATATATATATATATATATATATATATATATATATATATATATATATATATATATATATACATATACACATACTTACCTGAAGCACTGCCGGCTGAGTCCCTCGTTGTTTTGGATATACATATATATATACACATACTTGTTATTACTATTGTTTAGTGCGGCATGGGACCAGGCCTCTTAGAGAGGCAAAGGCTCAAGTGAGTCAAAAAGACTCGCCCCCATATTATACAACGATAATAGCCTATTATTACCTGCCAATTTGCAAATTCCCTTTAATGGAATATGTTTTTTATATGTTTGGTGTTTTATTAAAATATATTCAACCAAAACCAGGATGCAAGGAGTTAAATTCTTGCAGTGTGGTAAAATCAATTTGAAGATATCACATGTGCAAAATCATTATAACATTCAATCTGTGGTGAAGAAGACAGCTCTTTCTAAGGTCGGTCTCGCTGCATTGTATTAATAAATTTATATATATATATATATATATATATATTTTTTTTTTTTTTTTACTATTAGAAATACTTTATTCGAAACAAAATTTCATAAAAGTACGTATACAATAACCATAATAAATCCATAATAGACTGTACATAAAACAATTCAGACAATGGGTACGAGTTTTGACCTAATGAGCCAAGCATTCGCTACATATTTAGCCACCCCACAGACCATGTACATTGAAGAGACATCTGTTAAAAAAATACGCATAGCTAATCTATGATCCCTCACCCCTAAGTTCCTACAGACAGGTTTCAACCACCTTCCTCTAGGTATTTTGTAGGCTACACATGCAAATAGGAAATGGCCCAAGGATTCTTTTGGACAGGGACAACCTGGGCATTTGCACTCCGTTCCTCTGTATCCCTTCCAACCTACTTTGAATGTGTTAAGGGGTAGAATCCCATATCTGAGTTTCAGAAACAATGTTCTATCGCGAGGGACCTGGATAAAATCCAAGAAGGGCTCTAACTTCCTAAGGGGCTTGTGATCAAGGAAAGTACTAGTTAGATGACCCCAGTTAGGATTCCTGTGTTCTTTAGCAACAACCCAATCCCAATAAAGTTTTTTGACAATTGCTTTTGGGGGTGGTAATTGCGAAATCCAACTCTCCTCCAGACCTATAGATTTTACAAGCTGTAGGAGAGTAGGGTCTGCAATCCTATGATCACCCAGATTTTTTGCTTTTGTTCCACTGGTTTACGACTTTCTCTGGCTGTGGGCCTGCCAATCAGACCCACAGCCTGGCTGTTCTCTTTCTAAATTACAACATGTACCCTAGGTGCATTTACCAATTGGTACTGGGCCACCTTATCAGACCCTGTAACTCAGGGCATAGGTGTACCCAGGGCCGCCAGGGGCTGCAGCAGGTATTATGCCACCCCTGGCTGGCCTCCTCAATTTGACACAACTGGCTGCATGACAGCTGGGGCGAAGTCGTGTAATCACCCTTTGCTTTAGATATAGTAGCTCTATATCTAACCATACAATGGACACCCGAGTTCCTATCAGTCACTCCTATGGCAGGCCTTGACAATCCTGAAGGCAGAGTGCATGGGCTCATGTGAACTGTGTTCGGGCACGAGCCGAGCCGGTTGCAGCTTGCGGAGACAAGACCCAATGGCTGTTCCATGATAACGCGTACCACATCGGTAACTTCGGTGTCGCGTTATCAAGACATGTCGAGTAAGGTGTCATACGAATCGGGATGCTGCCCTCTCACCAACTCTGGCGACGAGGTTAGCATTCCGCCCTTCTAGAGGGACACGACATGTACGTAACTGTGAACCCCGGTTAAAGTTAACGAAAGCCTCAGCTCCACAAAATGGACGCTGCCACCACAGACACGAGTCTGACCTCCTGCTGCTGGGAGTCCTTCCAGCGAGGAGCACTTGGACAAAGGGTTTCCTGTCGAGGGCGGTGTTCGCACCGTCCCAGACAGGGTTTGTGTATTCTGGGTAGGTAGGGCTTTTGCGAGAAGGTGACTGCGGAGTGGCACCCCGGTGCTCACTACGCATCTGCCGGTTAGAACCAGTTCCAGGGGCGACAGCCCTGGCCTGGGGAAAGTCCGGCAGGGGAGAGGGGTGTAACTACCCCCCTTCCTGGTCCCACCCTTAGGGCAGGACCTAGTCATGTACCCACCCCTTTCTTTAGGATAAAGGCCGGAGCGGGGACCCTTCCAAATTAGATCATCTTTGAATCAAGAATACTTTCTACGAAAGGACTTCAAGACTCTTCTCAAGATTTCTCCCTTGTGGCTAAGGAGTAGTCACCCTGCATCAGCGGGCACCATCTAAGAACTCTGCGGTTTGCTGTAAGTCCTTCCTCCAGGAATCCGACGGCCCAGCTCGACGAGAACCGGCTGCCCTGGCACCTCTGACCTCTACCCACGTCATCAGCTCAGCTGTGATCTGTGGGTGCGACGAGACCTCGAGGGACCGGCCATCATCAGAACCTGCACGCTCTTAAACCCAGCACGACCATCGAGGTAACTCTCTGGTGAGTGCTCTGGGGTCCGAGAAGCCCCGACCCTGAGCCGCTCCAGCTCCGAAGTGCAGTCCCCCAGCATCTCCACGATCTGCGTGGGGCCCTTCTGCTCGCAGCTCAGCACGTCGCCTGGTCACTAGCCGCTGGCTTGTGCCCTTCTGTGACGACATCCGAGAATCATCACTGCCGGTCTGGTTGCTCCAGACTGGCCCTTGCTTCCACCTTTTCGAGAAGCACCCCGGACCCTCCTGGTCCACTCAAGACGCCGACAGCGACATCCGTCGTGGGACAGCTCGCACCTCCACCGTGGTCGCCGACAACGCCTCCTGGTCCGTGAGACTGCAGAGCCTAGCGTCGCCCACTCACCTGGTCGAGGTGACGGCCAACCGGTGCCTTCCTGGTACCCTCTGACTACTGGCTAGTAGTACGAACTTGGTCCCCTCTGCTTTCAGGTTTCTTCAATCTTCGATCCAGGCTTGGATCTCTGCGAACTATTCAGCACTGGTCGCCGGCCAGCAACTCCTTTTCTTCCGGCTCCTGGCTCGTCAGCGAAGACCCCGACGCCTGTAAGACTTGTGCAGCCGCAGCCCTCGTGGCTAGGTAACTCGGCATTTCAGTGCCTGCATAGCCTCCTTACTCTAGGGTCCCGAGTCCCTCGCTTCCGACTTGCCTTAACCTTTCCGTGTCCTCGGACACTTGTTTTAACTGTGCACTTAAAGTATTTGCTAAAGAGATTTGGTTTGTGCTAAGTACCCTGTCCTCATAAAGAGTACAGGGCTGTTGTGATTCTTAATAAATATACTGTTTATTTTCATAACACTTGTGTGGTGTCCTTTCACTGGGTGTTCAAGGGGTACATGTGTGGTAAACAGCTGGCTTAACACGCCCTCTCGAGTCTTTAGCCTTAGACTGCTCGTATCCACGCTACTAGGATAGCTGGTCTATAGGTTGACTTACAACCAAACACCATAAGGGTCGTTGGAACGATACATAGCGGTCGCTAGAATAGCGAACGTTGCATATCGGGCCAACTTCTCACATTGGTGAGCAGCGGTTGGGATTTGAGCTTGCTGTTGTTTTACCACACGTATCCTAAGAATATCTTGTTGAAAGATCGCGCAAGTACTGTTAGTACATATAACTAAAGCTTAGAATACTCTGAGTTCTACTGAACCAGCTGTTGTAGCTCCTCAAGGCTTAGCACACCTTGGCTACAAGTCTTAGCAAGGGATCAGTAGGAAAACACATAGTGTAGGTAGGTGCATCACTTACACCACACTAGAAACAGTATGTCGGGCCAAGGAGGAAACTCTGAGTCTCCCCTTGTGGCAGTTGACCCTCCACAGGTCATCCCTTCAGGATATACTGTGCTGAGCTTCAAGGAGTTAAGACGACTGTGTCACTCCCGGAAGATTCAGCAGGGGTCTAACCCCACAACGTCCTTTCTGATTGGTCTCTTGGAGACTTATGATGCCAGGAGAGCTGAGAAACTTCGTAGCTCTTCTAATCCAGAAGGAGACATGCCTCCCCTCGAGGGAACCCGGGACGATCCTGACCTCATTCACCTCGCAACCGAGAACGAGGATGTGGAGGAGGATGAGGATGAGGATCTCTCTGGGGACGAGGCAGATAAGGGACAGGTAGAAGTCGTCAGACTAACACGGTCCAACTTAAGCAGACACGATAGTGGTACTGGGGGAACCCCGGCGCTGCTGACGGTTCCGCTTAACCTGGGGAATGGACGAGCCCGATCTCTGTCAAGAGACTCTGGCAGATCCCTTCATACCAACGGCTCTCGCAACTCTTCTCAAAGAGGGATGACGTCCCCTCAGAGGAGAGTGTACGAAGCGAAAGAAAGGGCAGCTAATCTAAGGATCGAAAGGGAAGAACTTGCCCTGGCCAAGGAAAAGCTTGCTTTCGCTAGAGAGCAACAGTTAAGTGGGGCAATCCCCACTGGTGGCAGCAATGTACCTAGTAATAGGGAAAAGAGTTTCGATACGAAACACCTTGGGAAGATAGTGCCCCCCTTTAAACAAGGGGACGACATCCACAAATGGATTACTGCTTTGGAGAGGGCCTGCACTGTGCAAGGCGTTCCCCAGAGTCAGTGGGCAGCTATCTTGTGGCTCTCCTTTGAAGGAAAAGGAAGAGACAAGCTCCTCACCACAAGGGTGGAGGACGCTAATAATTACCAAGTCTTGAAGAATACACTCGTTGAAGGGTTCGGCCTAACCACTGAACAGTACAGGGTGCTGTTCAGGGATACCCAGAAAACGCAGTCTCAAGATTGGTCTGATTTTGTCGATTGTGCCACTAAGGCTTTTGAGGGCTGGTTGCTGGGCAGTAAGGTTACTGATTACAAAGGATTGTATAATTTGATGATGAGAGAACAAATTTTAAACAATTGTCAGAACCAGTTGTTGCATCAGCATCTTGTCGACTCGGATCTGACCTCTCCCCAAGAATTGGGGCAGAAGGCAGACAAATGGGTTCGTACGAGAGTTAAACAGAACCAGGGCCAGAATCAAGGTGGTCAGAAGAAAGCAGACCAGAAGGGTAAAGATTCTAAGGGGGAACAAAATGACCAGAAGTCTTCGACAGGTCCCCAACAACCCAAAGAGGGTGGGGGTCAGGCTCCCCAAAAGAAGAAAGAAGGCCAATCCAAAAGATGGTGCCAGTACTGTAAAAGTAAATCTCACTGGTTTAGTGAGTGCACCAAGAAAGGAGGAGGGCAGACTCCTGCCACTGCAGCCCCTAAGGCACCTGTGCCCCCTAGTACAGTCAGCAGTGGTAGTGCGCCTCCCAAGGGTTTAGTAGGGTTAACCCTGGGTTCTGAGGGGCGTGACAACTTAGTTGGCACACTCACTCAGGCTGTCCTTGTCAGTACGGGGGACGCGGACGTGTCCCCTGACATAAGTCCCAATACGCTGGGCAAATACCGACAGACGCCTTTCATAAATGGAAAGATGGCTCAGGCCTATAGGGACACTTGTGCCAGCGTCACCATGGTGACGCCTAACTTTGTGGACCCTGGACAGATCATGCCAGGTACAGAATTCCTGGTGACCAATGCAAGCAATGTCACTACCAATCACAGTATGGCAATTGTAGCTTTCTCCTGGGGAGGGGTAACTGGCCAAAAGAAGGTTGTAGTTAGTCCAGACCTCCCAGTGGATTGTTTGTTGGGCAATGATTTGGAGTCGTCACAATGGTCAGAAGTGGAGCACCGGACTCACATGGAAATGTTAGGTTTGCCAGCACATGTGTTCGCTGTGACTAGGTCACAGGTCAGGAAATGCCCCACTGAACAGGTGCTGGATCCTGGGACAACGGACCAGACACCTCCCAAGAAAAAGAGCAGTAGGGTTAAGGCTGCACCTTCCCCCTTGCCCCAGGTCGAGGATCAAGTCTCAGAGGAGGCTGACCTACAGGAATTGAGGGAAACTGAGCCTCGGGAGTTCGAACTTGATCAAGTTGAATTCTTGGGCTCAGGGGGACCCTCAAGAGAAGACCTGGGGAAGGACCAGTTAGACTGCCCTTCTCTTGAACCCCTCAGACAGCAGGCTGCTGCTGAGGCTGCTGGGAACGCCACAGGTACCCACAAGGTATACTGGGAAGATGGACTCCTGTACACTGAGTCAAGAGACCCCAAGCCTGGCATGACCAGGAGGCTGGTCGTCCCCTTGTCTCAGCGTGGTTTCCTACTTACCTTGGCCCACGAGATTCCCTTAGCAGGTCACTTAGGCCAGACGAAAACGTGGGACAGGCTTGTCTCGCACTTTCACTGGCCTCACATGAATGAAGATACCAAGGAGTTTTGCCGCTCCTGTGTCACTTGCCAAGCCAGTGGTAAGTCAGGTGGCACGACAAAGGCCCCCCTTATACCAATGCCTGTGGTGGGGGTGCCCTTTGAACGGGTGGGGATCGACATCGTCGGTCCCATGGAACCACCAACAGCATCAGGGCACAAGTTTATACTGGTGGTAGTGGATCATGCCACCAGGTACCCTGAAGCTATTCCCCTTAGGACCACTACAGCACCTGTTGTGGCAAGAGCCCTGGTTGGAGTATTCTCCAGAGTGGGCTTCCCTAAGGAGGTCGTCTCCGACAGAGGTGCAAACTTTATGTCGAGCTACTTAACTGCTATGTGGAAGGAATGTGGTGTCAACTACAAGTTCACTACACCCTATCATCCACAATGCAATGGGCTTGTTGAGAGATTCAACAGGACCCTAAAAGGGATGATTCATGGACTACCGGAAAAGCTTCGGCGTAGATGGGACGTCCTGAACCCCTGCCTCTTGTTCGCCTACAGAGAAGTCCCACAGAAGGGGGTTGGCTACAGCCCTTTTGAACTTTTGTACGGGCATCCTGTAAGGGGACCCCTGTGTTTGGTGAAGGAAGGATGGGAGAGACCTCTCAAAAAGCCGGCAACCAACATAGTGGACTATGTGCTCGGCCTCCGCTCGCGGATGGCTGAATACATGGAGAAGGCATCCGAAAACCTTAAGGCCAGCCAAGAACTCCAAAAAACTTGGCATGACCAAAAGGCTGTCTTGACTGTTTACCAGCCCGGACAGAAGGTGTGGGTGTTGGAGCCAGTGGCCCCAGCAGCACTCAAGGACAAATGGTCCGGGCCCCACACCATCCTGGAGAAAAAGGGAGAGGTCACCTACCTGGTCGACCTGGGAACTCCCCGGAGCCCCCACAGGGTGCTTCATGTCAACAGGCTAAAAGCATATGTCGACAGGAAGGACATGAGTTTGCTCATGGCCCTAGATGAGGGACAGGAAGAGGAGAGTGACCCTCTCCCCGACCTGCTCACTCAGAATCCTGACGATGGCTCGGTAGACGGTGTTGTCTTTTGTGGCAGCCTCTCCGAACATCAACAGAGCGACTGTAAACAGGTTCTTCAGTCGTTCCGACATCTGTTTTCTCTGACACCCAGTCAGACCGATTGGTGTACCCATGAGGTCGACACTGGTGACAGCTTGCCCGTAAAGAGTAAAATCTACAGGCAGCCTGATCACGTTAGAGACTGCATCAAAAGTGAAGTGCAGAAAATGTTGGAGCTGGGAGTCATTGAACCCTCGGATAGCCCTTGGGCTAGTCCCGTAGTTCTAGTGCCGAAACCTCACACCCAGGTTGGTAAGAGAGAGATGAGGTTCTGCGTAGACTACAGGGGTCTCAATGCAGTCACTAAGACTGACGCCCACCCAATACCAAGGGCAGACGAGCTTATTGATAGGCTGGCTTCGGCCAACTACGTAAGTACGTTTGACCTGACAGCTGGGTATTGGCAAATCAGGTTAGCTGAGGACGCCAAGCCTAAAACAGCATTTTCAACCCCTGGTGGGCATTATCAGTTCGTGGTGATGCCCTTTGGTCTGAAAAATGCACCTGCCACCTTCCAACGGTTGGTGAATCACGTCCTTACTGGGCTGGATGACTTCTGTGCGGCGTATCTTGACGATATTGCTGTCTTTAGCTCCACCTGGGAGGATCACCTGGTCCACCTGCGGAAGACATTGGAGGCGCTGCAAGCAGCAGGCCTCACTATCAAGGCCACCAAGTGCCAGATAGGGCAGACACAGGTTGTATACCTGGGCCACCTTGTAGGTGGAGGTCAGGTTCAGCCACTGGAGAGCAAGATACAGTCAATCAGGGACTGGGCTCCTCCAACAACCCAGACTCAGGTTCGAGCTTTCTTGGGCCTGACTGGTTACTATAGGAAGTTTGTCAGGAACTATGGTTCCATCGTGACACCATTAAATGAACTGACCAGTAAGAAAATGCCAAAAAAAGTTCAGTGGACAGCGAGCTGTCAAAAAGCATTCGATGACCTAAAGCAGGCCATGTGCACGGCGCCTATCCTCAAGAGTCCGGACTACTCCAAACCATTCATTGTCCAAACAGATGCTTCTGAGTTGGGTGTGGGAGCTGTTCTTTCTCAACTGAATTTTGATGGTCAAGACCAGCCCATTGCTTTTATAAGCAGAAGGCTGACCCCTAGAGAGAAGAATTGGTCAGCTATTGAGAGGGAGGCCTTTGCTGTGGTTTGGGCCCTGAAGAAGCTGAGGCCATACTTGTTTGGCACTCACTTCAAGATTCAGACCGACCATAAGCCCCTCTTGTGGCTAAATCAGATGAAGGGTGAAAACCCCAAACTGCTTAGGTGGTCCATTTCCCTACAGGGGATGGACTTCACAGTGGAACATAGACCTGGTACTGATCATGGCAATGCCGATGGGCTCTCCAGATATTTCCACTTAGAACAAGAAGACTTACCTGGTCAAGGTTAGCTAGTTGTTCCGACGTTTGGGGGGGGGTCATGTAGGAGAGTAGGGTCTGCAATCCTATGATCACCCAGATTTTTTGCTTTTGTTCCACTGGTTTACGACTTTCTCTGGCTGTGGGCCTGCCAATCAGACCCACAGCCTGGCTGTTCTCTTTCTAAATTACAACATGTACCCTAGGTGCATTTACCAATTGGTACTGGGCCACCTTATCAGACCCTGTAACTCAGGGCATAGGTGTACCCAGGGCCGCCAGGGGCTGCAGCAGGTATTATGCCACCCCTGGCTGGCCTCCTAAATTTGACACAACTGGCTGCATGACAGCTGGGGCGAAGTCGTGTAATCACCCTTTGCTTTAGATATAGTAGCTCTATATCTAACCATACAATGGACACCCGAGTTCCTATCAGTCACTCCTATGGCAGGCCTTGACAATCCTGAAGGCAGAGTGCATGGGCTCATGTGAACTGTGTTCGGGCACGAGCCGAGCCGGTTGCAGCTTGCGGAGACAAGACCCAATGGCTGTTCCATGATAACGCGTACCACATCGGTAACTTCGGTGTCGCGTTATCAAGACATGTCGAGTAAGGTGTCATACGAATCGGGATGCTGCCCTCTCACCAACTCTGGCGACGAGGTTAGCATTCCGCCCTTCTAGAGGGACACGACATGTACGTAACTGTGAACCCCGGTTAAAGTTAACGAAAGCCTCAGCTCCACAAAATGGACGCTGCCACCACAGACACGAGTCTGACCTCCTGCTGCTGGGAGTCCTTCCAGCGAGGAGCACTTGGACAAAGGGTTTCCTGTCGAGGGCGGTGTTCGCACCGTCCCAGACAGGGTTTGTGTATTCTGGGTAGGTAGGGCTTTTGCGAGAAGGTGACTGCGGAGTGGCACCCCGGTGCTCACTACGCATCTGCCGGTTAGAACCAGTTCCAGGGGCGACAGCCCTTGCCTGGGGAAAGTCCGGCAGGGGAGAGGGGTGTAACTACCCCCCTTCCTGGTCCCACCCTTAGGGCAGGACCTAGTCATGTACCCACCCCTTTCTTTAGGATAAAGGCCGGAGCGGGGACCCTTCCAAATTAGATCATCTTTGAATCAAGAATACTTTCTACGAAAGGACTTCAAGACTCTTCTCAAGATTTCTCCCTTGTGGCTAAGGAGTAGTCACCCTGCATCAGCGGGCACCATCTAAGAACTCTGCGGTTTGCTGTAAGTCCTTCCTCCAGGAATCCGACGGCCCAGCTCGACGAGAACCGGCTTCCCTGGCACCTCTGACCTCTACCCACGTCATCAGCTCAGCTGTGATCTGTGGGTGCGACGAGACCTCGAGGGACCGGCCATCATCAGAACCTGCACGCTCTTAAACCCAGCACGACCATCGAGGTAACTCTCTGGTGAGTGCTCTGGGGTCCGAGAAGCCCCGACCCTGAGCCGCTCCAGCTCCGAAGTGCAGTCCCCCAGCATCTCCACGATCTGCGTGGGGCCCTTCTGCTCGCAGCTCAGCACGTCGCCTGGTCACTAGCCGCTGGCTTGTGCCCTTCTGTGACGACATCCGAGAATCATCACTGCCGGTCTGGTTGCTCCAGACTGGCCCTTGCTTCCACCTTTTCGAGAAGCACCCCGGACCCTCCTGGTCCACTCAAGACGCCGACAGCGACATCCGTCGTGGGACAGCTCGCACCTCCACCGTGGTCGCCGACAACGCCTCCTGGTCCGTGAGACTGCAGAGCCTAGCGTCGCCCACTCACCTGGTCGAGGTGACGGCCAACCGGTGCCTTCCTGGTACCCTCTGACTACTGGCTAGTAGTACGAACTTGGTCCCCTCTGCTTTCAGGTTTCTTCAATCTTCGATCCAGGCTTGGATCTCTGCGAACTATTCAGCACTGGTTGCCGGCCAGCAACTCCTTTTCTTCCGGCTCCTGGCTCGTCAGCGAAGACCCCGACGCCTGTAAGACTTGTGCAGCCGCAGCCCTCGTGGCTAGGTAACTCTGCATTTCAGTGCCTGCATAGCCTCCTTACTCTAGGGTCCCGAGTCCCTCGCTTCCGACTTGCCTTAACCTTTCCGTGTCCTCGGACACTTGTTTTAACTGTGCACTTAAAGTATTTGCTAAAGAGATTTGGTTTGTGCTAAGTACCCTGTCCTCATAAAGAGTACAGGGCTGTTGTGATTCTTAATAAATATACTGTTTATTTTCATAACACTTGTGTGGTGTCCTTTCACTGGGTGTTCAAGGGGTACATGTGTGGTAAACAGCTGGCTTAACACGCCCTCTCGAGTCTTTAGCCTTAGACTGCTCGTATCCACGCTACTAGGATAGCTGGTCTATAGGTTGACTTACAACCAAACACCATAAGGGTCGTTGGAACGATACATAGCGGTCGCTAGAATAGCGAACGTTGCATATCGGGCCAACTTCTCACACAAGCCTCTTTAAATTGTTGAGCCATTTAATTTTGTTTGCTACGTTCAAACTGATCAGCTCATCCAAAACCTGAGCATAGTTAAAAAGTTCTGGGGTCCTTCTAAGACGAACCCAGAATAGCAAGGGGCGAATTTGCACTAGATCAACAACCGATTTTTTGCCCATGTCAAGAAAAAGGGGTTTCAGTGGGGACGATAAGGGTAGCGAGACCAAATCTCTAATAAACTTATTTTCGGCCACAGCTAAGGCTTTTGTATTTTCCACCCCCCAAAGTTCTGAACCATAAACTGCCGCTGCTAATGCTTTCCCTTCATAAATTGCCAGGGTGGGGGCTATGGGTCTACTGTAGGTAGTTATAGTTAGGATTGTTTTCCATAGGGAATCCGCAACATTCTATTAGGAATAACTTTGGCGCCGGTTGAGGAATCTGCCTGAAATTTGCCTCGCTCCGCTCCTTCCCTGAAAGTTTGGGGGGGGATTCGTCAAGCGGGGGCCGAGATAAAAGGGGGGTCCCAAAACGTGTTTTCCCCATGTTAATTTCCATAGGGCAGTTGGACTCACTTTTAGCCCGAGCGGCTGAATGGATTTCCACCAAACTTGGCAAAATTGTAGGGACTGGTAGCCCGATGTGCCTTTGCTATGTCTCAAGATATGTGCTCCAGTGGATTTTGAGTAATTTAGGTTAAAAAAAATATATATATCTATAAGCGCGCCCCGTACGCGCACCGGGGCGCGCTACGCGAGTTCGCGAGCGGAAAGCTGATTGGCTCTCGGGTGTCTGTCAACATTCCAAACAGTCCGGAGCGGCCGCCATCTTGTGTCTCGGTAGGATCGAGACACAAGAGGTGGCAAAAACAAAGGGGGAAATGACCAAAAGGGGGCAGGATAGACCCCCCGTGACCCACTAGGTTTGATGTGGGGGCCATAAAAGGGCCCCGTGTGGCAAAAAATGTTTTTCTTTTTTTTCGATTTTCGCTGGGGAGCGCCCGGTACGCGCACCGGGGAGCGTACCGGGGAGCGTACCATGGGGAAAAAAGAATGACAGATTTTTTTTTTAAAGTAGCATTTTTTTGATAAATTGGAGGTAGTTCTAAAAAGAACTATTTTTTTTCATTCTTTTTGTTGTTTTATATTTTTTTATTGCTTTGGGGATTTTTTTTTACTTTTTTTGGCTTTTATGAACAATTTTATATTTTTTTTGTTTTTATGGGGACAAACAAAAAACAGGGAATTGTAAACGGCTCAACTGGAGCAAAAAAAATCAGGAAAAAATTAAGGTGTTTTAGGGGCACTTGTGGTTGTCACCAGCACGGTTGATGAGTTTAATGCATCAGTGATGTCATGAGTGATGTCACTGACCATGGCATGAGTGATGTAATATGTGACGTCATCAGCAGTGCATTGCAGGCGCGCAAGTTATAGTGAGTCCAACTAACTATAACATGGGAATTTCAATGGTTTTATGTCAGTAAAATTTCCAGCTAACTATAACTGGTGTGAAACCTGTTTTTTTCAGTGAATTTATTAGTTTTTTTAAATGCTAATTCCTAACTATAACTGGTGTGAAACCTATGGTTTTTTCAGTAAATATATATATATACACACACACACACACATATTCACCTGAATGCAGTGTGTCTACTCGGAGTATAAAGTGAAGGGTGTGTTCTGTGGATGCGATGCTCTGAATATAATGACACAGGTACTCACGCACACGAGAATGATGGACTTACCAGCAACAGATAAATATGGTTTAATGTCAGCAGAGCCCTGTCACATTAAATAATAATATTAATGCGGGTGGATGAAGTGTGTGTGTGTGTGGCTGGGTGTGTATGTGTTTGTGTCTGTCTGTCTGTAGCTGTGTGTCTGTCTGTAGCTGTGTGTGTGTCTGTAGCTGTGTGTGTGTCTGTGGCTCTGTGTATGTGGCTCTGTATGTGGCTCTGTAGGTATGTATGTGTGTGGGTCTGTGTGTTTGTGTGTGGCATTTGCGAGAGATTAAGAGATTAAGCTATTGGCATTGTAAATGACAGTACCATTTATTTATCTGTTTTCAAAACCAACACATAAATAAAAATGTTTTCATTTACAATGCCAATAGCTCTAACTTTTTCAAAGGCAAAACTGTTGCATTGTAAATGCTTGTTATAAATTGGGGATGTCATCTTTTCCCTCGCCCTCCATACTTTATTATATGTTAAAGAAATACTCTTTTCATGTAGAGAATCGTATGGCCCCGCCCTTCGGAAGACTTTTCCTCGCCCTCCTTACTTTGTTATATGGAAAAACCCTTTCTCAAGTAGAGGATCGGAAGACTTTTCCTCAGGTTTGCCTACATTATTTATGACCTGGCGCATTTTCAAACCTAGCCGACTTTCTCTTCCTACATATTGCCGATTAGGGGGCCTGCCGTGTATACACTCACATTTATTCGAGAAAAACACTGATACCAGGGGACGCCCGTGCCTATCGGACCCTGGGGCCTTCCCTGTAGCCACCCGCCGATAATGTAACGGTCTAACTGCTCGCTCTCCTTACCTGTTAATGTAGTCACGGCGTTCTCAGGACCGTTTTCTCAACAAGGCTCGTAGCCTCTGTTTGCTCTAGCTGCTCTATTTAATCATTGTGTGATTTACCACACCTGTGTCAGAGCAAGCCCCTCTGTTTTAGTATATCCGACTATTTTTGTTGGAATTAAAAAGGGCAATGACAACGCTTCAAGCCAGCCCCTGTCCTCTTTAATATAAAAGGGCAACGGGTACCCAGCTGGTCCTATCGGGACCCACCTAGTTAGTTGTATCGCAATGGGCGTCATGAGTATGTATCTCTATGCGATGTAGGCGGCAGCGGACTCCGGAGCTCCTCCGCGGCCGCCCTTCTCCCGCATTTATCCTGCATTCAGATCCGAGTCCCCAACCCCGGAATGCAACCCTGACGACCCTGTGCCCTTGCAGGAACAGGTGAAAAGAGGCGCCGGGACCCATGAGCTGCGCGGGAGCACTTTTCGGCGAGTTCGGAGAGATCCGAGTTTTGGAGTCACAATGGCGGCCGGAGCTGAAAAGAGGAGTGCCTGACTGTAGCTTCCTCTCTGTAGGGGAACGGCTCCCGCGGGCAGTACCAGCGAGCAGACGACACCAGACCCCTGCCCACGAGGGCGCTGCAGGTGGGAGGCCGATAGCGTTGCCCAGAGAGCCCCCACAAGTGTAAAGGCAGTGGGTTGCCTCACTCTAAGATGGCTGCGGCCGCCACTGCGGCTCGTGCCCCGTCCCAAAAGTGCTTAAGGGGTAGTATCCTGGCCCCGGAGGAGCGACAACCCACCCGTGCTGGCAGGGAAACGAGTGCCCAACCTAGCGGCGAGGAAGGGGGACGACCACTGCCTCTGGAGATACTGCAACGCCTGCGGGATTCTTCCCAGGCCCTGCGTGGACACAAGGCGCAGATCCTTGCACTGGTTTCTGAAGGCGCTGACCTGCTGAGGGTCCACTGGGACCCCCCCCTGTCCCCCCCAGAGCTGATGTGGAGGGGGGG
Organism: Lissotriton vulgaris; assembly: GCF_964263255.1. NCBI lineage: Eukaryota > Metazoa > Chordata > Amphibia > Caudata > Salamandridae > Lissotriton > Lissotriton vulgaris. The sequence continues at coordinate 1,643,992,473 of NC_141687.1, forward strand.
TGCTCTGAGCCGCTAGGCTGAGAAGGAGCCTTGATCTGCTGGAGTGGGTATTGTCCCCCTGCCGGGGCTCCCTGGAGATCATGCCCAGACCTACCTACGAGATCGGAAAGTGTGAGTCACTGGGCCCACGGACCGCTGGGCGACTGCGACCTCATATCGGAGGGAGACCCCCACGTGGTCTGTACTAACTGCTGCACAAGGGACTCCGGTGGGGTGCCAGTGCAGGGGTTTTTCAAAGCGGTCCTGAGACGCAGTGGGCGAGGAAGCGCTGGGAGCCGGACACTCACTGATACACCCAGGATGGGCAGGGTGGCCAAGAAAAAAGATTTAAGAGCACTGCAACTCGATTATCCGGGCCACACTATGGGCGATGAGGAGTCTGAGTCTGGGAACAGTGCTTCTATGCCAACACGGGACCTCTCTCTGGGCGAAATTATGCAGGCTATCATGGCCTCGAGGGAGGCCTTGGAGAAACGAATGGACTCCATCGGATCGGACCTTTCCCTGCTAAAAGATGATCACCGAAAACTCAGGGAACGCGTGGTGTCTAACGAAACAACCATGAAAGATACCCAGGACACGGTTGATGCCTTACGGAAAACACTGAATGAGGTGGTGCAGAAGGTCCGTGTGCTAGAGGTACGGGCAGAAGACAGTGAGGGGCGCTCTAGACGCAATAATCTCCGAATAGTGGGAATTCCGGAATGTGAAGAGGGATCTGACGCAGTTCAGTTTTTGGAGACTTGGATAAAAGCGGAAGTGGCGCCTGAGGGTCTCTCCCCCTTCTATGCGCTGGAGCGAGCGCACAGAGTTCCGACACGACCTCCAAGGCCTGGGGCCTAGACGCGCCCAATGGTGGTGAGACTCCTACACTACCGAGATCGCGACTTCATCCTACAGAAGGCCAGTGAGCTGCAAAATATGCGCATTGGTAATAGCAAAGTACTGATCTTCCCAGACCACACCAGGGACGTGCAGCGTCAAAGAGCTTCCTTTTTAGCGGTAAAGCGGAAAATGAGGAGTCTCCACCTTCCTTATGCAATGCTATTCCTGGCCCGGTTGCAGGTCACTGCTGACGGGAGTATGCACTTCTTCCCCATGCCACAAGCCACCTGGGATTGGCTGGAGGCCCGCGGGGAGTCCGGCGAGCATTTACCAACAGCAGCCTCGCCTCGACGGCATTCCCCTACCACGTCGCCAATGCAACGACCAGCCTCTCCCACGGATTGGCGTCACGAACAAATCGGAGCGCACGAAGAGTGGAGATCAGAGCCCCAGTTCCAGCAGCGCCCATGGTCTCTCGGAGACTGAGCTACCGGGGGTCACTCCACAAACAGCGGACGGGGAATTTGGCTGAAAGAACACTATGCCTGATGTGACTGACTTCATGAGGTAGTTGTATTGCCTGTTGGGCCTTGGGATTGTGTGCCTATTGGGGTGGGAGGAGCTGCCTGGGCACGCTGTGGGTCTTTTAAGGGGGACCTGGACAGAAAGATGGAACCACAGGAGAAGGGAGAGGATTGGGGGAATATCTGGACTTATTGGATCGACATTCCAAGCAGCCTGAACTGATTAGACTTTTTACGTACATTTTCTGTATTTGGATGGGGATGCCGCGTTGGGTGCCTGTCCTGGGGGAGGGGGAGTTGGGGATGTTTCAGTTGTGGGGTTTGGTTCAGGGGACCTGGGCGTGTCGGGGGGGGGGGTGGATGGGATGAAACAATACTTATATCAATGTCAGCAATGGGACCCGCACTAGGTTACTCATGTCTCACATGGAATGTAAGGGGTATGCACACTATGAGTAGGTGACACAAGATACACTGCTTTCTGACACGTAGAGGTATTCATATCGCCTTCTTACTGGCGACTCACCTCATTGCCAAAGAAGGGAAGGCACTCCAATGCCGCTGGAGGGGGCAAGTCTATTACACTACATTCTCGGCATATGAGAGGGGGGTCTTAATTTGGATACTGGCTGGGGTTCCCTTTCAGTACACAACACAGTTGATTGACCCGGAGGGCAGATACGTGGTGATCCAGGGGAAACTAGACGGTAGAGAGTTAACGCTAGGATGCCTGTATGCACCGAATGTAGACCAACCAGCCTTCTTTTCTTTACTATCCCACAAACTAGTGACAATCTTGGTAGGGCCGCTATTACTTGGCGGCGACTTTAATTGTGTTACCGACATTGGCCTAGATCGTTCGCAACCCCCTTGCAGAATGCACCAGCGGACAAACTGGCAGTAGCGCGATCAACCTGGCAGTGGACGTGGGGGTTAATAGACACTTGGAGGGTTCAGCACCCATTGGTTAGGGATTACTCCTTTTTCTCCGCCCTCCACGAGTTGCATGTCCGACTAGACGCATTTCTGTGCTCCCCTGATGTGCTTGGAGAGGTTCGCAATAGCGAATATCTCACTCGCACTATTTTTGACCATAACCCGCTGTTAGCCCATTTGCAGTGGTCGTAGTCGCGCCCCAAAATACCTACCTGGCGATTGCGTCCGGAAGTGCTTGAGGATCAGGTCGTCCGAACTACTATAGCCACGGCCATTAAAGATTATTTTCAACTTAATGGAGGGACGGCGGGGTTGGTGAATGTAGAATGGGATGCCTATAAACCAGTGATGCGCGGGAGATGCATTTCGGCGGTGTCCGGTACCCGGAAGGCACTGTAACAGGACATCCAAAGGGATGATGAACGATTGCGTGTCCTAGAAAAGGAGCGCCCTGAGCGGCCAGACAAGCAGGATGACTTATTAGAAGCCAAAGAAGCCGTTGCAGGGAAGTAGAATGGCTAGCTAATCCCGCCCGTCGCGGTTCAGTCATACTGGAGATGAGGGACCGGATGGGAGTGGCCCGCTTTGATCAGCGAGGGATAAATGAGTTGTTTTTTGATTACTATACAGAGCTTTATCGTAGTAGAGTGCTTCCATCGGAAGACAATTTACAGAACTTCACGGGAGGTCTGGACTTGCATAAATTGGGCGACGAGGATGCGAAATTGTTGGGTAGGAACATTGAGGTGAGAGAAGTGCGGGTAGCGATCAAGAGCATGGCATGAAATAAAAAGCCGGGATCGGATGGATTTCTGGTAGAGTTCTACCTCACCTACATCGACCTCCTTGTATCTCGGCTAGCGTGGCTCTATAATGAAGCTAAGAAGTTAGGAAGATTGCCGGTCTCCAACAGGGAGGCGATCATTAGCGGAGTTAAAAGTCAACTGGACGAAATCGTGCCTATTCCCAACCCAGGGAGGTAGAGATTGTCCGCAGACCACTGAAGGAGTGTCCTGGGAGGAGAGGCGGCTTCCCTACTTGGGCACAGTGATTTACCATGACCGGGGAGACATACTTGAAGGGAACGTGGGTAAGGCAATCAGGGGGGGCCAAAGCTAATTTTGAGTTCTGGAGCAACCTCCCTTTGTCCGTAGCGGGGCGAGTAGCACTGTCAATATGGTGACACTTCCGCGGCTACTCTACTTCTTTAGGACGCTCCCGATCTGGATCCCAGTGGGATACTTTAGGAGGCTCAAGACAATGATTAGCTCCTTCATGTGGGGTACGGGCAGACGCAGGGTGGCTCTTGAAACACTTATGAGACCCCGAGCAGAGGGGGGCCTAGCGGTCCCAGACTATGAGCCGTACTATATAGCAGCCCAACTTCAATGGCTCGCGCAATGGGTAGCGAGGGCCACTAGGGAAGGAGGAGAGTCCAGTGAGCCGGCAAGTCCCTTGCTGGTGTTATCTCGTATAGTCTTGTGCCTCCAGATTGGAAACATGCAGCTTACTCAGGAGTTCGCCACGGCCCGAAAATGCTGGAACAGATACCTGCGAAGGGGGGGTATAGCGGTCCCTTACGCGCCGGATATCCCTTTAAAAATGTGCAGGGCTCTGCCACACGGTGGAACCTGGCAGAGATTAGAAGCCTGGGACCAGCAGGGTCTATCCACAATGGGCGACCTATATGACGATGGCACCCTACTGCCATTTGATGACCTCCGGGACCGATTTGAGCTGCCAGGGGGCGACTTTCTATTGCATGCTGCGCTCACAACAGCGATTCGCAAACACTGGAAAACGGGCATGGCAGAGCCACCTACATCTATGGGTTGCCAATATGTCGTGGTTGCTGCGGGCACGATCAAGGCAGTTACATGCTTGTATAAGCGCATGACCCATGAAGCCCTAGCACCCTTGACAACTCTGAAGGCGAAGTGGGAAGCAGACATAGGGGTAGATATACCAGACACGGCATGGAGTGGGATAGTGGAAAGGGCCTGGAAGAGTACGCGAAACGCCAGGTTCCAGCTGGTGCTTTTTCACATTCTGGACAGGGTATACCTGACACCAGACCGTTTACATAAATTCTTCCCAGCCCTGCCGGCGGACGGCCCAAGATGTAAAAGGGATGACGCCGATTTTAAACATATGTTGTGGGATTGTCCAGAACTTGACTCCTTTTGGCAGGGGGTGACGGCACTGCTGAGGGAGGTCACGGAGAGGGACCTACAATTCTCCATGGCACACTGTATACTTCATTGGTTTCCCCACACTTCAAGGAACAAAATCACTAGTAAATTCATTGACCTGGGGCTCCTCTTAGCTAAAAGAACCATAACCTCTCAGTGGAAGGCAAACAAAGGGCCCAGTGTGGATAAATGGAAACACAAATTTAATAAGTGGGCTGAATGTGAGGGGGAGGTCCGCCTACAAATGGCGCATAGAACAAGTAATGAGCAGGCGTTGGAGAGGGCGAGAGCCTAGGAAAGATTAGTCATGGAACTCACACTCCCTGCAGACGAAGATGAGGAAACCCCTGCACAAAGTCCTGGGGCGCACCCACCATAGCGTAACACGTTGATCGCACAGCACCCCGCATGGCCCAGTTGACAGAATGCTGCCCCTTCCTCTGAAGTGAGACGGAACATACTATATAATAGTCACTGGTCCAACCCACTTACATCACAGCGGGAATACACCATGAGATGCCTGGGGGGGAGTCTTTTGGAAGGGGGGGGGGAGGGATATAGTTGGGGTAGAGCGTAGATGATGGGGGGAGGGGGATCACCTAGGGGGTTTTGTTCTACCATTTAAACTGAATTGATTGCATTGACGTTGCTCCTAAGAGCCCATTGAGGTTAAGGAATAATTGTCCTACTGCACAAGGCACGTCAATAAGTACTTGACTCAGGTTGGGTCGATGACTAAAGCTGGTTTCGCTTCAAATGTAATGTCTTCATGAGATATCAAATCAATAAAAATTGTTTTTAAAAAAAACTAGTATATATATCTATAATTTGGCTGATGTAAGGCTTGTCGCATAGACTTATAGTTGTAATTATACAAACTAAACGATTTATGGTGGTCAGTATATGGTATTCTATATGTTTCTGCTCAGGTAGATTATGAACAATGGTGTGCCCTATTTATCTGATATCTACTAATCACAATCTGCTGACCTGTACGTCTCCAGAGTAGAGTGTCTTCATTGTATTTGAATAACAAATAAAAGGTAAACATAAAAATGAAAATAAATATAAAAATATTCTTCCCTAGATCACCTTGATCGCCTGATAAGTTGGGGGGCCAAAAGAGGCCATATTCAACCATTGAATAAATATGTGGCCGGTACACACACCTCCCTTTGGGTGAATGCATGAGCCCAATCAACTCACTCCAGACTAGGTAACCCTATCTATGCTCTACAGACTCCCGTGGAGTTGTTCAAAGTCAAGGGTAAAAAAAGAGATCATGGTCCCTATCTATAGGCGGGGAGAGGAATGGATCACTATAGTCATCCAGTCCTCTCTCGTATTGAGACCTTTCCTGACTGTATTGAGAATAGAGATATACCACTGTTCACGGTTCTTTCTTTTTATCGTGCTGTCACCACCTCTCTTGTTCATATCTATTCGTTCAATAATAAACCATTTAAAATCAGAGAATGAATGATCACTTTCTTTAAAATGGTCTACTAGAGGGCAATTAGGTTTTTGGTTTCTGTTAGACCCGTCTGCTTCTGAGAGTCCCCTCACCACTATGATTTCTTTTGTTCCCCTGTACCTCCCAAAATTTGTCGCTTTTCTTTGTCTACCAGGACCTTTTGTGTGCTGTTTTATGGGGCTAGATGCTCCTTGACGCCCAGTTGTTCACAAGGTTTTTGGCACCTATTTACAAGGCACCTGGCGAAACCTGTGACATTATAGACTGGGATTGGCAACCTGTATGAATGACCTCAAAATGGTGGCCATCCTTTTTCCTCATGTGAGTGACTCCCCTTGGAGCCTCCATGAACTTTGACCTTTCAAGGTTTTGGCGCCCTTTTACTTGGCACGCATTCCTGACCGGAATTACTTTATTTTCCTCAGGTACACAAAATGGCTGCTCTAGAACCCCAGTATGGTGGCTGTTAGGGTCCCAAATACCTCTCAGAAGTGCCATGTCATTGGCTTAGCCCAAAGAAGGTTCTAGAACCTACTGGCACGAGCCAGCACCACAGGGCACTGGCTATATAAGGTCCAGTCCCTGGCGGCCATTTTAGATGACCAGAAGACTAGATAGGATAACGATGTTCCAGATGTAGGTGAAGAAGGAGATTCCAGACTTGACACCAGATTGACACCTGCCCTGTTGACCCCTGAGGCGGCTGGTAGCGCGGGCAGTAGAGCAAGCAAGGCTCACTGGCGTGGATCCTGACTGGCGTTCCAGTCAGCTGTGTGTGCGGTGACCTCGCGCCTACAGCGCCTGCCTAGCGAGTGCCTCGTCACCCCCAAGAGACTGTGGCCGTGTTTGTGTGCCCCCCCCCCCCCGGTGGTGAATTACGACAGAGCGAGCGTCTTCTGTGCCTCTCTGTGACAGGCTCCTCCAGCAAGGAGCTCGGACGTCTCCGAGCTCCACCGGCTTAGAGTACTTCCTGCGCAGACTGAGGTGAGGTGGTGCGCCGGGGCGGGGAAAGGCCGGCCTTCGTTGGGCGGGACTACTGTCTCTGCCCCTCCCCAGTGAATCGGCGGATGTAGCTGTGGGCGGGAACCATCCCTGTTTGACGAAGTCGGAGGGAGGTCCGTGGAGCCCCTGAGAACCCGTCGCTGGTGAGAGAAGTGCTGAACCCGACTGAATCGCTTTCCGATTGCAGCCGATGTGAGGTGGGCCCGTTTCTTCAGGTGGGAAGCGGTGATATAAAGGAACTGTGAACCGGCATTTATTTGACTGAGCGCGAAGTTCGTGTGACCTCTTCGGCAGCCCCGTTCGTCAGTCTACAGACTTTGAACTGGTGCCGCCTGAGTGCTAGCAGTGGAAAAGCCCCTAGGCGCGCTTAGACCCCACCGGCAAACCGAGATCTCAACCCGGTGGCAGCCGAGTGTAAATGAAGTGTTCACTGTGTTTCCTTGCCTTTTAGATACACGCGCATATCCCCCCGTGTGATTCTTAAAGATTCCCAACACTCCTTTTGTGCCCAGAGAAGCCTGTGTACATTAATGGTGAAATCGTCATAAACTGGCAGTTATCTTTCCAACCTGAAATGTATTTGCAAGTGTAATGTTCCTGAAGTATTCAATTGGTGGCAGCGATACCAGAATGAACCTGTGAATGTTTATTTAACTGAACCAGTATTTATTCTGCAATACAGAAAGTGATATTTATTCTATTTATTGAAGATATTTATTCCTGATATTTATTCTATTTATTGATGATATTTATTCCTGAGCTTATTTATTGTATTTAACCCAAAATCGAAACCCAGCAAATTGTGACCAAAAGAAATATAAATGTACTTCCCTAATTGATCCCCATTCACAACAGAGAATTTTTACATAAAGGAATCGTATTTTTCTACAACAGTGGTGTGGTGTCCTTCTTTTTGGTGGTTGTACAAGGAGATATTATTGGGTCAAAGCCGGCTTAACACGACAGCCTTCACTTGCCTTGACACTTGAGCCAAGCTACCCCCTTTGTGCTGGGCTTGCCCATCGCAGGTCCAACATACAATTGGTGCTCAGCGGGTGGGATTACGAGCTGTGCTTGTTTTGGACCCCATAATAATTCCGTGTGCGCCACAGGTACACACCCGGAGTTTTCTCCCAGCGGCCCTCCAATTCAATATTTTGCTTTTTCCAAATTCTCTTCTGGAGGTGGGTGGAGGTGACCCTCAGAGTTCCTATCCTTGTAACCTACTTCGAGGTGGTTGTCCACACTTTTCACTGACAAGATGGAATTCGATATGTCAGAGCTGGAGACCTATACTGTGGCGCAGCTCAAGGAGTTCTGTCAGGAAAGGTGAGTGTTCGTTAGGCGATGGGCCAAAAGAGAGGAGCTCCGTATTAGTCTGCGAGCCTGGGTGGAAGCGCATCCGGAGGGAACGGTAGAGGAGGAGGAGTCAGACAGGGGTACTGTCTTTGAGAGGACTGCGGAATGTCCCCTGGGGGTGGATGATATGATAATCAGCCCCAAGGTAGCCTCACGGGAGGGCCGCAGTGCATCAACAGGAGGGTTGTCAGAGACCGAGTTAGCTGACAGAAGAGAGGAAAGACAATTGAGGTGGGAGTTAGCCAAGCTGGAGATGGAAGGGAAGAGGATGGAACACGAGCTCAAGCTACGAGAGCTCGACCTCAGGGCCCATAACATCACTCCGGAGGGTGTCGAGTCTAAGGAATTTGCCAGGGAGCTCAGGCCTCACTTACCCAAGGACGTGGTAGCCAGTTATACCGCTGGAGTTGACATAGCTAAGTGGCTGGCAGCCTATGAGGTCTCCTTAAGAGCCCATGGGATCCATGAGAAGCATTGGGGTGGTGGATTGTATCGCTACATGCCTCCTACAGGTAGGGATGCCCTATTGGCCCTAGACCGGGAGGATCAGGTAGACTACCCCGCCATGAAGGTGGCGCTCATCAGAAAGTTTGGGTTGACCCCCGAGAAATACCGGCAGAGGTTTAGGGGCAGCCACAAACTGAGCTCACAGAATTGGGTTGACTTCCTGGATTATGCCAAGAAAGCCCTGGATGGGTGGGTCCAAGGTAGTGAGGTGGAAGACTATCGAGGGTTGTACAATCTCATACTTAAGGAACATCTACTCGAGAAATGTCTTCCCGAGCTGAGGCAGCACCTGGTAGACAGCAAACTTACTTGCCCCGTAAGCTTGCTGAGGAGGCGGACATTTGGGTAAGTACCCAAGTGTCCACGAAGGGGACGGGAGGAGATTCTCAGAAGTCTGGACAGGGCGCTCCCCAGAGGAAAGAGGGGGGAGATAATAAGAAACAGGAGTTCTCCAAAGGCCCCCAAAATAACTTTAAGGGGAAAAGTTTCTTCTCCAACTCTAAGGCTAGCCCGCAAAAGAACCCTAATCCTGGCCAGAGTCAGCAGCCAAGGGTTGTCCATTGCTTTGAGTGCGGTGGTGTTGAACATTATAAGGGAGACGCGAAATGCCCAAAGAGACCACCCCCTCCCACTGGAGGAAAGGCCCCGGGAGTTGCTAGTGTAGCGCTCGGGGAGGAGATGCCCTTAGTTAAGGGGAGGGAGTGGGCGGGTGTCACCTTAGTGTCCCTGGGAGATCGGGAGGTGGTTCCAAAGATCCAGGTGCCCCCAAATACTACCAAGTATGGGCAATGGGTCACCATCAATGGCCATAGAGGGGAAGCTCTGAGAGATACAGGAGCCAGTATGACTATAGTCAGGAGTCATCTGGTGTCCTCAGAGCAGGTGATTCCAGGCGTACTTCATCCAGCCGCAATGGCTGACGGCTGAATGAGCCACTATCCCGTGGCTGAGGTTCCCTTTGAGTGGGGAGGGGTTGCAGGTTCACTTCGAGTTGCCGTAAGCCCCGCCGTGCCAGTCGATTGTCTGCTGGGCAATGCGCTGGGGATGCCCAGACGTGGGTCCCAGGCACTCCACACAACTTGGAGTCAAGCTAGCCGGGCTGATGAGAGGTGTTACCTCGAAACCGGTCCGGTCCTCGGATGCTTGATTCCGTTCTGGGAAGGACATGGCTTTTGTAGTTCGGACTGGACTGTTCCCATGGGGCAACAGGGTCAGAGCTGATTTGCATATCGCCATTGTCTAACCCAGGGTGGTGTGGAGTGCAAAAAAACGATGGATTTGGGCCCAGATCTTTTGACTGGGGGAGTGTGTGACATTGATCCACATTCAGTCCATCACTTGTTGTTTTTGCAATTGCCGCCCTAAGTGCGCTGGGGATGCCCAGACGTGGGTCCCAGGCACTCCACACAACTTGGAGTCAAGCTAGCCGGGCTGATGAGAGGTGTTACCTCGAAACCGGTCCGGTCCTCGGATGCTTGATTCCGTTCTGGGAAGGACATGGCTTTTGTAGTTCGGACTGGACTGTTCCCATGGGGCAACAGGGTCAGAGCTGATTTGCATATCGCCATTGTCTAACCCAGGGTGGTGTGGAGTGCAAAAAAACGATGGATTTGGGCCCAGATCTTTTGACTGGGGGAGTGTGTGACATTGATCCACATTCAGTCCATCACTTGTTGTTTTTGCAATTGCCGCCCTAAGTGCGCTGGGGATGCCCAGACGTGGGTCCCAGGCACTCCACACAACTTGGAGTCAAGCTAGCCGGGCTGATGAGAGGTGTTACCTCGAAACCGGTCCGGTCCTCGGATGCTTGATTCCGTTCTGGGAAGGACATGGCTTTTGTAGTTCGGACTGGACTGTTCCCATGGGGCAACAGGGTCAGAGCTGATTTGCATATCGCCATTGTCTAACCCAGGGTGGTGTGGAGTGCAAAAAAACGATGGATTTGGGCCCAGATATTTTGACTGGGGGAGTGTGTGACATTGATCCACATTCAGTCCATCACTTGTTGTTTTTGCAATTGCCGCCCTAAGTGCGCTGGGGATGCCCAGACGTGGGTCCCAGGCACTCCACACAACTTGGAGTCAAGCTAGCCGGGCTGATGAGAGGTGTTACCTCGAAACCGGTCCGGTCCTCGGATGCTTGATTCCGTTCTGGGAAGGACATGGCTTTTGTAGTTCGGACTGGACTGTTCCCATGGGGCAACAGGGTCAGAGCTGATTTGCATATCGCCATTGTCTAACCCAGGGTGGTGTGGAGTGCAAAAAAACGATGGATTTGGGCCCAGATCTTTTGACTGGGGGAGTGTGTGACATTGATCCACATTCAGTCCATCACTTGTTGTTTTTGCAATTGCCGCCCTAAGTGCGCTGGGGATGCCCAGACGTGGGTCCCAGGCACTCCACACAACTTGGAGTCAAGCTAGCCGGGCTGATGAGAGGTGTTACCTCGAAACCGGTCCGGTCCTCGGATGCTTGATTCCGTTCTGGGAAGGACATGGCTTTTGTAGTTCGGACTGGACTGTTCCCATGGGGCAACAGGGTCAGAGCTGATTTGCATATCGCCATTGTCTAACCCAGGGTGGTGTGGAGTGCAAAAAAACGATGGATTTGGGCCCAGATCTTTTGACTGGGGGAGTGTGTGACATTGATCCACATTCAGTCCATCACTTGTTGTTTTTGCAATTGCCGCCCTAAGTGCGCTGGGGATGCCCAGACGTGGGTCCCAGGCACTCCACACAACTTGGAGTCAAGCTAGCCGGGCTGATGAGAGGTGTTACCTCGAAACCGGTCCGGTCCTCGGATGCTTGATTCCGTTCTGGGAAGGACATGGCTTTTGTAGTTCGGACTGGACTGTTCCCATGGGGCAACAGGGTCAGAGCTGATTTGCATATCGCCATTGTCTAACCCAGGGTGGTGTGGAGTGCAAAAAAACGATGGATTTGGGCCCAGATCTTTTGACTGGGGGAGTGTGTGACATTGATCCACATTCAGTCCATCACTTGTTGTTTTTGCAATTGCCGCCCTAAGTGCGCTGGGGATGCCCAGACGTGGGTCCCAGGCACTCCACACAACTTGGAGTCAAGCTAGCCGGGCTGATGAGAGGTGTTACCTCGAAACCGGTCCGGTCCTCGGATGCTTGATTCCGTTCTGGGAAGGACATGGCTTTTGTAGTTCGGACTGGACTGTTCCCATGGGGCAACAGGGTCAGAGCTGATTTGCATATCGCCATTGTCTAACCCAGGGTGGTGTGGAGTGCAAAAAAACGATGGATTTGGGCCCAGATATTTTGACTGGGGGAGTGTGTGACATTGATCCACATTCAGTCCATCACTTGTTGTTTGGGCAATGATATGGAGCACAATGCTTGGAAGGAGGTGGAATACCGGACTCATTCTGAGATGCTGGGTACACCTGGTTGGGCCTGTGTGAGTACCAGGTCGGCGGCTGCTCGGGAGGAGAAGTCACATGGGTTGGAGCCTGGAACAATGGCCCACCCAGCTGCCGATGAGGGAGCATCTCGAGGACAGGAGGAGCCTGCCTTGATGTCCGTGCCCCGTGAGACGGATAGGCCATCGGAGGAGATGGACCCGGAGTCCGCGGAGGAGGACATAGTTCCGTTGGAGGATCTGCCTATCCCCGCTGAGTGGCGAGTGGAGGGGGGACCATCCAGGGAGGAACTGAGCAAGGGGCAGAGGGAATGTCCCACCCTCAAGGGTCTGAGGCAACAGGCTGAAGCCCAGGCAGCAGGTAACGAGTCTGGGAACTATCGTGTTTACTGGGAGGATGGTCTCCTCTACAGTGAGCCCAGGACGCCAATGCACGGACTGTCACGGGCCCTGGTAGTCCCACAGTGATACCGAGCCTTCCTTTTAGAGTTGGCTCACGAGATTCCCTTGTCAGGACACCTGGGACAGGACAAGACCTTTGCACGGCTTGTCCCCCACTTTTATTGGCCTCGAATGAGGGTGGCGTCCGACACATACTGTCGGTCGTGTGTGTCATGCCAAGCCAGTGGGAAAACAGGGATGAAGCTGAAGGCTCCCCTGGAACCACTTCCCATCGTTGGCACCCCCTTTGAAAGGGTGGGCATCGACATTGCTGGGCCCCTAGATCCACCGACATCATCCGGTCACAGGTTCATCCTGGTACTGGTGGATCATGCCACAAGGTATCCGGAGGCAATACCTCTGAGAACCATTACTGCACCGGTAGTGGCAAAGGCCCTGATGGGGATCTTTACTCGAGTGGGATTCCCCAAAGAAGTTGTGTCTGACAGGGGGACCAACTTCATGTCAGCGTACATGCGGGCAATGTGGAAGGAGTGTGGGGTGACCTACAAGTTTACCACTCCTTATTACCCACAGGCCAATGGCCTTGTGGAAAGGTTCAACAAAACCTTGAAGGGTATAATCAGAAGTCTACTAGAGCCTGCGGAGGAAATGGGACGTCCTCCTACCCTGTTTGCTCTTTTCTTACAGGGAAGTGCCGCAGAAGGGAGTGGGCTTTAGCCCCTTTGAGCTTCTGTACGGGCACCCTGTACGTGGACCTCTCAGCCTGGTGAGGGACTCCTGGGAAAAGTCTCCTCGGAAAGTTCCCCGGGACGTGGTGAGCTACATGCTGGCCTTCCGGAGCCAAATGGCTAAGTTGTGGAAGCAAGCTTCTGACAATTTGAAAGCGTGGTACGACCACAATGCTCACCCGGTGGAGCTGGAGCCTGGTCAGAAGGTGTGGGTGATGGAGCCTGGGGAGCTGAGTGCCCTCCAGGACCGTTGGACAGGCCCCTATGAGGTGTTCGAGAAGATGGGCAAGGCTACCTACTTGGTGGACGTGAAGACCCCTCGGCACCCACATCGGGTGTTACATGCCAACCGCCTCAAGCCCCACTACGAGAGGCCCGAAGTCATGTTGGTTATGGTGACTGACGGATCAGAGGAAGAGGACACAGAGCCTCTCCCTGACCTTTTTGCGTCTCAAGAAAAGGATGGGTCGGTGGAGGGAGTGAAACTCTCGCCATCCCCGACTCCTGAGCAGCAGGAGGAATGTCGCCAGGTCCCTTGTCCCGGGTAAGACCCACCTGTGTACCCATGATGTGGACACAGGAGACAGCCCACCTGTGAAGTCCAAGTCTTACCCGCTGTCTGACAAGGTGAAGGCCAGCATTCGAAGTGAAGTAGCTAAGATGCTGGAGCTAGGAGTCATTGAACCTTCAAGTAGCCCTTGGTCTAGCCCGGTGGTTTTGGTGCCCAAAGCTGCTCCACCTGGCGCCACACCAGAATTGCGATTCTGTGTGGATTACCGAGGACTAAATTCGGTAACCAAAACGGATGCTCATCTGATCCCTCGGGCGGATGAACTAATTGACCGGTTGGGAGCTGCCCAATATCTCAGTACCATTGACCTCACTGCAGGCTACTGGCAGATTCCCATGACTGACGGAGCCAAGGAAAGGTCAGCCTTCTCCACACCTGATGGACACTACTAGTTCTGTGTCATGCCCTTTGGGCTCAAGAACGCTGCTGCCACTTTTCAGCGATTGGTGAACACGATCCTCACCGGGATGGAGTCCTTCTCTGCTGCCTACTTGGATGACATAGCTGTCTTCAGTAGCAGTTGGGAGGATCACTTGCAGCACTTGCAAGCCGTTCTCCAAACCCTGGAAAGGGCTGGCTTGACGATCAAGGCCAGCAAATGTCAGATTGGACAGGGGTCGGTAGTGTACTTAGGTCACTTGGTGGGCAGGGGAAAGGTGCAGCCCCTTCAGGCGAAGATTGAGGCAATCATGGCCTGGAAACCCCCCAAGACCCAGACTGAGGTCCGAGCCTTCCTGGGCCTCACAGGTTACTACAGACGGTTCGTGAAGGGGTATGGCACTATCGTGGCACCCCTTACTGAACTCACGGCCAAGAAGCAACCCAGGAGAGTCATCTGGACGGAGGCTTGTCAGCGAGCCTTCGACACTCTGAAACAAGCATTGTGTAACGCTCCCATCTTGAAGGCTCCAGACTTCACGAAGGAATTCATTGTCCAGACAGATGCATCCGACATTGGCATTGGGGCGGTGTTATCGCAACTCAATGAAGAGGGTCTGGATCAACCCGTGGTCTTTCTGTCACGGAGACTGCTTCCCCGGAAACAGAGGTGGAGTACCATTGAACGGGAAGCCTTTGCGGTGGTCTGGGCACTGAAGAAGCTGCGACCATACTTATTTGGTTCACACTTCCTTGTTCAGACAGACCACCGACCCCTTCGCTGGCTCATGCAGATGAAGGGGGAAACCCCCAAACTGTTGAGGTGGTCTATTTCCCTACAGGGAATGGACTTTCGGGTGGAACACCGACCCGGAGTTGACCACGCCAATGCAGACGGTCTCTCCAGGTATTTCCGCCTTAGTGTTGAGAACTCCCAAGGGGTTGGGTAGCTCTCCCCACTTTCAGCTGGGGGGAACGCGTGTTAGACCCGTCTGCTTCTGAGAGTCCCCTCACCACTATGATTTCTTTTGTTCCCCTGTACCTCCCAAAATTTGTCGCTTTTCTTTGTCTACCAGGACCTTTTGTGTGCTGTTTCATGGGGCTAGATGTTCCTTGACGCCCAGTTGTTCACAAGGTTTTTGGCACCTATTTACAAGGCACCTGGCGAAACCTGTGACATTATAGACTGGGATTGGCAACCTGTATGAATGACCTCAAAATGGTGGCCATCCTTTTTCCTCATGTGAGTGACTCCACTTGGAGCCTCCATGAACCTTGACCTTTCAAGGTTTTGGCGCCCTTTTATTTGGCGCGCATTCCTGACAGGAATTACTTTATTTTCCTCAGGTACACAAAATGGCTGCTCTAGAACCCCAGTATGGTGGCTGTTAGGGTCCCAAATACCTCTCAGAAGTGCCATGTCATTGGCTTAGCCTAAAGAAGGTTCTAGAACCTACTGGCACGAGCCAGCACCTCAGGGCACTGGCTATATAAGGTCCAGTCCCTGGCGGCCATTTTAGATGACCAGAAGACTAGATAGGACAATGATGTTCCAGATCTAGGTGAAGAAGGAGATTCCAGGCTTGACATCAGATTGACACCTGCCAATCCGTAATCCTTCGCGGGAACACATCTCCACGGATTCATCCGTCCCAAGCGCCAGATTCATTCAGGCGCCGCATCGGCTCTATAATTGAGACCTGGACCCGCCCGGCCACGATCATTGTTCCTACTCTGATCGCCTGGACCTACAATCACTGCACGACTGACCCGCTTTACTGGCAGCATTCTGAGACTCCAGCACTCCAAATCATCGCTAACCCTGTCCTGAAGAGGATCCCAAATCATTGAGGATCGAAACGCCGTCGACAAACACAGCGCGATCTTTTGGCGCATTTCCCCAGGCTCAGAACTGTGTTGAAACTAAAAACATTTTAATCATGTATATTCAATGTGAAGTCTGTTTTTGATTATTTTCATCACTTTGCGCCGACCACGCTGTTCACTACTTTCACTTGCGTCGTCACCTTCACTTTGTCATCACCCTGTCACCAAGTGTTATTTGGGTTGCTTCATGAATGTTTTCATGTACAGTGCTGCCTCTTAACTGTGCTTTCCATTTTTAACAAATTGGTGATTAATAATCATTTCTTGAATGCATTGAGACTCCTTGTGGTTCCTTTCTTGCAATACTTATTGTATGCATTTTTCAAACTGTCTTTGACATTGCTACCTATTGGGACACTGTATCCTATATATGGTGCCTCCTGAGGCGGCTGGTAGCGCGGGCAGTAGAGCAAGCAAGGGTCACTGGCGTGGATCCTGACTGGCGTTCCAGTCAGCTGTGTGTGCGGTGATCTCGCGCCTACAGTGCCTGCCCAGCGAGTGCCTCGTCACCCCCAAGAGACTGTGGCCGTGTTTGTGTGCCTCCCCACCCCCCCACCCCCCCCCCCCGGTGGTGAATTACGACAGAGCGAGCGTCTTCTGTGCCTCTTTGTTACAGGCGCCTCCAGCGAGGAGCTCGGACGTCTCCGAGCTCCACCGGCGTAGAGTGCTTCCTGCGCAGACTGAGGTGAGGTGGTGCGCCGGGGCAGGGAAAGGCCGGCCTTCGTTGGGCGGGACTACTGTCTCTGCCCCTCCCCAGTGAATCGGCGGCTGTAGCTGTGGGCGGGAACCATCCCTGTTTGAGGAAGTCGGAGGGAGGTCCGTGGAGCCCCTGAGAACCCGTTGCTGGTGAGAGAAGTGCTGAACCCGACTGAATCGCTTTCCGATTGCAGCCGATGTGAGGTGGGCCCGTTTCTTCAGGTGGGAAGCGGTGATATAAAGGAACTGTGAACCGGCATTTATTTGACTGAGCGCGAAGTACGTGTGACCTCTTCGGCAGCCCCGTTCGTCAGTCTACAGACTTTGAACTGGTGCCGCCTGAGTGCTAGCAGTGGAAAAGCCCCTAGGCGCGCTTAGACCCCACCGGCAAACAGAGATCTCAACCCGGTGGCAGCCGAGTGTAAACGAAGTGTTCACTGTGTTTCCTTGCCTTTTAGATTCACGCGCATATCCCCCGGGTGATTCTTAAAGAGTCCCAACACTCCTTTTGTGCCCAGAGAGGCCTGTGTACATTAATGGTGAAATCGTCATAAACTGTAAGAGTTATCTTTCCAACCTGAAATGTATTTGCAAGTGTAATGTTCCTGAAGTATTTTGTTGGTGGCAGCGATACCAGAATGAACCTGTGAATGTTAATTTAACTGAACCAGTATTTATTCTGCTATACAGAAAGTGATATTTATTCCATTTATTGAAGATATTTATTCCTGATATTTATTCTATTTATTGATGATATTTATTCCTGAGCTTATTTATTGTATTTAACCCAAAATCGAAACCCAGCAAATTGTGACCAAAAGAAATATAAATGTGCTTCCCTAATTGATCCCCATTCACAACAGAGAATTTTTACATAAAGGAATCGTATTTTTCTACAACAGTGGTGTGGTGTCCTTCTTTTTGGTGGTTGTACAAGGAGATATTATTGGGTCAAAGCCGGCTTAACATGACAGCCTTCACTTGCCTTGACACTTGAGCCAAGCTACCCCCTTTGTGCTGGGCTTGCCCATCGCAGGTCCAACAGTTTCTTATGGCAGATTTATGTTCTAAAAGGAGAACACGTACTTCCCTTCCAGTTTCGTCCACATTACCTAGCATACATGGGCATACTATTAAGTATACCACATTCTTAGTTCTACAATTATTCAGAGTTCTAGGTTTAAGGGTAAAGCCATTGTGTATGTATTCTTTACTTTGAGTATATTGGTCACACATGGAACAGTTACTACACCTATAGTTCCCAGTGACCTTCTCCCCTCTTAGTGTAGTTTGAATTTGCTTAGGTGCCTCTCCATCGGTGTGGACCAGATCACGTCTGAGATTATTATTCTTTTTAAATGCAAATAGAGGTTTTTCCAACTTCGTTAGATCATTATCATTTAAGATACTCCAAGATGAATTTATCAAATTTTTAATCCTGTTTCTAGGGGTGGAAAACTGACTAACGAACACGATCCTTCTATTCTCTTCCTTTCTTTTGGTCTGTCCCAAGTCCTTATGAGTGAGCATGCTCTCCCTATCGTAAAACCTAGCTCTCTTAAATGCCGTGGAAATAAGCTTTCTGGGGTATCCCCTATCCTTTAGTTTTATTTTCAGATTATCCGAGTGTTTGTAAAAATCCTCCAGGTTGGTGCAGTTCCTGCGTAACCGCAGGAACTGCCCAAAGAGGATGTTGTCCCTTTGGGCTTTGGAGTAGTGTAATAAGGTGTTCTTGTCCGTTGGTTTGCAGAACAATTCTACTTCCAGCCTACCTCCAACATCTTTGATTTTTAAGTCCAGAAAGTGTACATATTCTGTACTATATGCGGATGTAAACTTCAGGTTAATGCCACCTAAATTCAGCCAATCCAGTAATTCTTTTAAATAATCTTCTGTGCCTTCCCATATAAAAAATATGTCATCAATGAATCAGCTCCACTTGATGACATTTTCAAGAAAGGGGGCAGATTCCTTGTAAACATGGGTAGCCTCAAATTGCCCTACATAAAGACAGGCCATACTGGGGGACAGGTGGCCCCCATGCTGGTCCCCTCGCACTGTAAGAATAAATCATCCTTGAAGAGAAATAGATTGCGTTTCAGAACTAACTCCAAGCATGACATAATAAAGTCAATGCTCGCTCCTCTACAGTCCACATGCCCCAGGATGCTCCAGATGGTGTTGATGGTAGCATTCTGAGGTATGTTTGTGTAGAGGGCTTTGATATCTAATTTAAGCTATATCTGAGTGTTTCGATTGAACTCAATACCTTCCACAGTGCTGATCATATGGGAAGAGTCCTTTATATAGGATTTCAGATTTTGTACCAATGGTTTGAGAAAGGTGTCTACATATTGACTAAGCGGTTCTAGGGGTGAGTTAATACAACTAACTATAGATCTAAGGGGCGGGTCCTTAATGTTTTTGTGGACCTTCGGAAGGCCATAAATGGCCGGGATGATAGCTTTTTCATTGAGAAGAAATCTATATTCCTTTTCAGTGACCCAGTTATTCTGTTTGGCCATTCGTAGAAGTGACCCTATGTCTTTAATCAACAGATTCCATTGGGACATGGGTACCTGTTTGTAGTGTTATTTAACGCCTAACAGATCCAAAATGCGTTTCTCATAATCATCAGTATCGAATATAACAACCCTGCCACCCTTGTCAGCGGGCTTAATTGTTATACTAAAATCATTCTTCAAATGATGAATGGACTCTTTCTGTTTTTTATTTAAATTTTGGGAAGTGCGGGGTTGGTGTTCCCACAGACTGCGAATCTTAGATTCCACAATCTGTTCAAACACTTCAACCCTTTTGTCTACCTGGCTGCTCTTGGTGGTGAAAGTTGATTTTGGCTTTAAGCCCGAAGCACTTTCTTCTTCAGTGTACTCCTTACCTTCAAAAAATCTGGTCAATCTGATTTTCCTGAAGAAGGTTTTAAGATCCTTCTCCAAAAGAAATGTGTTCACTTGGCTAGTGAGGGCAAAGGTGAATCCCTTTTCAAGCAATTCTAGTTCATTTACGGAGAATTTTCTTTTAAATAAATTAATTATGGGGAATTTACTCTATGCTACCTCTAATATAGACAGGTTCTGGTCTGGAGATATTCCTGTTGAGGTTGATGCCTCACATTCTGGCCTCTCCCAAAATCTCTGTTCTATCGTTGGCCCCTCCTTGGGCGCTGGTCTACAAAAGGGGGATGGTCAAAGGAGGATCCTATGTATGGGGGGCCTCCTCCTATCCTGGCTCCCTCTCCATAATTGCCTCCTCTAGAGTTGCTTGCTCCTTGTCTCGTGTTGGATTCTTCCTCACTTCCTGACCCAAAAGATTCCAAGAAGGTTATCCCTTTCCTTCCCCCTCTCTGGTATACCGGTCTTTGATTGTATGCTCGCTCCCAGATCTGCTCTTTCTGTTGTTGATAATAATCTTTTTCAAGATAAGGATAATTGCTCTCTATACTATATTTCTGCACATCTCTCCTTAGTTTTTTTGTCTTTTTGTTTATCAAGTAATCCCTAAATCCGTTAATGTCTGTTTCAAACTCTTCCAATTTTTTCTTTGCCTCCTCTAATACTGTTTTGTCCTGAATTAATTTAATGAGCTGTTCTATTTCTTGTTTTTCCAAAATGATCAATTCATGCGCAGTTTTGATAATTAATAGCAGCCAATCCCTACTGTAACTGTTTGCTATGTGGGTCCATGTTGCCAGAAACTTTCTATGCTCCACAAATAGTCCCGGTTCATTTCTAATTTGGAGACCCTCAGGGATCACTCCTGCCTAAACATATTGTATTAAAAACTCTGCATGCATTTCTGTACGTGTTAATTTCTTTTTTAGATTAAGAATTTTGCCCCATTTATCATTATTGCTAGTCAGGACCGTTACTTTACTACCATTCTTAGTATTCATGCTTAGGATTTTGTTATATTGTTCTTCACTAAACTCAATCGTTTTGAATGGGTCCATTCTTCAGATAGCGGAAAAACCTCACTATACAATCCAATTGATAAGGATAGCAAAAGTTCACCAAGAGGCAGGAAGACCTTACTCTCACATCCCCAAACTCAGGACAATACACAAACTCCACACTGGAGATTGAGAAAACTCCCCAGCCAAAGGCTGTACAATGTAAGTCTGAAATGTAAGAATAGGAGCGACCCCACAGCCCAAGAGAAGGGGTACCACAGGTAAATAAAGTGCAAAATTTCTCCTGGGAAAGATTGGTTGCACTACACTAAAATCAGTGATATTAATTGATTTTAACCATCCATACTAGTTCGCTCAACCTCATTTATCCACAACAGTTATCATGTCACCAATCCTACCAAGGGAGGAAACAATCGGGACCCCAACAGCCAATAATGCAGAACAATACGCAAAAACAACTGATATGCAAAAGTAAACAAATTTTAATACAATGTATAGAATTTACACAATGGTTAAAAATACTTTCATAATCAAATACATGTAATACATAAAAGATAAAAGCACAATAATGTACTGACAGTACAGTAAAATACAAATAAGAGAACAACAAACAGTGTCTAATCATAAAAATATCAAAAATACGTTACTCCACATAGAACTCATTGTCATAATATCTCATGGGGGTCCATAAATCATTTCATCTATTTACCACCCTATCAAATCCTTGGATGTAACAGCATATAGTACGTCGACGGGTTTCGATGGCCCTTATATTATTGCATGCCACCTTCTTCAGGACAATGTTTATAGACTGTTCTCTTTTGATAAAAACCTGTAAATCCTAATCAAGGAACATATAAACAGTGTATTATTATTCACTTCAGCATATCATACCAATAGAGAATTGCATGACCCAGTATCCCAAATATTTATTGCCTCGCCTGCTTAAATCCACAAGGTGAAGAAGGAGTAGTTTCTGTCCTGTAACTCCAGTTCTGTAGTAGGGGTATCTCTGTTATAGTCATAATCTAGTGAATAGTCCCGCCCATGTGCGTGGACCCCGGCAATCAAAAATAATCTCTTAAATTGTCAAATCATGCAGAAACTGCAAAGACACTTAAGCGAGAATTTAAAGACAAATAATGCAGCCTATATCCACAGGCTACACTGTCCAGTACTTCAACTAGAAATTCCACCAAACAAAACCAGACACAACACAGCCTGCCCAGTTTCTTCCATAGAGAAACTTGCCTCTACCAGTAAAAAACTCTGGAATGATAGAGAGGAAGGCATGGACAGACAAGCCCCATAGGCTGCCATTATGTGGCTTATATAGGATACTGTGCCTTTAAGAGAACTTTCCAGAACGTTCTCCCAGTATCCCAGAATGCACGGAAGGTCCCTTTTATTTTCAGTTCTTTTTGAAGGCGTAGCAGGCCAGACCTGTAGCATTCCATACATGAATATTTATCTCCACCGGGGAGGAGGGCGGGCGCTTATGACTATAACAGAGATACCCCTACTACAGAACTGGAGTTACAGGACAGAAACTACTCCTTCTGTAGTAGGGGATCTCTGTGTATAGTCATAATCTAGTAAATAGAATAAAAAGCCCATCCCCACACCAAAGCGGCGGTGGAGAAAAGAAAATTAACACCACTACTATGCAAACAAATTCCGCAGCGAAGCCTGCCCAACCTGAGCTTCTGCCCTGGCATCAGTGTCCAGACAGTAATGCTTAGCAAAGGTATGAACCGACTTCCAAGTGGCCGCCTTGCAGATTTCTGCAATCGGAACATTACAGAGTAAAGCTGTCATGGCAGCTTTTCCCCTGGTGGAATGAGCCTTAGGCTTACCCCCTAAGGTCTTATTAGCTTTTTGGTAACACAACTGTATGCAGAACACAATCCACCTAGAGATGGACTGCTTAGAGGTAGCAAGACCCGTCCTGACCGATCCATAATTGACAAATAATTGGTCTGACCTACGAATATCTTTGGTTTTATCCAGATAAAATTTCAACACCCTCCTAACATCCAGGGAATGTAGAGACCTTTCCGCTGGAGATGAAGCATTCTGAAAAAACGTAGGCAACGTTATGGTCTGGTTGACATGAAAATCAGAAATAACCTTGGGAAGAAATTTAGGGTGAGTACGCATAACAACCTTAGCAGCATGAAATACAGTATAAGGTTCTTGGTAACATAACGCCTGAATTTCACTCACCCTGCGGGCCGATGTAATGGCCACGAGGAACGCCGCCTTCCAGGACAGGTGCTGCAACGAAGCCTCATGAATAGGTTCAAAAGGCTCCTTCATCAATCTGGACAGCACCACATTCAATTCCCATGAAGGCGAAGGAAGCCTGACAGGAGGGAACACTTTCTTCAAGCCTTCCAAAAAATCTTTGATCACAGGGATCTGGAAGAAGGAAGTCTGTGAAGGGCATTTCCTGTAGGCAGTCAATGCAGCAAGATGAACCTTAATGGAATGAACATTAAGGCCAGACTGCGCCAAATGTAGAAGGTAAGGAAGGATGACATCTTCCTTGCACGTCATCTGGTCATAGTTCTTAGACTGGCACCAGATACAGAACCTCTTCCACTTGTAAGCATAGGAAGTTCGAGTGGAAGGTCTCTTAGACTCTTTCAGTATGTACATGCAATCTTCGGGCAGATTCAGATGGCCATATTGCACTATCTCAGGAGCCATGCCGCCAAACTTAAAGACGAGAGGTTGGGGTGCAACATCTGCCCCCCGAACTTCGTGAGAAGGTCCGGCCTGCATGGCAGCTGAATTTGAGGAAGGAGAGACCGGTGAAGCAGGTCCTAAACCACCACTGTCTGGGCCATTCCGGGGCAATAATTATCATCCGAACCCTGGACTGGGCCAGTTTGATGAGTACTGCCGGAATCAGGGGAATGGGTGGAAAAGCGTACAGAAAGCTGTTTGACCAGTTGATCCATAACGTATTCCCCAGCGTCCCCTGCTGGTAGTACCTGGAGGCGAAGTCTCGGCATTTGCTGTTTTCGGCGGTGGCGAACAGATCTACGTCTGGAGTCCCCCACCTTGCGAAGACGTCTCCTAGTACTTCGTCGTTTAAGACCCATTCGTGGTTTTCCTGAATCAGTCTGCTCAGTGCCTCCGCCTGGACATTCTGCACACCTGGCAAATGGGTAGCCGTTATCGTCAGTCCTCTGGCCAGAAGCCTGCGCCTCCTGCGACAGAGTGCGTGATCTCGAGCCCCCCTGCTTGTTGAGGTAATACATCCTGGTGGTATTGTCCGTCTGTACAAGCAGAGAGTTGGTCTGAAAGGATGGAAGAAAGGCCTTCAGTGCCAAGTGAACAGCTCTGAGTTCCAGGAACTTGATGTGATACGTGGCCTGCATCGGGGACCACGTTCCTTGAATCTGTAGGTTTCCGGAGTGCGCTCCCCACCCATGGAGAGAAGCATCCGTCACGACAGTCTGCGTGGGAATATCCTTGTGGAAGGGAACCCCTCTCAGGAGATTCTCTGCTGAACACCACCACTTCAGTGACTGAAGAGCATGCAGAGACAGTCGTATCTTGTCGTCCCAAGATCCTTTCCTCTGATCCCACTGGTCCTCCAAGCACTCCTGCAGCGGTCTCATGTGCAGCCGTGCGTGTGGCGTCAGGAAGATACAAGAGGCCATCGATCCCAGTAGAGAAGACACCGTCCTCACTGTTGTAGATGAAGTGGTCATAAGAGCCTGAGCCTTCCGAAGGAGTGCTAATCGTCGCTCTTCCAAAGGAGACACGCTTGCTGACAGCGTATTGATGGAGGCTTCCAAGTACTGTATGCATTGGACCGGAGTCGGGATAGACTTGGACATGTTGATGTGCAACCCCAGCTTGTTCAAGAGAATGCACGTCTTCTGGAAGTGTGCTCGAGCTTCCGAGAAGGAGGATGCCTTGATCAACCAATCGTCCAGGTACGGGTAGACAAACACCTTGTTCTTCCTCAGGTGCGCTGCTACCACCGCCATGCACTTCGAGAATGTTCTCGGCGCAGACTTCAGTCCGAATGGGAGTACTGTGTATTGATAATGATTGGCGCCGACTTGGAACCGCAGGAACTTCCTGTGTTTGTGTGCAATGGGCACATGGAAGTACGCATCCTGTAGGTCTATAGCACATAGCCAGTCTCCCTGTTGCAACTGAGGATAAATCTGATGCAACGACAGCATGCGAAACTTTTCCCCAGCGAATCCATCTGTTTGCCTGTCGCAAGTCCAGAATGGGCCTGAACTCGTTCTTGTCCTTCTTGCGAACCAGGAAGAACCGGGAGTACAGACCTCTTCCTCTCTGAGACAGAGGTACGTGTTCTATCGCCCTTTTCCTCAACAGGATATCTGCCTCCGCCTGGACCTCGCGCAGCTGAAACTGCGAGCTGACCGGTGGAATTGCTGGAGGCGGGCTGGTGAACCGAAGGCTGTATCCATTGCAAACAATATTCAGCACCCACTTGTCCTGAGTAATTTTTCTCCACTCTGCCAGAAAAAATTGAATGCTTCCCCCTACCGGAGTGGGTAACAGATCCGGGGGAAGTAAGCGCTCAGGGCCTAGACCTGGCCGGGCCTTTGATCGCTGGTGCCGACTGTTGGCCTCCTCTGCCCTTCGGGCGTTTCTGGAATGGCTTACGGAACTGTTGTTGTTGCTGCGACTGTCCCAAAGCTTGGCCACGTCCTCTGCCCTGCCCACCGAACCGCCGTTGGAAAGGGCCGTATGATTTCTTCGCTTCTTTGGGCTTCTCTAGACCCACAGCCGTGAGTGTTTCGGCCTCAGCCTTCATGCGGGCCATTTCGTCATCCGCATGCTTCCCAAATAGGGTTTCTCCAGAGAATGGAAGATTGTCC
This sequence comes from Lissotriton vulgaris, assembly GCF_964263255.1. Classification (NCBI taxonomy): domain Eukaryota; kingdom Metazoa; phylum Chordata; class Amphibia; order Caudata; family Salamandridae; genus Lissotriton; species Lissotriton vulgaris. The sequence continues at coordinate 1,644,018,150 of NC_141687.1, forward strand.
ACCCTTTGCTGTGCGTCTGGTTTCAGTGACATAAGGCGGAGCCAGGCATGTCGTCGCTGGTTAATCCCATGGCAAAAGCCATGTGCCGCCAAGAGGGATGAATCTGCTGCAGCGCTGATAATCGGATTCGCTACCAGCATCCCTTCATTTAGCACTTCCTGGTAATCTTCCCGCGAGGCAAGTGTTCCGCAAACTGCTGGAGGGAGTCCCAATGGGCGTGGTCGTAGCATCCAACAAAGCTGTGGCACTCGTAGCCTTCATAGAGGTCGTCGATGTTCCACATACTTTCCTTCCAGCTGAATCCATCCATCCAACTGTGGATGACGGGGTGCTGGCATGCTGTTTGCAGGCCGCCGTCACAATCACAGAATCCGGAGGAGGTTCCACCCTTAGAAAAGCCGGGTCCAAATCGGGAGCCCGGTATTTTTTCTGCAATCTCGATGGGGCCGCCTCAGTCACCGCAGAGGTGAGGAAAAGGTCCATGGCCGGTTCCTCCAGGCCCGGCACCAGAGGTAGTAGTGGACGAGACAGGTGTTTCTGGTGCAGTGTCTTGAAAATGACTGATGTCTTAGGCGTGGGCACCGTCAAGGATATGCCCAATTTGGCAGCGCCTCTCAATAGGACATCATGGAACGCCACCAGGTCATCAACCGGCGACACCCTTGTGTCCGGTGATCCCGACAAAGTCGGAGAGTAGTCCCTGCTCCCTGAGGACCTCGTGCGAGAGCGAGATCTGTGCCTCCTATGGTGGCGTCTCGACCGCGTGGACGACCTGTTGCGCGATCGCTCCCTCCTCCGGGAGCGAGAGCGTGACCTCCCGGTCCCTGGGCGCTCCGCAGGTTTCTGTGGAGGCGTCTTCCGTGGCTTATCCTGGGGTCGTGGTTTAGGAGTCCCCTTAGGTGGAGTAGGAAGAGGAGGTAGTGACACCGATCTCGGCGGAGGGACAGGGGGTATCTCCGGCCGAGGGGCGGGCCCATGCGGCGGGAGCGGTGGTTGTGGCTGTCCTGAGGGAGGAAGTGGTGGTAGATGAGGGTTTGACGGGAGGATTCTCCATTGGTATAGGGAGAGGAGGCGTCTTCGGCCAAGGTGGTGTATATACCACCTAGTACACCGAGCCCGGTGACTTCTTTGGGGGAGGGGACTGCGAACCAGCCCCTCCAGTATGTGATCGCACCCTTCGGCGCCCTCCACCATACTCATAGTTACTTCTGGTGCCAGAACTCCTTCTGCGCCGCTTCGGGGACTGAGAACGACTCCTCGACATTGACCTCTTACTCCTCGACTCCGAACGTCGTTTTTCCCGTGTCGGATGTCGCCTCTGCGACTCAGGCTTCGAACGTCGCCTCCGTGACGTCGAACTCTCCTTCCTCGACACCGAACGCCGCCTCCGCGACGTCGACCGTTCTATTCTCGACGACGAGCGTCGACTCCTCCTCGACGCCGTCAAATTCCTCGAGGTCCTCCACTTCTCGACGGCGACCGGCGGTATCGCCTCGACGACGAGCGCCGACCCCTGTGACTTCTCCTTCGACGCCGGTAGCTCGACGTTGACGTTGACATCGACGACGCCGTAGACAGTGCTTTCGACGGAGGCCTAACCAGGCTCCTCGACGTCGAATCTTCATGCTGTCTCGACCCGGAGCGCCGGGGACATGGGGAATGCACCGTCGTCATCCCTCTTGACGTCGTCGTTGATGCAATCGACGCCGACGGAGACCGGGACCGTTTGCTGGTCTTCCTGCCTCTGGGGAGCCCCCAGAGGCCTCAGCAGAGGCAGAGGGAACCTTCCCAGCCCGCCCCTGACCCACCTGCAGCCTGCAGTCGTCTCTCTTTCAGGCCTCGAAGCCTAATCTTCAGCCTTTCCCTCAGGGTTCTTGCAGAGAGGTTCTGGCAGATGTCACAGTCTTCAGGGACATGTGCTTCAGGGAGACAAATAATGCAGATGTCGTGTGGATCAGTCTTGGCCTTCTTCCTTCCATATGCTAGGCATTTGTTGAAAAGAGCAGGCATTTTAGAGCCCTAAAAAGCCTGACAAACACACAGGAGAGAAGGGAAACACCAAGAATATAAACTGCAAACACTTTTATCAAAAAGTGAACTTAAATCCAATATAAACCCTTGTAAAAGGGAGAGCTCAATGCCAGGGTCCTGTTAGCAGGAGCCGGAAAAAAGAACTGAAAGTAAAGGGACCTGCTGTGCATTCTGGGATACTGGGAGAAAGTTCTGGAAAGTTCTCTTAAAGGCACAGTATCCTATTTAAGCCACATAATGGCAGCCTATGGGGCTTGTCTGTCCATGCCTTCCTCTCTATCATTCCAGAGTTTTTTACTGGTAGAGGCAAGTTTCTATATGGAAGAAACTGGGCAGGCTGTGTTGTGTGTGGTTTTGTTTGGTGGAATTTCTAGTTGGAGTACTGGACAGTGTAGCCTGTGGATATAGGCTGAATTATTTGTCTTTAAAAACTCTCTTAAGTGTCTTTGCAGTTTCTGCATGATTTGACAATTTAAGAGATTATTTTTGATTGCCTGGGTCCACGCACATGGGCAGGACTATTCACTAGATTATGACTATACACAGAGATCCCCTACTACAGAACAGTCTTCATTCATTCTATTTCCGATATAAATTAGCACAGACAGGATTTCATTGCAACCTTTTCCTTAAATAACCCCATTTACTAAAACATCAAAGCATATAGGCCTAATATAAAGACAACTTGTTTATCACTAGTTTCAATGTCATCAGTATTAAATATTGTACAGCATAACTGTCCGAGGGGGTCCCTTTTTAACATTCATTCATTACTCATACGTATGTGTTACTGACCACACATGTATCCTCTTTCATGCGAAACATATCCTATGTATCAATTTCATTGCCGGCCATGCCAGCAAGATAAGCTAATTCTACCCACCTCGCAAAATTTCTGGAGTGGTTCAGGAAAAATGTCCACAATTTATGAGTTTTAGCAGGGCTCCTTAAGGCTCCAATCGCTTTTTGATGCTGGCTCTGTGGGCAGAGGTGCAATGATCCAGTTAAACTTTCAGTATTTTATTCTTGCAGTTATAGGGCGCAGATATATTTCAACCCACCCCACCTCTCATTGGGACATGTTGATCACTATAAGGTGGATTATCCTCCACCAGGGAAGTATTAAAGTTAAACGGGGCTCATTGGGGCTCCAAACACTCTCTTGAGATTTATGCTATGGAGAAAAATAATTATATAAATCAATAACCCCAAGGTGTTGATTAAATTGAGACCCCTCTCATGTTAGAATTTTGGATATACTGTACACTCCTTGGTCCTATCTAGAACCTACCAGTAGCTAGGGGGTTATTTGTCCTCCCATGCAGTGTAGTCGATATAGAGGGAAACCCCACGTCTTCTCTTTTGACCGTTATAAAAACCAAGATATCTTTTTTATATATATCTGTAAAGGAGAGAGAAAACGTAGATGCAACGGTACTCTGTCAATAGCCCCTATTACATTGAGTCAACCCTGTGGCCTTTTAGTTCTAATGGTAAAGTGTACTCACCGGGATGCAGTGACTCTAAGCGCATGTGCAAAGCCGTTCACCTATGTCCTTCTCCAATCTTCTCCCCCTCTTAATTTATATATGTCTGATGATCGGAACAGTAGAACTAAAGATAATACCATATTGGTGAATAAATCATAGGTTTTTCCACAAAAGGGTTAAGCCCCCTAGTCTTAAGGATTTCATTTAAGGAAATCTGGTTCCCTGATGTTGGCTAGTCCTTGTATTTCGAGTTCCGCCCGAGCTATCTACAATTCATAGTTTTTATAAAATGGGGATGTCATATTTTCCCTCGCCCTCCTTACTTTATTATATGTTAAAGAAATGCTCTTCTCATGTAGAGAATCGTATGGCCCCGCCCGTCGGAAGACTTTTCCTCGCCCTCCTTACTTCGTTATCTGGTAAAGAAAAACCCTTTCTCATGTAGAGGATCGGAAGGCTTTTCCTCAGGTTTGCCTACATTATTTATGACCTGGCGCATTTTCAAACCTAGCCAACTTTCTCTTCCTACATATTGCCGATTAGGGTCCTGCCGTGTATACACTCACATTTATTCGAGAAAAACACTGATACTAGGGGACGCCCGTGCCTATCGGACCCTCGGGTCTTCTGCTTCTCTTCTGAACTGTAGCCCCCCGCCGATAATGTTACGGTCTAATGGCTCGCTCTCCTTATCTGTTAACATAGTCCTGGCGTTCTCCCAACCGTTTTCTCAACGAGGCTCGTAGCCTCTGTTTACTCTAGCTGCTCTATTTAACCCTTTGCATGCTGGTGACGGAACCACTCCGTCACCAGCCAAGGACGTGCTGTGCTAATGACGGAGTGGTTCCGTCACAGCCTGGCTGCCATGCCTGCGCGGCGGCGATTTCGCACCTGTGCTGAGCGTTCTATTGAGCGGGCGGGTCGTGACGGAGCCACTCTGTCACAAGCACAGGGCGCCCGAGGCTCGTGACGGAGTGGTTCCGTCACGAGCATGGTGGCGCCGCACGGACCCCCTTTCCCCCCAGCGCTGCGGCGGAATTACCGTCGCAGCCAAGGGGTTAAACATTGTGTGATTTACCACAGCTGTGTCAGAGTATATCAGGGTATTTTTGTTGGAATTAAAAAGGGCAATGACAACGCTTCAAGCCAGCCCCTGTCCTCTTTAATTTAAAAGGGCAACGGGTACCCAGCTGGTCCTAATGGGACCCATCTAGTTAGTTGTATCGCTATGGGCCTCATGAGTATGTATCTCTATAATTTGGCTGATGTAAGGCATGTCGCATAGACTTATAGTTGTAATTATACAAACTAAACGAGTTAAGGTGGTCAGTATATGGTATTCTATATGTTTCTGCTCAGGTAGATTATGAACAATGGTGTGCCCTATTTATCTGATATCTACTAATCACAATCTGCTGACCTGTACGTCTCCAGAGTAGTGTCTTCATTGTATTTGAATAACAAATAAAAGTTAAACATAAAAATAAAAATAAATATAAAAATATTCTTCCCTAGATCACCTTGATCGCCTGATAAGCTGGGGGGCCGAAAGAGGCCATATTCAGCCATTGAATAAATATGTTGCCGGTACACACACACCCCTCTGGTTGAATGCATGACCCCAATCAACTCACTCCAGACTACGTAACCCTATCTATGCCATACAGACTCCCATGGAGTTGCTTAAAGTCAAGGGTAAAAAAGAGATCATGGGTCCTATCTATAGGGGGGGAGAGGAATGGATCATCAGTTCACTATAGTCATCCAGTCCTCTCTCGTATTGAGACCTTTCCTGACTGTATTGAGAATAGAGATATAGCACTGTTCGCGGTTCTTTCTTTGTATCATGCTGTCACCACCTCTCTTGTTCATATCTATGCGTTCAATAATAAACCGTTTAAAATAAGAGAATGAATGATCACTTTCTTTAAAATGGTCTATTAGAGGGCAATTAGGTTTTTGGTTTCTTATGGCAGATTTATTTTCTAAAAGGCGAACACGAACTTCCCTTCCAGTTTTGCCCACATAACCTAGCATGCATGGGCATACTATTAAGTATACCACATTATTAGTTTTTTTTTTAACTCTTTATTTGCGACTGCATAGTATATCTTATAACTTATCATTGTCATTGTCTTCGAAATACAGTCTTTTTTAACTTTTCGCCCCTAACCTACCCCAACAGGCTAAGTGATATTGACGTACAAGTACAGTGTCTTAAAAGTAGGAAAACAGAATCTTAAGGTCATTCGTATATTATGTGCGGGAAAGCATCAATTGGATCACCATTATGCAACACATCATGTGACACACAAGCCGCTCAAGTATACCACATTCTTAGTTCTACAATTATTCAGAGTTCTAGGTTTAAGGGTAAAGCCATTGTGTATGTATTCTTTACTTTGAATACATTGGTCACACATGGAACAGTTACTACACCTATAGTTCCCGGTGACCTTCTCCCCTCTTAGTGTAGTTTGAATTTGCTTAGGTCCCTCTCTATAGGTGTGGACAAGATCACGTCTCAGATTATTATTCTTTTTAAATGCGAATAGAGGTTTTTCCAACTTCGTTAGAATGCTTTGTTAGTATGCTGAAGTGAATAATAATACACTGTTTATATGTTCTTTGATTAGGATTTACTGGTTTTTATTAAAGGAGAACAGTCTATAAACATTGTCGTGAAGAAGGTGGTCTGCAATAATATAAGGGCCATTGAAACGCGTCGACGTACTATATGGTGTTACATCCAAGGATTTGATAGAGTGGTAAATAGATTAAATGATTTATGGACACCCATGAGATATTATGACAATGAATTCTATGTGAAGTAACGTATTTTTGATGTTTTTATGATTAGACACTGTTGTTTGTTGTTCTCTTATTTGTATTTTACTGTACTGTCAGTACATTATTGTGCTTTTATCTTTTATGTATTACATGTATTTGGTTATGAAAGTATTTTTAACCATTGTGTAAATTCTATACATTGTTTAAAAATGTGTTTACTTTTGCATATCAGCTGTTTTCGTGTATTGTTCTGCATTATTGGCTGCTGGGGTCCCAATTGTTCCCTCCCTTGGTAGGATTGGTGACATGATAACTGTTGTGGATAAATGAGGTTGAGCGAACTAGTTTGGATGGTTAAAATCAATTAATATCACTGATTTTAGTGTAGTGCAACCATTTTTTCTCAGGAAAAAATTTGCTCTTTATTTAGTTGAGAATATATACCAATAACTGTTTATTCATATACGCTCAGAGCGGGGCCCCGTCTGCACAGTCTCAAGAGAGTGCTACAGAGGGAACTGAAGAACAACAAGCATAGAGATACATTATGTGCATTTCACGTTTTTTTGGCCCGGCCCTTTAGGCAGGTTCACCTCGAGACTTTTTGCTTTTTCCTAGCCTGTTTATGGAACCTGGTGGTGGTGATTTTAGGCCTCTGTGCACTTTTTCACTGTGGTACAGTGTAAAGTGCTTGAGCTCTCTGTGTATGTGTGGTGAGTGACCTGTCCTCCCATAGGAATGAATGGGGAATATGTATGCCCATGGTAGTTCCTGATGTGTGGGGAGTGCAGGGTCGAGTTTGATATGTACGAACTCGTGAGATTGAATGCTGCGAAATGGTATATGCGGCATGACTGTGTCTAGTCTAGAAGTGCCACTTTTAGAGGTTGGCATATTTGTGTATTTTGTTGCTGGCGTGTGATTGGCTGGTGAGCCTGGCCCAGAGTGCCTGGGCCTGCTGGTGGATTGACTGTCTGGTTTGAGGATGACAGGGGCTGCAGATCCCCCAGGAGGTTGTCTGAATCAGCCCGTGTATGAAAGGCAGCATCTGCTGCCAGGGAAGTGGGAGGAGATAGCCCCTGATAGTGAAGGGCTGTGCCTGCCTGACTACAAAGCTGGGTCCACCTCCCGCTCGGCGACTGTCACCTCTGTCCCTGATACTGGAAGCATGAAGGAAGCCAGGAAACCCCCAGAGCCCCAGCAACACCCAGAACTGGTTTGGACCGGGCTCAGGGACCCCTTGCACAAAGACTTCAAAGGACTTCAAAGACTTTTTTCTGTATAAGAAGGGGCTGTGTCCCCTTCCAAAATGTTCTTGTTTCTAACTTGAATCTGCCAGGGGCATGCTGCTGCTGGGGCTCAGGGGAATCCCTGGGCCCTGCCCAGCCCCTGGACCTCTGATGGACTTTCCTGGACTCCTGGGGGACCCCTCTGCCTTGCTTGGGCTGATGGGGGACTTGGCTTTGCCCCCCTGGGAATCTCTGGGACCTTTGCAGAATGGAGAAGCTGCATTTTTCTTGTGAGCCCTGAGAGGCTCAAAGGGGGCACAAATGTTTTACGAGCCCTGAGAGGCTCGAGGGGCATTCACGATATCTCAAGTCCCCCAGAGGGGGGGACTCCGACCAAGGGCGGCCCTGGTTGGCAGTGGGTCGCCCCAACGTTTGGAGAGTCCAGTGGGGCTCTAGGGGGCACCATTGTTTTCAGAGCCTGAGGGCTCCACGGGGCCTATTGTTCTTAGAGCCTGTGTGGCTCCAACAATTGACCAGTGTTTTTAGAGCCTCTGTGGCTCCAACGTTTAGGTCATGTGTGATGCCCAGAGCCTGTGTGGCTCCAGCAGTGGCGCAGTTTGCGCCTAAGGGCCAGTGAGGGCCCTGGCGCAGTTTTGAAGATTCCCAGCTGCCCAGCAATTAGTGGGCAGCTGCACCGTTTAGGTCTTGGGATATTCACAGGTGCCCAGCAAGTAGTGGGCACCTGCTACGTTTAGGCTTGTGCTTGAGACTGGCGCTGCATGGCAGCGCACCCTGACATTGAGACTCAGGGCGTCTTAGCCCCAACAAGGCCAGTTGGCCTAGGGAGTGCCACAGGTAGTGGCTTATGTGAGTTTTTGCGCAATTGTATGGTTATTGCACCTCTGAATGTGTTTGCTTGCATCATGTGTTATTCCTGCATCTCTGAATGTTTTTAGGCATCATGTGATTTTTGCGCTATTGTATTGTTGTGGCACCTCTGAATGTTTTTAGGCATCTTGTGTCTTCCTTTCTTTCCCTGCGCTGCACCCCTGAATGCTTTAGGCATCATGTGTCTTCTTGTGCTGCACCCCTGAATGTATTTTATTGCATCATGTGCTTTATTCCTAACACCGCTGAATGTGTAGGTTTATGAATCATGTGTTTCTCTTTACTACTCCTCTGAATGTTTTTCATGCATCATGGGTAATGTGTTCTTGTTTATACCCCTAACTGTATTTTATTCTTAGGTGGTTGTTCTTTTTACAGGTGGTCCTAGTGAGGTCCTGGTACCTGTTCCCAGTAGATACTGGTTGTGATTTATAACTGTTACTTTGTGCTACAGTGATTTTATATCCTTTTATTCTAATTTCTAAAAGTGTTGATTCCGACAGTGGCCCATGTGGCCCTGTCTTGTAAATAATCCCTTATGAATGTTGCCCGTGCCAGTTGGCACAATGTACATGTGTGAATTTTTATCTGATGTGTTTTTACAATACAAAAGTTATTTTATAATAACCGTGTGTGGAGTTCCTTTTGTGGTGTGCCTATGATGTTGTTGCTGTTGTGTGCTGGCGCAAATGCGTTACACATTGCCTCTGAGTTTAGCCTTACTGCTTGTGCCAAGCTACCAAGGGGGTGAGCAGAGGTTATTTTGGCGTGTGACTTCCTTGCCCTGACTAGAATGGTGGTTTCTGCCTAGCTTTGGCGTCAGCCTTAGCCAACCAGAAATAGCCAGTAATAACATTGTTGGTCAGCGGTGCGGATTTGGACTTGTGTTTGCGCAGTGCCACAGCGACAACTGGCTACATTACAAAACTCTGCGATTTTTTTCAGATAGTCACATGTTTGGGATTATTGTTTTTGATTTTTGTTTTTCCTCAAGAGTGTCATTTTCAAATGTGTTTCTGCGCTTTATGTTTAGTGGCAGATGAGAGAAAGTGACAGGGCGGGACGCCAGTAGAGGGGGAGGTTCCCATAGCTTAGGAATCCCTTGCTGGGTCCAGTGCCCAATCCCTGTTCCTGTCCCCATGTGTGTGTGTGGGTAGATAGGAGAGAGAAAGGGTGTGGAGGAGAAATGGCTAGCTCAGGAGGGTGGTTGTTCCCTGGGTGTAGTGTGTGTGTCTGGATTCCCCAGTGTGGTAGGATCCAGTGGTGGCAGCTTAATAGTGTCCAGTACATTTGTTCCCTGCTCTGCTTCCAGAGTTTGGTACCTGTGTCACGTGTGGTCAGGTTGAGGAATCAGGGGTGGTAGAAACTGCCTTACCAGTCCGAGGGGGGGGGGGTTGTGTGTGAATGAGTGGTGACTTGAACTGGAGGAGTTGGTGTGAGGTTTTTTTAAGGAGCTTGCACGTGAGGTGTACCTCTGGTGGTGTGCAGGAGGTCCGGCAGAGGCACTGGACAAGAAGGTGGATGTCTGGCGGTGTGCTAGATGTCTTGCAGAGGCATTAGGGAGTCATTCTAAAAGGAGTGGCTTGTGTATCTGATGATCCTGTGAAGGGGAAGAGGTTCATGTGTAACCCAGCTAGGTCCCAGTAGTATGGTAGGGGTGTAGGGGCTCACGCCCTGTCTCAGTGGAGGGGGAGTGAGTGTGGGACGGTGTGTCCCACGTTGGCCCGAAACCCTATCTCAGGGCTTGGAGGGTTCCCTAAGGGAGCGCCAGGTCAGGGGCCTAAGCTGTACATATCTACGTCTGGAATCCCCCACCTTGCGAAGACGTCTCCTAGTACTTCGTCGTTTAAGACCCATTCATGGTTTTCCTGAATCAGTCTGCTCAGTGCGTCCGCCTGGACATTCTGCACACCTGGCAAATGGGTAGCCGTTATCGTCAGTCCTCTGGCCAGAAGCCTGCGCCTCCTGCGACAGAGTGCGTGATCTCGAGCCCCCCTGCTTGTTGAGGTAATACATCCTGGTGGTATTGTCCGTCTGTATAGGCAGAGAGTTGGTCTGAAAGGACGGAAGAAAGGCCTTCAGTGCCAAGTGAACAGCTCTGAGTTCCAGGAACTTGATGTGATACGTGGCCTGCATCGGGGACCACGTTCCTTGAATCTGTAGGTTTCCCGAGTGCGCTCCCCACCCATGGAGAGAAGCATCCGTCACGTCAGCGTGGGAATATCCTTGTGGAAGGGAACACCTCTGAGGAGATTCTCCGCTGAACACCACCACTTCAGTGACTGAAGAGCATGCAGAGACAGTCGTATCTTGTCGTCCCAAGATCCTTTCCTCTGATCCCACTGGTCCTCCAAGCACTCCTGCAGCGGTCTCATGTGCAGCCGTGCGTGTGGCGTCAGGAAGATACAAGAGGCCATCGATCCCAGTAGAGAAGACACCGTCCTCACTGTTGTAGATGGAGTGGTCATAAGAGCCTGAGCCTTCCGAAGGAGTGATAATCGTCGCTCTTCCAAAGGAGACACGCTTGCTGACAGCGTATTGATGGAGGCTTCCAAGTACTGTATGCATTGGACCGGAGTCGGGATAGACTTGGACATGTTGATGTGCAACCCCAGCTTGTTCAAGAGAATGCACGTCTTCTGGAAGTGTGCTCGAGCTTCCGAGAAGGAGGATGCCTTGATCAACCAATCGTCCAGGTACGGGTAGACAAACACCTTGTTCTTCCTCAGGTGCGCTGCTACCACCGTCATGCACTTCGAGAATGTTCTCGGCGCAGACTTCAGTCCGAATGGGAGTACTGTGTATTGATAAGGATTGGCGCCGACTTGGAACCGCAGGAACTTCCTGTGTTTGTGTGCAATGGGCACGTGGAAGTACGCATCCTGTGGGTCTATAGCACATAGCCAGTCTCCCTGTTGCAACTGAGGATAAATCTGATGCAACGACAGCATGCGAAACTTTTCCCCAGCGAATCCATCTGTTTGCCTGTCACAAGTCCAGAATGGGCCTGAACTCGTTCTTGTCCTTCTTGCGAACCAGGAATAACAGGGAGTACAGACCTCTTCCTCTCTGAGACAGAGGTACGTGTTCTATCGCCCTTTTCCTTAACAGGATATCTGCCTCCGCCTGGACCTCGCGCAGCTGAAACTGCGAGCTGACCGGTGGAATTGCTGGAGGCGGGCTGGTGAACCGAAGACTGTATCCATTGCAAACAATATTCAGCACCCACTTGTCCTGAGTAATTTTTCTCCACTCTGCCAGAAAAAATTGAATGCTTCCCCCTACCGGAGTGGGTAACAGATCTGGGGGAAGTAAGCGCTCAGGGCCTAGACCCGGCCGGGCCTTTGGTCGCTGGTGCCGACTGTTGGCCTCCTCTGCCCTTCGGGCGTTTCTGGAATGGCTTACGGAACTGTTGTTGTTGCTGCGACTGTCCCGAAGCTTGGCCATGTCCTCTGCCCTGCCCACCGAACAGCCGTTGGAAAGGGCTGTATGATTTCTTCGCTTCTTTGGGCTTCTCTAGACCCACAGCCGTGAGTGTTTCGGCCTCAGCCTTCATGCGGGCCATTTCGTCATCCGCATGCTTCCCAAATAGGGTTTCTCCAGAGAATGGAAGATTGTCCACCCTTTGCTGTGCGTCTGGTTTCAGTGACGTAAGGCGGAGCCAGGCATGTCGTCGCTGGTTAATCCCATGGCAAAAGCCATGTGCCGCCAAGAGGGATGAATCTGCTGCAGCGCTGATAATCGGATTCGCTACCAGCATCCCTTCATTTAGCACTTCCTGGTAATCTTCCCGCGAGGCAAGTGTTCCGCAAACTGCTGGAGGGAGTCCCAATGGGCGTGGTCGTAGCATCCCAACAAAGCTGTGGCACTCGTAGCCTTCATAGAGGTCGTCGATGTTCCACATACTTTCCTTCCAGCTGAATCCATCCATCCAACTGTGGATGACGGGGTGCTGGCATGCTGTTTGCAGGCCGCCGTCACAATCACAGAATCCGGAGGAGGTTCCACCCTTAGAAAAGCCGGGTCCGAATCGGGAGCCCGGTATTTTTTCTGCAATCTCGATGGGGCCGCCTCAGTCACCGCAGAGGTGAGGAAAAGGTCCATGGCCGGTTCCTCCAGGCCCGGCACCAGAGGTAGTAGTGGACGAGACAGGTGTTTCTGGTGCAGTGTCTTGAAAATGACTGATGTCTTAGGCGTGGGCACCGTCAAGGATATGCCCAATTTGGCAGCGCCTCTCAATAGGACCTCATGGAACGCCACCAGGTCATCAACCGGCGACACCCTTGTGTCCGGTGATCCCGACAAAGTCGGAGAGTAGTCCCTGCTCCCTGAGGACCTCGTGCGAGAGCGAGATCTGTGCCTCCTATGGTGGCGTCTCGACCGCGTGGACGACCTGTTGCGCGATCGCTCCCTCCTCCGGGAGCGAGAGCGTGACCTCCCGGTCCCTGGGCGCTCCGCAGGTTTCTGTGGAGGCGTCTTCCGTGGCTTATCCTGGGGTCGTGGTTTAGGAGTCCCCTTAGGTGGAGTAGGAAGAGGAGGTAGTGACACCGATCTCGGCGGAGGGACAGGGGGTATCTCCGGCCGAGGGGCGGGCCCATGCGGCGGGAGCGGTGGTTGTGGCTGTCTGGAGGGAGGAAGTGGTGGTAGATGAGGGTTGACGGGAGGATTCTCCATTGGTATAGGGAGAGGAGGCGTCTTCGGCCAAGGTGGTGTATATACCACCGAGTACACCGAGCCCGGTGACTTCTTTGGGGGAGGGGACTGCGAACCAGCCCCTCCAGTATGTGATCGCACCCTTCGGCGCCCTCCACCAGACTCATAGTTACTTCTGGTGCCAGAACTCCTTCTGCACCGCTTCGGGGACTGAGAACGACTCCTCGACATTGACCTCTTACTCCTCGACTCCGAACGTCGTTTTTCCCGTGTCGGATGTCGCCTCTGCGACTCAGGCTTCGAACGTCGCCTCCGTGACGTCGAACTCTCCTTCCTCGACACCGAACGCCGCCTCCGCGACGTCGACCGTTCTATTCTCGACGACGAGCGTCGACTCCTCCTCGACGCCGTCAAATTCCTCGAGGTCCTCCACGCCGAGGATCCCCTCGACGCCGACCGTCTTCTCGACGGCGACCGGCGGTATCGCCTCGACGACGAGAGCCGACCCCTGTGACTTCTCCTTCGACGCCGGTAGCTCGACGTTGACGTTGACATCGACGACGCCGTAGACAGTGCTTTCGACGGAGGCCTAACCAGGCTCCTCGACGTCGAATCTTCATGCTGTCTCGACCCGGAGCGCCGGGGAGATGGGGAATGCACCGTCGTCATCCCTCTTGACGTCGTCGTTGATGCAATCGACGCCGACGGAGACCGGGACCGTTTGATGGTCTTCCTGCCTCTGGGGAGCCCCCAGAGGCCTCAGCAGAGGCAGAGGGAACCTTCCCAGCCCGCCCCTGACCCACCTGCAGCCTGCAGTCGTCTCTCTTTCAGGCCTCGAAGCCTAATCTTCAGCCTTTCCCTCAGGGTTCTTGCAGAGAGGTTCTGGCAGATGTCACAGTCTTCAGGGACATGTGCTTCAGGGAGACAAATAATGCAGATGTCGTGTGGATCAGTCTTGGCCTTCTTCCTTCCATATGCTAGGCATTTGTTGAAAAGAGCAGGCATTTTAGAGCCCTAAAAAGCCTGACAAACACACAGGAGAGAAGGGAAACACCAAGAATATAAACTGCAAACACTTTTATCAAAAAGTGAACTTAAATCCAATATAAACCCTTGTAAAAGGGAGAGCTCAATGCCAGGGTCCTGTTAGCAGGAGCCGGAAAAAAGAACTGAAAGTAAAGGGACCTGCTGTGCATTCTGGGATACTGGGAGAAAGTTCTGGAAAGTTCTCTTAAAGGCACAGTATCCTATTTAAGCCACATAATGGCAGCCTATGGGGCTTGTCTGTCCATGCCTTCCTCTCTATCATTCCAGAGTTTTTTACTGGTAGAGGCAAGTTTCTATATGGAAGAACCTGGGCAGGCTGTGTTGTGTGTGGTTTTGTTTGGTGGAATTTCTAGTTGGAGTACTGGACAGTGTAGCCTGTGGATATAGGCTGAATTATTTGTCTTTAAATACTCTCTTAAGTGTCTTTGCAGTTTCTGCATGATTTGACAATTTAAGAGATTATTTTTGATTGCCTGGGTCCACGCACATGGGCAGGACTATTCACTAGATTATGACTATACACAGAGATCCCCTACTACAGAACAGTCTTCATTCATTCTATTTCCGATATAAATTAGCACAGACAGGATTTCATTGCAACCTTTTCCTTAAAGAACCCCATTTACTAAAACATCAAAGCATATAGGCCTAATATAAAGACAGCTTGTTTATCACTAGTTTCAATGTCATCAGTATTAAATATTGTACAGCATAACTGTCAGAGGGGTCCCTTTTTATCATTCATTCATTACTCATATGTATGTGTTACTGACCACACATGTATCCTCTTTCATGCGAAACATATCCTATGTATCAATTTCATTGCCGGCCATGCCAGCAAGATAAGCTAATTCTACCCACCTCGCAAAATTTCTGGAGTGGTTCAGGAAAAATGTCCACAATTTATGAGTTTTAGCGGGGCTCCTTAAGGCTCCAATCGCTTTTTGATGCTGGCTCTGTGGGCAGAGGTGCAATGATCCAGTTAAACTTTCAGTATTTTATTCTTGCAGTTATAGGGCGCAGATATATTTCAACCCACCCCACCTCTCATTGGGACATGTTGATCACTATAAGGTCGATTATCCTCCACCAGGGAAGTATTAAAGTTAAACGGGGCTCATTGGGGCTCCAAACACTCTCTTGAGATTTATGCTATGGAGAAAAATAATTATATAAATCAATAACCCCAAGGTGTTGATTAAATTGAGACCCCTCTCATGTTAGAATTTTGGATATACTGTACACTCCTTGGTCCTATCTAGAACCTACCAGTAGCTAGGGGGTTATTTGTCCTCCCATGCAGTGTAGTCGATATAGAGGGAAACCCCACGTCTTCTCTTTTGACCGTTATAAAAACCAAGATATCTTTTTTATATATATCTGTAAAGGAGAGAGAAAACATAGATGCAACGGTACTCTGTCAATAGCCCCTATTACATTGAGTCAACCCTGTGGCCTTTTAGTTCTAATGGTAAAGTGTACTCACCGGGATGCAGTGACTCTAAGCGCATGTGCAAAGCCCTTCACCTATGTCCTTCTCCAATCTTCTTCCCCTCTTAATTTATATATGTCTGATGATCGGAACAGTAGAACTAAAGATAATACCATATTGGTGAATAAATCATAGGTTTTTCCACAAAAGGGTTAAGCCCCCTAGTCTTAAGGATTTCATTTAAGGAAATCTGGTTCCCTGATGTTGGCTAGTCCTTGTATTTCGAGTTCCGCCCGAGCTATCTACAATTCATCGTTTTTATAAATTGGGGATGTCATATTTTTCCTCGCCCTCCTTACTTTATTATATGTTAAAGAAATGCTCTTCTCATGTAGAGAATCGTATGGCCCCGCCCGTCGGAAGACTTTTCCTCGCCCTCCTTACTTCGTTATCTGGTAAAGAAAAACCCTTTCTCATGTAGAGGATCGGAAGACTTTTCCTCAGGTTTGCCTACATTATTTATGACCTGGCGCATTTTCAAACTTAGCCAACTTTCTCTTCCTACATATTGCCGATTAGGGTCCCGCCGTGTATACACTCACATTTATTCGAGAAAAACACTGATACTAGGGGACGCCCGTGCCTATCGGACCCTCGGGTCTTCTGCTTCTCTTCTGAACTGTAGCCCCCCGCCGATAATGTTACGGTCTAATGGCTCGCTCTCCTTATCTGTTAACATAGTCCTGGCGTTTTCCCAACCGTTTTCTCAACGAGGCTCGTAGCCTCTGTTTACTCTAGCTGCTCTATTTAACCCTTTGCATGCTGGTGACGGAACCACTCCGTCACCAGCCAAGGACGGGCTGTGCTAATGACGGAGTGGTTCCGTCACAGCCTGGCTGCCATGCCTGCGCGGCAGCGATTTCGCACCTGTGCTGAGCGTTCTATTGAGCGGTTGGGCCGTGACGGAACCACTCTGTCACAAGCACAGGGCGCCCGAGGCTCGTGACGGAGTGGTTCCGTCACGAGCATGGTGGCGCCGCACGGACCCCCTTTCCCCCCAGCGCTGCGGCGGAATTACCGTCGCAGCCAAGGGGTTAAACATTGTGTGATTTACCACAGCTGTGTCAGAGTATATCCGGGTATTTTTGTTGGAATTTAAAAGGGCAATGACAACGCTTCAAGCCAGCCCCTGTCCTCTTTAATTTAAAAGGGCAACGGGTACCCAGCTGATCCTAATGGGACCCATCTAGTTAGTTGTATCGCTATGGGCCTCATGAGTATGTATCTCTATAATTTGGCTGATGTAAGGCATGTCGCATAGACTTATAGTTGTAATTCTACAAACTAAACGAGTTAAGGTGGTCAGTATATGGTATTCTATATGTTTCTGCTCAGGTAGATTATGAACAATGGTGTGCCCTATTTATCTGATATCTACTAATCACAATCTGCTGACCTGTACGTCTCCAGAGTAAAGTGTCTTCATTGTATTTGAATAACAAATAAAAGTTAAACATAAAAATAAAAATAAATATAAAAATATTCTTCCCTAGATCACCTTGATCGCCTGATAAGCTGGGGGGCCGAAAGAGGCCATATTCAACCATTGAATAAATATGTTGCCGGTACACACACACCCCTCTGGTTGAATGCATGACCCCAATCAACTCACTCCAGACTACGTAACCCTATCTATGCCCTACAGACTCCCATGGAGTTGCTTAAAGTCAAGGGTAAAAAAGAGATCATAAGTCCTATCTATAGGGGGGGAGAGGAATGGATCATCAGTTCACTATAGTCCTACAGTCCTCTCTCGTATTTAGACCTTTCATGACTGTATTGAGAATAGAGATATACCACTGTTCGCGGTTCTTTCTTTGTATCATGCTGTCACCACCTCTCTTGTTCATATCTATGCGTTCAATAATAAACCATTTAAAATCAGAGAATGAATGATCACTTTCTTTAAAATGGTCTACTAGAGGGCAATTAGGTTTTTGGTTTCTTATGGCAGATTTATTTTCTAAAAGGCGAACACGAACTTCCCTTCCAGTTTCGCCCACATAACCTAGCATGCATGGGCATACTTTTAAGTATACCACATTATTATTTTTTTTTTAACTCTTTATTTGCGACTGCATAGTATATCTTATAACTTATCATTGTCATTGTCTTCGAAATACAGTCTTTTTTAACTTTTCGCCCCTAACCTACCCCAACAGGCTAAGTGATATTGACGTACAAGTACAGTGTCTTAAAAGTAGGAAAACAGAATCTTAAGGTCATTCGTATATTATGTGTGGGAAAGCATCAATTGGATCATCATTATGCAACACATCATGTTACACACAAGCCGCTCAAGTATACCACATTCTTAGTTCTACAATTATTCAGAGTTCTAGGTTTAAGGGTAAAGCCATTGTGTATGTATTCTTTACTTTGAATACATTGGTCACACATGGAACAGTTACTACACCTATAGTTCCCGGTGACCTTCTCCCCTCTTAGTGTAGTTTGAATTTGCTTAGGTCCCTCTCTATAGGTGTGGACAAGATCACGTCTCAGATTATTATTCTTTTTAAATGCGAATAGAGGTTTTATCCAACTTCGTTAGAATGCTTTGTTAGTATGCTGAAGTGAATAATAATACACTGTTTATATGTTCTTTGATTAGGATTTACTGGTTTTTATTAAAGGAGAACAGTCTATAAATATTGTCGTGAAGAAGGTGGTGTGCAATAATATAAGGGCCATTGAAACGCGTCGACATACTATATGGTGTTACATCCAAGGATTTGATAGAGTGGTAAATAGATTAAATGATTTATGGACACCCATGAGATATTATGACAATGAATTCTATGTGGAGTAACGTATTTGTGATGTTTTTATGATTAGACACTGTTGTTTGTTGTTCTCTTATTTGTATTTTACTGTACTGTCAGTACATCATTGTGCTTGTATCTTTTATGTATTACGTGTATTGGGTTATGAAAGTATTTTTAACCATTGTGTAAATTCTATACATTGTTTTACAATGTGTTTACTTTTGCATATCAGCTATTTTCGCGTATTGTTCTGCATTATTGGCTGCTGGGGTCCCGATTGTTCCCTCCCTTGGTAGGATTGGTGACATGATAACTGTTGTGGATAAATGAGGTTGAGCGAACTAGTTTGGATGGTTAAAATCAATTAATATCACTGATTTTAGTGTAGTGCAACCATTTTTTCTCAGGAAAAATTTTGCTCCTTATTTAGTTGAGAATATATACCAATAACTGTTTATTCATATACGCTCAGAGCGGGCCCCGTCTGCACAGTCTCAAGAGAGTGCTACAGAGGGAACTGAAGAACAACAAGCATAGAGATACATTATGTACATTTCACGGTTGTTGGACCCGGCCCTTTAGGCAGGTTCACCTCGAGACTTTTTGCTTTTTCCTAGCCTGTTTATAGAACCTGGTGGTGGTGATTTTAGGCCTCTGTGCACTTTTTCACTGTGGTACAGTGTAAAGTGCTTGAGCTCTCTGTGTATGTGTGGTGAGTGACCTGTCCTCCCATAGGAATGAATGGGGAATATGTATGCCCATGGTAGTTCCTGATGTGTGGGGAGTGCAGGGTCGAGTTTGATATGTACGAACTCGTGAGATTGAATGCTGCGAAATGGTATATGCGGCATGACTGTGTCTAGTCTAGAAGTGCCACTTTTAGGGGTTGGCATATTTGTGTAATTTGTTGCTGGCGTGTGATTGGCTGGTGAGCCTGGCCCAGAGTGCCTGGGCCTGCTGGTGGATTGACTGTCTGGTTTGAGGATGACAGGGGCTGCAGATCCCCCAGGAGGTTGTCTGAGTCAGCCCGTGGATGAAAGGCAGCATCTGCTGCCAGGGAAGTGGGAGGAGATAGCCCCTGATAGTGAAGGGCTGTGCCTGCCTGACTACAAAGCTGGCTCCACCTCCCACTGGGCGACTATCACCTCTGTCCCTGATACTGGAAGAATGAAGAAAGCCAGGAAACCCCCAGAGCCCCAGCAACACCCAGAACTGGTTTAGACCGGGCTCAGGGACCCCTTGCACAAAGACTTCAAAGGACTTCTAAGACTTTTTTCTGTATAAGAAGGGGACGCGTCCCCTTCCAAAATGTTCTTGTTTCTAACTTGAATCTGCCAGGGGCATGCTGCTGCTGGGGCTCAGGGGAATCCCTGGGCCCTGCCCAGCCCCATGACCTCTGATGGACTTTCCTGGACTCCTGGGGGACCCCTCTGCCTTGCTTGGGCTGATGGGGGGGACTTGGCTTTGCCCTCCTGGGAATCTCTGGGACCTTTGCAGCATGGAGAAGCTGCATTTTTCTTGTGAGCCCTGAGAGGCTCAAAGGGGGCACAAATGTTTTACAAGCCCTGAGAGGCTCGAGGGGCATTCACGGTATCTCGAGTCCCCCAGAGGGGGGGACTCCGACCAAGGGCGGCCCCGGTTGGCAGTGGGTCGCCCCAACATTTGGAGAGTCCAGTGGGGCTCTAGGGGGCACCATTGTTTTCAGAGCCTGAGGGCTCCACGGGGTCTATTGTTCTTAGAACCTGTGTGGCTCCAATGTTTGACCAGTGTTTTTAGAGCCTCTGTGGCTCCAACGTTTAGGTCATTTGTGATGCCCAGAGCCTGTGTGGCTCCAGCAGTGGCGCAGTTTGCGCCTAAGGGCCAGTGAGGGCCCTGGCGCAGTTTTGAAGATTCCCAGCTGCCCAGCAATTAGTGGGCAGCTGCACCGTTTAGGTCTTGGGATATTCACAGGTGCCCAGCAAGTAGTGGGAACCTGCTACGTTTAGGCTTGTGCTTGAGACTGGCGCTGCATGGCAGCGCACCCTGACATTGAGACTCAGGGCGTCTTAGCCCCAACAAGGCCAGTTGGCCTAGAGACTGCCACAGGTAGTGGCTTATGTGAGTTTTTGCGCAATTGTATGGTTATTGCACCTCTGAATGTGTTTGCTTGCATCATGTGTTATTCCTGCACCTCTGAATGTTTTTAGGCATCATGTGATTTTTGCGGTATTGTATTGTTCTGGCACCTCTGAATGTTTTTAGGCATCATGTGCCTTCCTTTCTTTCCCTGCGCTGCACCCCTGAATGCTTTAGGCATCATGTGTCTTCTTGCGCTGCACCCCTGAATGTATTTTATTGCATCATGTGCTTTATTCTTAACACCGCTGAATGGGTAGCTTTATGCATCATGTGTTTCTCTTTATTACTCCTCTGAATGTGTTTCATGCATCATGGGTAATGTGTTCTTGTTTATACCCTTAAATGTATTTTATTCTTAGGTGGTTGTTCTTTTTACAGGTGGTCCTAGTGAGGTCCTGGTACCTGTTCCCAGTAGATACTGGTTGTGATTTATAACTGTTACTTTGTGCTACAGTGATTTTATATCCTTTTATTCTAATTTCTAAAAGTGTTGATTCTGACAGTGGCCCATGTGGCCCTGTCTCGTAAATAATCCCTTATGAATGTTGCCCGTGCCAGTTGGCACAATGTACATGTATGATTTTTTATCTGATGTGTTTTTACAATACAAAAGCTATTTTATAATAACCGTGTGTGGAGTTCCTTTTGTGGTGTGCCTAGTATGTTGTTGCTGTTGTGTGCTGGCGCAAATGCGTTACACATTGCCTCTGAGTTTAACCTTACTGCTTGTGCCAAGCTACCAAGGAGGTGAGCAGGGGTTATCTTGGCGTGTGACTTCCTTGCCCTGACTAGAATGGTGGTTTCTGCCTAGCTTTGGCGTCAGCCTTAGCCAACCAGAAATAGCCAGTTCTAACAACGGTTAGCTAAGAACACACGCACAATGGAATTTTCCAGGCAGATGTAACGGGACAGTAAAATACAAAAAAAAAGGTTTCTGTTCTCGTATCTTGCACAACTCAACACAGTTCAAGGCCGTTTCGTCCTGGGCTGCGATCAAGCTACCAGACAGGTGGGAGTACCCTTATCGAGTGGGAAAGCTATGCGCTGACACTAACAGCCTTTGGGCCATATTCACAAGGAGCTGTTGGCGAGTTAACGGCACGTTAGCGCAGCCAAAGTTGCAATAAATGTATCTCCCCATTCACAAGCTGGTGTTAACAGCCGATACCACCAGTTTACCTGCGAAAGCATCCGCAAAAAACATCTCCACAGATGACCCCGGCAACTATCACTAATGAGATGCAGAGTAGGAGTTCCCGAGCAAAAAGCCGCACCAACACCACTCCACAACATTCTTAACGACCAGCCACATCTGCGATAAGAACACAAAACATGCGTCATGGTGCGTTAGCATCAGAAAACCAACACCTGCCCTGACCAGGTGCCAAGTCGGATGACAGCCTGCACCATAAAAGGGAGCCCATTCCAGAACCACACCTGAAGAACAACAGATGCCATGGAGCCACTGAACCTGCGTGCCAGACACCCGAGAGGGCCACAACACCCACCAACACCACCCCCAGGACCACACCCCACCCAACCGGGCCGCACCCCGGGCACTCCCCACCTCCCCGACCAAGACACGGCACATCAACAGCACGAAAACATGAAGAAAAGCACTCGCCTGATGTCGCACAATTGCAACAATCAACATACATGTGAGTACTGAAATCCTGATTCATACTTTCACCATTGAATGACCAAACACAATGTCACATCCTAATATGTCACCAAACAACTATTCTGAAGAGTCATGGTGGGGTATCCCTGGACTATCCGTGACTCACAGCCTGCTAGACAATATCCAAGATAAGAAGGTGCATTGGGCACTCATCAAAGGACAGGAAGAGAGAGAAAGAGAGAGAGAGAGAGAGAGAGAGAGAGAGAGAGAGAGAGAGAGAGAGAGAAAAAAAGAAAGAAAGAGAGAGAAAGAGAGAGATTGAACAAGTAGAGCAAGGCCAAACAGGCCCTTGGCTCATGCAAACATGCCAACAGCTGCATGTGTCTCAAAAGGTGGGCACCCCAAATCACAGACCTGGCATCAAAGTCAGTGTGAAGTCCAAATCACATTTCAGAAATGCAAGCAGTAGTCAGACTGATATCAGGAATGAAAGCCCCTTTGTCTCAACACACAAGGCTGAAGGCCAACCGAACCCCCGACCTTGGTCCTGAATGGAGATGGCACACCCTGCGTAAAAT